>NC_090378.1:77443942-78809113 GCF_036365525.1 Heterodontus francisci | reverse complement strand
TTCCCCCCCCCCGACCTCCCTTTTCCCCCCCCCCCGACCTCCCCTTTTCCCCCCCCCCCCGACCTCCCTTTTCCCCCCCCCCGACCTCCCTTTTTCCCCCCCCCCCGACCTCCCTTTTCCCCCCCCCCGACCTCCCTTCCCCCCCCCCGACCTCCCTTCCCCCCCCCCCGACCTCCCTTCCCCACCCCCGACCTCCCTTCCCCCCCCCCGACCTCCCTTCCCCCCCCGACCTCCCTTCCCCCCCCCGACCTCCCTTCCCCACCCCCGACCTCCCTTTCCCCCACCCCCGACCTCCCTTCCCCACCCCCCGACCTCCCTTCCCCCACCCCCGACCTCCCTTCCCCACCCCCGACCTCCCTTCCCCCACCCCCGACCTCCCTTCCCCACCCCCCGACCTCCCTTCCCCACCCCCGACCTCCCTTCCCCACCCCCGACCTCCCTTCCCCACCCCCGACCTCCCTTCCCCACCCCCGACCTCCCTTCCCCACCCCCGACCTCCCTTCCCCACCCCGACCTCCCTTCCCCACCCCCGACCTCCCTTCCCCACCCCCGACCTCCCTTCCCCACCCCCGACCTCCCTTCCCCACCCCCGACCTCCCTTCCCCACCCCCCGACCTCCTTCCCACCCCCCCGACCTCCCTTCCCCACCCCCGACCTCCCTTCCCCACCCCCGACCTCCCTTCCCCACCCCCGACCTCCCTTCCCCACCCCCGACCTCCCTTCCCCACCCCCGACCTCCCTTCCCCACCCCCGACCTCCCTTCCCCACCCCCGACCTCCCTTCCCCACCCCCGACCTCCCTTCCCCACCCCCGACCTCCCTTCCCCACCCCCGACCTCCCTTCCCCACCCCCGACCTCCCTTCCCCACCCCCGACCTCCCTTCCCCACCCCCGACCTCCCTTTCCCCCCCCCGTCCCTCCCTTTCCCCCCCCCCTTCCTCCCTTTCCCCCCCCGTCCCTCCCTTCCCCCCCCCTTCCCTCCCTTCCCCCCCCTTCCCTCCCTTCCTTTCCCCGTCCCTCCCTTCCCTTCCCTTCCCCGTCCCTCCCTCCCTTCCCTTCCCCCCCTTCCCCTCCCTTCCCTTCCCTTCCCCCGTCCCTCCCTTCCCTTCCCTTCCCCGTCCCTCCCTTCCCTTCCCTTCCCCGTCCCTCCCTTCCTCCCGACCTCCCTTCCCCCCGACCTCCCTTCCCTTCCCCGTCCCTCCCTTCCCTTCCCTTCCCCGTCCCTCCTTCCCTTCCCTTCCCCGTCCCTCCTCCCTTCCCTTCCCTTCCCCGTCCCTCCCTTCCCTTCCCTTCCCCGTCCCTCCCTTCCCTTCCCTTCCCCGTCCCTCCCTTCCCTTCCCCCACGTCCCCTCCCTTCCCCTCCCTTCCCTTCCCTTCCCCTCCCTTCTCTTCCCTTCCCTTCCCTTCCCTTCCCCCCCACGTCCCTCCCTTCCCCCCGGTCCCTCCCTTCCTTCCCTCCTTTCCCCCCCCCTCCCCCCCCCGTCCCTCCCTTCCTTCCCTCCCTCCTTCCCCCCCCGTCCCTCCCTCCCTCCCCTCCCTTCCTTCTCTCCTCTCCCCCCTTCCCCCCGACCTCCCTTTCCCCCCCCCCCCCCGTCCCTCCCTCCCTTCCCCCCCCCCCCCCCCCGTCCCTCCCTCCCTGTCCAAAATGACTAAATAATTGAGATAAAATGCCCGATGAAACCTCTCCTCCTTCCATTTTCAAAAACTCGTGCCGAAGCTTTCGGAAGATTGACGCACATGCGCACACGGGCTCCGGTCATCTGCGCATGCGCTGCGGTCCGGATTGCCAGGACCAGTTTGCGCATGCGCAAAGGCAAACCTGCCGTGTTCCCCGAGGAAGATGACGTTACGCGATGACGTCGTCTGCGCATGCGCAAACTGGTCCTGGCAATCCGGACCGCAGCGCATGCGCAGAGGGCCCGAGACCATGTGCGCATGTGCGCACCGCGGCGCATTCTGATGACGTAGCGTTGTCATCAATCACTTTGATTATTTTTACACCTCTCTGAGATTTGCCTACATATCTACTCCTCTATCTCTCCCTGACTGTTTGGAAGCCTGTAGTACACTCCCAGCAAAGTGATTGCCCCCTTTTTGTTTTTAAGTTCTACCCATATGGCCTCATTTGAGGAACCTTCTTAAGATATCCCTCCTTACTGCAGTAATTGACTCCTTGATCAATGGTGCAATGCCACCTCCTCTTTTACACTCCTTCCCCCCCCCCCCCCACCTCCCCAATGACATGGTTGACCATGCCATCCTTCTCCAATGCCTCTGCACTGTCATCCATCTTGATGGGACTTCACTCACCTGATTCCGTTCTTAACTTTCTAATCATAGCCAGAGAACCACATGCACTGGCTTCTTCTCCCACTTCTACACTGTTACACTGGTGGCCCCCACAGATCTATTCTGGGCCCCTTCTTATTTCTCACCTATTGCTGCCCCTCGGCAACATCATCCAAAAACACAGCATCACTTTTCATATGTTGTTGATGACACCCAGTTCTATCTCACCACCACCTCTCTCGACTCTTCCACTGTCTCTAAATTGTGAGACTGCTTGTCCAACATCCAGTTCTGGATGAGCAGAAATTTCCTCTAATTAAACATTTGATAGACCAAAGCCATTGGCCGGAATTTTACGCTGCGCAGACAGGAGCCGGACTCCGACGTAAATGTCGGTGCCGATCCCGCTCCCGCCCAGCCTGGGGATCTGTCCCGTATTTTACATATTCCCAGGCTTTAATTGGCCCGAGGCGGGACTTGCACCCACTTGAGGGAGGAGGTCCCGCCTCAGTGAGCTGTCGGCCAATCAGCGGGCCAGCAGTTCTTAGTCTCAGCAGCGCCACCGGGAGCGGTGGCCACTGCTGAGACTGCAGCCCAGCCAACCGAGGAGCACGCAATGGAACCAGGACAGAAGGGAAGTTCGGGTAGCCTCACCAGGGGAATCGGTCGTGCCCTGGTGAGGCTAGGGTGGTCATTTGGGGGGGGGGGGGGCGCGGCGTCTTGGATCTTGGGGTTGGGTTGGGAGGTGGGGGGGGGCCCTCAATCGGGCCCCCCCCCGGGGTGCGGAAAGGCCGGCAGCTATAGCTGGGCGGCCTTTCACGTCCCCGGCACACCCGCTTGCCATGGGTAAAATACCCTTGGAGGTGGGCGAGGGCCCTTAAGTGGCCGTTGTGGCTAATTAAGGGTCTTGATTGGCCGCGGGCGGGCTGCTTCTCACCCCCTGCCCCCCCCCCCCCCCCCGACCTCCGTAAACTTGGTCGGAGGCAGAATCGGAGCGGTTAGGCTTCCCGGAGCCTGCCGCTCAATTTTACGCTGCCCCCACGCCACCATCCAACCTGCTGGGGCGGTGTAAAATTCCGGCCATTGTCTTTGGTCCTCAGTACAAACTCTGTTCCCTAATCACTGACTCCTCCTTTTTGTGGCAACTGTCTGAGGCTGAATCAGAGTGTTTGCAACCTTGATGTCATGTTTGACCCCGAGATGAGCTTCTGACCACATATTTGCGCCATTATTAAGAACACCTATTTCAACCTCCGTAACATTGCCTGACTCTGCACCTGCCTCACCTCACCTGTAATCTTCTCCAGTCCCACAACCCTCCGAGATATCTGCGCTCCTCTAATTCTGGCCTCTAGAACATTCCCATTTTTAATCGTTCCACAATTAGTGGTCATGCCTTCAGCTGCCTAGGCCCTATCTTCAGGAATTCGTCCTAAAGCTCTCCATCTCTTTACCTCTCCTTCCTGGTTTAAGACGCTTCTTAAAGCCTACCTCTTAGAGTGAATGGCCAAAAACTTGGTCATCTGCTCTAATATCTTCTTATGTGACTCGGTACCAAATAACGCTCCTGTGAGACATTGTGACCTTTTATTACGTTGAAAATGCTATATAAATACAAGTTGTTATTGCAAACACTCACCCAACTTCCTATACACTCATAACCCAGATATGTCTCCCTCCACCCCGGTTTGCTGCTCGCTGTTCTCACCCCTGACCCCTGCATCACTTTTTTGTTGCTGGGACTTCCCATCTGCACACTGCACAACGCAGTCTCGGCTGCTGGCTATCTCCGACAGGCCAGCAATCAGCCGATGAACTGCCACAACTTTTCGCTCAGCTTCCAACTCAGCCTCTAGCCGATTGTCAACTGCCACTGCCTCCCAAATGGTTTTTGTTCTTCAGATTTCTGAACTTGTAATCTGTAGGCTTGTATATTTTTTTAAAACAAATTCCTATGTGGTATGGTTACCTCTGCAGAATTTTTATGGTCAGCTATTTTTCTTCAGATAGCTCTTGTGTTAGTGTCTCCCCTTCCTTTTCTCATCCTATCCGCCAATTGCAGAAGTCCTGAAATATAATTTGTGTAAATGAGGAGGAGAAAATGGCCCAGAATTTGTTGGTATCTTGCACCATGCCCCATTTGTTTGATTTTTTTTTCTTACCGTTCAGCTCAAGAATTATTGTGCTGGAAGCGTGAGCTCGTATCAATGCAGTGAGGGCATCAGGGCATCTGGAACCATGGTGAATGACGGGGAGCAGCCTTAACCTATGAGATTTAAGGATAAACTGAGAAATGACAGCGCTAGTGTCAAATTCAGTACAGAAAGAAGGGAAGAAAGGTTGGAATAAAGGAGGGAAAAAAATGACAGAAAGGAAAAATAAAACAATTTAAAAAGAAAAACTAAGAACAATTTACTACCTGCAGGAATAAGATTCCACGGTTTTAAATTGTTTCCTTTCTGAACCAGAGAAGTTGAGTGTCATTGCAGGAACTTCAATCTCGTCACCAAAAGCATCCTTATGTCGCTGCGCCAATCCTAACTTTCTGTGGCGAGCTGAATTCATTTTAACAGCACAGTTGTAGCAATTTCTTGGGGAGGTTGATAGCGAGCTCCGGTTTTTATGAGGCTAGTTGTGCAAATTGTCTAACAATTTCTGGCAATTCGTAACTTGCGGAGTGTCTCCACCTTGCTACGAATTGCTGGGTTATCTACACACTAATAAAGGCACATTTAACTCCATTATTTTGTCATCAAATTCTGGCTCAATGTGGTTCTCTGAACCATTGTGAAATTCTTTGGAAGAGGAAGGAATGGTGGCCATTATACTAAAAAACTCCTTTTTTTTCCAAATAGTTCTATGGAAACTTTAATATCCACCTGAAGTACTAACATGGGCAGAAAGGGTCTTTAACATTTCATGTGAAGCTTCCACTTAGTGTGCTTAGATTATGCGCTCAAAGTCATGGAGTGAGGCTTGAGTTGACAACTTCTGACTTACCCTATAGTGTTTTACAAACTGAGTGAAGCTGACCCACAAAATAAATTCACTTCATTCCACTTTCCTTCATCATTTTGCTGGAAATACCAGGTGGACCACTGGATGGTGATCACGAGCAGAATTGTAGCTCATTTTCTGCTGCCCTACCCAGCCCAGCTGACATCAGTTAACTCAGCACAGACTGGGGAATGCAATCTGTCACTTTTTGGGCTGGATGGTTAAGTTATACATGCCTTTACAAACCGAAGTACCTGTGGGAAGCTTTATCTTTTTAAAGTTTCTTCATATGAAATACCTTTTATATTACTGCAAATCAATTATATAATCACTGAAAGTTTTCTTTGACTTGTGTCATAGTTCAGCTACGTAGTTTAGTGGTAAAAATATGTTCATTATTTAATCATTTATTTGAAGCCAACTCAAGATATATGATAATGTGTATCGGTGTGAAAAAATGCTTTCCATTAACATGTACTTTATTTCCTGCAGTGATGATAAAAACCTTTGCAGTAAAGCCCTGGTAAGCAATGTCAAGGCAGTGAGGAAAGTTGATCTCTTAAATGAATTAAGCAACTTGAAATCCATCAATGATGCCCCAAACACTCAGGATCTTAGTGCCTTCAGTCAACCTCAATCAGGTTAGTCAATATATTATGTTTCACTTAAAATTGTTCTGTTTAGTGCATAATCAGGAATAGACTTTAGCTGCTCTTCAGGCCATCCTCATGGGTCTCTTAAACTCCACTTTCCATAAATTTCAGTTTCAAAAGATTCCACTACCTGTACCCATCACTCTTGGCCTTGTTGAACTTCATTGGCATACTAAATCCCTACATTTTTATTTCAACATCCTTGTTTTCATCTGCAGTTGCCTCCATGGCTTCACACCTCTGACCAGGTAGACGAGGGTAGTGGTGGATGAGGACTGGTTGATCCTGTGTGCAAGAAAGAAATAAAGAGCAGTCAGACCACCCTGGTGGGGGATGGAGGTGTAGAGAGATTAGACATCCATGGTGAAAAGGAGACGCTTAGGTCCAGGAAACTGGAAATTGTTCAAAGTGATGAATGCCATTGGAAGTGCCATGGATGTAGGTGCAAGCAGACTGGACAATGAGAGAAAAAAATAGAATTGTGTTAGGAAGAAATCAGTTCTATGAGGCCAGAACAGGCTGAAACGATGAATTTACCAGGGCAGTCCTGTTTGTGGATCTTGGGAAGGAGATAGAAGCTTGCTTTGTGGGATTAGGGGAATATGAGGTTGGAGACCGTGTGGGGATGGTCTCCAGAGGAGGTGAGGGCAGTGACAGTCTTGGAAACGATGGCTTGATCTTTTGTGGTGGTGTCATGATCTAGTGGGAGGTGTCCATTTAGCCTCATTCCCCTTTCATGTTATTTTTTCAAATATTTATCTGCTTCTTTGTAAAGCTCCTAATTTAAATATCAACAGGTTGTGATTTTCATAGCTTATAACCACGCCCATTTATTCTGTACAAATTATTTCTCCAGAATCACCTATTGTTTCCCTTTTATGATTTTCTTGTTTAGTTTAAAAAATGCCTTTTGTTCAACTCTTCACGTTGGTACTAGGGGATGGAATAGATTTCCAGTTTGGAATTCAGAGTTAAGATCAAGTACTCCATCTGAGGTATAGCACAAATAAGATGAAAGTAAAAACACCCTCAACTCTGCCTTGATCACAAGGCTAAAATAACACTCCCAACTAAATTTGAGTTTTTTAAACTTCCACACGGCTGTTGTTATGGCCTTCCTGACTGAGATTGATCATTTATGCATAGTTTTGATCTGTTGGCCTGTTCCCAATAGGAACTGGGTTGAAATGACCTCAAATTTATTTCGCTTAAGACCCTAATGAATTAGAATCATACTGCAACCCTAAGACAGTTCAAAGTCAGTTTCTGCGACAAGCCATACTGAATTCTACCAAATGTGAATTCTAGGCATGTCTATCCAGGTTGAGGGTCATTTCAATATTTTAAAAATACTGAGTAAAACTAACTGCTTATCATTTTGTGAAATTGCTTAGTTATTCACTGTAACCTGTAACAGTTGTCACTTAACACCTATCTTTGTGTCTTTCTTGTGTTAAGTTGCAGCCAGCATAACAGGTGGCTTTTTTATGAAAAGTACTGGTATTTTCATCACAGGCCCAGATTTTGCGGTCAGTGGCAGACAAACCATGCTTGTCATTCATTATGCTTACAGCTGCTAATATGGCACGACCGCTCAAGACAAAGCCCCCAGTCAGTATATATATTTGGTGGGAGCAACGCACTGTCAATTCAGTCTCGCCGCTCCACAAGTCACATCATACTTATCCTAAACTTTCCCAAATCAAAGAAATCAGCAGCCGAATTGAACCAATCTAGTAACCCCCGAATGAGGCAAACCAAACCAGATATCTTTAGATATCAACAAATTAACTGTTTATTAAAAAAAAACTAAAATCTTAAACACTACTAAGATAAACCAATATCTAAAGACCTTATAACTTATTTAAAGAATCTAGCTCCCACATTCACATACGTATACCCAAACTGTCGGTAGTTTGGTGTTTAATTAGCTTCGCGAAACAAAGAAATAACGATAAAGCCTTTGTTGATTTACGTTCCTTACAAAATGGAATCTTCAATGTAGACACAGTCCAAAGTTGCTTGAAGTCTTCGCAGTTGTCCGGTGAGATCCAACGATAGGAATTCGATAGTTTAGTTCAGCATTTGAAGCATCAAACTCTTCTTCTTTCCAGTGATGAACACAGCAATTACAGTTCAGTAGTTGAAGTTTTAAATTCTTCTTTTTTCCAGCGGGAATTCAGCAGTTGAATAATTGGTTATTTTCTCTTAAGAAATTAATCTGACTTGAAGCTTCTTTAAAATTTTGAGAGAGTACGGTAAATAGGATTTAAATAGACTGAGAGAGCTCATCTATTTCCTTCAGTACATGCTGGCACAGCATATCTGTCTGAACAAACCAGTTAGCCAGTTTTTCAAAAGGCAATCAGCAACATTGTATCTCGTCTGTTCTCGATTTGTATGGTTGTTGCCGGGCAACTAGAATGTACTTTCACTCAGTCTCTGGAGCTAGCTGCCTTGAAGAAGTACTGATCTCTTTTTTTTTGTTCATACATGGGATGTGGATGTCACTGGCCAAGCTAGTATTTATTGCCCATCCCTAATTGCCTTTGAGAAGGTGGTGGTGAGCTGCCTTCTTGAACCGCTGAAGTCCATGTGGGGTAGGTACACCCATAGTGCTGTTAGGAAGGGAGTTCCAGGATTTTGACCCAGCGATAGTGAAGGAATGGCAATGTAGTTCCAAGTCAGGATGGTGTGTGGCTTGGAGGGGAACTTGCAGGTGGTGACGTTCCCATGCATCTGCTGCCCTTGTCCTTCTAGGTGATAGAGGTCTTACAGCCTTAAAGGCATACCGCATATTTCCTGGAAAAAAAAACAGGATCATGACACTGCCCGCAGACTTTTCATAGATTTTTGCAAGGCAACTTACTGTCATCTGTAGTCCGATAAAGAATGATAACCCCTACAGGGGATCTGGTACCTGTGTGAACAGGGCAAACAACTGCGTGTTTCTTTAACCAATCAGATTGAAAAATCCTTATTGAGGTATGCAGAGTCAAAATGAAGAAGTATAAGTTAGAATAATTAATTCCATGTAAAATCATGTACAGAAAGCAAAATAAAGAGAGGGAAAGAAAAATGGGATTAAGAAAGAGAAATAAAAGATATAGAAAGGAGAAGTAAATAAGTTTTAATTTTAATTTTTTTAATAACATTCAATAATCAAAATCTGAAGGAATGAGACTCCTCACTTATAAAAGTTAATTTTCAGGGCCAGAGAGTTTGTTTAGCAGTAAAGAAGACTTATCACACCATTAAAAATTGACTTACACTTGACTGGACAACCCTAATGTTTACTGGCCTGTTTTATGAGTAACTAGTGGTTAAGTTCCACAATGTCATGCCCTTCATGCGCTTAAATGTTGAGTATCTCGGCAAGATATAGGGTAGGCGGTGGCGTAGTGGTATTATCTTCTTCTTCTTCTTTGGCCTCCTTGTCTCAAGAGACAATGGGCAAGCGCTTGGAGGTGGTCAGTGGTTTGTGAAGCAGTGCCTGGAGTGGCAGACTCTTCCACAGGTGCTGCAGATAAAATTGGTTGACAGGGCTGTTACGCAGTTGGCTCTCTCCTTGAGCTTCTGTCTTTTTTCCTGCCAACTGCTAAGTCTCTTCGACTTGCCACGCTTTAGTCCCACCTTTATGGTTGCCCGCCAGCTCTGGCGATCGCTGGCAACTGACTCCCACGACTTGTGATCAATGTCACAAGACTTCATGTCGCGTTTGCAGACGTCTTTAAAGCGGAGACGAGGACGGCCGGTGGGTCTGATACCAGTGACGAGCTCGCTGTACAATGTGTCCTTGGGGATCCTGCCATCCTCCATGCGGCTCACATGGCCAAGCCATCTCAGGCGCCGCTGGCCTGGTAGGGTGTATATGCTGGGGATGTTGGCTGCCTCGAGGACTTCAGTGTTGGAGATACGGTCCTGCCACCTGATGCCAAGGACTCTCCGGAGGCAGCGAAGATGGAATGAATTGAGACGTCGCTCTTGGCTGACATACGTCGTCCAGGCCTCGCTGCCGTAGAGCAAGGTACTGAGGACACAGGCTTGATACACTTGGACTTTTGTGTTCTGTGTCAGTGCGCCATTTTCCCACACTCTCTTGGCCAGTCTGGACATAGTGGAAGCCTTTCCCATGCGCTTGTTGATTTCTGCATCTAGAGACAGGTTACTGGTGATAGTTGAGCCTAGGTAGGTGAACTCTTGAACCACTTCCAGAGTGTGGTTGCCGATGTTTATGGATGGGGCATTTGTGTCCCATGATGTTCGTTTTCTTGAGGCTGATGGTTAGGCCAAATTTGGTGCAGGCAGCCGCAAACCTGTCAATGAGTCTCTGCAGACACTCTTCAGTGTGAGATGTTAATGCAGCATCGTCAGCAAAGAGGAGTTCCCCGATGAGGACTTTCCGTACTTTGGTCTTCGTTCTTAGACGGGCAAGGTTGAACAACCTGTCACCTGATCTTGTGTGGAGGAAAATTCCTTCTTCTGAAGACTTGAACGCATGAGAGAGCAGCAGGGAGAAGAAGATCCCAAACAGTGTAGGTGCGAGAACACAGCCCTGTTTCATTCCACTCAGGGTAGGAAAGGGGTCTGATGAGGCGCCGCTATGCTAAATTGTGCCTTTCATATTGTCATGGAATGAGGTGATGATACTTAGTAGCTTTGGTGGGCATCCAATCTTTTCTAGTAGTCTGAAGAGACCACGTCTGCTGACAAGGTCAAAGGCTTTGGTGAGATCAATGAAAGCAACGTAGAGGGGCATCTGTTGTTCATGGCATTTCTCCTGTAGCTGTCGAAGAGAGATCAACATGTCAATGGTGGATCTCTCTGCTCGAAAGCCACACTGTGCCTCAGGGTAGACACGCTCAGCCAGCTTCTGGAGCCTGTTTAAAGCGACTTGAGCGAAGACTTTCCCCACTATGCTGAGCAGGGAGATTCCACAGTAGTTGTTGCAGTCAACGCGGTCACCCTTGTTCTTATAGAGGGTGATGATATTGGCATCGCGCATGTCCTGTGGTACTGCTCCCTCGTCCCAGCACAGGCAAAGCAGTTCGTACAGTGCTGAGAGTATAGCAGGCTTGCCACTCTTGATTATTTCAGGGGCAATGCCGTCCTTCCCAGGGGCTTTTCGCTGGCTAGAGAATCAATGGCATCACTGAGTTCCGATTTTGTTGGCTGTACGTCCAGCTCATCCATGACTGGCAGAGACTGGGCTGCATTGAGAGCAGTCTCAGTGATAATATTTTCCCTGGAGTACAGTTCTAGGTAGTGTTCCACCCAGCGGTCCATTTGCTTGCGTTGGTCAGTGATTGTGTCCCCTGATTTAGATTTCAGGGGGGCAATCTTCATGATGGTTGGCCCAAAAGCCCTCTTAATGCCATCATACATTCCTCTGATATTTCCGGTATCAGAGGCCAGCTGAATATGACTGCATAGGTGTTGCCAGTAGTCATTTGCGCAGCGCCTGGCTGTTCTTTGTGCAGTGCTTCTGGCTGCTTTAAGTGCTGCGGATGTTAACTCGCTGGGGGCTTTCTTGCAGTTCAGCAGTGCAATGCGCTTAGCGGCTATGAAAGGTTCCAACTCTTCAATGTGAGATTGAAACCAGTCTGCATTCCACTTCACACGTTTGCCATAGGTGGTCATTGCTGAGTCAGAGATGACGTCTCTGATGTGGGCCCACTTGGTCTCTGCATCCCCTATGGGAGTGTTTTGAAGGGCTTTTTCGAGTGAATTTAGAAACTTGCGTAACAGCTGTGGATGAGAAATTCTGCTAGTGTTGATGCGCGGGCGGCCCTTCTGCTTGGAGTGATGCAGCTTCTTTGGTTTGAGGCTAACCTTGCTGCACACCAGGGAGTGGTCGGTGTCGCAGTCCGCACTGTGGAAGCTGCGTGTGATTTGAACGCTGTTTAGAGAGGCTCACCTTGTGACGATGAGGTCCAGCTGGTGCCAACGGCATGATCTTGGGTGCCTCCAAGAAACCTGGTGACAGGGTTTAGTGTGAAAGAATGAGTTGGTGATGCAGAGGTTATGCTAGGTACACAACTCAAGCAGTCTCTGTCCATTCTCATTCATCCTTCCAGTGCCATAGCGCCCAAGGCAGGAGGGCCATGAGTCATGGTCGGCCCCAACCCTGGCATTAAAGTCCCCCAGCAGGAACAGGTGTTGGGGATGCTACAATTGATATTATGGAGTTCCTCGTAGAACTGGTCTTTAGCTTCAGGTGAGGAGCAGAGTGTTGGAACATAGGTGTACGAGACCAGAGGTGGTGAACAGACGGATGGACAGTATGCGTTCCGAGCCATTTGAGGGTGGCTCTATCATGCTGAGCAAAGAGTTTCTCATGGCGAAGCCCACTCCATGCTGTCTTGATTCTTCAGGATCCCTACCCTGCCAGAAGAAGGTGTAGTCTTGCTCTCTTAGAGATCCGCTCGCAGGGAGGCGTGTCTCCTGAAGTGCTGCAATGTCTACATTGAGTCTACTGAGCTCGTTGTGAATGATAGCGGTCTTCCGAGAAACGTTGATTTGTGTAAGGTCTTCCGACAGGCGCCCACATAGTTCTGACGTTCCAGCTTGCAAAACGAAGGGCGAGTACCTTCTTTCCTTTTTTGGTCATGCTGTTTGGTGCGGTGTTGCAGTCCACTTGTCGGGCAATGACCCTGAGCTCCAAGCACCCATTGAAGCAGGTGGACTGTGGCGGGATAGAACCTTTCTGACCGGGGGCTGCCCGGTTTGAGGCGGGCGGTAGCTGTCCAGTGAGATGCGATGACCTCTCCCACTGCCAAAGGCAACTTGTGGCTCACAATCTCTACGCCAATTGAGCTGGACTTATAACCCATAACTGCTGACTTCCGTGTTGATTTGGGCGCTGTGAGGCGACTATGGAGTGACCTCTCCATGGCCCATGCCTGGGCAGATGTATGGAGGTTGTGAGTTGCCCAAGCGTCAAAACCCCCCTCTCGGCCTTCCTGGTGGGGTCCAAAGGAGTGCAGAGCACGACGTTTGGCACCGGTATGGCTGCCGGAACTGCCGGAAACATGCCAAAGGTGACACATGACCGCCTTCGGGGTTCCGCTCCGGATTTTCTATTAGGGTTTACTCCCTTTGCCTTGGTCTCGCCCGAGACGCCCACAAGGCAGTGGGGTTGTTAGGGCCCCGACACAGGGGTAGGTGGATGCCGGTGGGGGGAAAGGAGGGAGGGGGTGCGAGGAGGAGGGGTGCGGTGGGAAGGGGGCTGCAGGGGGTAGGGGAGGAGGGTGCAGGGGAAGGGGGTGCGAGGGGAGAGCTGGGAATGGGGTTCGAGGGGGGTGGGGGGAGGGGGTGCAGGCAACAAAACACCTCACCAGCTCCCACCATCGTCCCCCCCACAATGATGCACCGCCACTGCGTTCGGGACCTGGGAGCCGAGCCGGAGCCGCATGGAAACAGCGCGGAGCCGCCGAGTAAGTGGGAGCCGCCGCCGGGACCACGCGGCCGCTCCTCCCTCTATCGCCGCCACGGACGGGCCCCCCCGAACACAGCCACGCGGCCCCCCATTCCAGCCGGCCAAGCCCGGCAACCACTGGCAGGGTCCCCACCAGCACCTTCCCCCCCGGTATTATCACTGGACTAGTAACCCAGGGTATTTCTCTGTGGACATGGGTTTGAATCCCACCACAGCAGAAGGAATTTGAATTTAATGAATAAATCTGGAATTAAAAGCTCGTCTAATGATGGCCATGAAACCATTGTCGATTGTTGTAAAAACCCATCTGGTTCACTAATGTCCTTTAGGGAAGGAAATCTGCTGTCCTTACCTGGTCTGGTCTACATGTGACTCCAGACCCACAGCAATGTGGTTAACTCTTACATGCTCTCTGAAATGGCTTAGCAAGCCACTCAGTTGTACGTAACCGCTACAAAGTCAATAAAAAGGAATGAAACCGGACGGACCACCCGGCATCGACCTAGGCACTGGAAACGACAACGGCAAACCCAGCCCTGTCGACCCTGCAAAGTCCTCCTTACTAACATCTGGGGGCTTGTGCCAAAGTTGGGAGAGCTG
This sequence comes from Heterodontus francisci, assembly GCF_036365525.1. Classification (NCBI taxonomy): domain Eukaryota; kingdom Metazoa; phylum Chordata; class Chondrichthyes; order Heterodontiformes; family Heterodontidae; genus Heterodontus; species Heterodontus francisci. Next base: position 78,795,137 of record NC_090378.1, on the reverse strand, counting down.
TCCCACAGACTAGTCAAGCAACAGCCTGACATAGTCATACTCACGGAATCATACCTTACAGACAATGTCCCAGACTCTGCCATCACCATCCCCTGGTATGTCGTGTCCCACCGGCAGGACATACCCACCAGAGGTGATGGCACAGTGGTATACAGTAGGGAGGGAGTTGCCCTGGGAGTCCTCAACATCGACTCCGGACCCCATGAAGTCTCATGGCATCAGGTCAAACATGGGCAAGGTAACCTCCTACTGATTACCACCTACCTACCGCCCTCCCTCAGCTGATGACTCAGTACTCCTCCATATTGAACACCACTTGGAGGAAGCACTGAGGGTGGCGAGGGCACAAAATGTACTCTGGGTGGGGGACTTCAATGTCCATCACCAAGAATGGTTCGGTAGCACCACTACTGACCGAGTTGGCCGAGTCCTAAAGGACATAGCTGCTATACTGGGTCTGCGGCAGGTGGTGGGGGAACCAACACGAGGGAAAAACATACTTGACCTCGTCCTCACCAATCTGCCTGCCGCAGATGCTTCTGTCCATGACAGTATTGGTAGGAGTGACCACCGCACAGTCCTTGTGGAGACGATGTTCCGCGTTCGCATTGAGGATACTGTCCATTGTGTTGTGCGGCACTATCACCGTGCTGAATGGGATAGATTTCGAACAGATCCATCAATGCAAAACTGGGCATCCATGAGGCGCTGTGGGCCATCAGCAGCAGCAGAATTGTACTCAACCACAATCTGTAACCTCATGGCCCAGCATATCCCCCACTCTACCATTACCATCAAGCCAGGATACCAACCCTGGTTCAATGAAGTGTGCAGGAGGGCATGCCAGGAGCAGCACCAGGCATACCTCAAAATGAGGTTTCAACCTGGTGAAGCTAAAAATCAGGACTACTTGCATGCCGAACTGCGTAAGCAGCATGCAATAGACAGAGCTAAGCGATCCCATAACCAACGGATCAGATCTAAGCTCTGCAGTCCTGCCACATCCAGCCGTGAATGGTGGTGGACAATTAAACAACTAACTGGAGGAGGTGGCTCCACAAATGTCCCCATCCTTAATGATGGGGGAGCCCAGCACATCAGTGCGAAAGATAAGGCTGAAGCATTTGCAACAATCTTCAGCCAGAAGTGCCGAGTTGATGATCCATCTCGGCCTCCTCCTGAAGTCCCCAGCATCACAGATGCCAGACTTCAACCAATTCGATTCACTCTGCGTGATATCAAGAAACGACTGAAGGCACTGGATACTGCAAAAGCTATGGGCCCTGACGATATTCCGGCAATAGTACTGAAGACCTATGCTCCAGAACTTGCCGCGCCCCTAGCCAAGCTATTCCAGTACAGCTACAACACTGGCATCTACCCTGCAATGTGGAAAATTGCCCAGGTATGTCCTGTACACAAAAAGCAGGACAAGTCCAACCCAGCCAATTACCGCCCCATCAGTCTACTCTCAATCATCAGTAAAGTGATGGAAGGTGTCATCAACAGTGCCATCAAGCTCAGTTTGGGTTCCGCCAGGGCCACTCAGCTCCTGACCTGATTACAGCCTTGGTTCAAACATGGACATAAGAGCTGAACTCAAGAGGTGAGGTGAGAGTGACTGCCCCTGACATCAAGGCAGCATTTGACCGAGTATGGCATCAAGGAGCCCGAGCAAAACTGAGGTCAATGGGAATCAGGGGGCAAACCCCCCACTGGCTGGAGTCATACCTAGCACAAAGGAAGATGGTTGTGATTGTTGGAGGTCAATCATCTGAACTCCAGGACATCACTGCAGGAGTTCCTCAGGGTAGTGTCCTAGGCCCAACCATCTTCAGCTGCTTCATCAATGACCTTCCTTCAATCATAAGGTCAGAAGTGGGGATGTTTGCTGATGATTGTGCAATGTTCAGCACCATTCGTGACTCCTCAGATACTGAAGCAGTCCGTGTAGAAATGCAGCAAGACCTGGACAATATCCAGGCTTGGACTGATAAGTGGCAAGTAACATTTGCGCCACAGAAGTGCCAGGCAATGACCATCTCCAACAACAGAGAATCTAACCATCTCCCCTTGACATTCAACAGCATTACCATCGCTGAATCCCCCACTATCAACATCCTAGAGGGTACCATTGACCAGAAACTGAACTGGAGTAGCCATATAAATACCGTGGCTACAAGAGCAGGTTAGAGGCTAGGAATCCTGAGGCGAGTAACTCACCTGACTCCCCAAAGCCTGTCCACCATCTACAAGGCACAAGTCAGGAGTGTGATGGAATACTCTCCACTTGCCTGGATGGGTGCAGCTCCAACAACACTCAAGAAGCTCAACACCATCCAGAACAAAGCAGCCCACTTGATTGGCACCCCATCTCCAAACATTCACTCCCTCCACCACCGATGCACCGTGGCAGCAGTGTGTACCGTCTACAAGATGCACTGCAGCAATGCACCAAGGCACCTTCGACAGCACCTTCCAAACCCGCGACTTGTACCAACTTGAAGGACAAGGGCAGCACGTACATGGGAACACCACTACCTGCAAGTTCCCGTCCAAGTCACACACCATCCTGACTTGGAACTATATCGCCGTTCCTTCACTGTCGCTGGGTCAAAATCCTGGAACTCCCTTTCTAACAGCACTGTGGGTATACCTACCCCAAATGGACTGCAGTGGTTCAAAAAGGCAGCTCACCACCACCTTCTCAAGGGCAATTAGGGATGGGCAATAAATGCTGGTCTGGCCAGTGACGCCTACATTCCCATGAATGAATTTAAAAAAAAGATACTGCTGGAGCGAAGTTTGTGGAGGAGCAGGGCAAATCGGACAGCAGATTCCTGATTTTCACATTTTACTGTGCACGTGCAGACACTGCCCAATTTACTCCATAATATTGGTGAGCACTGATAGCCTCATTATTATTCTTACTGTAAAAAACGGGCAACTCTGTCTCTTGGTATGATGAGCAGAACCTATGTATTAAAAGTGCAGCTCAAGCTAAATTTTTCCATTTCAAATCAAAGCAATCTACCTCCTAGTATGTTTAAAATGCTAGTGAATCCAACAGTTACTGACAAAGTAATCGACTGTCATTGCATTGAACAACATGTGCTAGATTAAACAAAGAAAGAGAGATTACTGTAATAATATCTGGGGAAAATCTAATAGCAAACCTATGTTCAGTGTAATAGGAGATAGAGTTTGTAAATATTCACACTATAAACGTTTAGAGCTTAGAGGCTTGATTCAGAGCTTCTTCGAAGCCAGTTTATGAAGGGGCAGAAACAAAAACAAGAAATGCTGGATTCACTCAGCAGGTCTGGCAGCATCTGTGGAAAGAGAAGCAGAGTTAACGTTTCGGGTCAGTGACCCTTCTTCGGAACTGACAAATATTAGAAAAGTCACAGATTATAAACAAGTGAGGTGGGGGTTGGGCAAGAGATAACAAAGGAGAAGGTGCAGATTGGACCAGGCCACATAGCTGACCAAAAGGTCACGGAGCAAAGGCAAACAATATGTTAATGGTGTGTTGAAAGACAAAGCATTAGTACAGATTAGGTGTGAATATACTGAATATTGAACAGCAGCAAGTGCAAACCTGAAGAAAAACAACCTGAAAAAAACAGTGGGTAAGCAAACTGAACAAACTAAGATGAAATGAAATAAATGCAAAAAAAGATTGTAAAAAATGTAAAAAGGAATGTAAAAAAAAAGGAAGAAAAAATAACTAAAAATGACTAAAAATGAAAGTAAAATGGGGGGCTGTCATGCTCTGAAATTATTGAACTCAATGTTCAGTCCGGCAGGCTGTAGTGTGCCTAATCGGTAGATGAGATGCTGTTCCTCGAGCTTGCGTTGATGTTCACTGGAACACTGCAGCAATCCCAGGACAGAGATGTGAGCATGAGAGCAGGGGGGAGTGTTGAAATGGCAAGCAACCGGAAGCTCAGGGTCCTGCTTGCGGACTGAGCGGAGATGTTCTGCAAAGCGGTCACCCAGTCTGCGCTTGGTCTCCCCAATGTAGAGGAGACCACACTGTGAGCAGCGAATACAGTATACTACATTGAAAGAAGTACAAGTAAATCGCTGCTTCACCTGAAAGGAGTGTTTGGGGTCTGGGATAGTGAGGAGAGAGGAGGTAAATGGGCAGGTATTACACCTCCTGCGATTGCAAGGGAAGGTGCCATGGGACGGGGCCGAGGTGGTGGGGGTAATGGAGGAGTGGACCAGGGTGTCGCGGAGGGAACGATCCCTTCGGAATGCTGACAGGGGAAGGGAGGGGAAGATGCGACTGGTAGTGGCATCACGCTGGAGTTGGCTAAAATGGCGGAGGATGATCCTTTGGATATGGAGGCTGGTGGGATGAAAAGTGAGGACAAGGGGAACCCTGTCACGGTTCTGGGAGGGAGGGGAAGGGGTGAGGGGAATGGGTCGGACACAGTTGAGGGCCCTGTCAACCACAGTGGGGGGAAATCCTCGGTTGAGGAAAAAGGAGGTCATATCAGAAGCACCGTCATGGAAGGTAGCATCATCAGAGCAGATGCGTCGGAGACTGAGAAACTGGGAGAATGGAATGGAGTCCTTACAGGAGGTAGGGTGTGAAGAAGTGTAGTCGAGGGAGCTGTGGGAGTCAGTGGGCTTATAATGGATATTGGTAGACAACCTATCCCCAGAGATGGAGACAGAGAAGTCAGGGAAGGGAAGTGTCAGAGATGGACCATGTAAAGGTGAGAGAAGGGTGGAAATTGGAAGCAAAGTTGATAAAGTTTTCTAGTTCGGGGCGGGAGCAGGAAACGGCACCGATACAGTCATCAATGTACTGGAAAAAGAGTTGGGGGAGGGGGCCTGAGTAGGACTGGAACAAAGAATGCTCGACATATCCCACAAAAAGACAGGCATAACTAGGACCCATGCGGGTACCCATAGCGACACCTTTTACTTGAAGGAAATGCATGGAGTTGAAGGAGAAGTTGTTCAATGTGAGAACAAGTTCAGCCAGGCGGAGGAGGGTGTTGGTGGATGGGGACTGGTTGGGCCTCTGTTCCAGGAAGAAGCGGAGAGCCCTCAAACCATCCTGGTGGGGGATGGAGGTGTAGAGCGATTGGACGTCCATAGTGAAGAGGAGGCGGTTGGGACCAGGAAACTGGAAATTGTCAAAATGACGTAGGGTGTCAGAAGAGTCACAGATGTAGGTGGGAAGAGACTGGACCAGCGGAGAAAAGATAGAGTCTAGATAGGAAGAAATAAGTTCAGTGGGGCAGGAGCAGGCTGACACAATGGGTCTGCCAGGACAGTCCCGTTTGTGGATTTTGGGAAGGAGGTAGAAGCGTGCTGTCCGGGGTTGCGGGACTATGAGGTTGGAAGCTGTAGAGGGAAGATCTCCAGAGGAGATGAGGTCAGTGACAGTCCTTTGGACGGTGGCTTGATGTTCGGTGGTGGGGTCATGGTCCAGAGGGAGGTAGGAAGAGGTGTCTGTGAGTTGGCGTTGAGCTTCTGCAAGGTAGAGGTCGGTACGCCATACAACAACAGCACCACCCTTGTCTGCAGGTTTGATGACCATGTCGGGGTTAGACCTGAGAGAACGGAGTGCCTCAAGTTCAGAGGGGGACAGGTTAGAGTGAGTGAGGGGGGCAGAGAAATTGAGACGACCAATGTCTCGCCGACAGTTTTCAATGAAGAGATCAAGAGCGGGTAAGAGGCCTGGGGGAGGGGTCCAGGTAGAGGGAGAATGCTGGAGGCGGGTGAATGGGTCTGCTGGTCGGGGGGAGGACTCCTGGTCGAAGAAGTGAGCCCGGAGGCGGAGGCGACGGAAGAAGAGCTCAACGTCATGCCGAGCGCGAAATTCATTGAGGTGGGGGCGTAAGGGGATAAAACTGAGACCTTTGCTGAGTACAGAACGCTCAGCATCAGAGAGGGGGAGGTCAGAGGGTATAGTGAATACATGGCAAGGGGTCAGGTCAGAAGGGGTGGGGTCAGAGGGAAGTGAAGCGGAAGGAGGATCTGGAGGGGCATTAGTCCCCATCAGCTGCTGGAGCTTGCGTTCCTTAACACCTGAAAGGAAGAAAAAAAGTTTTTTGTTAATGCGTCGGATGAGACGTAAGATGAGATGAAACTGCGGAGTAGAACAGATTTGAGATAAGGTAAGACGGTGCTGCTGGAGAGAGAGGTCCAGTGTGTGCATATGGCGGCGCATAGCACTGAGTGTGGATCTCAGGATGCGGCGAGAGTAGCAGTCCGAGGAACGTTGTATTTCTCGGAGATACCGGTGATCCTGGGTGGTTTCAAAGCATGATGGGTGAAACTGCAGTTGGAATCCACGTGGAATCAGTCGGAGCCGGAGACAGTCACTGAGGAAGGAGATGTGGCTGTGAAAACGAGTTTTGGTAGATACCTTATCAAACACCAGGAGGGAAATAGAAAGCAATGAAGGTGAACAAGGTAAAAGAGACAAACGAAAATCCCGTCGGAGAGAAGAGCAGAACTTCTTCAAGGTAGGCATTCCTGGAAGAGAAGTGGCAGTGAATTAAACACTAAAATAAAAGCAAAATACTGCGGATGCTGGAAATCTGAAACAAAATCTTTTGCTTTGAAACCACCCAGGATCACCGGTATCTCCGAGAAATACAACGTTCCTCGGACTGCTACTCTCGCCGCATCCTGAGATCCACACTCAGTGCTATGCGCCGCCATATGCACACACTGGACCTCTCTCTCCAGCAGCACCGTCTTACCTTATCTCAAATCTGTTCTACTCCGCAGTTTCATCTCATCTTACGTCTCATCCGACGCATTAACAAAAAACTTTTTTTCTTCCTTTCAGGTGTTAAGGAACGCAAGCTCCAGCAGCTGATGGGGACTAATGCCCCTCCAGATCCTCCTTCCGCTTCACTTCCCTCTGACCCCACCCCTTCTGATCTGACCCCTTGCCGTGTATTCACTATACCCTCTGACCTCCCCCTCTCTGATGCTGAGCGTTCTGTACTCAGCAAAGGTCTCAGTTTTATCCCCTTACGCCCCCACCTCAATGAATTTCGCGCTCGGCATGACGTTGAGCTCTTCTTCCGTCGCCTCCGCCTCCGGGCTCACTTCTTCGACCAGGAGTCCTCCCCCCGACCAGCAGACCCATTCACCCGCCTCCAGCATTCTCCCTCTACCTGGACCCCTCCCCCAGGCCTCTTACCCGCTCTTGATCTCTTCATTGAAAACTGTCGGCGAGACATTGGTCGTCTCAATTTCTCTGCCCCCCTCACTCACTCTAACCTGTCCCCCTCTGAACTTGAGGCACTCCGTTCTCTCAGGTCTAACCCCGACATGGTCATCAAACCTGCAGACAAGGGTGGTGCTGTTGTTGTATGGCGTACCGACCTCTACCTTGCAGAAGCTCAACGCCAACTCACAGACACCTCTTCCTACCTCCCTCTGGACCATGACCCCACCACCGAACATCAAGCCACCGTCCAAAGGACTGTCACTGACCTCATCTCCTCTGGAGATCTTCCCTCTACAGCTTCCAACCTCATAGTCCCGCAACCCCGGACAGCACGCTTCTACCTCCTTCCCAAAATCCACAAACGGGACTGTCCCGGCAGACCCATTGTGTCAGCCTGCTCCTGCCCCACTGAACTTATTTCTTCCTATCTAGACTCTATCTTTTCTCCGCTGGTCCAGTCTCTTCCCACCTACATCCGTGACTCTTCTGACGCCCTACGTCATTTTGACAATTTCCAGTTTCCTGGTCCCAACCGCCTCCTCTTCACTATGGACGTCCAATCGCTCTACACCTCCATCCCCCACCAGGATGGTTTGAGGGCTCTCCGCTTCTTCCTGGAACAGAGGCCCAACCAGTCCCCATCCACCAACACCCTCCTCCGCCTGGCTGAACTTGTTCTCACATTGAACAACTTCTCCTTCAACTCCATGCATTTCCTTCAGGTAAAAGGTGTCGCTATGGGTACCCGCATGGGTCCTAGTTATGCCTGTCTTTTTGTGGGATATGTCGAGCATTCTTTGTTCCAGTCCTACTCAGGCCCCCTCCCCCAACTCTTTTTCCGGTACATTGATGACTATCGGTGCCGTTTCCTGCTCCCGCCCCGAACTGGAAAACTTTATCAACTTTGCTTCCAATTTCCACCCTTCTCTCACCTTTACATGGTCCATCTCTGACACTTCCCTTCCCTTCATCGACTTCTCTGTCTCCATCTCTGGGGATAGGTTGTCTACTAATATCCATTATCAGCCCACTGACTCCCACAGCTACCTCGACTACACTTCTTCACACTTTACCTCCTGTAAGGACTCCATTCCATTCTCCCAGTTTCTCCGTCTCCGACGCATCTGCTCTGATGATGCTACCTTCCATGACGGTGCTTCTGATATGACCTCCTTTTTCCTCAACCGAGGATTTCCCCCCACTGTGGTTGACAGGGCCCTCAACCGTGTCCGACCCATTCCCCGCACCTCTACCCTCACCCCTTCCCCTCCCTCCCAGAACCGTGACAGGGTTCCCCTTGTCCTCACTTTTCATCCCACCAGCCTCCATATCCAAAGGATCATCCTCCGCCATTTTCGCCACCTCCAGCGTGATGCCACTACCAGTCGCATCTTCCCCTCCCTTCCCCTGTCAGCATTCCGAAGGGATCGTTCCCTCCGCGACACCCTGGTCCACTCCTCCATTACCCCCACCACCTCGTCCCCGTCCCAGGGCACCTTCCCTTGCAATCGCAGGAGGTGTAATACCTGCCCATTTACCTCCTCTCTCCTCACTATCCCAGACCCCAAACACTCCTTTCAGGTGAAGCAGCGATTTACTTGTACTTCTTTCAATGTAGTATACTGTATTCGCTGCTCACAGTGTGGTCTCCTCTACATTGGGGAGACCAAGCGCAGACTGGGTGACCGCTTTGCGGAACATCTCCGCTCAGTCCGCAAGCAGGACCCTGAGCTTCCGGTTGCTTGCCATTTCAACACTCCCCCCTGCTCTCATGCTCACATCTCTGTCCTGGGATTGCTGCAGTGTTCCAGTGAACATCAACGCAAGCTCGAGGAACAGCATCTCATCTGCCGATTAGGCACACTACAGCCTGCCGGACTGAACATTGAGTTCAATAATTTCAGAGCATGACAGCCCCCCATTTTACTTTCATTTTTAGTCATTTTTAGTTATTTTTTCTTCCTTTTTTTTTACATTCCTTTTTACATTTTTTACAATTTTTTTTGCATTTATTTCATTTCATCTTAGTTTGTTCAGTTTGCTTACCCACTGTTTTTTTCAGGTTGTTTTTCTTCAGGTTTGCACTTGCTGCTGTTCAATATTCAGTATATTCACACCTAATCTGTACTAATGCTTTGTCTTTCAACACACCATTTACATATTGTTTGCCTTTGCTCCGTGACCTTGGTCAGCTATGTGGCCTGGTCCAATCTGCACCTTCTCCTTTGTTATCTCTTGCCCAACCCCCACCTCACTTGTTTATAATCTGTGACTTTTCTAATATTTGTCAGTTCCGAAGAAGGGTCACTGACCCGAAACGTTAACTCTGCTTCTCTTTCCACAGATGCTGCCAGACCTGCTGAGTGAATCCAGCATTTCTTGTTTTTGTTTCAGATTTCCAGCATCCGCAGTATTTTGCTTTTATATGAAGGAGCAGATATTGAGTGACCCACTTAGCAGGTGAAGTACGCAGGTTAACATAGAATTTACAGTACAGAAACAGGCCATTTGGGCCAGCTGGTTTCTGCCAGTGTTGATGCTCCATCCAAGCCTTTTTCCACCCCTCTTTATCTCAACTCTTATCAGCATAACCTTCTATTTATTTTCTGTCTTGTGTTTATCTAGCTTCTCCTTAAATGCATCGATGCTATTCACCTCAATCATTTATTTTAATGAGTTCCATGCTCTAACTACTTTGTGGGTAAGGAGGTTTCTCCTGAATTCCCTGTTGGACTTATTAGTGACGATCTTATATTTATAACCCCTTGCTTTGAAAGTTTTTTTTATTCTTTCATGGAATGTGGGCGTCGCTGGCAAGGCCAGCATTTGTTGCCCATCCATAATTGCCCTTGACAACTGAGTGGCTTGCTGGACCATTTAAAAGGGCAGTCAAGAGGCAACCACATTGCTGTGGTTCTGGAGTTACATGTAGGCCAGACCAGGTAAGGACAGCTGATGTCGTTCCCCTAAAGGACATTAGTGAAACAGATGGGCTTTTACGACAATCAATGATAGTAATGGTGCCATGAAACTGAGACTAGGTTTTTAAAAAAATAATTAATTGAATTTAAATTGCACCAGTTGGCGTGGTGGAATTTGAACCCATGTCCCCAGGGCATTAGCCTGGGCCTCTAGATTACTAATCCAGTGACATTACCACTTTGCCACCATCTCCCCTTGTTTTGAAAGTATGGCTTGAGGATCATGGCTGCTTTTGTAACGCAGTTACCAGTAACCAAGCATGTCAACTGCAGCTCACGCCAAACACTAAAGGTTTCTCACGAAACAGTTTTCTGGATTAAAAGAAGCTATGCAGCTGACACTGCATAATTAGTGAATTCAACTGAGCAGCTCAACAAGATCACAACATTGCTCTTCCACCCAGAAAGTAAAACCTATTGTTCTCCCATCACAGCATCCACTTTACTCTTGAACAACTTTTGCCTTCACTACATGGAAGTCTTATTTCAAGTGTTGATCATTCCGACTACACAAACACTTACTAAAATCAGTTGCAAATTCTCCCCTTGGCAATTTGAACCTGTGCCCCTTGCCTTATTATCATGGTTTACAAGATAGTGTGATTGTAAAATGGTGGAAGCTATGAAATGTAAGAGTTTAGCAAAATGTGAAACAATGTGGATTAGAAGATTGGGGTTAAGTAACACTTTTCAGATTTGGAATACCAAGTAGAGGCCTGCTCAGGTCGGGAAAATAGAACCCGATCCAAACCCAACCGAACCACCACGGACCCGAGCCCGAGTCCCTCCGATTTTGCCCCGAGCCAACCCAAACGTGCCCCGATTTGACCCGACCATCCCTTTACTTACCTTCAGACTCCAAATCTCCACGAAGCTGCAGCGCATGCGCAATGACGTCATAGTGACACTCGTCCGCTGCGCAGACTCAGTTTTGTCCTGGACTCCCAGCTCAGGTAAGTTTTTTTTAAATTTGAATACTTACCAGCAGAGCACTTACAGTGTGTGTCCGGCCCAACCTGACCCAAACCCGACACGTCGTCGGGTCCTGTCGGGTTTGGGTCAGGTAGCAGGCCTCTAATACCAAGTATTCATTGTAGTTTAATTACAATGGGGAAAACCAGAAGTGTACCTACAGTATATCCACTTTTAATTTCAGGAGGGAGCATATGCTCACTTTAAAACTGCTGAAAATGGTGGTACATATTTTTCCTTTTGGTGCTGCTCCCCCAGTGCTGCGGCCATTACTATTGGTGCCTCTTCCTTCAGCACCACTCCGGAATGCTGCAGCCACTAATAGACCAGCATATTTCACCTCAGCACCACTCCTTGGTGCTGCTGCTAATAGAAATGATCCTCACCTCGGTACAACATTGGCTGGAACTTGTATGAGAACAGGAGAGAGGGAAGGGTTGAAGTGGATGGCAAAGAAGAGGAGAGGAAAATTGGGGAGAAAATGGTTGACCATGAATTAGTGAGGGAAGGGGACAAAAGTTGGGAGAAGGGTGATGAAGGAAGAAGAAGAATGCCAGCATTAACTGACACTTTGTGGGAACAAGAGCCCCTACATTAACTGATGGGAGGATGAAGGACAAGACCAAAAAAAAGGATTTGGATAGGCCAAAGAGTGCCAATTGAAATGGGGGAGGGGGAATAATGCCACCTTAAATGGGAAGTGGAAGAAGAATAGCAGTTTGAGCTTTGTTGGAGAGCAGAGGAATACCAGGTTGAACTGAGTGGAGGGGGGAGAAAATATCAACAGGGAGAGTTGGTAAGGTAATCATGGAAGGCTAAGAATTTGGATGGGGTAAGTGTCGTAGTAAATTGGAATTATGGGGCAGGAGAGTGACTTTTGGGAATGTGAGGTTCTTCTGTTTAAAATCCAGATGTCACTTTATTTTTCCTTTATAAGTAGATTTAAAAATTATCATTTGTGCAATATCAAACCACTTAATTAACCAGAATGCATCATCTTGAATGTAAAAATTAAATATTTCCTGGGGGCACATGTCTCTCAGAACCTCAAGAAACACACAGTCATAGAGTCATATATAGCACAGAAGGAAGCCATTCGCCCCATGTTACCAATTTTCTGTTTCAAGATTTGGATTTTCCCTTTCAGGCTTCCATTTTTGTAAAGTGAAAATATAGTTTCACAGAACCACTGTATCTTTCATTATCAATATAAGCACATTAAAAAAAATTACTTCTACTTTTAGTCATTGTCCTAACCTATTTGAATCTTTCCACCATTCTACTCTTGATCTTAGCAAATAGAGTTAAAAATATAAGCATATTCTTTAAGACTCCTCGATGACTTTCAGAATGCTCTTTTTTTCCATTTCGTGCTTCATTGCATCAGGTTTGCTTGTGTTGAATCTTAAGTAAGAACATAGGCAGCCTTACAGAATTTTACTTCTTGTGCGGGTGTAACTGGTTATTCCACTACCCACGCAGTCGATATTTTTCTGTATCAGGAACAGTGATTCACTGTTGCACAATAATATTGTGGCTGGTGACAGCAGCTTGCAATGTTTCCGGGCTTGACCAGGAGCTGTGTATTCAAGTAGAAACCATATGATGAGATCCAGCTGTTCTTTCCATCCGTGAAAGAATATCACCTACTTTTTGTTTATTTGTTCATGGGTCTGGATGTCGTTGGCAAAGCCAGCATTTATTGCCCACCCTAGTTGTGCTTCAGTAGGTGGTGGTGAGTTGCAGTCCGTATGGTGAAGATAACTCCCATACAGATAGTGCGTTCTAAGACTTTGACCCAGCGACAGTGAAGGAACGGCAATATATTTCCAAGTCAGAATGGTGTGTGACTTGGAGGGAAGCTTGCAGGTGGTGGACTTCCCATTTGCCTGCTGTCCTTGTCCTTCTAGGCAGTAGAGGTCGCAAATTTGGGAGGCACTGTCAAAGAAACCTTGGCAAATTGCTGCAGTGCATCTTGTAGGTGGTACACGGTGTAGCCATGGTGTCCCGGTGGTGGAGGGAGTTAATGTTTAAGGTGGTGGGTGGGCTGCCAATTAAGCAGGTTGCTTTGTCCGGGATGGTGTTGAGCTTCTTGACTGTTGTTGGAGCTGCAGTCATCCAGGCACATGGAGAGTATTTCATTATAGTCCTGACTTGAGGGTTGTAAATGGTGGATAGGCTTAGGGAGTCAGGAGGTGAGTCACTCACCACAGAATACCCAGCTGCTGACCTGCTCTTGCAGCCACAATATTTATGTGGCTGGTCCAGTTAAGTTTCTGGCAGTGGTGACCTCACAATGTTGATGGTGGGGAATGCAACGATGCTAATGCCATCTTAATCTTGCAAGAAGCTTTCTACTCTTGTGAAAGAACCCTTGTAAATCAGTATCTCGTGTAAATGCTCATTCTTCATCTTTGAGCCTACACAATGTTAGGTGGCCATTTGACCAGGAGGCAGGTGCATTGCAGCCTTGATTGATGTTGACCTCATACAATGCCCACTGGCAAGTATTTTATGGAAGTAAACATGGGTTGGGAGCAGGAAACCCTGGCTGATTTTCCTTTTGCTTCACAGTGTAGAAGTACTGAAGCTAATAGTGTTAAGACTGGCACTTGTGCTGAAATGAGCTAACTCAGCACAGATAAGGGATGAAATCTTGGACTGACTTCACTCGTTTGGCTCAGTTGTGTACTGGGCATTGCACTTCTGAACTCATGAATCAATGGAGCCTGGTGCTATCATTTAACTTTGTAAACATTCAACTGCACAAGAGTGTTAGAAATAGATTTGTGAGTTGGGTTTAGAGTAAATTTGTTCCACTTATGAGCATGCTAAAAATAATCTTCCATATTTCATCTCTTGTCAAATGAAGGGCTTTATAAGTAGAGACATAGAGTACACAAGGAACTTATGATGAATTTGATAAAAGACTGGGCTGGATTCTATAGAGCCCTCAACATCAGGATCCATGGCAGGGCGGGCCTGAAGATGGCCCCGGATGAGGCCCCTATGGACCTTGACGCTGGCAGGGCCTGGCCAGATATTGCCAGTGGTGCCAAGGCCTCGTGGCAGACCCCTGCCGCTCGGTGATGGAACCGCAATTTAAATAAATTTAAATACCTGAATTAATTACTCTCCCATCGCCTCCTAATGTCCCGCTGCAATCTTCACCCCGGCAGCCGGCACTGCCACGCCTTCAGAGGGCAGTCCGCTCCGGCTATTTAAATGAGCCACCGCGCATGGAATCATGGCAGCTCTTTGGCGTGCGATCTGCACAGGCGGGCAGCTATTTTTTCGGGCTTATAGAATTCAGCCCACTGATTCTGCCTCAACTGAAGTATTGTATCCATTTCTGGGCATCACACTTTAGGAAGAGTTTGAAGGCTTTAGAGAGGGTGAAAAAAAGGTTTACAAGAATGTTTCAAGGGATGAGGGATTTCAGTTATGTGGCTAGATTGGAGAAGCTGGGGTGGTTTCCAAGAAGAGAAGGTCGAGAGGAGTTTTGATGGAGGTTTTCCAAATCATGAGAGGTCTAGACAGGGTAGAGAAAGAGAAAATGTTCCCATTGGCAGAAGGGTCAAGAACTGGAGGACATAGATTAAAAAGTAATTGGTAAAAGAACCAAATGTGACACGAGGAAAAACCTTTTTATGCAGCGAATGCTTAGGATAAGCCTGAAATGGTGGTGGAAGATTGAGTTGTGGCTTTCAGAATTGTATAAGCATCTGAAGGGAAAAATAATTGCAGGGCTGTGGGGAAAGGGCCGAGGTATGGGACTAGCTATGTTGCTCTTGCAGAAAGCCGGCATGGACTCAGTGGATCAAATGGCTTCTTTCTGTGCTGTGGCCATACTATCATTCTATTAAAAATTCGATGCTTGTATCCAGTCTGCAGTGAAAAAGACAGAAAATTGTTACTCTGCTGCTTGCATCTATGTTCTATCTTTTTACCTCAATGTCTCAAAAGTGCTTCATGTTGTGAATTGCTTTGGAGTGCACTGACTGTTATTATGTTGGCAAGGAAGACAGCTTTTACAATAGAAAGGCTTGCATTTATAAAGCGCCTTTCACGACTACAGGGCATCTCAAAGCACTTTACAGCCAATTAAATACTTTTGAAGCGTAGTGTGATAAAAACCATACCTGCCAAAAAATGAGACATTAATTTTGTCTTATGGAACATTATTTTTGACCTGTTACTGGACTTAAAATAGTTTGTTTAAAAAGACCACAACAGTGGCTGAAAACATGGCTGAAGAAGACAATGGGAATAATCCCTGATTCAATTAGCCAGATGGATTTTGATCAAGAGACATTGAATGTGTAAGAGCCAGCATTTCTCCTACCCCAACCCCCACTGAGAGTATCTGCTAAGCTTGGAACGAATCCACAAAATCTCGCAGGCGAGGTTGCTCTAAATGAGGGGCTAGTCACATGACTAACCTGCTGGGAATCCTGGGGATTGTTTGAATTGTGCCACACAGAAAGGAAGAGACTGCAATTTGAAGCCAAAAGAGAAGGACGGGCTCTCGCTCTCTCCCTCCCTCCCTCTCTCAAGCCAAGTTCCAGGGACCCACAGACGTACCTTAAGCCTCAAGACAGAAGACCAGCGAAACAAGTTTGAAAGTGTGCACTGGGCCCCAATGAGAACTGCAAGACTTAACATCAATCAAAGACTTCACATCAAACCCAAAGCCAGTAACTGAACTCCAGCTATTACTTCAAACCTTTCCCCTTCTTTCTCCTCCTCTGTCTCTATTTGCATGTGTGTTTATTGCATATGCATGCTAGCGTGGTCGCGTCGCGTATTCTTAGTAGTTTTAACTGAATTAGAGTTTAAAGGTTAATAAACTTACACCTTTCTTGTTTAAATATGAGTAAACGTGTCTGGTTGATTTCTTTGCCATTACAATTAGAGAGCAGTGAGCAAGGACTCACTGAGAGGGAAGCTAAAACACGATGTTTTAAAAAGTTAAACCCTGTTACAGCCAAACCAGGAAAAGGCTGAGAGGAGGAGCCCTAGACCCCTGCCTCACCTGGTTGTAATAGTAGTCACTGTTGGAATGTAGGAAATGCAGCAACCAAGTTGTGCACAGCAAGCTCCAGCGACTTGTAAATTGTGACATTCTTAGTGCAAGAGCTTTCATAATGTTTAAAGGGGTTAACTAACTTTGCATTTTGAACAGGAGGTTTGTTGTTAAATATTCTGTGTAATAATTACATGTACTAAGTGTAAATACAACAGTAAGTAACTTATTCCAGGCAGAAATTAACTGTTTATTCTTGTCCTAGTTTATTATCTGTTACCTAGCTTTGCTTATTCTGTTGGTTAAACTAGAACATGACCTTTTTGTTATTTTTTTGCATCTTACAGTAATCAATGTGAAAGAGGCAAATGAAATAGTTAATCAGCATCTACCAGCACAAGAGTCAACTTTGGACATTACTGGCATTATCTGTCAGCTAGAGAAATCACTAGGCATTGCTCTGTCGGTCATCTTAGAAACAGAAATGAAAACAGTATATGATGATCTCTGGACAGAGGTAAAAATTAGATTGCTATGTAGATTGTCTGGAAAGAAATGTTTCAAGACTATACTTAACAAATAACTACCAGTAAATAAACAAACAATATCCTGTTTATGTTCCTTTGAAATCCGGTTTCATGTACCATTATTTTCATAGTATATCATAGGTCAGAAATACTTTCCACAGTATGCCAAAAATATCACCAGTACTTGCATATTTTTTCTTATGCTGAATAATTAATTTTGTTAGTATGGACACAGAACTCGTTGAAATAAAATAAATATTTAATCACATCATATTTTCTTCAATTTCTTCTACCTTTTTCAACTATGTGGGGAGAGAATTGCAGTTGTCAACTGTTCAGATAAATATTTGGAACTGAGTTTCAACAGGGTTCCATCAGAGTTATGGTGGGAGACTGGTGGAAATTATATGCATTTCAGCTCCTGAATATTTTTTGACTTTAAGTCCAGAATAATCTTGGGCCTCAACTTTCTGGTAATTAATTGTCCTTTTGCAGCATTCCAGATATCCATGTTTTGATCAGAGCTATTCCTAGAAATGTCTTATATCAAGGTCTATAACTAATATTAACCTTCGTATGAAACATTATAAATGTGTTTACAGTATTTCCATATAAATAAATTAACCAAAGTATACCTCTTTTAAAATTTTATGGCTACGCTATTACCAAAGTGTTTAGAATGGCTAAATAGTAGTAGGTTAAATTAATGATGATGTAATTGCCGTGATCTGTTTCTGATCTTGATATTAGATCCTGTTTGTGAAGCCTCCTTGGTCTTTGGAAGACATATTACTATGTATGAAGAAACACTGGATCGCTGTGTTTGGCTTAATTGTGAAAAGAAATTTGCAGTCATCTGTGGAGATCTTGAGTGATCATTTTCAAGCAGGTATGTACAGAGAATTAGATTACTGAATTTTTGATAGGTATCAAAGGGGCAGAGGGTAAGGGGTATATTGGTGACGCATTCAGGTTACAATTTTATTAGGTGGTTCTCTAAAGCAGCAGTCAGATTTTAAATGCCATTATTTTACATAACCGCAAAATTTAATTCTAAATTAAAGCCAGTGTGTTGTACCCTTCAAAGTACCCTTGCTGCTAATTTACTAAATTTATCAATGTTCCATTGCTTATATATGCCTACATAACAATAGTCCATGCACTGCAAACAGCTGACATGTTTCAGTGACATGTTAAAATGCTTAAGAACTGCAAGTATTTCCTTTTCATAGCCTAGGGTTCTGAAAAACGCATGTTTAAGTCTGGATCAAAAGTTGTGAACTTCAGGCATGACAATGAGTTGATCACTTTCCAAAAAATGTGTTCATTGGGAGGGTATTTTTCATTCTAGGACACCTTTTTAGATTTTTCCCAATAGTATGACGAATTCAGACCTACCTGTGCTGTATTTCATTCCACATTTTTAAGTGTATAGAGTCCATAGAGTTATACAGCATAGAAACAGGCCCTTTGGCCCATTGTGTCTGTGCCGGCCATACAGCACCCAACTATTCTAATCCCATATTCCTGCACTTGGCCCGTAGCCCTGTATGCTATGGTATTTTAAGTGCTCATCTAAATACTTCTTAATTGTTTTGAGGGTTCCTGCCTCCACCACCTCTTCAGGTAGTGTATTCCAGATTCCAACCACCCTCTGGGTGAAAATATTTTTCCTCAAATCCCCTCTAAACCTCCTGCTCTTTACCTTAAATCTATGCCCCCTGGTTATTGACCCGTCCGCTAAGGGAAAAAGTCTCTTCCTATCTCACCTATCAATGCCCCTCATAATTTTGTATACCTCAATCAGGTCCCCCCTCATCCTTCTCTGTTCTAAGGAAAACAACCCTAGCCTTTTCAGTCTATCTTTATAGCTGAAATGCTCCAGCCCAGGCAACATCCTGGTAACTCTCCTCTGCGCTCTGTCCAGTGCAATCACATCCTTCCTATAGTGTGGTGACGAGAACTGTACACAGTACTCCAGCTGTGGCTTATATTCTATGCCTCGGCTAATAAAGGCAAGTATCCCATATGCCTTCCTAACCACCTATCTACCTGTGCTGCTGCCTTCAGTGATCTATGGACAAGTACACAAGGTCCTTCTGACTTTCTTTACTTCCTAGGGTCCTACCATCCATTGTGTATTCCCTTGCCTTGTTAGTCCTCCCAAAATGCATCACCTCACACTTTTCAGGATTAAATTCCATTTGCCACTGCTCTGCCCATCTTACCAGCCCATCTATATCTCCCAGTAATCTAAGGATTTCCTCCTCACTCTTTACAACACCACCAATTTTCGTGTCATCTGCCAACTTACTGATCATACCCCCTATATTCACGACTAAATTATTAATGTACACGACAAACAGCAAGGGTCCCAGCACCGAACCCTATGGTACACCACTGGTCACAGGCTTCCAATCGCAAAAACAGCCCTCGACCATTACCCTCTGCCTCCTGCCACTAAGCCAATTTTGGATCCAATTTGCCAAATTGCCCTGGATCCCATGGGCTCTTACCTTCTTAACCAATCTCCCAAGCGGGACCTTATCAAAAGCCTTACTGAAGTCCATGTAGATTGCATCAACTGCTTTACCCTCATCTACACATCTAGTCACCTCCTCGAAAAATTCAATCAAGTTAGACAGACACAATCTCCCCCTGGCAAAGCCGTGCTGACTATCCCTGATTGATCCCTGCCTCTCCAAGTGGAGATTAATTCTGTCCTTCAGAAGTTTTTCCAATATTTTCCCAACCACTGATGTTGGACTCACTGGCCTGTAATTGCCTGGTTTATCCCTACTACCCTTCTTGAATAATGGTACCACATTCACTGTCTTCCAGTCCTCTGGTACCTCTCCTGTGGCCAGAGAGGATTTGAAAATTTGTGTCAAAGCCCCTGCTATCTCCTCCCTTGCCTCACATAACAGCCCAGGATACATCTCATCTGGGCCTGAGGATTTATCCACTTTTAAGCCTGCTAAAACAGCTAATATTTCCTCCTTTTCAATGCTAATATGTTCAAGTATATCACAATCCCCTCCCTGATCTCTACACCTACGTTGTCCTTCTCCATAGTGAACACCGATGAAAAATAATCATTTAAAACCTTACGTATGTCCTCCGGCTCCACACAAAGTTTGCCACTTTGGTCCCTAATGGGCCCTACTCTTTTCCTGGTTATCCTCTTACCCTTAATATACTTATAAAACGCCTTGGGATTTTCCTTTATCTTGCCCGCCAGTGTTTTTTCATGCCCCCTCTTCTCTCTCCTAATTACTTTAAGTGCCACCCTCCACTTTCTATACTCCTCTAGTGCCTCCGCTGTTTTCAGCGCTTGGGATCTGCCGTAAGCCTCCTTTTTTTTCCTGATCCAATCCTCTATATCCCTTGACATCCAGGGTTCCCTGGGCCTGTTAGTCCTACCCTTCACCATAACAGGTACATTTTGGCTTTGAACTCTCACTATTTCCTCTTTGAATGACTCCCACTGATGTGATGTAGACTTTCCTACAAGTAGCTGCTCCCAGATCCTCTTTTATCATATTGAAATCGGCCTTCCCCCAATTCAGTACTTTTATTTCTGGTCCATCTTTGTCCTTTTCCATAACTACCTTATACTATATACCTTATAATACTGTAAAAATAATTGCAATCCCTACCATCCCCAACTAATGTTTTTGCTAATTATGTAACTGGAAGAGGAATAAGTTTTGGCTAGTTCTTTCTGTATCCTCCTCATTAAAGCATTTTGGGACATCATGAGGCTGTGTAAAGCACTATATAAATGCAAGTCTTTCTGTCTTTCATTCTATTACAGATGATCTACTCATTGTTCATGTAAATGGTTCTGCCAGAGTAAATTTTTCATATTGTGTAATTCCATTCTAAGTATTCTTAAAATCTTGTATGGTCATAATTTTCAAGTATGAAAACAGAGCCTTTCTATGTTTGTTAATTCTGGACAACATTGTTCCCTGTTTATTCTTTTCCTCTGTAATACAATGTGATCAACACAGATCAGTCTTTAATAAGATGATAATCATTGCGGAGTAAACGTGATAAAGGAGATTTTGCTCAGCGACCACCATCTCATTGTCTTACAGAGGAGCTATCTAAATTAAAATGATTTTTAAAAAAGTAAAAAAAAATCAATGTCCATTTATATATAATTTACCATAGATATGTGGATTAATGTGGCACCAATCATGTAGAAGAGCTAGCTGATTTTAGCTGGGGTTGAAGTAAGAATGCCTCAGCATCACCAGAGTAAGGAAGGGGGTAAAAAGTCAAACAGCATTTTGGTGATAGATTGACATCTTGTGACTCCAACTGAGAAATGTATATGTGTAGCTCTTGCGTGGAGGATGTTTCACTGCCGCATCATAGTGGCAACTTGGCACAAACCTGTAGGATTCTCTTAGTAATCATATATTAGCTGGACATCGATTTGGTAAAATCCCTTGCAGTTAACAGAAACTTCTCGCTGGTACCATGCTGGCCTGACAGTAATATAAGTGTAGTCAATATTGCCATGCACTCTAGGGAAGCCAGCCATTGCTACGAATCCAAGGTTCCCTAATTTTCACTGTTTTCATCAGCTGAGAACGAGATGCAGTGGTTCTATGGTGGATAATATGAGATGCGACCAATGTCTACCATAGCAACCCAGATGGCTCCAGCGACAGAGAAATTCAGGGCAGTGGTCACCTTCACAAGCACTGGCATGACTCCCTAATGCATCAGTCTGCAGTTCTTGATTCTTGAGACCAGAGGTCAATAACAACCTGCCTCGATAAGTATAACCCCCTCATGCATTGTTCCTCAGTCATGTCAAAAAAGGTGACCCTTAGCCTGTATACCCTGTTGGGTGTGTAAAGCATCCTGTGAGCAATACCTGTTGTATTCTCAGAAACCAGACTTTTGCTCCTGATAGATGCTGAGGCCTCTGCTGTAGCTGTTGTTACTGCTCTTCCTCCTCCTCCTCTTGCAGAACCTAGTACAAGGCAGCAAGAGCAGCACCTATTATAAACTGTGACAGCTTCAAAGTTCGTAAACAAAAGACACTTGGAATTAATCAACATTTAAAGTCTCAGCAGCACACAGATACCAATGATCTGAGTGTTTGCAGATTCCTCCCAGTTTAACTCCTGCAGCCTGCTGAATCTGCCATTAATCTCATTTGGTTTTACCCAGTGGACAGCAATGGGTGGGACTTCTGCATTTCAGTGTCAAAATCACACGTTCTTTTCCCACTCAACCGGGAGGTTTAAAATTCTCCATGTGATGTTTCACACAGGCCCATCGTTCTTCAATCTATATAAAAATGGTTTGTACCTGGGAATTACGGAGCAGCATCGAAATTTCCCAGTGACGCCAAATGGGGAGGATGGCAAATAGTGACAAAATTATAAAAGCTACCAAAAAACTAGAAGAATGGGCAGATAGGTGAGACATGCAGTCCAAAATAGAAAAATGTGAAGTACTTAATTTTTGAAGTAACGCTAGGGAAAAGAAATTGGTAAAATTTTTAGTGGAGTAGAATTGTACATGGCTGTTAGTGCGCCGATACACAATTCATAAAAGGTGGCACCACAAGTAGGTAAGGCCATTAAAAAGGAATCTTTAGTTTTGTGCCTAAAGCTATTGAATACAAAAGCAATGTATATAAGACCTTAGGCTACAGTTGGAGCATTGTGTGCAGTCTTGGCCATTCCATTATAGAAAGAATATAAAAGTAATGGAAAAGGTGCTGCATAGATTCACTGACATGCTGCCAGGGATGAGAGATTGCAATATAATGAGAGACTTGAGAAGTTGGGCTTTTTCCATTAGAGCTAAGAAGTTAAGAAGTGAACTGATAATGATCTTTTAAGATTTTTATCAGTTCAGTATGATAAATTATAACAGCACACAAGAACACAAGAAATAGAAGCAGAAGTAGACCATGGCTCATCGAGCCTGCTCTGCCATTCAGTATGATCATGGCTAATCTTGGGGTTCATTTACACTTTCCTGCCTGCTTCCCATATCCCTTGATTTCCTGCGAGACCAAAAATCTTATCTATCCCAGCCTTAAATGAATTCAATGCTGGAGCATCCACAACCCTCTGGGGTAGAGAATTCCAAAGATTCACAACCCTTTAAGTGTAGTAATTTCTCCTCATCTCAGTCCTGAATGATTGCCCCCTTATCCTGAGACTGTGCCACCGCGTTCTAGATTCCCCAATCAGCGGAAACAATCGCTCAGCTTCTACCTTATCAAGCCCTTTCAGAATCTTGCATGTCTCAATTAGATCGCCTCTCATTCTTCTAAGAGAATATAGGCCAAATTTACTCAGCCTCTCATCATAGGACAAACCTCTGATCCCAGGGACCAATTTAGTAAATCTTCGCTGCACCACCTCCAGTGCAAGTATATCTTAAATGTGGAGACCAAAACTGCACACAGTATTCCAGGTGTGGTCTCACCAAAGCCCTGTACAAATTTAGTAGACTTCTTTATTTCTGTACTCCAATCCCCTTGCAATAAAGGCCAACATGCTTTCCTAATAGCCTGCTGCACCTGCATGCTAATTTTGTCTGTTCCTTGTGTGAGTACCCCCAAGTCTCTCGAAACATTAACACTTGCCAGTTTCACACCTTTTAAAAAATATTCTGATTTTCTATTTTTAAGAACAAAGTGAACTTCACATTTCCCTACATTATATTCCATTTGCCATCTTGTTGTCCACTCACTTAACCTCTCTATATCTCTTTGCAGCCTCTCTACATCCTCCCTGCAGCTTACCTTTCCACCGAGCTTTGTATCATCAGCAAACTTAGATACATTACTCTCTGTCTCTTCAGCCAAGTCATTAATATACAGTATAATGAGGCCCCAGCACTGATCCTTGCAGCACCCTGCTATTCACCTGCCAACTTGAAAATGCACCATTTATGCCCACTCTCTGCTTCCTGTCTGTTAACCAATCCTCTATCCACACTAATATTACACCCAACACCATGAGCCCTTATCTTGCCTATTAATCTTTTATGTGGCACCTTATCGAATGCCTTTTGGAAATCCAGGTATACTACATCTATTGGTTCTCCTTTATGTACCCTACTAGTTACATCCTCAAAAAACTCCAATACATTTTTCAAACTGGATCTCCCTTTAGTAAAAAACCATGTTGACTTGTTCTAATCATACTATGCTTTTCCAAATGCAGTGTTAAGACTACTTTAATAATAGTTTCCAGCATCTTCCCAATGACTGATGTTAAGCTAACTGGCCTAACTCATTGGCAAGATGGTAACAAGAGGGCAGATAATTAAGAAATCATAAAAAGAATTCAAGGGGAGGTGATAGTTATAATGTGGAATTTTCTGCCATGGTAGTTTTTCCAAGTGTAATCCATAAATCACTTCATAAGGGCTTTATAAGTTTGAATAAAGAGAATAGTAAAGTGTTTGAGGAGTGTGCAGGAGAGTGGTATTAGATGAGTTGGGGCTCGAGGAGAGAGCCCAGTGCCCATTAACAGCCTATTACTCCAGGTGCTATTAATGAGGCAGGCTAACTGGTCAATCATCAACAATGCCTCAGCGTACCACAGACAAATATAGTTCAGCTGTCAGATTACACAGAGCATTGGCAGAGTTCCAGTCTCCCAGCCGGTTCATTGTATATTGATTGTGCTTAATTATATGCAGGTGGAGGGCATTAATTGGGGTTTCACTTGAGCATATGTAAAGAGACACTTATTGAAACTGTGGTGTGCTTAAGTTAGGAGGTGTATGCTGGTAATGTTTCACTCTGTAAATAAATGTTAGACTGAGTATTGGCTCTAGTATCATCCTTCACCAACTGGCTTTCTGTAATATAACACAACATTGGACACAACACAATCCTAAAGAGACCCCACTTGTTTCCCCTCTCCCATGAGGATAGTTGCTAGTTGCTGATGAGACTGAATAAAGCAGTAGTAACCTACTAAGACATTAAAGCAGTAGCACAGCTACACAAACTTGTATCTAGATCACACAAGTAATAGAAGATGACATTAACATAGAACAGTACAGCACAGTACAGGCCCTTCGGCCCACGATGTTGTGCCGAACCTTTAACCTACTCTAGGATCAAACTACCTACAAACCCTTCATACTACTATCATCCATTAACATTCAGTTACAGAATAAAATCTGAATTTGAGCACTTATTTTGCTTAAATCTACAAAGTTTCTGCCATGTGCCTCCACTCCAGAATTACCAATGGATAGAAATATTTTTTTTTTGATTCAGTAGTCTTGATTGTAGAAAATAAACAGCTGAAACAGGTGGGGAGAAGCACGTGCTTAATACAGACAAGATAAAGGCAAGCAAAATACTGCGAATGCTGGAAATCTAATATAAAAACAGAAAATGTTGGAAATACCCAGCAGATCAGGAGCATCTGGAGAGAGAAACCGTTAACATTTCAGGCAGCGGGAAGAGTCCTGGATCACGAGAGTCTAAGAAATTTATAACTGTGTTGATTCTAGTCTCAGTGCCATGCTTAAAGTTTGCGTTATTGTTTGGGCTGTATAATGCCTGGAGCCCAGGTAATAATTGAATGCACTGCCTCCACTGATCATTTTTATTTTATTCAATTAAATTTTGACATGGCCCTGCTTTTAATATAAGATAACACAATGATGGGGAGAGAAATTAAAACAAGAGTTTTAGAAAGTGAACATATAGACTGAGTTCAAGATTTTATAAACAATTTTTCTCACAAAGATTGCTTGTGTATATGTTAGTTATTAACCAAAAAGAACCATCTCGGTTTCTTGTACTTTGTAAAAAAAAAAAAAGTAGTTTGGGATGCAATTATATTGAATCTATTATTTTCTCTCAAGTGCACTTCTTACATTTTTGCTTATTTACAAATTTTTTAAATAGCTTTTAACTCGGTGCTTGTCGTAAAAACCCATCTGGTTCACTAATATCCTTCAAGGGGGGAAATCTGCCATCCTTACCCAGTCTGGCCCATATGTGACTCCAGACCCAAAGCAATGTGGTTGACTCTGAATTGACTTCTGAAATGGCCTAAAAGCTGCTCTGTTGTATCAAATCACTACAGAAAAGAATAAAACCGGCAACTACCGAGGTGCCGGAGATGACAATGGCACACCCTACCTAGTCGACCCTGCAAACTCCTTCTCACTGACATATGATGACTTGTACTGAAGTTGGGAGAGCTATCTCACAGACTAGTCAAACAACAGCCTGACATAGTCATACTCACTGAATTATACCTGAATCATGTGTTCCCATGTGCCCGCTGCCCTTGTCTTTCTAGGTGGAAGAGGTCGCGGATTTGGAAGGTGCTGTTGAAGCAGCATTGGCGAGTTGCTGCAGTGCATCTTGTAGATGATACACACTGCTGCCACTATGCGCCAGTGGTGAAGGGAGTGAATGTTGAAGCTGGTGGATGGGATACTGATCAAGCGGGCTGCTTTGTCTTGGGTGATGTCAAGCTTCTTGAGTGTAGATGGAGTTGCACTCATCCAGGCAAGTGAGCAGTATTCCATCACACTCTTGTCTTGTGCCTTGTAGATGGTGGACAGCCTTTGGGGAGTGAAGAGGTGAGTTACTTGTCACAGAATTCCCAGCCTCTGACCTACTCTTGTAGCCACAGTATTTATATGGCTGGTCCAGTTACATTTCTGGTCAGTGGTAACCCCACGATGTTGCTGGTGGGGGAATTCCATGATGGTCATGCTGTTGAATGTCATGGGGAGATTGTTCGATTTTCTCTTTTGTTGGAGATGGTTGTTGTCTGGCACTTGTGTGGTGCGAATGTCACTGCCACTTATCAGCCCAAGGGCAATTAGGGATGGGCTATAAATGCTGCCTTGCCAGAGACAACCACTTCCCAAGAATGAATGGAAAACAAAAAGGGAACCAACATGTTTACAATATTTCTTTTGGCTGAATGCACAAAGATACCCTTTATCAGTCCCTTAAATTGCAGTCCAGTTTTATTTTCAATTCAAAATGGTACTTTTCCTTTTCAGTTGCAGTTCTAGAAAGTTGCTAACCTGTATACGCTCACTGAATACGCTAAAGACTTCGGTGATGCAGAGTTGTGATTTGGACAAATTAATGAGATCTTTAGGAATGATCTTCAAAAAAAATTGATCCCACCTCAGTTAGATTTAAGTTTGAAATCACTTAGCTTGGTTAGTGGGAACCTTTATTCATCAGTATTAGTACGACTCATTTGGTTGGACTGAACCCTCCTACAGCCCCAGTTATTCAAATACCTTAAATAAAAGCAAAATACTGCGGATGCTGGAAATCTGAAATAAAAACAAGAAATGCTGGAAATACTCAGCAGGTCTGGCAGCATCTGTGGAGAGAGAAGCAGAGTTAACGTTTCAGGTCAGTGACCCTTCTTCAGAACCTTCTTCAGTTCTGAAGAAGGGTCACTGACCTGAAACATTAACTCTGCTTCTCTCTCCACCGATGCTGCCAGACCTGCTGAGTATTTCCAGCATTTCTTGTTTTTCAAATATCTTGTTTGTTGGTGTTCTTTTGAGCTAATTGGGCAACATAATATTGGACTACTTTTGGGTTAGTATTTGATTAACTTTAGTCCACAAATCTATATTAATTTCTGCCACCTCTGGTGGGGAAATCCTGGCATTTGGCAGATCTGGTATAGGATTACTGGAATTTGGTAGCATTTAAACAGTGGTGCTAATGTCTAGTGGTTACTGGGATGTGAAAGTGAGAGAACAATATACTTCAGGGAAAGAATTGGGAATGAAGTGTATTAATTGTGCTACAGCCCACAGACTTTAAAAGAATTTCAACAACAGTGACAACAACTTGTACTTACTCAGGCACTTCACAGGACCATTATAAAGCAAGAATTGACACTGAGCCACATAAGGCAATTTTAGGGAAGATGGCCTAAAGTTTGGTCAAGAGGTAGGTTTTAAGGAATGAGTTAAAAGAGGAAAGAGAGGCAGAGAAATTTAGGGAAGGAATTCCAGAGATTTGGGGCTAGGCACCTGAAGGCATGATACCAGTGGTGGAGCAATTAAAATCGGGGTGCCCAAGAGGCCAGAATTAGATGAGCACAGATATCTTGGAGAGTTGTAGGACTGGACGAGATTATAGAGATAGGGAAGACTGAGGCCATGGAGGGATTTGAAAACAAGGACGAGAATTTTAAAATCAAGCCATTGCTTGACCAGGAGCCAATGTTGGTTAGTGAGCACAGGGGTGATAGGTGAGCTTATTGCGAGTAAGGACACGGGACGTTTGAGTTTTGGATAACCTCAGGTTTACGAAGGGTAGAATGTGGGAGGCCGGCCAGAAATGCACTGGAATAGTCACGTCTAGAGGTACAAAGGCATAGATGACGGTTTCAGCAGCAGATGAGCTGAGACAGGCAGAGTCGCGTGATATCAGGGAGATGGAAATGAGCCGTCTTAGTGACGGTACAAATATGTGGTTGGAAGCTCATCTTGGGATCAAAAATGCCACCAAGATTGCGAACAGTCTGGTTCAGCCTCAGTTGCCAGAGAGTGGGATGGAGTTGGTAGCTAGGGAATGATGTTTGCGGCTTTGGTTT
This sequence comes from Heterodontus francisci, assembly GCF_036365525.1. Lineage (NCBI taxonomy): Eukaryota > Metazoa > Chordata > Chondrichthyes > Heterodontiformes > Heterodontidae > Heterodontus > Heterodontus francisci. The sequence goes on along the minus strand of NC_090378.1, from coordinate 78,766,812 downwards.
TCCCAGTATGTAATTGGAGGAAATTTTTGCTCGTCCGGTACTGGATGTCAGACAAGTCTGACAATTTAGCATCAGTGGAGGAGTCAAAAGAGATGATAGTGAGGTAGAGCTGGGTGTTGTCAATGTGTGAAAACTAATCCTGTGCTTTCGGACGATGTTGTCAAGGGGCAGCATGTAGATGGGAAATGGGGGGGGGGGTCAAGGATAGGTTCTTGGGTGGAGATAACAGTATGGGAGCAGGAAGAGAAACCATTGCAAGTGATATCTGGTTACAATTAGATAGGTAAGAATGGAACCAGGTGAGAGCACCTAGTTGTCAAGGGCAATTAGGGATGGGCAACAAATGCTGGCCTTGCCACCGACACCCACATCCCATGAAAGAATTAAAAAAAGCAGTCCCACTGAGCTGGTCGACAGTGGAGGGGCATTGGAGGCATATGATATGGTCAACCATGTCAAAGACTGCAGACAGGTGATAGGAATGAGGAGGGATAGTTTCCTTTGTCACAGTCATTTAGGATGCAATTTGTGACTTTGATGAGAGCTATTTTAGTAATGTGGCAGAGACAGAAACCAGATTGGTGGGATTCAAATATGGAGTTCCAAGAAAATTGAGCATGAATTTGGGAGCTGACAACGTGTTCAAGGACTTTGGAGAGGAAAGGGAGGTTGGAGATGGGGCGGTCAAGGGTTTTTTTTTGAAGAGGGGATGATGACTGCAGATTTAAAGGAGTGAGGGACAGTGTCTGAAGAGAGAGAGCCATTAACAGTATCAGCTAATATGGGGACCAGAAGGGGAACTTGGGTGATCAGCACTTTTGTGGGAATAGTGTCAAGGGAGCAAGAGGTGGGTCTCATGGACAAGATGAGCTTGGAGAGGGCATGAGGGGAGATAGGAGAGAAAGTGGAGAAAGATGCAAGTTCAGAGCTAGGGCAGGGGGGAGCTTTAGAGGAGGTTTGGCCCGGTAAGCTAGTGGAAGGAAGGGAACTGGCAGAGGCACCTGATCAGATGGTCTCAAGTCTTAATAACAAAGAAGTCCATGAGCTTCTTGCACTTATTGTTGGAATTGAGGATCGACGAGACAAGTAAGAGGGATTTAAGAAGAACATTTGCAGTGGAGAAAGGTGTTATTTTTGGATTCCAAGATGATCCTGGGATAATGTGCAGTTTTAACAGATGAGGATAAGACCTGATAGTACTTTATGTGGTCCTGCCAGATCTGGCGGCGAATGGCTAAATCATTTAACAACTTCTTTGGCCTCCTTGTCTCGAGAGACAATGGGTAAGCGCCTGGAGGTCGTCAGTGGTGTGTGGAGCAGCGCCTGGAGTGGCTATAAAGGCCAATTCTAGAGTGACAGGCTCTTCCACAGGTGCTGCAGAAAAATTTGATTGTCGGGGCTGTTACACAGTTGGCTCCTCCCTTGCGCCTCTGTCTTTTTCCTGCCAACTGCTAAGTCTCTTCGACTCGCCACACTTTAGCCCCACCTTTATGGCTGTCCGCCAGCTCTGGCGAACGCTGGCAACTGACTCCCATGACTTGTGATCAATGTCACAGGATTTCATGTCGCGTTTGCAGACGTCTTTAAAGCGGAGACATGGACGGCCGATGGGTCTGATACCAGTGGCGAGCTCGCTGTACAATGTGTCTTTGGGGATCCTGCCATCTTCCATGCGGCTATTTCCATTAAAATCTACATCCCTTGGACTACAGGGAGCAGAGATGAGGGCTGTACCAGGGGAATGGCTCGGGTGAGAGAGAGTATTGATTTTATCGAGGACTTGGTGAGGGTGTGGTTGAGCAAATCAGTAGTTGCAGAAATGTTACGGAAGATGGAAGGCCAAAGCCTAGGCAGTTTGGATTTTGAAAGTGCAGTTGTAAGTGAATTGGGGAATAATTTTTTTTCCCAGGGCTGGACACAGAAGGAGCTGGGGTTGGGACGTGAAAGGGGATGCGAGTGGAGTGTGATACAAGGAAGTGATCAGAGATGGCCTTTTCAGTGATTGATACGATGGGATTGGTGAAGCCATGCAAGATGGACAGGTCAAGGGGGTAGCCATGCATATGGGTTGAGGAGTTTACAAGGAGGGAGAGATTAAGGGAGGATAAGTGGGCAGTGAACTCGAGAGAGAGAGCATGATGAGTTGAGATGGAGGCTGAAATCACTGAGGATGAGAAGTTTCTCAGTTCAGAGGCTGAGGGAGGAAAGCAGCGAGAGATCTCTGAGAAAATTATAGTACTCGGACGGTAGAGAACAAGGAGTTTAAATGGGAGGTGAGAGGGGTGGAACTAGGTGAGATGCTCAACGGTGGAGAAAGTGCCAGAGGAGTAGGGGATCAGGCCAAGATGTGATTTGGTGATGAGTCACACCACCACCGCGACATTCTTGGCAGGGCAAGTAGTGGAAGGTATAGCCAGATGGGGAGGTTTCAGTTAGCAGGAAAATGGCATCACCCCTCAGCCAGGTTTCCACCAAGACCATGATGTCGATACAATCATCCACAATAAGTTCATGAATAGCAAGGACCTTGTTCACAAGTGAACAGACATTATGATAGGAGATGCGGAGAGGGGTGGTGCAAACTAATCCATTGGCAGAGTATATGGGGGCGAGCAGTGGGAGGGGTGAGTTGGATGAGAAGGAGGTAGGCAAGATTATCTCCCAGCAGGCATGCTGGGGAGGAAGTTCGGCAAGAGAGTGGGTTGGGGCAGTTGGGACTGCTGTTCATAATGTGCCAGCTTCGTGTTTCAATGAACCCTTCAGAAGATACCAAGAGAGACATACAGGGAAGCTGTAGGCTTATCTAAGAGGGGGTCAAGCCTGTGATGGTGACAAGAGAACAGGAAGGTCAAGGAGTACTGAAGGGTTGGGGCAGGTGTTTGAGAGGGCAGAGTACCTGAGAGAGGGGAAAAGAGGCATGACAATAGAAGAGCGGAGTCTAGGAGGGCTAAAAAGAGAAAATGTTTTTTTTTAAAAAAGAGAAAAAATGATGGGCTGGGGTCCAGGGCAGTAGAAAAAATTTCCTTGAAAATAAAATGTTTCCCATTGAACTATGAAATATGACATGTAAATAATTGTTTTGGAATTCTACATACAGACAAAACTCATTCAAATATAAATTAGAAAGTTTTACATGGTATAGTTGAACATCAGGATGATGCAGCATATTGTTGATATTTAATTTTAGTCTGCTTACAATGGTAGCCAAGTTGCTAAAACCACAAGTGGGAAATGATTAAAGCTGTATTCCTGTCCAATTTGTTCCATATTTTATTCATAGGCATTTATATATTTGTCACCTGGAAAAAATATAGCAATAAATGTTTTTTGTAATTGTAAATGTGCATTTTCATTTAATAGCATTAAATCTCCAGGTACTTTAGTGCCTTTTGTTAGTTGCTTGTTGTCCAGCTGTTGAGAAAACACTGAAATTAATATTGCCATTGTTGTTCTTTTGTGTATGTTACATTGTGGTAGTGAATAGGCTTTAGAGAATTGCTTTTTTTTTGCAGTCCTGTGCAGTGAGAGGCCCGCCCGCCCTTTGCTAATTGTGGCGGCAGAGGGATGAGGCCCTTATTTGGGCATCAATTGCCCGCTTAAGGGCCTCAATTGGCAGCAGGACGAGAAGGTCGTTCACAGGCCTTCCCACCCCGGACTTAATTTTGACAGGTGGGAAGGTGGCAGGTTTATGAAGGGAATAGATAAGATACAAGTAGAGAGGATGTTTCCACTGGCAGGTGAAGCTAGGACAAGAGGGCATAGCCTCAAGATTAGAGGGAGCAGATTTAGGACTGAATTAAGAAGGAACTTCTTCACCCAGAGGGTTGTTAATCTATGGAATTCCTTGCCCAGTGAAGTAGTTGACGCTTCTTCAGTAAACATTTTTAAAGCTAAGGTAGATATCTTTCTGAACAATAAAGGAATTAAGGGATACGGTGAGAGCGCGGGTAAGTGGATCTGAGTCCACGAAAAGATCAGCCATGATCTTATTGAATGGTGGAGCAGGCTCGAGGGGCCAGACGGCCTACTCCTGCTCCTAGTTCTTATGATCTTATAAGGTGGCAGGTTTCCCCCACCCCCAGCTACCATCCCACCTGATTATATGGTCTCCCCGCCTCCAAACCCGGCCCGGGGGAGAGCATAAAATTTCCCCCTATAGATGAAAGCCATTCTGTAAAGCCTATTTACTACCACAGTGCAACATATGTATCTGCAGCTCTGCCTCTCCCTACTGTCATCCGCAGGGCTAACATTTGTTTTAAAGAAGTATCTTGGTTTACTGCCTTTAACCTAACATGTCTTTTTAACCGTATAGATAAGAGGTCAGAGTATAATCGTTTTACTCTTACCTGGATGTTGCTAGAGTCCAAAAAGCTGTTACAAGCCTTCAGCTCAAGATCAGATTATGGCGGTGTTCTCCAACACACCTTGGCTGTCGTGGATGCGTTGTTTAATAAGATTTCTGAGGTACTTTTTTTTTTAAAGTGTTAGATGTTATAGTGGGTAAAAGTTCATATTGTTCTGGATGAAAACAATAACAGGAATCATCAACAGTTCATTTTTAACACTAGTAAATTTGGTGAAATTTTACACGAGGACTACTCAAGTGGCAGACTGTGAGCCATTTCAGAACTCGGAACTTAATTCTAAAGTACACCTCTGCAGTTCCCCAGTGACAGTCAACACCCTCTGTTCCTTGATGCCCCATTGAAGGTTTTTTCTGATTTGTTTGTTTCTCCCAGGAGATTTCATAGATGTGGGGGAAAGGGATGGAATTAATGGTGTGAGCAGGTTGCAGCATGTGGGATGTAATATGCTCGATGGACCAGCTGGGCCTTTTTTATTATTTTTTGTATATTTGTAGTGTTACCCCCAACCTCTTCCTGCTGCTTTACTCAGGGATAAATACTGGATGCAAATTTCTGATCTCATTGTTTTGCATAATCAGGAATTTGTACACACCGTGTTGAATCCCCAAGCAAAGTGACAGGAAGGAGTTGACACTTGAGAGGGGCAATGGGGACAAAATGCCCCCATGAACTGGCTGGGTTGAGTAGTGGGGAGAAGGGTGCCTCTGAACTGGGTAGGAAGGCTTAAGCATAGTACCTTTGTGAACTGGGCGGGTGTGAGGGTAGAGAAGAACACCGCTATCAACTAATTGGGTGGATGGTGAAAAGAATGCCTCTGTACTGGGAGAGATAAGAGTGCCCAGTGACCGGATGGGAAAGGTGAAGTTTAGCCCTGTGAACTGGGTGTGTTGGAGGAGAACAGTGAGAAAAGTAACAGGAAGGGAAAGTAAGTGGCCAAGAATCGTTAGGAAAAACTATTCTTTCCATTGCAACGAACCTTTATCTTTCATGTAAGTTGGAATTTTGAATGAACTAATAATTAATTAAAATATATTATTTATATAGCATCTTTTAACTTAAAAAGACCCCAAGATGTCGCAGATGAGTGTACAACAAATGGATGACAAACAAGAAAAGGATCCATTAGGAGGGGGTGACCAAAATCTTGGCCAAATCTCTGGGTTTTGGGGAGTGTTAAGAATAGATAGATTTAATGAGTGATTTCTACAGAGGGCTCGGGTGGCTGAAGGGAGTTTGGTATCAGATGAAGAAAGTGTTTGATGAGTGGAGATTATCAACCTAGTGAAGTTAAAGTGATGGGGCATGAGGTACCAGTATAGTTCAGCAAGGATAGGAGTGATGGGTAAACATGACTTAGTGCATGGCAGGATACGTGAAGCAGAGTTTTGGATAAGTTGGACTGTATGGAATTTGGAGGATGGGAGGTCAAGAAGGAAACCAAACTAATTTATTTCTTGCTTTCAATCTCTTAGTTCTTGTAAACCATCAACGTTGCTTGGCCTTGACCCTTGAAATTGGACAATTTGGAGTTAATAACAAACATAGTTTCAAGGTGTCAGCCTTGGCACAGTAGTAACAATTGTGTCTTAGAAGACAGTGGGTTCAAACCCCACTTCAGAGACGTGAGCACATAATGTAGTGTTACGAGCAGGTGAGAAAGGTGTCTAGGGGGTCCCTCTCAGCCTTCCCCTGGTCTTACCGTGATAGGGTTTAATTTTAAACACACTGTGTTTATAGCTCCTCCTTGGTCATAGAGTCATAGAGAGATACAGCACCGAAACAGGCCCTTCGGCCCAACAAGTCCGCGCCGACCATTAACCACCCATTTATACTAATCCTACATTAATCCTATTTTCCCTCTTACATCCCCACCTTCCCTCAATTCTCCTACCACCTACCTACACTAGGGGCAATTTTTTTTACAATGGCCAATTTACCTATCAGCCCGCAAGTCTTTGGCATATGGGAGGAAACCGGAGCACCCGGAGGAAACCCACACAATCACAGGGAGAACTTGCAAACTCCGCACAGGCAGTACCCAGAACCGAACCTGGGTCGCTGGAGCTGTGAGGCTGCGGTGCTAGCCACTGCGCCCTGTGAATCCTTGTTCTCTGCTTTCCAATTATAAGGCAAAGAAACCAGCACAAACAGGCTTTCTTAGGTTTAAAGAAGAAAAGTTGAAATTTAGTAACTTAAACGTAAACTCTAATTCAGTTCACGCCTACAGATACATGACGCGCCCACGCTAGCATGCATAGGCGATACACACGTGCAAATAGAGATAGAAAAGAGCAGAAAAAAAATAAAGTGGAAAGGTTTGAGGCAATATCTGAAGAGTTGTTGTTACGGTTCTTCGAGCTCACTGTAGAGTCCTTGATTGTAGGTCGATCTTGCTTTTCGTTGGGGCCCCGTATTCTTCTTAAACCTTGTTCACTGTAGGAGACCTTTCTCTCTTGTGGTTCATACGTCTTCAATGGATTCAGAGGCTTGTGAGAAAGAGATGGGAGCAGACAGGAGAGAGATCATCTCAGTCCAGGAACAAACAACTTTCTGCCCAAACTGTTTGTACAAATGCAAAAAAACTCAGGTCATGTGACTAGCTGGTTTGACCATGTCCGTTTGTGCATTTGGCCCTCTTAGCAGTCAACCTGGAGTGCGAGCTCCCCCACCTACAACGTCTGGTGATCAAAAGTCCATTGTGGGTTGAATGTGTCAGGGAATGGCTGCTTTGTCCTTCCAAACACTGTCTGTTAATATGCAAATTTCTTTCCAGCCACGGCTGATCTGTTTAACAAGTCCTTTCTTAACTCCAGTAACAGTTTAAAATCAATGTTCTTGACAAAATTAATGTGCCTCATTCTTGGCAGGTGGGGGTCGAGCATGACAATTGGCTGACACTTTGGTGCAACACTGCACTATCATAGGTGTTGTCTTTAAGCTGAGACATTAAACTGAATCCGTCAGCCCCTTCAGGTGCAGGAAAAGATTCCATGACATTATTCAAAGAAGAGCAGGGACGCTCTCCCACGATTCTGGCTAATATTTATCCCTCAACAACATTTAAAAAAACAGATTGCCTGGTTATTTATCTCATTGCTGTTTGTAGGACTGCGCTGTGTGCAAATTGGCTGTCTTGTTTCCCTAAGTTACAACAGTGACTACATTTTAGAAGTACTTTGGGATATCTTGGGATGGTGAAAGGTGCTATATGAATGCGTCGTCTTCTTTCCGAAGCATCATGGCTAATATTGCACGGTGCAATTTTAACCCACGTGTATTATTTGGGTTCCCCAGTCGAACTCTTTGAGTAACCAGCTTCATTCTTTTTTTCCCTTTCCTTGCTTGGCGTTTCAGTGAAACCTATTTGGTTTCTTAAAAGGAAAGTTGAAGTTTGTCACGTAATCCAAAATGTTTTATATAGCAATATACATACAATTACTGATTTATAGTGATGTGCTCATTTCCTGCTTCATGCTAAAAAGCTACTCTTTAGATAACACTTCTGAATAGATATTTTGGCTGCGGCTTTACTGTCTCTACCTGCCAGAAACTGGGCCAGGATGGTGAGAGTGGGGGCTGTTAAAATAATGGGTGTCACTCACTCATTCTGATCCTGCTTCCTTCCTGCTGTCTCCCCATATTAACTTGTTTTTTGAGCAGGTGAACAGAACACCCACAGGAAAGAAGCGGATTCCTACTTTTAAATATGCAGTTTGGGTCCAAATGTCATCGGGACCTGCTGTGCAATTTCAAGCTGAGGGCTGAGCAGAGGGGGAAAGTGTTGGCTCCCTCATCAGGAAAAACCTGCTGGGATTCAGATCCTGAGCCTGCAGAGGCCTAGAAGGTGTTTTAATTTTTTGGGGGGATTTTGAGGCCTTGGGCATCCAAAGTGCCAGGCTGCCCCCACCTCCCAAGTCGCAGCCAGATCCCCTATGAATTGCCAGGGTCCGTTCCCACAAGCCCCGGCTGCAGCTTCCTGCTGCAAATTCCCACCCGTCTGGCTGTTACTCTGGCTGGTTCTGGTGCAGGAGTCTGCGTTCTTTTATTTAAATAACTTAGATAGTCTCTGTCCAATGAGTCCTGCTGGAAAGTGGATGGTTGTGGATATCTGATGAGGATTGAGTATTGATGTCATCCAGATTCAAATAGTCAAACTGGCTAGACTTCTGAAGAATGGTCAATTGAGCTAAGAATTGGAAGCTCATTACCCAATACCCGTGGAACTATAGCTAGGCAAAGGTGTCAGAACCTTATCTAGGGAAGGGAATAAATTGAGAGAAGGACAGTAAAAAGCACATGAAACTTTGTGATTTATAGTAAGAAATCTTTTTTTCTTTCCTCATGTTATGAAGGATGACAGCAAAAATGAATTAACTTCAAAATCTTCAGAAAAGTCAGAAGAGTCTTCTGAAAAGTTGGAAATTTCAGTTGAGCCACCTTTGAACCCTGATCCAGGAAGAAATGTAACTCTGTTTCCGTTCAATTGTAATGCTGTTTACACCATGCCAGAGATGGAAAACTCTCAAGGCGTGAGCAGATGTCAACAAACCTGGGCCACCTTTGAAAACGTATGGAATATAATAAGCAAATACAGGTATAAAAAGGCATTGTGTACTATATATATATATATAAAACAATAGTTTTACTCCTTATACTGCTATTATATAGAGATGTTGACTGGCCAGAGAAACTGAATGATGAAGCGTTAACTTGGGCATTAGAGATGATAAAGACTGTGTTATATTGTAGATAAAGTTGAGATTCCTGCGCATTTGAAATCTGTGAAATGTAGACCAACTATTAACAGTATCTACTGAATGACTGTGACAAACTCACATAGACCACCAAACTGCAATTCCAAGAATCTATAATCTGCTTATTGGCTCACAAGTTATAATAGTAAGGTTTTTAAAAATTGAGTGAGAAATCGTGTAAATGAAGTATTCATATTAAAGGAACATTTTTGTGCTTGAAGTAAATCAACACTAGTTTTTTGATCTTGTATGACAGTAGATGGGATTTTGAGATTAAATTTAAAACTTTTTTTTCACCAGCTCATTAATTTTTGCAACCTTCAACCTTCCTCACAACTCATTAGCTGTTGTAATTGACAGTAAGCTGCCACTTCCTGAGGAAGCATTTCAGAGCCTGCAGAGGTTGATGCCTGCTGTAAAAGAACTGCTGGCAGGGATTCAGAGGTGAGCATCTAACTGTCCCAAGAGGAGTACATAAACCATTTGAAAGGTCTTTTAATCTAATGCAGTTTGTTCCTAAGTATCATTTAATGATTATACTGAGAGCAGTCTACTATCTGACAATGATAATCCATTCTCCCAGTGGTAAGATCCAATACTTGCAAAAACCGGAGGTATTATAATGTAACCAGCCTTATGGGTTATCTTATTCGCAAGTGAAAAAAAACTTCAAAATATGTAACACTTTTTTTGTTTTTGTGTTTTCATTTAAGGTGCGTTTGCTATTATTGTAAAAGCCTATGCTGAAAGAAATGTTAAAGTTACTTGCTGATTGATGAGCAGATTTTTTTAAATTGCCTAAGTTAACTCATCATTCACCAGGAACTGAAACATGAAGCTTAAACAAAAATAGAAAATTCTTAAAATACGTAGTAGCCTGTCAGCATCTGGAAAGAGGACAGACAGGTTATATGTTTTATGTAGGAATCTTTCATCAGAAGCAGCAAAGCGGAAGGGTCTCTACCTGAAACATTATCCCATCTTTCACCACACCCTCCTCGTCCAGTTTTCAGGTGCTGCATTGTTCCAGCATTGTTCTGTTTGCATTTCAACATGCACAGTTTTTTTGTTTAAAAAAAGCTAATACGTGAATTTTGTGTAAAGATAATAAACAACATCTGGTATAGATGAGAAGGTGGTTACTAGAGTAGGGAGGAGCAGCCATAGCCATAGCCGCAAAGAAGGAAATGAAGCAGGGAAATGGGGAAGAATAAATCTGGCAAGAAATGCCCCTTTGTGGAGTGGAGTTTTACAGCCCTGAGACAAAATACACTCCATTTGCTTTAGGAAAGTATTTATATTTGGACTGCAAAGGTATGGGTTGCTAACTGCTCGATATCATCCAAATGATACAGCACTCCTCCTGAAAGTGACTTTGTATTTTTGCATTTCCTTACTTCATGTTGTTAAATTTGCTAGTTTATAGTAATAGAGAAAATAATGGACAAGAAAAATATCCCTCTATAGCTTGTACATGTTGAATGGAAATGGCACCATTTGTAATAGTGAGAAAATGAAGTCAGAGGTTGTGGCTGGCACCTCTAGATTTCAGAATTATTCCAACCAAGTTTGTTTTGTTAAAGTTGGTTCTACTGATTCACAACAGCAAAATCATGCTACAATAAGTCGGGTATTCAGCTTTTCCTGAGTCATACTGTTATTTCAGCTGGCATGCTGTTTTGGTTTCCTGCTCACCAGAGCTGGAATCTAGCTCTCATTAATACTTGCAAAGTACATGGAATATAAAATATTTACATATTTGCACCAATGCACAGTGCCAGCAGTGTGTACCATATGCAGGATGCACTGCAGCAGAACACCAAGGCTCCTTCGACAGCATCTTCCAAACCCATGATCTCTAGCACCTAGAAAGACGAGGGCAGAAGATGCACAGGAACACCATCAGCTGCAAGTTCCCCACCAAGCCACACACCATCCTGACTTGGAACCATATCGCCATTCCTTCACTGTCACTTCCTACACCCCAGGGACTGCAGTGTTCAAGAAGGCAGCTCACCACCACCTTCTCGAGGGCAATTAGGGATGGGTAATAAATGCTGACCTAACCAGTGACATCCACATCCCATGAGCGAATTAAAAAAAAAACTCAAATGCAGTATATACCTTAGCATACTTTATGCTGCTTATATTTAAAATAAAGTGATCATGGATTGCTACTCGAATATTCTTGTGGCGATATGTTTGATCAGGATCTAGTTTTTCCCTCAAACTCATTTACATTCAGTGACTGTTAACCTGAATTGTATAGTTTTAGAGGAGGAATTTAATGTATAATTAGAAGTTTGGCTGTTGACTCGGCTGCTTCTGGTGTCAAAACATAAAGCGGTCGTTTAGTTTCAGAGGCAGAATTTTCTTTAATCTTTTATTCTAAATAATTTTGTTACCTGTTTTGTTGACAGTTTTAAGGTCTTGAGAGAGCCTGCGAAAGAAAAGCAGTAGCGACTGCCATTCTGAAGTAGCGTATGTTAAATTTGAATCAGAAAAGGAGTACAGCATGCACTTGTAAAGTTCTGAGACTCATGTTTAAATCTTCGTTGATAAATCCTGGCATTTTTTTTCCCCCAGCAATTAAGTCTTTCTTTCACATAATCACTAGCTGGCTTTTATATTTAGTCATGCCCCCTAGCCCCAAAGCGGGGGTTTATTGCTCGGTGTTCCCAGCTACCACAATTTCACTTTGGTGGTGTTGCCAAAACCACAGGCATGGCAGTTGAAAAACTGTGTTTATTTATTCATTCACCAGGATGTGGGCGTTGCTGACAAGGCCACTATTTATTTCCCATCCCTAATTGCCCTTGAGAAGTTGCTGGTGAGCTGCTTAAACCGCTGCAGTCCATGAGGTGAAGGCACTCCCACTCTGCTGTTAGCTAGGGAGTCCTAGGATTTTGATTAAGTGACAATGAAGGAACAGCAATTTTTTTTTCCAAGTCATGGTGTGTAATTTGGAGGGGGACTGCAAATACATGTTCCATCTATTCTCTTCACATCACATGATGCCTGACTTGCTCAAAGTCCTGAATAGTGTTCTTGAGGTCTAAATAAAGCAATTTCTGGATAATTGTGATATTTATACACAGATACACTTTTATAGGATGTGCAAAGATGAGTGTAGCTGGAGTTTTTCCAGTAATCGAGTGAGGTCTCGCTCTGTAATTGCAGAGAAAGTGATATAGCTGTTGCTTCCATGACTTGTTCTCAGCTGCAGCTGTACATATCACTTTTTTCAAGGTTTCCAGAAATCTCTTGACTTCACCAGCTCTTGGCCAACGGGGTGTGATTTTCCTATTTGTGAACCCTAAGTAGTTTGCAAATTTACTGAACTCATTGCTGTTGAAAGGGGGTCTAATGTCACTTCTTACCTTTTGAGGGATTCCAAACAAGGCAAAGATTTGGTTAAGCTTTGGGATGACTGCTTTCGTTGAAATTGATTTAACTCATCCCACAATTGAGAATCTGCTGTAGTTGGCAGTGACAAGTAGGTGTTCACCAGTGGGCAAATCTGTGAAATCAACGCTGACTTCAATCCATGCTCCTGGACGTAGTTCGGACATCTGGAGAGGATCCTGAAGATTTAACATTGTAGTTGCTTGACATGGCAAACACTGATTGATTTTTGTACTCTACCATATGCTCAATTCCTGGGAACCATACCTTTTTCCTAAGGAGTTATTTGGTTTTGACTATTCCCTGGTGTACTTCATGTGCTATATTGACAATACATTCCCTCAGTGATTGTGGAATGACAATACATTTGTTGTGTAATACAAGATCAGATGTGGTTGTAACGGTTAGCTCATTTTGAACATTGTGAAGACCTTGTAATGTGTGGCAGATTTCATTTGTAGCTGCTTTCTCGATCCAGTCTTTGTAGTTCTGAGAATCTATAGCCTTCATACAGAATTGCAAAGCCTCATCTTGTTTTGTAGCTGCTTTGATGTCAGCGAGCCCCAGGGATTAATTCTGGGGCCTGCCAAGTGTGTATTTAAGTTGCTTACTCAGATTTGATTACTTGTATTTCTAAGAAGGTAACTTAGTCCAAACCCAGATATTTTACCAAAAACTTTAGCATATAACAACTATACCAACACCTTCATTTGTCAAATTCTTGCACCACAGAATTAGTTGCTTACATGACACCTTTCTGTTGGTATTGGTCATAGTAGTTGATTTTGTTGATGAGCGACAAACACAAGCAAAGTGATTGGGTTTTCCAAGGCTTTACATGGTTTACCAGTAGCAGGACACTCTGTCCGGTGTGGGTAAGCACGGTCACAATGGAAGCATTCTTTGGATAAGTCACAGCTCAGTTAGTGAGATGGCTGTTGTTGCTGTGTAGGTGGTTTCCTGGCATATGAGCAATGAATAGTGTTCACCTAAATTGAACTTGGAGTGTGGTAGTTACTTTTAGCATACTCGACTTCAGTAGCTCTGGATTCACGCTAGTGATGTTGCTAACTCCAGCAGCTCTGATAGCTTTCTGTTTTTCTTGAGTGCTTTACGGCATAGTTGACTGTCTTCGATTATTTGTGTTTTGATTTCCTGTTTGACATGTTCAATATCACCGAAGTCACGTCTGGTTGCTAGTTGCCTCAATCGCATGCAAAATTAGTCAGTTGTCTCGTTTGCTTCTTGCTTAGTGCATCGGAAGACGATGGTTTCCTATATGGTGTTTCTCTTCAGCGTAAAGTATGTCGTCAGTGCAATTTTTTGCAGAGTTGTTGTCATTTTGCTCAGGCGTAAATGTCTCAAAGATATCTTCTAATTCTTCACCTCCATATTGTAGAAGCAAGGCCTTTTTCTGGTGTCCTCTGATTGCGCAACCTGCCATTGCACCTTCAAAATGTCACAGCCACTTTTGCCAAGGTGGGAATACGGATGATGGCTCTGAATGTACATCAAAAGGTGGTAGATTGGGCATAGACCACCATACTGATCATCAACGCAGTGCTAAGGGATCCAGGATCGTACTACTTTTCAGAGGAAACTTCGCTGCAGTGATCCAAGATTATACCTATATTTCTTCTTGGTAGGATGGTTATTTTGGAGAGATCAGTGTGTGTGTATACACTATACAAGCTTCCTGTGTTTCACTCTTAGTCTCCAAGTTAAAATGCTGTTTGTGCAAGTAAACAAAAACCTTACAAAATTTTCATACCTGAAAGCAATATTTTTGTTTTTTTCCCCCCATCCTTTATCTGTTTACCATGTCACTATTGTGATATCCTAGGGACTTGAGTGAGGTTTAGCTGAGTTTGGTATAGGTTATGAGGCAAAGACTGCAGCAGCTGAACACAAAGGCTTCTCCTTTTATTCCTGTTTTAGTTTCACTTTGCTAGCACGTGTATTGTACAGCAATCTCTAGAGTACACAATGCAATTGCAATTTCAAAATACTACAACACTAAAGGAAGATGGGAGTGCCACTGTTAAGGCCAGCATTTATTGCCCATTGCTAATTTCCTATGAGAAGGTGGTGGTAAGCTGCCGCCTTGAACTGCTGCAGTCTTCCTTTGTAGATACACTTACGATGCTGTTAGGGAGTTCTAGGGTTTTGACCTAATGACATGAAGGAACAGCAATACAGTTCCAAGTCAGGATGATGAGATTTGGAGGGGAACATGTCGGCGGTGGTGTTCCCATGCGTCTGCTGCCCTTGTACTTCTAGATGTTAGAGGTCATGGGTTTGGAAAGTGCTGTTGAAGGAGCCTTCGTGATTTGCTGCAGTGCATCTTATCGATGGCACATACTGCTGCTGCTGCGTGCCAGTGGTGGAGGCAGTGAATGTTTAAGGTGGTGGATGATAAAGACTGCTTTGTCTTGGATGGTGGCTAGCTTTGAGTGTTGTTGGAGCTGCACTCATCCACGCAAGTGGAGAATATTCCATCACACTTCTGACTTGTGCTTTATAGATGATGGATATGCTTTGGGGAGTCAGGAGGTGAGTTGCTGATCGCAGAATTTCTAGCCTCTGACCTGCTCGTGTAGCCACAGTATTTATATGGCTGGTCCAGTTTAGTTTCTGGTCAGTGGTAACCTCCAGGATGTTGGGAATTCCGCATCAAAGGGAGATGGTTAGATTATCTCTCTTGTTGGAAATGGTCATTGTCTGGCACTTGTGTTGTGCGAATGTTATCCAGGTCTTGCTGCATGCAGCCGCCTGTTTGTGAAGACGATACTGAGACTAGGATGCTTTGGTGGAGATTGTTTATCAGAGCTTACTTCTGCTCTCCAAACAACACCGTATATATACACACACTTGAATACAATTAACTAACATCCAACACTTGTACACCCTATTATCTTGAACTAGCAAGTATTTATCATCCACTAACAGAACTTCAGACCCTAACAGATTCCCCCTCTTTTCTTTATTTCTTTTTATTATTTGTTTAAATTAAATACATATGACACATTTTTCTTTACATTATTTATCATTAACTTTCAACAGCACCAGCCATTAACATGCTGTATATTCCCCCCCTTTAAAAAGCAAAGCGATCTTATCGTAAAAAAATATTTCTATGTTTTCCTAACTTATCCTAACACAAGACGACCCTCTTCGAGGACATCCATCAATTTTTTCGAACAAGTACCTCTCTTAGTAAAACAATCCGACAATTGATGACTTGCATCAACCCATTTTATTTTGAAAATGTATTTTCTTTCCAATATTTCTTTTATAATCGCGAGATCAATCGTCAACCTCTTTTCTGCGACACTTTTTGTCAAATGGACATTGTCCCAGAGAGAATGGTTATCTTTGTAGCATTCTGTAGAAAAATTCTTCTCCGATTGCCCCAAATACAAGAGTTCCTTCAAAATACTCGATAAATAGATACCCATATCTATCACTTTTATCAGTGATAGTGTCTCAGCAGCTAAGGTGCCTTTAACTATCCTCTTTGATTCCCAGGCTAATGACAACATTTATCATTTCTTCCCACCAAAAATATAATGAACCCTGCTGTGCTCAAATAACCATCGGGAAGATTAGCATGTGAGGAGTCACTAAAAATAACCAATTTAATTTCTTCTGGGTCACCCAATGCTGGAACCTTGAATGTACATTTATCAAAACTCAATCCCTTCAATGTCTTATTTGCTTTCAGCACAGTGCTCAATTCTAAAACATCATAGCAAGCATCCGGCCTAGTTTGTGTGCCCAACCAGTTTAATTACCCGATTAAGCTCCTTAACTGATCTCTTTCTTCCTTGGTTGCAGAGTCTTCCTTTCGTCCGATTTATTGGATCCTGTTAACATTCACTAGGTAAGGCTGTTGATTTAGGGTTACCCCCAACTTAGTCTGCCTAATATTCAACTCCATGTATTTAAAAGCTCCAGAAGCCTGACTTCCAATTTTAAATTCCTGCACAGCTTTATTTACCACAAATTTCTCAAATGCCTCAGATACACCCCACAGAAAATCGTCCACATGCATCAAGAAAATGCCAGTTTTTCTTCATCGTACCAATAAAACATTGCCGGATCCACCTTTAGTTGAGTACAACCAGCTTTTAGTAAGACGGACCTAACTGAAAAATACCACACCCTGGATGCATCGTTTAGTCCATAAACACACTTGTTTAGCTTCCATAATTTCCCTTCTACATCTCCAGCTTCTTTTGGTGGCTTTAAGTATACTTCCCGTTGAAATTTCTCCCCTTGCAAAAATGCTGCTTTGATGTCAATGGATTTACATTCCCACGAATGTGTCGCTAAAAGGGCCAGGAAAATCCTCAAACTTGCTTTTCCTGCTGTTGGGGAGTCCACTCTAACTTCCTGGTCATCTAGTCACTCCTCAAATCCCTGAGCTAGAAGTCTGGCCTTAGCTTTATACATACCATCGGCAAGTACTTTCTCTGTACAGATCCATCTATGAGACAATGCTGGTTGTCCTCTATCTGGCACCTCTGTGTATACGCCAAACTCTCCAACTGTCAAGCTCTCTTTTCTTGGCATCCTTGATCAATTTACCATCTAACTTGTTAGTAGCCACTAGAGCTTCTCTATCGTAAGGGCTCCTACTTCTTGTGGCGCCCTTTGCCTGCTCTGGTCCTTTCTCTAGTGAAGCCCCGTCCCCTACTAGTGTTCCTATCCCTTTCTGGACTACTACTACTCGACCTGTCCCTCCGACAACCAGACTTCCTTTCACACGTTAGTGACCTTTTCCTTGGACTATGATCATCTTCAGGCCCACTGTCTGAACTAGAGATGTTGGGGCTTGCTAAAGGAATACAATATCCCAACCGCAAAGCTATAGATTTCCCAAAGACAACCGCCTTATGTTCCATATCCAATTTCATCAGAGCCTTTTTCATAGACTGTTTACTTAACAGCAAAGGTATATCACTGGATACTGTAGCCATACTAATAAAATGGTTTACCCTTGCTATTTTATACAGAACTACCACTCGTTTTAGTGATTTCAACATGTTGTCATCCCCAAACCAAACTGTCATATTCTTTAATCCTATTTCAGTCTTCCTTACTTAAAATACCTTATCCAGTCCACTCCACATAGTGATACTTTAAGTCACATCTGAAACACCTGTTGACCACCCCTTGGTTATTCCTGGGGTTACATAGAACAGTACAGGCCCTTCGGCCCACGATGTTGTGCCGAACCTTTAACCTACTCGAAGATCAAACTAACTACCTACCCTTCATTCTACTATCATCCATGTACCTTTCCAAGAGTCGCTTAAATGCCCCTAATGTATCTGCTTCTACCACCACCGCTGGCAGCGCATTCCACGCACCCACCACTCTCTGTGTAAAGAACCTACCTCTGACATCTCCCCGAAACCTTCCCCCAATCACCTTAAAATTATGCCCCCTGATGATAGTCCTTTCCACCCTGGGAAAAAGTCTCTGGCTATCCACTCTATCTATGCCTCTCATCATCTTGTACCCCTCTATCAAGTCACCTCTCATCCTTCTTCGCTCCAATGAGAAAAGCCCTAGCTCCCTCAATCTTTCTTGGTAGGATATGCCCTCCAGTCCAGGCAGCACCTTGGTAAATCTCCTCTGCACCCTCTCTAAAGCTTCCACATCCTTCCTATAATGAGGCAACCAGAACTAAACACAATATTCCAAGCGTGGTCGAACCAGGGCCTTAAGGAGCTGCAGCATAACCTCGCGGCTCTTAAACTCAATCCCCGTTAATGAAAGCCAACACATCATATGCCTTAACAACCCTACCAACTTGGGTGGCAACTTTGAGCGATCTATGGACATGGACCCCAAGATCCCTCTGTTCCTCCACACTACCAAGAATCCTGTCTTTAAGCCTGTATTCCGCATTCAAATTCGACCTTCCAAAATGAATCACTTCACACTTTTCCAGGTTGAACTCCATCTGCCACTTCTCAGCCCAGCTCTGCATTCTGTCAATGTCCCGTTGCAACCTACAACAGCCTTCCACACTATCCACAACTCCAGCAACCTTCGTGTCATCGGCAAACTTGCTAACCCGGCCTTCCGCTTCCTCATCCAAGTCATTTATAAAAATCACAAAGAGCAGAGGTCCCAGAACAGATCCTTGTGGAACACCACTGGTCACCGAGCTCTATGCTGAATACTTTCCATCTACTACCACCCTCTGACTTCTATGGGCCAGCCAATTTTGTATCCAGACAGCCAACTTTCCCTGAATCCCATGCCTCCTTACTTTCTGAATGAGCCTACCATGGGGAACCTTATCAAACGCCTTGCTAAAATCCATATACACCACATCCACTGCTCTTCCTTCATCAATGTGTTTTGTCACATCTTCAAAGAATTCAATAAGGCTTGTGAGGCATGACCTGCCCCTCACAAAGCTATGCTGACTGTCTCTAATCAAACCATGCCTTTCCAAATAATCATAAATCCTGTTTCTCAGAATCCTCTCCAATAATTTGCCCACTACCGACATAAGACTGACTGGTCTATAATTCCCAGGGTTATCCCTATTCCCTTTCTTGAACAAGGGAACAACATTTGCCACCCTCCAATCATCCAGTACTACTCCAGTGGACAGTGAAGACGCAAAGATCGCCAAAGGCGCAGCAATCTCTTCCCTCGCTTCCCGTAATATCCTTGGGTATATCCCACCTGGCCCCGGGGACTTATCTGTCCTCATATCATTCAAAATTTCAAGCACATCCTCCTTCTTAACTTCAACCTGTTCGAGCATATCAGCCTGTTCCACGCTGTCCTCACAAATGACCAGGTCCCTCTCACTAGTGAATACTGAAGCAAAGTATTCATTTAGGACCTCCCCTACCTCCTCTGACTCCAGGCACAAATTCCCTCCACTATCCCTGATTGGCCCTACCCTCGCTCTGGCCATCCTCTTGTTCCTCACATAAGTGTAGAACGCCTTGGGATTTTCCTTAATCCTACCTGCCAAGACTTTTTCATGTCCCCTTCTAGCTCTCCTAAGTCCATTCTTCAGTTCCTTCCTGGGTTCTTCCATCTGCCATAATTACCCAATTTCTGCCATCTGTTATAGCTGCCAATAGGGTCTCTATCCTCATTCGTTTTGTATGTGTTTCTCCTTTCATACTGACATTTGGGCCCCGTACTTGAACGGCCTCGAAATGCTGCTTGCATTGTATCTTCCACCTTCGGTGTCACCACTAAAGTCCCATCTGCACCATGAAAGCAGCCGGAAAGGAATGGTTTCCCAAAAATGTTTTTAGGGCATCAGACATTTAATCAAACAACATTTATGTCAGAGCTCACTTGTGCTCTCCAAACAACACCATCAGCCAGTCCTGGCTGGCTCTTTATGTATACACACTTGAATACAATTAACTAATTAACACCCAACACCTGTTCACCCTATTATCTTGAACTACCAGGTATTTATCATCCATTAACAGAACTTCAGACCCTAACACCAGAGACTGCTTCATTATCTGAGGAGTTGCGAATGATACTGAACACTATGCAATCATCAGCAAACATCCCCACTTCTGAACTTATATTAGAGGGAAGGTCATTGATGAAGCAGCTGAAATCGTTGAGCCTAGTACTCTACTCTGAGAAACTCCTGCAGTGACATCCTGGGGCTGACATGGTTGGCCTCCAACAAGCACGACCATCTTCCTTTGTGCTAGGTATGACTCCAACCAGTTTCCCCCTAATTCCCATTGACTTCCATTTTGCTAGGCTCCTTGATGCCACACTTAGTTCAATCACTCTCACCTCATCTCTGAAATTCAGCACTTTTGTCCATATTTGAACCAAGGCTGTAATGAGGTCAGGAGCTGAGTGGTTCTGGTGAACCCAAACTGAGCATCTGTGAGCAGGTTGTTGCTGCGTAAGTGCCGCTTGATAGCACTGTCGACGACACCTTCCTTCACTTTTCTGTTGATTGAGAGTAGACTGATGGGATGGTAATTGGCCAGTTTGGATGTGTCCTGCTTTCGTGGACAGGGCATACCTAGGCAGTTTTCCATATTGTCGGGTCGATGCCTGTGTTGTAGCTGTACTGGAGCAGCTTGGCTAGGGGTGTGGCTAGTTCTGGGGCACAATTCTTCAGTACTACAGCTGGGAATTTAACAGGGCCCACAGCCACTGCTGTATCCAGTGCCTTCAGCTGTTTCTTGATGTCATGTGGAGCGAATCAAATTGTCTGAAGACTAGCAACTATAATGGTGGGGACCTCTGAGATGGATCATCCACTAGGCACTTCTGGCTGTTTTGCACCGGCGTGCTGGAGACCCCCATCATTGAGGATGGGATGCTTTTGGAGCCTCCCCCTCCAGTTAGTTGTTTCTTTGTCCACCACCATTCACGACTGGATGTGACAGGACTGCAGAGTTTTGATCTGATCTGTTGGTTGTGGGATCACTTAGCTCTATCTATCGCATGTTGCTTCCACTGTTTAGCATGCATGTAGTTCTGTGTTGTAGCTTCACCAGTTTGAAACCTCATTTTTAGGTATGCCTGGTGCTGCTCCTGACATGCTCTCCTACACTCATTATTGATCCAGGTTAGTTCCCTGGCTTGATGGTAATAGTAGAGTGAAGGATATGCTAAGCCATGATGTTACAGGTAGTGGTTGAATACACTTCTGTTGATGCTGATAGCCCACAGCGCCTCATGGATGCCCTGTTTTGGGTTTATCCCATTTAGCACAGTGGCATTTCACACAACGCAATGGAGGGTGTCTTCCGTGTGAAGACGGGACTTGGTTTCAACAAGGACTGTGTTGTAGTCACTCCTACCAATTCCGTCATGGACGGATGCATCTGCGACAGGAAGATTGATGAGGATGAGATCAAGTATTTTTCCCTGTTGTTCATTCTTTCACCACCTACCACAGGCCTAGTCAGGCAGATAGGTCCTTCAGGACTCGGCCAGCTTAGTCAGTAGTGGTGCTACCAAGCCACTCTTGGTGATGGACATTGAAGTCCTCCCATCCAGCATACATTCTATGTCCTTGCTATCCTGAGTGCTTCTTTCAATTGATGTTCAACTAGGAGGAGTACTGATTCATCAGTTGAAGGAGGCCTTTAGGTGGTAATCAGTGGGAGATTTCCATGCCCATGTTTGTCTTGGTACCATGAGACTTCATGCAATCTAGAGTCAATAATGAGGACTCCCAGGGCCACTCCCTCCTGACTATATAGCTCTGTGCCGCCTCCTCTGTTGGATCTGTACTGGTTGGGACAGGGCATACCCAGGAATTGTGATGGAGCAGTCTGTGATGTTGACTGTGAATCAGTGAGTATGACTGTCAGGCTGTTGCTTGACTAGTCTGTGGGACAGCTCTCCCATTTTGGCACAAGTCTTCAGATGTTAGTGAGGAGGACTTTGCAGGGTCGACTGGGAAGGGTGTGCCTGTGACATTTTTGTTGCCTCGGTTGATGTCAGGTGGTCCATTCAGTTTTATTTGTATTTCACTTTTCTGTAGTTGTTAGATTCAACAGAGTGGCATGTCGGGCCTTTTCAGAGGGCAGTTAAGAGTCAACCACATTGCTGTAGGTATGGAGTCTCAAGTAGGCCAGATCGGATAAGAATGGCAGATATCCTCCCCTAAAGGACATTATAGTGAACGTCATTGGTTTTTACAACAATTGCTACAGCTTCACGATCATTATTAATGAGAGTAGTATTTTATTCCAAATTTATCAATTTTTTATTATTCTTTCATGGGATGTGGGCGTCGCAGGCCAGGCCAGCATTTATTGCCCATCCCTAATTGCCCTTGAACAGAGTGGCTTGCTAGGCCATTTCGAGGGCATGTAAGAGTCAACCACATTGCTGTGGATCTGGAGTCACCTGTAGGCGAGACTAGGTAAGGACAGCAGATTTTCCTTCCCTAAAGGACATTAGTGAACCAGATGGGTTTTTACAACAATCGACAATGGTTTCATGGCCATCATTAGACTAGCTTTTTTTAAATTCTAGATTTATTAATTGAATTCAAATTCCACCTTCTGCTGTGGTGGGATTCGAACTCATGTCCCCAGAGCAATACCTGGGTCTCTGGGTTACTAGTCCAGTGACAATACCAGTACGTCACCGCCTCCCCCGTTTGAATTTAAATTCAAACTGCCATGGTGGAATTTGAACTCGTGTCTCCAGAGCATTATACCAGGCCTCTGGATTCCCAGCCTCTAGCCTGCTCTTGTATCCACAGTATTTATATGGCTGGTCCATTTAAGTTTCTGATCAATGGTGACCTACAGGATGTTGATGGTAGGGGATTCGATAATGGTAATGCCATTAATTATCAAGTTGAGGTGGTTAGAATCTTTCTTGTTGGAGATGGCACAGATATTGCTTGCCACTTATCAGCCCAAGCCTGGATGTTGTCTCGATCTTGGTGCATGGGGGCACAGACTGCTTCATTATCTGAGGATACGGGCCAAGTGCTGGAAAATAGGATTAGAATAGTTAGGTGCTTGATGGCCGGCATGGACACAATGGGCCGAAGGGCCTGTTTCTGTGCTGTATAACTCTATGACTATATAGATGGGCTGGTAAGACGGGCAGAGCAGTGGCAAATGGAATTTAATCCGGAGAAGTGTGAGGTGATGCATTTTGGGAGGACTAACAAGGCAAGGGAATATGCAATGGATGGTAGGACCCTAAGAAGTACAGAAGGACCTTGGTGTACTTGTTCATCGATCACTGAAGGCAGCAGCATAGATAGATAATGTGGTTAGGAAGGCATATGGGATACGTGCCTTTATTAGCTGAAGCATAGAATATAAGAGCAGGGAGGTTATGATGGAGCTGTTTAAAATGCTAGTTAGGCCACAGCTGGAGTACTGTGTACAGTTCTGGTCACCACACTGTAGGAAGGATGCACTGAAGAGGATGCAGAGGAGATTCACCAGCATGTTGCCTGGGTTGGAACATTTCAGCTATGAAGAGAGACTGGATAGGCTAGGGTTATTTTCCTTAGAGCACAGAAGGCTGAGGGGGGACATGATTGAGGTATACAAAATTATGAGGGGCATAGATAGGGTAGATAGGAAGAAACTTTTTTTCCTTAGCAGAGGTGTCAATAACCAGGGGTCATAGGTTTAAGGGAAGGGGCAGGGGATTTGAGGATTAGTTTTTCACATAGAGGGTGGTTGGAATCTGGAACACACTGTCTGAAGGGATGGTAGAGGCAGGAACCCTCACAACATTTAAGAAATATGTGATGAGCATTTGAAACACCATAGCATACAAGGCTACGGGCCAAATGTTGGAAAATGGGATTAGAATAGTTAGGTGCTTGATGGCTGGCATGGATATGATGGGCCGAAGGGCCTGTTTCTGTGCTGTATGACTCTGAATTGTGAGTAGGAACTGAACATTGTGCATTCATCAGGGAGCATCCCCATTTCTGACCTTATGATGGAGGGAATGTCGTTGATGAAGTAGTTGAAGATGGTTGTGCCTAGGATACTGCCCTGAGGGAGCTCCTGCAGCAGTGTGCTGGGGCCTACGTGACTTGCTACCAACAACCTCAACAATCTTCCTTTGTGCTAGATATGCCTCCAGCCAGTGGAGAGTTTTTCCCGATCCCCATTGTCTTCAGATTTATTCAGGCTCCTTGATGCTACACTCAAGTCCTTCCTCAAAGTCGAGGGCAGTCACTCTTACCTCACCTCTGAAATTCAGCTCTTCTGTCCATGTTTGGAACAAGGCTGTAATGAGATCTGGAGCCGACTGGTTCTGGTGGAACCCAAACTGAGCATTAATGAGTAGGTTCTTGGTAAGTAAGTTCTGCTCTATCGCACTGTTGATGACAACTTCCATCATTTTGCTGATGTTTGAGAGTAGGCTGATGAGGGGGTAATTGGCCTTATTGAATGTCCTTTATATGTGCATAGGGCATACATGGGTAATTTTCCATTTTGTCAGGTAGATGCAAGTATTGTGGCTGTACTGGAACAGCTTGGTGAGGGGTGCGGCTCATTCTGGAGCACAAATCTTCAGAAGGTTGGCATTTGTGACGGTGGGGACCTCAGGAGGAGGCAGGGATGGATCATCTACTCAGCACTCCTGACTGAACGCTTCAACCTTGTCTTTTGCAGTCACGTGCTGGACTCCACCATCATTGAGGATTGGAATGTTTATGGAGCCTCTAGTTGTTTAAATGTACAGCACCATTCAAAACAGGATGTGGCAGGACTGCAGAGCTTTGATCTGATCTGTTGGTTGTGGGATCACTTAGCTCTGTCTATAGCATGCTGCTTTCACTGCTTAGCATGCATGTAGTCCTGTATTGTAGCTACACCAGGTTAGCATGTCATTTTTAATCACTCCTGGCATGCTGTTCTACACTGCTCATTGAACCAGGGTTGGTTCCCTGGTTTGACATTAATGGTAGGGTGAGGGATATGCCGGGCCATGAGTTTACAGATTGTGGTAGTGTATAATTCTGCTGCTGATGATGGCCCACAGAGCCTCATAGATGCTCAGTTTTGAGCTGCTCAGTCTGTTCTGAATCTATCCCATTTAGCATGGTGGTAGTGCCAAGAAGTACAGTGGAGGGTGTCCTCAAGAACTTCTATTTATATAGTGTTATATATATTTATATAGCTCTGCAGACCTGCCACATCCAGTCGTGAATGGTCGTGGACACTTAAACAAATATTGGGAGTAGGAGGTTGCATGAACATTCTCATCCTCAGTGTGAAGAAGGAGTCCTGTCTCCACTAGGACTGTATGATGGTCTCTCCTACCAATTCTGTCATGGAGATGTACATCTGCAACAGGTACATTGCTGAGGACGAGGCCAAGTTATCCCTTGAATTGGTTCTCTCACCACCTGCTGCAAGCCCAGTCTAGCAGCTATGCCATTCAGGACTCAGCCAACCTAGTTAGTAGTGGTGCTACCGAGACGCCCTTGGTGATGGACACTGAAGTCCTTCACCCAGAGTACATACCGTGCCGTTGTTATCCTCAGCGCTGCTTCCAAGTGGTGTTCAACATGGAGGAGTACTGATTCATCAATGGAGGGAGGGAAGTAGGTGATCAGCAGGAGGTTTCCATGGAGGAGTCTGGGACATTGGCTGAATGGTATGATTCTGAGTATGCCTATGTCAGGCTATTGCTTGATGAATTTGGGACAGCAGTCCCAGTTTTGGCACGTGTCCTGGGATGTTGCTGAGGGGGACTTTGCCATATCAACCATGCTTGGGTGTGTCTTTGTTGTGTCCAAATCCAATGCCTAGATCGTGCCAGTGGTCCGTTTGGTTTCAGTCTTACTATAATTTTTCAAAGCAGTTTGATACAACTGAGTGGCCTGCTAGGCCATCTCAGTGGTCAGTTAAAAATAAACCACATTGCCACCAATCATCAACACATATCCTGTATATATTTTTAATTCTTTCTGTAAATGTGGTTGTCGCTGGTAACGTCTGCATTTATTGCTCATCTCTGGTTGTCCTGAGAAGGTGATGATGCAACTGATTGGCTTGCTGGGACACTGCAGAAGGCAGTTAAGAATTAACCATTGTGATGTGGGACTGGAGTCACAAATAGACTAGATGGAGTTTCCTTCCCAAAAGGGCTCAAGTGAACCAATTGGATATTTCCAACAATCCAAAAGCTTCAAGGTCACTTTTTACGGATTTTATTTGCCCCCAAATTTTTTTTTAACTGAAATCAAATTCTCAAAATGCCATAGTGGGATTTGCACTCATGTTCTCTGAATTATTAGTAAAGACCTCTGGATTACTAGTTCAGTGACATAACCACTACACTACCGTACCCATAGGTAGGCATGTTGCCCAATTTCTTTTAGGATTACAAAGTTTATTAATCAGGTTGAGTAAAACTATAAACATGAATTAGACAGCACCTTCCAAACCCGCGACCTCTACCAACTAGAAGGACAAGGGCAGCACATAAATGGGAACACCACCACCTGCAAGTTCCCCTCCAAGTCACACACCATCCTGACTTGGAACTATATCACTGTTCCTTCACTGTCGCTGGGTCAAAATCCTGGAACTCCCTAACAGCACTGTGGGTGTACCTACCCCACATGGTCTGCAGCGGTTCAAGAAGGCAGCTCACCACCACCTTCTCAAGGGCAATTAGGGATGGGCAATAAATGCTGGCCTGGCCAGCGACACCCACATCCCATGAATGAATTTTTTAAAAAATGAATATTTATTCATGGATTTTTTTTTACTTCGCTTCCTGTACATGTCAATGGATTTATCATTCAGAATTAGTGGGAAATCACATTACTGAAAATGCTTTAAGATACATTCTATCAGGATGTCACCTACAAGATTTAGGTTGTATTCTTGTATAGACTTGCAGTTAATTTGGCACATTAAGTCAGCAGTTTTTTTTTGTTTTTAAAGTTCCTATTTTGTCATGATCTTAAGATTAACTTTCTTTGATTCTTTAGTTTATCCTCATTAATGTTTTCAAGCTAAAAGTAATGCAGCTTCTTGCTACTTCAGGCTCTGCAAATAGTACAGACCTTTTCTTAATGGAAATGGGCATAGATTGTTCCTGTGATTCAAGACAAATTCCAAAGTAAGAAGGGCTTTTTATGCCAGATCTGAAAAGATGAGCAGAAACCTTGAAAGGCCTTTCTGGAAGAATGAGATCACTGGCACTGGAGCTGGTTCAAGGAGTTAACCACATCAGGAAGTTGAGCAACACTGCTACACTGTACCTCAGGCGGCCAAGACTGGGAGCTGGCAATCCCTGATGCACCACTCCCTTGGTAGCTCCACTGCCTCAATGTTGAGAATAGAGTTACAACACAGCAGGGGCAGTAATGCACCAATTATTTTTATGTTTTTAAACTGTAATGTTAGTGAATGGGATCTTTTTGGCATAATGCTGTGTTTCTTACCGTTTGATGTGCTGACCTGTCTATAGATTATTTAATTTTCTTCATGTCTGATTCAGAATTTTGGAGCAGGTTCTGTGGGCAAAAAAAATCTGTATTTGAAGCAGTCTCAAATTTTGAAACAGAAGAGTCCCTCAGATAAATGACTCAGAGGTAGGATTGTCACCACTGATCTATGGTTGGCATGGATTATCTCTATAATACTGAAGCAGGTGTGTGAGTAGGTTGTGGGTTCAAGGCCCATTCCAGAGACATGAGCATATAATCTTGGCTGACACCCCAGTGCAGTACTGAGGAAGGGCTACACTGTCAGAGGTGCCATCTTTTAGTTGAGACGATTAACCAAGGTCACATCTGCCCTCCCAGGTAAGATCCCATTGCACTATTTGAAGAAAAACAGGGGAGTGCTCCACAGTGTCCTGGCCAACATTTATCTAATACCTAAAACAGATGAGTGGTAATTTATTCCATTGCTGTTTGTTGGAGCTTGCTTTGCCCGAATGACATCCCATGTTACTTATATTACAACAATGACTACGCTTCAAAAATGCTTCATTTGTTGCATTGTACTTTAGAATTTCCTGAGGTCATGAAAGGCACTATATAAATGCAAGGCTTTATTTTTCCCCCCCCAATACACAGGAAATCTGTTGCAGTTGGTCACCAAATTAGCAATTTAAAATTGGCAATTGGTGATGCTAGATGCAACAGAATTTGATTCCAAGTCTTAAATCTAAAATTTAAATACATCTGTCAAAAAGATAAAATTAATAATCATCTGTCCATCAAAATATTTTGTGTCTGGCATGTCCACTTGTGTGAAACCTCATGCAGCAGTTTTCTGATTAGTTAAGTGCAGCCTCATGTCTGACCTTTTTGATTGGTGCACTGTTTCTGTTTACAATCTTCAAGTCGTGCTGTGGAATCTTTTATGTTTACCCTAGAGGGAAGGCAAGGCCTTGGTTAATCATCTCGCCTGAAAGATGCGGCTCTGACAGAACAGCTCTCCCTCCGTACAGTCAATAGTATAATTTCTGATTGGTTGTGTTCTGCTTTGCTGTCATTCTTCTTATACTTCAACTACAGTATTGTGTAACCTTGCTTCAATTGTTCACTTAATTTTCCTTTTGGGTTTACCTCACTTTTAACAAAATTATATTGCTAATTTCCTTTTTGATCCTCCTACTGTAAAGATTGAGTAGGTTGCTTACAACATCTAACCTTTTCAAGAGCTCTGCTTGCTTTACTCTGTATTCTTTTTCCACTGTTTTAATTTCTGTGCTTATACGCATGACATCACCGCTGCGCTAATGTGGGATTTAGGTGATACATTAGCAATTGCCTATTTTTGGAAGACCAGAAAATGGGCAGTCTACGTAGATGTGGAGGGTGAGATAAGCTTTTTAGAACAGAATAAAGTCGAAAGAAGTAGGTGCTGCAAATATTGCCACTTGTAAAGAGTAAGCTAACATTTAAGTGGGAAGACAACGCGCGCACACATGCACGCGCACATACCTCTTGCTCTCTAGATCCTATTCCTACTAAATTACTGACCAGCCAACTTCTTTTCCTGGTCCCCATGTTAGATGACATTATTGATGGTTCCCTGTCCTCAGTTCTACCCCCGTCTTATAAAAAAAAAAAATGACCCTTAACCCCTTGTAACCTACTGCCCCATCATGAACCTCCCTTTCCACTCAAAGGTGTTGTTGCCTCCCAAGTCCAATTTTCTCAGAAATCCTTGTTTGAATCTCTCCAATCAGGCTTCTGCCCTCCTCATAGTACCGAAACATTCGCGTACCAAAATCGCAAATGTCAGCCTAGTTGACTCTGATGAAAGTGAACTATCCCTCCTTGTCATCCTTGACCTGCTTGCAGCCTTTGACATGGTTGACCACAAAATTCTATTCCAACATCTCTCCATGTCATCCAGCTGGGTGGGACTGCACTCGCTTGGTTCCATTCTTATCTATTCATTTGTAGCCAGAGAATCACCTGCAATGGCTTTTCTTCTTAGTCCAGCAACATTAACCTCTGGTGTTCCCCCAAGGATCTATCCTTGGCTTCCTTTTTCTCATCTACATGCTGCCCCTTGGCGATATTATCTGAAATTATAGCATCAGTTTCCATAAGTACGCTGATGATACCCACCTCTATCCATTCGGAAGACAGCAGTCATTGTGTTTGGTCCCCATCACAAACTCCGTTTCCTCACCACCCAACTTCATCCCTCTCCTTGAAAATTATCTTGAGGCTCAGCCAGAATATTGGTATATCCGCAGTCACTGCAGAGGATCAGGGAGCAGTACAGTTTCCTGGATCGTACTTTCCGGGAGGTGGTCACTCCACAGGCAGTAAGAGTTTAGGATACTAGGTGGGTGGTCATCCGGAAGACTAGGGAGGTGCAGGAGTCTTGTGGGTATGTGCCAATCTCAAACAGGTACTCAGCTTTGGAGACTGGACAGAGTGACAATACCCTGAAGGAGTGCAGTCCAGACCATGGCACCAATGGACAAGGGACTGTACAGGAGTTAGCAGCCAAGTGTAGAAATGCAGTTGTTACAGGGATTCCATAGTCGGGGGGACAGACAGGCATTTCTGTGACCGTTGTCATGAGACCCGCATGGTGTGTTGCCTCCCTGGTGCCAGGGTAAAGGACATTCCGGAGAGGGTGCAGGATATTTTGCAGAGAGGAGGGAGTGAGTGAGTCAGAAATTGTGGTACACATTGGTACCAACAACATAGCGAGAGCAGGTATTGAGGTCCAATGGTCAGATTTTCAGGAGCTAGGGAGGAAGTTAAAGAGTAGGGCCTTGAAGGCAGTAATCTCTGGATTACTTACAGTGCCACATGCTAGCGAGAGTAGGAATAGGAAGATAGGGAGGATCAAAGCCTGGCTTGAAACATGGTGCAGGAGGGAGGGCTTCAGATTCTTGGGGCATTGGGACCAGTTCTGGGGCAGAAGGCGTCTATTCAAAAGGGATGGATTGCACCTCAACAGGACTGGGACCAATGTCCTCACTGGGAGGTTCACTAGTGTGTTTGGGGAGGGTTTAAGCTAAATTGGCAGGTGGCTAGGCACCAGCATATCGAAGTAGAAAAGAGGTATTAGGTGCATAATATGAGAGTGTTGGACAGTACTGGAGAAGGGAGTAGTTCCATCTTAGATAGGATTCAACTGAGAAGGGCTACGAGAAAGGCAAAGATAGGATTACAGTGCATGTATGTAAATGCACAAAGTGTGGTGTATAAGGTTGGTGAACTACAAGCACAACTAGCAGTATGGGAATATGATGTGGCAATAAAGGAAACGTGGCTTAAAATGGTGAGGACTGGGCACTGACTATACAAGGATATAAAATGTTCAGAAAAAATAGAGAAGGAAAAAAGGGAGATGGGGTGGCAGTACTGATTAGGGAAGACATTGTAGTGTTGGAAAGAGGGATGTCCTTGGGGAGGGCAAGGACAGAATCTATTTGGTTAGAGTTGAGAAGCGCTACTAGGGGTATTCTATAGACCTCCTAATAGTGAAAGAGCGATAGAGGAGCAAATATGCAGGGAAATCAGAGGTGTGCAAGAATTATAGAGTGATGATACTGGGCAACTTTAATTACCCAAATCTCAATTGGGATAATGCTAGAGTAAAGGGAAAGGAGGGGGAAGAATTTCTAAAATGTGTTCAGGAGAACTTCCTTGATCAGTATGTTGTCGGCTCAACTAAAAGAGGCATCTGGATCTGGTGCTGAGAAATGAGGGCGGCCAAGTGGACCAAGTATCTGTGGGGGAGCACTTGGGTAAGAGTGATCATCGTATCCTAAGGTTTAGACTCGTAATGCAAAAAATCAAGAAACGATATAAGGTAAAATACCTAGATTGGAAGAGGGCTAATTTCAATGTGATGAGAAGGGATCTAGCCAGGATAAAATGGAACACAAGACTGACAGGAAAATCTGTACTGGAACAATGGTTTGTTTTTAAGGAAGCGATGCTTCAGGTACAGGCTAAGTATATTCCAACAAGGGTGAAGGATAGGGAACCGAAAACCGAGCTCCTTGGATGACGAGGGAGATAGAGATGATGATGAAACAAAAAAAGAGGGCATATGATGTATGCCAGGTGAATTCTTCAAGTGAGAACCAGACCAAATACAAAAATGGAGAGGGAGGTGAAGAGGAAAATAATACTGGCAAAGAGAGAAAGGAAGACGCTTGTGCGTGACATCTTTTAACATGGAGAAGCAGTGCACACCAGCTTCCACATGTATCTTGACAGAACGGCACCTTGATCCAATGGCATGGAAACCAAGATGATTGAAGGGTTCTGTTCTGCTGCAGCCTTCTCCAGACAGCTGTTGAGATATTTCAGATGGCACATCTTCCTCCGCCTGTTCTACCGTTGAGGACTTGTTTGCCAGAGCCCCATCTGCTGAGTATTTCCAGGGTTCCTAACAGGCCTTTATGGTAATCAAAAAGGCCCAGGACATAAAGAGTTCCACTGTACTTCACCCTGCTTTGATCAACCATTTCTTACTCATAGCCCAGGTTCCACGGCGAGGACGAGGGGGTGGACTTTGGAACCCAAAGACAGAATATGAGAATAGAATGGCAGTCAATGTAAAAGGGAACCCAAAAATCTTCTACCAGCATGTAAATAGTAAGCAGGTAGTAAGAGGTGAAGTGGAGCCTATTAGGGACCAAGAAAGTAATATATGCTTAGAGGCACGGGGCAAGGCAAGCATACTTAATGAGAACTATGTATCAGTGTTTACTAAGAAAGAGGAATCTGAAAAATATCAGTAGAAGCAGAAAGAATAGAGGCAATGGATAAGGTAAAAATGAGAATAATGAGGTACGAAAAAGGCTGGTTATGCTTCGGGTAGATAAGTCACCTGGTCCAGATGGCTTGCATCCCAGGTTGCTAAAGAACGTGGGGGTGAAGATAGCGGAAGGACTTGCCATAATCTTCCAGTCTACCCTAGATATGGGGGAGGTGCCAGAGGATTGGAGAGTAGCAAATGTGACACCCTTACTCAAGAAAGGGTGTAAGGACAGTCTTAGCAACTACAAGCCAGTTGGTTTAACATCTGTGGTGGGTAAGGTTTTAGAAACAATTAGGGGGGAAAAATCAACAGGCACTTGGAGAGGTTCAAAGTAATTAAGGATAGCCAGCATGGATTTGTAAAAGGCAGATCATGCTTGACTAATCTAACTAAATTTTTTGATGAAGTAACAGAAGGTTATTGAAGGGAATGCAGTGGATGTTGTCTATATCCAATTGAATAAAACCTGGGTTAAGTTCAGAAAACAGTGAGTCATGGTAAATGTTTTTTTTCCAAACTAGAGGATGGTAGACAGTGGTGTTCCCCAAGGGTAGGTGCTAGGACCACTGCTTTTTTTGATATTAAAAATAACTTGGACCTTGGAATAGAGAGTAGATTCTTAAAATTTGCCGATGACACCAAACTTGGAGTTGTGGCAAACAGTGAGGATAATACGAACTGCCTGCAACAGGACATAGATAGCTAGCAGACTGGGCAGACAAGTGGCAGATGGAATTTACTACAGGGAAGTGTGAGGTGGTGCATTTTGGCAGAAGGGATAGGGTGAGGCAATATAGACTTAATGGTGCAGTTCTAAAGTAGGGACAGAGGGACGTGATGGCGCACGTGCATCAATCTTTTAACCTGGCAGGACATATTGAGAGAGTGGTTAGCAAAGCATATGGGATCTTGGGCTTCATAAATGGAGGGATAGAGTACAAAAGCAGGGACATTATGCTGAACCTGTATAAAGCTCTGCTCAGGCTCCAACTAGAGTATTGCGTCACAGTTCTGGTCACCACACTTTGGCAAGGATGTGCGGGTCCTTGAGAGGGTACAGAGGAGGTTTACCAGAATGGTTCCCGGGATGAGGGATTTTAGTTGCAAGGTTAGGTTGGGAAAACTGGGGTTGTTCTCCCTGGAGCAAAGGAGATTGAGGGGAGATTTGGTAGAGGTGTACAAGATTTTGACAGCTTTAGATAATTTAGACAAAGAAAACTGTTCCTATTGTTATGACCAGGTGAGAAAGGTGTTTAGGGGTCCCTCTCAGCCTTCACCTGGTCTTACCATAACAAGGTTTTATTTTTAAACACCACTGTTTTTAGCTCCCCATTGGTGAACCCTTGTTCACTGCTTTTCAATTATAAGGCAATGAAACCAGCACAGACAGGTTTTCTTAGGTTTAAAGAAGAAAAGTTGAAATTTATTGAACTTGAACTTAAACTCCAATTCGATTGGCGCCTACGGATATATGACTCGCCCACGTTAGCCTGCATACGCGATACACACATGTAAATAGAGACAAAAAAGAGCAGAAGAAAAATAAAGTGGAAATTTTTGAGGCAATATCTGAAGAATTTTTGTTACAGTTATTGAGCTCAAGAGTCCTTGATTGTAGGTAGATCTTGCTTTTTGTTGTGGCCCTGTATTCTTCTTAAACCCTGTTTGCTGTAGGAGACATTTTTGTCTTGGGGTTCACGTGTCTTCATTGGATTCAGAGGCTTGTGAGAAAGAGATTGGAGCAGACAGGAGAGATCGTCTCAGTCCAGGAGCAAACGGTCTTTCTCAGTTCAACTGTCTGTGGCTAGTTCAAAAGACCCCTAGAACAGCCAGTTAGTCATGTAACCAGCTGGTCCAACCAGTCCTGGCCCCTGTGGATTGCATCACCCCAGCAGGCCCTGGAATGCGCTTCCCCACCCCCTCACTGTCTGGTGATCAACATCCATTGTGGGTTGAATGTGTCGGGGAATGGTCCTTTGTCTACACAACCACCGTCTGGTAATGTGCAAATGTTTTTTCCCACCACGGCTGATCTGTTCAACAAGTAATTTCCTTGCTCCAGCAACAGTTAAAAATCAATGCTCGTATGACAAAACCAATGTGCCTCATTCTTGGCAAGTGGGGCCTAGCATGACACCCTTAACTGATGGTACAAGGACGAGGGGACACGGATTGTAAGTTGTGGGCAAGAGATGCAGGGGGAATGTGAGGAAGAACTCTTTTACGCAGTGAGTGGCACTTGCTGTCCGTGAGGTTGGTGGAAGTGAGACAATCAATGATTTCAAAAGGAAATTGGATGGGCACTTGAAGGAAATAAGCTTACAGGGCTACGGGGATCGAGTGGGGAAATGGGACTGATTAGAATGCTCCATGGAGAGCTGGCATGCACTTGATGGGCCAAATGGCCTCTTTCTATACCTTAAATGACTCCATGATGAAAAAAACTCTATATTTGATCTTGAGATGAGCTTTCTACCACACATCCACACCATCACAGACAGACTGCCTATTTCCACCTCCATCATCTGACTTCAACTCAGCTGATCAGCTGAAACCCTCAACCATGCCTTCATTACCCCTAGACTTGATTATTCCAATGCACTCCTGGCCAGTCTTCCATGTTCTACTCTGAGCAAACTTGAAGTCATTCAAAACTCTGCAGCCCATGCCCTAAGTCGCACCTAGCCCCGTTTGCCCATTTCCCCTGTGCTCTCTAATCTACACTATCTCCCAGTCAAGCAACACTTTGATTTAAAAATTCTCATCATCCTCTTCAAATTGCTTCATGGTCTTCCCCCCTCTCCCCCCTCTGTAATCTCCTGCAGCCCCACAACCCCACCTAGATCTCTTCGCTTCGCAGATTCTGGCCTGTTGAGCATTCCTGATTTTAATCACTCTGCCATTGGCAGCCTTGCCTTCAGTTACCTAGGCCCTAAGCTCTGGAATTCCTTACCTATATCTTTCTGCCTCTCTTCCTGTCTTTCCTCCATTAAGTAGCTCCTTAAAACCTACCTCTTTGACAAAGTTCTTGGTCATGTGGCCTAATCTCTTCTGATGTGGCTTGGTGTCTAATCTTGTTCTATAATGTTTTTATGAAGTAAATTGGGACATTTTACCACGTTAAAGTAAATACAGCAGGTTCCCACAAAAAGCAGTGAAATAATGTTTTGTAGTGAGGTTGGTTGAGGGATAAACATTTGCCAGGACACCAGAAAAAAAATCACTGCTCTTTGAAGTGGTGCCGTGGGATCTTTTGCATCCACCTGAGAGGCAGACAGGGCCTCGGTGTAACATAATGTCTGATCGACAGCACCTCCAATGCAGTGCTCCCTCAGTACTGCATTAGAGTATTAGCCTAGATTTTGTCTTTAAGCGTCTGGAGTAGGACTTGAAACCACACCTGGCTCAGAATCAAGAGTGCTGACAATGAATCACAGCTGACACCTCTGTTGATGCAGATTGTACTAATTTACATTCATTATAATGTTGTCAAGACTCATTCAACACCTTGTGGAAAAGAAAGTTTGAGATGCAAGCTTTACCAAACTTTTGGGTTAAATTAAACAGAAGCTGCTGTTTCCATATATGTAGATGGGAACATGGATACATTGTGATTCCACATTATGCAAATACCATTCCATGAGAGGAATGCAGTGGATGCTGTCTTTATGGATTTTAAGAAAGCTTTTGACAAAGTACCACATAAAAGGCTGGTTAACAAAATTGAGGCTCATGGAATTGGAGGGTCAGTATCAGCTTGGATAAAAAAATTGGCTTACGGCCAGAAAACAGCGAGTCTTGGTAAATGGTTATTTTTCAGACTGGAGAATGGTGGACTGTGGTGTTCCTCAGGGGTCAGTGCTGGGACCGCTGATTTTTTTTGAAGTATGCAAATTACTTGGATATTGGTATACAGTGTAAAATTCCAAAATTTGCCGCTGATACCCTACTTTGAGGTGTGGCAAACAGTGAGGATGATACCAACTGACTTCAACAGGACATAGATAAGCTAGCAGAATGGGTAGACAAGTGGCAGATGGAATTTAATTCAGAGAAGTGTGAGATTATGTATTTTGGCTGAATGGCTAGGGAGAGGCAATATAGACTTAATGGCACAGTTCTAAAGAGTGTGCAGGAACAGAGGGACCTGAGGGTTCATGAGCATAAATCTTTGAAGGTGGCAGGGCATATTGAGAGAGTGGTTAGCAAAGCATATGGAATCTTGGGATTCATAAATAGAGGCATTGATTACGAAAGCAGGGAAGTTATGCTAAACCTTTATAAAGTTCTGGTTCGGCCACAACTGGAGTATTGTGTCCAGTTCTGGTCACCACACTTTCAGAAAGATGTGAGGGTCCTTGAGAGAATGCGGAGGAGATTTACCAGAATGGTTTCATGGATGACGGATTTTACCTACAAGGTTAGGTTGGAAAAGCTGGGGTTGTTTGCCGGAACAAACAAGATTGAGGGGAGATTTGATGGGGGTGTACAAGATTATGACAGATTTAGACAAAGTACACAAAGAGAAGCTGTTCCCATTAGCTGATTGTACAAGGACTAGGGGGCACAGATTTAAGGTTTTGCCCAAGAGATTCAGTGAGGATGTGAGGGATGAACCTTTACGCAATGAAAGCCTCCGCAGTGGTGGAGAAAGGTGAAACACTGGACCTGTGAGGGAGCAGTGGTAGCGTCAGCAGCAGCAGTGAGAGGATAAAGAGTGAGCCTGTGAAGGAGCAGCAACAACAAGAGGATAAAGAGCGAGCCTGTGAGGGAGCAGTGGCAGCGGGAGGATAAAGAGCGAGCCTGTGAGGGAGCAGCGGCAGCGAGAGGATAAAGAGCGAACCTGTGAGGGAGCAGCGGCAGCGAGAAGATAATGAGTGGGCCTGTGAGGGAGCAGCATCAGCAGCAGTGGCGAAAGGATAAAGAACGGACCTGTGAGGGAGCAGCGGCAGCGGGAGGATAATGAGCGGGCCTGTGAGGGAGCGGCGGCAAGAGGATAAAGAGCGGGCCTATGAGAGAGCTAACCAGTCTGGATTCGGAGCTGACTGACAGACTTCGAAAGAAAATCAAGCGTAACATCAGTGGGAAGCAGGTATGTGATTGGTTGGTGAGTATTTTTTTTCTTTATTTTCCTTTTTTACTTTTATTCTCAGCCCGTGGTATTCATTAGTAGGGTTTATAATTTAATAGATAAAGGAATGGTAGGGCTGCTCCAACCTCTGGAATGCACATCCTGTGCAATATGAGAACTCCAGGACACTTCTCGTGACTTGGATAACCATATGTGCAGGAAGTGTTGTCAGCTCCAGCATCTTGAGCTCCGGGTTTCGGAACTTGAGCAGTAGCTGGTATCACTGTGGCACATCCGTGAGGTTGAGAGCTTTGTGGGTAGAAGGCTTATAGATGTGGTCACCCTGCAGTTCAAGAGTAGGCAGGGAGAAAGGGAATGGGTGACCGCTGGACAGTCAAGAAGAAGCAGGCAGATAGTGCAGGAGACCCCTGAGAGCAAATCACTCTCCGACATGTATTTAGTTCTGAATACTGAGGAAAGAGATGGTTCGTCTGGGGAGTGCAGCCAAAGCCAGGGCCATGGCACCATGGATAGCTCAGCTGCACGAGGGGCACAAGGAAGACTGGAAGAGCAATAGTGACAGGAGATTCAATAGTCAGGCAACAGACAGGCATTTCTGTGGCCACAGATGTGAATGCAGGATGGTGTGTTGCCTTCCTGGTGCCAGGGTCAAGGATATGACTGAGTGGCAGCAGAGCACCCTGAGGGGGGAGAGTGAACAGCCAGCAGTCGTGGTCCATATTGGTACAAACAACATAGGTAGGAAGAGGGATGTCGTCCTGCAGAAAGAATTTACTGAGCTGGGTAAGAAATTAGCAAGCAGGACCTGAAAAGTAGTAATCTCCAAATTACCCCCTGTACCACATGCAAGTGAGTATAGAAATAGAAGGATAACGCAAATGAATGCGTGGCTGGAAAGATGGTGCAGGAGGCAGGACTTTAGATTCTTGGGACATTTGTACCGGCTCTAGGGGAGATGGGAGCTGTACAGGCCCTTGCAGGGCAATTTGCTAGTGCTATTGGGGAGGGTCTAAATTAACTTGGCAGGGATGTGGGAACTAGGAGGAAATATCAGAGAGGAATACCAAGGTGCACAGAATACTGAGGGAGATGGATAGCACTGGAGTGGGGAATAGTAAGTTATTAGGTTGGGGCAGAGTAAGGGAGAAAGTAATAAAGTCTGAATCAGGGTTAATGTGAATGCACGGAGTGTGGTTAATAAGATTGGTGAGATACAGGTGCAGATTGCCATGTGGAAATATGATGCTGTGGCTGCAACAGAGACCTGGCTCAAAGAAGGGCATAATTGGGTGTTAAATATTCTTGGATAAATATTCAGGAAAGATAGGAAAGGGAAAAAAGGGGGAAGGGGTGGTGGTATTGGTTAAGGAAAGCATTGCAGCGCTGGAGAAAAAGGATGTCCCAGAGAGGTCAAGACAGAATCAATTTGGCTAGAGCTAAGGAACAAAAAAAGGTGCAGTTACATTGCTCAGTGTTGTCTACAGACCGCCAACAGTGGGAAGGATGTAGAGGAACAAATTTGCAAGGAAATTACAGCGATGTGCAAAAATTATAGGGTAGTTATAATGGGGTATTTTAATTATCCAAACAGACTGGGATAGTAGTAGTGTAAAGGGTAGTGATGGGCAAGAGTGCCTAAAGTGTGTTCAGGAATATTTTCTACAGCAGTATGTTGCTAGTCCAACGAGAAAGGAGGCACTGCAAGACTTGGTTCTTGGGAATGAGGTGGGCCAAGTGGATCAAGTATCAGTACGAGAGCATTTAGGGGATAGTGATCATTGTATCATAAGGTTTAGGCTGACTATGGAAAAGGACAAAGAACATTCCAGACTAAGAATAATTAACTGGGGGGAAGCTAATTTCAATGGGGTAAAATTGGAGCTGGGTGAATAAATTAGAGTCAAAGGTTGGCAGGCAAAACGGTAGCTGAACAATGGGCTGCCTTCAAAGAAGAGATAGTTTGGACACAGTCAAGGTATGTTCTTTTGAAAGGAAAAGATAGGGTAAACAAATCCAGAGCTCCCTGGATGACAGAAGAGATTGAGATTAAAATAAAGAAAAAGTGTGCTTATGACAATTGCCGTATAGAAAATACTGTTAAGAACCAGGTTCAGAGGGGAAGTGAAAAAGCAAATAAGAAAAGCAGAGAGAGAGCATGAAAAGAGACCGGCAGCTAACATAAAAGGGAATTCCAAAGTTTTCTATAGACATACAAATACAAAAGGTTGGTAAAAGGAGGAGTTGGGCCTGTTAAGGACCATAAAGGGGATTTACGCATGGAGGCAGAGAGCATAGCAGAGATATTAAATGAATACTTTGCACCTGAACTTAGCAAAGAAGAAGATGCAACCCAGGCAGTGGTGAAAGAGTAGATAATTCAGACATTAGAAGGGTTTAAAGTTGATAAGGAGGAGGAATTGGATAGGCTGTCTGTACTTAAAGTGGGTAAGGCATCAGGACAGGATGAGATGCATCCAAGGATACTGAGGGAAGTGAGAGTGGAAATTGTGGGGGCACTGACAATAATTTTTCAGCCTTCCTTAGACTCTGGGGTGGTGCCAGGGCACTTCAAAATTGCAAACATTACACCCTTTTCAAAAAAGGATGTGAAGATAAGCCCAGTAACTACATGCCAGTCAGTTTAACTTCGGTGGTGAGAAAACTTCTAGAAAGAATAATTTGGGACAAAATCAGTCATCACATGGACAAATGCGGGTTAATTAAAGAAAGCCAGCATGGATTTCTTGGGGAAAATCATGTTTAACTAACATGCTGGAGTTTTTGAGGAGGTAACAGAAAAGGTCGATGAGAGCAATGCAGTTGATGTGTACATGGACTTCCAAAAGGCATTTGATACAGTGCCACACAACAGACTTGTGAGCAAAGTTTTAACTCATGGAATAAATGGGACAGTAGCAACACGGATACGGAATTGGCTGACTGACAGGAAACAAAGAGTAGTGGTTAAAGGATGTTCTTCGGACTGGAAGAAGGTTTGCAGGGAGTTCCACAGGGTTGGTGTTGGGACCCTTGCTTTTCCTGATATATATTGATGACCTAAACCTTGGTGTACAGGGCACAATTTCAAAGTTTGCGGATGATACGAAACTTGGAAGCATTGTGAACTGTGAGGGAGATAGTGTAGAACTTCAGAAGGTCATAGACAAGTTAGTAGAATGGACGGCTATTATGAAGCAGCTTACAGTTGTCCTGTTAGTTTTCTCTTGTTAGTCTGCTCCTACTGATAAGCTGTCTGTGCAGCCCTGAAGCTATGAAGTCATTTCTGATAAGCTGTCTCTCCCTGCAGCTCCAAAGTTAGTTTATTAGTAGTACATGATTGATTAATTATTTCACCTTAAATGTCCTCATATTATTCTGTTCTCGAAAATTCTGTTCCCACAAGTAGGCCATTCGGCCCTTAGAGCCTGCTCCATTACTCATCATCTCAGTCCTGAAAGGTTTACCCCATATCCTTAGACTATGACCCCTGT
Source organism: Heterodontus francisci (assembly GCF_036365525.1). NCBI lineage: Eukaryota > Metazoa > Chordata > Chondrichthyes > Heterodontiformes > Heterodontidae > Heterodontus > Heterodontus francisci. The sequence goes on along the minus strand of NC_090378.1, from coordinate 78,725,949 downwards.
TTCTGCACTCCCCCACCATCGTGCATCCTTCCTGCATCTACCCTGTCAAATCCTGTTAGAATTTTATAGGTTTCTATGAGATTCCCCCTCTCTTCTGAACTCCAGCGAATATAATCCTAACCGACTCCATCTCTCCTCATACACCAGTCCTGCCATCCCAGGAATCAGTCTGGTAAACCTTCGCTGCACTCCCTCTATGGCAAGAACATCCTTCCTCAGATAAGGAGACCAAAACTGCACACAATATTCCAGGTGTGGCCGCACCAAGGTCCTATATAATTGCAGCATGACATCCCTGCTCCTGTACTCAAATCCTCTTGCTATGAAGGCCAACATACCATTTGTCTTTTTTACCACCTGTTGGACCTGCATACTGACCTTCATCAACTGGAGTACGAGAACACCCAGGTCTTGCTGCGTATTCCCCTCTCACAGTTTATAGCCATTCAGATAGTAATCTGCCTTCCTGTTTTTTCTACCAAAGTGGATAACCTCACATTTATCCACATTATACTGCATCTGCCATGCATTTGTCCAACTTGTCCAAATCACCCTGAAGCCTCTCTGCATCCTGCTCACAACTCACCCTCCCACCCAGTTTTGTGTCATCTGCAAATTTGGAGATATTACATTTAGTTCCCTCATCTAAATCATTAATATATTGTGAATAGCTGGGGTCCTAGCACCGATCCCTGCAGTACCCCACTAGTCACTGCCTGCCATTCAGAAAAAGACATACTTATCCCTACTCTTTGCTTCCTGTCTGCCAACCAATTTTCTATCCATCGCAATACACTACCCTCAATTCCATGCGCTTTAATTTTACACACTAATCTCTTATGTGGGACTTTGCCGAAAGCCTTCTGAAAGTCCAAATAAACCACATCCACTGGCTTCCCCTCATTAACTCTACTAGTTACATCCCCGAAGAATTCTAGTAGATTTAGAATCATAGAGTTATACAGCACAGAAACAGGCCCTTCAGCTCATCGTGTCTGTGCCGGCCATCAACACCTAACTATTCTAATCCCATTTTCCAGCACTTGGCCCGTAGCCTTGTATGCTGTGACGTTTCAAGTGCTCATCTAAATACTTCTTAAATGTTGTGAGGGTTCCTGACTACCACCTCGTCAGGTAGATTCCAACCACCCTCTGAGTGAAAAAAAAGTTTATCAAATCCCCTCTAAACCTCCTGCCCCTTACCTTAAATCTATGCCCCCTGGTTATTAGCCCCTCCGCTAAGGGATAAAGTTTCTTCCTATCTAACCTATCAATGCCCCTCATAATTTTGTACACCTCAATCATGTCCCCCCTCAGCCTTCTCTGCTCTAAGGAAAACAACCCTAGCCTTTTCTGTCTCTCTTCATAGCTGAAATGCTCCAGCCCAGGCAACATCCTGGTGAATCTCCTCTGCACCCTCTCCAGTGCAGTCACATCCTTCCTATAGCGTGGTGACCAGAATTGTACACAGTACTCCAGCTGTGGCCTAATTAGCCTTTTATACAGCTCCATCGTAACCTCCTTGCTCTTGTATTCTATACCTCGACTAATAAAGGCAAGTATCCATATGCCTTCCCAGCCACCTTATCAACCTGTGCTGCTGCATTCAGTGACCTATGGACAAGTACACCAATTGCCGAGCATGATTTCCCTTTTGTAAACCCATGCTGACTCTGCCCGATTCTATCACTGTTCTCTAAGTGCTCTGCTATAAAATCTTCGATAATGGACTCTAGAATTTTCCCCACTACCGACATCAGGCTGACTGGTCTATAATTCCCTGCTTTCTCTCTACCTCCCTTTTTAAATAGTGGGATAACATTAGCTGCCCTCCAATCTGTAGGAACTGTTCCAGAGTCTATAGAATCTTGGAAGATGACCACCAATGCATCCGCTATTTCTAGGGCCACTTCCTTAAGTACTCTGGGATGCATACCATCAGGTAGGAAGAACATGGAAAGACAATTCAATTCTAAAGGGGGTGCAGGGAGCAGAGGGACCTGGGTGTATATATGTTCATTGAAGGTGGCAGGACAGGTTGAGATAGCAGTTAGTAAAGCATACAGTATCCTGGGCTTTATTAATATGAGTATAGACGACAAGAGCAAGGCGGTTATATTGAACTTGTATAAGACACTAGTTCGGCCTCAGCTGGAGTATTTCATCCAGTTCTGGGCACCGCACTTTAGGAAAGATGTGAAGGCATTGGAGAGAGTACAGAAAAGATTCACAAAAATGGTTCCAGTGATGAGGAACTTCAGTTATGAGGATCGATTGGAAAAGTTTGGGACTGTTTTCCTCGGCGAAAAGAAGGCTGAGAGGCGATTTGATAGAGATATTCAAAATCACGAGGGGTCTGGACAGAGTAGATAGGGAAAAACGGTTCCCACTCATGAAAGGATCAAGAATGAGAGGGCGCAGATTTAAATTGATTTGTAAAAGAAGCAAAAGTGACACAATGAAAAACTTTTTCACGCAGTGTCATGCAGCCCCCCACCTGCCAAGAATGAGGCATATTAATTTTATCATAGGAACATTGATTTTCAACTGTTGCTGGAGTGAAGAAATGACTTGTTTGAAGATCAACAGACACTGGGCTGGAAGGATATTTGCATACTGAGAGACGCTGCTGTGGAGACCAAGGGCTATTCCCTGCTGCAATTAATCCAAATGGATTTTGATCACCAGACGTTGAAGGGGTAAGGAAGCGCATTCCAGACCTTGCTAAGATGATACAATCCACAGAACCAGGACTGGTTAAACCAGCCGGTCACATGACTAACTGGCTGGTCCATGTTTTTTGAACTAGCCACAGGACAGTTTGAATTCAAAAGGCAGTGTGCAACTGAAGCTGGAACAAGAAAGCCTCTCTCTCTCTCTATCGCTTTTTCCCCAAGCCACCAGACCCACAGAAGCCATGTAAACCTCAAGAGAGAAAAGACTCCTACATTGGAACAAGTTGAAGCGTGTGCAAGACTTAACGGCAACCAAAGACTCCACATTGAACTTAAAGGACTGTAACTACCAGATATTGCCTCAAACTTTTTCCCTTTATTCTTTCTACTTTTTCTGTCTCTATCTGCATGTGTGTTTATCGTGTATGCATGCTAGCATGGTCGTGTCGCATTTTCGTAGTCGTTAACCGGATTAGAGTTTAAGATAAATAAACTTCTACCTTTCTTGCTTAAATCTAAGGAAACTTGTTTGATTTCTTTGCCTTACAATTGGAGCAGTGATCAAGGATTCACCAAGGGGGAGCTAAAAAAACGGTGTTTCTAAAATTAACCCTGTTACAGTTAAACCAGGCAAAGGCTGAGAGGGAACCCCTAGACCCCTTCTAACCTGGTCATAACACGCAGCGAGTGGTTAAGGTCTGGAATGCACTGCCTGAGAGTGTGATGGAGGCAGGTTCAATTGAAGCATTCAAAAGGAAATTGGACTGTTATTTGAAAAGGAAGATTGTGCAGGGTTGCAGGGAAAAGAGTGGGGTGGGAATGGCACTGAATGAATTGCTCATTTGGAGAGCCGGTGCAGACACGATGGACCGAATGGTCTCTTTTTGCGCTGTAACAATTCTGAGTGGTAATGACCTGGAACTTGCTGCCTACAAGGCTTACCTGTTTCCCTCTCCTCGTTCGGCTGACCGCCCCACCCCCACTTCCATAATGTCCTTTCGACTCCCCTCCACCTCCATGCTCACCCCCCCCCCCCCAACCATGCTCTCTTCCCCCTCCCTCTCCCCCCCCCCCCCCCCCCCCCACAACCGCGCTCCTTCTATGACCACGATCCCTCCCGACCTGCGATGAATCCCTCACTTCCTCCCTTCTGTCTGCTCCAGGCTGCAGTCTTGTGCCACAGGCTTTCCCTGCCCACTGCCAGGTGGGAAACCTGACAATATAATTTAAAAGCTGTCCTCCTGTTAATTTCAGCAGGACATCCGGGAACCCCATACTTCCAGGTTTCCTGTCCAGAACGCTCCTCCCCCCACCCTCGGCTGCCTCCCAGTAAAATATCGGGTCCCATGTCATTTCATATTCAGTTCTTTTAATTTTCTTTATTTTCTCACTGTAACTAATTTTTGCATCCAGTTGCAACTTTGATCACCTCATCACCTATGGCCACAGGTCAAAATAATACTCTATTTTCTTGTTTAAAAAAATTAATAAATTAACAAGTACTTAAAATGATTTTATTGTGTTCTTATCAAAGCAAGGAACCTAGTGGGCAGTAGAACATTTTGCCCATTTTGGAATTCATCTGTTCTTGAACTAAATATACATCAGAAATGACTTTTACATAATTGTTCTCTGGTGAATTATGTTGCCCTTTTAAAGGTCACTGCTATCTTGATGGTTAACATACGAACATACATACGAATTAGGAGCAGAAGTAGGCCATTCGGCCCTTCGAGCCTGCTCTGCCATTCAATAAGATCATGGCTGATCTGTTACTGTCTCGAATTCCACACTCCCATCTACCCCCAATAACCTTTGATTCCCTTGCCTAACAAGAATTCATCTACCTCTGCCTTAAAAATATTCAATGACCCTGCCTCCATCACTTTCTGAGGCAGAGTTCCAAAGTCATACACCCCTCCCTCTGAGGGAAAAAATTTCTCCTCATCTCTGTCCTAAAAGGGTGACCCCTAATTTTAAAACAGTGCCCCCTAGTTCTGGACTCACCCACACAAGGAAACATCCTTTCCACATCTACCTTGTCAAGACCGTTCAGGATCTTCTATACTTCAATCAAGTCTCTCCTCACTCTTCTAAACTCCAGTGCAAATAAGCCCAGTCTGTCCAACCTTTCCTCATAAGACAACCTGCTCATTCCAGATATCAATCTAGTAAACCTCCTCTGAACCACCTCCAATGCATTTACATCCTTCCTTAAATAAGGAGACCAAAACTGCACACAGTATTCGAGATGTGGCTTCACCAATGCCCTGTATAACTGAAGCATAACATCCTTACTTCTATTTCCTCTCGCAATAAAGGGTAGCATTCCATTAGCCTTCTTAATATAGTAAATAACTGAACTACATAGACCAGAAAATTCCCAAGGCCAATGCTGATCTCATCTCGGGCAGCAGCAGCCTACTACAGTTAACCTTACTGTACCTGTTTTAGCCATGGCTCGGTTGGTAGCACAATCGCCTCTGAGTCACAAGGTTCTGAATTCCAGTTCAACACCAGGATTTGAGCACTAAAATCAAGGCTAAGGGAATTGCTGCACTGTCAGAGGTGCTTTCAGATGAGACCTTAAACCGAGGCCGCCTTAGGTAGGCATAAAATATCCCATGGCACTATTTTGAAGAATAGCAGATGTGTCCATGGTGTCCTGGCCAATATTTATCCCTCAATCAACATCACAAAAACAGATTATCTGGTCATTATCTCATTGCTGTTTGTGGGAGCTTTGCTGTATGCAAATTGGCTGCCACATTTCCTATATTTACTTCAAAAGTACTTCATTGGCTGTAAAACAATTTGAGACATACAGTGGTTGTCAATAGTGCTATATAAATAAATGCAAGTCCTTTTTTGTTTGGGAGATGGCAATTGGCCATGATTCCTATTTTTGATCATTATCTTACAATCTCTGCTGCAAGTGTGTGTGTATGTTTCTTTGTTTGCATCCTGTGTGTATGTGTGAATATTTGCTGATGGTCGGAGAAGAGTGGTTGTGGTTCTCACATTATTGAACAGCCTGCCAACATTTGTTGTCCAATTGTGAATAATAGCTACTTTAGTGAGGAATGGGAAGGTTCCTCAGGGAGCATTCCCTGGAATAGCAGAGGGAGGGAATTGAGAGAAAAGTCATCAGTAATTGTGATATAACTGCTTTTAAAAAATTAATCATGGGTGCAAAACAATTAAACATTTCATGTCATTTTTTCTTCCTTACAGCTTTTACTATAAAGCACTAAATTGTGAAAATTGATTATTTCTGATTATCAGAACTAATCTTCAGTTCACTTCAGTTGAAGAATATACCACAGCTAACAAATGCACTGCTAAAGTAAATCAGAGACAGGGTCTGAACTTCAATAAACCAGAATCAAAGTAGAGAAATAAAATGGATCTTGTTTACTACTTTGTGGTTACAACTGGCAGTTTTAATACATGCAGAGTATGATAAATTTAACATTCCACTGTTGATGGTGCATTCTAAGCATTCTTTTAGTCATGTGAAAAATCATTGTAACTCCAGAGGAACAAGAAAGTTATGGGGCTTACAATCTGGTGAAAGAAATCATTACCATTTTAACAGCCTGTTTATACCATTTGCTTGCAATAATAACCATTGAATAACACATTATGTTGAAAGGGAATAGTTCATCAAAGGACATTGTTGTAAACAATGAAAACAGCCTGTAACCCAGGATCTATTACAGTTGTAGTTTTTCCCCACACATCTACCCTCGCCCCTTCTTCAAAGACAATGATAGGGTTTTCATTGTCCTCATGTTCCACTCCACCAGCCCCTGAACTTGATTTATCATTCTCTACCTCCACTCCAATCCCACCACCAAACACATCTCTTCCTCTCCCGTTACAGCATCCTCTCCCGTTACAGCATTTGAAAGGGACCAATCCCTCTGTCACATCCTTGTCCACTCCTCATTACCCCAATATCTGGTGTCCTTTTCTTGCATCTTCCCATGCAAGCGAATGAGATGCAATACTTGCCCTTTGACCTGCTCCATTTCCATCATCTAGCACCCGAAACACTCCTTCTGGGTAAAAGCAATTTACATGTACTTCCAAGCAACTATACTGTATTCACTGCCCATTATGCGAACAAAGAACAGTACAGCACAGGAACAGGCCATTCGGCCCTTCGAGCCTGTGCCGATCTTGATGCCTGTCTAAACTAAAACCTTCTGCACTTCCGGGGCCCATATCCCTCTATTCCCATCCTATTCATGTATTTGTCAAGATGCCTCTTAAACGTCGCTATCGTACCTGCTTCCACCACTTCCCCCAGCAACAAGTTCCAGGCACTCACCACCCTCTGTGTAAAGAACTTGCCTCGCACATCCCCTCTAAACTTTGCCCCTCTCACCTTAAACCTATGTCCCCTAGTAACTGACTCTTCCACCCTGGGAAAAAGCTTCTGACTATCCATTCTGTCCATGCCACTCATAACTGTAAACCTCTATTATGTCGCCCCTCCACCTTCGTCGTTCCAGTGAAAACAATCCGAGTTTATCCAACCTCTCCTCATAGCTAATGCCCTCCAGACCAGGCAACATCCTGGTAAACCTCTTCTGTACCCTCTCCAAAGCCTCCACGTCCTTCTGGTAGTGTGGCGACCAGAATTGCACGCAATATTCTAAGTGTGGCCTAACTAAGGTTCTGTACAGCTGCAGCATGACTTGCCAATTTTTATACTCTGTGCCCCGACCGATGAAGGCAAGCATGCCGTATGCCTTCTTGACTACCTTATCCACCTGCGTTGCCACTTTCAGTGACCTGTGGACCTGCACGCCCAGATCTCTCTGCCTGTCAGTACTCCTAAGGGTTCTGCCATTTACTGTATACTTCCCACCTGCATTAGACCTTCCAAAATGCATTACGTCACATTTGTCCAGATTAAACTCCATCTGCCATTTCTCCACCCAAGTCTCCAACTGATCTATATCCTGCTGTATCCTCTGACAATCCTCATCACTATCCGCAATTCCACCAACCTTTGTGTCGTCCGCAAACTTACTAATCAGACCAGCTATATTTTCCTCCAAATCATTTATATATACTACAAACAGCAAACGTCCCAGCGGAACACCACTAGTCACAGCCCTCCATTCAGAAAAGCACCCTTCCACTGCTACCCTCTGTCTTCTATGACTGAGCCAGTTCTGTATCCATCTTGCCAGCTCACCTCTGATCCCGTGTGACTTCACCTTTTGTACCAGTCTGCCATGAGGGACCTTGTCAAAGGCTTTACTGAAGTCCATATCGACAACATCCACTGCCCTTCCTTCATCAATCATCCTTGTCACTTCCTCAAAAAACTCAATCAAGTTAGTCTCCTGTACTCTGGGGAGGCCAAACAGATTAGGTAATCGCTTCGTTGAACACCTTCATTCTGTCTGCAAGTGTGAACTTGAGCTTCTGGTCGCTTGCCACTTTAATTTTCCAGCCCATTTCCACTCTTTCTTGGCTTCCTACACTGTTTCACTGAAGCTCATTGCAAGCTTGAGGAACAGCAACTCATCTTGCTATGAGACAGTTTACAGCTTTTAGCCTTAACATTGAGTTTGATAACTTTAGGTCTTAACCGTTGCTCCCACTTTCTTTCGAAAAGCAGGTGCTGTAATGGGTGCACCAAAACTACTGGGAATGTGGGAGTTGTGGGCTGGTGTTTGGGATTAGAATTCTTTCTCAAGACATGACAGCGAGGTATCGACCTGCCTTTCTTACACCACATTCCTGGGCCACAAGAACCATCTCTACTTGGCCAGATTTTCCTTGCTTCCTTCTGCTTTTGCTATTCTGCTGTAACCATTCACACACATCCTCTGGATACATCTTTGTTTCTTTACTTTCTCTCATTAACTCCTTTTGTTTTCTGATATCATCATTTCCGTCATTTAATCATCTGACATTTGTTTGTCTACTTTTTTCATGTAGGTGTTAACCTGTTTATTTTCTATGGGTTAATCCCTCTGCTAAAAATTTGAACAAAGAAATGCCATATGAACACCAAGTTGGTCCACTAATATTATCAACAGCAATTTTTGGACTACACTGTTTGCTGGATTTGTGCATAATAACTTAAGTAATTTTGAGATTCATCTCCTATCCTCTTGTAATTCATTATCTGTCCTTCGTCCAATCACAGACCTTTTTTTTTCTTTTCCTGCCCCCTTTTCCCTAGCTCTGTACCATTTCAACTGGAACGCATTTCAGTTCTGTTACTAGATCAGCCTGAAAAGTTTTTCTTGCCATAGATGCTGCCTGATCTGCCCAATGTTTCCAGCATTTTTGGTTTTTATTACTGTATTGTGTTACCTTAGTTATTTTTGAGTGTTTAATCAATTTTTGCTATATTTAAATAAGTAAAGACAAATGCATCATAAAGTTAACTATAACAGAGCACAATTTATATGTAGACTATTATGACCAAAGCAGGAGGAGTGCACTGTTAATTCAGTCCCACTTCTCCACAGGCCACAGTGTATCAATAAATTTTCCCACTTACTGAAACAGCCAATTAAATACTCTATTGGTCTGCAGAATAAAGCACACCAACCAGGTTTCTTTAATAAACAACAAAAATTATCTGTTTATTATAAAACCAAGTCTTAACCAATAATGAAGTAAATATATATATACAAATCAAAATATTAAAGCTCCTTATTTTTCCCTAGCCCTCACGCACACGCGTACACATCCAAAAACCAGTTAACCGGAAAAAAAAGGGATTTTTGTTTTCAGCTGCTCCAAAGAAATAGAAGGAGTACAAAAAAACTTTTACTGAGAAGATATGGAAGGAAGTCATTTGGTTTAGCGAGGTGTCCCAAAGTTGAATAGTTGGCGGCCACTAGACGTCTTTCCAGGCGAGGTTGATGAACAGTCTGTTTAGGGTAGGCGTTCAAAGAAATTCAACTGCAGCAGGTGTCACATGGCTCTTCCATCAAGTGTGCAGAAACAGAGGTGTCAGTATTCACACTCAATGCAAATGTCCTTTTTTTTTTAAAAGATGCAAGGTTTCTGCAAGCATTCAGGATGTCTTCAGAATTATAGGAGGCAACAGTACCACTTCATACAAACTTTTGCTTTTCCAGAGCAGGGATTCTTCAGAGACAGGAGGAAATAAGAATCTGCCACAGTTGAAATACAGGGTTTCTTCTCAAGACATGCAGGATTCTTTTTCAAAGAGAAAGATGGGCAGTTCTTCTCCTCTCCAGGCAGAAACAACAACTGTTTCAATAGTTCAAATTGTAACAAAACTTCCAAGCAGGTCTCATGCCAATCATAAATTCTCTCATCACAACAAAGGGTAGCTATAAGGTCAAAACCAGCTGTGGTTTCCTTGAAATCACCTGGTTTCAGGTATTTGTTTGCTGGTCAAAACCAGGAACTTCTTGTTGACCTTGTTTTTTTTAAAAGCATCCATAAAATTCAGCTATCTCCACATGTTTCAATGTCCATGAAATCCTTTTTAGTTTTTCAAAAATATAGATTCCCAAGTATTAACAAAAAATGGAACTCTCATAACAAGTCAATCATCCAGTTCTTTTTTTTAAAGATGTTAATTTATATAGTATCAACTATTTTAACTGGCAACCTCTTAACATATCCAATGCGGTGGGCAACTTGTTCCTTCTAATCTGAAGTCTTGCTCGAGGCTTGTTTATAGTATACTTTTTCCTTTACTTCTGTTCCTTCAGACCAGTTCATAGTGAAACAAGACCCCAGCTGTGCAATGCAATAAAAAAACATTTAAACAAATCTCTAGAATCTTTACTGTGTAGGTGGACTAAATGCATGCAGACAACTGACAAGAAAAATCTTTGGCAGACCATGCAAAGTCCATTCAGAGAACACTTGGAATATGAAAACACTACCATTCCACCCCCCCCCCCCCCTCCACCCCCGAGAGGAAATGTTAAATAGTGCCAACAATGGAAGTAGCGTATCCACCTTTGCTCATTCAGTGAAAATCCTTCCTGTCAAGCTGCAGTTGTTAAGTTTTGCTAAATTACTGATGGTTCTGCCTTAATTTTAAATTCTTCTAGAATCATAGAATGGTTACATCACAAAAGGAGGCCATGTGGTTTGTTGAGTCCGTGCCGTCTCTCTGCAAGAGCAACTCAGCTAGTCCCACTCCCCCACCCTTTCCCTGTAACCCTGCAATTTTTTTTCCCTTCAGGGGCTTATCCAATTCCCTTTTGAAAGCCACAATTGAATCTGCTTCCACCGTCCTTTCAGGCAGTGCATTCCAGATTCTGCGCCCCTTTTAGAATTGGACCCTATAGTAGTTCATATTGCCTCTCCTCATTCTTCTTCTCAAAATGTATCACTTCTTTGCGTAAAATTTCATCTGCCATATGTCCTCTCATTCCACCAGCCTGTCTATGTCCTTTATTCCTTTTGAAGTCTATCACTATCCTCTTCACAGTTCACAATACTTCCAAGTTTTGTGTCATCTGCAAATTTTGCAACTGATCCCTGTACACCCAAATCTAAGTCATTAATATATATCAAGTAAGGCAGTGGCCCTAGGACTGACTCCTGGCGAACACCACTGTATACTTTTCTCCAGTCCACAAAACACCATTCACCACAACCTTCTGTTTCTTGTCACTCAGCCAACTTTAAATCCATGCTGTCACTATCCCTTTAATTCCATGTCTTCAACTTTGCTAGAAAACCTGTTTTGCAGCCCTTTATCAAATGCCTTTTGGAAGTCCATATACACCACATCAACTGTAGTACTCTCATTAACCTTGTCTGTTACCTCGTCAAAAAACTCAGTCAAGTTAGTTAAACATGATTCGCCTTCAACAAATCCATGATGGCTTTCCTTAATCAATCCACACTTGTCCAAGTGACTGTTAATTTTGTTCCCAATTATAGTTTTCCTACCATTGAGGTTAAACTGACTGGCCTGTAGTTGCTGGATGAATCCTTACACCCTTTTTTGAACAAGGGGGTAACATTTGCAATTCTCCAGCCCTCTGGCACCACCCTAGTATAAAGAGGATTGGAAGGATATGGCCAATACCTCAGCATCTTTGAATGCATCACATCCGGACCTGGTGATTTATCAACTTTAAATACAGCCAGCTTTTCTAGTACCTCCTCTCTTTCAATCTTTAGCCCATCCAGTATCTCAACTACTGCATCTTTCACTACGACTTGGGTAACATCTTTCTTGTTAAAGACAGATGCAAAATACCTCAACCATGCCCTCTGCCTCCATGCATAAGTCTCCTTTTGGAGCCTAATTGGACCCACCTATTCTCTTACTGTTGTGATATTGCTTTAATTGCTTTCATACTGATTAACATACCAAAGATGTAAATAGTTTAGTATACATCATCCCAGGAAAGTGATTCAAGTTAACATGTGATACAGTAATTGGAGCAGTGTTAGCAGGTAGCACGGGTATTGAAGAGCTCTCCTAGAATCCTGTTTTTCTTCAATAAAGAACCTTTCATTTAATTTACCAATTATTGTTATAGTTTGGTATGTATGTATTATGAACCAATAACAATATGGTGGCAGAAATGTAGATGTGCGCAACATATTAGCAGCAGTGTTCGACATAGTGGCAGTGATCACAAGCATAACGTAATGCACAATGGGAGAAGCCATAAAAGCCTGGACAACACTGAAAACTGCTGGAAGAAGCAGCAGTGAGATTTCAGACCAGATTCGAAAATCACCCTCGAAAATCGGTACTCCGAGAGAGAGAGAGAGAGTGATCGAATGGGGAATTTTATTGGGACAGTAGTCGACCAGAAAGGCACTGTTCTGGTGGAATTGGGCTCAGAAATAGTTGATTTGAGTCGGGGCTGCGAAACTAGATTGCCATTAAGCGTTGAGTTTTCCTGCCGAAAAGCAGCCACAGAGCTCGGTATGGAAAGGTTCCAGTGCTGCAGGCGCAGTAGACCTGCATTTTTTCCTCGAAGAAAAGTCATTAAAGGGAAAGTTGTTTAAGGGGAAAGCCCTGGCAAAAAGAATTCTTGTGAAGCAGGGAACTGTGGCGCCATGACAATGAAATATCCAGCTATGAATTGAAAGGTTCTGGACGTCCTTCATGAATTCCAATGACTTCAACAGTGTATGGAGTTATGTTTTTTAGATCTTGCTGTTGCAGAACCTGACAAGCAAGCAACAAATATAAAGATTGTGATTTGCAGTTAAAGTCTCCATTGCATGAACACTGTCAGAAGCAGTCCAGAAAGATCCATTTAAACTCTGTACAATGCTGGAAGGTTAATTAAGGTCAAATTTAGAATCCATAAACTCAAACTGATGGCCTATAGACAACAGCCCAAAGAAACTAAAATAAAAACAAAAAGTGCAGGAAATACTCAGGTCTGGCAGCATCTGTGGAGAAAGAAACAGAGTTAACGTTACAGGTTTGTGACCATTCATCAAAAATCCCAAAGAAACTATTGACCAGTTTGTTAGTTGATGTCAAAACAAAGGCAAAGATTGCGATTTCTCAGACGCAGAGCTGTCCGAGAAAATAATGGAGATCGTAATCGCATCGATTCCAATAGAGGCTTTCCAAAAGAATCTGCTTGATGAGAAAAAAGGATACGACATCAACGGTCTACTTGAAGATGGCAGGAAATACAAAGATATAGCTGCGAGCAGACAATATATACAAACGCTTGGAGCAGCAACAACCATAGGTGAGATAGCCAAGGCACCTCAACGGGTCAAGGTGTGCGGCAAATGTATTAGCCATGTAACTGTTCTGCATTCATAGATACCTGCAAAGCATGTCATCTAAAGGGATACTGGGCAAGACTGTAGAAAATCTGTCGCGAAGAAGTGGTCAGAAGCCACAGCTCAACAAAAAACAGACACTGCCTAGTGGCAAGGATGAAAAGAAGAGTTCATCAAGTTCCATTTCAAGCACAGGCACTTCAACAGGGTAAGCAGAGACCTGGACAGCAAAGAAAGCACTGAAAACGGCAAACACAAGCTAGAAAGTGAACAAGCTTTCCATACAGTAACAGTCACATGGCATTTCAATGCAATCACATAGGAAGCTTTCACCACAGTCAAAATTATATGTCCTAACAAAAGTGGTAAGCACAAGCTGTGACTGAACATAGATACCAGGGCAAGCGCCAGTATTTTATCGCTGCGGATACTCCCGTGTATACCTCCCAAAGTGGGAGTCTGTTACAGCCAGCTAGACTCACCACATATAACAGTTCACCAATCTACTGCGTGAGAGCATTGATGTTGAAGTGCAGATATGGAAGTTCTGCATAGTCGCCACAAGTCTTCTGTGTTGTTGACACCAATGGCCCAGCGGTAGCAAGAATAAACGCATGCAGTGAACTTCGGATTGTGATGATTCACGAGATCAGTAAAGCACCAATGCTAGATAGTCCAGGCAAGTATGACCCTATCGAGTCTATTCAAGGTTTTCAACAGAAGTACCCAGATAGATTTGACGCCGTGGGCAGTTTTGGGAGATGCTGTTTTTCACCTAAAAGACAACACAGTTCCCTCCATAGATCCACCACGGAAGTGCAGTGTCCATATAAAGGACAAATTAAAAGCTGAACTTGACACGATCGATGACAAAGATTATTTGCTGTGTTCAGCAACACACTGGTGTATCTCTATAACCACTGTAATTAAGAAAGATGGTACCATTAGAGTATGCTTGAATCCCAGAAGATTAAATCAAGCAATCAGAAGGTGTCCTCACCTTAGAGGAGCTCAACCTAAGGTTTGCTATACCCAAGTTCTTAAAGGTCAACACGAAAGTGGATGTTGGTCAGTGCATTTTTCTCAGGATTCACAGGAACTGACCACATTCAGAACACTGTTTGGGATGTATTGCTTTCTACAGTTACCATTTGGACTGTTACTGAGTCAAGACCTGTTTTAACAGCATATGGATCGCATTACCGAGAATGTTCTTGGCTGTGTTTGCATTGTGGATAGCATAGCACACACAGGAGGTGAGAAGATCAGTATGACAAGAATCTTCACATTCTAATGGAGATGGCTAGAAGAGAAGGTCTTGTGTTTAATAGCAAAACATGTGCTAACAATGTGAGCCATATGAATTTGTTCGGCTCACTCTATTCTGACGTTGGAATATAATCATTATTTTTATTCGTTCATGGGATGTGGGCTTCACTGGCTAGGCCAGCATTTATTGCCCATCCTTACTTGCTCTTGAGAAGGTGGTGGTGAGTTGCCTTCTTAAACTGCTGCAGGCCTTGGGATGTAGGTGCACCAACAGTGCTGTTAGGAAGGGAGTTCCAGTATTTTGACCCAGCAACAGTGAACGAATGGTGATATAGTTCCAAGTCAGGATGGTCTGATGCTTGGAGGGAAACTTGTAGGTGGTGGTGTTCCCATGCATCTGCTTCCCTTGTAGTAGGGGTCGCGTGTTTGGAAGGTGCTGTCAAAGGAGCCTTGGTGAGCTGCTGCAGTGCATCTTGTAGATGGTACACACTGCTGCTACTGTGCATCAGTGGTGAAGGGAGTGAATGTTGAAGGTGATAGATGGGGTTCCAGTCAAGCGAGCTGCTTTGGCCTGGATGGTGTTGAGCTTCTTGAGTGTCGTTGAAGTTGCACCCATACAGGCAAGTGGAGAGTATTCCATCACACTCCTGATTTGTGCCTTGTAGAAGATGGACAAGCTTTTGGGGGTCAGGAGGTGAGTTAGTCGCTGCAGGATTCCTAGTCTCTGACCTGCTCTTGCAGTCACGTTCAGCTTCTTGTCAGTGTTAACCCCCCGGGATGTTGATAGTGGGGTATTCAGTGATGGTAATACCATTGAATATCAAGAGGAGATGTTTAGATTCTTTCTTGTTTGAGATGGCCATTGCCTGGCACTTGTGTGATGCGAATGTTACTTGCCACTTATCAGCCCAAGCCTGGATGTTGTCCAGGTCTTGCTGCATCTGGACATGGGCTGCTTCAGTATCTGAGGAATCGCGAATGGCACTGAACATTGTGCAGTCATCAGCAAACATCCCCATGTCTGACCTTCTGATGGAGGGAAGGTCATTGATGGAGCAGCTGAGGATGGTTGGGCCTAGGACACTACCCTGAAGAACTCCTGCAGTGATCTTCCTTTGCGCTAGATATGACTCCAACCAACGGAGAGTTTTCCCCATGATTCCCATTGGCTCCAGTTTTGCTAAGGCTCCTTGATGCCATACTCGGTCAAATGCTGCCTTGATGTCAAGTGTAGCCACTCCTCACCACTTTGTGGTCGAGGCTGATCATAAGCTGTTGGCAATGATTTGCCAAAAACCACTCACCAGCACACCACCTTGACTCCAACGACTGCTAATAAAGTACAGGGGTATGATTGTGAGGCCCGATATAAACCTGGAAACGTCTTGGTTATGTCAGACACATTAAGCAGGCTACCCAACCCCAAGAAGACAGAAGATACACCATTGGAGGTCCAAGTGGATGAAGTAGATATGGAAATAGAAGATGTGTACAATATTGACCTCATGTGATTTGAACAGAAAAAATGTGAAGTGCTCCAAAGAGAGACTTCCAGAGATCCTGTCCTCAGGGCATTATGGCAGCTCAGCAGTGGATGGCCAAATACAATGCAAGAGGTTCCCACAGACCTCAGAACCTTTTGGCCATATCATGATGAATTAGGGCTATCAAATGGAGTCATTTTCAAGGGAAGTCAAGTATTGATACCAAAAGTGCTTTGTCAAGATATTCTTACCCAATTAGATCGTGGGCATTGACAGATCAAGACGACTTTCACATAAGACAGTTTATTGCCCAGGGATCAATAACAACATAGAACGAGCAGTGAAGTTGTGCGATGCATGTCAAGAACACCAGCTGAGTCAACACAGAGAGCCACTTCATTCTCACAATGTTCTATCACATCCATGGTCAAGAATAGCTACCAACTTATTTACCGTCAGAGGTGATGGGGGCTACTCATTACCAACTATTGCTCCAAATTTCCAATCATTCACTAACTGAGGGCTACATCAATTGCATCAGTAGCAAACATGATGAGTGCAATTTTCAGTCTTTTTGTTTCCCTGAAGGAGATGGTGTCAGATAACAGTCCAAACCATTGCAAGAGATCTGTGCAAAGTGAGCTGTAAATCACATTATGTTATCTGCACACATCAAATGGACTAGCAGCAAGGATGGTCCGAACGGTAAAGTCACTAATCTTGATATTTAGAGAGATCAATCAAGGCATTCAAACAGCAATGTTGCACCTACAAGCAAGACCACTAGATACGGGATTACCACCCCAGCAAAGATTATGTTTGGAAGGTCAGTCAGGACAACTCTTCCAAGTCGTCATCTGATCAGACCGTCGTCCGTCCAAGATAAATTATTGGTAAGACAAGAGAAAATGAAAATCAAACATGCAGGCGTGGAGTTGTCTCCTCTTCAGATTGGACAGAAGGTCAAAACGATCCACCTGCAGGAGAAGAGATGGTTCCCTGTGGAACAAAGATTTGTAATGAGCCACCGCCATATGAAGTAACCACCTCGAATGGAGCGACATTCAGAAGGAATAGATGTCAGCTGAGCGAGTTGTCCAACAGCATCATACCCAACACTCCTTACAACACTCAAGTACAAGATAATTGTCAGTCCAAACCTACGAATCAAGAGAAAAGAATTGACAATTCCAGGTCTCAGCAAAGTTTCACTGTTACCAGATCAGGTCGAGTCAACAGACCATCTGTACGTTTCAGAGACACTTGAATAATTAATGTGCGAGTCCATACATGTGTAAATGCTGTTCACGATTATCCTATTTCATTATGTACATAGCTTATAACTTATGTAATTTTTCCATTTAAGGAAAGGGGGACGTTGTGATATTGCTTTAGTACTGATTAACGTACTACTGAATATGTAAATAGTTTAGTATACTTCTTCACAGGAAGTGATGCAAGTCAACATGTGATACAGTAGTTGGAGCAGTGTTAGTTAGCAGGTAGCACATGTATTGAAGGGCTCTCCTAGAATCCTACATTCTTCAATAAAGAACCTTTATTTTACCAACCATTGTTATAGTGTTTGGTACGTTTGTGTTAAGAGCCAATAACACAACACTTACCCCCTTTTTTACTTTTTATATGCCTGTAGAAGACTTTTGGATTCCCCTTTGTGTTAGGTGCAGTCTCTTCCCATACTCTCTCTCTGCCTCTCATTTCCTTTTTCACTTCCCCTCTGAGCTATATTCATCCTGGTTCTCACTTGTGTTATCAATCTGACATTGAGTAATTTGTAGCAGTGGTTCTGTATCTTAAAGAATAATTTCTGTCAATGTACTGTATTCTATAGTGGACCATCTATTTTTCACATTCTTAATAAAATTCACTGACCACCTACTTGTGCAGTGATATCCATACTCTGTAAACAGGACACCCTGCTTAGTCGACCCTGCAAACTCCTCCTAGCTAATATCTGGGGGCATGTGCCAAAAGTGGGAGAGCTGTCCCACAGGCTAGTCAAGCAATAGCTTGCCATAGTCATACTCAACGGATCGTACCTTGCAGCCCTTGTCCCAGACTTTTCCATCACCATCCCTGGGTATATCCAGTTTAGCATGCATGTAGTCCTGTGTTGTAGCTTCACCAGGTTGGTACTTTTTTATTAGGTATGCATGGTGTTGCTCCTGGCATGCTCTCCCGCACTCCTCATTAAACTACAATGGATGATCGTTTCCTGGCACCATTACTGAGACTAGCTTTCAATTCCAGATTTTTTAATTAAATTTAAATTCCACCAGCTGTTCTGGTGAGATTTGAACTGGTGTCCCCAGGGCATTGGCCTCTGGACTACTATTTCAGTGACATGACCACTACGCTGCTGTCTCCATCAATTAAGTATGAAGTGAGAAACACTATCCTTTCTTTGAATAAACATTTGGCCAGGCCACATCATGAATGCTGTGATGCATTGTAATCCCCTCATATAGTGGAGGTATATGGAGGCACTGGAAAAGATTTAGAGTAGGGCCATTTGTTTGGTAATTAGTTTAGGGGTCCTTGGTTACCAGGACAGACTTGTAGAGCTGGGTTTTTTACTTGGAAAAATGTAAACTTCAAGGGGATATGATTGATGTTTTCAAAATAATGAAAGGATTAGACTCCGTGCAAGTGGATGGCTGTTGAGCTAGATAAGTTGGAGAGAATCAGAGGACATTAGTATACGTGACAAAAGCACAGAAGTAGGTCAGATGCTGGGAGGTACCTTTTGCACAGAGTCATTGAATTCTCCAGAAAGTTTTTGGCACATTTTGAGTGCAGATTTACTTCAAACATTCAGATGGAGGCTGGACAAGTTCCTGAGAGTGGAAAATCTCTCTGCATACAGAAGGGTCATTGGGGTTATGCCACACAGTTACTGTGATCTCCTGGTGTTGGCTGGATTGCCTTTAGGGGCTGTACAAGAATTTCCTAAATCGGTCTACGTTTTTTTTGCCCTTCAGGAGATTCCACAACTGCGTTGAAGTGGGGGCAAAAATAGGGGTGATGTGCGGAGTTGCACCATACTGGGACGGGACAGGCTTGATGGACCAGCTGGTCTTTGCTGTCATTTTTTGTATGTTCTTAACTGAAGTTCTGAAGTTTCATTACTGAAGTATTAATTGAATTTTGTTTTTAATTTAGTCGCCATAGTTGACAAATTCTTTGCCTATTAAATTTAAAACATTGTGCAAGATTAGTTTCTAAATTAATCTCTCTATTCAGGCTGGTTTTGTTTTAACTGAACCTGGAGCAGTGGTTATGAAATAACTAATACTTCCTGAATGGAAAATAGGGTTTTAGTATAAAGCATTGGCTGTTCATGTTCCCATCTTTCCCAGCAACTTCTATGTTATGCCTTCATAAGATGATGAGAAAATGGAGCAGTGGGGGCTTTGTTCAGGAACAAGAGAACTTTGTCCACCAACTTTGACTCAATAATAAAATGATGCATGCTTCCTTCAACAAGCCAAAATTCTATGGAATTATTGAGTTGTCATCCCACAGTAGTGCCAACCCACTCAAGAATGTACTGCAGAAAAGGAGGAAATTAAAATTTCTGAAGATGACCAAATGTAACTTAATCTCTCGAGGGTGATCCAGCCAGCTTATCTTGAGGGCATAATTTATCTCATTGCCAATCAGAAAAAGGCTTCTTGGTTATATGTGTGTGTGAAAACTTTTGTAAGTACTTGTTACTGATTGCTGGAAATTGTGCAAAACAATACCAGGGAGCTGTTGAAATTCTTGATTGATGTTCAGATATAATGACATGTATATGTCTTCAGTAATGTCCTTAATAGTATGTTATCTAAATTTTAAAAATCCTACAGTGTAGACCTGATTTCTGCTTCTCAAACTTCCAGAACTGAACCCACTGTAGATATATGTTTATTTGGTACAAATAACATGCTGATTGTGGATTACACAATTTATTCTACCCCAAAGGAAAACCTTGAAAACTCAATTGGGATTTTTGCCATTGGAGTTATTACAATCTTTCTTATGATGAAACAGTATCTGTATTCTACATATCTCACTGCTGTCCACAACATCAGCTACTTGATCAAAACATTGTCAAAATTAAATCCTAATTATAGACAGTGATACATTATTGACATCAAGAAAGCGTGAACGTCATCATACAGTCAATTTGAAGAAGAGTATCTGTTCACAAAAGGCTTTTGATTTTTTTTATTAATCTCTATAATACGATCTCTGATTTTTTTAATTTACTGCCTGAATTCAGTGCTGCTGTTCAGATCCTGGGAGAGCAGTATCTGTAGGCTGTCTGCTAAACTTGGCTCCCTCATCCTGCCAAGCGACATGGGATTTTGCTCAAAAGCTTATTCAAAACCTATTGCATTTCTAACTTTACCTAGTTCTGACAAGATGTCACAAACCTGAAATGTTAGGCTGTTTATATCTCCACAGATGCTGCCAGACCTGCTGAGTATTTCCAGCATTTTTTGTTATTTCAAAGTTCTTGGTTGGTGTGCAAGTCTGCCACAGGGATAAGGGAGCTGGTTCACAGTAACAACTTGCATTTATATAGCACCTTCAATGTAATAAAACATTTCATGGATGCTGGTTCCCCAGAATCTGCATTTAAACATTGCCAACATAAAAACAGCTGAATATATGTTCTTTTCCTCAAATAGAACTTAAAATAAGAGATCTGAGTGAGACTCAGCATTCTGGGGTGACCAAATGGAATAGTGGTTTCAAATGATGCTCTTACACCTCTGGTTCCTAAATCTAGCTCAGGCTATTGGGATGAAAGGGTCCTTTGATAACTGTTCTAAGAGAAATGGATTTAAGCATTCTCAATAAAATTCTAGTGGCCACAAGTCTGCAGCACTAAGATACCCTTGATTTGACACTATGAGCATGAAATTGCCTCGCATACACGTTCCCTTTAACTTCTGTTTGCTGTGATGTATACATCTTTAAAGGGAACATTGCTTATACGCAGCCTGTTCATTCACTGCACAGCACATTCCCAATAGCTGTGCGACCACACACCTATGTGGTTTAGAGGGAACATCGCTCGCATAGTGACTCTTTACCTGCGTGACCTGCGCCGCTGGCCGCTTCCTGCGTGGCCCTTGCAGTATTGCTGAAGGAGAAGGGCGCACGTGGGAACATCCCCGTGCACCCAGGGCCTTGAATCGACACTATCCTAATGTCAAACAGCCCAATCGGCTGATTCCAAATTTGACCAACGCATGTGCAGGCAGCCTTTGTTGTTCACTCTGCAAACAAGTGTGAAGCTCCAAGATGGGCCCTGCATTAGTGTTATTTAAGTACCCAGCATCTTGGTGTGTCCCATCAGCGCTGTCCTGTATGCCACCCTCTCAAGATCCGCATCTGAGTCCTCTGCAGCAGTACTCATATGTGACCTCGTCCTCTGATACACTAGCCAATGAACTTTCCTTTCCCTGGCCTGGCTTCAGGCCACCTGTTCCTGAATGATTCACCATGTGCTGATCCTAACTCAGTACGAGCTTCCAAGGAATGTGCAGTATCTGAGCTGGTGGCTGTGAGTGACAGATCAAGGGACAAGGCCTCTTCATCAGTGCTGTGCTGTTTCTCTCTCGGGCTAGTGTGGCTGGGCAGGTGGCAGTTTTTTGGCGCCTGACAGCAGGATCTCAGAAAGGGACGGTTGATGTGAGGGAAGCAGGGTCGGGTGGGAAGCAGGAGGTCCACAGTCACAGCATCAGCAACTTGCTTATCATGTCAGATGGCAGGATGAGGGCGTGCTCGGAGTTGAGAAGGGACATAAGGCAGGAAGATGTGGTCATCCTCACTGTTCTCAGTGACGTCGGATGCCACGGACTTTGTTGCAGCTGCCCCATGATGCAGACAATCATCTCCTTCAGAGAGCTCAGGAGAGCCCTACGGAGGTGGGTTCACCAAATTTGCATGCTGCCCATCTCAATCTGCATGAGCATGGGCAGGTCGCAAATCATAATCCTGGCATCCAAAAAACAGGGCTATCCAATTTCTAGCCCTAATTCTCTTTTAAAGTCTAAAAATTGTTGTTCTCACCTCCCAAAGGTGGTAATTGTGGGAAATGTTCTTGATTAAAGTGCATTGTTGAAGTAGTCCAGAGATAACTTTACCCTATATGGAAATGTTCAGAATTATGAAGGGTTTGATAATATTATTAGGAAACGACTATCCCAACCCGTAGCTTGGCAACATAAATTTAAGATCATCACCAAAAGAATGAAAGGAGTATTTTTACATGCAGAGGATTGTTGAAACATGGAATGCCCCAGCAGAAACAGTATTGGAAGCAGATTCCATAATAGCTTATAAAAGAAAAAGAAAAATGTAAAGAGTATGAAGAAAGGGAAGAGAAATAAGTCTAAATGGGTGGCTTTTTCAAGTAGCCAACACCAGTGATAGGTTTAATAGCCTCTTTCTACGCTGTAAAATTCTCTGATTTTGTACAATGTGATATTCCTGCTTTTATATTGATTTCTGACACTGAGGGAGAACAACTGTTCCATTTCCCAGCACTGACATTACACAATAAATTAAACCACAAACCTCAAGCAGTTGTACATGGCTGTACATGCAATAGAATATATTAAGTGTATTGAAGAGATGCCCATCACTAGCGGCAGAATCACCAAAATGGTTCACAATTTTAAAAAAACAAGTTAAATCTGGCAACTCGTTTGACTGCATGGGATATTAAGAGAACCAATGTCATTTTCCGAACAATTTCAGATAGTGCTATACTATTGGGCATGTTTCTATTTTACCACAGAGGTGAGTTTTTTTGAGGGTTGCATGTTTAATATTCTGGACTAGACTTTACCTAATCTCCTGTTTGCAATTGTCGTTTCAGAATTTTGTCATCTGATAGTCATGTTCAAGACTTTCAGAAGCTCACTGAGATTCTGCACATCTTTCTAAATAATGAAGAGGTATAACAATAACTTTCAGGAAAATAGCTAGAATGTTTAAGCCTTTCTGTTCACTTAATTCACTTTTTAAAGTTTTATGCTGAATAATGTAATAAAAGTTGCTGCATAACAAAGTACCTACTTGATACCTATTTGCATAAAACAATTATCATGGAGATTGCTCATGTTTCTGTTTGTTTTCTATTTTGTCTGTTTAACTTTTGTCACTATAAGAAGCCTTGTTCAGGTATTTTATTGACTTGTTCCCTGCAGGCAAATATTTCTGTTACCAGGATCTCTGCGCAAGACTTGCATGAATGTTTCACTCATGAAGAGTACAGGTGAGTTGCAAACCAGTTTTGGCTGGCATGGCTGTATACAATTTGATCTGGCGAGTATGCTATTGAGTCTCTAAATTGTTGCCTCACTTCTGTGATGTTATTTTTGATATGATTTTCTGTATTTAGCACACGAGCAGAGCCTTTTTAACATTAACATAAAGCTATCATTAATACATTATTTAAAACTTTGGAAAGAACACACAGAACTGGACCAGTTAAGGAGAATCTGGTTTAAAATCTAAACTTCATCTACAGGGCCATTATTCAATAATATATATGCAAAATATTAATGGCTTCATGGCTAAAATCAAGTTTATGACTGTTGATTCTGATTAGTCAAACACACTTCATTGGCTTCTAACCTTGTTATAAAGTGGCGTAAGTGATCACAAAGAAACACCCTGGATGGCAAAACACTTAAAATTCTGAGTGAAAAGTTTCTAAAATCCTTGAAAAAACTGGAGAATGAGCCAATCTGTCAAGATCGCTGCAGCTTCCTCTGCATTCAGTTATCTATCTGTGTATATTTCGATCTGATTTTCTGTCTCTGTGCTTCTGTTTCATTCCCCTGCATGCTACAACTGAAAGAACGTAAAATTGTGGATCCCATTCCAGTAAAAATGTCATTTGTGGGGACTAGGACAGTTTTCCATTTTTGATACCTAGTTACAGTATCAAGGTCAGGTATCACGTGGCAAATGCAAACTAAAAATCTTTCTACTTTTCTCCGGTAATATGGTTTAAACCCACTTGTCCCCGTAAATTTTTTCACTTCCTACACTGGCTGCACTTAATTGCCATTCTGAAATTGCCAGTTTCACCTTAATTTGTGAGGAATTTTGTGTTGTGGCATACCAAATAGAAATTAGGTTTGTCCAAGCTCATTGGAAACATTTAACCAGAGAGGAGACTTTGCTGATAGTAATCTAAGCTGATCTCAAACCTGGGTCACAGACATGAAAGTACAGTGTGCTAATTCACTTGTTGCCAAAGCCATAAATAGGCATTATGCTATAAACTAGAATTAAAAAGATTGTCTTGTACTGTAAAACAACACTTGTATTGTTCTGATTAAAATTGTATTCTTGTAGTACTTAATTTGGTATAGAATTCTACTGTTTTGAAATTGTCTGCTGTACAGAGCAGCACAGATGTCATGTCTATTAATTATATCTCCAAAATGCATCACTTATAAGGAACACTGTGGATCAGAAACTGAACTGGAGCAGACACATAAATACTGTGGCTACAAGAGCAGGTCAGAGAGTGGGAAATCTGTGGCGAGTAATCCACCTCCTGACTCCCCAAAGCCTGTCCAACGTCTACAAGGCACAAGTCAGGGGTGTGATGGAATACTCTTCACTTGCCTGGATGAGTGCGGCTGTAACAGCACTCAGGAAGTTTGACACTATCCAGGGCAAAGCAGCCCGCTTGATCAGCACTCCATCCAGCACCTTCAACATTCACTCCCTCCACCATCGATGTACAGTGGCAGTACAGTGTGTACCATCTACAAGATACACAACTTACCACGCCTCCTTCGTCAGCACCTTCCAAACCCACGACCTCTTCCACCTAGGACAAGGGCAGCAGATGCATGAGAACGGCACCACCTGCAAGTTCCCCTCCAAGTCACACACCATCCTAACTTGGAAATATATTGCCGGTCCTTCACTGTCGCTGGAATTCCCTCCCTAACAGCATTGTAGGTGTACGCACACCATATGGACTGCAGCGGTTCAAGAAGGCAGCTCACCACCACCTTCTCGAGGGCAATTGGGGATGGGCAACAAATGCTGGCCTTGCCAGCGACACCCACATCCCTTGAAAGAATTTAACAAATATATTTTTATGACATGCAGACAACCTTGAAGATCAAAAAGATATGTAAGGCTCAAATACTAAATTAGTTTAATGTCCATTAAAAATAGACCAGAAAAGACAATGGGTAATACTTGTCTATCATCCCAATTTTGGGTGATTGCGATACAGAAGAGGACTAAAAATTCCTGCAAAGTTATGGCCCTATTCGAGTTGGGCCTGCAGCGTGCACCTGAAGCTCCCATTGCAAGTAGACAGGAAATGCAGGTGACGACCTATCCGTACTTTAGTCTGACTCTTTTTTTTATTGCTGGGACGATTGCTTCAAGACATCCTGTCTCGGCTGTTGTGTGTTCATTGTTTCCTGTTTTCATTTGAGCACTAAAGTTAATTTCTATCTGTGTTTCATCATTACATGAAGTGTATTTCTGTCTAATTTAATTTTATGTATAATTTGGTTTCTTAAAGTTTCAGTAATATTTAGTCATAAGGAATGTAAAAATAAGTAAGGACTTCTTTTCATTGCATCTAATAATATTGTAACGACCAGGTGGGAAAGGGTCTAGGGGTCTTTTCAGCCTTCACCTGGTCTTATTGTAACAGGGTTTAATTTTAAACACACTGTGTTTTGAGCTCCCCCTTGGTGAATCCTTGTTCACCACTTTCCAATTATAAGGCAAAGAAATTAGCATAAACAGGCTTTCTTCGGTTTAAAGAAGAAAAGTGAAATTTATTAAAACTTAACCTCTAATTCGGTTAACGCCTACGGATACAAGACGTGCCACACGTTAGCATGTATACACGATATGCACATGCAAATAGAGACAGAAAAGAGCAGGAGAAAAATAAAATGGAGAGGTTTGAGGCAATATCAGAAGAGTTTCTTGTTTACTGTGCCCCAAGCTCACAGTAGTCCTTTTGTAAGTCGTCTTGCTTTCCGTTGGGGCCCAGTATTCTTCTTAAACCTTGTTCCTTGTAGGAGGCTTTTCTCTCTTGGGGTTCATATGTCTTCAGTTGTTTCCGAAGCTGGTGAGAGCGAGATGAGAGCAGAGAGGAGAGAGGTGTTCTCCCTCCAGGAGCAAACATCTTTCTCAGTTTTTACCCTGTGGTCAGTTCAAATTCAAAAAACTCCAACAGTCAGCCAGTCATGTGACTAAACTGGTCTGACCATGTCTGCTTGTGTATTTGGCCATCTTAGTAGTTAACCTGAAATGCTTCAATGTCTGGTAATCAAATGTCTATTGTGGATTAAATTGGAGCAGGGAATAGCCCCTTTGCCCTTTGAAGTACTGGCTGTTGATATGCTAATGTCTTTCTCCAGCCAGAATCTCCAATTGTTTTAAAGCAAGTTCCTTCTTCACCAACGGCAGTTTAAAATCAATGTTGATGTGGCAAAATTAATTTTCCTCATTCTTGGCAGGTGGGTTGGGTGGGGGTGGGGGCTTGCCTGACCATATTCTCAGGACATGCTGAAGCTTTTGACAACCAACCAATTACTTTTGAAATGTAATCATTGTTGTGTAGACAAACATGGAAGTTAACTTGCACACATCAGGAAACCGCAAACAATAGTGAGATGAATGGCAAGTTAATTTGTTTTTGGTGGTGTTGGTTGAGGAAGGAGTGTTGGCAACAACACCCGTGAACACTGCTCTTTTTCCAGTAGTGCCATGGGATCTTTTGCGATCTCCTGAACCATCGGAACAGGAAGTGAGATTCAGTTTTAATGCCTCATCCAAAATGCAGCAGCTTTGATGGTGCAGTTTTACATAGTTAAATAGTACTTACAGCACAGAAATAGATAGTTCAGCCCAACAGGTCTGTGCTGGTGTTTATGCTCCACTTGCACTTCCTCCCACCCTTCTTCATCGAACCCCAACAACACATGCTTCTATTCCTTTCTCCCTCATATGCTTATCTAGATTCTCCTTAAATGCATCTACTCTTGTGGTAGCGAGTTCTGCTTCTAACCACTCCTAGGGTAAATAAGCTTCTCATGAATTCCCTATTGGATTTATTAGTGACTATCTTATATTGTTGACCCCGCAAGTGGAAACATCTCTTAGGTCTACCCAACTTTCTTGCACCTTCTCCAGTACTTCTATATCCTTTTTATAATATGGAGACTAGAACTGTGCACAGTACTCCCAAGTGTGGTCTGATCAAAGTTCCGTACAAGTTTCACATAATTAATCTGTTTTTGAATTCTATTCCTCTAGAGCTGAACTCCAGAGTTTTGTGATACTACAGTGCACGAACAACCATATAATAACCCGCTGACTTGCAGCTTTTATTCAGGCAGGACAAGGGTCGGACAGTCAGCCCGCTCCCAGGAGGAAGGTTGGCATTTTAAAAAGGTTAATGAGGCCAGAAGCCTCAGATTTAACCTGCTGTGGCCGACCAGGTTTCCTGGGCCTCAGGAAACCTGGCAGCTGCAGAGAGGCATGGACAGTCTTGGAGAGAAGAAAAGTGTCTTCACAGCCCTTGTGGACCAGGAGTGCTTCCTCCTGGCCCCCCAATTTCAACCCATTCCCCCCCCCGCCCCCCACCTTTGCCCAAGATTGTGAATCGGACTGTCGCTGCCTCACCCCTCCCCCCCCAGGATTGGGAACCAGATCTCACCGCACCCTCGTAATCAGACCCCTCCTCCAAGGAGTATGTGGTCTCTTTACTCTTAAACCTCACATCTATATTTTAGTTCATTTGCCCATTCTGCAAGTTTCTTCATGTCTTCCTGTATTTTGTCGCAGTCTTCCTCTCTATTAACTACACTGCCCACTTTGTGTCGTCAGCAAATTTTGAAATTATACTTCGATTCCCAATTCCAACTTGTTTTTGTATTGACGTGTCAACCTAGATTAGGCTTGGAACAGGGTTTGAGTACTCAACCTTGTGGCTCAGAGATGAGTTCAACTGACTGAGCCATGCTGTCACAAATATAGTAATTTGATATATTATTTAGGTTTGGATAACACAGGATTTCCAACTATCTTGGTACTTCAAGATTAGGGTATGCCTTAGATATTTTCTCAGATACAGGAATGCTAGTCACTTCAGTAAGTTTTCTTGGTGTTTTAAATTTAAGAGTGTGCCATGCTCCCCAATATCTAGCTATATAACAGTTTAATCTAGGGGTGTGAGAATTGTGATCTCAATGGATTTCATGTGCATTTATGGTGGACTGAAATATGGTGAAAGGAGGTGAATGCGAATTAGTAAGCAGTTTTATTTCACAGACAGTAAATGAATGTATAGGGTAGCAGTCAAAAGTAGTTCAATTTACTTAATTCATTCTTAATTTCTTTCCCTGAAAACATGGAAGAAGAAGCCATATGTCCTGTACCTTTCATGGGCTGACTTACCTGTTTTTGGCATTACTTTTCTTTCAGACTACTTCTAACAGGAAAAAAAATGCCTTTAATTTTTAACTTCCAGCTCCAGGCCTCCAGCTGTCTATACATGTAGCCCATTGAAATCCCGGCCAGGGGGTTGGTTGAAGGATTGATTTCCTCTGTGTAGCGATTTGCCAGTAGGGATTTCAATAAAACTGAGTACCTTTTTTTAGATTAGATTAGAGATACAGCACTGAAACAGGCCCTTCGGCCCACCGAGTCTGTGCCGACCATCAACCACCCATTTATACTAATCCTACACTAATCCCATATTCCTACCAAACATCCCCACCTGTCCCTATATTTCCCTACCACCTACCTATACTAGTGACAATTTATAATGGCCAATTTACCTACCAACCTGCAAGTCTTTTGGCTTGTGGGAGGAAACCGGAGCACCCGGAGAAAACCCACGCAGACACAGGGAGAACTTGCAAACTCCACACAGGCAGTACCCAGAATCGAACCCGGGTCCCTGCAGCTGTGAGGCTGCAGTGCTAACCACTGCGCCACTGTGCCGCCCTTTCTTCCTCCTTGCGGTGTAAATTTTAAAGAGGATATTGCCAAGTTGAATGGAGGCCATCCTAGCTAAAGGGCCTGGAATTAGACAGTTGACCCTTATTGTTTCAATTTGAAGCAGTTTATTAGCTGTTAGGTTGCACAAAGTGATCCGCTTTGTTTTAATGCACATCTTCAATGCCTGCAGCTTGTGGCTTTCCCCTTTTTAAACCTGTCCAGATTTAAAACACAAGTTTTAAACATAACTCAATCCCTAAATACTTCCGATTTTAGAAAAATTCAAAAATCCTGAAATGTGACATTTGGTTATTATATGGTTGTTAGTGCACTGTAGTATCTGTGCATTACACACATACAATACATGGAATGGACTTCCAGATAGAGTAGTGGAGGCAAAATCCTCGGAATCAACTAGGAACTAACTGATGCTTAGGTGGAATTATTTTAGGGTATTTCTGGACAGATAAACTAAGATGGGTCGAGTAATCTCTCTTAACTGTAATTTGTTTGTAAATAAATATGGAGTTATTAACAGAACAGTCTCCTGTAAAGATTGTATTATTCCAGCTATTTTATGTTCTACATATAAAGTAAAGGATGGGTGGAGCAAAGATTGTGAAAGGTCTTTGTATTACATAAAGATAAAAGGATAGCTCACTTGTCCAACAATGGATTTAATATTTATTGCACTCGACATGATTTGGTTAAAGCTAAGCAACTGGAAGTTCTTCAAATTGATCTTACAGCTCATGTTGTGAGGAAGAGATAAGTTTAAGACCTGGTATAAGAGAGTTATTTATAGAGGTCACACAAAGGATTGATTTAAAGCTCCTTCAGAACATGAACTTTTATTTAGGTAGTACTGTAAATTTAAGAGATGCAGTAACAGATCGACTACACTGCTGTCCGGATGCTGTGTTTTTTTTAATTCATTCATTGGATGTGAGCATGCTGGCAAGGCCAGCATTTGTTGCCCATTCTTAACTGTCCTTGACAAGGTGGTGTGAACCACTTGCTTGAACTCCTGCAGTTCCTGTGGTTTAGATACACCCATAGTGCTGTCAGGAAAGGAGTTCCAGGTTTTTGATCCAGCAACAGTGAAGAAACAGCGATTATAGTTCCAAGTCAGGATGGTTTGTGACTTGGAGGGGAACTGGTAGGTGGTGCTGTTGCCATGTTACTGTTGCCCTTGTCCTTCTAGGAAATAGAGATCATGGGTTTGGAAGGTGCTGTCAAAGGAGGCTTGGCAAGTTGCTGCAGTGCATCTTGCAGATGGTACACACTGCTGCCACTGTGCGCCGGTGGTGGAGGAAGTGAATGTTTAAGGTGCTGATCAAGTAGACAGTTTTGTCCTGGATAGTGTCGAGCTTCTTGAGTATTGTTGGAGCTGTACTCATCCAGGCAAGTGGAGAATATTCCATCACACTCCTGACAGGTTTTAGGGAGTCAGGAGGTGAGTTACTCGCCACAGAAGTCCCAGACTCTAACTTGCTCTTGTAACCACAGTACTTATATGGCTGGTCCAGCCAAGTTTGTGGTCAGTTGTTATCCCCGGGATGTTGATGTTGATGGTGGGAGATTCAGTGATGGTAATGCCGTTGAACGTCAAGGGGAGATAGTTAGATTCTTTTTGATTATGGTCATTGCCTGGCACTTGTGTGGCGTGAATGATACTTGCTACTTATCAGCCCAAGCCTGAATGTTCTTTGGAAAATCCAATATACTGCAAATTAGTTGCCAGTAGAAATTATATTTGTTGATTTTAATCTTTGTATAGAGCAAGCACAGCATTAAGCATTATAAACACCAGGGGCTAGAAATTGGTGTGCCCCAGTTTTTGAGCACAAGGTCGCAATTTGCAACTTGCCTGCACTTGTTCCGACTGAGGTGGGCAGCATGTAAAATTGGTACACCCACCTCAATTCCATGATTGTAACGTGGCCCCAAGCGGATCCTGCGCTGCACTCCTCTTTGTAACACTGCTGGCGGCCTCTGTGCACTATAGGAGGCCAATTAGCATTGTGGGAAAACCGCATGCTCGAGGCAACCTTCCCTTTTTAAAGGGGCAGTCGCAATAAAACAGAAGCTGATGGAGTGAAAGTTGCTACATAATCACTTTGGAACACTCAGGCTGAAGGGAGACGTTGTGCCGTGCCAGGGAGAGGGCTTCCTGCTTTAGTGACATCGTCCTGGAGGCACTGGTGACACAAGTGGAGGGCAGGAAAGGTGCCATGTTTTTGCCAGGGGACAGGAAGCCTTTGAGGCAGTCC
Source organism: Heterodontus francisci (assembly GCF_036365525.1). Classification (NCBI taxonomy): domain Eukaryota; kingdom Metazoa; phylum Chordata; class Chondrichthyes; order Heterodontiformes; family Heterodontidae; genus Heterodontus; species Heterodontus francisci. The sequence goes on along the minus strand of NC_090378.1, from coordinate 78,694,476 downwards.
CTCAGAAAGGAATGGAAGTAGGTGGCAAGAGCAATTAATGTCCAGAATGTCTCACCCAGGCACAGAAACAGTGCAGAAAAAAGTGTAATGAGCTCACTCAGGTGGTCAAGGTGAGTGAATGCATCTGCACATCTCAGTCCCACCACATCATCCAGTGCTCAATGCCCCACACCCTCACCGCTCTCACCTTGGCACTCGGGACTCACCCCTAACATCCTTAACACTGCATCTCACCCAAACATACCTTCCAGTCATGCCAGCTGCATACACGCCTCTCCAACCTTTTGCAAATCTACAGCTATTTAGCTATGGCAGGCACATCACCCAAGCACAGTGACACACAAACACTGACATGCTGCCCTCTCTTTCAGGAGAAGGTGGTTAACAACCAGAGGGAAAACCCAACATATCTGCATCCCCTCACTGCCCTCAAACTCATGGTGCAACGAGTTCTCGGTGCTGCCGAGGCCATCCTGAATGCCCTGTGCACCTTCTTCATTTACCTCTCACCTTCATCCTGAAAGGGGCCATGAAATAGAAACTGCAGTTGGTGTGACCATGAAACTCCTGTTTTCCTCCTCATCCCACTTTTCCCTCAGCCCAATCCTCCCCATATGCTTTTGTCCTTTCAGATTGTCAAGAACTGATGTCTGCACAGGCTCTATAGAGCCATGAGGAAGAGGAAAAGCAAACTCACAACACTGAAGAGGAGACACAGTCACAATCTTACACTTGCAGCCACCAGCTCAGATACTGGCACTGCACAAACTTTAGATGCTAGTATAAAGTCAGAATCGGCACATGATGAACCACTGGGCATAAATGGGCTGCAGCCAAGCCAGGGAGTTAGGACAGCTTGTGTGCGAACTCCCTGGAGGGCAAGGTTGTACACCAGTTCTGCTACAGGGTACTCAGTTGAGGATCTAGTTGGGGAGAACACTGATGACGATGTACATAATGATGCTTGGTGCATTGGCAGGTCTGCCAGAAGGTCTCCAGTTACTGGTTTGGAGCATGAAGGAATCCGTTTCCAACATGCCGGTAGGCATTGTGCAGAGCTTGTAGCCCATCTTTGCCACTTTGGAAGTGGTGGCCAACTCCATGGTACTACTGCCAGACCAACCCATGATGTAGCATCTGCAGCACAAGTGATGACCTCCCGACATCTCATTACTGTAATGGAAGCTCAGTGAATGCTGTCATCGTGGGTGCAGATCTCAGTGCTCAATGAGGCATGCAGGCTCTCACAGCAGTCCAGCAATCTGTGTTCCAGCAGATTACTAGGATTGCTGAGGTGCTGTCCCATGTGAGTGGCAGTCACACTGAAGAGCATGAACTTGCTGTTCTAATCATAAATGTAAATGGTGGACTCTACCGACACTTCCCCCAACCCATCATAACTCCTCTAACAAGTATGTGTCATTCTCTACACTTCAGTCAATTCTTTATCCATACTCAAAAATTTACCTAGAATCCTTAATAATTTGGTCTTAACTAATAGCCTGGAAATCTTGGTACAGTTTATCTTCAGCCTTATACTAGCTTATTTGGGATCTCACTTTCTCAAACAAGTCAAGGAGGTTGTTCAAGCAGAATCTTCCTTCTGAATCCACGTTAAACTGATGAACCTCAGTGAGTCAAATGTTTTTTTCTTATCCTTAACTTTCTAAATGTTTTTTTGCACACCTTAAACCAAACTTATAGTATCTTTATACCGCAGCTACTAAATAACAATTGGTTTAAGGTAGTGCAAGTCAGCATCACCAAATTGTACATGTATTCGCTTTTAATGTTAGGCTCTTACTAACATTAAAAACTGAAAAACATAGCCCTAGCTGTTACTGCCTAGAATGTATTTTATTTTTAAAGTTTAAGATGATGAGTTGATGCCAATTTCTGTTATACATTTTTTGTGCATGGATATAATGCAAAGCACACATCTTATTGCTGAACTTAGAGCTGCTCTATTAAATATAGGTATTAAAAACAACATAGAAATTTCTATACGATTGGAGGCTGTTTGACTTATTCTACCTGAGGGTTGTTAGCTCCCAGATCGGGATTATCAGATGTACCAGTGCTTCTCTAATATGTATTGCAGTCTGTTAGCTAGCTGTCTAAATATCTTTGAATTTAATCTGTGCATTCAAACTTTTATAGTCCATAGAGACATGGAGGTTGCAGTACAATGCTTTTTGGAGATGAATAAAATGAACGATCCTGCTGACAGTACAGCAAAGGATCTCAGCAATTTGATTTTGGATAGATTTTGAGTTTTTTTAATTAGTTTAATCCAAAGGAAAAAAGTGATCAATTAGCTTAGAAAGTACAAATATCTAATGTGGATTTTGTTGGATTGCATGAAATGATATAAATATTGCTGTTCTAACAAGGCTTATAAAATGTAATTTTCACCACATACAACATGGCAGCAGGATGTTAGATGTTTCCAGTAAGTTGCGTTTTTTTTTGTAAAGATTAATCTGTTTCTTTCCTTTTCAGGAAGAGGCTGATGGTCGGTTATAGCCAGTTGGCTGAGTTAACCTACAGTTTGGAGCAATGCAATGCAGCAGTCTGTCTCGAGGCCAGAAACAGAGGTTTAGTTTAACACTGCTGAACGATCGTACACTAATATTTCTCCACAAACTGGATTTAGTTCATTATGTTGTACTAATGTTCATCTCTTGTTATGAGAATGATAAAATTCTCTGTATCAGAGGTAAAAAATGTAAAAGGTTTTGTTAAGGTGCTATTTAAATAAAGAAAAAAAATTATATACTGTCTAAAACCATGCAAGAAATTTTTCAAAGGAGCACTAGATCTAATATTTATCTCATAAATCCTGTATGGAGTGTAAAACTGAATGTATTTTTGAGCATTCATTCTGAATTGTTTTAGGACCGGGAATAATGCTATTTAGACCTCCTCATTTCCAGGTTTACAGAGGCCTTAGAAAAAGAAATCTGAATGGCATAGTACATTGAATTTCCAACAAAATTTCCAGGGAATTTGTGTTTACTTAGCAAAGTTTTCCAGCTATAGATTCTTTCCAGCAGCATACAGACTATTTACAAAATGTCATTGCAAGTTCTGTTCAGCCATATTTACATTTCAATTCAGTATCCTGTGTTTTAAATTTTCCCAGAAATTATAGCCATTAAATTTAGGAAAAGAAAGCTGATTTTGTTTTATTCTCCATAAACAAATTTCAATACGGTTACATTGGGAATCAATAGGGATACTTGATCTATATAATGTCCTTGTGAATGGACTTAAACTACTGTCTTTTATCTCTTTTAAGTGTTGAAATGCAGGATTGACGGGATGAAAACCACTTCTCAATAACTAAGGCTTGTAAGTGAAATGAGATTGGTAAATTTCAATCAAATGCCTATTGGGAACTTGCACACTGTGCAAAATAGCTGATAAGTCAGCACTGATTGGCACTAAATCTTCAGTCCCGTTTGGAGAGTCGGCTTCTGTGGTAACAGACATAGGAGGTGCATTTCTGAGGTTGGGATTCAAGCCACATTGTTTGTGTGTGTGTAAGATGGCTCTGTCTGTAATTACCCTGCATTATTATCGATCTTTGGAGTGGTTGCATGCTGAAGAAAGTTTTCCATTCCCCAACCAAACCTCAACACTCCACCCCCCTGCCCCACCCCACCCCACCATCAAATGATTTTTCTTTAAAAATTGAGCAGGTGACCATTCTTTATGTTTTCTATTCCCCATCCCTAGACACGTTTAGGCTTTGCACAGATTCCAAAAAGTTGAGCTTCAAAGTTTTTTTTAATAAATATTTTGACAGGCTATCTTATTTACTGATTGTGTGGCTATTTAAATACATCATTGCTGTATGCTTACAAGATAGTTCTTTTGTACAGATTTTATAAGTTACAGTGTTAATTGACCCACTGATTTTAGAAACCAGTCACAGTACCAGATTTTTTAGTCCATTAAAAAATGGGAGATTTTATTGAAATGGATCACAGCAGTCAGCACACCACACACAGGGATTAAACTAACTGCAGAAGGCACTGCAACATTCCTATGGAAGCTATTCAGATTGAAGTAGGTCAAAGGATAGATACTGCAGAGGTTAAAGTCAGTCCAGAGACTACTGTCAGAAAGATGTTCATCGGACTAGTAGTGTCCATGTCATTAGCTTCTTCCTGTCTGAGGTGAAACCAAGGTCTTTGGGTTTTTTGGATAGTGTCAAAATTTTGAAAATGTCTGCCACTATTAAAAATTTATTTCTTAAGTTATTTATCACATCTTGAGCCCCTAACAAGCTAGGGATAACAGCAAACCTGCAGACAAGGGTGGTGCTGTTGTTGTATGGCGTACCGACCTCTACCTTGCAGAAGCTCAACGCCAACTCACAGACACCTCTTCCTACCTCCCTCTGGACTATGACCCCACCACCGAACATCAAGCCACCGTCCAAAGGACTGTCACTGACCTCATCTCCTCTGGAGATCTTCCCTCTACAGCTTCCAACCTCATAGTCCCGCAACCCCGGACAGCACGCTTCTACCTCCTTCCCAAAATCCACAAACGGGACTGTCCCGGCAGACCCATTGTGTCAGCCTGCTCCTGCCCCACTGAACTTATTTCTTCCTATCTAGACTCTATCTTTTCTCCACTGGTCCAGTCTCTTCCCACCTACATCCGTGACTCTTCTGACGCCCTACGTCATTTTGACAATTTCCAGTTTCCTGGTCCCAACCGCCTCCTCTTCACTATGGACGTCCAATCGCTCTACACCTCCATCCCCCACCAGGATGGTTTGAGGGCTCTCCGCTACTTCCTGGAACAGAGGTCCAACCAGTCCCCATCCACCACCACCCTCCTCCGCCTGGCTGAACTTGTTCTCACATTGAACAACTTCTCCTTCAACTCCACGCACTTCCTTCAAGTAAAAGGTGTCGCTATGGGTACCCGCATGGGTCCTAGTTATGCCTGTCTTTTTGTGGGATATGTCGAGCATTCTTTGTTCCAGTCCTACTCAGGCCCCCTCCCCCAACTCTTTTTCCGGTACATTGATGACTGTATCGGTGCCGTTTCCTGCTCCCGCCTCGAACTAGAAAACTTTATCAACTTTGCTTCCAATTTCCACCCTTCTCTCACCTTTACATGGTCCATCTCTGACACTTCCCTTCCCTTCCTCGACTTCTCTGTCTCCATCTCTGGGGATAGGTTGTCTACCAATATCCATTATAAGCCCACCGACTCCCACAGCTACCTCGACTACACTTCTTCACACCCTACCTCCTGTAAGGACTCCATTCCATTCTCCCAGTTTCTCCGTCTCCGACGCATCTGCTCTGATGATGCTACCTTCCATGACGGTGCTTCTGATATGACCTCCTTTTTCCTCAACCGAGGATTTCCCCCCACTGTGGTTGACAGGGCCCTCAACCGTGTCCGACCCATTCCCCGCAGCTCTACCCTCACCCCTTCCCCTCCCTCCCAGAACCGTGACAGGGTTCCCCTTGTCCTCACTTTTCATCCCACCAGCCTCCATATCCAAAGGATCATCCTCCGCCATTTTCACCACCTCCAGCGTGATGCCACCACCAGTCGCATCTTCCCCTCCCTTCCCCTGTCAGCATTCCGAAGGGATCGTTCCCTCTGCGACACCCTGGTCTACTCCTCCACTACCCCCACCACCTCGTCCCCGTCCCAGAGCACCTTCCCCTGCAATCGCAGGAGGTGTAATACCTGCCCATTTACCTCCTCTCTCCTCACTATCCCAGACCCCAAACACTCCTTTCAGGTGAAGCAGCGATTTACTTGTACTTCTTTCAATGTAGTATACTGTATTCGCTGCTCACAGTGTGGTCTCCTCTGCATTGGGGAGACCAAGCGCAGACTGGGTGACCGCTTTGCGGGACATCTCCGCTCAGTCCGCAAGCAGGACCCTGAGCTTCCGGTTGCTTGCCATTTCAACACTCCCCCCTGCTCTCATGCTCACATCTCTGTACTGGGATTGCTGCAGTGTTCCAGTGAACATCAACGCAAGCCCGAGGAACAGCATCTCATCTACCGATTAGGCACACTACAGCCTGCCGGACTGAACATTGAGTTCAACAATTTGAGAGCATGACAGCCCCCCATTTTACTTTCATTTTTAGTTATTTTTTCTTCCTTTTTTTTTTACATTCTTTTTTACATTTTTTACTATCTTTTTTTGCATTTATTTCATTTCATCTTAGTTTGTTCAGTTTGCTTACCCACTGTTTTTTTCAGGTTTTTTTTCAGGTTTGCACTTACTGCTGTTCAATATTCAGTGTATTCACACCTAATCTGTACTAATGCTTTGTCTTCCAACACACCATTAACATATTGTTTGCCTTTGCTCCGTGACCTTTTGGTCAGCTATGTGGCCAGGTCCAATCTGCACCTTCTCCTTTGTTATCTCTTGCCCCACCCCCACCTCACTTGCTTATAATCTGTGACTTTTCTAATATTTGTCAGTTCCGAAGAACGGTCACTGACCCGAAACGTTAACTCTGCTTCTCTTTCCACAGATGCTGCCAGACCTGCTGAGTGATTCCAGCATTTCTTGTTTTTGTTTCAGATTTCCAGCATCCGCAGTATTTTGCTTTTATTTTAGGGATAACAGCTATACAGCTAACTGTCCAGAAAGTGGATGATGCCACTAAAAATCAGCAAACTTTTTTCTATTAAAAACAGAAACTGCTGGAAACGCTCAGCAGGTCAGGCAGCAACTGTGGAGAGAGATACAGGGGAATTAATGTTTCAAGTATTCTGACCCTTTGTCAGAACTGGAAAATATTGCCATCAATCAACATTTAAAAAGGCACAAGGGGGAGGGAACAAACACAGGAAAAGAAATAGAATGACCTATGAACTGCCGAAGTGGGGATAGGATGATGGTTAAATCGTATAAATGATATTAGCACATCATGAGAGAAATAAAAGATACGTACCACAGTTTGTGAATAGCTTAAAGAGGTGAGGGATAATGAAGTAGAGAGGGGAGCAGTTAAACTGGCAGAGCAGAACAGGCTCCAGGAGCTTTCTAGAAAAATAAAATTCTACACAAAAGGTGCAGACCACCTTGCCAGCACTGTTTTTACAGTGGGGCTTCACTCAACCTGCTACCCCCCCCCCGCCCCCCCAAATATTTTGGAAATGCTGGCATAGCTATGCCACATACTGCCAGCAGTTTTTGCCAGAGAGAAAATAGGGAATATACTTAAGTTTTTAAAGTCAATTTTAAAGCCAGAGGGCTGCATAGTAAGTACTGAGTAGAAAGATGAGGTGATATTCCTCAAGATTGCAGTGAGTTTCACTAATAGTCTAAAAAAAAGACATCACAGTAAGACTGGGACAGAGAATTGAAGTGGCGAGCAATAAGGACCTCAGGGTCACATTTACGGGTAGAACAGGAGCAGACCCCTTTCCTATCCTGAGTGGCGTGAAACAGGGCTGTGTTCTCGCACCCACACTTTTTGGGATTTTCTTCTCCCTACTGCTTTCACATGCGTTCAAGTCCTCGGAAGAAGGAATTTTCCTCCACACAAGATCAGGGGGCAGGTTGTTCAACCTTGCCCATCTAAGAGCGAAGTCCAAAGTACGGAAAGTCCTCATCAGGGAACTCCTCTTTGCTGACGATGCTGCTTTAACATCTCACACTGAAGAGTGCCTGCAGAGTCTCATCGACAGGTTTGCAGCTGCCTGCAATGAATTTGGCCTAACCATCAGCCTCAATAAAACACACATCATGGGGCAGGACGTCAGAAATGCTCCATCCATCAATATTGGCGACCACGCTCTGGAAGTGGTTTAAGAGTTCACCTACCTAGGCTCAACTATCACCAGTAACCTGTCTCTAGATACAGAAATCAACAAGCGCATGGGAAAGGCTTCCACTGCTATGTCAAGACTGGCCAAGAGAGTGTGGGAAAATGGCGCACTGACACGGAACACAAAAGTCCGAGTGTATCAAGCCTGTGTCCTCAGTACCTTGCTCTATGGCAGCGAGGCCTGGACAACGTATGTCAGCCAAGAGCGACGTCTCAATTCATTCCATCTTCGCTGCCTCCAGAGAATACTTGGCATCAGGTTGCAGGACGGTATCTCCAACACAGAAGTCCTCGAGGCAGCCAACATCCCCAGCTTATACACACTACTGAGTCAGCGGCGCTTGAGATGGCTTGGCCATCCCCAAAGACACATTGCACAGCGAGCTTGCCACTGGTATCAGACCCATCGGCCGTCCATGTCTCCACTTTAAAGACATCTGCAAACGCGATATGAAATCCTGTGACATTGATCACAAGTCGTGGGAGTCAGTTGCCAACGTTCCCCAGAGCTGGCGGACAGCCATAAAGGCGGGGCTAAAGTGTAGCGAGTCGAAGAGACTTAGCAGTTGGCAGGAAAAAAGACAGAGAGGCGCAAGGGAAGAGCCAACTGTGTAACAGCCCTGACAATCAAATTTTTCTGCAGCACCTGTGGAAGAGCCTGTCGCTCTAGAATTGGCCTTTATAGCCACTCCAGGCGCTGCTCCACACACCACTGACTACCTCCAGGCGCTTACCCATTGTCTCTCGAGATAAGGAGGCCAAAGAAGAAGTAAAGCAATCACTTAATCTGTGTTAATCTTCCCAAAGTAGGTTACACCCTGAGCAGCAATTGCAGCATACTGGTTTGGACTATGTATACATAAATTGCTGGAAGGAGTGTTTGAGTCTTGGACTGTGAATGGGTAGGTATTGCATCATCTCTCTTTTGCCAGGAGAAAGAGAGCATGTGGTAGGGCTGATGGAAGACTAACACAGGGTGCCATCAAAGGAATGGGAGTGGTCCCTTTAGAAAGCTGAGAGATGAGGGGAAATGTGGTTGGTGGTGGAATTGTATTGAAAGTAGTGAAATATGTATTGAATGCAGAGTCTGGTGAGGTGGAAGGTGAATGTAAGGAGGACATTTTTTTTTTGATAAAAAAGGCACGAAGGTAACAGCTTGAGATAGAGTGAGAGCTTGGGAATTTAGTAAATGTGGGAATTCAGTTTGATGAAGGAGGAGGTGCTGTTCTGACCTTTTACAAGAGAAAAGGAGCCGGAGACATGAGAGCTGAAGCCTGGAAGCATTAATTAAGTGAGCAGACAGTTGAGTTTTAAGTTTTCTTTCTCCCTAAATAGGGGCAGTTTAACTGGTACTGGTGAGATACAAATATTGAATTAAATTGATTGCTTAAACCAATTGATATAACTACAGATAATTGTTGAGTCATATTTCTAAAGCTAATCTGTTAAATAAAAAACTGTAAAGATGGCAGGGCAGGTGTTGTATTGCAGCTGTAGCCTGTGGGAGCTGGTGGACACCTTTGTGATCCACAGCAACTACATCTGCCCATAAGTATCTGCAGCATGAGAAACTTTGGCTCAGAGTTGATGAGCTGGAGTCCGAGCTTCCGACACTGTGATGCATCAGAGAGGGGGCAAGTTACCTGGACACTTTGTTCCAGGAGGGAGTCACAACCCTTAGGTTAGGTACTTCTGATTTGGTCTGTGGTCAGGGACAGGATGGTGTGACTGCAAGGGAGGCAGGTATGGGGATCCAGAAGATAGCACTGGAGGAGTCTCAGCCCTTGCAATTGTCCAACAGGTTTGATCTTCTTGCAGCTTGTGTGGATGAGCAAACTGACCATGGCACCTTGGTGCAGGGGTCCCTTCAAGTGGGAGGAGTTAAAAGGAATGTAGTTGCATTTAGGAACAGTGTCGTTATGGGGATAGAAATGGTTCTCTGCAGCTGAGAGCATGAGTCCCAAAGGCTGTGTTGCCTGCCCTGTGCCAGGGTTAAGGACATCTCCTTGGAGCTGGAGACGAACTTGGAATAGGAGGGGAAGCATTCAGTTGTCATGGTCCACATAGGTACCAAAGACATAGGTAGGACTAAGAAGAAGTTCTGCTGAGGGAGTATGAGCAGCTAGGGGCTAAATTTAAAAAGCAGAACCACAAAGGTAATAATCTCTGGATTACTATCTGAGCCACAAGCAAATTAGCGTAGGGTAAATAAGATCAGAGAGTTGAATGTGTGGCTCAAAGATTGGTGTGGGAGAGTGGGTTTCAATCCATGGGGCACTGGCACTAGTACTGGGGAAAGAGGGAGCTGTATTGTTGGGACAGCCTTCGCCTGAACCGCACTGAGATCAGTGTTCCAACGAATCGTATAACTAGGGAGGTAGAGAGGGCTTTAAACTAAATAATGGGGAGGAGGGTTCTCGTGAGGGAAGATTTGGGAAGTTAAAGAGAAAGGACAAGGAAACTGCAAGATATTTATACAGATTATGAGAACCAGAGTGTGACAGGAAGGGACAGAGCATACAAACATAAGAGTTTGTATGCAAATAGTGTCAGAGTGGGGAAAATTGCTGAGAAGACAGAATTAAAGGCTCTTTATCTGACTGTTCACAGTATTCACAACAAGATGGATGAATTGATATCACAAATAGAAATAAATGAGTATGATGATAGCCGTTACAGAGACATGATTGCAAGGTGACCAAGGCTGGGAGATTAATATTCAAGGGTATTTGACCTTTTGGAAAGACAGGAGAAAAAGAAAAGGAGGTGGGGTAGTTATGTTAATAAAGGATGAGATCAGTACAACAGTGAGAAATTATCTTGGTTCAGAAGATCAAGATGTAGAATCAGTTTGAGTGGAAATGAGAAATAGCAAAGGAAAGATGTTACTGGTGGGAGTAGATTATAGGCCCCCTAACAGTAGCTACAAAGTGGACAGAGGATACATCAAGAAATAATGGGGGCTTGCAAGAAAGGTATAGCAATAATCGTGTGATTTTAATCTTCACATCAATTGGACAAATCAACTTTGCAAAGGTAGCCTGGAACATGAATTGATTGAGTGTATTTGGAACAGTTCCTTAGAGCATACCAGGCTATTTTGCACCTGGTAATGTGTAATAAGGCAGGATTAATTAAAGATCTCATCGTAAAGGATTCTCTAGGCAAGAGTGATCATAACATGATAGAATTTCACATTCAGTTTGAGGGTAAGAAATGTGGTCCATAACTAGTGTCTTAAACTACAAGGGTATGAAGACAGAGTTGGCTAAAGTGGACTGGGAAAATAGGTTAAAGGTAACACGGTAGAGAAGCGGTGACAGACATTTAAGGAGATATTTCATAACTCTCAACAAAGATATATTACATTGAGGAATAAAGACTCTTCCCGAAGGATGCACCATCTGTGGCTAACTAAGGAAGTTAAGGGTGGTATCAAATTGAAAGAAAAGGCGTACAATGCTGCAAAGATTAAGTGGTGGCCAGAAGATTGGGAAAATTTTAGAAACCAGCAAAGGATGATAACAAAAAATAGAGGGAGAAATTAAGAGTATGAGAGCAAAATGGTAAGAAATATAAATAAAGACAGTAAAAGCTTCTTTAAATATATAAAAAGGAAGAGTAGTTAAAGTGAGCATTGGTCCCTTAGAGGGTGAGACTGGGGAATAATTGGGAATAAGGAAATGGCCAAGGCTTTGACCAAGTACTTTGTACATGTCTTCACAGTAGAAGACACAAAAAGCATTCCAAGAATAGAAAATGAGGATGCAAAAGGGAGGAACTTAAAACAATCACTATCACTGGAGAACAAGTAATGGGGATAATAATGGGACTAAAGGCTGACAAGTCCCCTGGGCCTGTTGGCCTGCATCCGAGGGTCTTAAAAGAAGTGGCTGCAGAGAAATTAGATGCATTGGTTGTAATCTTCTAAAATTCCCTAGATTCTGGAAAGGTCCCAGCAGCTTGGAAAACTGCAAATCTAACACCTCTGTTTAAAAAAGGGAGACAGAAAGCTGGAAACTATAGGCCAGTTAGCCTAACATCTGTCATTGGGAAAATGCTAGAATCCATTATTAAAGAAGTAGTAGCAGGACATCTAGAAAATCGGAATATAATCAGGCAGAGTCAACATAGCTTTGTGAAAGGAAAATCATGTTTGACAAATTTATTAGAGTTCTTTTTGAGAATGTAACCAGCAGGCTGGATAAAGGGGAACCAGTAGATGTATTTGGATTTCCAAAAGGCATTTGATAAGGTGCCACATAAAAGGTTACTCCACAAGATAAGAGTTCATGATGTTGGGAGTGATATATTAGCATGGCTAGAGAACTGGCTAACAGGAAACAGTCAGGATAAATGGGTCATTTTCAGAATGGCAAACTGTAACTAGTGGAGTGCCACAAGGATCAGTGCTGGGGCTTCAACTATATACGGTCTATATTAATGACGTGAATGAAGGGACCTATTTTAGCCAAACTTGCTGACGATACGAAGATAGGTAGGAAAGCAAGTTATGAGTAGAATGCAGAGTCTGCCAAGAGATATAGATAGGTTGAGTGAGTGGGCAAAAATTTGGCAGATAGATATAATGTGGGAAAATGTGAGGTTGTCCACTTTGGAATAGAAAAGCAGAATATTATATAATTGATGAGAGACTGCAGAATGCTGCAGTATAGAGGGACCTGGGTGGCCTTGTACATGAATCACAAATAGTCTAAGATCAAAGTTCATTGAAGTTACAATTATCCTTAGTGCACTCTAATAAAATAGGCAAATGCTGTTTAAGATTACATGATTTAATTAAATAAATTTGTCGTACATACTCCATTATATCATTTTTATTATTTCTGCTTTACTGCATAGACATACCAGTCATAGGTAGGTTCTTCCTTATGGCAGGTACAGCAAGTAATTAAGATAAATGGAATGTTGGCCTTTATTGCAAGGGGGATGGAGTATAACTGTGGGGAAGTCTTGCTACAACTGTACAGGGTGAGCCTGCACCTAGAGTACTGTGTACAGTTTTGGCCACCTTATTTAAGGAGGGACATACTTGCATTGGAAGCAGTTCAAAGAAGGTTCACTAGGATGATTCTTGGGATGAGGGGTTTGTCTTATGAGGAATGGTTAAGCAGGTTGGACCTCAACTCATTGAAGTTTAGAAGATTCAGAGGTGATCTTATTGACAGGTGTAAGGTTTTGAGGGTCTTGACACGGTAGATGCTGAAAGGATGTTTCCTCTTGTGGGGCAATCTAAAACTGGGGGGCAGTTTCAAATTAAGGGGTCTTCCAGTTAAGATGGAGCTGAGGAGGAATTTCTTCTCTCAGAGGGTAGTTAGTGTTTGGGATTTTCCCCAGCGAACAAGTGGCGGCTGGATTATTGAATATATTCAAGGCTGAGTTAGACAGATTTTTGATCTACAAGGGAGTCGAAGGTTATGGCGGCCAGGCAGGAAGGTGGAGTTAAGGTCACAATCAGATCAGCCATGAACTTATTGAATGGCGGAGCAGGCTTGAGGGATCGAATGGCCTAATCCTGCTCCTATTTCTTCTGTCGCAGTGGAATTACTTGTTTTGAAAAATTCTGTTTTCTGAAATAATATGAATGTGACATGGCTATTCTGTCCAGCCTTTTCTCCACCCCAAGTAGAAATGATTCTAATTTTTTATTATATTGTATATTTGCTTTCTTGTTTGAAAAAAACTGAGGGAGTAATTCAGACCTTGGCCTTATAGACTCTTTGGGAAGGGGCTGATAAAAGTATTTATGCAAAAATATCTTAATGGGACAATGTTTCAAACAACATGGGCTTTTGTTTGATGTGGAGGATGGCCTTTAAAACATAAGGACTTACCTGTGACTGGTATGTCTGTGCAGCAAAGCAGAAATAGTAATGATATAATAGAGTATGTATGACATTTATTTAATTAAACCATGTAATCTTAAACAGCATTTGCTATTTTATTACAATTATACTTTGTGCACTTTAATGTCAATGAACTTTGTTCCTAGACTATCTGCAATTCATTTTAATATTTTTGGTGTGATGATTCTACAAAATGGAGTCCTCTTCCACTTTGTTTAAGCAGTTCTTTGCTTCTTAAAATGCTTCTAGATTTGGTATGCTATGGAACAGGAACAGGATGAAACCCCATCTATGCTTCATCTCCAAAGTCAACAAGCTTCTCCTCAATACACCAATGTGAATATTTCTGCTTCTTATTCATGTGAACTGTGATTTTGTCCGGAATTTTACCATATTAAAGACAGGAGTCCTCCAAGGCATTAGATGGCGGGTGATGACGTTGGGTCGGATCCCCGATGTCATGATGCCCAAAAGCCACTTTACGCTGGTTAGACAGCGGCCAAGATCACAGTGCTACTTGTCGTATGCTTAAGAGACAACTAAAGGCCAATTGAGGACGTTAATAAAGCACTTGACAGCCATTTTATGCAGGCTGTCAAATTTTACGGCAGTAAAACGAGTCGAAAGAGGGGTCGGGAACCCGGCAGCTTTAAAAGTGCAGCAGGCAGTGTTTCTATGAAGGAGTTGGGGGTACCTTTTTTTGATTCATTGTTCATTGATATTTCTTTTTGTTTAGTTTGGGATTCTTTCTGCTGGTTCAGCAGGGGTCATCTGAATATGAAGTGTGTCTGTCCTTACAGCGCCAATGCTGGGTTCCCCATGGTCCAAGCCATTATTGACTACACACATGGGGCCATTAGAGCACCTAGGCCAGTCAGGGGCCTTCATTAATCGAAAGAGGTTTCACTAAATGAATATGCACATTATCTGTAACCACCATAAGGGGTATATTGAAGATGTGTGCTCATTATCCTGGAAGCAGTCACGATGCATTCATTCTCCGGAACTCCCAGGTACCAGCACTATTCAGCCCTCCTGCATGCCTGGATACTTACTTGGCTGCAGGGCTGATGACACTTGTGAGGAACCCACGGAATGAAACAGAGGAACGTTACAATGCGACCACCAGAGTCCCCATAGAGCAGACCATAGGTCTTCTGAAAATGATATTTAGGTGTCTGGATCACCTCAGAGCCACAAAAGGTGCTGACAGCCATTTAAAAGGGCCGTCAGCACCTTCTTTCGGCTTTTGCTCTGCCAACGAATTTCTATAGTGCTCAATCGCAGCCACAGAGCAGAAGCAACTTCAGCACCCACTTCTGCCACTGGGACTGTGGACCCCAGGCTGGGTAAAATTCAAGCCTTTGAGTTTGTTTTGTGGATGTCTTCTCACCATGTGTTAAGATTCAGATTTTTCCACCCAATTGTTAAGGGTGAATTTGAATAGCATCCAAGTGAAAGAATGGTGTAATTCACTGTTCTAGCTCATCAACCTGATCCAAATTGGAGCACATGGTGTTTTAGAGTGAACTAGAACGGTCCCACAATTTAACTCCTCAGTATGTTAATAATTTTCAAGTCTCTACAAGTCAGGACTCAAAGGCTGCATTTTAATGCTTATAATTACTTCAATATTTCTATTTGCTTCTGGAGATTGAGGATTGCTACAAGCAGTCAAACTAACTGCACACAAGTCAAACCAAAATACACACAAAATGTTAAAAAGTAACACTAATGTGGAAAGAGATCCAAAATGTATTCCTCAAGTGTCCCAAATTGATCAATTATTTAACAAAAATCCAAACAGTATTTTGGATAAAGCTCTGCTCTATTATCAGCAGTAACAAAATGCTCCTTATGGAATGCATGGAGTTTGAAGAGCCGTTCTTCCTAAATTGCACATTCATATCAATTTGTTGATCAGATGCTGGTGTTTTATCTCCGCTACAAATATTTAACTTAATTACCAAAGACTCATCTAAGCCACAGTATTAAGTTGGTAGCAACCGGTGAACAATTTAACCCTTAGAATTCTTGCTCTGTAAGTAGCAAAGTTTTCAACTCATCCATTCTGTACCGCTCAACACAGCTGCAATGACACCAGGATTTTTACTGGTAATAAAAACTGTTTCAAATCATCTTCTATACAAGTAGTTTTACTTTGCAGTTCCCTTTATCAGGTTGATATCATTTTCCTACCTCCTCCATCTTGTTCTAACACCATCCCGTAAATTTTAAAAGTTAAAATCGTCTAACTGGCTAAAAATTGTCAAAGGTCAGATAAAGGGAAATAGGAGCTCAAATAGGCTATTTAAACAAATCAGCAGCTCTCCCATATCATTTCTTAGGAAATACAAAATAAATAGAGTTGAACAGTTGTTATAAACATTTCAAGTTGTTCTTGTGCCAAGAGCAGGGAGGTCTCTTGTCTTAGCCAACGTTCATTCCTCAAATGAACAGCAGGTTAACTACTGCTTCTTGCTATGTACAAGAGATGCAGCTACAAAAAAAGGCTTTAAATGACCCATTTTGGGACACAATGTTAAACAAAGCATTATATAAATGCAAGATTTTTCTTAGACTGAAGTTATGTGATATGATTTTATAGTAATATTTAAAACCAAAGAAGATTTAACTTTTTCTGGATGTGTTTATTTCAGTCTGACCATCCTGGTCTTGTAATCTTGAAAGGTTGGAGCACTGGGTAATAAAATTACTGTGTCTGATTATATTAAACTGAAGAGGAAAAGAAACTTTATAAGGATGTTACATACCATTTGATCATGGACTTACCCAAAATGTGAACCCAGCTTTCTTTTTCAGCTGCCAATGTGAAAATGGGGAATGCAAATAAAGTTTCCTAGCCTAAGCACTTTCCTCACTATCCTGTATATTATATTCCCAACTTAATTGAATAAACCTTATTGCAAGAGGTAAATGTGACTGCATTTTTGCCTGCACAATTTTACATTACAACTCTTGTTACATTGGAGTATTTGGATATATTTCAAAATGATGCAGCTGTTCACAAATTCCTGTATTCAATGTCATTCTTTTGATCACAACTGGCATTGTTGTGTTCTAATACAGTATTGTAAACAATATTCAGTCCAGGTGAACCAAACAAGTTTTTAAGCACAGCCCAAAATATGAGGTCGCAGGAAAGCTCATTCAGCTTGAAAAGTTTAACTTCATTGCTTAGATTTGACTGTGAACCCTTTAAATCGGCTCCCAGCTGGCTCCTGGGAAATCTGTACAATGCTATATTTCATAGAAGTAGAACCAGCATCGAGTTATTTAGTATTAATCAAGCAAACACCATGCCAGTTTAAAATGAATATTTATGCCAGCAGCTCCAGAAACTAAGTGAAACTGAAAATCTGCTTCATAATTGGAATGGTTTGCACTGTCCAAGTGCTTAAAAGTCATATTAATCTAAAATTTATTGTAAACTGCAAGTTTATAGAATTCTTAGATTTGTTCTGGAAACAACTGATTGTGTATGCCAGATTGAAAAGCTCAGTTCAAGTTCTGAGAGAACGGTGTAGACTTTCTCCCCACTTCATTGTGCAAATCTTCTGACAACTGTAAAAGCCAACATTATGGTTATGGAACATCCGCAGTATTTTGCTTTTATTATGGTTATGGAATTTAGTGTAGAATAATGCAGATATGAATATATTATGACACTTTCAATGCTAATGCATCCCCACTGTGGAAAATCTAAACACACAGGAACAAACCACCTTCTTGCCATGCCCTAATTAAGTGCAGAAAAACAGATGTAGTTTTGAAATTCCAGGTATTCTAAGTTGGTGCACCTCTGCATTTTGATCATCTCATGTAGCAATTAACCCACTGAACTCTACTTTTCGCATATGTTCGAATGGTTTTCCTAAACATATGGGGTAGAAACTGATATGCATTCACCCATTTCTCAGGTACAACATACAAGGTACCATGTCCAATCTGTTGCAGCATTACTAATTCATTACTTGTCAGCTGATTTGCACTGGATTCATGTGACCAGATACTTTGCACCTGAGAATTTGGATGCATTGTTATGGTTAAAAGCTACCCCTTAAGTACTCAACCAGATTAGCTGACATTGTAGATTAAGGTCTGGTAAAAACATTATTAAAATCCTATTCTTCTGGCTTTATAACATTTAAATAATACACAAAGCCCATGAGGTCAGGAGTTCAAATATTTAATTTTCTAGGTCATCTATTGTTTTAGGAATGTTAGCTACATAGCTTGTAACAAAATTCTCACTC
Organism: Heterodontus francisci; assembly: GCF_036365525.1. Classification (NCBI taxonomy): domain Eukaryota; kingdom Metazoa; phylum Chordata; class Chondrichthyes; order Heterodontiformes; family Heterodontidae; genus Heterodontus; species Heterodontus francisci. The sequence goes on along the minus strand of NC_090378.1, from coordinate 78,676,494 downwards.
AGGTGCTCTTCAATCCTTCACTTTCATCCCAATACAATTTCACATTCAAAAACCCTCAAGTTCAACAAGCATTTAGAGTAGTACAATAAGTTATAGCAGAGGCAAAAATTAAAAGCTCTTTCAATAGGAATTCTGTGTATGTCCCATTCTGGTGCCTCAAAGTCTAGTTATAAGCTTTTAGTTTAGTGCTTCCAAACAATATCTGATTTTGTTTCTCTTATATAGTATATTCATCCAAGTATAAAAATTGTTATAAAAAGGTGATCATAAAACAGTTAATCCAAAACAAAAATGCTTTAATTGGCAGGCTGGTCAGCATATCCATGACTTTGTTTAAACACTTCCCTTTCCTGTTAAACAAAGATTTAAAGATGAGGCGAGAAAGACGATCCTGTCTCTGCTTTCCCAGCCCCTTCTCTCCATCCTAAATTTACCATGTTATTTCATAACTATGCTGCACTACTTCAAAACAGATAACTTCATGATGAAACAATGTGCAAATGCTGCAAAACAAACTCTGGGGAAGCTCTAAAAATATGTATTTCCTATTAGCCAAATTTTGAAATTAAAACCTTCTGCACACCAGGTTTGCACTTAACCAAAAAACCCACTAGGAACACACAACAAACATACCTACATTCTGGGACATTAGTATTTACAGGTCAATGTAATTATTATAAGCAAATCCAAAAGGTTTTTTGTTACCATTAAAACTCAGACTTCATGCTTTAAATTGTTCTAGATAGCTACAGCCCAACCATAAACATCCAAAATTGTAACCATTCTCCTTCCCTCCCCCCGCAAACAGGTACAACACAAATTACATCACTAAACTTGTTAAGCTGCAAAGAAAAAGCTAAAAACTTTATAAACTGGACATATTTGTTTTGGTGTATGGGCTCCATTCATTGGTTTCTGGGTTGTATACTTCTACGTTGTTCAGAAACTCATTGCCATCGAAGCCTCCCACAGCATAAAGAAGTCCATTCACTGCAGCAACCCCAGCATTACTCCTTGCTGATGTCATGCTTCCCATCATCTTCCACTCATTTTTGGCTGGATCAAACATCTCAACACAGCTGAGCGCATGGGTTCCATCAAAACCTCCCACGGCAAAAATTCTTCCTGCAAAATTAATTGCATTAAGACAACATTAATGAATATAGGGAGGTATGATCAGTAAGTTCACAGATGACATGAAAATTGGTGGTGTCGTAAATAGTGAGGAAAGCCTTAGATTACAGGACCATATAGATGGGCTGATATGATGTGAGGTGATGCATTTTGGGAGGATTAACAAGGCAAGGGAATATACAATGGATGGTAGGACCCTAGGAAGTACAGAGGGACCTTAGTGTACTAGTCCATAGATCGCTGAAGGCAGCAGCACAGGTCGATAAGGTGGTTAGAAAAGTATATGGGATACTTGCCTTTATTAGCCGAGGCATAGAATACAAGAGCAAGGAGGTTACGATGGAGCTGTATAAAAGGCTAGTTAGGCCACAGCTGGAGTAGTGTGTACAGTTCTGGGCACCACACTATAGGAAGGATGTGATTGCACAGGAGAGGGTGCAGAGGAGATTCACCAGGATGTTGCCTGGGCTGGAGCATTTCAGCTATGAAGAGAAATGCAGAGGCTAGGGTTGTTTTCCTTAGAGCAGAGAAGGCTGAAGGGGGACCTGATTGAGGTATACAAAATTATGGAGGGGCATTGATAAGATAAGATTGGAAGAAACGTTTTCCCTTAGCGGAGGGGTCAATAACCAGGGGGCATAGATTTAAGGTAAGGGGCAGGAGGTTTAGAGGGGATTTGAGGACATTTTTTTTCACCCAGAGGGTGGTTGGAATCTAACACACATTGCCTGAAGGGGTGGTAGACAACATTTTAGTAGTATTTAGATGAGCTCTTGAAACGCTACAATTCTGGGTACTGCCTGCGTGGAGTTTGCAAGTTCACCCTGTGTCTGCGTGGGTTTTCTCCGGGTGTTCCGGTTTCCTCCCACAGCCAAAAGACTTGTAGGTTGGTAGGTAAATTGGCCATTATAAATTGCCCCTAGTATAGGTAGGTGGTAGGGGAATATAGGGACAGGTGGGGATGTGGTAGGAATATGGGATTAGTGTAGGATTAGTATAAATGGGTGGTTGATGGTCAGCGCAGACTCGGTGGGCCGAAGGGCCTGTTTCAGTGCTGTATCTCTAAAATAAACTAAACTAAGTATACAAGGTTACGGGCCAAGTGCTGGAAAATGGGATTAGAACAGATAGGTGCTTGATGGCCAGCAGGGCCTGTTTCTGTGCTGTATAACTATGACTAGACAACAGGGAAATAACAGTGTTCAGCAGTAGCCAATCACCAAAATATTAAATTAGAAATAAGAGCAACTTGCATTTTTAACTTCCTAAACTATAAAAGGGAGTGTATCAGTATGGATAGAACGTTGGCTAAAAAAGGTACAGAACAGCAACAGTTAGTGGCTGTTTTCTATACCGGATGTCCTTTATAATTAAGGGTACAGTACAAAACCTAAGGTAATGGTAAACTATGCAGAATTGGTTAGACCACACAGTTAGAATCTTAACTCTAGTTTTGGGCACTCTATTACAATAGCACAGTTGTGGGGCTTTAATTGTATTTTTTTTTTTTAATTTATTTTATTTAGAGATACAGCACTGAAACAGGCCCTTCGGCCCACCGAGTCTGTGCCGACCATCAACCACCCATTTATACTAATCCTACATTAATCCCATTACCCTCTCACATCCCCACCTTCCCTCAATTCACCTACCTATACTAGGGGCAATTTTTATAATGGCCAATTTACCCATCAACCTGCAAGTCTTTGGCTGTGGGAGGAAACCGGAGCACCCGGCGAAAACCCACGCGGTCACAGGGAGAACTTGCAAACTCCGCAAAGGCAGTACCCATAATTGAACCCGGGTCGCTGGAGCTGTGAGGCTGCGGTGCTAGGACAGACTAGAGAAGATGGGTTTGTTAGTAGCAAAATTCAAAAAGGGGAGATGCAAGCTGTTCAAAAGTTACAAGGGGTTTTGGTAAATTAATTTTAAAACTGATACCTTTTTGATTAAAGAAAATCTATTAAATAGCAGACAAAAGATGGGTATATTCAGATCAGCCATGATGTCACTGAATAGCGGAACAGGTCAGAGGGGTTAAATGACCTACTCCTGTTCTTATGTTCTGTTAAAGTAAATTGGGAAAAGCTATTTACAATGGTGAGTTTTGAAACTAGAGGATCTCACCACCACAAAGAACAAAAAAGGAGAAGCTAGCAGACCTTATGTGCAGAGGGTGGTTAGGATATTGAATGGCCTACCTGAAAATAATGGGAGTAATAGCTTTTAAAAAGCAAAGTTGATTAAAAATAAAATTAAGTGTTTCTCGAGAAAAAGCCAGGGGAATGGAACTAAATAACTAGCTTTGAGACCCCATGTAGATACAATGGGCCAAAATGGCAGCCTCCTTGTGCTGTAAAATGTTTTCTATAAACTCAGTACTTCCTTACTGCTGTTCAAAGCTCAATTTTGGCACAGTAACATTTAACTGGCTAGTTATTTGCAAAAACAAAGTTCATAATTAAGTGATTTGCTTCACCATGCACCATCCCTTATCCTCCCTCTCCATTCCCATTAAAATATTAATCCTTATGTTGACACACTGATAAATATCAATTTCCAAATGTCAAAATGCATTTGCTCTTACCACCGTAGACAGCTACCCCTGCTCCACGGCGAGCCATATTCATGGGTGAAACCAGAGTCCAGGTGTTGGTTTCAGGATTATAGCGCTCCACAGTGTTCAGACAGTTCCAAGACTCTGCACCTCCAGCCACATATAGGTAACCATCCAGTCCACATACAGCAGCTTGATGTCTACCTAATATTCAACATTTGTAAATCAATAGCAAAGATTTCAAAGGTAAGAGTAGCAATTTTCCTTGTAATGACAAGTTTTTGTATATAAAACCCATGATCTAAAATCTCTTTTGCGAGTAAATTTTAGTGCAAAGTGCTCTTTTAAATAATGTTTAAGTCACAGCCATGCATTTGTTACAGACTGCATTTTGCATTGAGAATTATACTTACGTGTAATTAGAGGAGCACAATTTATCCAGGTATTTGAAACTGGGTCAAAGGCATCACAGTTTTTCAGTCCTTTCTGTCCATATGGATCCGAGCCACCAACAATATACAGCTTTCCATTCAGGGAACAGACACCTACAACCAACCAGAATTCAGTTACTAGCCACTTATCAATAAATCAGCCATTACATGAATTAAGGGTTACTAGACACTTGCCTGCATTGCAACGATTAGTACGGAGCTCTGGTATGGGGGTCCAATCATCAGTATTTGGATTATAAGTCTCACCGCAGCAAAGTTCATCTGAGTGGCCATTGGATCCACCAGTTACATACAGTTGACCCTACAATATAAAAGGCAAAACACATTCATCTAAAATCAAAGAAAAAAAGAACCTGGCAGGTTTCATGAATTTAGAAAGATGGAACATTTAAAAAAAAAACAGGAGCATGTGAAAGAATAGCTTACACATATACAAGCTAATTCATCTGGACAGATTAAAATTAATGCTAGAAAGCACAACATAGGTTATTAAATATGCTTTTCCACAATGTTTTAAAAAATATAGCATAATTGGTTTTAAGCAATCTAAAACTGTCAGCCATTACCAAAAGGTACAATCTCAGGTAGGTTTTATAAAAAAAATTTTTTCCAAGAATGGTTATTTTGTTCTGGTCGCTTACCATCAACACTGCCATCTGAAACCGTGCACGTGGTGTCCTCATTGGAGCAATGAAAATCCATTCATCAGTTGCAGGATCATAGCACTCTACTGTTCTTAAACATTCCTCACGATTGTAGCCACCTAAACCAACCAAAATGTTAAGTCTTCGCAAATCTCAGGCAGTAAGCATACTACAGGAAAAAGCAACCAGAACCACACCAATCTACATTCAAGAGTTACTCAACATAACTTTACATGTACAACTATATTCAAACTGATTTTACTAAATGGCAAATTACAGCATGTATAATTGTGTTATGCTAAAAAAAACAGCCACTAGTTGAGCAGGTAGTTTGCAGGGTGGGGGTGCAGGCGGAGGAAGAAAATGAAAAACATCAAAATAATATTTGTACTGGTATAATTGAACATGGAAATCATTGGTGCAGTTGCATGAACTTCAAGAATGATGGGAAATGCTCTGGTAACAAGAGTGGACATTGTTGACAGGATGCAACTCAGATTGATTGTACCCAGTATTTAAAAGCAGCTGTTTTGTTGAAGCGAAGGAGCCGGGAACCAGGGGAGAACCGCTCCCCAAAACTGGTTATAGAGCACCAGCGAGATCTACAGAAGAGTGTACTGGCAAACCAAACTTAGCTTGGGGGGGGGGGGGGGGGGGTGTAAAAGGTACCAACAAAATCCTCAGTTATAATTCCACATTATTATATTCTCCCCTCAATGGTAGGATTACAGGAGTTATTACTTCCAGATAGTACACGTACACAAGCCTAGTCTGTACAGAGGAAATCAAACTCAGATGGGCAGCAGTGAGGGCACTGCACTTGGCCTTAATGTCCCTAGATAGAGGCAGTGTGTAGCATATACAAGATGCGCTGCAGTGACTCACCAAGCCTGCTTAGGCAGCACCTTCCAAACCCACGAGCTCTACCTAGAAGGAAAAGGGCAGCAGACACACGGGACCACCACCATCTGCAAGTTCCCCTCCAAGCCACACAGCATCCATTCCTTCGCCACTGGGTCAAAAATCTAGAACACCTTCCCTAACAGCACCATGGGTGCACCTGCACCAGGTGGACTGCAGAGGTTCAAGAAGGCAGCTCACCACCACCTTCTCAAGGGCAATTAGGGATGGGCAACAAATGCTGGCCTTGTCAGCAATGCTCACATCCCAATAAAAAGAATAGCTTAAGACAGGAATTCTTGCAATTCAACCTACTACTCGGGTGTATGAATGTACAAACACTGGGTGAAGACCAGATCTAAAGTGATTGCAATAGCCCTGCAAGTCAAACAGTTCATTTTAGTTCATACATAAAGAACAACCAACTTGAGTATGAGGTACTGAAAAACAAATGGACAATCTAGAACAAACTGCCACTTTCAGATGACAATGTACACAAGAAGTACAAAAAAGAAAACTGGGGAAAAACCCAAAGATATATACAAAAAAAAAGATTCTTTTGCTGAATACTTATTTAATTTGGACTCACCAGCAACAATGAGTTTGCCATTCAGCTCTGCTGCTCCTAAACCCGAGCGGGCATACTGCATGGGGGGCAGGAGTTTGTCGTCATCATCTTCAGCCTGAACCTCAAAACTTATACTCTTGATTAGGCACGGAGTGCTGACGGGTGAACTGTGGGGACTGTTGCGGCCATGAAGGAAGATGACACACAGCACACCATTTAGAACAGCCAAGCACAGATATGTAGTGCCTGAAGAGCAAAGCAGTTGACTCATTAGCAAGTAGGCAGGTATTCATATGTAAACCAATGCAACCCTAGCCACACCTCCAATATGGTGGATCAAGCCTTGCTCATAAAAGGAAAGGTTGGATAGGGGTTGGGGGGGGGGGAAAGAGATAAAATTCCCATTTTTTTTCCTCCCATGCTAAATGTATAACCCATTCCAAGAAATTAGTAGAACTGTGTACTTGCAGAGCAAAAAAAAACCTTCCAATTTAATATTCTTGTAGTTGTACAACTTACATGATGTTTTCTCTGAAGCAATGATTTTCCACTCATCTTTGTTTGTATGCATTTGAGTACACAGATTCCCAGAAGAGCTGCTGTGCATCTGCCGGTAGCTGTTCTCCCGCGGAGATTTCTTCTGCAAAAATCAAACGGGCAGCTAGAAAACCTAGCTAGGCTGCACCTGCATTCACCGTCTACCTTCACTATAACCCTACTTGATGCACAAGTTACTGTCAGCCTACACAAGAAATCTGACCGCTAATTAACTCCCACCTTCCAAAATAACTTCCTAGTCACTTCACTCAAAACACAGTATGAATGGGCTACAAACTAATCAAGTTTGCCAATACATGTTAAGCAGACAAATGTGAAGGTGCTAAAATCAGAAGTACCAGAACTAAGCACCCCAAATCTCGATACAAGAGGCAGGCAAACACTGGCCAGTTGACGCTAGCATGTGGCTAAATAGCCCTATATGCAGTTTATATACTAATCTCCATTGGAACTCCATGCACAAAAAGATTCATGTCTCACTTGGACCCTGCAAATCATGCTTTCCAGGGTGGTGCCAGCTGGTGAAGGCTTAGCAGCTCTCCAAAAGCAGAAGGAAATTACTCAATATACAGTTCAGACAATTCTAGAAGTAATGTTAAGAGTAGCTCTAGCCAAAGCTCAACAGGTTACTTGCCCCTTCTCTGCTATTGAAGGATGCATGGCCAGGGTGAGAAATCCTCAAAATACAGCAATTCTATGATGCATCTGACTGCACATCTGCGTTGTATCTCATCCCAGTCATTAAATCTCATGTAGCTTAACATACACCATGCAAGACAAACAGCTCAAAAACTTCCAATGCACTGCAATTGCTCTACAAGCAAAAAAAAAATTCTGCGCTAGTCTAATTAGTGGGAATTGATTGCACCATCCCAACTAATTTTTATATGTACACCCTTTAATATTCAGTACCTGTACAAACTGAATGTGGTCATCATCAATGCCAAACACTTCAGCCTGTCCATCTAGTACGTTCCCATCAAGCAGTTTGTGATCAGCAGAGTAGTACAAGGTTTGAACCTGCAAAACAGCAACAAACACCCATGTGGCTACTGTTTCCATAGCAAGTAGTTTACGTAAGCTCCTGGTTATTTTTAGTCCATTAGTGATGGAAGATCTCTGCTTTCTTGAAGAGGACTGCAGTTGTCTGATAGAAAATTAAGTCATTTGCACGATGGTAGAAGCTCATTCTAAATAAATGGATGATGTGCAAAGAACCACTCAGTTGTTTTGGATACCTGAGGCATAAGAAATCAACTCTGCAAAATGAGACAGGAACATTCTTCACACTAAAGATTCCACTGATGTTGCTAGAGAGAAATTGTGCAAGAAATACAGGAATTGCAGAACACAAAATCATGATTTGAAGACAAACACCTCCTTGTATATGCACAAGTGATTACAAATATCTGGCCTTGGAAATGAACAAAATTCAATGGACAATTTCTCACCTTTCCAGGAACCTGATCTATAAGCCTACAGGTTATGAAAGACTGGCCAGTCTGAAGAGCACAAATTAAATTTTCCTTTCTCGAGATCACCTACAAAACGTCAAATCATGCCACTCCAATTCACAATCTGGACAAAACTAGCTTGTGGACAGCAACATCATTTAATGTTGAATCAACAGGTAGTCATATTATCTTAGAATTTAACTGTTAAAAGGGACAACTCCACAAAACGACCAATGGCTAGAAATACTCTGGGAAAAGGACAATCTTTAATTTAGGTTAGCTTCTAGTTTACCACAAGCAACAGGTCACACACCTAGATACACTAGAAGAGTTACTTGTTCTCAACTAGAATGCTGCTAGATGGGTAAATCTTGACAGTTGCATTACTTCTGGCATAGTTTGATCCTTCCCCTTCTCTCCCCACAGATGCTGCCTGACCTGCTGAGTATTTCCAGCACTTTGTTTTTATTTCAGGAATTCCAGCATCTGCAGTATTTTGCTTTTATGTTAGCTTGATCCTTGCCATACTGCAATACCATGCTCCAAATCGGTACAGGCTCTTGGGTTCCACCTAGTTTGGCTAGTAAATCTCAAATAGAACAACTGCCCCCAACCCCACACTGACAGTAACTAAAGGCAAGCTACTAGATCTCCAAAGATTTGTCTGCTCAGAAAACTCTCTATCCCAGCACACCGAGGGGCTGGAACCCGTGTAAAACCCCTCGGGCTGTATGCACCAAAAATGTTTTTTTTTTGCTATCTAATGCACATGTACATTGCATGTAAAATAGAATGGTAATAGTTGAGGCACTTCACATTTCTGTATCGAAGAAATCTGATCTCGCGTACTTTCTGAAATGTAGAATTTGAACTGTTTTATAATGTATTTTTTGCAATTTTTTTTAATTTTAAATAAAGTATATTTTTGGAAGAAAAAAATTACTGCCAGTCATGAATCTTCCCTAAAACACTACTCTGCACAGGTTACCATTGATATAAAACAATGTTAAGCTATATGTTGCATCCAGTTACATTGTTTCTAAGGCTCAAACAATGCTGTCACACATCACACCTGTTAGTGCACATATTCATACTTCTACCTGTATCAAATGGTACATAAATATGAAAGTACTAAAAACACCAAATTTCATGAAAATAGAAGTGGTTTCGGCAAAGACACCTCACCATTCAGTGATAGTATAAACTCCAGCTGGACCTTGAACTTACAATATCTAATAACAGGGAAGCAGCTCTTGAGCAGACTCTCTCATGCTCTCAATATGGCACAGGCAGTTTTTTTTTTTAAAAAAAAGGAATCTAAAGTACAGAAGCTCTGCACTCTAATAATTAGGAACATTGGATTTTGATTGTGTAGATTGAGAGATTAACACTGACTGGGAAGTGATCTTCCTGTTAAAGCAAAACCACTGAAGTGCAGTACTGCTATATAGCAGCATAGGCAAAAATGCACAGAAGTGAGTGGAGCCTCTGCTTCCAGTATGCAGCCGGGAACAGATGCATAATTCAAGCTAGACTGAAAATCAGTAATGTTCTGTGCATTAACCAAACAAATTTTTTTTTATAAATGGACACTTCCAGTTTTCCCATCATCATCATTCCCCGAGGGTGGCAAAGTTACCATATCCAATAATTCTGGTTTCAACCAGCCAAATTATTTTTGGAAATGCATTAGCTGCAAATAGGACAAAACTGAACTGTACTGGAAACAAAATTGAGGGTTTTTTTGGGGGGGGGGGGGGGGGGGGGAGTGTAAAGAGGCAGTGCCCTACAGCATATTTTGCAAGCAGCATAAGTACATGAGGGAGAAAAGGAATGGAAAGATATATTGACAGTGTGAGATGAAGTAAAGTGGAAGGAGGCTAGTGTTCAGTAGACCAGTTTTTATGCTGCAAAATTCCATGTAATACTGGTTCAAGTAATCATGGAAATTTAACATGAATCGCCAAATAACTGTTACTGCAAGAAGTCTTCTAGTGACTACACTTCACAGCCTTTGCAACATGAATTGGAAGAATTGCAATTAGAAAACACAGACTTGCCAGAGTAAAAATTCCCAGTCACCTCATCTACATTACTTAAGCTTGCCTTCTGCCTTTTACAGAACAGTAACATGTTATACAATAAATCAAAAGTTTCTCACCAAAAACTACTCCAACAGCAATAAGCAATTTTAGTCAGATTCTGCCACAATGTCATAACATATTAATGTAAGTAACCTTGATAATCCTGCAAAGGAGCAAACACCATTAAATCAATTCTTGCCCAAAGCAAAATTCTGCAGACTTTAGGGAAAGGCCGCTGCTTCCTTATGAGTCATTACCCTCGCAGCATCTTCAATTTTCTTCAGGCTTGAAGTATCCTACTTTTGTTAGATTAAACCTAAGGAAATAAAAATCAATTGGGAGGGAGAGAAATTAGAATATTGTACTTACTCATATGGATTAGCTGTGGAAGGAAGCAATTAAACATAGAAAAGTATCTTCTCTCCCTTTCTCTAAAGCTTTTTCTACACGGCAAAACAAATAGAAATTTCCACAAATAAGGCAGCATAGAGCAGGGAAAAAAAAACTAAACAATTTATACTGCTCACCTTCACACCCCCACTTTCTCAGCTTAGGGGCACCTACAGCAAAATTTAAATTCTTTAGGATCATAGTTTATCAATCACACTGTAATAGGTGCAAACCTCCATATAACCACAAAGCACTGTTTTTTGTTGTTGTACTAACCTCTTCCATCAGTTCTTCCAGGTTTTTTCCATTCTCCCAGATACTACGCTGCACCCAGCTGATTACCTTTGTGTAAACTTTACCGTTGCTTGGCAAGGAAACATTGTCCTCTAATATCACCTCCAACTGAGAAGAAATAAATTCAATGAATATAGGTCAGTAGATTTTTAGGACCCACATGAATATTGTATGCAGTTAGTATGTTTGCAGCTAGTACAAAGTTAAAATTGAATAAAATTTCCAAGTATTATAGTGAAAGAATACTCTTACCTACTTAACAGGAAACAAATCAATCATGCTGTGGTTGGAAAATAGCAAGTTCAAACTATCAAATCTAAAAAAAGACCATTAGCATTTATCAGCCCACAGAAGTGCTCAACTTGTACTTCTTTTACCTTTAGTCGTGGAAGTTTGAGAAATTCATCCTGTTCAGAAATCTCCAACAAATTTTCCTGAATGCAACTGTCAATCTGACCCAACAGCCGAGTGTCTCCCATCTGACTGGCAAAGTTTCGATAAGAAATACAGTTTTGGACATCCATCCTGGATAGTATATAATCACCACAGACCTAACAAAGTTGCATTAGAGCAAGTTAGCACTTCATTGCCACAGTTCAATGGGTTTGGGGGGGGTGGGGGGGGGGTGGTGCTGCAGTAGTGACACAGCAAAATCAGGTACTGCCACATCTGAAGGAACATCAAGGGAATACAACATAATTGCACACAACACTGAACAGGTACAAGTCCACTGCCATTTAGAGCTAAGCAGCACTGAGTGCACTTATACCATTACTTTCTCAAATGTAAAGCCTTTTCAGGTATAGATTAAACACAAAACTGTCAATATAATTTAAAAGCTATTGAATGAATCTGATCCCTGGCTTCAGCATGCTTAAGAACAATGAAAACATTAAGCTGCTTTTCTTGCATTAGCTAAACTCAACAGATGCAGTGCAATTCCAGCCCAGTACGAGGCAATATTTAATACCAGAAAGGTTGAGTGAAAACAAAAACACTTTTATCCACCTAGCAACATCAAGGTAATCATCCAGCAGAGCTCTATGTATGCATCAAAGCAATGCTGAGTGCAACCACAAGACACTTTTAGTAGAGTGCTAGTCTGTCTCACTAAAGATCACTCTCTATAGGTACCAGTATGATTTGATCTAGTGTTCAGAGCTAATCACTTAGATGTAACCAGTGACAAATCAAGATATGTACAGCCAGAGATGAGGGAGAAAGATGAATTGAATCCAATTGTGAAAATGCCAAATGATAATTCTTTTAAACCACACATTTTTTCTAACTAGAGGCAATAAAAAATTGCAACTACTTTCAACAATTCAATTTTGGCAAAGCCTCAACCATCCTCCTTTTTAAAAAAAATCAAGTATCTGCCAGGTTACCATTTACACATACCTGCCTGACTCTATCCATCTTCAGTTTTTTGGCAGCTGAATACACATCTTTTACCAGTTCTTTATCTGCTTTAAGCCTGCAAATTAAATTTGAAAACAACATTAACTAACAAGTCTGTTAAAGTCCCTAAAACACAAGTTCATTCTGGACATAATAAAGTGAGATATTCTCATCTAACCTGACAAAGAATGGAACAGTGATGAAAATTTTGATAAAATGTAAAACATTGGAGAAAACAGTCAACTTACTGACTAAGTGAGATAAATGGGATAGGGGGGGGGAGGGGGAGAAAAGAGAGGGGGGAGTCAAAAGACAAGGATTGCAAGTTAAGATTTTCTTTGTGCAAATCACGAATACAGAAACAATTTTTGACTTCAAAACCAGGAAAGATATGTGAATCAAAGCAAGTGAGAACATAAATTCCTCCTAGAAATATATACAAACAGGCCTGTAATCAAATCAAAAGGAATCAAGTACATCACTAAACACAGAAGCTTTAATCAGTTGTAGTTGCTTACTGCTGCAAAACAACGGCTTAGACAGTTACTCATGAACCACCCTCTTCCCAGCTATGTTGCAAAATTATGGTTGCAGGAGCAAAAGTGTCCTTTACTTGACTCAGTTAGTAAATAGGTGACTGATATAAATAAAAAGGGGCCGAAACAGCAGCAACTTATAATTTCAACTAGTTATGCTGCTGAACATAGGTGGATTCTCATGAGAAACTGTCCTCAAATTGGGGAGGGGCAAATTAGCAAAGTTTTGGCTTACTATCCAATGCATGTGCAGACATTGGTCGGACAGGATCAGGCCACCGTGCTGAATAGATTAGTGAAACTCAACTACCTAGATTCCAGACATGAAGGGCTGAATTTTACTAGCCTTCTCATGAGAATCTACCTTGGAAGACAAGTTAAAAGCCAGGGTTTCTAAAAATTGCAAAAGTAAATTCAAACCGCTCATGTTGCAGAGCAACCCATTTACGTGCCTTCTCATTTTATTCTTGGAGCCAAGTGTGCATTACAAACTGGAATTATAAAGGTTGCTTCTGAATGCTATTTGTTTTTTTTTTAATGTTCAGTGTTTGTGGCCACAGCCCTACATTGGACAATAACTAATTTAACATGTAATTTCACATGGACACCACTTACTGTGCAGTGTAGGCATAGTTCATCAGGATTTCAACTGCAGCTGGATTCAGGTCATCAAATTTCACATGAGAAAACCCATGGGGATCACTATCATTGTTGAAAATTTCAAATAGGTAAGGACTGCAGCAAGCAAGGACAGCTCTATGAGCCAGCATTTCATGTCCACAGACCTTAAAATTAGATGGGGAAAAAATTCCAAAAATCACTGAGGTAAATGATTTCACAAAACACATTCCATTCAATGGTGCAGGTTTTCCTGAATATAAATAAATAGCTACAACCATTCTTGCAACCAAGTTAACAATCACTTGATATTTAGAACTACAAATTGATGAGCAATCACAAGCCAACTCCCTAAACTGTAATCCCCCCACCCCTGCCCAAAATCATACAGTTCAGGTTCAATCCGTAGCATGGTCTGTCAAGACAACAGTAAGGATACAACTGTCCTCAAATTGGGGAGGGACAAATTAGCAAAGTTTTGGCTTACTATCCAATGCATTGGTAGGACAGGATCAGGCCACATTGTTGAATAGATTAGTGCAACTCAATTATCTAGATTCCAGACATGAAGGGCTGAATTTTACTAGCCTTGCGACACTGTGGGGAGGCGTTAAAATTCTGCAGGTAGATGCACGCCTCACCCTGTGTAGCTGTGTAGTCACCTGGCCCTTCATCTAAACGATGAATCTATACGGAGTTCTGAGGTGGGAACCTGGTGGGGGAGCAGGAAAATCACTTTTTATTGGATGTGGGGATGGTGGGAAGGAGTTGAAGGGCAAAAGTTAGACAGTTGTGGGGGGGGGGGGGGGGGGGGGGGTGTGGGGCAGGGGGAGATCAGGTCGGGAAAAAGGCAAGTGTTTGTCATACCAGACAATGAAATGACCATGACCATGGGGAGGGGTTGGGGAAGGGCCTTCATATCTTTCTTATTTGTTAAATAAAAATTCTGAATACTTTACCTTTAAAAATTAAAACTACTTCTAAGGGCTTAAAGCCCTTTAAAAATGGCACCAACACCTGCCCCCTCTACGTCATTGGGGGCAGCGGCTCCACCCCCTGTATTTAAAATAGCCCCCGCGTGTAATATCGCAGGGGCTGTGTGGTGGCCCTTCCATGTGGGAAGGGCACGGAGTTCAAAGTGTGCTGCTACATAGCACGGTGTGCAATTAAAATCCAACCCGAAGAATGGTCACTTGCGTGAGAGACACCAGAGGGCACCTGTGGAACCACACTAAAACAAGGAATCAATGCCCTGATAGAAAAAGTAATGAAAAAAAACATGATAATGGGTGGGAAAATGTCAGTATGAAATATAGACAAACTAGGAGGGAATTCCAAATTTTGTTAAATAGATTACATATGTACCATTAATTTGCAAAATATAGTTGATCAATCCTAGAGTCACTGTGACTAATTACTAAATATGCAAAGTTTAGAATCCAGCAATTTATGAATACCTGGAGTCTGACATCACAGAACTGCCCACTTTTTCGCAGGGCATTGAGTTTGGCCACAGATGACTCAATGAAATTCTCATCTTCAAAAACTAAATACCCGTTGGGAATCATTTTTCTTCCTTAATGGGCAAAGGAACCTGCTAAAATAAATGTAATTTTTTTTTTTTAAAAAACAATTTGTTGATAGTTCAGTGAACATCCAATCCAATCACATTTTGAGCTGCAGTAGATCAAATCAATTTTTTTTTAAAAAGTTCAGAACCATGTGTATAGAGAGAACAGAGCACAAAACAGAAATATTTAGGCATTCATGACAAATTAGAAGTGTTCTGAAGACTTAGTTATATAACGAGAGCCCATTATTTGAGTGATGCAGGCTTAAAGGAAAAAAACACAGATGTACTCTGGCAAAAAGAGGGAACACCATGAAGTACAATGTTGTTCAAGAACATGTCTCATGTCAAAAAAAAATTGGTCAATCAGCTTCACGCATCAACTGTTCATTTCTAATACGAGTACCTCATTCAGTACTGGGATATAAACGGAGAGTACTGCATGGCAAGAAATGAATTATCTACTTCAATTCAAGATATACAATTTATGAAATAGTTACGAGCAGCAGGAAAAAAGACAGAGGCACAAGGGGAGAGCCAACTGTGTAACAGCCCCGACAAACAAATTTTTCTGCAGCACCTGTGGAAGAGCCTGTCACTCTAGAATTGGCCTTTATAGCCACTCCAGGCACTGCTCCACACACCACTGACCACCTCCAGGCGCTTACCCATTGTCTCTTGAGATAAGGAGGCCAAAGAAGATAATGTACTAGAAACAGGAACAGGAGTAAGCCATTTCACCCGAGCCTGTTCGACCAATGAGATCATGGTTGATCTGCAACTTAACTCGATACACCTACATTTTCCCCATATCCTTTAATACTTTTGGTTAACAAAAATCTATCAATCTCAGATTTAAAATTAACAATTGCCCTAGCATCAATTGTCATTTGCAGAAGAGAGTTTCAAACTTCTACTACTGTGAAGTCATCGTGCCCAATTTCACTCCCAATAGGTCTGGTGCTGGTTTTTAAATTATGCCCCATTGTCCTAGATTTCCCTACCAGGGGAAATAGTTTCTCCTAATCTACCCTTTCTGTCCCCCTTAAAATCTTCAACTTTAATCAAGTCATCCCTTAACCTTCTAAATTCCACAGAATACCCTTAGTTTGTATAATCTGTGTAATTTTACCATTGGAGGAGTTCAAGTATCATTCTGGTATACCTACGCTGCACTCCTTCCAAAGCTGATATAATCATTCCCAAGATGTGGGGTGCACAGAACTACACTCAGTATTCAAGTGTGGTCTAACCAGGGATTTGTATAGCTGAAATAAGACTTCAGCCCCTTTGCATTCTAGTCTTCTAGATATAAAGGCCAGACTCTATTAGCGTGTTCACGACATTTTAGCGAACCATGTACCTGGATCCCCACTGTTTCTGGCTTCTCACCATTTAGAAAGTATCCTGTTCTATCCTGGTTAGGTTCGAAGTGGATGACTTCACATTTACGTACATTGAAATCCATTTGCCATTCACTTAATCAGTATCTCTGCAATTTTCTGCTTCCATCGACACGGCTTACTTTATCAGCGAATTTGTGTTTTTGTTTAAGTAGTCAATAAATAGTGAATAGTTGAAGCCCCAACACAGATTCTTGCAGGACACCATTCGTCAGCCTGCCAATTAGAGAACCTGTCCATTATCCCGACTCTGTCATCTGCCACTCTGCCCATTTCCTAACCAGGTCAATAATTTGCTTTCAATTCCATGAGCTTCAACTTTAGCTAAGTCTCTTATGAAGAACTTATCAAATGCCGTCTGGATGTTCATATAAATAACATGCACAGAAACTACTTCAAAAATTGAATAGCTTTGCAATCAAATACTAAGGCTCATACATACTGGCAAGATGTAAAACTGAATTCCAAGGGAAAAATTCTAATCTTAATTCTCCAACCTTTTAATGCAATGTAGGAAAAGCATTTAATAGTTTCCAACTCCAGAACAGAACCTGTCTGACAGCAAATAAAAAAAAAATCGACCATCACAATTAGTTTTATGTAACCATACTCTATTTTTGGTCATTTACATGAGTTATCAATTAATGAGGGGTTTAACGCATAATGAAATCCATAAAATATTAAAATGTTTTATCTGAATTTAGCTATGCGCTATAAATTGGGTTTCCAATTTTAGAAGACCCAATCTTCCAAATGGAAAAATTTAAAGTTTATCTTTAAGAGTACTTGCAAGAGATCGGTTTGCCTAACGTACCATGGTTTGCATGCAAAATTTATTAAACTTCTATTCTGCAGAGTGTACTTATTTTAGAAATCAAGCACTATTCCATGTCTAGAGATCAAAAGCAATGCTTTTAAAAATGGATATCCAATTCCAGCTCTAATGAAAAAGGACCACGTGCAACAGAAAAATTGCTATAATACCAAAACCAGAAACCCGAGAAAGATACTGAGACAAATTCCACTCTCAAATGAAATTTATATTTATAAATAAAACAAGAGAAAGTAGCTTTGTACTGCATACTTAAATTAAGTGGTTTTTCACTCTATAAAAGACTCTAGGAAACTGAAGGACCAAAGTTCTGTCCCCTTAATTAACCAAACAGAATGTATATAAAATATCAGTTAATTAGTACCAACTGTACAATGGTTACACCAATCACATGTGAAAGCACGAAAAACATTTCAATTACATCACTTCACTATCTGCTTTCACAAGCACATTCTGTGCATACAGGAACATGACATGTTGTATATAATGGTTTAAAAACTTACTTAATACTGCTGTATGTCAAAAGTATTGAAACAAAATTTCAAAAAGGTGAAGGCACTTGAGTTTTTGGGCACTCTGGATCCAGTTTTTAAGCAAATTCTGAAAAGACAACTGATGTATCAATATGCAGGCAGGTAACGACGAGTCCAGTAACGATAAGCCTCAAACGGTGCTGACAAAAGTCAGGCTCGCAGCCAATGAAAAGGAGTCCCAAAATACACCAAGGCTATAGACACGTATTTCTATTGTGATGATCTTGCATATTATCCTAGAGGAAAAATACATAATTGTGGTTACGTAAAAGTTATTCACATCCACTACATCTGCTGCTCTTTACCCCCAAATCGCCAGTTCTACTCTCCACTTTTGCACTAAATTTGATGCTTTGTAACATTTTGTGGATAGTCAACAGAGTGACTGGATATTTTCACAAAAATCCCCACCTGTATAAGTGATGGTAAACACATTCTTACGTTTGAGTTAAAGCCAGGTCACTAAACCTTACTTAATGGACAAGTTAAAAATTAAATTAGTCCCACTTGTGCAATAGGAAACCAAGCAATCCAATATAGTTGGATTTCAGAAATTTCCTGATCATAGGTTTTATAGTAAGATGTTCAATTATAGACAAATAACACTAATTGCAGAAAGTGACAATAAATGGTATTAACAACTAGAAAACCAGTTTTTTGGGGGGGGGGGGGGAAAAGAGAGAAAAAAGAGAGTGCTGTAAGTAGGCAAATGCATTACTAAGCTATGCACAGCAGAAGATTCCAGCTACAATTCTGGTCAGAGTTAACCCATGGCTGCTGTGGTAACATTAGAAATACTACAATTGTCTACAAATCCATTATTTAGAAGCTGAACAAAAAGAGAGCTGGTCTTTCTCCACCCAACTGCTATCCACCACCCCCCACCTCAAAATGTGGACATCAGGCAAGCTCAGGATTGAGTGAATTTGTTACCATTACTGCTGAAGTTGCATCCAAAGCTCCCAAAGTGGAAGGGCCTACCTGGGATAAAGCACATTAAAGCACACTAATTTTAAGCTCAGAGGCCTAAAATAAGTTCTACACTTCAAGTTGGGAGGACAGGAGAGAAGAACTTCTATTTACCAACTTAAATCAAATAGCAACATCTCAATATATAAAAGCAAAATACTGCAGATGCTGAAAATCTTAAATAAAAACAAAAATGCTGAAAATACTCAGCAGGTCTGGCAGCATCTGTGGAGAGAGAAGCAGAGTTAATGTTTCATGTCAGTGACCTTTCATCAGACTTGCCAAAGGTTAGAAATGTAAAGGCCAGACTTTTGCCAATTCTGATGGAATGTCACAGACCTGAAATGTTAACTTTGCTTCTCTCTCCACAGATGCTGCCAGACCCGAGTTTAGTTTAGTGATACAGCACTGAAACAGGCCCTTCAGCCCACCAAGTCTGTGCCGACCATCAACCACCCATTTATACTAATCCTACACTAATCCCATATTCCTACCACATCCCCACCTGTCCCTATATTTCCCTACCACCTACCTATACTAGGGGCAATTTATAATGGCCAATTTACCTACCAACCTGCAAGTCTTTTGGCTTGTGGGAGGAAACCGGAGCACCCAGAGAAAACCCACGCAGACACAGGGAGAACTTGCAAACTCCACACAGGCAGTGCCCAGAATTGAACCCGGGTCGCTGGAGCTGTGAGGCTGCGGTGCTAACCACTGCGCCACTGTGCGCCCCAAAAAAATGACTACAAATGCAATAGGTGTGTTGACCAATAAATGCAGAACTATTCCTCATCAGTTTGATGCATTTTTTTTAAAATCACAACTGCAGTAATGCCAATCTACAAATGTAACATCTTACAAATAGTAAATGGCAAATAAAAACGAGAAATGTAGAAGTACTTAAAAAAAAAATTTAGCATTCAATGCTTCATTGCAACATGCAAGACATCACTCCATCACTATTTAATTAAGCACTTGAATCTTTCCCCGCTGCATAAATACAAAATTAAATACAGATGATTCTAAAATTAATTTTGTAGCTCTCGTGAGAAGGTTTAAAATCTTGCTTGCACTCCCCAGGGTATAATTTGGTGCTTTATCCTGGCTGTCTCATCACTTAAATGGATTACCTGACCATAAAGAAATGAGCAACTGTTCAATAAGCGGAAGTATTAATTGCATTAAGGCTTCTGTACATGCATGGATATACAACACAAGCCAAAATATGTCAAATTTCTACCTAATTTTACAAACCAGCAGTATGAATTATTAAGCAAACTCAGAGTTTTGTATATTAACCACATTAGAAAAACCTATCCCTCAGGGCAAAAAGCTACCTGTGTTCATCACCAGAGGAAGCACTGTTCAAACAAGTCTCCAAAAACAAACATATTACTGTATAGCTCAATGGATGTTCATTTACTTTCAAAGATGCCACAAATGCAAGTGACAAAATAAACAGATGTCCTATGGCATCACTACAGCATGACCTGACCAACAGATATTTTATATAAATGTCAACTTGTTTTTGTTTTTAAGGTGAATATTATACATCCCATTTTCAATAGTTCAAGCAGCCTCTCTATCCGCAGGCCAATAAGAAGATTCCCAGCTTCTCAAGCTCCAGTACACAAGGTGTAGAGTCACAATTAAAATCAGAAGGACTCAGTTAACAAAAGTGTCAGTATGAGTTCACGCCTTGCTTGTAATTTCTGTCAAATTAGGGGATGACACTTAAAAAGGGGGAAGAGGCTATTGCGGTTAGGAATGTGCCTTTTCATAATTATGAAGCTTCATAACAAACATCACTTATCATACTTTAGCATCAAATACAGCATGGTGAGGAATATTTACAAAATTAAAAATTCAGACCAGTTAGCATTTATTGGCATACAAGGAAGATAATGTTCAGTTTGTGAGGACAGTACATGAGCAGATTTTAGCTTTGATAGTTTAGTTCAAAATGAAACCAACCCACGGGTACTTAACTACAAATTGCTCTGGTGTGACATTGACAATGTGGTCTTTGCTGCCAGTGAAAGGTTTAAAAAATGTTTTATCCAGGTCACAAAAGGCAGACTTAAGCTACCAGCCCAAAAATCTTAATTTATTTAATTCACTTTTAATTTTTAAAACCACATTTTGGAGCATTAACAGCATCTCCTCCTCAACAACGTTTAAAAATGCAATTATTTCAAGCTCTTCATAATCCAATGCATTAAAAGAATGTTATTTCATATAACCCTAATCTTACAACAAGGTTGCTACTCTCACTTCAGCAGTAACATTCAAAATCCCAAGTGTCAATCCAATACTTTACCTTGACTGGATCATTGACTAAAGTTGTAATCTAATGCTGTAGAGGTGGCAGATCACTGATCTAGGTCATCTTTGATTACTGCTGAAAAGACTACTCTCTTTATATTGAAGTGCACATCATTTTCATTCCAATGAAGGTATAGAGCAACGATAGCAGTATGCTGGATAGTGATAGTTATAACAGATACCGTGCTGAAGACTAAGGTCAAAGGGTGATACTGGTCATACGCCAAGGCATGGTTTGTTAAAAGAAAAGTTACCTTGTCCACAATATTCAATTTCGGTCAGAAACCAGCTGCAGCAAAAACACAATTTAAAAAAAGTCATGGGGTTGAGTCCAGATAATATGTATCCATTAATGGTATAAAAATTGTGTCGCCATTTCTCAGAATCGTTACAGTGCAGAAGGCTGCCATTCAGACCATCGTGTCCGCACCAGCTCTCGGAAAGAGCAATTCCCTCAGTTCCATTCCCCTGCCTTCTCCCATAACCCTGCACATTCTTCCTTTTCATATAACAGTCTAATTCCCTTTTGAATGCTTCAATTGAACCTGCCTCCACCACGTTCGAAGGCAGCACATTCGCTTTGTGAAAAAGTTTTCAGGTCACTTCTGCTTCTCTTCCCAAATACTTTAAATCTGTGCCCTCTTATTCTCGATCCTTTCAAAAGTGGGAACAGTTTCACTAACTATTCTGTCCAGTCCCCTCATGATTTTGAATAGCTATCAAATCACTGCTCGGCCTTCTCTACGCCAAGGAAAACAGCCCTAACTTCTCCAATCTATCTTCATAACTAAAGTTCCTCATCCCTGGAACCATTTTTTGAATCTTTTCTGCACTCTCTCCAATGCTCTCACATCTTTCTCAGAGTGCAGTGCCCAGAACTGGACAATACGCAAGCGGAGGCCAAACTAGTGACTTATACAAGTTCAACATAACTTCCTTGCTCTTAGAACCATAGAAAAATTATGGCACAGCAGGAGGCCATTCAGCCAGTCGCGTCCCTGCCAGCCGAAAAAACTAGCCACCCTATCTAATTCCACTTTCCATAGCCTTGCCGGTTACAGCACTTCAAATGCATGTCCAGGTACCTTTTAAAAGAAAAGAGGGCTTCTGCCTCCATCATTCCTGGCAGTGGCTCTTTTACTCTATGCCCCTATTAATTAAGCCCAGGATACGATATGCTTTATTAACTGCGCTCTCAACCTGTCCTGCCACCTTCAATGACTTATGCACATATACACCCAGGTCCCTCTGCTCCTGCACCCCTTTAGAATTGTACCCTTTATTCTATTGTCTCTCCATGCTTTTCCTACCAAAATGAATCACTTCATATTTCTCTGCATTGAACTTCATCTGTCACCTGTCTGCCCATTCCACCAACCTTTGAAGTTCTCCACTATCCTCTTCACAGCTCACAATGCTTCCAAGTTTCATTTCATCTGAAATCTTTGAGATTGTACTCTATACACCAAGGTCTAGGTCATTAATATACATCAGGAAAAGCAAGGGTCCCACCACTGGGGAAGTCCACTATAAACCTTGCTCCAGCGATAAACATCCATTATCCACTACTCTGTTTCCTGTCGCTCAGCCAATTTTGTATCCATGTTGCTACCATCCCTTTTATTCCACAAACTACAAGTTTGCTCACAAGTCAAGTTTAAGTTGACAGTACTTTTTTAGTGCCTTGTATGTTGTACACGTTAGTCGCGGCTCAATGGTAATATTGCTGCCTAATTGAGAAGGGTGTGGTACAAGTCCCGCTCCTAAGACTTGAGCATATAATCTAGGTCGACACTTCCACGTGCATACTGAGCGAGTGCTGCACTGTTGAACGTGCTGGCTTTCAGAGGAGATATTAAACCAAAGACCAGTCTGTCCACTCAGGTGGGTATGGTTCAAAAATACTTCATTTTCATTCTTGAATTTTATCAGTACTCAAAATAAAAATATTTTAAACTGATTTTCTCCAAATTGACCTAAGCTTTTGGCATTCAATTCCTTCCACTGACATTCTTCAAAAATAAAATCCTGGAAATAAGCCCAGGTTTTCAAGTCTGAAAAACAAATAATTTTGATTACAAAAGAAAAGGCACAACTAAGGGCGGCACAGTGGCGCAGTGGTTAGCACCGCAGCCTCACAGCTCCAGGGACCCGGGTTCGATTCCAGGTACTGCCTGTGTGGAGTTTGCAAGTTCTCCCTGTGTCTGCGTGGGTTTTCTCCGGGTGCTCCGGTTTCCTCCCACAAGCCAAAAGACTTGCAGGTTGATAGGTAAATTGGCCATTATAAATTGTCACGAGTGTAGGTAGGTGGTAGGGAAATATAGGGACAGGTGGGGATGTTTGGTAGGAATATGGGATTAGTGTAGGATTAGTATAAATGGGTGGTTGATGTTCGGCACAGACTCGGTGGGCCGAAGGGCCTGTTTCAGTGCTGTATCTCTAATCTAATCTAATCTAATCTGTGCAAAACATTGGTTGGGCCACAACTGCAATACTGGGCACAGCTCTGGTCATGCTAATATGGGGAGCATGCTGCAGCTTTTGTAAGCTGCAACACAGATTCACTAAAATACAAGAATATCATGATGGGAGGTAATCAAAGCTAGGACTGTACCCACTGGAAAAGACAAAGTTACAGGTGGGGGGAGATAAAGTCAATAAGAACCACGTCAACTATAACAGATTTAAACAAGAATGACATGCGAAAAGTGGATTACATTTATATCAGAACTAAAGCAGGCATGATTGGACAAATGACCTGACTTGTCAGAGCTCAAATTTCTACAATTCTATTATCCTATGCTACTTCCATTGCTTAAGAGATTGCTTGCCTATATTTTCAGGTGGAAGCAGGAAGTGGGCAGAACGAACTGAAGAGGGAAAAATTAAAAAGATTAAAAAATCTGACACCTGGTAATACAATATTTCTCCTTTTAGCACCTAAAAATGTACTATGTTACTATCCTTGTGCCACCTTTTATAAAAGGCCAACATTAAGATAAGAGGAGTTTCTGCATGGGGTAGAAACTAAAATAAAAGCACCAGTATCCAACAATTAACTATTTTCAATTTCAGAAGAGACACACACAAAAGCAGAGATTTTAAAAAGCCAAATACATTTTGGAAAGCACATTCAGTAATGGCTTATGACCTGTTATACATGTTCACTAGCCACTGAGTGATGCTCACTACTTAGAGAAATGTACTTGATCTCAAGTGGGTTCTAGAATTCACTGGAACCACCAACTGATGCCAGAGGGGCGACAACCCTTCAAGGGCAAACCAGCAAAGATGCTTTTCTCAACAAATTAATTTTGAAACTAAATATTTTCGGTTCCAGTTAAAACTTATGAGCCACTTCACAGAAATTGGAAAGATTACATGAGCACCTGGATATTCCAGCCGCTACTCATTAAGAAATCATTTTATCAGTAGGGATTAACATTGCTTGTAATTCTTTCAAGAATTTGTAAGTAAAAATAGATTAAAATTGTTCGAGACTAAATACATTGAATTAGGAAATATTTCAAGCAAATGGCAAGACAAAACAAGCTCCGTTTTTCTGACTCTTCTCAAATAAAGTCGCCCAAATACAAATTCTCCTGACCAGTTTGGCAATACTTTCAACCCCTCCTCTCAACATCGCCCCCCAAAAATCTTAAGCGCGTGCAAGTTCCCATGCAAAATCTGGGGACAAGGTCCTAAATTCTTCCCATGCCCCACCTGAATTCTGACCACAGGATTTAGAGTCCAGATCCTCCCCATACTAACCCTAACCCAAGCTAACCAGGTCTGATAAAAGGTCATCAACCTGAAATGTTAACTGTTTCCCTGTCCACAAGATGCTTGAGTATTTCTAACATTTCAGATTTGCAGCATTATTTCACCTACCTCAATAACCTTTCACCCCCAAAAAACTATTTACCTCTGTCTTAAAAATATTTTTAAAAACTGCTTCCACAAGCCTTTAAAAGGGAGAGTTTCAAAGACTCACAACCCTCAGAAAAAAAATTCTAAATCTCTGTCTTAAATGGGCGACCCCTTATTTTTAAAGTGACCTCGAGTTCTAGATTCTTCCACAAGGGGAAACATCCTTTCCACATCCACCGTCAATCTTACCCTTCTAAACCAACAGGTAGAAGTGGAGTTGAGGTTACAATCAGATCACACATGATCTTATTGAATGGCGGAGCAGTCTCGAGACGCCGAGTGGCCTACTCCTAATTCGTATGTTTTCTTATATCACCAGTTTCCTCTTCCTAATTTTGACCTTAAATGTTGGTTGATAATCTTTGTCTCTCCCCCACCCCCACCTCGTGGTATACAGTCTCCGCCTCTCTTTCACCCGCGCCGAAAATCATCGGGCTCAGTCTGGACTTTTCCCACCTCCCGCGAATCTAACTGCAACCACAAGCCTGTAATCACAGCTTGGCTCTTGCACCCTCCGTCTAACTGTAATCCTTCCCTTCGCTTTTTACCGCCCCCACCACCAAAATAAAAACCCTCGTCCAACGCAGGGTCTGCGATCTGTTACCGGCCTCGCCACTAAAACGAACCATGAGACGGGGCCGGCAGCAGCTCCCACCCACGATGCCATTAGACACACAATGCCATGTGCGACATCAACTCCCGTCCAACGTGTACTGCCCAAATCGAGTCAAGTAGGTTCATCAGCGAGGCGCGAACCGGATCAAAGGTGGAAAACAGAGAGGGAGCAAGAAGCGGTCATTCCCCAGTGAACCAGCATCGGCATCATGTCCCCGGGGAGAGGGAATTAAGGAGAGTGCTACGTGGCCGTACCGCAACCTGACCGGGTTTCGGGCTCATTTCCCTCTGATATCCGCTCGTGTCACGGGCGGCCTCCGTTAATTCCAGCGCCCGCCGCCGGCACCGTCCCGTGGGACCCACATCACGACCGTTAACGTCTAACAAATATGAAAATTAATTCGTTGCGTTCTTCGGCTCTACCAAACTTAACCCGCTCTGAGCACGAGCCCACCTCCCCACCCTCGCCGATTGGCTGCACCCTTCGCTCACAATGCCCCCCATTGATCATTCGCCCCGTCAATCACTATCGCCACGCGGCAGCACAGCTACAAAGTTAGGTTGTCATTGGAACGAGGGAGCGCGCGCCTCAACAAAGAGAAGCCAGAATTAAATACCGCAGATGCAGATAAATTCTCCAGGTCGTTACTTTAAATAAAATAAATACCTTTCTAGGAAGAAAACGAACGATATAAATCATATTTGATAAAGTAAATGTTCTGTTTCCACTGCTGTTCGTCCTCGCCGCGGTAAATAACCGAGATGAATATGTGCATCCACCTAACTGCACTGCTTCCAACGCGCCCTCTGTAAGTGCTGACTCCTCACGCACAGATAAAATAGTGACGTGATACTGGGTTGTTGCGTGCACTGCGCATGTGCGTGAACTGAGTCCGCCCTCAGAACTGCACTTGTACACCAGAGGCGATATTGACTGGGGGCGGGGAGCGCGAGCCAACGGGTTTCAGAACCGCAGTCAACAGTGGGAACCCTGGTTACAGTGTAGTGGTTGGAACGCTGTGTTCAACCTCTCCACGTGGGTACGCGTCACCCTGCTTATCAAAACCTTCAGGGACCAAAGAGTAATCTTCGTGCCCACATCCCTGCCCTTAGATTCACAATAACACACATTTTGAAGGTGACCTTGGAGTATTAAGAGTGCAGCTTCACTGGATGCTTTGCTCGCCTTTGGACATTACAATTTTCAGGTGTAAACAGAAAATGCTAGAAACGTTTTTTATTCATTCATGGGATGTGGGCGTCACTGGCTAGGTCAGCATTTATTGCCCATCCCCAATTGCCCTTGAGAAGGTGGTGGTGAGCTGCCTTCTTGAATTGCTGCAGTCCATATGAGGTAGGTACACCCACAGTGCTGTTAGGAAGGGAGTTCCAGGATTTTGACCCAGCGACAGTGAAGGAACGGCAATATAGTTCCAAGACAGGAAGGTGTGTGACTTGGATGGGAACTTGCAGGTAGTGCTATTCCCATGCAGCTGCTGCTCTTGTCCTTCGAGGTGGTAGAGGTCGCGGGTTTGGAAGGTGCTGTCTAAGGAGCCTTGGTGCGTTCCTGCAGTGCATCTTGTAGATGGTACACACTGCTGTCACTGTGCGTTGGTGGTGGAGGGAGTGAATGTTTGTGGATGGGGTGCCAATTAAGCGGGCTGCTTTGTTCTGGATGGTATCGAGCTTCTTGAGTGTTGTTGGAGCTGCACCCATCCAGGCAAGTGGGGAGTATTCCATCACACTTCTGTCTTTTGACTTGTAGATGGTGCTTTGGGGAGTCAGGAGGTGAGTTACTCGCCGCAGGATTCCTAGCCTCTGACCTGCTCTTGTAGCCACGGTATTTATATGACTACTCCAGTTCAGTTTCTGGTCAATGGTAGCCCCTAGGATGTTGAGAGTGGGGGATTCAGCGATGGTAATGCCATTGAATGTCAAGGGGAGATGGTTAGATTCTCTCTTGTTGGAGATGGTCATTGCCTGGCACTTGTGTGGCGTGAATGTTACTTGCCACTTATCAGCCCAAGCCTGGATATTGTCCAGGTCTTGCTGCATTTCTACACGGACTGCTTCAGTATTTGAGGAGTTGCGAATGGTGCTGGACATTGTGCAATCATCAGCGAACATCTCCACTTCTGACCTTATGATTGAAGGAAGATCATTGATGAAGCAGCTGAAGATGGTTGGGCCTAGGACACTACCCTAAGGAACTCCTGCAGTGATTTCCTGGAGCTCAGATGATTGACCTCCAAGAACCACAGCCATCTTCTTTTGCGCTAGGTATGACTCCAGCCAGCAGAGAGTTTTCCCCCTGATTCCCATTGACACCAGTTTTGCTAGGGCTCCTTGATGCCATACTCGGTCAAATGCTGCCTTGATATCAGGGGCAGTCACTCTCACCTCACCTCTTGAATTCAGCTCTTTTGTCCATGTTTGAACCAAGGCTGTGATGAGGTCAGGAGCTGAGTGGCCCTGGCAAAACCCAAACGGAGCATCACTGAGCAGGTTATTGCGAAGCAAGTGCTGCTTGATGGCACTGTTGATGACACCTTCCATCACATTACTGATGATTGAGAGTAGACTGATGGGGCGGTAGTTGGCCGGGTTGGACTTGTCCTGCTTTTTGTGTACAGGACACTCCTGGGCAATTTTCCACATTGCCGGGTAGATGCCAGTGTTGTAGCTATACAGGAACAGCTTGGCTAGGGGTGCAGCAAGTTCTGGAGCACAGGTCTTCAGTACTATTGCCGGAATATTATCAGGACCCATAGCCTTTGCTGTATCCAGTGCCTTCAGTCGCTTCTTGATATCACGTGGAGTGAATCGAATTTGTTGAAGTCTGGCATCTGTAATGCTGGGGACTTCAGGAGGGGGCAAGTCAGGCAGCCTCTGTGGAGAAGGGAACAGAGTTTGCATTTCAGGCTGATGACCTTGCTTCAGAACTGGAGAAGGATGGGCATATTTAATTTTGCTATTGCAAAATCTTGATTTATTTTATTACATTTGAAACCCACATTGTTCATGATATCACAAAAGCACTGAAGGCACTGGATACTGCAAAGGCGATGGGCCCTGACAATATTCCGGCAATACCACTGTGCTCCAGGACATGCCGCGCCCCTAGCAAAGCTGTTCCAGTACAGCTGCAACAATGGCATCTACCCGGCAATGTGGAAAATTGCCCAGGTATGTCCTGTATACAAAAAGCAGGACAAGTCCAACCCGGCCAATTACCGCCCCATCAGTCTACTCTCAATCATCAGTAAAGTGATGAAAGGTGTCACCGGCAGTGTTATCAAGTGGCACTTGTTTAGCAATAACCTGCTCAGTGATGCTCAGTTTGGGTTCTGCCAGGGCCACTCAGCTCCTGACCTCATTACAGCCTTGGTTCAAACATGAACAAAAGAGCTAAACTCAAGAGGTGAGGTGAGAGTGACTGCCCTTGACATCAAGGCAGCATTTGACTGAATATGGCATCAAGGAGCCCTAGCAAAACTGGTGTCAATAGGAATCGGGGGAAATTCTCTGCTGGTTGGAGTCATACCTAGCGCAAAGGAAGATGGTTGTGGTTCTTGGAGGTCAATCATCTCAGCTCTAGGACATCACTGCAGGAGTTCCTTAGGGTAGTGTCCTAGGCCCAACCATCTTCAGCTGCTTCATCAAAGATCTTCCTTCAATCATAAGGTCAGAAGTGGGGATGTTCGCTGATGATTGCACAATGTTCAGCACCATTTG
Organism: Heterodontus francisci; assembly: GCF_036365525.1. Classification (NCBI taxonomy): domain Eukaryota; kingdom Metazoa; phylum Chordata; class Chondrichthyes; order Heterodontiformes; family Heterodontidae; genus Heterodontus; species Heterodontus francisci. The sequence continues at coordinate 78,646,989 of NC_090378.1, read as the reverse complement.
CGACTCCTCTGATACTGAAGCAGTCTGTGTAGAAATGCAGCAAGACCTGGACAATATCCAGGCTTGGGCTGATAAGTGGCAAGTAACATTCGCGCCACACAAGTGCCAGGCAATGCCCATCTCCAACAAGAGAGAATCTAACCATCTCCCCTTGACATTCAATGGCATTACGCTCACTGAATCCCCCACTATCAACATCCTAGGGGTTACCATTGACCATAATCTGAACTTTAGATTCCATATAAATACCGTGGCTATAAGAGCAGGCCAGAGACTAGCAATCCTGCGGCGAGTAACTCACCTCCTGACTCCAAAGCCTGTCCACCATCTACAAGGCACAAGTCAGGAGTGTGATGGAATACTCTCCACTTGCCTGGATGGGTGCGGCTCCAACAACACTTTAGAAGCTCGACACCATCCAGGACAAAGCAGCCCACTTGATTGGCACCCTATCTACAAACATTCACTCCTTCCACCACTGATGCAAAGTGACAGCAGTGTGTACCATCCACAAGATGCACTGCAGCAACGCACCAAGGCTCCTTTGACAGCACCTTCCAAACCCGCGACCTCTACCATCTAGAAGGACAAGGGCAGCAAATACATGGGAACACTACCACCTTACATTCCCCGCCAAGTCACACACCATCCTGACTTGGAGCTTCCTTCACTGTTGCTGGGTCAAAATCCTGGAACTCCCTTCCTAACAGCACTGTGGGTGTACCTACCCCACATGGACTGCAGCAGTTCAAGAAGGCAGCTCACCACCACCTTCTCAAGGGCAATTAGGGATGGGCAATAAATGCTGGCCTGGCCAGCGACGCCCACATCCCACGAATGAATTAAAAAAAAGATGCTGCACTGGAGGCCTTGGTGGAGAAGTTGGAAAGGAGGAGAGTGTTCTGTATCCACAGGGACCAAAAGCTGTCAAGACACACACTCAGAAGGCAATGGGAGCAGATGCCATGGAGGTCAATGCCAGGAGTGAATCCCTAAGGACCTCGATGCAGTGTTGCAAGAAGTTCAATGATCTCGCATGAGTGTTCAAGGTCAGTGATGCATCTTCAAATGCCATGGCCTACCAACTGCACTACTAGCCTCAGATACTGCTCAATTCAATTCACCCCATCACTCACCTACCAAAAATCAGGATTCATACCTGACATTCATATGCTCCACCTCACACACTGAGCACTGCTGCAACCGTCACACCCACACCTCACAGTTTGCACACTCTGATAGCCATGATCAACCATAACAGTCACATCAGCCAAACAGATTGCACAACACTCACTGACACACTTCCCTCTCTCTTGTAGGAAAAGCTGGCACACAATCAGACGCAGAAGGAACTAATCGAAAGGGACAGGCGCACCTGTATGTCTTAACCCCCCCACCCCCCCAACCCATGGAGAAGAGGGTGCTGGCCATTATTGAGCTGGCCTTGCAGAGGCCATGGCTGAAGATGCCAGTAACCACATCCCAATCCTCCCTCTCACATCCCACCTCTGCCTCATCCCACACTCTGTTCTCATTTACAAGCTGCAGATGGTGTAAGCATGAACCTCTTACTTTCTCCTGCCTCCCCACTTTAACTGGTACTTTTCTCCTTTCAGATACCCAAGAAGTGCAGCGTGGCCAGCCAGTGGATGAACAGAAAGAAGACAGTGATGATGAAGATGCACCGTCACTCAATTTCACACTTGCAGCCACCAGCTCAGATACAGACACTGTGCATAATTTGGAGGATAGCATAGAGGTGGGTTCTGCAAAAGATGAGATACTGGACAGGAATGGCCTGCAGCCAGGGCAGGCAGCAAGGATAGCACAGATGCCAGCTCGCCAGAGGGTGAAGTCGCACACGGGTTCTGCTGTAGAGGACTGAGATGAACACTTTTATGGGGCAGCTTACAGAAAAACACTCATGTCTATACAGAATGGAATGCTTGATGCATTGCGAAGCTTGCCAGAAAACCTGCAACCAATGTAAAGGAGCATGGAGGAACTTGGCACAGGCCATTGTGCGGAGCTTAGAGCCCATCCTTCCTGGCCTGGAAATGGTGGCCAATACCAATTCCACACGTGTGGACCCAACCATGATGCAGAGACTGATGGCCATGTCGCAGCTTCAAATGCAGCACAAGCAGCAGCCACAGAATGTCTGAGTGCTGCAGTAAGAAGCTCAGACTGCTGTCGTGCAAGTTCAGCTTGCTCCCATGCAAGCTCAGATGGCTGCCATTATGGTTATGGATTACAGTGTGCACAGGAGCTTGAAGGGTGTCATCTGTCCTCAAACAAATTACTAGGATTGCTGAGATGCTGCCCTGAACATGAACCTGATGTCTTCTCTCAGGATGACAGCATTTGTGCTCCCACACTGCCACTCTGCCAGTGGGGTAACACTGCATTGAGCACTAGGACAGGCAAAGGCACAAGGAAGACGGGCACTAAGGGAATGTACAAAGGTGATTAGTTGAATTTTGTACACAATATGGCATGATTTCATCTATAAATTTGATTTAGAATGTTTATTTTGTGGTGATTTTTAATTCTGCTTTATGGCTAAGCAAATGCTGTGATGGTCAGTAACAGAGGAAGGAAAGGTATGGGACTGTTGGTGACTGGGGAATTAGGATTGTGGTTACTGGTATCGTACTTGGATGAGTTCTTCACGGACAGCCTGGCTAGAAAGGGGCTGTCTAGATTGCCGCTTCCTCATCTTCCTCCCTTCTCCTTCTTCTCATGCTTCTGTTTCTCAGCTGCTCGCCGTATAGCTGGCAGCAAGGACAGTCCCTTCCTGATGGCCTGTTTGTGCAGCATGCTGCAGACTACCATGAGTCTTGATACCTGCTCGGCCAAGTTCTGCAGGGCTCCTCCAGAGCAGTCCTGACAGTCAAAGTATTGTTTCAACATAACAAAAGGTCTGCTCTATCATACTTTGTGTGTCAGCATGGCTTTCATTTTATACATGCTGTGTGCATGGCTTGTGCATCGGTGTCATCAACCATGTCATCAGCAACAAACCCTTGTCGCCCTCAAATGCGGCTGGCACAGTGGACTGCCACAGAATGAAGGCATCATGACTGTTGCCAGGATACTGGGTATTGACCTGCATAATTTGCTGCCTTTAGTCACACACCAGGTGAACATTGAGGGAGTGGAATCCCTTTCGGTTCCAGTATAGGGCAAAGTTTGCAAGTGGTGTCTGAAAAGCGATGTCCATGCCGTCAATGTCACCCTGCACCAAGGGGAAGTCTGTAATCCTAGTGAGGTCACCTGCTTGCTCCACCTGCTTGACTCTGCAAGAGAGAAGGAAATGTAGTTAACTCCCATTGAGTAGAGAGCCTCAGTGATCTCCCTTTCGTAATAGTGGACGACAAACAATGAGATGTTGCAAATATCTCCAGCTGCAGTCTGGAAGGAGCCAAAAGCATAAAAGTTCATTACCATGGTCACCTTCACAGCCAGTAGAAAAGCAGTCCTTGCCCTGCTCTGAGATTGCACTTGTGGCTGCATCTTTTTTTATTATCCGTTCATGGGATGTGAGCATTACTGGCAAGGCCAACATTTATTGCCCATCCCTAATTGCCCTTGAGAAGGTGGTGATGAGCTGTCTTTTTGAACCTATGCAGTCCTTGGGGTTTAGGTACACCAAAAGTGCTGTTAGGTAAGACATTTCAGGATTTTGACGCAATGATGGTGAAGGAACGGCGATATAGTTCCAAGTCAGGATGGTGTGTGGTTTGGAGGGGATCTTACAGGTGGTGGTGTTCCCGTGTTTCTGCTGCCCTTGTCCTTCTAGGTGGGAGAGGTCGTGGGTTTGGAAGGTGCTGTATAAGAAGCCTTGGTGCTTTGCTGCAGTGCAAGTTGCAGATGCTACACACTGCTGCCACTGTGCGTCAGTGGTGGAGGGAGTGAGTGTTTGTTGATGTGGTGGCAATCAAGTGGGCTGCTTTGTCCTGATGGTGTCGAGCTTTTTGAGTGTTGTTGGAGCTGCACCCATCCAGGCAAGTGGAGAATATTCCATCACACTCTTGACTTGTGTCCTGTAGATGGTGGACAGGCTTTGGGGAGGAGGTGAGTTACTCACCGCAGGATTCCTAGCCTCTGACCTGCTCTTGTAGCCAGGTTATTTATACAGATACTCCAATTCAGTTTCTGGTCAATGGTAGCCCCTAGGATGTTGATAGTGAGGGATTCAGCAATCATAACGCCATCAAATTTCAACGGGAGAAGGTTAGATTCTCTCTTGTTGGAGATGGTCATTGCCTGGCACTTATGTGGCGTGAATGTTACTTGCCACTTCTCAGCTCAAGCCTGGATGTTTGTCCAGGTCTTGCTGCATTTCTACACTGACTGCTTCAGTGTCTGAGGAGTCGCGAATGGTGCTGAACATTGTGCAATCATCAGCGAACATCTCCACTCCTGACCTTATGATTGAAGGAAGATCATTGATGAAGCAGCTGCAGATGGTTGGGCCTAGGACACTACCCTGAGGAACCCCTGCAGTCATGTCCTGGAGCTGAGATGATTGACCTGCAAGAACCACAACCATCTTCCTTTGCGTAGGTATGACTCCAACCAGCGGAGGGTTTTCCCCCGATTCCCATTGACACCAGTTTTGCTAGGGCTCCTTGATGCCATATTCGGTCAAATGCTGCCTTGATGTCAAGGGCAGTCACTCTCACCTCACCTGTTGAGTTCAGCTCTTATGTCCATGTTTGAACCAAGGCTTGAATGAGGGCAAGAGCTGAGTGGCCCCGGTGGATCCCAAACTGAGCATCACTGAGCAGATTATTGCTGAGCAAGTGCCGCTTCATAGCACTATTGACGACACCTTCCATCACTTTACTGATGATTGAGAGTAGACTGATGGGGCAGTAATTGGCCTGGTTGGACTTGTCCTGCTTTTTGTGTACAGGACATACCTGGGCAATTTTCCACATTGCCGGGTTGATGCCAATGTTGTCGCTGTACTGGAACAGCTTGGCTCGGGGTGCGGCAAGTTCTGGAGCACAGGTCTTCAGTACTATTGCCAGAATATTGTCAGGGCCCATAGCCTTTACAGTATCCAATGCCTTCAGTGCTTTCTTGATATCATGCAGAGTGAATTGAATTTGCTGAAGACTGGCATCTGTGATGCTGGGGACTTCAGGAGGAGGCTGAGATGGATCATCCACTTGGCACTTCTTACTGAAGATTATTGCAAATGCTTCAGCCTTATCTTTTGCACTGATGTGCTGGGCTCCCCCATCATTGGGGATGGGGATATTTGTGGACCACCTTCTCCAGTTAGCATCTGATGGCAGATATTTATGAGGACATCCTTACTGAAGCACAGATGTTCCACATGTTGTTCCACGCTGAGGGTTAAGTAAGAGAACTTCTCCCTGAACACCCTGGGTGGATATAGCCAACTGCTGAGAGTTCTTTGCCCTCTCCTCCTCCTCCCTTTTCCAGCAGCTTGTCCTGCTCTGCCTGGCCTCTGTTCATTCTCCAAGACATGCTGTATTGCAAGGGGAATGCCCACTAGTTACTGGTTTGTGCAGAAGGCTTAAAGACAGCAAAAGCTCCTTCAGCGCCCGCCACACCATTCTCTGTGGGCTTTTACAACTTTAAACAACTATAGAAAGCCTCAAACACCTGGATAAATAAAGCAACAGCCAGAAGAAATCAACCAGACCCGGCATGTAAGTAGTTGATGATTCCTTTGAATAATGATGATACGGATCCTTTCTGCTGTTTATTGTGTGCAATGTGCAAGGTTAAGACAGGACATTAACTGAAGCATTGAGCTCCAAAATGGCTTCACTGGCATCAAATCAGCATTACACTCTGATTGACGCCATAATCTGACTGTTCGCTGACTTCCTTCGGATGTTCACTCTGCGTGCGCTAACACCGTCACCAGTACGACATCTGGAGCTATTTGCCCCACAAGCATGCGCGCATGCTGCAAGTGCTATTTTGGAGCTCCAAGGCCTCTTGTAGTGCCTAAAAAAAACAGGCGCAAAGAATCCCAATTTCTCTTCTGTAACCTCTTAGCTCTGGTATCACCATTGTAAATCTTTTTTGCACTTTCTTCTGTGCCTCATTGTCTTTTTTTATAATATGGTATGACAGGTATGACTTTCACACCTGGTTTCAGGATATTATGTTAATCTTTTTATTTGTCCCAGTATCAGTTTCTTATAGTCTTCCTTTCTTTCTCACTTTTTCTATAGTTGCTGAGCCTCTATAGTTGCTCAGCACTGCATAATGGTTGGAAGTGGGATGCTCACAGGTGGGCAGATGAATAGCAAATCGACCAAGAAGCAGTAGGAGAAATAGTGAGGGGGCAGATAGCAAAGAATGAGTGCAAAGGTGAGCAATGCCATGGAAGACAGAAGGCAGTGAATTAGCACTTCACAATTATGGAGATTTCATTTACTTAATATGGGAAAAAATGAATATTGTAATGAAGTACTATCACTTTACATTTTTTTATTGTTAAGATACCAAGCTGAAGGATTTAAGTCCATAAGGCAGCTATCACCCAATATAAAAACAGCAACAGAGAAAATGAGGTAAATTTGGCATCTGTGGTTACAGCACACCAAGCTTGCGTTTTGAAAGCCTGAAGTTTGTACAAGGAAATACAAAGGGCCTTAAGAAATCTCATGGTTCTGAAGTCCTGGGAAAAGATGGGCTGGAATAAAAAACTGCAATGAATTTTCATTTCAACATAGTGCGGATATAGGGCAGGAAGGTTGTGTGGAAAGGTGTCTTTGTAGTTTAGAAGGTACAAGAAAATAAGTTCAGAAGAGTACAGACCAATACATAATACTGTACATATAAAATAGGCTAAGGTTAAAAAGGTTGTGATAAAGAAAAAGAGAGGTTGAAGATTGATTTTTGTGTGGGAGAAAGAGAAAAAGCAGGATGCGTATTAAATTAACATTATTGGCTGTAAATAGACATCTCAAACATATTAGATAACATAGCATAAATGCATAAACAAAATAGCAACATTATTAACATATATCATGAAATGTATTTAAGATCTGAAAATAACATTATTACATTGAAACACAAAGAAAAGCACAGGAACTAAAACCATACCTTTACATTTAAAACGCTATGAAATTTATACTAATACAAGAGCAAAATACTGCAGATGCTGGAAATCTGAAATAAAAACAGAAAATGCTGGAAAACCTCAGCAATCAGACAGCATCTATGGAGGGAAAAACAGTTAACGTTTCTGGTCTGTGACCTTTCATTAGAATTTTATTGAAATTTATACTGTTGGTGATCTAATTGAAATCAATACAATATTTAGAAAGATAATCATTTTGTAAAAATTAGAGGAATGTTTGCATTCTATATAAACTAAAATATCACTGTATATAAAATCATAGAATACAATTTATGAAATAATTAAAATTATGTACAAAATACAAATTATACAACTCTTTACATATATTAATTTTTCCTGCACTTCTATACTTGTTGGGGTTTAATGCCCAAGCAGCCATAATTCACCTCTGCACCTAGATTAATCAGACTTCTCAGGTGAAGTTAAGATCAGGTACCAAAAGAATCTAAATAAATGAATAAGTTACTTAAGTATGGGTGCTGCGCAGGACCATTTTCCAATTTTGGTACAGCCCAGCACCTGAGTCACCATTTGCTGAACTCATCCAGCAACACGTGGTGCTAACCAACAGCAAGGACCCTTCACCTGCGCTGTATAAAGCGATCATGCAGTATTTACAGGCTCGTTAGTGCTTTGTCACTTCAGGCTGCTGGTTAACTTCTGGGTGTTTCTTGGTGTATTTTATCACTCTGGAAAGGTTGACTTGTCTGCACAGAACGAGATTTTGTTGGTGTTGCACTCCTATTGACTGCCTCATAAATAATTTGACTGCAGTCATAGGCAGTCTCTTAGGGCTACCTTCGGGGCTGGAGGACAAGGGAAAGCAGCAAGTAAGCCAGCAGAGAGGATCAGTTGTTGCCACAAGATGAAGGAGGAGGAGGACACTGCACAACAGACCATGCCCACAGTGCATATTCAGAGAGTGTTCCTACAGTAACTTAACTTAGAAGCAAAGGGCTGGATTTTGCGGTACCAGTAGTGGCGACACACTCAGTATTCGCCGCTACTGTATGTCGGAGAGGCCCCGCAAATTCTGGAGTGCGCATGTTATAGTATACTACTCCAAAAGTTGCAGTGGGCCAACCAACCAACACTACTCCAAAGGGTTTGATACTTCAAACGTCAAGTAAGGAACCAACATGAATTTGGGCTAAATGCCCACGAATTTCATATTAATTGCACTTTAAAATTTTACACCTGTATTTTCAGACATCAGGGGCCTCCTCTCAATTTATGAATACTTAATAATAAGGAGGCTCACACCATTTTTAAAGTTAAGATAGATTGATTTAACATGAAACCTTTTAAAAATCTGAAATCATGTTAAAAAATAAAATTTATGCGCTAGATTTTCATTCTGGACGTGGGAAAGAGGAACTGAGTCTGGGTTTAGGTCAGAAACCTGCCTCCTGTGGGAAACTGATTCAGATTGCAATTTTCAAATGGATAAGGCCTTAATTGGTATGGAGACAGGTTTCTTGTCCTCTCAGAGCCAGTGGGATTGAAAATGGCAGTGGGTCAGATCAAGTGTAGGACTGATTTAGACTCTCCACAGCAGCCATCATTGAGGCTGCATGTTATCCTGAGAGATCTGCCTTCCACAGCACCACTGAGAAGCAAGATGTCTCAGGGGAGCTGGAAGGCTGGCACAGAGGGCAGGACAGACCCTTGCTTCATCGATACCCACCTGGATCTAACGCTGGAGGCCATGGGAGTGGGGTGGGAGGTCCTATTCCCAGAGAGTGACAGGAAGTGGTCACCTCGTCATGCAGCAGGGGGCACCACTCTGTTCAGTGTTATCCCCTCTCTTCCTCCTTCTCATCTCCTGCTCCTCCCCCAATGAGCTGTCTCCTTCCAGGGCCTCACTGTCCTCAAGGTCAACACCTCTCTGGAGGGCCATGTTATGGAGAGTGCAGCAGACCACCACAATGACCAAGACCCTTGCGGGAGGACATTGGCGGGCACCATCTGACCGATCCAGGCACTGAAATCACATCTTCAGAAACCCGATGGCTTGTTCAATGGTTGGCCTGCTGAGCCGGTGGTTATTTTGCTTCTGTCTGAGGCTCCAGTAGAGGGGTCAGTAGCCATCTCTTTAAGTGATTTCCCTTGTCTCCTTGGAACCATCCACGCACTTTGGGGGATGGCATGAAGTGCTGAGAAAGCCTGGACTGGCAGAGGATGAAGGAGTCATGGCAACTGCTAGAAAAGCGAGCGTACACATAGAGGAAGCTCTTGTGGTCATTGACGAGTTGGATTTTGAGGAAGTGGAAACCCTTCCTATTGATGGATCTCACTAGCCAGTTGCTGTGTGCCTCGATGGCCACAAGGACACAAGCGATGATGCCCTGTACCTGGAGGAATCCGTCAATAGAGGCTGAACCCAATGTCCTCTGTGCCTGCGCAGGCCCATCTGTGTCAAAGTGGGTGTAGTCTCCTGCCTTCCTGAAAATGGCATCCAAGACCTGCCTGATGGCCTGACGAGCTGCCAGCTGTGAGATGCCACCTAAGTCCACAGCTGATCCCCGGAATGACCTTGTTGCATATAAGTTCAGGGGATGGAGACCTTGACGGCTGCAGGTAGGGGACTGCCATGGAGGCCGTGAGGTTTCAGGTCATTGTGTATCAGAGCACACAGGTCGGAGACTATCTGCCTGGATAGGCACAGCATTCTACGACACTGGCACTCTATCACATGCAGGTAGCTGATTGTTGGGCCACGCATACAATGTCTTAGGTCATGCCTTCCTCCCCTTGCAGTCCCCTGCTGTGCTCCTCTTGCCTCCTCTGTCCAGGAGGTTGCAATTGCTAAAGCTCATCCTGGCTGCCCGATCCAGTGTCAGAGTAGCTTGTTCCCATCTGAACTCCCTCAGCTTGGCTTTGTGCATTCACCAGGCCTTTCCCTGCCAACCCCAGGTGCCCAAATGATGCCAGCAGCATGCCCTTTTCTGGTTTCCTGCCACTCCACTGAGAAAAGCAACTCTTCCAGCTACAGCAGTAGTTACACTGAGGCACATCTGAAGCAGCTGAGCTTTATTTGCTGCCTCTGCTTTAATTTAATCAGCCCTTCTAATAGCCCTCATGGCCCTCCACACTGTTCATGTCTTCACAATCCTGTCATATTTCCCCATGCGGTCTTCCCCGTTCCCAGCCTTTAAAAATTGTTCACTGACACTGACAAGGCTGTTAGTAAGCTCTTTAATGAGCTCCACAAACACTTAATTGGATGCGGGCACCCGATCCGTTCTCTCCTGCCGGCTGCAGTTTGAAAATAGCATCGCATTCCTGAGGCGGAGGCGCCCAGTGCCGACCTCTGAGAATGTGATATTCAAATCGTGCTCATAGCCATTCCCACATTCAGTGGCCTTTGAAAATCTGGCTCTATGATTTTTAGCAAGATTTATCAGACTTTTTAAATATCGCTTTTAAAATGATTTATCTGATCAAAACTATTGCACTTTTTTCAAAAATTAATTTTGAAAATAATGTCTAAACTTTTCATTTTGTAAAAGGATGTTTACATTTTTAATATTGTACAATTAATGTTTAGTAAAAATGATTTTCCAACTCCTTTTTCAATGTGATTTTCCAATGCCTTTTTAATGATTTTCTAATGCCTATTTACAGTATCAGCCTTTGTTTTCAGTTTTTGTGGTGCAGTGACTGTAAGCCACACCCACAACTGCCTGCTGTTTTTGCCCACGCTAGCCTGAACTGCTGGGCCTAACTGCAGCCCGTGCTGGGAGGGAATCCTCCCTCAAGGCAGCCAAAATTTTCGCTACAGGGATCGTGATAGGTTTGTGCAGAGATTTATTCGATATCAGCAGTGAGTTATGTCGCTGATGCAAAATCTGGACCATTGTCTCAATTGCCTTCGCTTCATCAAGGAGACTGTCACCAAGCTAGGTCACCTACTGCAGCCGCAACTTGAGCCTGGCATCAGGGCATGGACACCACTGGCAATGGCTGCCAAAGTCACTGTGGCCCTTTTTCTGCCACAGGGTTCTTTCAAGTTGCAGTAGGTGAGATCAGCGACATATCCCAGTTCGGAGTTTACTGCTATATTTAGGAGGTTACCTTGTGTGCACATTACCTTCCCTTCTCATGATAACCAGCCTGGTAATTTTATAAACTGTAAGGAATTCCATTCCCTCAGGCAGTGCATCATGCAGGTCTGTGCAAGCTATTCTGCACCAGTCCTCTGTGCTGCCTTTATTCCAACCAGGCTGTCAAGTTGGAGGTTGCCTGCTTGGAAACAGATTATCACCTCCAGATATGGCTTATTGTTCCTGTCAGGAATCAGGGCATAGTTGCATAGCAGGCTTAGAACAAGAGCTATCTCCCCACCAAAAATGTAATTGAGCAAGCAATTGTCACGCTTAAGCCAACACTTCTATTGCCTGGACTGTTCTGGAGGAGCTGTGCAGTACACTCCTGAGTGTGTATCCAGAGTTGTGGTTGTCTGCTGCATTCTCCACAACGTTTCTAGTTATGAGTGGCCACCTGGGGAACAAAAACTGCACCAGGAGCTGCAGGAGGATGAGGAACAGCAGAAAAGTATCGACCACCAGTGCATCTAGCTATCAAGCTGCCAGAGATCAACTCATCGAAGTGAACTTCACTTAAGCCATCCCTCCTATTCCCAATACATCAATAGTCCCACATTCCTGACCTTACTATCCCTACTATCACTATCCATTGCTTTCCTTCGTCTTGCCCTGACTTTACTACAAATATAAACAGCAACATCAAATCTGAACAAAATAAATTCTATCAAGCGACTTAATTACGCCTCTAGTTAACGGTTAATGCAAATAATTATGAATCACTCTTTTGCCAGCCCCTGGTACTTGACTTTTGTAGTCCTTCCCTATCCTAGTGCTCCCGTGAAATGTTTCCCCAGTGGCTACTGCCTGGGAGGTGGAAGGCTGTTGAGCTTCAATTGAGGACACTTCAGATGGTCATGGAGGACGAGGATGACCTCGAGCAACTCTGGACCAAAACAACCCAACTGCAGACTGCACCATCTCAGCATGGGTCAAGGTAGTCTGGGCCAGCAGGCTGTGTGACCCTGACAGGGCACTGACGGAGTGGCTGATGGGAGAGTAGGCTGCTGTCATGCTGAGACGTCATGGAGCCAAGGCCATTCTCCTGGGATGATACTTCAGCACTCCTACAACTGCATGAAAACAGAGAGCAGAGCTGCTATGACACTTGAAGGCCTCTGTAAACATTTCCCCCCGAGCCAAAATAGCAGCTGTCTGAGCTGCTGCCATAGAAGCTGTCAGAGCTATCAGCAGAGGCTCCATCATGATGGGCGTCATTGTTATGTTTATGGTGCTGATTGCTCAGTCTATTTTGGCCAGAATGGTCTCCATGCTCTGCACGAAACTCTCACAAGTTGGAGCTGGACTCTTGTATGTTTTGAACTATTGCATGCAAGCTCACTGGCAGGCTACCCAGCGCACTTAGTATTTCCTGGTATATTCCCATCAGCCGCCTTTGGTAGGCTGGGTCCTGTGAAGTATGCATTTGAGTTCTCTGCAGCAGAGCTACTATGTGATCTCACTCTCCAGCAAGCTGGCACCTGTGGTATCCTATCCCATTGCATCTACATACTTATGCCTGATGATTCGCCATGTGAAGACTCCTTCTCTATCCTAGCCTCCAAAATACGCGTGGTACCAATATCTGAGCTGATGCTTGAGAGAGAAAGGTTGAGTGACACTGCATCATCAGGAAGACTGCTCTCATCTCCACATCTTCAACACCTGATTCAACACTTGAAATGGAAGAGAGGGACTGGGTTATCTTGAAGACAGAGTAGAGAAAGCAGCTACAGTTTGTCATGAGTGTGAGATAGAAATAAGAGAAAAAGAGGATAAAGTGTAACAAGACCCTGTGTGATGCCTCCTCCAGGATTCCCATTCACCACAGCCACGACTGTCCCCCTGATCATGATACTCATAACATTTTCGTCAAAGGGGGGAGAGGGTGTGAAGATGGGTTGGGCCTCCTCTGGTGGCAGCCTCCTATCTCGAGTTCCATACAACCTTGACGTTCTCCTGCAAGGATAAAGGGACTGTGATAGTGAGTCTTGTAAGTTGTTTTGAGAATATGCTTGTCAATTTTTTATTCTTTCATGGGATGTGGGCATTACTGGTAAGGCCAGTAGTTGTTGCCCATCCCTGAGTTGCTTGTTAGGCCATTTCAGAGGGCAGTTAAGAGTCAACCACATTGCTGTGGGTCTGGAGCCACATGCAGGCCACACATAGGTAAGGACAGCAGATTTCCTTCTCTAAAGGGCATTAGTGAACCAGATGTGTTTTGATGAAAATCGATTATAGTTTCATGATACCATTATTGAGACTGGGTTTCAATTCCAGATTTTTTAAATTAATTAATTGAATTTCAATTCTGCCAGGTGCCGGAGTGGGATTTGAAGCCGTGTCCCCAGGGCATTAGCCTGGGCCTCTGGGTTATTAGTTCTGTGCTATTACCACTACACCACCATCTCCCACAGTAGAATAGTTGCTAGGCTGTATGTAAGATATGGGGTATGGAAAATAGGATTTGAAATAGAGGTATGAAAAGTATGAGGAGAAAGAAGTGTGGTGCAGTGATTGTAGGATAGTGAGGAGGGAAACGGCAGTATTGTGAGTCGTGAGACTGCAGGTTGTGGAGGTGTGAACAGAGTAGGAAAATCAGCAACAACTTATATAGCCCTTTAACCGAATGAAACGTGCCAAGGCACTTCACAAGAGCATTAGCAAGCAAAATTTGACACCAAGCCACATAAGTAAATATTGGGGCAAAGGTCATAGTCCTGAAACGCTATCACTGTGTATTTCCAGTACTTTCTGCTTTTATTTCAGATGATCTAAAGCTTGGTCAAAGAGATCAAGGAGCATCTTAAAGGAGGAAAGAGAGACAGAGAGGTTTAAGGGAGGATTTCCAGAGCTGAGGACCTTGGCAGCTGAAAGCATGGCAACCAATGGTAGTGCGATTAAAATAGGGGATGTTCAAAAAGTGAGAAATAGAGGAGTGCAAAGGTCTCAGAAGGTTGATGGGCTGGAGGAGATTGTAAGAGCTTTTATAGGTATATCAAAAGGAAGAGAGTAGTTGGCCCCTTAAAAGCAGAGACAGGAGAAATTATCAAGGGGAATGAGGAAATGGCAGAGGCATTGATAAATATTTTGTGTCTGTCTTCACAGTAGAAGACACAAGTTCCATACCAGAAATAGACAGTAACCTAGGGGCTAACAAGAGTAAGGAAATTAAGGAAATTCATATCAGCAGAGAAAAAGTATTGGAGAAACTTAAGGGACTAAAATCTGAAATCTCCAAGACCTGATGGCTTACACCCTAGGGTTCTACAAGAGATAGCTGCGGAGATAGTGGATGCGCTAGCTATGCTTATCCAAAATTCCCATCAGATTGGAAGTTGGCAAATGTTACACTGCTTTTCAAGGAAGGAGGGAGAGAGAAAACAGGGAACTATAGGCCAGTTAGCCTAACATCAGTCATTGATAAAATGCTGGAATCTATTATTAAGGAAGTCTTAACAATGCACTTAGAAAAGCACAGTATGATTAGATCAAGTCAACATGGTTTTACTAAAGGGAAGTCCTGTTTGACAAATTTATTGGAGTTTTTTGAGGATGTATCTAGTAGGGTAGATCAAGGGGAACCAGTAGATGTAGTATACCTGGATTTCCAAAAGGCATTTGATAAGGTGCCACACAAAAGATTAATAGGCAAGATACGGGCTCATGGAGTTGGGGGTAATATATTAGCATGGATAAATGATTGGTTAATGGACAAGAAGCAACAAGTGGGCATAAACGGGGCATTTTCAAGTTGGCCAGCAGTAAATATTGGAGTACCGCAAGGATCAGTGCTGCCGCCTGAGCTATTTACAATCTATATTAATGACTTAGACGAAGAGACAGAGTAATGTATCTAAATTTGCTGAGAATACAACGATAGGTGGAAAGGTAAGCTGTAGGGAGGACATTGCGAGGCTGCAAAGAGATATAGACAGGTTAAGTTAGTGGGCAACAAGATGACAGATGGAGTATAATGTAGGGAAGTGTGAAGTTATTCACTTTGTTCTTAAGAATAGAAAAGCAGAATATTTTTAAAAAGGTGTGAAACTGGTAAGTGTCAATGTTCAAAGAGACTTGGGTGTGCTTGTACAAGGAACGCAGAAAGTTAACATGCAGGTACAGCAAGCAATTAGAGAGGTAAATGGCACGTTGGTCTTTATTGCAAGGGGATTGAAGTACAGGAATAAGGAAGTATTATTACAGTTGTACAGGGTTTTGGTGAGACCACATCTGGAGTACTGTGTGCAGTTTTGGTCTCCACATTTAAGGAAGGATATACTTGCATTGGAGATGGTACAGCAAAAGTTCACTAGATTGGTCCCTGGGATGAGGGGGTTGTCCTATGATGAGAGGCTAATTGTGCCTGTATTCTCTGGAGTTTTCAAGAATGAGAGGGGATCTCCTTGAAACATATAATATTATAAAGGGGCTAAATAGGGTAGAAATTGAGAGATTTTTCCACTGGTCGAGGAATCTAAAACACGGGGGTACAGTCTAAGAATAAGGGGCCGATCATTTAGGACTGAGATGAGGAGGAATTACTTCATTCAAAGGGTTATGAATCTTTGGAATTCTCTATCCAAGAGGGTTGTGCATGCTCCATCATTGAATACATTTAAGGCTGGGATGCACAGATTTTTGGTCTCTCAGGGAATCAAGGGATATGGCGAGGAAGCGGGAAAGTGGAGTTGAATCCTTAGATCAGCCATGATTGTTTTGAATGGCGGAACAGGCTCGATGGGCCAGATGGTCTACTCCTGCTCCTCTTTCTTGTGTTCTTATGTACAGAGATAGGGAGGGGCAAGGGCAAGAAGGGATTTGAAAACAAGGGTGAGAATTTTAAAATTCCGACATTGCTTAATTGGGACCCAATTTAGGTCAGTGGGATGGATGAATGGGACTTTCTGCGAGTTAGGAGAAGGGCAGCAGAGCTTTGTATAGCCTCAAGTTTATGGAGGGTAGAACATGGGAGGCTGGCCAGGAGTGCATTGGAATAGTCAAATCTAGAGGTAACGAAGGCATTGATGACGATTTCAGCAGCAGTTGACCTGAGGCAGGGGCAGAGTTGTACGAAATTACGGAGGTGGAAATAGGCAGTCATAGTGATGGTGTGGGTTTGTGGTTGGAAAATCATCTCAAATATGATACCAAGGTTATGAACAGTCTGGTTCCGCCTTCATGACTGGCGAGAGGGATGAAGTTGGTGGCGAGGGAACGGAGTTTGTCGTGGGACTGTCTTACCAATAGTTAATTGGAGGAAATTTCTGCCTGTCCAGTACTGGAAGTCGGACAAGCAGACTGACAATTTAGAGACAGTGGAGGGGTCAGGAGATGTGTTGGTGTGGTAGAGCTTGGTGTTGCCAGTGTACAAGTGGAAGCTGCCACTGTGTTTTTGGATGCTGTCACTGAGGGGCAACATGTAGATGAGAAATAGAGGGTGGGGTTCCAAGGATAGATCCTTGAGGGACACCAGAAGTAGCATTGTGTGGGAGTGGGAAGAGAATCCATTGCAAGTGATACTCTGGCTACAATTAGATAAATAAGAATGGAACCAGGAGAGTGCAGTCCTATCCATCTGGCGGCAGTGGAGAGACATTGGAATAGGATGATGTGGTCAACCGTGTCAAACATTGCAAACTTGTCGAGAAGGAAGAGAAGGGATAGTGTATTTTTGTCACGTCACACAGGATATTATTTGTAACTTCGATAAGAGCCATTTCAGTGCAGTGGCAGGGGCAGAAAGCAGATTGGAGGGATTTAAAGATGGAGTTTTGGGAAAGATGGACAAGGATTTGGAAGGCGACAACACATTCAAGACTTTAGGGCGGAAAAGAGGTTGGTGATGGGACAGTAGTTTGCAAAGATGGAGGGGTCAAGGGTTGTTTTTTTTTGAGGAGTGGGTTGATAGCATATTTGAAGTAGAAGGGGACTGTGCTTGAAGAGCGAGAACCATTAACTATATTAATTAACATGAGAGTCAGGAAGGGAAATTGGGTGGACAGCAGTTTAATGGGAATAGGGTTGAAGAAGCGGAAGTGGGTCTCATGGACAGGGGGAGATAGGAGAGATACTAGAGAACGATGTGAGTTCAGATCTAGGTGGATGGTGTGTGGTAGCTTTAGAGGAAGTTTGGCCTGGTGGGCTAGGGAAAGGGAGAGAAGCGGCAGAGACAGCTGATCGGATAGTCTCAATCTTACTGATAAAGAGGTCCATGAGCTCCTCGCACTTGCTGTTGGAGGTTAGGGTTGAGGAGACAGGGGAGAAGAGTTTAAGAAGACAGTTTTGCAGAAGACATAAGAAGCCATGACTATATTTGCATTCCAGGATGATCCTGGAGCAGTGAGCAGTTTCACCAAATGAGAGCTAGACTCAATATTGCTTTATGTGGTCCTGTCAGATCTGGCAGTGAATAGCTAAACCAGTTGTTCACCATATCTGTTTAAGTCTGCATCCCTTGGACTTCAGGGAGTGGAGATGAGGTCCTTACCAGCGGAATGGCCAGGATGCGAAAGAGTAATGGTTTTAATGGGGACGAGGGCATCAAAGATGGTGGTTAGGGTATGTTTGAGCAGGTCAGTAACTGCAAAAATGTTGTAGTGAACGGAGGACCAAAGGTTAGTCAGTTGAGATTTTGAAAGTGCAGTTGGGAGAGAGCTTTTTCCAAGGGTGAACACAGAAGGAAGTAGGGTTGGGAGGGGACAGGGAGATGTGGGTGGAGAACGATACAAGGATGTGAGCAGAGATGGCCTTATATGTAGTAGCAAGGCCACAAGAGATGGCAAAGTTAAGAGGGTGACTGTGAATATGGGTTATGAGTTTATATGGAGGGTGAGTTTAAGATGGATAAGAGGGAGTGAACTTAGGAGAGAGAGCATGAGCAATTGAGATGGAGTATTTTTACTTAACCATTCTTGAACGGGGAGGGCGTCATTTATCTTGTCACGACATTACAGCTATGTCCTTGGAGCTAAGCTCCTGGCATTGATCTGTCCACTGCTTCAACTAGGGCCTCCAAAGCTCAACCTGTAGGGTTTGCAGCCATTTTTCTCTTCAGACGATTTCCTTGTTGTCTGCAGCCAGACTGCTTTAAGAGGTGTTGTCTGCCTTTAAGTGGCGTCAAAATGGCCCGATATCTGGCCCCTCAAAATGATGTGCAGCCAATGAGTAGTGGCGCATGTAATGCTGATCACTCGCCTAACTCATGATAATCAGCAGGCAGCACAAATATTATGTGCTGCCAGAATCATCATGAACAGGAGAATGCAGTGTTTCTGGACATGATCAAATTTTGAGGCCCAAGTGTCAGCAGGTAATCTAATCATGGAGGACATTACATTCCTACATTCATGCTAACATATCTGCGGGGAGAGCTGTGCCTAACTGATATTTGTGTGACACTTTAAATATTTACACAGTCATTTGATTCCAGTGTTGTGTAGGCCTGTTGTAAGCTGATTTTGAAATTGTTGGCATGAACAGCATGTCCTAACTTCACAGTGTCACAATATGCCAGCATTGTGATGTATTGCTGCGACAGGTGAACAAGATTTATAG
Organism: Heterodontus francisci; assembly: GCF_036365525.1. Lineage (NCBI taxonomy): Eukaryota > Metazoa > Chordata > Chondrichthyes > Heterodontiformes > Heterodontidae > Heterodontus > Heterodontus francisci. The sequence goes on along the minus strand of NC_090378.1, from coordinate 78,628,188 downwards.
CTTTTCTGTAACCTCATAATTTGGCATATCCCTCACTCTACCAATACTATCAACCCTGTTTCAATGAGGAGTGTAGGAGAGCATGCTAAGAGCAGCACAGGCGTACCTAGAAGTGAAGTGCCAAACTGGTGAAGCTACAACACAGGATTACCTTCATGCTAAATGGCAGAAGTAGCATGCTATAGGCAGATCTAAGTGATGCCACAACCAACAGATCAGATCAAAGCTCTGTAGTGCTGTCACATCCAGTTGTGAATGGTGATGGACAATTAAACAACAAACAGGAGGAGCAGGTTCCATGAACATTGCCATCCTCAGTAATGGCAAAAGTGAATGCAAAAGATAAGGCTGAAGCATTCTCAATCATCTTCAGCCAGAATTGCTGAGTGTATGATCCATCTCGGCCTCCACCTCACTATCACAGAAGCCAATCTTCAGCCAATTCGATTCACTCCATATGATATCAAGAAATGGTTGAATGATGAGATTCAGCAAAGGCTATGGGCCATGACAACATCCTGGCTGTTGTGCTGAAGAATTGTGCTCCAGAACTAGCCATGCCTCTAGCCTGACAGTTCCTGTACAGCTAAAACATTGGCATCTTCCCAAGAAAGTGGAAAGTTGACCACGTATGTTCGGTCCACAAAAAGCAGGACAATTACCCCCCACCACCGCCCCCCACCCCACAACCTATTCTCAATCATCAGTAAAATGATGAAAGATGTTGTCAACTGTGCTATCAAGTGGCACTTACTCACCAATAACCTGCTCATCGATGCTCAGTTTGGTTTCCACTAGGACCACTCAGCTTCAGACCTCATTACAGCCTTGATCCAAACATGGACAAAAGAGTTGAATTCCAGAGGTTAGGTGAGAGTGACTGCCCTGAACATCAAGGCAGAATATGACCGAGTGTGGCATCAAGGAGCTCGTATAAAATTGAAGTCAGTGGGAATCAGGGGAAATTGTCCAATGGCTGGAATCATACCTAGCACAAAGGAAGATGGTTATGGTTGTTGGAGGTCAATCATCTCAATCCCAGGCCATCGCTGCAGGAGTTCCTCAGGGCAGTGTCCTAGGCCCAACCATCTTCAGCTGTTTAATCAGTGACCTTCCCTCCATCATAAGGTTAGAAATGGGGATTTCGGTGATTATTACAGTGTTCGGTACAATTTGCAACTCCTCAGATAATGAAGCAGTCAATGCCTACATGCAGCAAGACCTAGACAACATTCAGACTTAAGCTAATAAGTGGCAAGTAACATTCATGCCACACAAGTTGCCAGGCAATGAGCATCTTCAACAAGAGAGAGTCTAACCACCTCACCTTGACTTTCAATGGTATTGTCATCACCAAATCCCCTACCACCAACATCCTGGGGATCACCATTAACTAGTAATCTTCCACTTTATCTGGAGATTGAAAATGGATCATATCCATAGGGACACCATGTACAAATCAGAGGATGGAAAACATGCCCAACGTCGCCCTGATGGCCACCTTTGTATGCGCTGCATCAAGCTGTGCATAGACCTTCAGAACCCAAACACCAAGTGTCAATACATGCTGAGGTTCTATCTGTCTCTGGTGTTGCAAAGGATGGGTCTGGCCACGTTACCACAGAACGCTGCATTCAGTTGGACCATGCCATACCACCTGTCCCTCGTGGAAACGCTTGTGAGAAAACCACTTTTGGCCACAATTCCATCAGATAGTAGTAATGTCCCCCAAGCCCTGCAGAAAAAGATGGTAAATACTGTCAGGTGGTTCCCTGAGCAGACTGCCAAATTCATTTGACAGATGCCTCATCGCCAAGACACAGCTAGGGTGGTGGTGAGAAGAGCCATCTCTGTCATGCACACCCAGAGTCTCAGTGCTACTGCATGCTGTCCTCTAAGTGGCTGGGTGGGGAAAAGCCCATTGCCCACCTCCTACTGGAATGTGCCTTTGCAAAGAAACTGATATTTGTCTCGGTGTGAGTCCTGAGCAGCTCCATAACACAGGACTCACACCGAGACAAATATCAATTGCTGCTGCAGGACCATCAACTCTGTGAAAAACGCTCTTTCGTCTGCCCGAAACTTGTTGGTTTTCCTGTGCAGAGCTATCGACAACCAAGTGTTACAGACTGACATATTCCAAGTTCCGGGACGACATGTTGAGGGATGCACTAAATCTTGGGGCTCAGTGGGGAAAGGTCACAGTCCAAGGCCCTCCCGCCATAGTACAGTGAGGAGCTGAACACGTGTAAAGCTCCCTCAGGCAGTATGCACCGTAGAATGTTTCACATGAAACATATATTGTAATTATAACCTGTAATTGTAAGGGTAGTGAGTGCCAAATACTGTTTTAAAAGAAATTGAACTGTGTTGTACTTTATGTAATGCCAAATTTGAACTGTTATGTAATGTATATTTACAGATTTTATGAATAAAGTATATTTTTTGAAAAAAAACTAACCAGAAACTTAACTGGACCAGCCACATAAATACTGTGACTACAAGAGCAGGTCAGAGCTTGGATATTTTGTGGCAAATGATTCACCTCCTGTCTCCCCAAAGCCTGTCTGCTATCTGCATGGCACAAGTCAGAAGTATGCTGAAATACTCTACTTGTCTGGATGAATACAGCTCCAACAACACTCAAGAAGTACAACACTATCCAGTGATTGGCTTGATTGGCACCCAATGCACCATTTAATATTTAATCTCTCCACTACCAGTGTACTGTGGCTGCAGTGTATACGAGCTGCAAGATGCACTGCAGCCACTTGCCAAGGCTCCTTTGACAGCACCTCCCAAACCTGCAACCTGTACCATCCAGAGGTCACACCTCCACCTGTAAGTTCTCCTCCTCTCACACTATCATGACTTAGAAATATATCATCATTCTTTCATCATCACTAAGTCAAAATTCTGAAGCTCCTTACCTAACACCACTGTGGCAGTACCTTCAGCATACGGAGTTCAGCAGTTCAAGGTGACGGCTCACCACCACCTTCCCAATGGCAGTTAGGGATGGGCAATAAATGCTGACCTTTCCAGTGTTTCCCACATCCTGTGCATGAATAAAAAATGAAAATGCTGGAAGTACTCAGCTGGTCAGGCAGGATTGCATATCTGGGATTGCGTATATCTTGATTTGATAGTAAAATACCTTAAACAATCATAAAAAAGACTGACGCATTTATCTAGGGGTTAAAGTTTGTTTGCAAGCAGCACTATATCAATAAAGAACACTGTGCTGCCCATGCCACTGCCTGCCCCAGTGAATCAATGTAAAACTGCGTAGTGAAAATGGTGCTACGTGAACACATTTCTTGAAATGTCTCACACACGTACCAAGTAGCTTCACATACATTTTGAAGTGAAGTGCACACATTTCTAAGCTTGTGGGGGGTACAGTTCCTGTGCTTGAATGTTGAGGCCCGAGGTTCACCCAATGTTAGGCTTCAAGCTTCCTTTCCATGTGGCTGGCAAGGTGTGCGTAGATGCTGTCTTGAACATCAGGCTGCTGCTGGTGTTGCAGTGGCCCTCTGGTAACTGAGGAAGGGTGGTGAGCAGGCCTTGGGGAGAACATAGTGGTGGCCAGTGAAGGTGAGCAGTAGCCATTGAATGATAGGCCTGCATTCATTTAATGTGGATTTAGGAGACGTCCTCCTGGTCCACATTCAGGTAAAAGTGTGGACCTTCCTGATGATGAGATGTGCAGGACTCGCAATTAAATAAATAATTCTTCCCTTTAAATGTTCTCTATGTGTGACCCAGCCACAAATGCATCCACCTTATCCAATACAGCAGGCAGCACACTTCTGTTCAGAAATATATGCATGTTTCCTGCTTGCCATATTGGGAGCTTAGTAGGCCTGGTACCGCCTGTAAAATGGTTGCTCAGCAACTGAATTTTTAAATCTTTTATTAACCGATGACAGCTTTTTACTAATTAAATGACAGTAATGAGTGCCCCTTGGTGCACCATTGATAAATTGTAACTTAAACCAAAATTTAAAGGAAAACAAATCAAGGGGACCATTGTTACTGCTTTTATGAACCACGATTAACAGGTCTTATAATCAATCAATTAAAAGAAGGTAATAAGTGTGCCCTCCTTAATAAGCTATAACAAAAAGGCAAACATTTAAAGGAAACTTAACAAATCAAACTAAAATTACATTTATGGGTGTCAATGAAGCACTCCAGTCCCTCTGGTGCCCACTGGTCGCAGAAGGCCTCAAACATACTGGCTCGCACCGCTCCAGGTACAGCCAGCGCAGATGTGAATGTGGAAGAGAGGCAAGCAATCGAGTGGAATGACCCCCATGACTGTCTGCTTCCTAGACCTGTTAATGGACACCTTGACCAGGCCCAGGAGCAGTCCCAAGAGGTGGACCTCCAATCTGCCCACTCCCCTCCACACTGGGTGGCTAAAGATCAGAAGCCTGGGACTAAAATGCAGGCAGAAATTGAGGAGGAGCCTCTTCAAATTGTGAAAGAGGGGCTGCAACCTCTCACACTTCAATTATAAATGCAATATGGACTCCTCTAGGCTGCAACCACATTTCTAAGTCTTTGCATTTACATTTTAAATTTTAAACGTCTCGATAACCCACGCAAATAAGAAACCCTAATAAAAATACAGATCAGCATTGATATTTTTAGAAAGGGAAAGAAATACTTATCCAACAAATACATATTCCCAGATGCTTTATTTGAGAAGAAATTTCAAACATTTTCAGACAGGACAGCACTAGACTAGCTTTTGGAATGTGCACAAAAAATCCAGCAAATGTGCAACACTTAAGAGTCATGTAACTGGAAAATTTCTTTCCCACACACCTGGTAAACACCTCTTACAGAATAAAACAAGTGCTGGTGACATCTTGAAATAGCAGGTAATGTCTGATTTTCAGTATGCGTGAGTCAATAGAGACAAACATACTTTTTCTCCTGTGACTATTTTCTCCTTGAGCAACTGACATAAATCTGAAAGATTGTTTGGACATACAATGAGCAAGGTTTCAGAATCCATGGGATTGTTAGTGACATTGGTGGGAACAGCAGACATGAGAAATTGCACTTGCCAACAACTTCTAGAAAGCTCTGTGGAATGAATCTTCCAAAAGCCTGTAAGAAGGGTAATTAAAAAAAAGATTTAATCTGTTAATATGGCAATTTAGGTCTATGCATGGGGAATTTGCTTGTGGATAGTCTTCAACAGCAGACAGATTAATCACAGTGGTATCTTAAGATATTAGGTAAACAAAGTGGTTATGTAATAACTGGGTGATAAAATTGGTTGAACATTGATGTTTGGTATGGAGGTTCAAATCAGGCCTCGGTGATTAAATGGAATTCTTCTTAGCTATTAATAAGGGTCCAATGTAATATTAGTTGGGATAGTCTCAATCCAGTTCCTAGTTTACATGCGTCCACAGCACAAAATTTCAATGTTCATTACAAATAAATATTGGCAAACTTACTTGTTGGTTTATACAGGAAATAAAAAATAAGTCACTGGCGCAGCAGGGGATTATATATGTGTGTATATATATATATATATATATATATATATATATAGGATTGAGCAGCATGATAATATCATGAGCTCTTGAACTGCAAGTCTCACTAGTTAGCTAGTGGTAATAAAAAACTAAACCTACTGGATTCATTAAGGTCAACAACACAAGACCCATCCATAAGAAGCCAAAAGGATTAGCATCCCACTAAATCCAATACAATGAAAGGTTTAGGTTGGGGAAAGAGAATAGGAGGCTTTACTCTGTACCTATATTCACTGTACTGGACCCTGAAGCCATTGATGCTGAAAATGCATGATCCAGTCCTTTATTGTTGAGTAAAAATATTTTACACAAAAAGGCACATAATTTTTATGGATTTATAATGGTAACTGACTGTTTGATTAATACAACCAACTATATTGATTAAGTTAAAATAGATATTAGTGGCACAAGCTGCACCAAGAAGTAGTAGGATACAGGTTTATGCCCACAGCTAGTTTTTGATCTCAGTTGTGCTGCCAGGGAAATAAATGGAGCTGCACAGGAAATGAAGGAGGAAAAACAGAATGGCAAGATAGCCACAATCGCCTCAATGTTGCCAATATGTGGTGATTTTCTGATTTTTCCTTTAAGGTGCATGATTCACTGGGATAAAAGAGGTGAGAGAGATGCTTTTTATCTCTCCCTTCTGACCCCTGAATCACACATATTAATAAAATAATGCTAAATCACTAAATGATGAACAAAATTGCTAGTGCTGCCAATGTTGTCAACTGGGCACATGGAATCTAAAAAGGTTAATTAAGGGAAAAAAGAAGTAAAACCTGTGCAAGTATTCATTTTCATTTGTTTCTCTCCTGTTAGCCTCTACAATATTCTAGCAGCTTGGCATTACCATATTTACCTCCTTGTTGCTACTTCAAGATCTGAAGGTGCACCATAGTGTCATTGTTCATTTGTTGATCATTGTTGTTGTGTTGATTCTAGTATTTTCTCAAGCAACGTAACCCTGGCGACTGTTGTCATCGATTTATTAAATCTCCAGAGGATTCTTTGTATGCATTTAATGACTCTCTGCAGACTTGTTCTAGCAGTGGTTTTAAATTCCCTTAATCCTCTTTAGTGTGTTCTCATTATTCTTCTGTAAATGCTACCTGTATTCAAAATGTACCAAAAGATGACATATGCATGACAGCATTTGTTTCTTTCACACACCACCCAACACTGCCTCGAGTGACTCATTGCATTGATTCCAATACAAAGTGACCTTACTTCAGAGGACAAAACAGAGCAGCACAATGTTCCGAAGAAGGGTCACTGACCCGAAACATTAACTCTGCTTCTCTTTCCACAGATGCTGCCAGACCTGCTGAGTGAATCCGGCATTTCTTGTTTTTGTTGCAGCACAATGACTACCCTACTGCATCATTATTTTCCCTATCAAGCCATCAAGCTTGATTAAACATATCCTACATTGCATTATGATCAAAACATTTGGTTTTGGTGGAACATGTAGGGCAGGATTTTGCCATGTGCTTCGGGTCCCCGATGCCGGGACCAAATGGGAATCCTGAGCTGGCAATTGCCAGGAGCAAGATTGGCATAGCAATCTTCCTGGAGGTGGCCTCCTAATTGGCTGCCTCCACGCTTGTCGTCCAATTAAGGACAGAGGGCAGACTCACGATGCTGCAGGCCTTGGCAGACTCAGCAGGAGAGGTGGGTGCTGCTGAGGCAGGTCAGACACTGCGTGGGCACTTGAACATGTACAGCAGTAATCAAATAAGAAGGATCCAGGCAAGTGCATATGGATGGAGGGGAAACTCCTCCTTTGGAGCAGTTAGGGCTGCGATTGTGTCCTTTCATTACTTCAGCCTCCTGTTTGTGGAATAGAGCCACCAGCTTGCCGTAGGGAGGCTGCCTCCATTTAGCTGGCGGCCTCTGCATGTGGCAGGGGCCACTCCATTGTCAGGAAAATGGCAGATAGGCTGCAAAATAACCCCTAATTGGGGCCTAAACTATGCAAATTGGCTGCCCATCTCTGTGGAGTGGGCAGCTGACCCACTTCCCATCCCACCACTGGGAAAGTTCCCTAGCAGTGGGAATGCATCGGGGGAGGCATCCGGATACAGCTCCCCACTATTTTCCTGGCCTCCCTGCCTCCAAGCCGACCACCGAGGGACTGGGAAAATTCAGCCTGTATTGTTTGATTCAGAGCTTTTTAGAGATGCAATAATTAAAGCAAAAGTGGTCTGGACTACAAAAGGACATAAGAAATAGGAGCAGGAGTAGGCCATGTGGCCTGCTCCGTCATTCAATAAGATCATGGCTATCTGATTTTGGCCTTAACTCCACTTGCCTGCCTATTCTCCATAACCTTTGACTTCCCTATAATTTATGTCATGCACCCGCACAGACATGAAACAGGTAATCATTGCAGCCCCAGGACACCACTACAGCAGTTCCTGCAAGCAGCATTCTCAGCCCAGCCATCTTCTGCTGCTTCATTGATCATCTTCCCTCCATCATTAAGCTCCTGCCACTGGATTTAGTATCCACCACCACCATCATGTGCCCTAAAGTTGCATTATGTACTACCTACAAGATTTAATGCAATGACTCACCAAGCTTACTGTCATAGCATCCTCTAGCCCCGTAACCTTTACCACGAGAAGGTAAAGATCAGCATCATCTGCAAGTTCTTCTCCAAGTCACATGCCAGTCTGACTTGAACATATATGACCCTTTCTTCATTGCCTCTGTTTCATAATGCAAGAATTCCCTATTTAACATTATTGTGAGAGCAGTACCCTGATGTGGTTAAATAATGCCACCACCTTTTAAAGCAACTAGGAATGGCCAATAATTGTGGCCATTGGCAGCACCATCCATATCTCATGAACATGAGATCTCACACGTATACAATTTGTCTGTACAGCTAAAATGCAGGTTGCATTTACAGAGGAAAATGAAAACACACTAAAGAAGATTATGTTTGTCAGCTGTAGCTCAGTTGGTAGCACTCTTGCCTCTGAGTCAGAAGGTGTGAGTTCAGGTTGCACTCCAGGACTACAGCATAATAATTTAGGTTGAGACTCCAGTGCAATACTGAGGGAGAGTTGCATGTCAGAGGTGTCATCTTTCAGATTCATCAGATGAGATGTTAAACCAAGGCCCCATCTGCCCTCTCATATTAATATAAACAATCCTATGGCACTATTTTGAAGAAGAGCAGGGGAGTTATCCCTGGTGACCTTGCCAACATTTATCCCTCAATCAACATCACAAAAACATATTATCTGGTCAATATCACATTGCTGTTTGTGGGAGCTTGCTGTGTGCAAATTGGTTACCGTATTTCCTACATTATAACAGTAACTACACTTCAAAAATATTTCATTGGCTGTTAAGCGCTTTGGGATGTTCTGCGGTCGTGAAAGATGCTATATAAATGCAAATAATCTGTTAATAACGCACTTATGGGTTAGGGAGGGAAAAGCCAGCCAGGGTTCCTGTTCCTAATTGCTATCCATTGAGTTTTGATGAAAAATACATGTGTGAGAACATTGGGTAAAAACAGAATAGAGTCCTGCTATGCTGCCCCTTGCAGTGAACTAGCTTGTTAATAGTCACTGTCAAGGCTGAGCATGGAGAATGTCTACTTGGCAAGGTTCTGGAGGCACCCATAGAATGACAACTGATAGAGATCAACGGTTCCAGGAAAGATGGAGGGAAAAAATTGACATGTAAAAAGAATTGTGATGCCACTTTTTATTTTCTGGTTGTAGCCTCCTTCTGCTGAAGATCAGTTCAGTCTAGCGATGCATAAACAGCAGCAAGCCAAGCGGTCAATTAGACAACATGAGTGAACCAGTGGGTGGTAGTGCCGGCGACAGCCATTTACATTTCCAGATAGTGGCATTATGCTGTCAGCAGTTCAGTGGGAAAGAAGAAGGCCACTTGAGATGGTAGTCAATGCTGCAGGAGACACTATTGGCATCTCATTTACTTTGCTGCTGAAGTTAAAGACAGCAGTGGTGGAAGTGAGTCAATGACCGAGGAACCAACTTTTATATGGAAAGTTACTTATCCACAAAGGCTTTATTTTCACTGTTTTGCATAATTTTAAAGCTCAAAACAATTTTTTTGGAAGAGTTCTACGAGGAGAGGCAGTGCATGAAATTTCCAGTATGAATAACACCTAATTTCAGTCAGGAGCTGGTGTCAGGCAGAGATGGGAACTCCCAATGTAATCTATGGCCAGCAGCCAGCTCAAGCCCCATTGAGACCCAGTGGTGCTCATAATTGATTAAATCTTCAGCCTCCCCAGTGAGAGGGCAGCATTTTTTTAAATAGTCATAATCCTCACAAAAATGTGTTTTGGATCACACTTTGTTTCATTTGTTTAATAGCACTTTATGTTGGTGTAAATTACATTCAAACTTCACTTACATGTAACAAAACAAAACACATAGCTTTTCCTAAAAAAAAACACGCTAAACACTTTTACCATAAATACAGTGTGTAGCCCTTAAATGCATCTTGCTTGAATCAACCACCTTCACTCTGCCAACACCCAACGTTAAGCTGGTGTGGCAGCAGAAATAACACAAAATCTCATCAACATTAAACAAAATTAGTAGAGGGATAGGCAACAGCATATAGAAGTAGAAAAAAGGAATAAGGTGCATAATGGGAGGGTGTTGGACAGTACTAGAGAAGGAAGTAATTCCATATTAGATAGGAGCAGACTGAGAAGGGCTACGAGGAATACAAAGGCAGAATTATAGTGCATGTATGTAAACGCACAAAGTGCAGTGAATAAGATTGGTGAGTTACAAGCACAAATAGCAGTATGGGAATATGATGTAGTGGCAATAACAGAAATGTGCCTTAAAAATGGTGAGGACTGGGTGCTTAATATACAAGGATATAAAGTGTTCAGAAAAATAGAGAAGGAAGAAAGGGAGGTGGGGTGGCAGTACTGATCAGGGAAGACATTGTAGTGTTGGAAAGAGGAGATATCCTTGACAGGGCAAGGACAGAATCTATTTGGTTAGAGTTGAGAAGCAAAAAGTGTATGATCACGCTACTAGGGGTATCCTATAGGCCTCCATTAGTGTAAGAGAGATAGAGGAGAAAATCTGCAGGGAAATCAGAGAGATTTGCAAAAACTACATCATATTCTCATACTGCTATTTGTGCTTGTAACTCACCAACCTTATTTACATACATGCACTGTAATCCTGTCTTTGTATTCCTCGTAGCCCTTCTCAGTCTGATCCTATCTAATAAAGAACTACTTCCTTCTCCAGTACCGTCTAACACTCTCACATTATTATAGTTGGGCAACTTTAATTACCCAAATTCCGAGTTCCGAAGAAGGGTCACTGACCCGAAACGTTAACTCTGCTTCTCTTTCCACAGATGCTGCCAGACCTGCTGAGTGAATCCAGCATTTCTTGTTTTTGTTTAATTACCCAAATATCGATTGGGATAATGCTAGAATAAAGGGAAAGGAAGGGGAAGAATTTCTGGATTGTGTTCAGGAGAACTTCCTTGATCAGTATCTTCTCAGCCCAACTAGAAAGGAGGTATCGCTGGAAATAGTGCTGGGAAATGAAGTGGGCCAAGTGGACCACGTGTCAGTGGGTAAGAGTGGTTATCGTATCATAAAGTTTAGACTCATAATGCAGAAAAGCAAGGAACAATATAAGGTAGAATGGCTAGATTGGAAGAGGGATAATTTCAATGCAATGAGAAAGGATCTAGCCAGGATGAAATGGAATCAAAGATTGACATGCAAAACTGTAACAGAACAATGGGGCCTCAGGTACAGCCTAGGTACATTCAAACAAGGTCAGAAGGTAGGGCTACCAAAAATGGCACCTTGGATAACGAGGGAGATAGAGATGATGATGAAACAAAAAAAAGAAGCTGTATGATGCATGCCAGAATTGAGAACCAGGTCAAATACAATAAATTCAGAGGGGAAGTGAAGAGGAAAATAAGACTGGCAAAGAGAGAATATGAAAATAGAATGGCAGCCAACATAAAAGGGAATGCAAAAATCTTCTACCAGCATGTAAATTGTAAGTGGGTAGTAAGAGGTAGAGCTGTCCTGTGAGCAGTTCGAAGCCAGACCTGGGCCAGCAGGTTAGTCATGTGACTTGCTTTTTTAACAAACTCCTGCATTTGTGGATTCCAAAGCTCTTCCCCCCCCCTCCCCCACCCCACAAATTCCAAAGGGGGGTTTAGTGCTGTCTCTTTTACTGACAAGATGTGGATCACCATTTTCCAGACCATTCTCTGTTAATTGAATCAGTGAGCAGTTCCCATTATCTTTTCCTAGGCGTCTGTCTCTTAGAATGCAAATTTTTTCCCAGCCGCTACTGATCTCTTTAAACAAGTCATCTCCCCACTCCAGCAACAGTTTAAAATTAATGTTCATGTGATTAATATGCCTCATTCTTGGCAGGTCTTCATGACTGTCCTTCTCCCTGTTTGATTTTTAATTTATCAAAAGTTTGCAACTTAACCACACATCTTCATGAAAAAATGTTTGACGACTCAATTTTTTATTAATGATTGGGGGTAGAGGAAGTAGTGTGGGGAGAGGGGAGAAGAAAGTTTAATGTTCCATGTACTATTTTCATATCAATGACATCAAGATCTGTTTTCACTGTATCTACAGAATCACAGATGATCATGTGTTTGCAAACAGAACAAGGTTCAGCAAATGCTTCGATACAAAGAAGGTGCTCCTTTAAGGAGTAAATTATAACTCAATACTCTAGTTGTGAACCTCTGTAATTAATTAGTACCAAGTGCAGTGAATTTGGACTCAAAGCGTTCAAAGGAAGATTCCTAATTCAACTAATGAGTGCTGAAACTTTGCACTGAAGCAGAAAAATGATAAACAGCATCTGCTCAGAACCAGAACATTGACCTAGAAATGATGGGGTGATTTGATGGGCTGAGTCACCTATTCTCATTATTACTGTTTTCTTGTCTAGAAGGAGAAAAAGAATGGGAGGAGGGGGAAATTTCAACTGCTGGCTGCCTATTTCTCACCTGAAAATGGGTGAAGAGCAGGGGAAAATCTGGACATCCATTTATGGACTGTTTCAATTTTCAAGCAGACCCTTAAATGGATGCGCAGACATCCCACCCAAAAAGGCAGGAGGTGGTTTAAATATACAAATCAGTGTTGTACACTGGTTGTAGTACCCTGATTGTAATTTCCATGGAAAAAATGGTGGAGTATGTGAAAAAGTGCAGTTTTCCAGCAGCCTAATCTGCGGTCCTTAAAGGGGCCTCTGGAGGCCACTCTGAAAAGGTACGCTTTTGCTTTTATTTTTCAGATTTTTGAGGGGCCAGGGGTCTCACTTATGTTTTGACTAGCCCCACAAAAATCTTTCAGCCTGCTGCTGGTCTATTCTTGTCTCCCCTTCTCAGATTCATGCCCCCCACACCCTCCAGCCCCTAACAAGCCCTACCTGCCAGCCAACTTTATGCAGAATCTGGTCGGATTTCCACTACACCAGACAAGTGAGTTTCCACAGAGTGCCCATTCGTAGCCTGCACCGTCCAAGTCAAATTTAAACAGGGCCCAAAACTGAAATTGGAGGTCAATCATCTGAGCTCCAGGACATCACTGCAGGAGTTCCTCAGGGTAGTGTCCTAGGCCCAACCATCTTCAGCTGCTTCATCAATGACCTTCCTTCAATCATAAGGTCAGAAGTGGTGATGTTCGCTGATGATTGCACAATGTTCAGCACCATTCGTGACTCCTCAGATACTGAAGCAGTCCGTGTCCATATGCAGCAAGACCTGGACAACATTTAGGCTTAGGCTGATAAGTGGCAAGTAACATTCCTGCCACACAAGTGGCAGGCAATAACAATCTCCAATAAGAGAGAATCTAACCATCTCCCCTTGATATTCAATGGCATTACCATTGCTGAACCCCCACTAGCAACATCCTGAGGATTACCATCGACCAGAAACTGAACTGCAGCAGACACATAAATACTATGGCTGCAAGAGCAGGTCAGAGGCTGGGAATTCTGCAGTGTGTAACCCACCTCCTGATTCCCCAAAGCCTGTCCACCATCTACAAGGCACAAGTCAGGAGTGTGATGGAATATTTTCCACTTGCTTAGATAAGTGCAGCTCCAACAACACTCAGGAAGCTCGACACCATCCAGGGCAAAGCAGTCTGCTTGATTGGCACCTCATCCACCTTCAGCATTCATTCTCTCCACCACCGACGCACAGTGGCAGCAATGTGTACCATATACAAGATGCAGTGCAGCAACTCACCATGCCTTCTTCAACAATGCCTTCCAAACTCGCGACCTCTTCCATCTAGAAGGACAAGGGCAACAGACCCGTGGGAACACCATCACCTGCAAATTCCCCTCCAAATCACACACTATCCTGACTTAAAAACATATCACGTTCCTTTCCTGTTGTTGGATCAAAATCCTGGAACTCCCTCCTAAAACAGCACTGTGGATTGCAGCGGTTCAAGAAGGCAGCTCACCATCATCTTCTCAAGGACAATTAAGGATGGGTAACAAATGCTGGCCTTGCCAGCAATGCCCACATCCCGTGAAACAAATATAGTTTGCAATAATATCACTGCCACCATTGCTTAAACATTGTAGATTTCTCAAATTGGAAATCTAAGCCTGGAATTTTCTTTGGGGCATAATTGGCTTGACAAGTTAGGCTGAAATTTATGCGTGAAGTTGTGCCCATTTTGCCAACAGCAATTTATGCCTGAATTACCTGTGCTTCTAATTTACTGCATGGAATGTAAGTATCAGTGTAAAAAGCTAGCATGATTTAAACTTAACCAGGAGGACCCCAAGGAAACTTGGGCAGAGCTCAATGAAAGCATGAACATTCTTTAAAGTGAGGCTAGGGAGTGCAAGATAAGTGGCAACTGGATCTCTGTCTTTGAACTTCCCTTAAATTGAATGGCCCAGATTTTGCAGTCAGCGACAAAGCAATGATGCTCACAGCTGACCTCAAAGAAAGCTGTCCACCAGGATCTAGTGATTTCTGTGGCACAGACTTCCCTTTTCCCATTGGCTATTTAATTCTGGCCCCAAGTCAAGGGGATCTCCTGGTGTGTAGCAGTGGTGATGTCAGAAAGCAGGGTAGGCAGCCAATCACATTGAAGTTTCTCACAGACAGCAAACCAGGAAGTTAAAAGTACTTTATCCTTTACTTTTAGTTTAAATTTTCAGATAGCAAAATAAATGGTTTATGTTTGGATTAAGATAGAAGTTAAAATAGGTTGTTACAAACGGTTTTTTTTGTACTAAAATCCTAGACCTGTGTGTTTTTAAAAACTGAAAAAAAGCATTTTCAGTAGACTTGGACACCTGTAAATAGCTGGAAATTTGATTGTTGACTTTGTATGCAAGAATAGGGGAAGCAGGCAGCTTCAAGGAAACAGCACAGGGTTTTGACCTCCTTTGAGTGATAGAGGAGACATTGTGTCTGGACATGTGATCATGTCCAGGAAGGTTTTGTTTCACTTTGGACTTTTAAAAGACCAGTGAGTTGGACAACAAGCAGGCGGTTGAAATCTGGCTGTGACCTGCCTAGAAACTGGAGAAAAGACCTCTCTCTGTAAAGGAAGACTTGCATCTCTTGAAAAGAAATGCTGCATTTGAAATGTGGCTGTGGTCTGCCTGGAGAGAGAAAAATGACCGAGGAAAAAAGAGTTACTTCTCTCTATAGAGGAAGACTACTTTTCAGAGAAGAAACCCCTGTATGTCAAGAGATAGCAGTTTTTCCTATTGAAGAACCTTGCTGATTTCATTTACAATTAAAGGCATTGTTCGGGTTGCCACCTCTCTCCATGCAAGACTCTTGTTGGCTGCAATGTGGGGAGGATCAAGAGCCGGATGCATCTCCCCTCTGTCCCACCAAGAAGAGCGTGCACAACTCTCCATAAAATTGAAGCCATCCTTCAGCCCGCTTTTATCATTCATTTGTGGGGAGAGACAAAATTGAGATAATGGAGATTCTCTGGGCTAAGGAATTAACGGTCCGTATTTTGCGGTGGTAATGACAGCGAAGTCTAAGATTTTAGTACAAAAAAAACCCTTTTGTAACAACATATTTTAACTTCTATCTTAATCCAACCATAAACCATTTATTTTGCTATCTGAAAATTTAAACTAAAAGTAAAGGATAAAGTACTTTTTCCTATTGCCTCCAGTCTTTGAAGAATCCCTGCCTCAAGAGTGATTCCTGTTGCCTCCTGTGTTTTGGGAGATCTTGAAATCTCGACAAAGCTTCTACTGATAGACTGCTGTTTCAAAGTCCAAGCAGACCTGTTGCTACACCTGCTGGAAGACCTGTGTGATGCCTGCTGCAGTAAAATTGCTGTGAATGCCTACTCATCACAGACTGCTCATCAACCTCGCCTGGAGACACTTCGATTGGCGTCGACTATTCGACTCTGGGACACCTCACGATTCTGAAAACATCCTACCAGAATGTGATAAACTCAATCATTTTATTTTTTCCTTTTTATTCTGATGAAACAGCTGAAAACCAAAACATCCTTTTCCCCGGTTAACTGTTTTTTTTGAATGTATGTGCATGAGGGCTAGGGAACTAAGGAGCTTTTCATATATATAGATTTATCTCGTTAGTAGTTAAGACCTATTATTTCTTTTCTAATAAATAGTTAATGTTGTTGTTGTTTAAAGAAACCTGGTTTGGTGTGCTTTAATCTGGGGGACAAATAGAGTGTTTAATTTGGCTATTCTTTGGTAGGTAGAAACTTTATTTGATATGCTATGATCTGTGGAGTAGTGGGACTGAATTAACAGTGCCTATCTCCCACCTTGGTCATAACTATATATATATTATTTATAAATTAAATGGAATTTCTCACCATAATGGAGAAATTTGACATTCAGCAAATATAAAATTAGCTTTTAGGGTCAGAGAGGGTGTTGAGCAGTAATAATGAATTTAGTTTTCATTAAAAACCCAGTTACACCTCATTGAATAAGTTGTAACTTTTTCAAGGGTTTGTATGGCAAGACTAATAGTGTAAGAGTGCAAGTTCTCATCAATTCACTGATTGCTTAGGGTTGCACTCTGATGGGACCTCAACAGTGCACCGTCTGGAGGAGGATAGAATCACTGACAGCAACTTCTGGATTTCCACATTACTCTGCATATATATGGACACCCAAAGTTGCTGTCAGTTTCAATGGAGTAATGACAGTGAACGCTCACAGTTTTGCTGTCATTACCACCGCAAAATACGGACCGTTAATTCCTTAGCCCAGAGAGTCTCCATTATCTCAATTTTTTCTCTCCTCACAAATGAATGATAAAAGCGGGCTGAGGGATGGTTTCAATTTTATGGAGGGTTGTGCACGCTCTTCTTGGTGGGACAGAGGGGAGATGCATCCGGCTCTTGAGCTTCCCCACATTGCAGCCAACAAGAGTCTTGCACGGAGAGAGGTGGGATGGTATTAGCGTCCTCCACCATGAAAACTGAGGCAAAATACTGATTTTGTTTCTCCGCCATTTCTGTGTTCCCCACTATTAACTCCCCAGTCTCATCCTCCAAGGGACCAACATTCAATTTAGCTACTGTCTTCCCTTTTATATACTTATAGAAGCTTTTGCTATCTGTTTTTATATTTTGCGCCAGTTTTCTTTCATAATTTACCTTTGCTCTTTTTATTACTTTTTTAGTAACCCTTTGTTGATCTTTAAAAGTTTCCCAATTTTCCAGCCTGCCACTGGCCTTTGCAATATGGTATGCCTTAGTTTTTGTCTTTATGTTATCCTTAACTTCCTTTCTTAGTCATGGATGTTTTTTCCCCCTTTTATAATCTTTCTTCCTCTCTGGAATATATTTTAATTGGGAGGAATTGAATACCTCCTTAAACATCTGCCACTGTTCATCAACTGTCCAACCTTTTAGTCTTCCTGCCCAGTCCACTAGGGCCAAATCTGCCCTCATGCCTATGTAATTACCTTTGTTTAACTCCAGAATTCTAGTGTGGGACTCCAGATTCTCGCCCTCAAACTGAATTTGAAATTCTAGCATGCTATGATCACTCTTCCCTAGAGGATCCTTAACTATGAGATCATAAATTAATCCCACCTCATTACATAATACCAAATCTAGAATAGCCTGCACCTTGGTTGGTTCCACAGCATATTCCTCCAGAAAACAATGTCTAATACATTCAATGAACTCTCCTTCGAGGCTACTCTTGCCAATTTGATTAATCTAGCCTTTATGCATATTAAAATCACCAATGATTATTGCCGTACCTTTCTTACAAGCCCCCAGTATTTCCTGGTTTATACTGTGCCCCACTGCAGAACTACTGTTTAGGGACCTATAGATTACTCCTACTAGGGTCTTCTTTCCCTTGCTATTTCTTATTTCTACCCAGACTGATTCTACGTCTTGATCTCCAGTGCCTATATCATTTCTCACTACAGCACTGATCTCTTCCTTTACTAACAAAGCTACACCACCTCCTTTTCCTTCCCGCCTATCCGTCCGAAATACTGAGTACCCTTGGATATTCAATTCCCAAACCTGGTTTCCCTGCAAACACGTCTCAGTAATCGCCATTAAATCATACCCATTTGTCTCTATTTGCGCTGTTAACTCATTAATTTTATTCCGAATGCTTCATGCATTCAGATACAAAGCCTTTAAGATTGTTCTATTATCAAATTTCCCTACTCTTGTACGATTCCTTGGTGCAATATGATGTTCACACATTCTGTCCCTACCTTTTATTTTCTGGTAACAATCAGCCTCATCACTAACCTGAAGAGACTACATCTGCTGACGAGGTCAAAGGCTTTGGTGAGATCTATGAAAGCAACGTAGAGGGGCATCTGTTGTTCGCGGCATTTCTCTTGTAGCTGGCGAAGGGAGAACAGCATGTCAATAGTGGATTTCTCTGCTCGAAAGCTGCACTGTGCCTCAGGGTAGACATGCTCAGCCAGCTTCTGGAGCCTGTTTAAAATGACTCGAGCGAAGACTTTCCCCACTATGCTGAGCAGGGAGATTCCACGGTAGTTGTTGCAGTCACTGCGGTCACCCTTGTTCTTATAGAGGGTGATGATATTGGCATTGCGCATGTCCTGTGGTACTGTCCCTCATCCCAGCACAGGCAAAACAGTTCATGGAGTGCTGAGAGTATAGCAGGCTTGGCATTCAAATATTTATTTGATGTATAAATGCACTAAAAGTTATTAAATTTTTCACTTGGCATTTTTATCTGTCACAGGTCATTGCTGATGTTGTAGGTGATATAGTTGCTCTGCATAAGAAGGATTATTTGAGAGGTAAAACATTTGGGATGTGTGGTGTTTGATGGAAAGGTGGCCCAGTTCAGATCAGATCAGATTTGACCCTGAAGGTGAGTGCCTCTGCCCTTCCTGCTCCTGTCAATGCTTCCTCTCAGACTGCCCTGTCAGTTTATGGTTGATGAGACTCTGTTCTGGAGAAACACCTGAGTATTAAAGCCTCCCGGGTTTCCCTTGCACTCAACTCCACCTGACCTTCAGCTCCCTCTCCCCGCCATTCAGGTGGCTGCGACCCCTCATCCTCATCCATATCACCATCCTCGTCTGAGGTAACCTCACGCTGACCTTGATCATCCTCCAGGGCCTCTCTCCTCTCCATCACCAGGTTATGTAAGGCTCAGCAGATGACAATAATTTTAGAGACCCTTGATGGCGAGTATTGCAGGGGTCCACCTGAGCGATCGAGACACCTAAATCTCATTTTGAGAAGACCTATAATCTGTTCTATGGTCACTCTGGTGGCTGCCTGGCTCTCATTTTAATGTTCCTCTGCATCATTCTTTGGGTTCCTCACCAGTGTCATCAGCCATGTCTTCAGCAGATAACCCCTGTTGCCAAGTATCCATCCTTGCAGGCGTGCAGCAGGGCTGTTTAGTGCTGGCACCTGGGAGTTCCGGAGAATGAAAGCATCAAGTCTTCTGCCAGGGTAACGTGCACACACCTGCAAGATTCCCTTACAATGGTCACAAACGATTTGAACATTCATTGAGTGGAACCCCTTGCGAATAATGAAGGCCCCTGTCAGACCTGTAGGTGCTCTAATGGCCACACGAGTACAGTCTATTACACCCTGGACCATCAGGAATCCAGCAATGGTGCCGAAGCCTCTGACTCTCTCAGCCTGATTGGTGGTGTCTGTCTTGAATTTATTTATTTATTTATTTATTTAGAGATACAGCACTGAAACAGGCCCTTCGGCCCACCGAGGCTGTGCCGACCATCAACTTTCCATTTATGCTAATCCTACACTAATCCCATATTCCTACCACATCCCCACCTGTCCCTATATTCCCCTACCACCTACCTATACTAGGGGCAATTTATAATGGCCAATTTACCTATCAACCTGCAAGTCTTTTGGTGGTGGGAGGAAACCGGAGCACCTGGCGAAAACCCACGCAGACACAGGGAGAACTTGCAAACTCCACACAGGCAGTACCCAGCATTGAACCCGGGTCGCTGGAGCTGTGAGGCTGCGGTGCTAACCACTGCGCCGCCCCTTGTCCAGGTCCATAGCCTTTACTGTAACCAGAGCCTTCAGCCATTTCTTGATATCACGTGGAGTGAACAGAATTGGCTGAAGACAGGCATCTGTTGGCATGCCTGAAAATGGCATCAGTCACAACCTTTATGCAGTGATGCGCTGATGCTTGGGAGACTCCTCACATTTCTGCCGATGAAGCGTGGAACGAGCCTGATGCATAGAAATTCAGTGCTACTGTTACCTTCAGTGTGACCGGCATTGGATGGCCACCCACGCAGTTTGAAGCAACCTCCGCTGCCAGCATCTCACACAGAGATGTGACAGTCTCCTGTGACAGGTGCAGTTTTCTTCGGCACTGGCGTTCTGACAGTTGCAGGAAAGTCAAACATGGGCGGTAGACCCTGCCTGCTGAGTAGGCTCGTCTCTTGACAGGTGATTGCACCCGGGCCACTCGGCCACCTTCTCCCCCTCCCGCATTACGAGGCCGCACTGGGCCAGCAGGTTGCATGTACCCCTGTCCAGTTGTCCTCCTGTCCCTCCTTGGGGCATAGTCTTCCTCATTAGATAATCTGCCTCCAGAGTTCATAATTCCCATTGCTGTTGTTTTCCACAGATGCAATTACTTCAGGTATTACCAGGTAAGGACAGGCACACACAACTCCCTCCCTTTCACCCAAGAAACAAATACTGCTGGGGCCTGATCAGGAGTGAGTAACACTCAGATGAACCCTGCTGAACAAGCTGAAACTACCACAACTTTAAAGTCACACGAATAAATAACAATGAACAAAGAACCAACAAAACAGTATCTCCAACTTCCTCACAGATACAGTGCCTGCCGCTCTCTTAAACCTGCTGGGTTCCTGAGACGCCCCTGGACTCGTTTTACAGCTGTAAAATCTGACAGCCAATGTAAAATGACTGTCAATTGGTGTTTTAACGACCTCAATTGCCCTTTAATTGATTGTAAGTGGACAACGAGTGGTGCCTCGATCTCACCCGCCGTCCGACCAGCATAAAATGGTGTTTGTGCGTCATGACGTCAAAGACCCGACCGATGTCATCGACCACCATTTTGTGTCTTGGACGCCTCGGAGGAGTCCCGTTTTTCAAAGGTAAACTTCCGGCCACTGTCTCTATTAGTGACACAAACACAGAAAGGAAGGGAACAAGGCAAATATTTCCGTAAGTTGCTTTTTTGACCAAATAACGAAATATGTTAGATCAGAAGATTGGCTTTCCTCAAAAAAGGACCTGTCACTGGTATTAATATCAAAAGGAATCATATGTAATTGGAGCGGTCTAACAGGTTAGTCTAGCTTCGAGCCTAATCTAGTCTATTCCCAGCAGCAGTGGCCTGCCTCTGCTGTCATAGCACAAACGTCATTCAAGGATAAAACCTGTGAACCGCAAAGCTGAGCTTCTTAAATAATTTACAGTAGGCTGTATCTGCAGATGTTACAACACAGCCAACATTTTCCATAAAAATATGAAAATTTAACCACTTCCCTTCTTCTGTAATTTTTTTATAATGACATTGCAGTAAAGCAAATAATGCGCATTATTATTAGAAAGGTGCATAAAATTCCTGTCACAGCAAATATGTATAGGCTGCATATTTATGCCACATACCATGAAAAATATAATATTCTACATCACCCTTCTCTGAGGTTCCTTGAGAATGAAGATTCATTGTCTTAATCACTTTACTAACTAAAGGCTTCCCCTTTCAAAATAAATGATCAGGTTTTGTATTATAAAAGCTGCTAGCACTTAGGTCAACACCTTACTGTCCTAATCCTTAAAGAGATATCGGCCGAGAGATCAGGAGTAAAATGGGTACCAAAGCATCTAATATGGCGGACGTCGTGTGGTGTGCACATTTGGAGCCACAAGTGCGCTGTGTGCCACATTGGTATTGGCATCAAAGGAAGTGTCCAGGGCCCATGCCCGACACAGGCATTAAGCAATGTGTATATGTAGATAAGGGGCTTAACACCTGTTAGATGCCATCTACAACAAATTGGTTTGCCCTGAATGCAACCAGCACGGGGCCAATTACATTTAGGAAAACCAGATCTACATGCATCCATAACCAGCAGTCCCTAAAGGGACTACTGCAGGCTGTCAACTAAAGGTAGGTTTCTAAAAAGTACTTAACTGAATTTTAATTTTTTGTTTATTCATTCCTGGGATATGGACTTTAATGGCAAGGCAAGCAATGATTGCCTATCCATAATTACCCTTGAGAAAGTAGTAGTAAGCTGCCTTCTTGCATCGCTGCAGTCCATGTGGTAAAGATACTCCCAAGGTACTGTTAAGTAGGGCGTTTCAGGATTTTGATGCAGGGACGATGAAGAAATGGCAAGAGATTTCAAGTCAGGATGGTGTATGACTTGGAGGGGAATTGGAGGTGGTGGTGTTTCCATGCATCTGCTACCTTTGTCCTTTTAGGTGGTAGAGGTCACAAGTTTGGGAGGTGCTATCAAAGAAACCTTGGTGAGTTGCTCCAGTATATCTTCTAGATGCTACACACTGCAACCACAGAGCATCAGTGGTGGAGTGAGTGAATGTTTAAGACAGTGCCGACCGAGTGGGCTGCTTTGTCCTGGATGGTGTCGAGCTTCCTAAGTGTTGTTGGATCTGCAATCATCCAGGCAAGTGGAGAATATTCCATCTGATTCTTGACTTATACCTTGCAGAACTGCAGAACTTAAATCGGTATATAGCATGCTGCTTTCGCTGTTTAGCATGCATGTAGTCCTGTGTTGTAACAGAGAAAGACTTGCATTTATAAAATGCCTTTCACACCACTGGACATCTCAAAGCACTTTACAGCTAATGGAATACTTTTGAAGTGTAGTCACTATTGTAATGTAGGAAACGTGGCAGCTAATTTGCACGTAACGGGCTCCCACAAATAGCAATGTGATAATGATTAGGTAATCTGTTTTTGTGTTAGTGATTGAGGGATAAATATTGGCCAGGACATCAGAGATAACTCCCCTGCTCTTCTTGAAAATAGGGTATTTGACATACACCTAAGCAGGCAGGCAGGGTTTTAGTTTAGTGTCGCATCCGAAAGACAGCACTGCAGCACTCCCTCAGTACTGCACTGGAGTGTTAAGCTTGATTTTTTTATTCAAGTCCTGGATTAGGACTTGAACTCTAGACCTTGTACCTCTGAGGCAAGAGTGCTACCAACTGAGCCACAGGGGGCTGAATTTTAATTTCAGGATCAGGACCCCAACACCACACTGCATTGGCTGCTGACGCCTAACGTAATTTTTAAGATAATGGCCAATTAGTGACCAGATGGCATGTTCGCTATCCAATTAAGAACGGTGGGTGAGATCTTGAGACTGTTTTGCCAAAGGATGATGTCCAGCACCAACAGATCGGCAGCTCCACTGTCAGAGGTGGGCACTGCTGAAGTAGGAAGGGAGGAGTGAGGGTGCCTCCATTCCTGGTCACTGGTCTCAAATTAGGTAAGAGCACCAGGAGGGTTTTAGGACACCAGTGGAAAAGCCCCTCCCACAGTAACAGGCACTGGTGTGGTTGTGGCCAATTTTTGGAGCGATGCCTTCCAAATAGAATGGAGCCTCTGGCTTCGACGCCTACCCGCTCTGCCACTGGGAGGCCATCATGTTTTTTTAAATTCGTTCATGGGATGTGGGCATCACTGGCTATGCCAGCATTTATTGCCCATCCCTAATTGCTCTTGAGAAGGTGGTGGTGAGCTGCCTTCTTGAACTGCTGCAGTCCATGTGAGGTAGGTACACCCATAGTGCTGTTAGAAAGGGAGTTCCAGGATTTTGACCCGGCGACAGTGAAGGAACGGCGATACAGTTCCAAGCCAGGATGGTGTGTGACTTGGACGGGAACTTGCAGGTGGTGATGTTCCCATGCATCTGCTGCTCTTGTCCTTCGAGGTGGTAGAGGTTGTGGGTTTGGAAGGTGCTGTATAAGGAGCATTGGTGCGTTGCTGCAGTGCATCTTGTAGATGGTACACACTACTGCTACTGTGCGTCGGTGGTGGAGGGAGTTTGTGTTTGTGGATGGGGTGCCAATCAAGCGGGCTGCTTTGTCCTGGATGGTATCAAGCTTCTTGAGTGTTGTTGGAGCTGCACCCATCCAGGCAAGTGTAGAGTATTCCATAACACTCCTGACCTCTGCCTTGTAGATGGTGGACCAGCTTTGGGGAGTCAAGAGGTGAGTTACTCGTCGCAGGATTCCTAGCCTCTGACCTGCTCTTGTAGCCACGATATTTATATGGCTACTCCAGTTCAGTTTCTGGTCAATGGTAACCCCTAGGATGTTGATAGTGGGGGATTCAGCAATGGTAATGCTATTGAATGTGAAGGGGAGATGGTTAGATTCTCTCTTATTTATTTATTTATTTAGAGATACATCACTGAAACAGGCCCTTCGGCCCACCGAGTCTGTGCTGACCAACAACCACCCATTTATACTAATCCTACATTAACCCCATATTCCCTACCACATCCCCACCATTCTCCTACCAACTACCTGCACTAGGGGCAATTTTTTTACAATGGCCAATTTACCTATCAGCCTGAAAGTCTTTGGCTGTGGGAGGAAACCAGAGCACCCGGCGGAAACCCACGCGGTCACAGGGAGAACTTGCAAACTCCGCACTGGCAGTACCCAGAACTAAACCCAGGTCGCTGGAGCTGTGAGGCTGTGGTGCTAACCACTGCGCCACTGTGTTGGAGATGGTCATTGCCTGGCACTTGTGTGGCACAAATGTTGCTTGCCACTTATTAGCCCAAGCCTGGATATTGTCCAGGGCTTGCTGCATTTCTACACGGACTGCTTCAGTATTTGAGGAGTCGCGAATGGTGCGGAACATTTTGCAATCATCAGCAAATATCCCCACTTCTGACCTTATGATTGAAGGAAGGTCATTGATGAAGCAGCTGAAGATGGTTGGGCCCAGGACACTACCCTGAGGAACTCCTGCAGTGATGTCCTGGAGCTCAGGTGATTGACCTCCAACAACCACAGCCATCTTCCTTTGCACTAGGTATGACTCGAACCAGCAGAGAGTTTTCCCCCTGATTCTCATTGACTCCAGTTTTGCTAGGGCTCCTTGATGCCATACTCGGTCAAATGCTGCCTTGATGTCACGGGCAGTCACTGTCACCTCATCTCTGGAGTTCAGCTCTTTTGTCCGTGTTTGAACCAAGGCTGTGATGAGGTCAGGTGCTGAGTGGCCCTGTCGGAACCCAAACTGGGTATCACTGAGCAGGTTATTGCTAAACAAGTGCTACTTGATGGCACTGTTGATGACACCTTCCATCACTTTGCTGATGATTGAGAATAGACTGATGGGGCGGTAATTGGCCAGGTTGGACTTGTCCTGCTTTTTGTGTACAGGACATACCTGAACAATTTTCCACATTGCCGGGTAGATGCCAGTGTTGTAGCTGTACTGGAACAGTTTGGCTAGGGGTGCGCAAGTTCTGGAGCACAGGTCTTCAGTACTATTGCCGCAATATTGTCAGGACCCATAGCCTTTGTAGTATCCAGTACCTTCAGTTGTTTCTTGATATCATGCGGAGTGAATCGAATTGGCTGAAGTCTGGCACCTGTAATGCTGGGGACCTCAGGAGGGGGCTGAGATGGATCATCAACTCGGTACTTCTGGCTGAAGATTGTTGCAAATGCTTCAGCCTTAGCTTTCGCACTGATGTGCTGGGCTTCCCCATCATTGAGGATGGGGATATTTGTGGAGCCACCTCCTCCAGTTAGTTGTTTAATTGTCCACCACCATTCACGGCTGGATGTGGCAGGACTGCAGAGCTTAGATCTGATCCGTTGGTTATGGGATCGCTTAGCTCTGTCTATTGCATGCTGCTTATGCAGTTTGGCATGCAAGTAGTCCTGGGTTGTAGCTTCACCTGGTTGACACCTCATTTTGAGGTATGCCTGGCATGCCCTCCTGCACTCTTCGTTGAACCAGGGTTGGTCTCCTGGCTTCATGGTAATGGCAGAGTGGGGGATATGCCGGGCCATGAGGTTACAGATTGTGGTTGAGTACAATTCTGCTGCTGCTGATGGCCCACAGCCCCCAGATGTTAGTAAGGAGGACTTTGCAGGGTCGACAGGGCTGGGTTTACTGTTGTCGTTTCCGGTGTCTAGGTCGATGCCAGGTGGTCCGTCCGGTTTCATTCCTTTTTTTTATTGACTTAGTCGCGGTTAGGTACAACTGAGTGGCTTGCTAAGCCATTTCAGAGGGCATGTAAGAGTTAACCACATTGCTGTGTCACGAAAGGCCTCCTGACGTGACGGGTACCCAGTGCGCTGGATTGAAAATCCAGTCGGGGTCGCGAGAGTGCCCTTAATTAAACCCTCTAGAGGCTAAATTGGTTACCCACCACAATTGGGCAGGTGGCTGGTATAGAGGACCCATCGACTCTTCCAAAATTGCTGGGAGGCGGGACTGTGTTGAAAAGGGGATGCAAAATTGCAGACTCACCCACCTCTGGTCCCGCATCCTCAGCCAAACAAAAATTCAGTCCATGGTATCAAGAGCTTCATTAGGATGCCACCTTATTTTCAAGTATACCTGGTGCTGCTCCTGGCATGCTGTTTTACACTCGTCATTGAAGCAGGGTTGGTCACCTAGCTTGATGATAATGGTAGAGTGAGGGATATCCGGGCTATGGGGTAACAGGTTGTGGTGGAATACAATTCTGCTGTTGCTAATGGGCCACAGCACCTCATGGATGCCCGGTTTTGAGCTGCTAGATCTGATTCCATTTAGCAAAGTGTTAATACCCATCAGCACAATGGAAGGTGTCCTCAGTATGAAGACTTTATCTCCATAAGGACTGTGCGGTGGTTTCTCCTGCCAATACTGTCATGGACAGTTGCATCTGCAACAGGTAGATTGGTGAGGATGAGGTTAAGTAGGTTTTTTCCCCTCGTGTTGATTCTCTCACCATATGCCACAGGCCTAGCCTGGCTGCTATGTCCTTCAGGACTCGAGCTGTTCGGTCAGAAGTGGTGCTGCCAAGCCACTCTTGGTGATGGACATTGAAGACCCCCATCCAGAGTACATTGTGTGCCCTTGCTACCATTACTGCTTCTTCCAAATGGGATTCAACATGGAGCAGCACTGATTCATCAGCTGAGGGAGGGTGATGGGTGGTAATCAGCAGGTTTCCATGCCCATATTTAACTTGATGCCATGAGACTTCATGGAGTCTGGAGTTGATGTTGAGGACTCTCAGAGCCACTCCTTGCTGACTGTGTACCACTGTGCTGTCACCTGGTGGGACAGTACTAAGGGATAAAGTTGCAGGAATCTGGATGTTGGCTAATGACACAACACGTTCTCAAGCCCACTGCATCCCCTCCCCCACCCCAGAATCAACTGCCCCTTCTTCAACAAACCCAACCTATTGGCTGGTTTTATGCAGAAACGAGGCAACTTTTGACCTTTCAAAACTGGTGATTTGCAACAGAGTGCTCGTTTGGTGTCCACAGTATGTTAATTAAATTCAAACTTGGTTTTGGGTGGACACGCTGGACACACCGCCAATCTTATGTCCATTTTTGGCCAAAGTTAATAATTACCCCCAGTCTCATTCTGCATGACTTTTTTGCTAGTTACAGGATATATAATTCTCACACAGTGTGAGGCCACATTTTTTTTAAATCCCCATGATTCAACTTCCTGTGAACTTTGTAAATGTATTTTTCAATCGTTTTACTGTTAGGAGAATAGGAAAGCTCTCACTAGCTCCCACTAACATTCAAAAGCGATCTACCCAGGAACAGAGCTCCACTCATTCATCCAAGCATCTACAGCAACAACAACAAGTTATATTTATAGAGCACCTTTAATATGATAAAATATCGCAAGGCGCTTTACAGGAGCGTTATAAAACAAAATATGACACTGAGCCACATAAAGAGATTTTAGGTCAGATGGCCAAAGGCTTGTTCAAAGAGGCAGGTTTTAAGGAATGTCTTGAAGAAGGAAAGCAAGGTAGAGAGGTGGACAGGTGTAGGGAGGGAATTCCAGAGTATAGGGCCTAGGCAACCGAAGGCACGACCACCAAATGTGGAGCGATAAAAATTGGGGATGCTCAAAAGGTCATATTTAGATTAGTGCAGATACCTTGGAGGGTTGTGGGGCTGGAGGAGATTACAGAGATAAGGAGGGGCTATAGCAAGATAGGATTTGAAACCAAGGATGCGAATTTTAAAATCAAGATTTTGCTTGACCGGGAGTCAATGTAGGTCAGCGAGCACAGGAGTGATAGGTGAACCAGGACTTGGTGCAAATCAAGACACAGGCAGCAGAGTTTTGAATGACCTAAAATTTATGGAAGATAGAATGTGGGAGACCAGCTGTGAGTGCATTGGGATAGTCAAGTCTAGAGGTAGCAAAAGCATGGATACAACTGTACCAATGGTATAAAGTTCCTTGTTATCCAAGTATTCTTAAATACAATCATAAAATGGTATTACAAGAAATTAACAGAGTAATGTATTACTAAGCAGTGCTTAAACTATGTATTTTAAATAGTTCAATTCACTGGCAGGACATGAAGCATGTACTATGAATAAAACATCATCCATATCATATACTGGATATAAAATTTCCCTGGAATTCACTGCACATTATTTCACTGTAAACCTTGTTGTGCCACCGCAAACATCCTCAGACAGATTCTTTCTTTCATCGTAATTTTGTCTCTCTCCTCTCCTAAAGGTGGGAACTTTCTGGTGTACTCTCTATCCTCCTATCTTGCTGGTAGTGAATCTTTTTCCATTAGGCACAGGGTGATTTCTGGTGCCTTGCCCAACACGTGAACCGTGACAGAAGGTGAGTGTGAGTTATTTAACTGTGAGGGGTGTCTAAAATGATCCCAATCCTGCACTTAACTAATGTCCACTCAACCCAATCAGGCTCAGAGTCTTTGACTAATTTCCACCTCCATAATCCCAGGCACTGAGATCAGTAAATCCACCCCAGCTTAAAGCTACCCGACCCAAATCCAAACAGACCCGATGACGTGTTGGGTTCGGGTCAGGTCTCTCTTCCGGATCCGGCATTCGGGCTTGGGTCGAGTTGAGCTGGATGTGGACACAGTGCTGCCTTGCTCAGGGAGGGAAGTAATCTTCAAAATTTGAACATTCAGCTGGGATGTCAAGGCGGGAAACGTGCTGCCGGAATGGAGGATCACAACATTTGGACAAGGTACAGCACAATAACTCATTTGATATAATTAACTTTATTATGGTAGTCGGGTCGGGTCGGGTTTCAATTTCATGCCCGAGCAGCCCTTTACCTCGGCTGCGATCAGCTTACTCAGCTCAGATCAGGGTTCAAACCTAACACTTTTCTAGGCTTTGTGAATTCTGCAAATGTCAGTCATTTTACCAAAGAGACTTGTAAGGGACAATGGGCTGGATATTGGATAGCCCTGTTTTTTGGGTGCAGGGGTTGCAATATGTCACCTGTCCCTGCCAGTTCAGATAGAGGTGGGCATCACGCGGATTTGGTATACCCACCTAATGTGATTGATTGTATCATTGGCCTGAGCTGCTCCCACGTTGCTGCCCTCTCCTAAATGCTGTCTGTGGCCTCTGCGCCCAGAGAGCTGCCAGGCAGCATTGTTTGGAAACCACGTGGTACAGGCAGCCTTCCTTTCTTAAAGGCAGGCTGTCCCTCTTAAAGGGAAGCTGCATTGAAGAAAATTGTTACAATTTCAAACATCAGAAAATTGAACGCCAAGGCAGAGAGAGGATTTCAGTGTGATGGATGTGACGCTGGAGGCATTAATGGTGGAGGTGAGCTGGAGAGATGTCATGGTTCCAGGAGGCCCTCAGGACAACCTTCAGAAGGGAATGGGAACAGGTGGCCAGGGAGGTCAATTCATGGATTTAGTTCCACAGGGCCTGGCAACAGTGCACAAGAAGTCTAATGACCGCATGTGGGTGGTCAAGGTCAGTGACTGCACCTTTACATGCCATCTCCTACCCACCACACTACCAACCTCTCATACCTCTCAATGCACCACACCCCCATCACTCACCCATCAGCAATTCCTGGCACTCAGGACTTGAGCTTAACATTCAGATACTACACCACAGTCTCACACACCTACCAATGATGCCAACCTCACACTCATCTCTTGCTGCCTCCACATACCTCCAGCTACTCAGCTATGGTAGGCACTTCACCCAAACACAGTGATACATAATCACTGACATTCTGCCCTCTCTCTTGCAGGACAAGATGGCATACAATTGAAGGGAGGGGAGGAGAGCAAAGTTGATGGGTGACAGGATGCCTGCATCTCCTGAGCCCATGGGAGGAGATGGCTCTCAGCATCATCGGGCCAACTGCAACGGGACCCCCGGCATCTGGCACTGCGAAGAACATTGCGACTGACAGTATGTTCCTGTCTTATGGCCCTTCTCAACTCCGAGCCCACCCTCATCCTGCTATCTGGCATGATGAACAAGCTGCAGATGGTGTGATCATGGACCTCTTGCTTCACACACCATCCACCTTCCTCCACACCAGCATTACCTTCCCCTTCTGATTTCCTGCTTTCAGACACCCACTCAATTCTGAGGCCCCAAGAAGAGGAGAGCGAGCAACAACACAGATGAAGAGGCCCCATCGCTTGATCTGACATCTGGACCCACCAACTCAAATATTGACACTGCATATGCCATGAAGGCTAGTATAGTGTTGGGATCAGCAAGTAGTGAGTCATCCTGGCATGAGTGGGCTGCAGCCAGGCAAGGGGAAAAGTTTGGTTTGTTTGGCAGCTTTCTGGAGGTTACAGATGAGCTCCACTGCAGAGGACTCAGATGAGGACCTCGATGGGGAAGAATGCAGGAGAGCGCTGAAGGGCATACACACCGAGTTGCTGAGTGCATTGGCTGGCCTGGCAGACAGCCTCCTGTCACCGCATCTGCTCCATCTCCCTGTCTTCCTGAAGACCATCCCTCCCCCCCTACCCCACATTCATTGCAGCCTTTGTGAGGTCAGGTCACTTATTCATTTGCCCTCCCTGTGAGGATGCAGCAATACTCTGCAGCAAATCCAGAAGCTGAACGCAGAAGACCTCCAAAAACACTCCGGAGTACTTCCAGACACTTTGCAATGGAAAATGTTGTCAAAAATTAACTTCCCTCCAATTTGGGTGCCTGACTCTTTAAGGAAGGTGAGTACAGGGCCCATTTTGCAGCCTCATGCTGGATCTTTGAAGAGTGTTGGATGAATGGATGGCCTCTACTTTAATGCCAGGAGTATTACTAGTAAAACAGATGAGTTAAGGGCAAGGATTGACATGTGGAATTGTGAAATAGTAGCCATCACGGAGACATGGTTGAGGGAGGGGCAGGAGTGGCAGCTCAATATCCCGGGATATAGAATCTTCAGGCGAGACAGAGGAGGGGGTAAAAGAGGAGGGGGCATTGCAATATTAGTTAAGGAGTCAGTTACTGCAGTAAGGAGAGAGGATATCTTGGAGGGGGCATCAGATGAAGCTTTATGGGTAGAGTTTAGGAATAAAAAAGGGACAGCCACATTGCTAGGTGTTTATTATAGACCCACAGATGTTGTGCCGAACCTTTAACCTACTCTAGGGACAAACTACCTACATATCCTTCATACTACTATCATCCATGTACCTATCCAAGAGTCGCTTAAATGTCCCCAATGTATCTGCTTCTACTACCACCGCTGGCAGCGCATTCACCTTAAAATTATGCCCCCTGGTGAATGCCCTTTCCGCCCTGGGAAAAAGTCTCTGGCTATCCACTCTATCTATGCCTCTCATCATCTTGTACCCCTCTATCAAGTCACCTCTCATCCTTCTTCGCTCCAATGAGAAAAGCCCTAGCTCCCTCAACCTTTCTTCGTAAGACATGCCCTCCAGTCCAGGCAGCATCCTGGTAAATCTCCTCTGCACCCTCTCTAAAGCTTCCACATCCTTCCTATAATGAGGCGACCAGAACTGAACACAATATTCCAAGGCTTTATAGAGCTGCAGCATAACCTCGCGGCTCTTAAACTCAATCCCCCTGTTAATGAAAGCCAACACACCATATGCTATCTTAACAACCCTATCAACTTGGGTGGCAACTTTGAGCGATCTATGGACATGGACCCCAAGATCCCTCTGTTCCTCCACACTACCAAGAATCCTGTCTTTAAGCCTGTATTCTGCATTCAAATTCGACCTTCCAAAATGAATCACTTCACACTTTTCCAGGTTGAACTCCATCTGCCACTTCTCAGCCCAACTCTGCATCCTGTCAATGTCCCGTTGCAACCTACAACAGCCTTCCACACTATCCACAACTCCAGCAACCTTCGTGTCATCGGCAAATTTGCTAACCCAACCTTCCACTTCCTCATCCAAGTCATTTATAAAAATCACAAAGAGCAGAGGCCCCAGAACAGATCCCTGCAGAACACCACTGGTCACCGAGCTCCAGGCTGAATACATTCCACCTACTACCGCCCTCTGTCTTCTATGGGCCAGCCAATTCTGTATCCAGACAGCCAACTTTCCCTGTATCCCATGCCTCCTTACTTTCTGAATGAGCCTACCATGGGGAACCTTATCAAACGCCTTGCTAAAATCCATATACACCACATCCACTGCTCTTCCTTCATCAATGTGTTTTGTCACATCTTCAAAGAATTCAATAAGGCTTGTGAGGCATGACCTGCCCCTCACAAAGCCATGCTGACTGTCTCTAATCAAACTATGCATTTCCAAATAATCATAAATCCTGCCTCTCAGAATCCTCTCCAATAATTTGCCCATTATCGACGTAAGACTGACTGGTCTATAATTCCCAGGGTTATCCCTATTCCCTTTCTTGAACAAGGGAATAACATTTGCCACCCTCCAATCATCTGGTACTACTCCAGTGGACAGTGAGGACGCAAAGATCATCGCCAAAGGCGCAGCAATCTCTTCCCTCGCTTCCCGTAATATCCTTGGGTATATCCTGTCTGGCCCCAGGGACTTATCTGTTCTCATGTCTTTCAAAATTTCCAGTACATCCTCCCTCTTAACATCAACCTGTTCGAGCATATCAGCCTGTTTCACGCTGTCCTCACAAACGACCAGGTCCCTCTCACTAGTGAATACTGAAGCAAAGTATTCATTTAGGACCTCCCCTACCTCCTCTGACTCCAGGCACAAGTTTCCTCCACTATCCCTGATTGGCCCTACCCTCACTCTGGCCATCCTCTTGTTCCTCACATAAGTGTAGAACGCCTTGGGATTTTCCTTAATCCTACCCGCCAAGACTTTTTCATGTCCCCTTCTAGCTCTCCTAAATCCATTCTTCAGTTCCTTCCTGGCTACCTTGTAACCCTCTAGAGCCCTGTCTGATCCTTGCTTCCTCAACCTTAAGTAAGCTTCCTTCTTCCTCTTGACTAGCTGTTCCACATCTCTTGTCATCCAAGGTTCCTTCACCATACCATCCCTTCCTTGCCTCATCGGGACAAACCTATCCAGCAGTTGCAGCAAGTGCTCCCTAAACAACCTCCACATTTCTGTCGTGCATTTCCCTGAGAACATCTGTTCCCAATTTAGGCTCCCCAGTTCCTGCCTAAAAGCATTGTAATTTCCCCTCCCCCAATTAAATATTTTCCCGTCCCGTCTGCTCCTGTCCCTCTCCATGACTATAGTAAAGGCCGTGATCACTATCACCGAAATGCTCTCCCACCGAGAGATCTGCCACCTGGCTTGGTTCATTGCCAAGCACCAAATCCAACATAGCCTCCCCTCTAGTCGGCCTATCTACATATTGAGTCAGGAAACCTTCCTGGACACACCTGACAAAAACTGCTCCATCCAAACTATTTGCACTAAGGAGGTTCCAATCAATATTAGGGAAGTTGAAGTCACCCATGACAACAACCCTGTTACTTCTGCACCTTTCCAAAATCTGCCTCCCAATCTGTTCCTCCGTGTCTCTGTTGCTATTGAGAGGTCTATAGAAAACTCCCAATAAAGTGACTGCTCCTTTCCTGTTTCTGACTTTCACCCATAATGACTCAGTAGACAAACCCTTCTCGACGACCTCCCTTTCTGCAACTGTGATACTATCCCTGATTAGCAATGCCACTCCTCCACCTCTTTTACCTCCCTCCCTATTCCTTTTGAAACATCTAAACCCCGGAACATCCAACATCCATTCCTGCCCCTGTGATATCCAAGTCTCCGTAATGGCCACAACATCGTAGCTCCAAGTATTGATCCATGCTCTAAGTTCATCACCCTTATTCCTGACACTTCTTGCATTAAAATAGACACACTTCAACCCATCATACTGGCTGCAACTTTGCCCTGTCAACTGTCTAACCTTCCTCACAGACTCTCTGCACTCTGTATCTGCCTGTTCAACAGCTACCCCATCCACTGATCCGTAGCTCCGGTTCCCATCCCCCTGCCAAACTAGTTTAAACCCTCCCGAAGAGCGCTAGCAAACCTCCCGCCCAGGATATTGGTGCCCCTCCAGTTCAGATGCAACCCGTCCTTCTTGTACAGGTCCCACCTTCCCCAGAAGGTATCCCAATGATCCACATATCTGAAGCCCTCCCTCCTACACCAGCTCTGTAGCCACGTGTTCAGCTGCACTCACTCTCTGTTTCTAGCCTCACTAGCACGTGGCACCGGTATCAATCCTGATATTACTATCCTGCTCGTCCTGTCTTTTAGCTTCCAACCTAACTCCCTATATTCGCTTTTCAGGTCCTCATCCCTTTTCCTAGCTATGTCATTGGTACCGATGTGTACCACATCCCAATAGTTCACCCTATACCCCCACCTCATTGCTGCTTACTTCCCTTCTCCTGGGACTTATCTTCAGGCTGTTGCATTGAGGCCAATAAAAGAGCTACCTGTGGAGGCATGACAGGGCCTGGAAGATCGCCCAAATAATATTAATGAGGCCTGAGGCCCAATTGTGGGCCTCATTGTTTCGATATGCAATGAAGCTGTATTGCAGCCTTTACGCCCAAAATCAATTAATTTCTACCCCAATTAATCAAATTTTGAAGTGGAGTCACTGATATTATTTAGGCAAATATGATAGTCAAATTGGGCACAACAAGTGTCACAAACAGCAATTGAGATGATAATCTCATAATTTCTAAGCAGACTCTGAAACTGATCTGTTTTGGTATCGCTCATTCAGGAATAAGCCAGGACACCAGGTGAACTCCTTGCTGTTTGAATAGTGTCATGGGGTCTTTTGCATCCACCTTAACAGGCAAATGTTGAATTGGTTTAATGCCTCTCTAGAAGACAGTACCTCGAAAAATGTGACACTCCCTCAGGCTGCAAGAAATGTCATCCCAAATTATATGTTGAAATCCCAGAGTAAGGTTTGAAACTACAAAATCTGATTTAGAGGCAGAACTGCTGCCACCAAAGCAAACTGACACATTGATAAACTAAGCTAACACATCAAAAGGAAAGACAAGGCAGAAGAGCAGTGCATCATTAGACACTTTTAAACCAGGGTGGAGAAATGCCAGAAACCAGTGCAAAAGGGGCATCGCGACT
Organism: Heterodontus francisci; assembly: GCF_036365525.1. Classification (NCBI taxonomy): domain Eukaryota; kingdom Metazoa; phylum Chordata; class Chondrichthyes; order Heterodontiformes; family Heterodontidae; genus Heterodontus; species Heterodontus francisci. The sequence continues at coordinate 78,592,489 of NC_090378.1, read as the reverse complement.
AGAGTCATCCCATAAAACTGCCAAGCTGTGGATGCCAATCGGATGTCCCAGGGCATTTCACCAGTCAGGATCACAGGAGAATCAGCCAGTGAAATGCTGAGCCAGTCGGCAGGTAGGTCTAGAAGAAGGGGAAGAAGGTGGACCGAAGGGGAGCAAGCCCAGGCTGGCAGAAGCCAGCAGTATTTTTGTGCAGCAGGAAAAGCTGCTGTAAACCCAGAAAAACTGAGCGGAACATAAGAACATAAGAAATAGGAGCAGTAATAGGCCATTCAGCTCCTCAAGCCTGCCCCGCCATTCAATAACATCATGGCTGATCTGTCCCAGGCCTCAACTCCTCTTTCGGGCCTGCTCCGCAAAACCCTCGACTCCCCGAGATTTCAAAAATCTATCTACCTCCTCCTTAAATACATTTAGTGACTTAGCCTCCACAACTCTCAGAGGTAGAGAATTCTAGCGTTTCACCACCCTCTGAGAGAAGAAATTCCTTTGCATCTCAGTTTTAAATGTGTGCCCCCTTTTTCTGTAACTATGTCCCCTAGTTCGAGATTCCCCCACCAGTGGAAATATATTCTCAACATCTATCCTGTCAAGCCCCCTTAGAATCTTATATGTTTCAATAAGATCACCTCTCATTCTTCTAAACTCCAATGAATAAAGGCCTAACCTGTTTAGCCATTCTTGATAAGACAACCCCTTCATCCCAGGAATCAGCCTAGTGAACCTTTCCTGAACTGCCTCCAATGCTAATGTATCCTTCCTTAAATACTGGGACCAAACCTGTACGCAGTACTCCAAGTGTGGCCTCACCAGCATCCTGTACAGTTGTAACAAGACTTCCCTATTTTTAAACTCTAACTCCCTAGCAATAAAGGCCAAAATTACATTTGCCTTCCTAATTACTTGCTGCACCTGCATGCTATCTTTTTGTGTTTCATGTACAAGAACACCCAGATCCCTCTGTACTGCAGTATTTTGTAGTCTTTCTCCATCAAAATAATAATCTGCCTTTTTATTCTTCCTACCAAAGTGGATTACCTCACACTTTCCCACATTGAACACCATCTGCCAAGTTTTTGCCCACTCACTTAACCAATCTATATCCATTTGCAGATTCTTTGTGTCCTCATCATGACATGCCTTCCCACCTATTTTTGCATCATCAGCAAATTTGGATATACTACACTCTGTCCCTTCCTCCAAGTCATTACTATAGATAGTAAATAGTTGAGGCCCTAGGACCGATCCTTGTGGCACCCCACTAGTTACGGCTTTTCATCCTGAAAAAGACCCATTGATCCCGACTCTCTGCCTTCTGTGTGTTTGCCAATCCTCAATCCACGCCAACACATTACCCCCAATACCCTATTTTGTGCAACAACCTTTTATGTGGCACCTTATCGAATGCCTTCTGAAAATCCAAATACACTACATCTGCCGGTTCCCCTTTATCCACTCTGCTTGTTATATCCTCAAAGAACTCTAACAAATTTTTCAAACATGATTTACCTTTCATAAAACCATGTTGGCTCTGTTTGATTGCATTATGTTTTTCTAAATGTCTTGCTATTTCTTCCTTAATAATGGATTCTAGCATTTTCCCAATGACAGATGTTAAGCTAACTGGTCTATAGTTTCCTGCTACAACAAAAACAAGAAATGCTGGATTCACTCAGCAGGTCTGGCAGCATCTGTGGAAAGAGAAGCAGAGTTAACGTTTCGGGTCAGTTTCCTGCTTTCTGTCTCCTTCCTTTCTTGAATAGGGGTGTCACATTAGCGGTTTTCCAATCCGCTGGCACCCTACCGGAATCCAGTGAGTTTTGGCATATTATGACCAATGCCTCCACTATCTCTGCAGCCACTTTTTAAAAAACCCTTGGATGCAGGCCATCAGGTCCTGGACACTTGTCTGCCTTTAGTCCCATCAGTTTGTCCAGCACCTTTTCCCTCGTGATAGAGATTGTTACAAGTTCCTCCCTCCCATTTACACCTTGCTCATCTATTATTGTTGGGATGTTTATAGTGTCCTCCACCGTGAAGACTGATGCAAAATATTGGTTTAAATTGCCTGCCATTTCCCTGTTCCCTGTTTTTAATTCCCCAGTCTCATCCTCAAAGGGTCCCACACTTACTTTAGCTACTCTCTTTCTTTTTATATACCCATAGAAGCTCTTACTGTTTGTTTTTATATTTCTTGCCAATTTACACTCATAATCAATTTTCTCCCTCTTTATTAGTTTTTAGTCATCCGCTGCTGGTTTCTAAAAAGTTCCCAATCCTCTGGCCTACCACTAGCTTTCGCCGCTTTGTACGCCTTTGTTTTTGATTTGATACTCTCCATCAGCAGTGCAGGTGACGCCAAGCTGATGATGGATTTTCAGCAAGGTCTTAAACAAATAGGTAGATAACTTTAGGATTATGATTCAGTAACTATGCAGGAACAGTCATTACGTATCCAAATCAGGACGATGAGTGAGCTGGGGGGGAACTTACAGTTGATAGCCAACTCATGATCTTGCTGCTTGTGTCCTTTATGGTGGCTGAGGTCACTGGTCTGGAAGGTACTGTTGAAATTGGCAGAAAGTCTGAGGAAAGTCAAAGGGCAGGATTTGTTCTCCCCCAGGCATCGGGTTTTGTGGTGGGGATGCCTGAAGATGGCTCTGGATGAGGCTCGCCATGGATCTTGCGCCAGCAGGGCCCTGCCTAATTCTCCCGGAGATGGCGAGGCTCCATGGCAGCCCTGCACCGCATGGGCGATGGGACCACCATTTAAATATTCAAAGGAATAACATTATTAAATTTAAATAGACTTACCTGTGATCTTGAGGGCCCGCTGTGCTCTTTGGCTCGGCGGCTGCCACTCCCGCGCCTTCAGATTCCTGTCCAGGGAAAAGCAGTGCCACACTGGTAGGGAGGGAGGAAGAGGTAAGTTTGTCAGAGCGGGAGTTGAGTGGAATGGGGTCAAATATACGTAATTGGTATAGGGGATGGTGGGAAGGGTTGAACCTTAAACTTTGTGCAGTTTGGGGAGGAAAGGTCAGATGTAAAAGGTAATTGTTTTTGGGGGGGAAAGGTCAAATAGTTATTGCAATTGTTATTTGGGAGGGTAGGAAAAGGGCATTGGAAATTTATTTATTTAATTTTGCTGGGTAGAACTTTAAGAATTTAAATTGGGCGACAGGGCTGGCTGCCCTTTAAAAATGGTGCCAGCACCTATGCACAGGCAGCAGTTGCCATTGCTGGGAACGGACAGCCCGCCCACTCCACGAGATTGCAGGATGGGGGGGCGGGGGTTGGCAGGCCGCTCTGTCTATTTAAATGAGCTGCCACGCTTGAGATTGCGGCAGCTCTTTGGCATGCGGCCTACATGGACGGGCCACCATTTTCTGAGCTCGGGCTCTTAAAATCCAGCCCCAATTCCCTGTGGAGTTTTACTTAGCTACATTTGGGAAGCAGGGAAAAACTTTGCAGTACAAAGGCAAAATACTACAGGTGCTGGAAATCTGAACAAAAAACAGAAAATGCTGAAAGTACTCAGTATATGAGGCAGCGTCTGCGGATAGAGAAACAGAGTTGGGTTGAATTTTACCAGCCCTTTGGGGACAGGCTGGGAGACAGGAAGGCTGGCAAAATGGCGTGGGAAGGCATCAGGTGGTGTGCCCGTCATCTTCCTGCCACCATGCCACCTTGCCAGTGGTGGGAAATGTGACAGATGGCCTGCCCACCAGGAGCCCAATTGAGCCGCTTGTGGCCAATTAAGGGCCTCTTTCCGCCTCCACTGGCATTTTACCAGCTGCTGGGGGGCTGGCTGCTGTGTGGGAAAACTGCCAGGTAAACCAGGGGTGGGGGGCCCTACTTTTTGTACATTCTGTGGCCCACAGAGGGGCCTCCCGCAGCAATGGCCACCCCTGTGGCAACCACGTGCCTGCCCTCCACAACACACACCCCCTGGGGTTTGCCTGAGTGGCCCTGGCACCCCTAGACCTCATTTACCTGACTTTGAGGGCGCACAGCCATCGATGCGCTCTCACCTTGCAGGTGCAGCCCCAGCAGTAGCCACCGCTAGCGGTGGCGCTGATGACGCTGCTGAGCTGCTGGCCCTCTGATTGGACCGGCAGCTCTTGAGGGCGGGCCGCCATGCTTAATAGGGACTGCAGCCCTGGCGGCAGCCACTTAATTGGCTGCTGCTGGCAAAATACGGCTCCAGGTCCTGTTGCTCACTGAAATGGTGATGTCCCCTGCTGCATCCGGCCCAGTGGCAGATCCCCTGCTGCCTACATTAAATTCAACCCAGCATTTCAGGTCGATGACCTTTCGTGATTAACTTTGCAGTACTTTCCCTCAAGAGGTTAAACATCCAGGATAAAATCTATGGTGAAAAAAGATTGCACAGATTCTCTGAAAGGAGCTGAATGGGCCATTGTAATTCCATACTATCTTATGTTTGCTTGACAACCGCAGCAGTACCACTTGCAATCTATAGTATGTGGTCCCAAACTCAACTTTAGCCTTCCTTATAGTGTGAGGGTGGGGATATTTTGCTGGCATATTCTTGAAATAATTCTTTTGACACTGCTGAAGCAATGCAAAAACACATTAATTCTTGAGATAAGTCTGTAAAGTCAGAGCAGAATGTGTGTAGAATAGAAAGAAATCATATTTTGCTGTTTTCATGGTGATGGTATTGCAGTCACAAGACTGCTTTTATGCACTTTGTGCGATGTATGGGCCCCAATTGCAGTTTAGTCTCATTGCCAAAATATGAAGTATGCCCTTAATCTCTGCAATAATGGAACGAACAGGAGCCTGGGGAGACTGCCTCCTCTAGATTAAATCTGAACATAATTAAAATAACATCATAAAATATTTATAACACAGTGAAATTACTCATTTAGAAGATTTAGTACCTGATAGTCAACACTGTATACAAATTATACATTACTTATTACAACTGTACCAAGTAAAAAGACTGCATGAAAATAGGTCAAGATTAAATTTTGATTTTGACTGAAGTCATCCACTGGTTAGTCATTTTCTTTTCAAATAGTTTCATAAAATGATGCCACATAACAAACAAGAAACCTCAGGATGTGCACACAAGTCAAATGTACCCTCAGACAATTAAAAATAAAGCTCCTGCTGCTTTAGTAATGAATTTTGCTAGTGCACCAGTGATTGTAGCAATGTATTAGCATTAATTGCAAAGAAAATGCACCAGCAACAGTAATTCAGGCTAAATGTACAGCGCTCGAAATACACTAGGCCTGCTTTCGTACATGAGTTATCCTCAAATTGCATTACGCTTAGCTCTATGTGGGAGAATAAATGCCACAGCCAGAGCCATGACTCACCCTGTGCTAAATAATAAGGCATTAATGAGATGACACAGGTACACTTTAAAATGATTTGTGCTCGCTGAAATTTGGAAAAATTATACAGAAATTAAAAAAGTTAATCAAAACTGAACAGAGGTGGAAGGTTTTGTATTGCATGGAATAATTTTTTTTAAAGACTGAGCTCATTCTGAATGTGCTTTGCTTATTCTTATGATTGTTCTTTGGATGCTAGTGACGTTGGCAAGGTCACATTTATTAATCATCTCTAGTTGTCTTTAGAAGAGAGCTCAATCCAACCATTTACTAGTGGCACTTTTTTAGATTGGTAGAACAGAACATAGGGGAGTACATTCTTGCATTCGCGATAATGTCACTGAACTAGTAGCAGTTCTGGAAGAATTACTGAAAAATATCTGTGTTAATTTAGCCAATCTGCAATAGAATGGTACATAGAACTGTACATGCACTAAAATTACAGCACAGAAACAGGCTATTTAGCCCAACTATCTATGCTGGTGTTATTGTGACACACAAGCCTATCACCGCCCCTTTTCATCTAATCCAATCAGCATATAATTCTATTCTTTTCTCCCTCATGTACTTAGCTAGCTTCCCGTTAAATGTATCTGTACTATTTACTTGAACCATTCCATGTGGTAACTAACCACTCTCTACATAAAGAACTTTCTCCAGAATTCTTTATTAGATTTATTCGTGATTATCTTATATTTATGACACCTAGTTTTTATTCCCCTACAAGCAGAAACATCTTCTCTACACCTACCCCCCTCCATTCAAACCCTTTTGTAATCTTAAAGATCTCTATTAAGTCACCATTGAACCTTCTCTTTTCGAGAGAAAAGAGCCCGAGCTTTTATAATTGGCCTCAGATTAAAGGGTTGGGGACACTAGCCAGTCTTGCACACCTTATCATAATTTAGGAACAGCTGCTGAACGACCATGGGGCTGACTTTAACTTTGCCAAACTCAGCGTTAGTGGAACAGGCGGTGGTGGACCATGTGGCATGGTCAGCCAGTCAACCACTCAAATGTTAAAACTTTTTCATGTATGTAGATGCTGGGGAAAGGACAGCATTAAACCAAATACACATCTCAGTATACACACGCTAGATAGTTTTCTCTATGTTCCTGCCATAAGTCCCACCCTGCCTCTAACTCATTGGCTGATACAATGCAACACATTGGCTGATACAGTGGTGTTGTTGGATATTCTGCACAGTCACACAAACACATAAACAGGACCCCAGTCACTTCCAGATATTATTTACATTTTCTTTCCACAATGTTAATTCTGGACTCACCTCATTTGTACTCTGTCCTGTTAGCTGGATAGTATAGCACATGATTAGTTTTCTGGAATTTATGTGGAAGGCAGACCTGCCTTGCATAGAGCAGGAGTTCACTATTTTACCTCTGATTATGTAACCATGAAGCCAAATGCCAATGTGATTGTTACACAAAAGAACTACAGCTCTCAAGTATTCATATTCAATGCTGTCCATGCAATCACAAACATTCCTCATCTGGGGATAGCCACAAACATGTACCTGGAATTGATTGCACTGTGTAGACAATTATTTTTAAGCACAGCATAAGAACTGATATCAATACAATTTCTTATTTTGTACCGTAAGTGTTGCAAAAGAACCATGGGCAGATTTCTGGAGTTGTGGTGCTCACTGCTCTTTAAAATCATCAGGTTTGCTTATATGGACACAAAAAAAACCAGATTTACAATGTAGTGCAAAATGGCCATTTTCACATACAGTTATCAATGACTTAGATGAGAAGACCGAGTATAATGTATCTACATTTGCTGACAATACAAAGCTGATAGGAATGTAAGCTCTGAGGAGGAGGCGAAGAGGCTACAAAAGGATATAAATTGGTGAAGTAATTGGGGAAGAAGATGGTAGATGGAATATAATGTGTGAAGTGTGAAATCATCCACTTTTGTGGGAAGAATGGAAAAGTAAAATATTTTTTAAAAGGTGAGAGCCTAGTAGATGTTGGTATCCAAAGGGATTTGGGTGCCCTTGTATACGAATCGTGGAAACACAGGGCAGGATTTTATTCTGTCCTTGGAGACAGACACAGAGGCATGGGTGGGGGTGGGGATGGTGGTGGTGACAAAGCAAGGGGTGCCATTCCTGACATTACCTGGGCCCCCTGCCATTTTGTCCGGGGCAGGAAAGGCTGAGGATGACCTTCCCGTCCCAGGTCAATTGAGGCCTTTAAGTGACCCCAACCCCACTTACCTGTCCCAGGGTCTCTGATGTCTATGGTACTGCAGGGCCTCCTGCAGTGCCAGCAGTAGCCATCACTCCCAGTGGCGCTGCTGGTACTGCAGAGCTGCCAGCTCTCTGATTGGCTGGCAGCTCTGGAGGCGGGAGCTCATCCCCGAAAGGGATGGCTCCCTGACAGCGAAGTGTTAATTGGCTGCCCACCTTTAAATAGCAATGGGGGACTGACACATCCCCCCACCCCCTGTCTTGTGGCCTGGAATAAAATCCAGTCTATAATGTGCAGGTACAGCAAGCAGTTAGGAAGGTAATGGTGAATCTTTATTGCAAGGGAGTTGGAATATAAAATTAAGGAAATTTTGCTGCAATTATATAGGGCTTTAGTGAGACCACATCTGGAGTTTTGGTCTCCTTACCTACGGAAGGACATACTTGCCTTGGAGGAGGTGCAACAAAGTTTCACTAGGTTGATTTCTGGGATGGGAGGGCTGTCCTATGATAAGAGATTGAGTGAAATGGGCCTATGCTCTCAAGAGGTTAGAAGAATGAGAGGTGATCTCATTGGAACATATAAAATTCTTAGAGGGCTTGACAGGGTAGATGCTGAGAGGTTGTTTCCCCTGGCTGGAGAATCTAGAACTCGGGGTCATAGTCTCAAGATAAAGTGTTGGTTATTTAGGACTGAGATGAGGAGGAATTTTTTCACTGAGGGCTGTGATTCTTTGGAATCCTCCACCCCAGAGGGCTGTGGATGCTCAGTCGTTGAGTATATTCAAGCTTGAAATTGATAGAATTGTTGGCAGTAACGGAATTGAGGTATGTGAGGCTAGGGTGGGAAAATGGAGGTGACTTAGAAGTTTGGCCATGATGTTATGGAATTGAGAAACAGGTTCATGGGGCCATATGGCCTACTCTTGCTCCTGTTTCTTATGTTCTTATGTTAAAGAAAAGGTATGTAGCAATTCATATCTCAAAGCATATGATGAATTACTTTTGGAAATCAGTGGCTGTTGTTATGCAAGCAAAGGTGGAAGCCATTTTACATGCAGTAAAATGGCTCAAACAGCAATGAAATAGTGACCAGTTCATCTGGTTTTGGTGATATTGTTGTAAGTGGGAATTTTGACCTTCTTTGAATAGTGTCTTGGGATTTTAACATCCACACAGATCAACAGAACAGGGACATGGAGCAGCAGTTGAACACTTTGCTTTTGACAATGCAACACTCCCTCAGTATTGACTGGAGTGGCAAACTAGGATATTTAGACACAGTGCTTTAATAGGACTTGAACCTCTGCCTCAGAGGTTAACAAAAAAGCTCAGTGTGGTGAAACCTTGGTAAGAAGAACGATTATGTTGATCCATTTGAGTTCATAATGACAAAGATTGACTGCAGTTAGAACTGAATGATTAAATTGCAGAGGTCATTTCACTTTGCGCAGATAAAATGAAAAATTCCAAAAGCTGAAAATCTGTAATCAAAACAGAAAAAGGGTCATTTTCTGACTTTGCACCCATGGCAGGAATTCCGCACAGCAGGTAACTGAACGCCGGTGTATGTTTCTGGTGGGCAAAGCTCCCTGCCAGCAGTAAGAAATCAGAAGATTACAACTAAAATATTGAAAAGAAAAGAAGGGTTAAAAAGAAAGAACTTGTATTTTCATTGGCACCTTTCATGACCGTAGGATGTCCCAAAGAGCTTTACAGCCAATGAAGTACTTTTGGAGTATAGTCACTGTTGTAATGTATGAAACGCTACAGTCAATTTGCACACAGCAAGATCAAACAAATAGAAATGTGATAATGACTAGATAATCAGTTGAGGGATAAATATTGGCATGGGATCTTTTACATTGTGGGTTTGACTCATCGTCAGGATTAATTACATTCAAAGGTACTTAAATTGCTATAAAGCGCTTTGGCACATCCTGAGGTTAAATATGTCATGTACAGAAGTGACTTCTGATCTGGTGTCAGAGATGACAGGATTTTCTTTTTTCAGATACTGATCAGTCTGCTGTGTATCTCCAGCATTTTCTGATTTAGGAAACAAAGGTGTTGATTTGAACTTGCTGAAGTTGGTGTCAATGGGTGGTAACAGCCTCAAAATAGGATCCCTAGACTTACCCCCACTGTTAACGCCAGGGCTACGACCATATTTACAGGAGCCTACTGTGGAGATATGAATGGGCAAGATTTTGGAAAGTATAGCCCAGCTTTAGCAACAGTCAAGGTGTCAACAGTCAACCTGAGAGTCAAGGTTCAGTCAAAACCAGAATGTTAGTTCAATATCTAAAATAAGGTCATGAATGGGAAGGATTTGTTCATGAGTAAATGGATATTCTAGAGGGGTGGTGATTTGATCTGCTGACAGAGTCCAAGGGGGTGGTGTTGGGTAGGTTGAGCAGGCTAGGAAGGCGGCTGGCGAGGTTAGCCCACAGCAGTCATATTTTTATTCTTTCATGGGATGTCAGCCCAGCTGGCAAGGCCAGCATTTGTTGCCCATCCCTACTTGCAGTTGAGAAGGTGGTGTTGAGCAGCCTCTTGAACTGCTGCAGTCCATCTGGTGCAGGCCCATGATGCTGCTTTGTCCTGGATGGTGTCGGGCTTCTTAGTGTTGTTGAAACTGCGCTCATCCAGGCAAGTGGAGAGTATTCCATCACACTCCTGACTTGTGCCTTGTAGATGGTGACAGGCGTTGGGGAGTCAGGAGTGTTGTGTTATGAAGTTCTCAACACAAATGCACCAAGCATTAGAAGAATGGTTGGTAAGTTGAATGAAGGGTTCTTTATTACAGAAAAAACAAAATTACAGGAGAATTCTGCAATGCATGTGCTCCCTGCTAACACCGCTCCAACTACTGTATCACATGTTAACTTGTATCACTTCCTGTGATGATGTATACTAAATTATTTACATATTCAGCTGTATGTTAACTAGTTAAAGCAATATCACAACATCCCCTTTCCTTAAATGGAAATTTCATAAATTATAAGCTACATGCATAATGAAATAGGACAATTGTGAACAGTATTTACACATGTATGGTCTCTCATAATCTTTATTCAGACATAACCATGAGGTTTCCAGGTTTATATCGAACCTCGCAATTGTACCCCAGTACTTTAATTAGTAACCTTTGAAGTCGGGGTGGAACATTGGTGAGTAGTTTTTGCCAATCATTGCCAATGGCTTGTGATCAACCTTGACCACCACAAAGATACGTGTGGAATCTAGTGATACCAAACACTAATGCCAATGTTTCCATTCTATGTTCGATTAGTTCACCTGAAAGGGTGACAGCCTTTTGGAACCGAAAATAATTGGTCTACCTTCCTGTAACAGACATGCTCCAAGACCCTTTTGTGAAGCATCTATTTCAGGTGTAGTTTCTTTCCTTGGGTTATAATATCGCAAACATGCTTTAGTAGGAAGTTACTGTTTTTATGAATTGAATGCATGCTGATGATCTTCATGCCACAAAGATGGTGTATCTTTCGAGAGAAGTTCACGTAGTGATGACGCTTTCTCAGAAAAATTCTAGATAAATGGTGCTAAGAAGTTAAACAAACCTAAACATCTTTGTAAATCTTCCTTATCTTGAGGAGTAGGCATTGATTGTACAACCTCAACTTTACTGGGATCTGGTTATAATCCAATGTCAGAATAGATGGAATGGAACAAACTAATATGGTTCACATTGATAGCACAATTTTTGCTATCAAACATGAGAACTTCTCTTCTAGCCGGCTCCATTAGAATGTGAAGATTCTTGCCATGCTCTTCCTTAGTACTCCCCATGACCACTATGTCATCCACAATGAAAACACAGCCAAAAACACTTTCAGTAATGCAATCCATATGCTGTTGGAACAGGTCTTGACTCATTGACAGACCAAATGGTAACCATAGAAAGCAATACCTCCCAAATGGTGTTCTGAATGTTGTTAATTCTTGTGAATGTTCAGAAAGGTGGACTGATCAGTATCCAAGTTTTGCGTCCAACTTCAAGAAAAACTTGGCCTTTGCAAAGCTCAGATTGAACTCTTCTAAAGTAGGAATTTTGCGTGGACATCTTTTAAGTGCTCAGTTTAACCTTCTTAGATCAAGACAAGCCTTAATGGTACCATCTTTCTTGATTACAGTGGTTATAGAGCGACACCAATCAAAGAACAAGAAGAACAAAGAACAGTACAGCACAGGAACAGGCCATTCGGCCCTCCAAGCCTGCGCCGATCTTGATGCCTGCCTAAACTAAAACCTTCTGCACTTCCGGGGTCTGTATCCCTCTATTCCCATCCTATTTATGTATTTGTCAAGATGCCTCTTGAACGTCGCTATCGTACCTGCTTCCACCACCTGCCCCGGCAACAAGTTCCAGGCACTCACCACCCTCTGTGTAAAGAACTTGCCTCGCACATCTCCTCTAAACTTTGCCCCTCTCACCTTAAACCTATGTCCCCTAGTAACTGACTCTTCCACCCTGGGAAAAAGCTTCTGACTATCCACTCTGTCCATGCCGCTTATAACTTTGTAAACCTCTATCATGTCGCCCCTCCACCTCCATCATTCCAGTGAAAACAATCCGAGTTTATCCAACCTCTCCTCATAGCTAATGCCCTCCAGACCAGGCAACATCCTGGTAAACCTCTTCTGTACCCTCTCCAAAGCCTCCACATCCTTCTGGTAGTGTGGCGACCAGAATTGCACACAATATTCTAAGTGTGGCCTAACTAAAGTTCTGTACAGCTGCAGCATGACTTGCCAATTTTTATATTCTGTGCCCCGACCTATGAAGGCAAGCATGCCATATGCCTTCTTGACTACCTTATCCACCTGCGTTGCCACCTGTGGACCTGTACGCCCAGATCTCTCTGCCTGTCAATACTCATAAGGATTCTGCCAATTAATGTATACTTCCCACCTGCATTAGACCTTCCAAAATGCATTACCTCACATTTGTCCGGATTAAACTCCATCTGCCATTTCTCCAATCAAGTCTCCAACCGATCTATATCCTGCTGTATCCTCTGACAATCCTCATCACTGTCCGCAACTCCACCAACCTTTGAGTCGTCCGCAAACTTACTAATCAGACCAGCTACATTTTCCTCCAAATCATTTATATATACTACAAACAGCAAAGGTCCCAGCACTGATCCCTGCGGAACACCACTAGTCACATCCCTCCATTCAGAAAAGCATCCTTCCACTGCTACCCTCTGTCTTCTATGACCGAGCCAGTTCTGTATCCATCTTGCCAGCTCCCCTCTGATCCCGTGTGACTTCACCTTTTGTACCAGTCTGCCATGAGGGACCTTGTCAAAAGCTTTACTGAAATCCATATCGATAACATCCACTGCCCTTCCTTCATCAATCATCTTCGTCACTTCCTCAAAGTTTGTTTCTGAACACAGTGAATAATCCCTTGTCATTCAATCATGTCAAGCTCAGCTTTTAACTTGTCCTTTATGTGGACATTGCACTTCTGTGGTGAATCTACAGAGAGAACTGCATCACCTTTCAAGTGAAGAACAGCATCTCTTATAAAACTGCGCATGGTGCCAAATCTATCCGGGTACTTCTGTTACAAACCTTGAATAGACTCAATGGGGTTGCACTTGCCTTCTTGTCTAGTATTGGTGCTTTCCTGATCTCATGAATCATTGGGATCTGGAGTTCACTATATGTTGGTAGTCCTGCTACAGCTGGACCATTTGTGTCAACAATGCAGAAGGTTTGTGGTGACCATGCAAAACTTCCATATCTGCACTTCAACATCAATGCTCCCACACAATAGATTGGTGAACTGTTCTATGCAGTGACTCTAACTCATGTTGGCTGTATAATAGACTTCCACTTCATTAGGTACATATTTTTGAGTATCCGCTGTGGTAAAATGTTGGCAGTATCGCCGCAGTATCTATCTTCAGTCATCGCTTGTGCTTGCCACTCTTGTCAGGACATATGATTTTGACTGTGGTGAAGGCTTCCAGTTGTGTGATTGCATCCATATGTTGTGCGACTGTCACAGTATGGAAGGATTGTTGACTTTCAGTGCCTTCTTTGCTGCCCAGGTCTTTTCCCACCTCATGAATATGCTTGTAGTTAAACTGGTGTTTGGTGAAATCTTTTTTGTTCTTGCCATTAGGCGGCATCTGTTTTTTGCTGAGCTGTGGCTTGCTGGGGCTTCTGACTGGTTCTTCACTGCCAGATTTCCTACACAGTCTTACCCAGTGTCTCTTTAGACCACACACCTTGCAGATATCTCTGAAAGCAGGCCAGTTATGTGGCTGGTGCATTAGAATGCACTTGCCACATGCCTTGCCCTGTCGAGGTGCTTTGGCTACCTCAATTATGGTCATTGCTGCTCCAAGCGCTTGTATGCATTGACTGCTTGCAGGTATGGCTTTGCAGTTCCTGCCATCTTGAAGGAGACTTTCGTTGTCATATCCTTTTTTCTTATCAAGCAGATCCTTTTGGAATGCCTCTATTGGAGTTGATATGATTACCAGCTCCATTATTCTCTTGGAGATTTCTATGTTTGACAATTCACACTCTTTCCCTTTTCCCAACATCTACTGACAAATTGGTCAATAGCTTCTTTGGGATGTTGCCTGTAGGTCGCCAGTTTGAGTCAATGGATCCTAAAATTGACTTTGACTCTCAGTTGGCCTTCTAGCATAATCTAGAGTTTAGATGGGTCTTTCTGGTCTGCTTCTGACAGTCCAGAGGTGTTGAAGCGATGGAGGCCTTCATTGTCAATCACATCTTAATTGTTTGCTTGTCAACTTCTGTGACTGCAAGATCTAAAAAGTATAACTCCATATGATGCTTAAAGAGTTTGAATTTATGAATAACATCTGGAACCTTCCAATTCATCATTGGGTAGTTTGTGGTCATGGTGTCAAAACTTCTTGTTTACAAAAGATTTCTCTTGCCAGAGATTCCTCTATTTTCCTTTCGATAGCTTTCCTTCAAGGGAAAAAACAGTGCAGGTCTGCTGTGCCTGCAGCACTGGACCTCTGCCCTGCCCTGATCTCTGTGGCTGCAGTGCAGGCTTTCAGGCTCTGCAGAAGGAGACTCCGCCCTCAAAACTCTTTTGGTGGGAAAACCACAACGCTTAATGGCAGTGCAGTTTCACAGCCCCGACTCAAATCGACTCTATTGTCCTCTTTTGAGCCTGATCCTGCTCAAAAGCTGCCTTTCTTGCTGACTAGCATTCAGTAAAACTCCACCTTTTTGTTATTCATGCTCCCTCGGAATACCAATTTTTTGAGTGTGGTTCTCAAATCTGGCCCTGTGTTGCCCTGTTGTGTTCGGCTGCCACCATATTGTGTTATTAGGTTCTCAACACAAAAGTACCAAGCATTAGGAGAATAGTTGGCAAGTTGAATGGAGGGTTCTTTATTACAGAATAACAGAATTACAGGAGCGTTCTACAATACATGTGATACCTGCTGACTAACACTGCTCCAACAACTGTATTACATGTTAGCTTGCATCACTTCCTGTGATGACGTATACTGAACTATTTACACATTCAGCAGTATGTTAATTAGTTAAAGCAATTATCACAACAGTGAGTTACTCGCTGCAGAATTCCCAGCCTCTGACCTGTTCCTGTAGCCACAGTATTTATATGCCTGGTCCAGTTAAGTTTCTGGTCAATGGTAATCCCCCAGGATGTTGATGGTGGGGGTTCAGCGATGGTCATGCCATTGAATGTCAAGGGGAGATGGTTGGCTTCTCTCTCATTGAGGTAGTCATTGCCTGGCACTTGTGTGGCGTGAATGTTACTTGCCACTTATCAGCCCAAGCTTGAATGTTGTCTGGGTCTTGCTGCACGTGAACATGGACTGCTTCAGTATCTGAGAAGTTGTGAATAGTACTAAACACTGTGCAATCATCAGCGAACATCCCCACTTCCGATAAACCTTCTGAAAAGAGAGGCAGATGCCACCGATTGGTCCTTCAGAGAATGTCAAGGGAAGCACAGAGTGTTGTATTCGAAGCAGGAGAGTAGGAAGTCAGAGTGACGGGTTTGGGTCAGGTATTTGGGTAGACAAAGTACCCAATAGGCGCTAAATTAAAGGTGACATGCAGGGTGACAGGAGGTGAGGAGACAGGAGAGAAGGGCCCAAGAGGGCAAGAGGCAAAAAAAAGGGAGGTATTAGTAATTAGTTCAACTCTGAGTGGCAGCCAAATGAGCATGTGAATAGACAGGCAGGGAACTTAGGTTATGTCAATTTGACAGAAATTGGAAAGGATATGTCTGGTTATAAACAGAGAAACTTTCTCTTTACTCCAGGTGCCTTGTATTGGACGGATCAAAATTTGGTACGTCGTATACTCGGTAACCAAATATTACAATAAAATGTTACAAAGTCTGACCAACTGTCAGCCCACAGGTGCAGAATTTCACTGGATCAATTACCTCACTAAATACTAACATACTCCACAATGCAAGGCCCATTATTCAAAAGTTGTCCTTTTTGGTGAGTCTCCCACTGCGGGTCAAGATGTTGATCCTTGCTCTGTCCTACTTCCTTGATGATTTACTGTGTAAAGGCACTAATACCTGGTCTGTGCTTAGTCTTCAATGGTTTAGTGACTAAACATATGATCATGTCTGTCAATTGTGTGTCAATTGATCAATTATATGCAGGTGGGGTATTACTTGATCACTTTATAAGGAGAGACTTACTGAGAATGGTGGAGGTTTTGAGTGTGGAACTACTTGTATGTAATCCTTTTTACTTTGTACAATAAACCTGAACCTAATAAAGATAGGCTCCAGCATCATCCTTCCACAAGCTTACTGGAATTTAACATGACAGCAGAGGATGGTTCCTAAAGCTGAAGGTTGGAAACGAAGAGAATTTTTTTGTACATAGAAAACTAAAATCTCACTGGCTACTGTGGAAAATATAGCAGAAAGCAAGTGTAAATTATCAGGGTATGATTACCTTTCAATGTTCTCTGAATCTGAACCATATGACCAGTGGAAGAATGAAGTGGATAGGTGGACACGAGTTACGTCCCTACCAAAGAAGAAATAAGGTATAGCTTTGGCATTGTCACTCCCTACCAAAAGTAAAATGAGAAGTAAAGTTTTCTGTGAACTGAATGCTCATCAGTTGGATACTGACGAAGGTTTGGATCTTCTTGTAGAATTCTTGGATAAAGTTTACAAGAAAGATGACCTATTAAATGCGTATGAGACATGGTCAGACTTTGATAGATTTCAGAAAACAGAGGGTTATTCAATGGAGGAATATATCATGGACTTTAACAGACTGTATAGAATATTGAGGAAATTCAATTTGGAGATATCTGTTCAGTGCTAGCATTTAAATTGTTTGATTGTGCTAGGGTGTCACATATGGACAGGTTCCTGGTTCTAACTGGGGTTCAGTTCTTGAAAAAAGACTCATTGTTAGATCAGATGTCTTCTGCTTTAAAGAAATTCCTGCAGAAACAATCATTTCCTGCAGCCCTGGTAGAGCAAACAGGGCATTCTGCAGTGACACAAAGAATGGAGGACTCAAAGATTATCGGATTTCAAAACCAGTTACTGTCTGCAGGCATAAGTACAATGGAAGAGTTAAAGACAGGAGGAATGAGGATGAAAGCAGCTTTAGCAGGTCTGACTATTACAGTGGGAGACAGCATTGGAACAGCAATCATAGGCAAATGAATCCCAGGAATGCCCAAGGAACCATTAATAGGTGCTTCAGGTGTGACTCAAAGTATCATTATGCAATGAACTGCCCAAAGTGGAGGGCAGAGTCCCATAAATAACACATGACAGAGTGTTCTGAGGCAGTAGAGCAAGATACTGATGAATCTGAACAAATTGTACTAATCACAAGGAGTTTTAGTCCTGTGATGAATGTGGTAGTTGTGGATTTATTCAATTGTGCTGTATTAGATAGTACTGGCACATCGACAGTATATGGAGCAGATTGGTTAGAATGTTATCTGGATTCACTCAGTGGTGATGATCGACACAAGGTTAAGGAGTATAAAAGTATTACCAGCTTTATGACAACATATCGAGGTCACTGAAGAGAGGAGTTATTCCATGTAAAATAGCTGGAGTAAGCCACTTTATAAGCACTGATGTCATCTCTAGTGAGATACCTTTACTGTTGAGTAAGCCTTCAATGAAAAAGGCACAAATGAAACTTGATATGAAGCATGATAAGGCAATTATTTTTGGAAAGTCAGTGAATTTGCAGTTTACCCCGTCAGGGCATTATTGTATCCCCTTAACAAAACCTGATGTTTCAAGTCAGTGTGCTAGAGAATTATTAATGGCATCAGGTGAGAATAATCAGAGAAAAAAAGCCAGTTGTCTTAAAGTTACACAGACAATTTGTTCACCCTTCTTGTCAAAGATTAAAAGCCCTGCTAAAGATGCAGGTGTGATTGATAAACAGTATATGAGGATAACAGAGGAGATTAGTGAAAAGTGCGAAATCTGTAAAAGGTATCGGAGGGCATTGTCACATCCTATTGTAAGTCTTTGATTGGCATGTGACTTTAATGAGGTTGTTGCCATAGATTTAAAGTTATGGGACAAAGACAGGAATGTTTGCATTGCACATTTTATAGACCTTGCAACTAGATTTAGTTTTTCTACAATAATACATAGCAAGGACAAAAGGGTGATTATAGATAAAATCATTGAGCAATGGATAGGGACTATATGTGCGGCACCAGCTAAGTTTCTGATTGAATATGGAGGAGAATTTGCCAATGACGGAGACATGTGTGAAAACATGAACATGATGGTTCTGAATACCATAGCTAAAAGTCCTTTCAGCAATGGGCTCTGTGAAAGGAATCACGCAATGATAGATGAAATGCTGTATAAAATCTTAGCTGACGAACCAAACTGCATGGTGACAACCTCCCTGACATGGGCAGTTCATGCAAAGAATTCACTTCAGATGGTTGGGGGATATCGTCCTTATTAGTGGGTCAATGGGTAAAATCCCAAATTGCCTTCTATACTGTCCGAGAGTCCTCCTACTCTAGGAGGTACTTTAATTAGTCCCATTTATTTCTACACATTTGAATGTTTTGCGTACAGGGAGATAGGTTTTTTATCAAGGTTGAGGTCTCTGAGAAAATTCAGAAAGCTCTGAGACATCATATAAGGCCATCTGAGGCAGAATTTAAATTCAGGTGATGTAGGCCGGAACTTTACAGTGGGCGGACGGGAGCCGTAAATGTTGGTGTCAAACCCACTTCCGCCCAGTCTGGGGATCCGTCCCGTATTTTACGTAACCCCAGGCTTTAATTGGCCCGAGGCTGGATTTCCACTCGCTTGAGGGAGGAGGTCCTGCCTCAGTGAGCTGCCGGCCAATCAGTGGACTGGCAGCTCTTAGTCTCAGCAGCGCCACTGGGATCGGTGGCCACTGCTGGGACAGCAGCCCAGCTGACGGAGGAGGATACCAAGGAACCAGTACTGAAGGTAAGTTTGGGTTGCCTCACTAGGGGAATCGGTCATGCCCTGGTGATGCTAGGG
This sequence comes from Heterodontus francisci, assembly GCF_036365525.1. Lineage (NCBI taxonomy): Eukaryota > Metazoa > Chordata > Chondrichthyes > Heterodontiformes > Heterodontidae > Heterodontus > Heterodontus francisci. Next base: position 78,573,353 of record NC_090378.1, on the reverse strand, counting down.
TGGCCGTTTGGGGGGAGGGGGGCATCTTGGATCCCGGGGTTGGGTTGGGAGGTGGGGGTGGCCCTCAATCGGGCCACTTAAGTGGCCACTTAAGGGTCTTGATTAGCCTTGGGCGGGCGGGTCACTTCTCACCCCTCACCCCCCCGCTGGACCTCCGTAAACTTGGTCGGAGGCGGAATCGGGACGGTTAGGCCTCCTGGAGCCTGCTGCTCAATTTTACGCCATCATCCGACTCGCTAGGGCGACGTAAAATTCCGGCCGTGGTGTGTTATAAAAGAGAGGGTTATAGGGAATGGAAGGGCCCCGCTAAGGTAATAGGTTGTGATGGTAATACAGGTAGTTATCAAGTGTGGAAATCAAACTGCGATTAATCGGGATTGATCGCTAAATCTCAGAATCTGAGCACTGTTAGAGGGAAATGAGGCACCTTGTACCTCAAGTACTTATGTGTTTTGTGATGAAGGTCCTGAGGAACAGAATGAGGTAGATCAAGGGTTGGATAGTAATGTGAGTGATCATGATGCTCAGGAAAGAGCTTTCACATCCAAAGGACAATTGCACCGAGTAGGTACTCGGGTGACATATATTCCAGAGGGGTCTGATAAATGGAGGGATGCAACAATTGTGGGACATGCAGGAAAATCTACAGGCAAGTTTAAATATTGATTGAATGTTCAAGATGATGGCCAAGAAGCAAAGTCCATGGACTGGCAGAATGGGGTGAAAGAGTGGAGAGTAAGAAAGCATAGTGCAAGTTCTAACAGCTAGTCTGGTAGTGACTCTTGTGTAAGGAAGTGATCACATACTGGAGAAAGAGCCTCCCCTGACAGTGCAAGAGGGAGATCTTATAGCAATAGTTCCAAAAGATATCAAAGTGCCAGTCGAGGCTGGAGTTTGAATACATTACATAATGAAATGAAAGCTAGACAACAATCTCGGAAAAGAACTAGAAGTAGAAGTCCTCATGAAAGTGAAGTTTTAGTGGCTGCCAGTAAACTTGAGGATAACTAATAAGAGAAGCAAAACATAAGGAATTAGAGAGTTGGAGAGAGTTTGGTGTTTATGCTGAGGTTCCAGATAGGGAACAGTCAGCCTTGTCACATAGATGGATTTGTACTGAAAAATGTACAGATGGAACTTACAAGGCTAAAGCGAGGTTGGCTGCAAGGGGGTTTTGAAGAGCAACTAGGTGATACCAATGCTAGAGTGGACTCTCCCACAGCTGGAAAAGTAATCTTAAAAATCTTTTTAGCTCTATTGGCCACATTTTCATGGGAGTGCAGATCCATTGACGCATAAGCCGCATTTCTGCAAGGTGATACTTTTCAGAGAGAAGTTTTTCTGCCTAAAGAGGCAGAAGGAAAACTATGGAAACTGAACAAATGTTTCAATGGCCTTAATGATGCTTCCAGGATGTGGTATTTCTTGGTGAGATATGTTTTTTTTATAACCATGTTTTGTGAGATGTGGGCATCTCTGGCTAGCTCAGCATTTGTTGCCCATCCCTATTTGCCCTTGAACTAAATGGCTTGCTAGGCCATATCAGAGGGCATTTTAAGAGTCAAACACATTGCTGTGGGTGTGAAGTCAAATGGAGGCCAAACCAGATAAGGATGGCAGATTTCCTTCCCTAAAGGACATTAGTGAACCAGGTGGGTTTTTACAACAATTGACAATGGCTTTATGGTCATCATTAGACTAGCTTTTTAAATTCCAGATTTATTAATTGAATTCAAATTTCATCATCTGCCATGTTGGGATTCGAGCCCACGTCCCCAGACCATTAGCCTAGGTGCTGGATTACTATACCAGTGACATTACCACAATGGCACTGCCTCCCCAATTTTGTTGAAAATTGGTTGTGTAAAACTAAAAATAGATTCTGTTATTTTTTTGGTATCATAAAGGGAAACATTCAGACATCTTTATGATACACTTTGATAATTTCTTAATGGTGATACTGTGAATTTTGAGAAATATGTTAATAAGATTGGGCAGAATTTAAAATTGGGAGTCCAGCTTGTGGACTCCAAAACTCCTGACAGCCATAAATCTAGACATGTGACTTCTCTGTGAACAACTCCAATAGCCAGCAAGGCTCCTTATGTTTATTTAGCATTTAAATATATTGGTTTAGATATAAGTCTGGAATGACTTTAAATCAACAATCCTATTTAGAGAATGTTATTCCCATCTCGGTTAATCATGCTAGGTCATCACAGAAAGATGATGAAATATCTAAAGGAGAGGCTAAGCAATTGCGAAGGTTGATTGGTCAATTAAACTGTTGTACAGCCAGACTAGACCTGATGCTAGTTTTGATGTGCTGGAGTTAAGTACGATGATGAAACACCCGAAAGTTGAGAAAGTTTTAAAGGCAAATAAAACATTAAAAAAATTAAATCTGGAGAAATATGTACAGAAGTCCCCATCCTTAGGTGACCCAAAGAATATGAAGCTAGTCATTTTTGGTGATGCTTTCTGATGGGTATTCAAGTACAGCTGGTTTCATAATATTTCTGATGGGTGAAAATGGGAAATTTTGTCCTTTAGTTAGGGAAGCTAAGAAAATAAAAAGGGCCGTTAAAAGCACTTCAGCTGCTGAAACACTGGGTCTTGTGGAGGCAATAGATATGGGGATCTATTTTTCAAATATTTAGGTGAGATTCTGAACAAGAGACATACTGAAGGTAGGATACCCATTGAATGTTATGTTATGTTCTTTGTGGGATAAAGTACACTGTTGTTACGACTGAGGTTGGCGGAATGCACTGTCTTTCTCTAGTTCCACTACTCCACTGGTCACAACATATATTTAATGTTTTACCCAGTTACTGATATGGCCAATTATATACTTTATTTATATTAGTTTCAGAATAAAAATCCACCAACCGGATTTCTGTAATAAACAACAAAATTATTGATTTATTATTAAACAAGACTTATTCAACAAAGGTGCAAAGCTTATTAACACACAGTTCAAAATATGAAAGTATAAATATATACCCTTCTAAAATAACCTAACACACCTGCACACGCTCTCACTGGTTCAAACAAAGAGAAATGAAAAAACTGACTCTACAGAGATCAACTTTTAAAAAAACTTTGGCAATGTTATTGCCAATTCTTGAAGAAAAAGGATAAGATAGGGAATGTTGCAGATGGCCTTTGTTCTGGCATCCGGCTACATGTGGATGGCTGTCACTGGGATCTTTCTGTACCAGTTCTGTTCAGGAGACGTTGAGGTGTAGTCTTGCAGGCTTTTCAGGAGAATTACTGCATCAGTGGGTTCAGCTATCACACTGGATTCTCAGAAAAATTTTCAAAACAGGTGGCAAAGGATGAGTTGGGTGGCTTCTCTCTTAGCAGTCCACGCCCAAATCAGAAATCCAAAACTCCTGACAGCCATAAACCTAGACATGTGACTTCTCTGTGAACAACTCCAATGGCCAGCAAGGCTCCTTATGTTTATTTAGCATTTTGTCTCTTACAGTAAATGTTTTTTGAAAAAAAACAAATCCAGGCATCTCCTCAGTCTTTCAAATGAACCAATTTTCACAATCTTTTAAACATGAATCCTCAAAAAATATTAGTAATGGAAGCCCCTTCATGACACCGCCACCCTTGGAGGAATGAAACATTATAAAGTATGGACAAAAACAAAATAAATAAAAAAATTAAACCACATTTTCACACTCATTCTCATTCACTCTTTACCTGTAACTAATACAGTTCTGCCCTGTGCAATCTTTGTACTCAAAACAAAGTTAAATTCTAGATAAAGCATCAGCAATTACATTGTTTTCCCCCGCAATGTGAATAATCTTTAAATGATAGGACTGCAATAGTAAACTCCATTGAAATAGTCTGGCATTCTGGGTTTTGAATTTTTCCACAAAGGCTAGGAGGTTATGATCAGTATATACCAGTGTCTCCCTGTAGCTGTGGCAAACGTATACTTCAAAATGTTTAAGAGCTAGTAGTAAGTCCAGGGTTTGTTTTTCCACTGTACAGTATCTCTTTTGGTGTCAATTTAGCTTTTTGGAAAAGTATCCCACTGGCCTTTCCATGTCTGATTTATCTTGTAACAGGACTGCACCAACCCTCACTAGCATCAATTGCTACCTTGAAGGGCTTAGTGAAGTTTTTTAAAATTCATTTGTTGGATGTGGGCATCACTGGCTAGGCCAGCATTTATTGCCCATCCCTAATAGTCCTTGAACTGTGGCTTGCTAGGCCATTTAGAAAGCATTTAAGATGAACCAAATGGGTTTTTATAACAATGGTTTTATGGTCATTATTAGAGTAGCTTTTAATTCCAGACTTATTAATTGAATTCAAATCATGCTATATGCCGTGGTGGGATTTGTACCCATGTCCCCAGAGCATTAGCTTGGACTCTAGATTACTAGTCCAGTGACGTACCACTACACCACCACCTCCCCTTGCCCCTTTGGGGCAGCCAACACTGGTTCATTGATCAAAATTGCTTTCAGCCTCTCAAAAGATGCTTGGCACTCCCCTGACCACACTACCGTGGCTTTCTTTTGTAGCAAATCCATCAGTGGAGCAGCCATAGTGCTGAAATTTGGTACAAACTTGTGGTAGAAACTACACATCCCTAAAAACTTCTTGATTTCTCATCTAATCTTAGGGGCAGGGAACTCCATCAATGCTTGTACTTTTGCTGTTCTTGGCAACACTTGTCCTTGTCCTACTATATGCCCTAGGTAGGTTACCCACACTTTTGCGAATTCGCTTTTGGCAAGGATTATCACCAAACCAGCCGACTGTAACTTTCTAAGCGGAGTTTCTAGTTCTTCGAAGTCGTCCGTCTGTCACTGTATACCAAGGTAAAGCACACAGTTAGGAACACTGGCTACCACTTGGTTCATTAGTCTCTGGAAAGTTGCTGGGGCATTTTTTAGCTCGAATGGCATCACTTGGCATTGGAAAAGATTGTCTGGTGAGACAAAGGCCGATATTTCTTTAGCTCGGGATGTTAAAGGAACCTGCCAGTATCCCTTTAACAAATCTATTTTGGTAAGAAACGTGGCACTGCCAATTCTGTCAATACAGTCTTCCAAACAAGGAACTGGATAGAAGTCTGCCTTTAGCGTTAACCTTTCTAGAGTCTATGCAAAATCTATTTGAACTGTCAGGTTATTGCACTAACACGACTGGGGAACTCCAGCTGCTTTGACTGGGTTCAATTAGGTGGTTTTCCAACATGTATTGAATTTTTGCTTTCACCAGGGCCTGTTTCTCTGGATCTAAGCAGGAAGGGTTATAGGAGAGGATTCTCCTACATCCACATCATGTATGGCTAAGGTTGTACATCCTGGTGTGTCTCTACAGACTCCTTTAAATGCTGTAAGTAGCCTTGTTCGGTCTCCTCATTGTTCTGCATCTAAATATGAAAGCATAGTCTCTAATCTCCCTAACAATTCAGTATTAGCTAACCGGATAGTAGAGCGTTCAATTTGGGAATTGTCTAGGCCTCCTTCTGCCTCATCCTCACTATCCCTTTTGTCCTTCACTGTCCTTACTACCTGATATACCTGTGCTTGCTTATCCTCCTCCCGGCGGCGATATTGTTTCAACATATGACACAGCCGATTCTTTTTCCGGCAATCTGGGATGTCAGTCAAATAATTTACTTTACCAATCCTTTTGATTACTCTATTTGGACCACTGAACCGTGCTTTCAGTGGTTCACCCTGTAAAGGCAGTAATATCCCCTGGTTGAAATGTTCGGGTCTTGGCATGCTTGTCTGCCCATTTCTCCATGGTTGTTTGGGAAGCTTTAAGGTGTTCCTGAGCCATTTTGCAGACACTCGTGAGCTGCTGCTGGAACACGGATACATAATCTAACATGGAAGGTTCATTCCTCTGTTCTAAAAAATTTTCTTTGATTAGTTTCAGAGGACCTCTTATCTCATGTCCATAAACTAATTCAAAAGGACTAAAACCGGTAGACTCATTTGGTGAGTCCCTGGTGGTAAACAAAAGAAATATTAGCCCTTTGTCCCAATCATGGGGATATTCATGACAATATGTCCTGATCATAATTTTGAGGGTCTGATGGTACCGTTCTAAAGCCCCTTGTGTCTGTGGGTGGTATGCTGAGGTATAAAGATTACTCATTACTGCCTGAAAAGTTTTAGATAAAAATTTGGAACCTTGATCTGACTGAATCTCAACCGGTAATCCATATTGAGCGAAGAACTGGGTTAACCTCTCTACCACTACCTGAGCAGAATGTGTTCTCAAGGGAATGGCCTCTGGGAACCGAGTAGCCATGTCCATAAAAGTGGTTATATATTGGTGTCCCACCTATGTTTTCGGTAAAGGTCCTACACAGTCTACCAAAACCCTACCAAATGGTTCCCCAAGAACTGGTATGAGAATTAGAGATGCTGGTTTTATTGCAGGTTGTGGCTTTCCCACAATCTGCATGTATGGCATGTTTTACAAAATTGCACCACGTCCTTGTGAAGATCTGGCCAGTAAAAATGTTGACTTATATGTGCTTGGGTCTTCCGGATCCCTACATGTCCTGCTATAGGAATTTCATGGGCTATCCTTAATACTTCCTGGCAACATTTGGGTGGTACCACTATCTGGTGAACCACCTTCCTTCTTCATCTGCAGGTCTGTGAGGAGGTCTCCACTTCCTCATCAGAATCCCATTTTTAATATAGTAGCATTGCATAACTCCCTCTGCCTCAGCTTTGGTTTGAACTGATTGTGCCACTTTACTTAACTCTGGATTGGCTTGCTGAGCCTCAATCAACTGGGTGGCACAGTGGCGCAGTGGTTAGCACCGCAGCCTCACAGCTCTAGCGACCCGGGTTCAATTCTGGGTACTGCCTGTGTGGAGTTTGCAAGTTCTCCCTGTGTCTGCGTGGGTTTCCTCCGGGTGCTCCGGTTTCCTCCCACATGCCAAAGACTTGCAGGTTGATAGGTTAATTGGCCATTATAAATTGCCCCTAGTATAGGTAGGTGGTAGGGAAATATAGTAACAGGTGGGGATGTGATAGGAATATGGAATTAGTGTAGGATTAGTATAAATGGGTGGTTGATGGTCGGCACAGACTCGGTGGGCCGGAGGGCCTGTTTCAGTGCTGTATCTCTAAAGACTTACTGAACATTTCTTTTAGATTATCCAAATCCCCCCAAAAAGTTTCAGATAGCCAAATATCTGTCTGTGGTGTGAATTTGACCTCCGATGATAGAACTTGTTTAGCCATTGCTCAGGTTACTACACATGAAGGAAAATTTCCTGAAACCTTTTCTGCAACTGTTCTCTCTCTTTGACTTCACTTGGTCTTCCGTGACTACTGCAGAAGCTACTACCTCTGCTCTGCCAAATCATTCTCCAGGAGTAGGTCAACTTCATCTACAGGCAAACTATGGACAACTCCTATTGTTACCAGACATTAGGTCACACTCCAGGTGCACCCGATGCAAAGGTTTTTTTAATTCCTTTGGAGTATGTTCGCATCGCTGGCTAGGCCAGTATTTATTGCCCATCCCTGATAGCCCTTGAGAAGGTGGTGGTGAGCTGCCTTCTTGAACTGCTGCAGTCCTTGGGGTGTAGGTACACCAACAGTGCTGTTAGAAAGGGAGTTCCAGGATTTTGATCCAGGGTGAAGGAACAGCGATATATTTCAGGATGGTGTGTGGCTTGGAGGGGAACTTGCAGGTGGTGGTGTTTCCATACATCTGCTGCCCTTGTCTTTCTAGATGGTAGAGGTCGCGCATTTGCCTATAAAGAATTATAATTTATTCCAGAGTGCTGCACAAACACACTTGCATCAGAAGTAGCTGTTTCGGTAGTGTAAACTTTACAGTAATGCACAAGAAACCTGGTGTTTTCTTTTTCCCCTTTTCAATTATTATTACCCTACTTTCAATTGCACTTCATCAGCTTTGGGTTATAACAGACGAGCCCTCAATTACATGGTACAACTGAGGTTTGAGGATCGCACTGTCTTTCTCTAATTTCACTATCCCACTGGCCACAACGTATATTTAAATGCTTTACTCATTTACCGATACGGCCAATTATATACTTTATCTATATTAGTTTCAGAATAAAAATCTGCCAACCAGGTTTCTTTAATAAACAACAAAATTATTGATTTATTATGCAACAAGACTTATTCAATAAAGTTGCAAAGTTTATTAATACACAGTTTGAAATATGAAGGTATAAATATCTACTGTTCTAAAATAGCCTAACACACATGCACACACACACCAGTTAAAGAAAAAATAAAGAAAAATGAAAATAACTGGCTCTACAGAGATCAACTTAAACAAAAAATGCTTTGGCCTAGTTATTGTCAATTCTTGAAGAAAAAGGATAAGGAATGGAATGTTCCAGATGGCCTTTAGTCTGGTGCCTGGGTACACGTAGACGTCTGTCACCGGCATCTTTCTGGAGCAGTTGTGTTCAGAAGATGTTGAGGCATAGTCTTGCAGGCTTTTCGGGAGAATAACTGCATCAGTGGGTTCAGCTATCACATTGGATTCTCAGAGACTTTTCAAAACAGGTGGCAAAATATGAGTTGGGTGGCTCCTCTCCTAGCAGGTTATACACCAACTGACCATTCAAATAGTCCACACCCAAATAGAAAGCGAAAATTCCTGACAACCATAAACCTAGTCATGTGACTTCCCTGTAAATAATTCCAATAGCCAGCAAGGCTCCTTGGACTGAAATCTATGAGCACGCCGCAAATCATGGTGGCATGCTTTGAAGTTGGCGCTCTGCCCACCCGGAGCAGCCACCGCTGAGCTCCCGCAATATTTCGCACAGGGGCTCATTTAAATGGAGGGGGCAGAGCGTCCACCCCCGATGCCATACAGGGGGCGGCCTCTCCGTCCCTGGCAACGGCATCCGGCGCCACCACGCAGGTGCCATTTCTAAAGAGCTTCGAGCCCTTAGAAGAAATTTGCATTTTTAAAGGGAAAATGTGAAATGTCACAATAAGAAAACAAGCGAGAACCCTCTTCCACCCCCGAAATGTTGTAGAAAGGTTTCATTTTCCCTCCCTCCCGAAAACAATGCTTTGCCGCTCCCGAACTTTCACCCCCCAAACTTAAAGATCTTTGCCCTTCAATCCCTTCCTAACATCCCCTTTGACAATGGAATCAGTTTACTCTGTTCCCTCCCCGACCTGAAAATTACACTCCTCTCCCCTTCCCACCAGTGTCTTACCTCGGTTCCCCAAACGGGGATCCAAAGGCGTGGGACTTCTAGCCACCGGCCGGAATATCGCCATGGGACGGCCACCCGGTCCAGGTAAGTTTATTAACATGCATTTGAATTAATTTTATTATGCAAATGATGGCTGTGTCGCCGTGCGGTGTGTGGGCCGCACCAAGGCCTCGCCAACGCCGGTAAAATGCGCGGGGCCTTCTCGGCATCAGGGGTCGAGGCGGGCCTCCCCCAGAAACATTTTCTGCGCCCCCCCCCCGCCATAACCCCGACGGCTGAGGGCTAGTAAAATTTAGCCCCTTATGTTAATTTTAACACTGCATTGTCTCTTCCAGTAAGTGTTTTTTTTTAATCCAAAGTGTCCTTCCAGTAACCTTAAAAAAAACAAATCCAGGCATCTCCTCAGTCTTTCAAATGAATCAGTTTTCACAATCTTTTAAACACGAATCCTCAAAAAATATTAATAATGGAAGCACCTTCATGACACTCTACAGAAAGTGTGTGTGAGAAAAGACTATGTACTGACCTTGCTAGATTGAAAAAAAATGCTGGAGAGAAAGGAAATCTCCAAAATTAAATGGTAGGTGCAAGACATCAGCTATTCGATTATTTCACAAAAAGAAATGCCAGTAAATTGTTAGGGGTGCTAGAGGAGGGGTGTCTTGTAATGTAATCCTTTGTAACTGATATGGAATTTACCTTTTTTTAATTCTATTTTGAAATGTTGTTTGAGCATTTTAATACCTTGTACATAATATGGAATTTATTTTCAAAAGTTATTTGAGCATGTTAATCGAAGTTTTATTACAAAAGAAAGAAGGGAATCTGTTTGATTAATTATATGCAGGTGGAGTGTGTTAATTGGGGTATTACTTGATCATTTTATAAGGGGACACTTACTGAGAATGGTGGAGGTTTTGAGTGTAGAGTTACTGGTATGTAATCTTTTTTACTCTTGTATAATAAATAAACAAGAACGCAACCTTCACAAAAAGAAAAAGCACCTTCAGAACAGACAATTTTGAGAAACTGCTTCGCAAAAACAAAATATTTGCTCCTATGAGGAACTGATGGTGTAGCAATAAAGAGTGATATACATTATCTTAGGTGAGAGCTATTTTAATAGATTATAGCATTGTATAAATAACTTTCCCTTTCATCTATAACTTTATGATGTAAATACATGTATAGCTGGTAAAACACTGACTGTTGATAATTGACTGATTGAAATCTGATTTGTGCCATGTGATCAGCTTGGGTTGACATTCCTTTGTGCACTATTTTTAGCACATTGGTTAACTTATCCAGGTCAAGTTCAGGTATGAACTATTTTAATTAACTAAGTCATTAATCTGATTTTTAAAAATTGTATTAAATTCCCAAGTGCCCTATTTTAACAAAATTGTTAATAAAATAATACAAACATAATTTTGATGGTGGTGTGTTACTCAGTGCCCTGAATAATACCTTACACAAAAATTTCAATCCTGTGTATCATCTTGGCTCATTGATAGCACCTCTTCCTCTGTCAGAAATGTACAAGTTGAAGCAGTACTCAGGCTGAAGCACATAATCTAGGCTGCTATGTTGGTGTTGTACCAAGGGAGCAGGTACTTCGTTGCTAGGGGTGTTGTCTTTTGCATGAGATCTTGAAAGATCCCACTGTGTTATTTGAAGAAGAGCAGGATGTTCTCCCAGTATTCTGTCCAACATGGGAAATGGGGGCAATGGGGAGGGAGGGTAGAGACTGGGATCGGAATAGTGCTGGTGTCAATCAAGGTAGTAATTGGGATGGGGAAATTCCTGGTCCACATTTAGGTAAGTATATCTTGAGCACTAGGGAGCGAATTAATGTATGTGGTTGGTGCAGAAGGACCCTTGGAGTAGTGACCCACACTTCGCTGATCACGGCTGTCAAGCCTCATGATTTCACAGTGATACACAAAACTACAACTTGGTAAACTTTATTCTGCTGGATTTTAAAACCAAAATGAGAAAAAATGTTTCAAAAATGTTAATTGAAATATAATTAAATTATATTGAGCTACCCTGTCCACGTTTGGTCTGTGTGGAATTAGGTGATCAAAGCCAGGCTTGTGGTAACAATGCCATGGGTTATAGAAGTGAAAATAAAGGCCAGAGCTCCTGCTGATCATGATACAGCTCCTTAAAGGCCGGCTACCCGACCCAAACCTGACGACATATGTTGGGTTCAGGTTGGGTCGCAATTCCGGGTCCGGCATTCAGGCTCAGGTCGGGTTGGGCCAGGTCGGACACACTCTTTCACCACCTCCGGTAAGTGGCTCTAATGTTAATGTACTTTTTGGACTTGAAATATGGTTTTGTTACAGTTACTTTAAGCTTTTGCAGATAAACAACAAAGTGAAAAATGGAAGGTAGGTTAACTGATGGTTGGGTTGGGCACGGGAAAAAATGAAAGGACTCTGGCCGGCTCGGGGTCAGATGTGGTTCTGTTGGGCTCGGGTCGGGTTTCATTTGCAGACCCGAGCTAGCCTTTGCAGCTCCTTGCTGTAAGTGAGTGACAGCTGAAGACAGGGTCAAGTATGGTGTTGGTGTTCTGCAGTCAGATAGGCTGCTGACACTCACTGCCAAGGGCCATCCATGGAGGAGATATCAGAGGTCAAGTCATGTTGGTAGAACCCTGGACCAGTGAGTGAGGCAATGGCTTCAAGGTCGGAAGAGGAGTGAGAAAATAAGAGAGCTACAGAGAAAAACTGATTTAAAAAAAATCCATGAATGGCAGTTAAAGGAATTCAAACCCAGGCAGTCCCAAGCACTCTGGAGGCTGTCTGCATAGGGAATCATTCATCACACTGATAAACACAATGTGAAGAAAATTGCCGCCTCTACATATCCAATCTATTCTATTTACAGAACTCATAATCTAACATAATACTGAGCCACCATGGTACAGCCCATTTCCTGGTCGAGATAATAGATACAATGACTTAAAATAAAACAAACAAGACCACAGGTATCCTGCTAATGTTTACTTACACAGAGAGAGTGGCCCTGATATTTACTCAGGGCCATGAAGAGAACAGGGGTCATGGAGAGGATTTCCGGATGGGAAATGCTGCAGTAAGAGTTTCCCGGACATCCTGCAGGATTTAATTACAGGATGCCTTCTATATTTTTTCTGTAGTTTTCCCACTTGACAGCCTACCTGAGTGACAGGGATCACAGGGAATTTGGAGAATGGGGTGGGGGAGAATGTTAAGGAGATCATGAGAGAAAATCACAGATCACAGGGAGGAGCTTCAGAGGTAAGCCAGTTGGGCCTGGAGGAAACAGATCTGCTTCTCCTGGCCTACAAGTAATGTTGTAAATGCACTTATGAGTTCTGCCCGTCACACTTCCTTTTACCTGTCGTGATTTCTGAACCCTGAGAAACCCAGCTGACATTATTTAAAAATAAAATGGAGGCACGCAGCCTCCATAAAATATTTCAGTGATTGACCCTCCTGCTGAGATTGGATTAGTGGCCTGCCTCCATCCGCCTCCGCTAAAACTGGAAGTGGGCAAGTTGGAAGCGGGATAGGGTCAGGTTTGAAATTTAAGCAAATTTCACTTCCCATCTGACCCAAACCCACCCATTCTTGTGGTTAAACGTACTCCCAGTGTATGTTAAGAGAAGCAAGCAAGTACACTGGGGGAATTCTGAAGCAAGTGGGAAGTGCTGTTAAAGGGAAATTGGAAAAACGAAGTCTTTTTCATAGCAGGCAATTTTACATGTTAATTTTTTCGAGCCAAACTAGGGTGAACTTTTCGTGAAAAATTTCAGTCCTGAAGCAAATTTAGACAATCTATGTTGCTAAAAACGCTGTTGCATTGTCTGCTCAAGAAAGATGTTAAGGTTTTACAAGTTGTTTGAATCTTTTTGCCTTAACAATGCAGCCTTGGCCGGAGGAAAGAAAATGAACTTGACCTTAATTCCAATGTTCTCTTCTCATCCTATCAGTCCTGACTTTTATTAATTCAAGCTTTCTGTTCTTGTTAGCTCTAGTCACTTGTGGTGATGTCACCACTACTGGGATTTTTACTTAAACTAGCAAATGAAAGGAATGGAAAAAAACAAATCATTTCCACAATTCTTTGCAACTAAAGCAGTTAGTAGTGAAGGGCTAGCATATTGCTTCTAACAATTCACAGCTGCAAAGGAAATAATACTTCCGCAAGTATTTATGACACCAGAGTTGCCAACATCATTATGAGCAACATAGATTACAAATGCATTAAAAGGTAACTGTTTCACCCCTGAACATGTTGATTTATCCTGGGGTACCAATCTTGATTGCTGGGTTTCTTCTGGCACCATGCCCCAGTGGCCAGGTGTGAGCCCTGACTGAAAGTGGTACCAGGCCATTCTAACATGACCTGCACATCTAAGAATCCTGCTTGTCCTCATCCAATGTCAATACAGGCACATTTCCAGCAGGGATTATTAAACAGCAATTAGGAATGGGAATCCTGGCTGATTTACTCCCCCCTACTCTGAGGTGGTGAGAACAGTTCTAATAGTCCTACTGCCAGTCTGGCACAGTTAACTCATAGCAATACAGAAACAGGAATAGGCCATTTAGCCCCTGAAACCTGTTACACCATTTAATGAGATCATGGCTGATCTGAGCACAAAACTAGGAATCAAAAGTGGGGGCCAGAACGCCCTCTGGACACTTGTTCAGAAATCAGTGGGAGCAGAGAGCCATGGAGGTCAATACCAGGAGTCAAGGCTTGAGGATCTGGATGCAATGCCGCAAAAAATTCAATGACCTCACACGAATGGTCAAGCATCTTCAACTATCATATCATTCCATTTGCACCTTGAGTCTCAGACACTGCTCAAATCACCACACCCTATCACTCAGCTACCGACACTATCAATCAACCAGAGGCAGCAGGAGCTAACCAGAGAGGAAAAGACATGCCAGCATATCCTAACCCCCATGGAGGAGACAGTGTTGGCTATTATTGGAGCAGCCTTTACTCAGGCCATGGCCAGTGGTGGGGCTAATGCCATTGAAGATGATGGTCTCCTCATATCTAACTCTCCTCATATATAACTCCCCTTCTCACATCCCACCACTCCAACCTCCCACAATCTCTTCCTACTTACAAGCTGTAGATGGTGCAAGCATACACCTCTAACTTTCCTCTCCTCCCCACACCACTATCTTACCCTTGTGCCTTTCTTCTTTCAGCTACCAAGAAGTGTAACCTGGCCAGGCACTGGAGGAACAGCAAAAGGACAGTGATGATGAAAACATTTCACCCTCACTTGATTTCACACTCACAGCCATCAGATAAAATACTGACACTGCTCCTAATTTAGATGATAGATTAGAGGTAGGATCTGCACATGGTGAGACACCCGGTACACATAACCGGCAGCTAGGGGAGGGGCAAGAATATTGCAGGTGCCAGTTTGCTGGAGGGTGAGGTCGCACTGGTGTTTTACTGTTGAGGACTTAGATCAGCACTTTGATGGGGCAGGCTGCAGAAGAATGCTGATATATATGCACAACAAAATGCTTGGTGCATTGGGAAGCCTGCCAGAAAGTCTATGGTCAATGTCTAGGAGCATGGAGGAGTCCGGCATCTGGGCTCACAACTTGGCACAGGGCTTTGCACAGAGCTTGGAGCTCATCCTTTTCAACATGAAAGCTGTGACCAACTTGATTCACAAACTTGAGGACCCAACCATGATGCAGCAGCTTACAGCTGATGTCGAAACTTCCATTGCAGTGCAAGCAGAAGCCACCCAATGTCTGAGTGCTGCAATGGGAGTTGAGAATGCTGTCATGCAATGTCAGCTTGCTGTTGTCATGCCTGTGAATTACAGGGATGAATTTTGTGACCCTGTTGCAGGTGGCAGTGGCAGATGCGGAAGCAGGTGCCGTCGGCGCATGTCACATGAGCAGCCGGCCAACCGCTATCACGTTATTGCTCGTACAGTGAGGTCTTACTATGTCCTTTTTTCTACTTGCAGGGCAAATGGGCCCATACGAGGGAGGCATCAAGGACTGGAAGAGGCATCCCAGATCTACAGCCTTTATCATTTGCTGAGGAGGAGGCAATGGAGTTAGCGGGAGCCCAGGGCAGCTGCTCACTAGCCGAGGGTGAGACAGGAATCTCCACACAAGAGAGTGAGGATTGGCCCATGTGTCCTTGTCTGCACTTCTGGAGATCCACATCACGCATGGTTGCTATGAGGAGATCTGAACAACCTAACTCACAAATGTTTGTGTTCTCTCATGCAGGTTGTCGTCCACTGGAAGCTAGTGCTGAAGCTGTGACAGGGGGACAACTGTCAACCTCTGAGGAGGAGCAGCAGTCAAATGATGCACTGTCACATCATTCTGCTGCACCTTCCACCAGCGCAGATACTTTCACCTTGGTGGGTGTGTGATCGGGCTTAAATTCAGGGTCACAAGCTGGTGAAAGCACCACACATGTGCCTGAGCAGCTGTCGAAGGCTGTGACAGCCGATGCCACTGACAGTTGGAGGACTGTGGGTGCCCAGGCCCATGCTGATCCCACTGCCTGATGGTGAATCTCTGGTGTCACCAGCATATGGCATGCAGGCATTGCAGAGAGAGGTAAGGTAACATCTGGCAGAGCTGCCAGAGGCCATGCGCAGTCATGAACAGGCAATGGTGAAGTCCATCCATGCCATGAGTGCTGCCATGTCTCAGGCATGAGACCCGATGACTTCCTCCATCGAGAGGTTGGTGACCCTCACAGAGAGTCAGATCCCACAGATGAGTGCAGCCCTGCAAACAATGCCTTGGCAATGAACTCAACGCAGCAGTGGCAAGACGAGAGAGGGACAAGGCGCGTGGAGTCTTCTCCAGGTCCTCGTTCTTCTCTGTTCAACAGGGAGGTTCAGGTGAGCTTTGAAAGAGACGAGGAGAGGTTGACCTCCACAGCTGGGAGCTCCCCTCAGGGCACTCTGAATGTGGACAGCGGCTCCTCAGCCCCCTCCACCAGTGAGCCCAGCTCCAGTAGCCGAGAAGCCTGAGGAGAGTCCTGCACCTGTGCAGCAACCCCTCAGCAAGCTGAGGCCTTCCAGGCCTCCAACCCAGCTGCTGTCGCAGGGGTCACACCTCATAGAAACACCTAGACGCACTTGGGGATTCATGGGCATAAAAAATCTGCCATCCAAATCAGGATGGTGTGCAGCTTGGAGGGGAACATGTTGATAGTGTTGTTCCCAAGTGTCTTGCTACCCTTGTCCTTCTAGATGGAAGAGGTCAAGGGTTTTGAAGGCGCTGTTGAAGGAGGCATGGTGTTGCTGCGCTGCATCTTGTATATGCTATAGACTGCTGCCACTGTGCATCGGTGGTGGAGGCAGTGAATGTTGAAGGTGGTGGATGGGGTGCTGATCAAGCGAGCTGCTTTGTTCTGGATGGTGTCGAGCTTCCTGAGTGTTGCTGCAGCGCACTCATCCAGACAAGTGGAGAGTATTCCATCATACTCCTGACTTGTGCCTTGTAGATGGTGGACAGGCTTTGGGGAGTCAGGAGGTGGGTTACTCACTGCAGAATTCCTAGCCTCTGATCTGCTCTTTGAGTTGCAGTACTTATGTGGCTGCTCCAGTTCAGTTTCTGGTCAATGGTAAACCCGAGGATGTTGATAGTGGGGGATTCAGCAGTGGTAATGCTGTTGAATGTCAAGGGGAGATGGTTTGATTCTCTCTTAATGGAGATCGCCCTTGCCTGGCACTTGTGTTGCGCGAATGTAACTTGCCACTTATCAACCCAAGACTGAATATTGTCCCAGTCTCACTACATATGGACACGGCTGCTTCAGTATCTGAGGAGTTGCGAATGGTACTGAACATTGTGCAATCATCAATGAACATTCCCACCTCTTACCTTATGATGGAAGGAAGGTCATTGATGAAGCAGTTGAAGATGGCTGGGCCTCGGACATTACCCTAAGGAACTCCTGCAGCAATACCCTGGGGCTGCGATGATTGACCTCCAACAACCACAACCATCTTCTTTTGTGCTAGGTATGACTCCAACAAGTGGAGAGTTTTCCTCCTGATCCCCATTGACTTCAATTTGGCTAGGGCTCATACGCTCGGTCAAATGCTGCCTTGATATCATGGGCAATCACTCTCACCTCACCTCTGAGTTCAGCTGTTTTGTCCATGTTGTCTCCTTTATTCCTTTTCTCCCTCTTTGTCCTCCTCCTGTTCCTCCTCTCACTCCTCATGTTCCTACTCCTCAGCCACTCACCATTTAGCTGGTTGTGAGGTTGTACAACATGCAGCAGACCGCCATGAACCTTCACAATTGCTCAGCCAAGTATTGTAGGGCTCACGCAGAGCAGTGGAAGCTTTGTTTCAGTATGCAGTGATCTGCTGTATCGCATTTCTTGTAGCATGACTTCAACTGTATGTACCCTGCGCACATGTGCGTGGGTTGTGCACTGGAGTCATCAGCCATGTGGTCAGCAGATAACCCTTGTCACCCAATAGTTACCCTTATCTTGATGGCTCAAATGCAGATGGCACAGAGGACACCTGCAGAATGAAGGCATTAAGACTGTTGCCAGGATACCGGGCATTGACCTGTATGATTTTCTGCCAATGGTCACACACTAGCTGGATGTTGAGGGAGTGGAATCCCTTTTGGTTCTGATATAGGGTAGAGTTGACTTTCAGCACCCGCAAAGTGATGTGTGCAGTCAATGGCACCCTGCAGCATGGGGGAGATTGCAATCCTAGAAAAATCATGTACTCGCTCTGCCAGCTTGTCTTTAACAAGAGAGAATGAAATGTAGTTAACTATCAATAAATAGAGAGTCTCAGTGACCTCCCATATGCAACAGTGGACAGTAAACTGCAAGATGTTGCAAATATGTCTCGCTCCAACCTACAAAGTGCTAAATGTTCATTGCCATGGACACCTTCACAGCCACTGACAATGTGGTCCTTGCCCCACTCTGAGTTTGCAAATGTGGCTGCAGCATGTGGCAGATTTCAGTGAGGATGTCGTTACTGAAGCATAGACATCATACACATTGGGCTGGAGGTGGGTGGGCCCAGAGAACTGCAACGGGAGGTGGTGAGGTGGAGGGGCCGTCGCCTTCCCGTTGCACTATTAAGTCAGTGGAGGGATGGGCCGACAACGGCCTTCCTGCCCAGCGGCCAATTGAGGCTCTTAAGAGGCCTATTATCATCCATTTAAGGGCCTCTTTCCCCCGCTGCTGGCATTAAGCAGGAGGTTGCCCATTAAAATGAGGCAACCTCCCTGCAAGCTTGTGGGGGTGTGACCACCTCCATGGACAATCGGTGGCCCACGGATGGCCCCTGATGGAAAACAACCTGAACCCCCTTCCACTGTACTCAATGCCCACCCTCCTGCACCCCCATCACCGGGCTTGCTGACTGGCCCTGTGACCCCGCCTCACTTACCTTGGATCCAAGCTCTGTGGTGGCGTTGCTCAGTAAAAGAGCTGCCGGTCTCTGATTGGCTGACAGCTCTCAGCGGGCGGGACTTCCGTTGCCATGATCTTTAAGCCCGGGGAAGGCCCATCGTTGTCCACTTAAGTGCCTAATTTGTACGTAAGATACAGAGAGCGATGATGCAGACATTGTAGTTAAAAACGAGGAGTGTGAAATATTAGATGCGATAAGCATAATGAGAGAGGAAGTACTAGAGGGTCTGACATCCTTGGAAGTGGATAAATTGCACAGGCTGGATGGATTGCATCCCAGGCTGTTAAAGAAAGCCAGGGCAGAAATAACGGATGCTCTGAGAATCATTTTCAAATCCTCATTAGATACAGGCATGGTACCAAAGGATTGGAGGTCTGCGAACGTTGTACCATTGTTTAAAAAGGGTGCGAGGGCTAGGCCAAATAATTACAGGCCGGTTAGTCTGACCTTGGTGGTGGGCAAATTATTAGAATCAATTCTGAGAGATAGGATAAACTGCCACTTAGAAAGGCATGGATTAATCAAGGATAGTCAGCATGGATTTGTTAAGAGAAAGTCGTGTCTTACTAACTTAATTGAATTTTTTGAGGAAGTAACAAGGACGGTGGATGAGGGTAATGCAGTGGATGTTGTCTTCATAGATTTTAGTAAGGCATTTGACAAGGTCCCGCATGGCGGACTGGTCAGAAAAGTAAAAGCCCATGGGATATAGGGGAATCTGGTGAGGTGGATCCATAATTGGCTCAGTGACAGGAAACAAAATGTAATGGTTGATGGATGTTTTTGCGAATGGAAAGCTATTTCCAGTGGCGTTCCACAAGGCTCAGTGTTGGGTCCCTTGCTGTTGTGGTATATATTAATGATTTGGACTTAAATGTGGGAGGCATGATTGGGAAATTTGCTGATGACACAAAAATTGGCCCTGTAGTTAATAGTGAAGAGGATAGCTGTAGACTCCAGAATGATATCAATGGTTTGGCTGAGTGGGCGGAAAGGCGGCAAATGGAATTCAATCCAGAGAAGTGTGGGGTAATGCATTTGGGGGGTGGGGGGGGGGGGGGGGGGGTGGGGGCGGTGGGTGCGGGCAAACAAAACAAGAAATACATAATAAATGGAAGGACATTGAGAGGGGTAGAGGAAGTGAGAGACCTTGGAATGCAAGTCCACAGGTCCCTGAAGATGGCAAGACAGGTAGATAAAGTGGTGAAGAAGGCCTATGAAATGTTTTCCTTTATTGGCCGAGGTATAGAATACAAAAGCAAGGATGTAATGCTGGAACTGTATAAAACGCTGGTTAGGCCACAGTTGGAATATTGCATACAGTTCTGGTCACCGCATTACAGGAAGGACAGAATTGCTCTGGAGAGAGTACAGAGGAGATTTACAAAAATGTTGCCAGGACTTGAAAATTGCAGCTATGAGGAAAGATTGAATAGGCTAGGGTTGTTTTTCTAAGAATAGAGGTGACTGAGGGGTGACTTAATTGAGGTGTACAAAATTATGAGGGGCCTAGATAGAGTAGACAGGAAGGACCTGTTGCCCCTAGTGGAGAGGTCAGTTACCATGGGACACAGATTTAAGGTGATTGGTAAAAGGATCAGAGGGGACATAAGGAAAAACTTTTTCACCCAGAGGGTTGTGGGTGTCTGGAATTCGCTGCCTGGATCGGTGGTGGAGGCAGAAACCCTCAACTCATTTAAAATGTACCTGGACCTGCACCTGAAGTGCTGTAACCTGCAAGGTTACGGACCAGGTACCAGAAGGTGAGATTAGAATGGGCAGCTAGTTTTGTCAGCCGGCGCAGACACGATGGGCTGAATGGCCTCTTTCTGTGCCATAACTTTTCTATGCTTCCATGATAATGTGGCATGCGTTCCCCAGAGGAGGCGATGTTGGGCTCTCACCAGCTCTTCAGCCAGTGGCCGAGACCCCCATCACCTACATAAAATCCCCACCACTGTTGAATAGATTTATTTTCACAAACCATTTTTAGGGGGATAAGCTCTTAGTACAGTCACATCTTGATTACATCTCTCATGAAGATTAACCCATTTCTTTCTACTCTGTATTTGTCTTTCCATGATTTTCAGATCCACAGCTAATGTCTTAAAGGATGTTCAGTCTGAAAATCTCTGAACTATTTTCAATACAATTCTTTCTCTTGGGTACAGCTAATTATCCAGTCAGAAACTGCAGGTTTTGGTTCCCCAAGCTCAGCAAGTTTATCCAGTGCATAGCTGAGCCATACAGATCAGGAAGGTCCCAAGTTTGATTTATCTATTGAGATACTAAGAATGGTAAGTATGCCCACAATTCCTGTGCATCATATCACAGTTTCTGTGTCATACTTTTCTGTGCCATGTTAACTTTGTTAAGAAAACATGCTATACCAAATGAGGATTTTAAATCCATCAGTTGGAAACCTACATTAAACTTTTAAAATGGAGCTGGGATCCTACAGTTAACTTTTAAAAAGCTGGCAGCCAAGATGGCCACCACAATTTGCTTTGAAATACCTCACATTTTAAGACATTGAATTGGAGACGCATGTCAAATGAGGTTGCATCCAGGACAATGCCTCATGAATTTGGAAACAGCTAACAGCTTCACTTCTAATGGCAAAACATTCAAAGCCATCTTAGAACATTAACAGTGGAGCCATACCTCCAGGGGTGAACATTGAAACAATGAGACGCGAGAGAGATTGAAAATACCTAAATGCGAATCTAATTTAATTGCAAATGAGGACACTGAACAATCATGTGATTGCCTCTCCATCTGTGGAAAAACTAGCAGTCTTTTGTAAAAGGATAAACTCCTGAGACTTTGAAGCAGACAAGCTTTGAGTGCAAACCAGACTTGACCCCAGTGGGGCTGTCTGTCTCTCTCTCTCCCTCTCCAGATCACGGCGTAAATTTGAAACATGTCTGTGACTGTGGAACATCCAAGTCTACCATTGCTACTGGCACATACCTTTGGGAAGAAAGCTACCTACAACTCTGTGTCCAGGAAAAGCCTGAACCAGGTGAGCTAGCCACAGAGTGCACTTCTACCAGCCCGAGACTGCAAGATCACAACTTCGGCCAGAAGGCAATGGAATTACCCGACCCCACAGTCTGTATATTATTTTTACTTGTTCTGTACACTAATCCAAATCTGACTATTTCATATCCCTCTGTTCTCTATTTGTGTGTGTGATTCTCGTGTGCGTGTGTGAATGAAAGTGTGGCATAGTTTTATTATTTTATCTAGATTGGGTTTAGTTTTTTTTAGGTACAATAAATTCACCTCTTGTTTAAACTCAAGAAAACCTGTTCAATTGGTTCTTTTACGATCACAGAAAAGGTAAAACATATAACACTCACTGAAGTGGTAAGCACATTCACTGTTTCGAAAGGAATAAACCCTATTGCAGTGAAACAAGGAAAAGGACAAGAGGGGAACCTTGTGACCGCCCCCCCCCCCCACCCCTCACCTGATCCTAACAACTACAACAGGCCTCAGGGTCCCTGAAATAAAAACAGAAAATGCTGAAGATACTTGCCAGGTCTGCCAGCATTTGTGGATAGAGAAACAGAGTTAACATTTCAGGTTGACAACTGAAATGTCAAGGGGAATTTTCCCAGGCAATGGGAGGAAGGTGTGTGCAGGGAGTTAAATCCCCTGAAATTGATGTCGGGTCGGGATCCCAACATCATCCCGCCCTGTTCTGGGTTTTTGCGGGGTTCCATTGAAGGCAAGCGGGGATCCCACGTGGATCTGCCGGGTAAGTTATTAAAGTAAGTAAAAAGCTAATTAAGACCAGTTTTTACCCTTATTTCTGCATTTCCCAGCCAGGGCACCTGTTTCCCGAACTGTCAGCAACTCGCCAGGGTCACCGAGGCCAGTGTACAGTGGGAAGAGCTTCTTCAGTGAAACTGACAGGCTGGGAAGCCTTTGATCAGTTATATTGAAGAGTCCCAGCCATGGCCACTGAGATACTGCCGTCCAAAGTAAGGGCCTGCTACCCAACCCAAACGCGACGGGACCCGATGACGTGTCAGGATTGGGTCAGGTCAGGCCGCTCTGCCGGGTCCGCCCTTCGGGCTCGGGTCTGGTCGGGTCGGGCCGGGTCCAGGTTGGACACACACAGTCTGTAAGTGTTAAAAGTTAAAAACTTACCTGAGCTGCGAGTCCGGGACGTCAAGCAGGGAAACTGAGTCTGCACAGTGACCGTGTGAGCTATGTGTGAGCTCTGGCACCTCCAGGTCTACCTGCCGCCCCTAATTGGATGCCGGGCCCCTCCAGTGGCTGGGACTCTTCAATATAACTGATCAAAGGCTTCCCAGCCTGTCAGTTTCACTGAAGAAGCTCTTCCCACTGTACACTGGCCTCGGTGACCCTGGCGAGTTGCTGACAGTTCGGGAAACAGGTGCCCTGGCTGGGAAATGCAGAAATAAGGGTAAAAACTGGTCTTAATTAGCTTTTTACTTACTTTAATAACTTACCCGGCAGATCCACGTGGGATCCCCGCTTGCCTTCAATGGAACCCCGCAAAAACCCAGAACAGGGCGGGATGATGTTGGGATCCCGACCCGACATCAATTTCAGGGGATTTAACTCCCTGCACACACCTTCCTCCCATTGCCTGGGAAAATTCCCCTTGACATTTCAGTTGTCAACCTGAAATGTTAACTCTGTTTCACTGGAGGGGCCAGGCGTCCAATTAGGGGCGGCAGGTAGACCTGGAGGTGCCCTGGAGAAGCTAAAAAATTGGGTGGCTGAGAGCAGTAGGCCCCATCAATCTGAGAGGAGATCTCTCCAGATGTGTCTTCGAGACCATGGCAGGGGGAGTCTTTCCTGGCCATAGTTCCCTCTGGGGCATGGAACCTCCAGCTCCGATGCTCCCCCCTGGAATGTTGCTGGGAGATTGCCTCCGTGAATCTGGCGGCCTCCCCACATGCCGGGTGTGGGGAGCCACTCCGGTGGCAGAAACATGCCTGTGGCCCAGAAAAATGGCCCTTAATTGGGCCTTTAATTATTCTAAATGGCTGCCCACCTTCCAGCCTGTTGGCCCAATGCCAGTAAAACCCCAACCCTAAGTGATGTTGGTCCCGACTCTGAAAATGGATGTTTTGTTTCGATAAGCTGAGATAATGTGCCACAGCCATGGTGCAGAACGGATCCATGGTTGAACTGATTAAAAGAGAAAACAAGGTACCTTCATAAAGATGAAGAAACCATCTGGATGATAGAAAATTTGATTAACAAATCGAAAATAGCAAAAATATTGAAGTTAATGGAGAGGGAAAACTGATTTTAAAATTATTTATTTATAATTTTATTACAATCATGTTTCAAAGTAGTAGCATAACATGAAGTGATTCATGATCACAGTGTGTGAGAAGAATTTTTTTTACCCAAGTGGGGAGCAGAATATCCAGAAGATGCTGCCACCATAAGGTCACACCATAGCTGATGGGCCTAATGAGCCACTGCTAGCTTCATTAAATTGCTGATTCTGCCATTTATTTTCCACCTTATCCCAATGTGCTGAACTGTTGGTCCTTGCACATCTAAGAGCAGTAGTGCCTAGTAAACCAGCTGACTGTGAAGGACGGTTTGTTTTTGTTTGTTGAAATATAAGTTGTCAGTTATGCCCAAAGCTGAACCTGAAGTTTTAAGAATGCTGTGCTGATGGGGAACAATGGTTTTGTAGCCATAAACAGCTTATTTGGCCATTAACAGCTACAGCTGTAACCAGAGACATTTGCTTTGTTGATCCCTGGCTCGTGTTACACCCACAGGAGTCAGGCAGACCTTCGAGGTTTGTTTTATTTTATGAAGGAAATATTTTCTCTTTATTTTCCGTGAATATGCCATTCCGTGTGCTCTCGATATTACTTGGTAAGTCAAGACACTATGGACTGGATGTTCTCACCTATATTGGCAGAAATTGATAGGAACTGGGGAGGGGGGCGGGGGACAGGGGGGAGGCCTACTGCCGCATCCTTCCCTCTGTTGTGACTGTCAGGAGTCTCCCTATTTCCTCCCCCCAGCAGGAGAGTTTGCTGACAGCCCCTTGACTACCTGCTGCACTTAAATAATGTCAAGGATGCAGGGCCCAGGGACTTGGCCCAAATCCCTGCCTCCCACCTTTAATTTCCCAACTCCAGGGACTGCCAAGAGAGAGGGGTGGCAGTAGACTCTATGTTCTATCCCTGTAGCCCTGCAAGTCTATTTCCCTCAAGTGCCCTTGCAATTTCCTTTTGAAATCATTGATCAGCTCTGCTTCCACCACCCTTGTAGGCAATGATTTCCAGGTTATTACCACTCGCTGCATAAAAACGTTCTTCCTCACATCCCCTCTGCATCTCTTGGAACCTTAAACCTTAAATCTGCGTCTCCTAGTCCTTGTACCATCAGCTAATGGGAACAGCTTTTCTTTGTCAGCCTTATCTAAACCTGTCATAATCTTGTACACCTCTCGCTCTCTTTAGCCCCTGTATCTTGTTCTGAGAGGCTCATAGCTATTCAATAATTCATCAAGGCTCTTCTCTTCGCTTTAAATCTTCCTGTTCCTCCTAGAGGTGCTGCACTGCCACCTCATTTTCCTTAACACGGTGGCAGGCTCCCTCTATTTGGTGTGGATCCCACAAGGAGCCTGCCTTACATAGTTAATTAACTCCCCGGCCCAGGAAAAGTGATCAGAGTCACTGTGGGGTTGGGCTGACAGGCAGAAGTTCCATCTGCCCTGCTTCTCATCGCAACCCTGCCCTGGAGGAAAATTCAGCCTTATAGATATATAAACAACAGAGAGATACACTGAATTGCTTAGGGTGTAGAAAGTGTAGACAAAGTGCACATTCTTAAGAATTTACCAGAACTCTAATGAAGGTTCACACCCAAAATGTTAACCAACTTTCTCTTTCAAATACTGATTGACCAGTTCTGTGCTTCCAGCATTTTCCACTTTTATTTCAGATTTCCAGCATTTGTGGCTTTTCTTGTTCCCTTTACATTATTGATATAAAGCACAAGAAAGCCGTTATCCTTTAGTGCTCTTCAGTGTTCTACTAATTTATTCATATAATCCTAAATTCTTGTATCTAATGGAAAGCACATTTAATGTAGATGCCTGAGGTAGCCCTTCCTGTCATTTACCCTGGATATCACTGAAAGAATGCAACTGAATGAAAGAAGACGAAGGTATTTTACTATTGTAAGACTTCCTAGTTAGCTATTCAACAGCATTACTGCATAGTCATCTCAAATTCCGTATTCCCAACTCTGAGAGGTCTGTACTTCATAATATAATAATAAGAGAGCTTCATGGCACACACTTACCTTCCTATAAACAAACTGTTTCAGGATTACATGTTTCTTGAATCTATCTGCCGTGATTAACAGAAGGTTTCATCAATTCTTTGCTGGGCTGCTTGACAGAGTATTACATTGTGGCATTCATTCGGGATTACTCCCTGTGCTACGTGCCAGTGAGGCTAGAAATAGGAAGATAGTGCAGTGAAACACGTGGCTGAACAGCTGGTGTAGAAGGGAGGGTTTCAGATATCTGGATCATTGGGATCTCTTCAGGGACGGGTGGGACCTGTACAAGAAGGACGGGTTGCATCTAAACTGGAGGGGCACAAATATCCTGGCTGCGAGGTTTGCTAGTGTCACTCGGGAGGGTTTAAACTAGTGTGGCAGGGAGGTGGGAACCAGAGCAGTAGGACAGCAGGTGAAATAAATGAGGGGAAACTAGTAAATAAGGCCAGTAAGACTAAAAGGAAGAGCAGGCAGGGAGATGTTGCAGAGCACAGCGGGACTGGTGTTCTGAAGTGCATTTGTTTCAATGTGAGAAGTATAACAGGTAAGACAGATGAACTTAGAGCTTGGATTAGTACTTGGAACTATGATGTTGTTGTTATCGCAGAGACTTGGTTGAGGGAAGGACAGGATTGGCAGCTAAATGTTCCAGGATTTAGAAGCTTCAGGCGGGATAGAGGGGGATGTAAAAGGGGTGGGGGAGTTGCATTACTGGTTAAGGTGAATATCACAGCTGTACTGCGGGAGGACACCTCGGAGCGGTCATGCAGCGAGGCAATATGGGTGGAGCTCAGGAATAGGAAGGGTGCAGTCACAATGTTGGAGGTTTACTACAGGCCTCCCAACAGCCAGTGGGAGGTAGAGGAGCAGATATGTAGACAGATTTTGGAAAGATGTAAAGGTAACAGGGTTATGGTGGTGGGTGATTTTAACTTCCCCTATATTGACTGGGACTCACTTATTGCTAGGGGCTTGGATGGGGCAGAATTTGTAAGGAGCATCCAGGAGGGCTGCTTGAAACAATATGTAGATAGTCCAACTAGGGATGGGGCCGTACTGGACCTGGTATTGGGGAATGAGCCAGGCCAGGTGGTTGAAGTTTCAGTAGGGGAGCATTTCGGGAGCAGTGACTATAATTCCATAAGTCTTAAGGTACTTGTGGATAAGGATAACAGTAGTCCTCGAGTGAAGGTGCTAAATTGGGGGAAGGCTAATTATAACAATATTAGGCAGGAACTTAAGAATTTAGATTGGGGGTGGCTGTTTGAGGGTAAATCAACATCTGACATGTGGGAGTCTTTCAAACGTCAGCTGATTAGAATCCAGGACTAGCATGTTCCTATGAGGAAGCAGGATAAGTTTGGCAAGTTTCAGGAACCTTGGATAACGCGGGATATTGTGAGCCTAGTCAAAAGGAAAAAGGAAGCATTCATAAAGGCTGGAAGGCTAGGAACAAACGAAGCCCTTGAAGAATATAAAGACAGTAGGAAGGAACTTAAGCAAGGAGTCAGGAGGGCTAAAAGGGGTCATGAAAAGTCATTGGCAAACAGGATTAAGGAAAATCCCAAGGCTTTTTATACGTATATGAAGAGCAAGAGGGTAACCAGGGAAACTCAAGGACAGAGGAGGGAATCTGTGTGTGGAGCTGGAGGAAATGGGCGAGGTATTAAATGAGTACTTTGCATCAGTATTCACCAAAGAGAAGGGTTTGGTGGATGATGAGCCTAGGGAAGGGAGTATAGATAGTCTCGGTCATGTTGTTATTAAAAAGGAGGTGTTGGGCGTCTTGCAAAGCATTAAGGTAGATAAGTCCCCAGGGCCTGATGGGATCTACTCCAGAATACTGAGGGAGGCAAGGGAAGAAATTGCTGGGGCCTTGACAGAAATCTTTGCATCCTCATTGGCTACAGGTGAGGTTCCAGAGGACTGGAGAATAACCAATGTTGTTCTTTTGTTTAAGAAGGGTAGCAAGGATAATCCAGGAAATTATAGGCCGGTGAGCCTTACGTCAGTGGTAGGGAATTATTAGAGAGGATTCTTCGGGACAGGATTTGGAAACAAACGAACTTATTAGCGAGAGGCAGCATGGTTTTGTGAAGGGGAGGTCGTGTCTCACTAACTTGATTGAGTTTTTTGAGGAAGTGACGAAGATGATTGATGAAGGAAGGGCAGTGGATGTTATCAATATGGACTTCAGTAAAGCCTTTGACAAGGTCCCTCATGGCAGACTGGTACAAAAGGTGAAGTCACACGGGATCAGAACTGAGCTGGCAAGATGGATAAAGAACTGGCTCGGTCATAGAAGACAGAAGGTAGCAGTGGAAGGGTGCTTTTCTGAATGGAGGGATATGACTAGTGGTGTTCCGCAGGGATCAGTGCTGGGATCTTTGCTGTTTGTAGTATATATAAATGATTTGGAGGAAAATGTAGCTGGTCTGATTAGTAAGTTTGCGGATGGCACAAAGGTTGGTGGAGTTGCAGATAGTGATGAGGATTGTCAGAGGATACAGCAGGATATAGATCGGTTGGAGACTTGGGCGGAGAAATGGCAGATGGAGTTTAATCCGGACAAATGTGAGGTAATGCATTTTGGAAGGTCTAATGCAGGTGGGACGTATACAGTAAATGGCAGAACCCTTAGGAGTATTGACAGGCAGAGAGATCTGGGCGTACAGGTCCACAAGTCACTGAAAGTGGCAACGCAGGTGGATAAGGTAGTCAAGAAGGCATACGACATGCTTGCCTTCATCGGTCGGGGCATAGAGTATAAAAATTAGCAAGTCATGCTGCAGCTGTACAGAACTTTAGTTAGGCCACACTTAGAATATTGCGTGCAATTCTGGTCGCCACACTACCAGAAGGATGTGGAGGCTTTGGAGAGGGTACAGAAGAGGTTTACCAGGATGTTGCCTGGTCTGGAGGGCATTAGCTATGAGGAGAGGTTGGAAAAACTCGGATTGTTTTCACTGGAACGACGGAGGTGGAGGAGCGACATGATAGAGGTTTCCAAAGTTATGAGCGGCATGGGCAGAGTGGATAGTCAGAAGCTTTTTCCCAGGGTGGAAGAGTCAGTTACTAGGGGACATAGGTTTAAGTTGAGAGGGGCAAAGTTTAGAGGGGATGTGCGAGGCAAGTTCTTTACACAGAGGGTGGTGAGTGCCTGGAACTTGCTGCCGGGGGAGGTGTCGGAAGCAGGTACGATAGCGACGTTTAAGAGGCATCTTGACAAATACATAAATAGGATGGGAATAGAGGGATACGGTCCCAGGAAGTGCAGAAGGTTTTAGTTTAGGCAGGCATCAAGATCGGCATAGGCTTGGAGGGCCGAATGGCCTGTTCCTGTGCTGTACTGTTCTTTGTTCTTTATTTGTGGAGGAGATAAAATGCAAAAATAACTAAACGAGTATTAAATGCTATAATTATAGTGCAGGATGTCCTAATAACCTGGTTACACTGCTAAATTCATAGTGGAATGAATCTAATAAGGACCTGTCCAACTTGCAGTGACCTCAGGGAATTAAGACCCTAATCCTATTAATCTAGAAATATATTAATATAGAAATTCACTTCTCCAGCATTCCATATTGGTATAAGACCACCATCAATGCAGTTGTAAGAATATCCGTGTGATCTGACACCAGAACCTGAACACCTTTCGCAATGAATCAATTCTTCCTAGAGCACCAACCTGGAATGACTGAAACAAATGCAACAGATCAATGACGAAAAGGCAGAGACATTCGACTTAGAACATAGAACATAGAACATTACAGCGCAGTACAGGCCCTTCAGCCCTCGGTGTTGCGCCGACCTGTGAAACCATCTGACCTACACTATTCCATTTTCATCCATATGTCTATCCAATGACCATTGATGTTAACTCCTAGCCAGGATCGCAAAAAGGTGAGCGGCAGTAAGCAGGCTCGATCAATGTTAAGGACTGGGCCTTATTAACATATCACTTGCAGCCAGGATGTCAGCGGGAAGCACCTACCTGGTCATTAAAATCAGATGATAAGAAGCTGCCAGTGGGATCCAGAGGAACAGTTCCCGGCACAAGCTAAGTGGACTGGTGGGGCTCGACAAGAGATGGAGTCTGGGGGATGGGGGGATGGGTTTGGTGGTGGAAAGCTTGGGGCATGGAAGATCTAAGATTTCCTTGTGGGGTTGCAGATGCACTCCTGCACCTCCTGGTTCACAAGGAACCAAATTCATTAAAAAAAAATAAAAACAAGAAATGCTGGAAATACTCAGCAGGTCTGGCAGGATCTGTGGAGAGAGAAGCAGAGTTAACGTTAACTCTGCTTCTCTCTCCACAGATCCTGCCGGACCTGCTGAGTATTTCCAGCATTTCTTGTTTTTATTTCAGATTTCCAGCATTTGCAGTATTTTCCTTTTATTACATTTTTTAAAAACTTACATTGCTGGGTCTTTTCTAGCAGTGGTTGCTGTTCCCAGCAGGTTTGACCTGGCAGGGTAGCCATTCCTGCTTCCTCGCTCTGGCTCCAGGTTAAAGCAGCAGATTGGGACCTAATGACATAATTGGAGCATGATCTGCATATTTAAACAGGACTCTGCCATTGCAATCAGCCAGATCAGGGTGGGAAAGCAGTTGGTAAGTCCCCTGCTCCATTTTAACTGTCCCCTTGCCTGGATCAGGTGAGGGTGGGATGACTGGGAGGGGGAGGGTGTTAAAATCGAGGTTATTAATTCGCCTTTTTTCTACTCGTTGCTCCATTTGTGCATAATAATTTCTATTAGTATTTACCTTAAACAGTGACTACATTTTAGAAGTACTTTATTGACTGTAAAGTGCTTTGGGATATCCTGAGGTTGTGAAATGTGTTACATAAATGCAAGTTTTCTTCTGTGTGATGATAAAATATTTTACAGCAGTGACTTGCATTACAACAGGAGTCTGTGCTCTACGGGCTGTTCCCAGGGACGCACACCGAGACAAACATCAACTGCTGTTGGAGGACTATCAATTCGGTGAAAGACGCCCTTTGGTCTGCCCGAAACTTGCTGGTCTTCCAGCGCAAAGAGTTGTCCACGACTGAATGTTGCAGACTGGCACATTCCAAGGTCCAGGACTACGTGCTGAGGGACGCACTAAAGCTTGGGGCAGCCGCAGCAAAGGCTCAATGGGGAAAGACCACAGTGTAAGGTCCCCCCAACAAGCTGAACTGAGGGGCTGGATCCATGAGAAACCCCTCGAACTGTATCGGAGAAATTTTGTGTGCTGTAAATGTAAAAATGTATATGGCATGACAATGAAATGGAAGGGTTGTGAGGCAACTCATGATTGTATAGAAGGTAACTGATCACCTTTGCACTGTCTGTATTCTTTGACTTGATGCTGTTTTAAACTGTTTGGGAATGTAATTTTTACAGATTTTTATGAATAAAGTATATTTTGGAAATTATAAAAAAGTGACTTGCATTACGATATGTGCATTATTGGCTGGAGCAGAAGCTCATCTCACTGATTTATTCCTTCCTTCACCTTGTGATTGGATGCTGCAGTACATGACTTCAGTCAGATCAGAAGCAATGTTGAATACGTTCAATTCAGGAATCTGATAAAGATGTGCCTTTAAGCACATTTTGTGTCTTGCTAAATGCACTTATGTTAGAGCTAAGCAGAAAGACTTGAGGGGCAGTATTCTAGCAATTTTGCAATGATGTGGTTTATGTTGTTAGTGCAACCATTTCAAAAAAAGGTCAGCTCTATTGAATCCTGTTACAGGCAGCACAGAATTATATTATGCATTTGCAGAATAGAGCAGGAACAATCAAAATGAATGCTTACCAATGGTGTAAATATCTTTTGGCATCACCCAGCCTTAGCCTGGCAATGCACATTAGGCTATCCTACTGCCACAAATATGATGCAGTGTCACTGGTTCTACTTGCAGCTGTCAAACTATGGATCAGCAGCAGGCTTATACTGGAATGAGAGTGTCTGAGCATGAGCCGGATCGGGAGCAGGCCTTACCTTGAGGTGGGCCTTACTACCAAATGGGCACATTGGTTTGTTTACAAATGTAAAGGGAGTTTGAACATGCAGATTCATCATGGTGTTATAAATGCCATACAGATGATCAAGATTACCTCTTTCACTAAAAACTATTATTGTTGCATTATCAAGAGTTTACATTTACATGTATATTTTATGCATCAAGAACATTTTGATTACACAGTGCTTGTGGAAGCGTTGAAACATTAAGATGTCTCGGTATGTACAGGAGGCATACAAGTTTAAGTGCTGAAGCAATTTGTTTTAGGTACCTGATATTCCAATGCTTGGAATAAAGGGATTCTGTTTGTTTGCAGTCTTCTTAGTTGGGGATGTTATGCTTGCTTGCCTACTAGTTGGAATCTATTGATAGGTTGATTTCTCCTTTTTTTTAGGTAGTTTAGGTGTTTTAGGTGGGGGAAGAGGCAGGGAGGAATTGTTTGTGAAGAACAAACCTCCAAAAATAGGCCTCTGGCTTGTTGGGATTTATTTATTTATTTAGAGATACAGCACTGAAACAGGCCCTTGGAGTCTGTGCCGACCAACAACCACCCATTTATACTAACACTACAGTAATCCTATATTCTCTACCACCTACCTACACTAGGGGCAATTTACAACAGCCAATTTACCTATCACCTGCAAGTCATTGGCTGTGGGAGGAAACCGGAGCTCACGGCGAAAACCCACACGGTCACAGGGAGAACTTGCAAGCTCCGCACAGGCAGTACCCAGAATCGAACCCGGATCCCTGGAGCTGTGAGGCTGCGGTACTAACCACAGCTCCAGGCAGAGGCTGAATTTCACATGGATTAAGCCATCTCACATGTGCTCCAGTGACATCTGCTATGCGGAGGGCTGCACTTTGCCACAGTGGGGAGGGGTAAAATCCACATTATTGCAGAGAGAGCTATGTCACATAAATGTTCTGGGGAGACTTTGGTCTTCAGTGGGTACAGCCAACAAACATTGTGTTGGGTTCTCCAAAAATTGTGAGTGTGTTTATGGTCCTTGTGGGTCTCTTGGATTGCTTTTAAGAATGACTGAATGTGAAAGTATGGGGGGGGGGTGGATTTCATCCAGGGTGCCCATCTGAAACAGGTATTAAGCCCATTGTGTGCCAGGGGCTTAACGCCTTTTGCGGGCCTGTTCACAAAATTGATTAGAGCCTGAGCAGAGCGTGCTGTGGTCAGTACTGTTAGCTACAGTGCTAAAGGGACCGCCGGGGTCTGCTATCAAAAAGGTAGCAACTCTATCCCATCATGCATTTCTTGCAGCGTTACCAGATATGCTGATTTCTCAGTAAAATCAAGCCTTTCTCATGATCTCACGGGAGGGCTCTGAAGTTTATGATGCTTCATAGGCTGCAGAAATATGAATAATTACTTTCAGGTAGGAAACTGCTTAGGAAATATTTATTTAACTTCTGGAGGCACCATTTAGGTTAAAGCTGTTACTAATTGTTCTATCCTTGATCTGGTTGGCTGACTCCAACTCAATCTCTGCACTTTTACATCAGGTCAGAATTAAAATGAAACAAGACAGTAGCTAATACTCTGCACCTTCCAGCGTTTTCTTTTAGTTGCTGCTCGGCGAGCTCGGTCAGGACCAGGTTGCTGACTCTCTGTCTGCTGATCGAGTCTTGGTTACAGAGAACAACTGCGCAAGGCCCCTAAGTTGTCGCTGCTGTTTTTTCCATATTGAGTTCAGCCCCCAACCTTTTCCTGTAAAACAGCACTCATCACTTTTAAAGATGTAAGTATCCCACTATTGTTAAAGGCACTGCACACACTAATCATATAAACAATTGTAGCATTACAATTACTGAACAGTTTATAAATTTTCCTATACACAATTTTTGCATAAAATATGATAATATGACAACACGTTGCTTTCATATTAAATAAAAACATATAATAGAAGATTTTATGGTATAGATTTATTTGTAATCATTTTATGATGAATTTCATTTAATTTGACTCCACTTTTATAATTTAAAATAGTGAATATGATTTTCCTACCAAAATATCTAAATACAAGGAAAGTAATTAATTTAGTGTCCAGAAGATGAAATGCTGCAGCATGGTCATGTCAATGCCATTTATATCTGCTTGTATTGCTTTATGTTACTAAGATGGTTTATAGTGATGGGAATGGAACACCATTGATGGCATTTTGATACAAGTGACCCATAGGACTGGATTTTATGCTGGAGACAGGGCACCCCGGCTCTGCCTATTTGTGCCCACCCCAGGGAGCAATCCTCCAGTCTTTTTAAATCAAAGTTTCAGGAGGCGAGATCCCCGTCCCTTTAAAGTCTGCAGAGGCCTTGGACCCAGGACCAGTGCTGGAACCCCAGATCAGAGGTAGGTGAGGCAGGGTCGCCGGGGCCAGTCTGGAAGGCCCTGGTGAGAGGGGGTGGGTGGGTAAACATGCATTCCAAGGGGATGAGGGGGGAGGGTCCCATGGGGGTAATGTTCATGGTGGGGGGTCCTCCATGGGCCACAAATTGCCCACAAAGGAGGGCCCCGCCCCAAGCCTGCAGGGAGGGCACCTCATGTTACAGTGCATCCTCCCTGCGTGGCGGAGGCCCCCCCCCGCTGCTGGTAAGATCCCAGCGGCAGCGGGAACAGGCCCTTAATTGGCCGTTAATATGCCACTTAAGGGTCTCAATTGGCCTCTGGACAGGAAGGTCGTTATTGGCCTATCCCACCCCTAGGAAGATCGCTGGTGAGGGGGAGGCGACGGCCCCTTCATCCCGCCGCCCCCCTGCCAACTGTCGCGATACTCCGTGCCTTCCACCCCCGTCGCCCACCCTACCTCAGGGGGCCTCACAAAATTCTGGCCACAGTCTGGAGATGCAATAGCACTGGAGACCTAGTTTGCTCTGAGACTTGATGCTGTCATCAGAGGCTGAATTTTAGGGACCTGCTGGGGGCGGGAACGGATGTGGGCGAGGTTTAAAAGTACTAGCATCAGTCAGTGTGCTGTTTTCCTGACACGGTTCCCGGCGCCGGCCATTTTCACCACAGCAGGTGGAAGGCCGCCCTGCGATCCCGCCCGATCCATGATTAAAGCCAATTAAGCTGGTTGAGGAGCTCATTAAGAGCTCTTTAACAAGGGATGTTGTGATTTTCGGGGGTGGGGGGAGCATGGGCTACATGCGCTGTCCGGTCAGGCACCTGAATGGAGGCGGGCACAGAATGGAGAGCCAGTATGGCCGTCTCAGAGAATTAGCTGTGCCCCATAAAAGGGTGAATGGCGCAGAAGGGGACTTGGCCACAGGTGACATTGGTTAGTCCAAGTAGCAGGGAGAGTGGGCAGTAAGCAGTTGGGCAGTGAAGGAGGTCATCACCCTCCTGGCATTGCAGGGACATATGAACAGGGTGCAATGCAGCCAAGTACAATTGGGAGGCCACCTGAGCACAAGGAAGACTGCAAATGGCAATGGGGGCACAACCCTCAGATCTCATGCCTACTGGCAATGAAGAGCAACACCCTCTACAGGAAGGCTGGAGTGCTGGGCATTAGGAGAGCAGGGGAGAGGGACAAGAGGCTTGAAAGACATGGAGGTCATACTCTCAGCATAGGATCTACCGCCGAAGATGGAGCTACCTGGAGATGACCGCAAGCCAGTGCTGCAGGAGACTGCGAATCTCCAGGCAGAAGGTCACAGACATCTATGCCCTCATCACCAAAGACCTCACACCTTGCAGCACTAATTGCTGTGCCCAGCTAATACCCATCAAAGTAACGGTGGCCTTGAACTTCTTTGATTCTGGTTCCTTCCAAGGATCAACTGTGGACCATGGTGGCATCTTGCAAATGGCTGCACACCACTGCATCTAGCAGGTCACTGATGCCCTATTTGCCAGAGCTGGACAGTACATGGCAGAAGGGGCCTCACAAGCACACAAAACATGGGTTTTGTCGCCATCACTGGATTCCCCCAGGTGCAGGCACAATCGATTACACCCATGAGGCCATCAAGGCACCCAGTGAGCAGCCAGTCAGATTCCTCAACAGGAAGCGTTTCCACTCCATCAATGTTCAGTTGGTTTGCGACCACAACAAGAGCTTCCTCCATGTGTGTATTGGCTTTCCTGGCAGCTGCCATGACTCCTTCATTTTCTGAAGCTTTTCACTCCAACCCCCAAAGTCCTTGGATGGATTCTAGGGGACAAGGGATATCACTTGAAGAGATGGCTTACTCACCCCTCTATGAGAGCCCCAGGCAAAGTCACAAAGGCTGTGTCTGTCCTCCTTCTTCTGAGAGGAACTGACTTCTGACACTTCCTCCTGCATGTAATGCCGTGCTCCTCACCCAGTGCCACCATATCTAAACATATGTGAGGGTCCACTGAGGTGAATGTATCTGCACTTGTGAATGGTGCACTTGTAAGGTGCGACGGAGCTTCTCCGGAGGTTTGCTGGTGCTCTTAGCCTGGAGAGCAGAAGCCTCTGCAGTGCTGAAGCTTTCCAGTGCAACTCAGTGTTCGACGTGCTGTCAGATGGGGTGGAGTACAATGCACCCCCTTAATGAGTGCATTGCCCTCTCTAATCACCATCTCTACGTGAATGCCCATCTTGCCATGGCCGACTTCCTTATGGTCTGCGATCCTGGCTATTTCCATCACTTCCTCCTCCACCTGTTTGGGCCTTCTCTCTGGAATTATGTGCCTGTTTCTCCTGCAAGGACAAAAAAGGGTGTGATAAGGCACTGCTGTCTTCTATGGCCAATGACAATTGCTCCAATTCATTAGAAGGTGCATGTATCAGTTGTTACAGGTCCTCAGCAGCATTATGGCTCTGAGCTATTCTGAGGAGTCAGTAAGAGGCCTGTGCACATACCACTCTCATGTTCAGGAACAACGTGTGCCCTGAAGCTCCTCAGCTTGTGAGTCTGCTGGAGGTTGAATACCCAGAGCCCTGTTCTGAGGGTTGGAGGTAGCACTCACCTTGCCAGCGCATATCAGATCATTGAATCTTTTTCTACAATGGATCCAGGTTCTTCTCACCACAGTTCTGCTGCTGACTGTGGCATTGGTTTCCAGCCATGCCAGCTTGGTCTGGGAGGGTGGCCTCCTCCTGCCACCCTCCAGGAAGAGGACCTCGCTCCTCTCCATCATGGCCTCCAGGTCCGCATCTGAAAGTTGAGGGACTACCTCTGGCTGTGCTGAGACATTATGCAAGTCAAGTGTTCTGAGATCTCTCACTCTGCAGTATCAGTACTTAAGCGTCACCCACAGTAATATCTGCCATGGTCAGTTTAAATTGGGCCCACACTTGAGTTCTCCCACCTCTGTTCCTGCTCCATCTGACCATTAATTGGCCGCCAAGCCAGTCTCCATATCAATTAGGGGGTTGACCACCGAAACTCAGCACCCATTGCTGTTTCCCCCCGGGGGGGCAGGTTCGGGACCCAGAAGCAATCCTAACTTCTTCTGTTTCCCACCCCCAGTGTGAAAATCCAGCCCCAGATCTCCATTTACAGCTAAATGTGCTTTTATATTTGATGCTTTCGCAAATCTCGTGATAGGAAAGTGACATCTGTACCTTGGTTTCCTGTGTTTAATTGTAAAATCTACTACTGTATCCCAAAACTAGAATCATTGCCCCACAAAAATATGAGTGTACAAATCAGCGGACAGCACAAAGGAGACAATTTTAGCAATGTTAGCAAAGAGCCAATGCATAGAGGTCACTCACCAATGACCAAAACTGCAGAACTAACAAATTTTAAAACATGGAACTTGATTTCCTTCTTTATGGGAATATTAATCAGCCTTAATTTGGAATGGGAGCAGGAAGAAAATTAAAGGGGGATGGGTGCATGGAGATCAAGGATCTTTGAGCACCACAATCTTGGCCTGCTTTTATAAGCATAGGTAAACTGCTGGACTAAGTGTAACTTCATATGACCTGTTCGGGATTAAATAAGTCACAAATGAGGTTTAAAAACCACCTGTCAATCTGTATTGGTTTATGTTTGAAAAATATAGCAACTCATGATTTTTATACCAAATATCTTGATTTTTAAGCATTTATCTTGTGATTTATGAGATGGTGGGTTTGGCATTACTGCATTACAATAGCAATTATGTTTTAAATTATAAAGTTGCTAAATTAAAATTGGATCATACTGCTGCCAATAGATAAACCTAACTGGCTAAAAAATATTAGTTAGACCTAGATTTAAGAGCAATCCTAGCAGCAAACCCAATCTATATATTAATGTCCCAGCATTTATTTAAATTGGGATAAATCCCTGGTATAAATAAATATAAGCAAATTCTTCAAAGCACATTGGCAAAGGTCTGAAAGGAAGGATCTCCCAGTAAATAGGTAATTACTGTGCTTTCTAGGTTTTTCCATTGGAAAGCATGTGATTTAGAAGCAACTTATCTCAATGATGTCTGGAATTAAACTGTAACAATGAAAGGTAAATTATGAATGACAACAGCTTTTCATATAAACATTGGCTTCAAAATTGGATTTTCTCTTAATAGGAACCATCTAGAATTTAATTCCTGTTTTCTCTGAATTGATTTTATTTTTATGTTGTGAGAGGGAGGAAGAGTTATGGATTTCAATTAGTTATTTTGTTTGAAGACAAAATTGGTCAAATTCTAATTTCACCCTATTAACCTTTCCTTGAATTGCTCACTACCTGAGTAAGCTTAGAAAATAACTGCATTTCTGAGATTCCAGCAAATTTTAATAAATACCATATTTTAATCACCGCTTTTTAGAATTTCTCAGAACACTGTGTCCCAGAACATTTTTATTGCTTTCTGATATGATCTTTGTCTAAGTATGTGCATTTGATGGAGCTGTGAATGATTGTGACCAGCCTGTGTATTATTAAATGCTTGCAGCAGGAAACAACTCTGAGGCCCGCAGGAACTCATGGTTTGAAATTCACTTCTTTATGCAACTGAAGCATAGAAAATCAAATGAATGCAAAGTACCCTTCATATTGATGCAAAATACTTTTTTAAAAAATGGACTTCAGTTTTGCAGAAAGTATATTTATCAATTTTATGAAAAATTAAAAAGGATAATCTGCCGTAAAGCTTGTTTAAAATTTGGAATTTCTTCCCAAGGTATACATGGTAATGTTTGTGTATTCATCTATATTCTTCCACCTGCTATTTTAATGACTAGGGTAACTAATATAAGCAGACTGGCTAGAGGTTGCCTTAACTTTTTGGGTAGTGAAGGGGTATTTCCATTGTAGAAGGTCAGAATTTGGAGTGTAAATCAGATACAATAGTTACACATCATCTAAAATATGGAAATGTGATGAGTGCAAAATAGCAGATGCAAGCAAATAACATAATGAAAGCAAATTCTGATTATCCAAAAACTGCTATCTAAGCCCGAATTGCATCTACCCACAATAAAGCCTGCAGAAACGAAATGTAAGGTACCCATTTGACTTCCCAAACCAGAATGTGATTGAGTTTATAGCCTTTGACTTTCTATAAATTTTCTTTGCAGCATCAGCTTTGTTGAAAATGATCAGAAAATTTTTCACCAGCTGTGCTGTGAAGAAAGGATTCAGAACACTCTTCTTTCTTCTTTTGGGCCTCCTTATCTCGAGAGACAATGGATACGCGCCTGGAGGTGGTCAGTGGTTTGTGAAGCAGCGCCTGGAGTGGCTATAAAGGCCAATTCTGGAGTGACAGGCTCTTCCACAGGTGCTGCAGAGAAATTTGTTTGTCGGGGCTGTTGCACAGTTGGCTCTCCCCTTGCGCCTCTGTGTTTTTTCCTGCCAACTCCTAAGTCTCTTCTTCTATTACAGAGCCCTTACCCTGGGGTACATTATGGACATCTCCATATATATCATTATGATGGAGGCAGGATTAGGAGGAAGAGGAAATAAGAGAGGCATTGTAGATTAGGCTACACTAAAGGCAAAACAACTAGGAGTTTAAAAAAAATTTTATTTCCAAAATATACTTTATTCATAAAAATCTGTAAAAATTACATTGCCAAACAGTTTCAAACAGCACCAAAAAATACAAACATTGCAAGGGAGATCAGTTTCCTTCAATACAATCATGAGTTGCTTCACAACCCTTCCATTTCACATTTGTCATGCCAATTACATTTTTACATTGACAGCAAATGAAAATTTTTCCGATACAGTTCGAGGGGTTTCCCGTGGGTCCAGCCCCTCCGTTCAGCTTGGTGGGAGGACCTTACACTGTGGTCTTTCCCCATTGAGCCTTTGCTGCGGCTGCCCCAAGCTATAGTGCGTCCCTCAGCACGTAGTCCTGGACCTTGGAATGTGCCAGTCTGCAACATTCGGCGGTGGACAACTCTTTGTGCTGGAAGACCAGCAAGTTTCGGGTAGACCAAAGGGCGTCTTTCACCGAATTGATAGTCCTCCAGCAGCAGTTGATGTTTGTCTCGGTGTGCGTCCCTGGGAACAGCCCGTAGAGCACAGACTCCTGTGTTACAGAGCTGCTTGGGATGAACCTTGACAAAAACCACTGCATCTCTTTCCACACCTGCTTTGCAAAGACACATTCCAGGAGGAGGTGGGCAACCGTCTCTTCCTCACCACAGCCACCGCAGGGGCATTGCGCGGAGGGGGCGAGACTTTAGGCGTGCAGGAAGGATCTGACGGGGAGGGCCCTTCTCACCACCAGTCAAGCTACATCTTGGTGCTTGTTTGAAAGTTCTGGTGATGAGGCATTCCGCCAAATGACATTGGCGGTCTGCACAGGGAACCATCCGACAAGATCCCCCGTCTCCTTTTCCCGTAGGGCCTTGAGGACATTCCGTGCAGACCAATGCTTGATGGATTGGTGGTCAAAGGTGTTTTCCCGCAGAAACTGCTGCACGAAGGATAGGTGGTACGGCATGGTCCAACTGCATGGAGCGTTCCGCAGCAATGTGACCAAGCCCATCCTTTGCAACACCGGGGACAGATAGAACCTCAGCACGTAGTGACACTTGGA
The DNA here is from genome assembly GCF_036365525.1 of Heterodontus francisci. Lineage (NCBI taxonomy): Eukaryota > Metazoa > Chordata > Chondrichthyes > Heterodontiformes > Heterodontidae > Heterodontus > Heterodontus francisci. Next base: position 78,532,353 of record NC_090378.1, on the reverse strand, counting down.
GTTTTCGTACTGGAGGTCTACATACAGCTTGATGCAGCCGCACACGAAGGTGGTTGTCAGGATGAGGGCCACGTTGGGTACATTCTTCCCACCCTTGTCCAGAGATTTGAACATCGTGGCCCTCCGGACCCGGTCCATTTTAGATCCCCAGATGAAGTGGAAAATGGCTCGGGTGACCGCCACAGCGCAGGAGTGGGGTATGGGCCAGACCTGCGCCATGTACAGCAACAACGTGAGCGCCTCGCACCTGATGACCAGGTTCTTACCCACAATGGAGAGAGATTGCTGCCCCCACATGCCCAACTTTTGTTGTACCTTGGCTACTCGCTCCTCCCAGGTTTTGGTGCATGCCCCGGCCCTTCCGTACCATATCCCCAGCACCTTCAGGTAGTCTGACCTGACGGTGAAGGGGACAAAGGATCGGTCAGCCCAGTTCCCAAAGAACATGGCCTCGGTCTTACCTTTCCACCAGAGCCTACAGATTATGCCACTTCATTGATGATGTCTTAGAAGAGGTCTGACTCCATTGCTACCATTGCCCCTTATAGCAATGGCAGGATTTAGATTCTGCTCTTAGGCAGTGCTTTTACTTCTTCCAACACTTGTTCAAATTATTCAGGAGGCATTGGAAATATCTCTTTAGCCCCCTCATCCCAGCATTACTTTGATATTATGATTGGATTTGCACAGCCTGCTGCAGCATGTTCTCATTAACATTGCTTGGTTGTGTGTATATATGGCAGGGTACATTAGATTCTGCTTGATTGCCTTCAATTTGTTGTCTATTGGACTGACTGAGTATGCATACTATCCTAAACATTGTACTCCTCCAGGAAATGTATTTTTTACAAAAGCTGCTAATGCTGCTGTAGGTGACAATGAGCTGCAGATACTGTAAGTTCTCACGTTGTTCTCTGCTTAGGGACAAGGAAACTCTGGGCTGGCTGGTTGGCTTGCTTGCTCGCATGAATGTCCAAACTCAACTCAACTCAACTCCGAAGAAGGGTCACTGACCCGAAACGTTAACTCTGCTTCTTTTTCCACAGATGCTGCCAGACCTGCTGAGTGAATCCAGCATTTCTTGTTTTTGTTTCAACTCAACTCTGTCCAGTTTCTGGTTAAACATTAGGATGGGCAACCATAGAAGTTTACAGTACAAAAGAAGGTCATTCTGCCCACTTTGTCTGTGCAGGTCTTTGCTGGAGCAATCCAAAACTAATACGATTTCCCATCTCTCCTCCCATAACCATATATCATCTACTGATTCAAATGTTTTTCTATTCATTCTCTAAGATATACAATGGTCTCTGCCTCAACCACCCACTGGGAAAGCATTCCACATAAAGAAATTTCTCCTGGCTCTCTTAATGACAGTTTTCAATTCGTGAACTCCCCAAGCACCTATTTGCTTGCTGCCTCTCCTAAGCCCTAGCACCTAACTACTTGCAACTTGTAATCAATGTGCTTCCAAGCCTATTGTGCCATGTAATATTTAGAATTTCTGTGACAGGTCAGTAGGTTCATGTACTTTCCCTTTAAATCTCCTCTTTTTACAGTATCTGCTAAAAAGGATTAGCGGTGGAAGAGAGTACTAGCACAGGCTGTAACTATAAATTAATTTAAACCTCCCTATCAGGTCACTTGTAAAGATGTATTAATTTTTGTAATGGAGTTATTTAATATGCATCAAAAGTAAAAGAAAACAAAACATCTCTTGCTGGTATTGCCACAATGGACAAAAGCACTATATATAAGTATCAGTGGTTGTCAAGGTCATCGCTGGTATGAAGTATCATAGCAACGGAAGAATGTTTGATTATGTTAAAGGAGAGTCAGTTTTAACTGTGAAAATGATGGATTTTAATTGTAGTCACAATATTTTTACACAGCAATTAACCCCTCTTGATTTGATGTGTAAGCTGTTACAGAGAGGCCACTTCAAGGACTAGTTATCATATGCGTATTCTGTGGTGACCCTTGTGCTTTTTCAGTAGCTCGAAGCAGGTTTAGGAATTTCACACATAAACTGTTTTACATATATTACCAAATAAGTCAACTTGGAAGCATAGCATATGTGCAACTAGCAGTGATTCGATGGGGGTGAATTCATTGGTTCAATGCAATTTAACTGGGTTCAAGCTCTTAATTGAGTACCAGGCTTTAACAAACCCATCTTCACCTACCATTTGACAAACTGCTTTGCGTCATATACAAAATGGATCAATTGAGGCACCTAATCTACATTGCTGGGCCTCATGCTAAGACTTTCCAGAACCACTGGGCTCTCTTACCTGCTTTCAGATCCAAGATCCAGTTCCTAACAACCCTGTTTATTAACCCCTGAGAGCTGCTTTGCCTGGTAACCATTTAGGCTTCTTCAGAATGCATCACTTTTCTCAGATTAAACCAACAGCACTATCTCTATCACTCAGGTAGAACATATATATTATTTATGATAGAATGTACTAAATCTTCAGTTCCTTAAATACATTAAGGGAAAGTTTTTATGAATTTTCCACAAAGGATGAATGAAGATGTAAAGCAAGCTTTCAAGATAAACAAATTAGGTTTTTAATTTGAGGAATTCTGATCTATTAATATCAAAACTTGCTCAGCTAATAAAGTATACAATGTAAGATAATTTTGTACTTTGTGTAGAAAACATTTTTTAAAGTAACTGCCTCATCTGCAGGTTTAAGCATTGATTTGTAACATGGGGTTCACTAAATTACAGCAATTGATTCAGAGTAACAGCATAAATAAGATTAATATGCCAGCTCTGAGGAACCAAACCACTGTTAGGGAATATTTTTTCATTATTTGCTCACTGTTGAATTGGAAGAGTAAATTTTATTAATAAAAACTAATGACATTCTCTCAGATTTTTATGGGCAAGCTATTATTTATTCTGTCCAATATTTACAAAAATTCTATTGCAATAAATTGATTTGTGTTTTTGTGCCATTTTTAAGTGGCACCTTTTTATGGATTTCTTATTAAAATGTAATTCTATGATTAAGCCCAACATTCCACTTTTTCCTAATCCTATTGTATATATGAAGTGAGCTTTTTTGTCACTCTAGATTCCTCTCCTTCTCTTGTTGGGTGTTTGCATTGTCTCCTTAAGGTACCAGTTCCTCCTGGAATAAGATCCACATATACCACTTACATTCTGGTGCATTGCCTGTTGTTCTTGTGAGTGCTTAGATAGTTAATGTGGGTGGGCTGTTGGACCATACAGTCAAACAGTCCTAGATTCATCTGCTGCGGTCCTCACCTGATAGCCACACATTTCCCACCAGCAGTTACTATATAGGGGTCAGAAGTAGGAATTCTGGCTGCTTTTTCCTGATGATGATGCTGCGCTAGTCGCTGACATGGAAACTCAGCTACAAAGACTCATGGACTGTCTCTCCCGTGCCTGTAATGCATGTTGAAGTAAATAAATATGATCTGATAGCCATTACAGCCATTTAGAAAGGCACGGATTAATCAGGGATAGTCAGCATGGATATGCTAAGGGAAGGTCGTGTGTCACTAACTTGATTGAATTTTTTGAAGATGTAACAAGGAGGATTGATGAGGGTAGTGCAGTGGATGTGGTCTGCATGGATTTTAGTAAGGCATTTGACAAGGTCCTGCATGGCAGACTGGTCAGAAAAATGAAAGCCCATGGGGGGGGTGGCAGGTTGGATCCAAAATTGGCTCAGTGACAAGAAACAAAGGGTAGTAGTTGACGGATGTTTTTTGCGAATGCAAAGCGGTTTCCAGTGGTGTTCCACAGGGCTCAGTGTTGGGTCCCTTGCTGTTTGTGGTATATATTAATGTTTTGGACTTAAATGTGGGAGGCATGATTAGGAAATTTGCTGATGACACAAAATTGGCCCTGTAGTTGATAGTGTACAGGATAGCTGTAGACTCCAGAATTATATCAATGGTTTGGTTGAGTGGGCGGAAAAGTGGCAAATGGAATTCAATCCAGAGAAGTGTGAGGTAATGCATTTGGGGAGGGAAAACAAAGTGAGGGAATACACAATAAACGGGAGGATATTGAGATGGGTAGAAGAATTGAGAGACCTTGGAGTGCATGTCCACAGGTCCCTGAAGGTGGCAGGACAGGTAGATAGAGTGGAGAAGAAGACATATGGAATGCTTTCTCCTATTGGCCGAGGGACAGAATACAAAAGCAAGTATGTAATGCTGGAACTGTATAAAATGCTGGTTAGGTCACAGCTGGAGTATTACGTACAATTCTGGTCACCACATTACAGGAAGGACATAATTGCTCTGGAGAGAGTACAGAGGAGATTTACAAGAAGTTGCCAGGGCTTGAAGGTTGCAGCTATGAGGAAAGATTGGATGGGCTAGGGGTGTTTTCCTTAGAACAGAGGAAGCTGAGGGGTGACTTAATTGAGGTATACAAAGTTATGAGGGGCCTAGATAGAGTAGACAGAAAGGACCTGTTTCCCTAGTGGAGAGGTCAATTACCAGGGGGCACAGATTTAAGGTGATTGATTGAAGGATTAGAGGGGACCATGAGGAAAAACCTTTTCACCCAGAGGGTGGTGGGTGTCTGGAATTCACTGCCAGGAATGGTGGTGGAGGCAGAAATCCTCAACTCATTTAAAAAGTTCCTGGACATGCACCTGAAGTGCTGTAACCTGCAAAGCTACGGACCAGGTGCTGGAAGGTGGGATTAGATTGAGCGACTAGATTTTTCAGTTGGCGCAGACACAACGGAGTGAATGGCCTCCTCCTGTGCTGTAATTTTTCTATGGTTCTACAGAGACGTGGCTGCAGGGTGACAAGGTTTGGATCCTGAATATTGAGGGGTATATGACATTCAACAAGAATAGGATGCTAGGTAAAGGTGGAGGCGTAGCACTGTTAATCATTGATGGCATTGGTGCAATAATAAGAGATGACCTTGGTTCAGGAGATCAGGATGTAGAATCAGTTTGGGTGAAGATGAGGAATAGTAGGGGAAAGAAGTCACTCGTGGGGGTGATCTACAGGCCCCCTAACAGTAATCACAATGTAGGATGAAGAATACAAGAAGAAATATTGGGTGCTTGTGATAAAGGGACAGCAATAATCATGGGTGATTTTAAACTACATATAAACTGGAAAAATCAGATTGGCAATAGTAGCCTGATTGAATGCTTTTGAGATAGTTCCTTAGAGCAGCATGTTCTGGAACCAACCGAGCAGGTTATATTAGACTTGGTATTGTGTAATGTGACAGGATTGCTCCAAAATGTGCTCCAGAACTTGCCGCTCCCCTAGCCAAGCTGTTCCAGTACAGCTACAACATTGGCATCGACCCGGCAATATGGAAAATTGCCAGGTATGTCCTGTACACAAAATGCAGGACAAATTAAACTGGCCAATTATCACTCCATCAATCTACTCTCAATCATCAGTAAAGTGATGGAAGGTGTCATCCACAGTGCTATTAAATGGCACTTGCTTAGCAATAGTCTACTCCCTAGTGCTCTGTTTGGGTTCTGCCAGGACCACTCAGCTCCTGACCTCATTACAGCCTTGCTTCAAACATGGACAAAAGAGCTGAACTCGAGAGGTGAGATGGGAGTGACTGCTCTTGACATCAAGGCAGCATTTGACTGAGCATGGCAGCAAGGAGCCCTATCTAAACTGGCGTCAATGGGAATCAAGGGGAAAACTCTCTTCCGGTTGGAGTTGCACCTAGCACAAAGAAAGATGGTTGTGGTTGTTGGAGGTCAATCATCTCAACTCCAGGACATCACTGCAGGAGTTCCTTAGGGTAGTGTCCTAGGCCCAACCATCTTCAGCTGCTTCATCAGTGACCCTCCTTCAATCATAAGGTCAGAAGTGCGTATGTTTGCTGATAATTGCACAATGTTCAGCACCATTCGTGACTCCTCAGATACTGAAGCAGTCCGTATAGAAATGCAGCAAGACCTGGACAATATCCGGGCTTGGGTTGATAAGTGGCAAGTAACATTTGCGCCACACAAGTGCCAGGCAATGTCCATCTCCAACAGGACAGAATCTAACCATCTCCCCTTGACATTCAATGGCATTACCATCGCTGAATCTCCCACTATCAACATCCTGGGATTACCATTGATCACAAACTGAACTGGAGCAGCCATATAAATACCGCGGCTACAAGAACAGGTCAGAGGCTAGGAATCATGTGGCGAGTAACTCATCTCTTGACTCCCCAAAGCCTGTCCACCAGCTACAAGGCACAAGTCAGGAGTGTGATGGAATACTCTCCACTTGCCTGGATGGGTGCAGCTCCAACAACACTCAAGAAGCTCAACATCATCCAGGACAAAGCAGCCCGCTTAATTGGCACCCCATCCACAAACATTCACTCCCTCCACCACAGCACACAGTGGCAGCAGCACCATCTACAAGATGCACTGCAGCAACGCACCAAGGCTCCTTATACAGCACTTTCCAAACCCATGACCTCTGCCACCTAGAAGGACAAGGGCAGCAGATACATGGGAACACCACCACCTGCAAGTTCCCCTCCAAGCCACACACCATCTTGACTTAGAACTATCTTGCTGTTCCTTCCCTGTTGCTGGGTCAAAATCCTGAAACTCCCTTCCCAACAGCACTGTTGGTGTACCTACCCCACATGGACTGCAGGTTCAAGAAGGCAGCTCATCACCACCTTCTCGAGGGCAATTAAAAAAAAATTACCTCAGAGTAAAGGCACCTCTAGGTAGCAGCGACCACAATATCATTGAATTTTACATCCAGTTTGAAAGAGGGAAGAATAGGTCTCATAAATAAGGGCTACTATGTGGGCATGAAAGCTGAGCTAGCTGAAGTGAACTGGGTTACTAGGCGAGGAAATAGATCAATAGAGAAGCAGTGGCAAACATTTAAGGGGAAATTTCAGAGTACTCAGAGTATGTATATTCCTACTATAAAGAAACATTCTAAGGGGAAGACCCACCATCCTTGGTTAACTAACGAAGTTAAGGAAAGCATCAAACTTAAAGAAAAAGCATATAATTGCGCAAAATGAATGGCAGGCCAGATGATTGGTCAGAATATAAAGAACAGCAGAGAATGACTCAAAGGTTAATAAGGAGAAAGAAATTAGAGTATGAGAGGAAAGATAAAAACAGATAGCAAGAGTTTCTGCAGTTATTTATCAAGAAAAAGAGTAAGTATAGTGAGTGTTGGTTCTCTAGAGAGTGAGAATGGAGAGTTCATAGTAGATAATAAGGAAATGGCGGATGAAATGAACAAATATTTTGCTGCTGTCTTCGCTATAGAGGATACAATAAACATTCCAGTAATAGCCAGGAGGCAGAAGGAAGGGAGGAACTTGGTGAAATTAGAATCACCAGGGAAGCAGTACTGAGTAAACTGATGGAGCTGTGGGCTGAGAAGTCCCCGGATCCTGATGAGCTTCATCCTAGGGTCTTAAAAGAGGTGGCTAATGAGGTAGTAGATGCATTGGTATTAATTTTTCACTAGATTCTGGAAAGGTTCCATCAGACTGGAAAGTATATAACCCCTTTATTCAAGAAGTGGGGAGGGGGAGGCAGAAAATGGGTAACTATAGGCCAGTTAGCTTGACATCTGTCATGGGGAAGGTGTTAGAATCAATTTTTAAGGAGTCTACAGCTGGGCACTTAGAAAAACTCAAGGTAATTGGGAATAGTCAGCATGGTTTTGTGAAAGGGAAATCATATTTAACCAATTTATTGGAGTTCTTTGAAGGAGTAACATGCGCTGTAGATAAAGAGAAGCCTGTTGACATACTGTACTTGGATTTCCAGAAGGTGCCACATAAAAGGTTATTGCGCAAAGTAGGAGCTCATGGTGTAGAGGGTAACACATTAGCATGGATAGAAGATTGGTTGGCTGGCATAAAACATAGAGTATGCATAAATGGGTCCTTTTCTGATTGGCAGGATGTGACGAATGGATTTCAGCAAGGGTCTGTGCTGGGGCCTCAACTCTTTAAAATTTATATCAATGACTTAGATGAGGGGAGCAATGGCATGGTAGCTAAATTTACAGATGACACAAAGATAGGTAGGAAAGTATGTTGTGAAGAGGCCATAAGGAGCTTGCAGACTGATATAGATAGGTTGAGTGAGTGAGCAAAAATCTGGCAGTTGGAGTATAATGTGGGAAAATGTGAAGTTGTTCTCTTTTGCAGGAAGAATAAAATAGCTAAATATTACTTAAACTGAGAATGACTGCAGAATTCCGAGGTGCAGAGGGATCTAGGTGCTCTAGTGCATGTGTCACAAAAAGTTAGCATGCAGGTACAGCAAGTAATAAAGAAGGCTGTCCTTTATTATGAGAGGAGGTTCTGTTCCAACCAGGAGCACATGGCTTTCTGAGTTGAAATCCTGTGTTGGAAGTTAAAATTCAAAACCTCCAACAGTCAGTCATGTGACCAAAACAGGTCTGGCCACTTCTTCTGTGTATTGGGGAAGCAATGACTGGGTTCCCATTGTTCCAACACTGTCGGGTTACTATGCCAATGTCTTTCCAGTCAGTTTTTTGAAGTTTTTAATGTTCATGTGGTAAAATCATGTGTGCCTCAGTCTTGGCAGGTGGGGTGGAGGGATTTGCCTGACAAGACCATTAGCACACTCTCTTTGCCTTTGTCCCATGACCTTGTCAGTTAATCTCTCCAGCGCTCTGTCCTATCACACATCTACCCTTTTGTTCTTCCCTCCCCCCATCCCCACTTTATTTGTTTAAAACCTATTACATTTCTAATCTTTGCCAGTTCTGATGAAAGGTCACTAACCTGAAATGTTAACTCTGCTTCTCTCTCCACAGTTGCTGCCAGATCTGCTGAGTTTTTCCAGCACTTTCTGTTTTTATTTACTAGATTGATACCTGGAATGAGCAGGTTATCTTATGTGGAAAGGTTGGATAGACTGGGCTTGTTTTCACTGGAGTTTAGGAGAGGGAGGGGAGACTTGATTGAAGTATATAAGATCCTAAACGGTCTTGACAAGGTGGATGTGGAAAGGATGTTTCCTCTTGTGGGTGAGTCCAGAACTAGAGGGCTTTGTTTTAAAATTAGGGGTTGCCCTTTTAGGACAGAGATGAGGAGAATTTTTTTCTCTGAGGCTTGTGTGACTTTGGAACTCTGCCTCAGAAGGTGGTGGAGGCAGGGTCATTGAATATTTTTAAGGTGGAGGTAAATAGATTCTTGTTAGGCAAGGGAATCAAGGGTTATCAGGGTAGATGGGAGTGTGGAATTCAAGACAGAAGCAGATCAGCCATGATTTTATCAAATGGCAGAGCAAGCTTGAGGGGCCGAATGGCCTACTTCTGCTCCTAATTTGTATATTAGTATGTAACTTGTTCTCCTTGACTAGAAGCATCAAGAAAACCGTGGACATGGGACCAGATGTTGCATCTCCGCCTATGATCACACTAAATAACACCTCACTGGAAGTGGTTAGCAAATTCTGCTACCTTGGATCCACGGTGACAGAAAATCTGTCCTTTGATGCAGAGCTCTATACACGCATAGGGAAAGCAGCTACCCCCTTTGGTCAACTTGTGAAACGTGCATGGAATAATAGCAATCTGACCCTTAGGACCAAGCTGATGGTTTATAAGGCCTGTGTTCTCAGCACCTTGCTGTATGGCTGCAAAACATGTGTGACTTACAACTACCAGGAAAAGAAGCTCAATAACTTCCATCTTTGCCGTCTGTGGCAGATTGTGCGTATATTCTGGCAGGACAAATTCACAAATGTGGCAGTCCTCTAAAAGGCAGAGCTCCCAAGCATGTTGGCACTAATCAAACAGAGATGACTTCGGTGGATCGGACCCATCCGCAGAATGGAAGACGGCCACATACCCAATGACCTTCTGTATGGTGAGGTAATCAGGGCCAGACGACCAGTGGAGCACCCATGCTCTGCTTCAAGTATTGCAAACATGACATGAACGTCCTAAATTTCGACTATCGCACCTGGGAGTCACTAGCTGGCAAAAGAGTGAAATGGCGACACATTCTCTGGACTGGTGTGCACTACTACGATGACCAGAAAGGGTGGCACAGTGGCGCAGTGGTTAGCACTGCAGCCTCACAACTCCAGCGACCCGGGTCCGGTTCTGGGTACTGCCTGTGCGGAGCTTGCAAGTTCTCCCTGTGACCATGTGGGTTTCCTCCAGGTGCTCGGGTTTCCTCCCACATGCCAAAGACTTGTGGGTTAATAGGTAAATTGGCCATTGTTTAAAAAAAAAATTGCCCTTAGTGTAGGTAGGTGGTAGGAGAATTGAGGGAAGGTGGGGATGTGAGAGGGAAAAATAGGATTAATGTAGGATTAGTATAAATGGGTGGTTGATGGTCAGCGTGGGCTGAAGGGCCTGTTTTGGTGCTGTATCACTCTATGACCAGTTGCTACAGCAGCTTGATAACAGGCACCATAGTCAAAAACAACAACTCACAGTGTCTCTTGGCAGCTTCATGTGCAGCACTTGTGGCAGAACTTGCCTGTCAAGGATTGGCCTTCACAGCCATCAACAAAGCTGCACCAAGAGAAGACACCCCACCTAAATGGACTGTCTGCTGCATGCCTATCATCTTTCATCGATGAAAAGATGCCAACCCTTTCCTTCACTAGATCAGGGCAACTATAGAGTCATTTTAAAAATTAGTTCTCCAGATGTGGGCATCATTGTGGCCAGCATTTATTGCCCATCCCTAGTTGCACTGAGAAGGTGGTGGTGAACCACCTTATTGAACTGCTGCAGTCCATGTGGCGAAGGCCTTGTTATAACTGGGCAGTTGACTCAACTATGTTTGACATCAGACTTTGGCCAGACTGGATAAGAACAGCAACTTTCATTTCCTTTAGTATCAATTGTGGCTCAGTGGTAGCACATTTGCTGCTTACTCATAAAGGTTGTGGTTTTAAATCCCTCTCTAGAGAATAAGCCCAAAATGTAGGTTGACCATTCAGTGCAGCACTGAGGAAATGCTGCAATTTTGATGAGGTATTAAACCAAGGTCATAGCTAGCCTCTCAGTTAGATATAAAGGATCCCCTGGCATGATTTTGAAGAAGAGTGGGGAAATACTCCCTGGTTAATATTTATCCCTCAACCAACATCATTAAAACAGATTATCTGGTCAATATGACATTGCTGTTTGTAGGGCCTTCCTGTACACAAATTGGCAGTTGTGTTTCCTACATTCTATCAGTGCTTCATTGGCTTTAAAGTGTTTTGGGACATCCTGAGGTCATGAAAGGCACCATATAAATGCCAATTCTTTCTTTCAAAGATGTTATTGAGCCAATTAGATTTTAGTGATAATCGACAGTTTCAAGGTCACAGTTTACTCCTATTTCCCGATTTTCTCTAACGGCCCTGGTGGGATGTGAACTCATGTTGTCTAGATTACTAGTCTAGTAATATAACACTGTGTCACTGTACCTACTGTCACTGAAACTATGAAATGAAGAGACAACTCAGGACAGATCATGGCTCAAACCTGGGACCTTCCTGATCTGTGAGGTTATGTGCTATACAAGGCAGATTATAGCAGGACAGAAAGCTTTGGCAATGTATGCTAATTATGTAGATATATTTTCACCTTGGTGCCTTCAGCACAGAGTTCATGTGATGGAAATGCATGTCTTAGGTACATGCATCCTGCAATTTTCCTCATTTTGGTGTCTGTACTATGCAATTAATTTTGATGGATGGAAAATTGTGGGGTGGGGAGCTTTGTGCTAAAGAAAAAAAAATACTCTGCAAAGTACAACTCAAAGTATTTTATATTTATATGGCAATGCTAACGTGATGTCATTATCAGTGTATATAACATTTTCACTTTTGCTAAGGTGCATGGGGAAGAACTGCTGTTATTTTAGATGCAAAAGGTAAGTCTAGGATAACAATACATAATACAATTGTAATATTACAGATTCCTTCACAAAAACATCGCGGTCAATTTTAATTAGCCCTGGCCATTGGAGCCGGGGCTCAGATTCTTTGAAATTGATTGATTCACCTCATCATCTGGTCCCTCGTGTCATAGAATTATAGAACAGTACAGCACAGAGGGAGATACCATTCGACCTATCAAGGCTGCATTCCTGCAGGCTGCCATTTTTATTGCTGGCTTCAATTAGGTGGCTGAGGTGTCTGATGGAAGCAGATGGATGCCTCATGAATGCAAGCAAATTGGGTCCTATGATGTAATCTGGACTGCAATGGGATTTTAACTGAGCAGGGCTGAAGGCCAGCCCTGCCCTGCCCTGTTGAGTAAAACCTCACAGGTTTGGCTTCAGGGACTGACTGACTACAAGCACTATTTAAAGAGGCACTCATCTACAGATATTCAGATGGTAAGGATCTAGGTTCTATTCCCAAATGAACATTGAGTTTGGAAATTGCTTGCTTGTCTCTTTTTTTGCCTTACTCAACCTGATTACATTCATATTATATGGGTGCCATTTTTGTTTCATTGAATTGGATAGAGAAACAGTTGGAGGAAGAGGAGGAGCAGCAGCTTCCACATCCAGGAAATGCAGCAGGTGGGCCTGTTAGAAGAAAGCAGATGAGGACAGTCTGGGGGGGTGCTGCTTCTAGAAGGCTTTACCCAGCCCATGGTCTATAGGCAGAGTCACTTTACTGGATGTGATTCAGGATCATTGCATCAGGAGGCTGCATTTCACCAGGTAGGCTATCACTGATCTCTGCAGCTTCCAGCAAAAGGACCTGTTGCCTGCTGATCCAGATGAACATGCTGTGCCAGTGGCTGTTAAAATCACTGATGCCCTTAACATTTTTTTGTTGCCTCAGGCGCCATCCAGGTTATAACAGGGGATATCATCTGCATCTCCCTTTGACCAGAACCTCAACAGAGGTTGCAGAAAGCCATGATATTTTCTTATAACTCATTTGTGCAGAAACTCTTTTCACAGAGCAATCTATCAGAAAAGAGTGCAACCAGCCTTTAAGAGGTGCATTACCAAATTAAATAGACTTATGGAAGCCACAGGAAATTACATGCTGAAAATGGGTAGGCTTCCCATTCAAATGTGATCAGTTAGGAAACCTGCCAGTTAATTGAGCCCAGGAGTTAAATTTAGCCCCATCCAATAGTCTATTTTCCGTTTTTATAAAAAAAACATTTTGACCGTCCCTCCCTGATCACTACTGTCATAACAATCCCTATACCCGGCAGGCTGGTATGATTGAGATGCATTTTAATAGCTGATTCTTTTGCGCCCCTCCCCAAATTCATTCAACCTACTGTACATGATAATGGTGCTGTGTTTTTCTGGCATACATAATAATCAGTGATGTGTTTTCTGGCACTGACACTGACTGGTGAATAATTCTGAGTCCATTTGCTTATATTGAAAACATGATTTAGAGCTTAACTCCATGAGGTGGTGATTCTTTGATAATCCTTTCAAACTTCTTCTGGTATCAGAATGCATCTTCCCTAATTTAAGTAATTTTTAATGAGCAAAGTGTGTAACAATTTCTGTCCCCCACACTGTGCACCCACTGCACTGCACCCCCCCCTCCCCCACCCCAATATCCTTCTATCCTTTCCTGAAGACATGATAGTGGGGTTTGCAGCTCATTGGTTCGGGGAAGGCAGAAAATGAGCTGCTCCCACATAAAGCAAACCAACAGTTGTAGCTTGTAATTGCGGGGAATGCTCTCAGGTAGGTCAGCAGTGCCCAAATTTTTTTTTTTTTGTGGACTGAGAAGCAACACTCTGTTTCTCCAGACCCGACAAGTCAAGTTAGACATTTCCTGAGCCATTTTCTGAGCGGCCTCCACCAATTCCTTGAATGACTGCTCACCACCAGGTACAAATGGGCAAAATGTATGCTGTGCACTCTCCACCCTTTTTTACCTTGAAATTGCAACTTGGATTCTATGTGTGTCATAGAACTCTGATTTGCATACCTTAATAAGGCCCAATACCCTGGGCAAAATGCTGGCAAGGGGGATTTGGAACAAGAATAGGTGGCATTGCCACTGCTGCCCTGTTCTGAATGGATGGACTGAAATAAAATTATCTCCTGCTGGATCATGCTTCAACTGATGGCAGCAGCCCTTCACTCAAACATTTGTTCATTGTGTATAAGCCTGGACTCTTGTGTACGTAATCTAAGCTGATACTTCAGTACCAAGTGAATGCTGCATGCTCTATATTTCTCTGCTTCTCTATATTACAATAGTGAGTACCATTCAAAAGTACTCCTTTCGCTTTGAAACACATTGGAACATCTTGAGGCTATGAAAGGTGCAATATAAATGGAAGTCTTTCCTTCTTTACAGTGAGTGTCAGGAATCTATTTGACTGTGAAGGGCATCAAAGCTCAGACGATTCTGTTTTCACACAATTTCTACACATTTTACAGCAATTTCATTGGGAAGCAATCAAGAATGGGAACCCAGGTTGAACTTTCACCACGAGTGTTCAACTGTTGCCTTGACAGGGCAACTAACTCAACACAGACTGGTAATCAAGCCTTGAACCTTCTGGTCTTTATGACTTAGAGATACCTGTTATAGTCCCTTGCCCTATGGGCCATAGACAAAGTGGCATTCTTTAATATGAATGATCTGTACTAAGACTTCTATTATGTTCTCCTACTAATATTGACTTGCATCATTTGTTCAAATTGTATTATTTGACTTTTGCTGTGTATGTAGATTGGTATGTACTTTGTGCTCCAATTAATTAGTGCTGCATATTTAGATTGCCTTTTTTAGCTGTTTAAATTCATTTGCTTTGTGTCTACAACTGATTTGATCCATTTGCTTAGATCAACTTGTACTTTGCACTGAACTGATAAACTCACAAAAAGAAGTTGTACGGACAGAGTACACAAATAGCAATCTACACTGATGTGGTAGGAATGCTTCTTTGAGGCTGAGTTTGGATTGTTTTGCAATGCACCTGCCACACAAATGCTCAGCACCATCAATAAGTAAAACATGAAAGATAATCCAGTCCTAACTTGATCATCTTGGACTTTAGTGAGCACAGTGTACATGTATTCTATAGCAGATGTCCTACTGTCCTGCTAGTGAACTGAAGAGGAGAATGGGCTGTGTATCTGAAGGGGTCAAATTGTGGGGTGGGGTAGGGGGCAAGGGGTGGCAAGCCTACATGGAGGGTAGAAACTAGTTCAGAATTGGATTGAATGCTAGATTGAAATTTGGGATAGGTAGGTAGCAGGGATGGGGTGGTGGAAAGGCTGAATGATTTACAAATGAACAAAAAATTAAGTAAGAAACAAGTTAAGTCTGGTAGTGGAACACAAGTGGAGGTGAGTGCAGTTGATTGCTGAACCCTTAAAATGAGTTCAAAACGTGTGATGTCTATGACATCTCTACATCAATGTGATGTTAATGAAATTGCTTGTTTGTGCAGGTCATTACTTTGCCATTTTATTCCAAAAAACAAATGATAATGTACAATGAGAATTCACAATATAAGCAAAACCTTGGTGTGAACCATGGAGAGTGTCATGGTGGCAATATTTCAAAGAGTGTTTATTTGCTGTAATATGATTGGTTTTTATGGTGGATTATAATTGGGAAGAAAATTAGAACAGGAATGAGGTTTTATGGAATATGGTTGACCAATAACAGAAGTAGAAAATAATTAAAATAACAAACTACTAAAATGAAAAACACAGTAAACAGAAAATAAGAAATAGAAGTTTACAGCATAGAAGAAGACCATTTAGACCATTATGACTATGTCAGCTTTTTGCTGGAACAATCCAAAACTGCTTCCAATTCTCGTTTCTCAAGTAATATCTGTGTATACTTTTCTATTTCAAATATTTATCCACTTAACCCTTAAAAGATGCAGTGCCCTCCACTGCAACCATTCCGTGCTCTACAACTAACTGCATAAAGAAATTTCTCCTACCATTTCTCCGCACTCATTTAGTGACAATTCCAAATTAATGGCCCCTGTTCACGGACTCTCTAAATAGAGGAAATAATTTTTCCCTATTCACAATATCAAAACCTTTCATAGTTTTAAAAATCTCAATTAAATCTCCCTTTAGCCTTTTCTGCTCCAGTTAATCCCAGTATCTCAAGACTCTCCTCATAAATACAGTTTCTCATCCCTTGCATCCTGGTAGATCGATGCCTATGCTGTCTATGGCTTTAATGTCCTCTCTATAAAGAGACTTTCTTCATCAACAACCTTCAGTCCCTTTTCCTTGTGTACACTCCCATTCCTTATTTTCTTCCCCAAAATGTACTACCACAGTGCAGTGGTTAGCACTGCAGCCTCACAGCTCCAGTGACCCGGGTTCAGTTCTGGGCACTGCCTATGCAGAGTTTGCAAGTTCTCCCTGTGACCATGTGGGTTTCTGTCGGGTGCTCTGGTTTCCTCCCACAGCCAAAGACTTGCAAGTTGATAGGTAAATTGGCCATTGTAAATTGCCCCCAGTGTAGGTAGGTGGTAGGAGAATTGAAGAAAGGTGGGGATGTGGTAGGGAATATGGGATTAATGTAGGATTAGTATAAATGGGTGGTTAATGGTCGGCACAGACTCGGTGGGCTGAAGGGCCTGTTTCACTGCTGTACCACTCTATGACTCATTCTTATCCATGTTAAATTGTATTTATCATCAATCTGCCAATTCCACTAATCTGGCCACATATTTCTGAAGTCTAATACAATCCTCCATATTGTTTGTCAAACTTCCTGTTTTTATATTGTCAGAAAGTTAATATTGTTCTCCCTATGCTCAAGTCCAAAGTATCTTTATATACTGAGAATAAAATTTGTCCCTTGGGGCATAACACATCCATTACAATCTGAACAACACCCATTAACCTTCTCCATTTGTTCCTATCCAGCAATCAATTTTCTATCCGCGCTGCTACATTTCCTTTTGTGTCGCATACCTGAATATTTGTAACAAGCCTCTTGTGAGACATCTTACTGAATATCTTCTTCTGAAAATCCATATGCTATGTCTACTGAATAACCATCTTAACTCAAACAGTCACTTTTTCAAACACCTCTATTCAATTCAACATAACTTGCCATTAACAAAATGTTTTGGTTGGCCTTGATTAACCCATGCATTTCGAAATGTCACTAATTTTATCCCGAATTATGGATTTGAAGTGATTATCCACAACTAACAGTTTTATATAAAACTCTTTGGCCTCCTTATCTCGAGAGACAATGGGTAAGCGCCTGGAGGTGGTCAGTGGTGTGTGGAGCAGCGCCTGGAGTGGCTATAAAGGCCAATTCTAGAGTGACAGGCTCTTCCACAGGTGCTGCAGAAAAACTATATAAAACTATAGGAGGCTATTTTCCCCAGATATTTTGGGTGCTAAAGAGTTTCCAAGGTGGCCAAGATGTGGTCTTGAGTTGCAATGCCTGGTTAGCCTGCCTTAGCACAGGACATCATTTCTGCAAAAGGAGTGTAAGTGTAAACTAGGAAAGGCCACCCCGAGGATGATTAAAGCTTTGATGACTAATTAAATTGACTCCTAATGTTAGTTAAAGAGAATGCACAACACTTTCCTGGCTACTGCTGCAATTAGTGACCTCTCTTAACAGGAACCAGCTGAACAGGAGTATAGACGTCATTCGTAAGGATTGCGAGTGCTATTTAAAGCCTATGCTCAGCTTTCACTGTTCACTTGCTGCTGGAGATCGACTGACTACACTGTTTGAAGAAGACTTTTGATACACATCAGGAGACTTTCTGGGACCCTTTGTCAAGACTTCACCACCACTCTACTAACATTTATTCTAGAAATTCTCTGAGGACTTCACCTAAAGAGAGTAAATGTTGTTCTACTATACCTTTTTGGAGACCTTATAGGACTCACCAGGAGAATGGGAGTAGTTGGTCATGGAGATCTTTCTGGGGGGGCTTCCCTTGGTCTGGAGGAGGAATGGGAGGAGGGCATGAGACCAGGCACAGCAGCACAAGCTGCTGGAGGAGAGAGAGCATGGAGGGCTCCAGATTCATGGTGACTTGTTGCATGCTGCACAATCTGGTGATCATGAGAGGCTAGCTGCTGCCTGAAGGTCAAGCTCAGGAGCCACAAGTGGAGGAGGAACACAAGAAGGAGCAGGTTGAGGAGGAAGAGGAGGATGGAAAGGAAGATGAGGGGGACTGGAGGAGCACCAGAGGTTTCCAGGTATACAGCCTGCACCTGGAAGGGATTCTTGCTGCCATCTAAGTGAAGACCGCTTTTGAGAGACGTCCTCTACCATCAGAATTTGGAGCACTGGTGTCACATGCCTTATTTTACACAACTGAGGATCTATCATGAGGCCCACTATTTATGCTCAATCCTTTCAAACCCTTCCCCATGAACAACATAATAAAAAAACACCAATTCCATCACTACGCAATTACGATAATCACGCTAGAGCAAAAGCAAAGAATGAAAACATGACACAACCAATGGCACTTAAAAATGTTAAACTATTCACCCTGATGCTTACCTTTACTGGCTGTGCTATAAGTGCTCTTGCCTACTCAGAATGCAATTTGTGGAAGCACTAGAGTGGCTGCAGCATGCAAGGTGGATGGCTGCTGAGAATCTGGAGGGCAGTTTGAGATGTCCTATGATGCTCTCAAGAGGCTGTGGGCCATGATAGCCCCACCTCAGACTGCAACCCGCATGGGCTTAACCAGTTTGGGCTACCTGGCTTACAGGCTACTGCAAGCACAGTGATGGATTTTGGCGGGGGGTTGCGAGGGGACAGGACTGCTGCCATCTGGAGAGAGGTCAGTAGATTTCTGCTCCATGATTCTCATGCTACTATGTTGGGATGTCTGTTCAGCCATCCCAGTGATCGACAGGAAGACAGATCTCTGAACAGCTGAGACGCTCTGCAAACCCCCTTCAGCCAAGCAACCCATAGCCACCATGGCAGCTACCTGAGCTTCCATTGGAGCACTTAGTAGTTCCATGCAAGCTGTTTGGCATTCCATGCAAGCTGCTATGACTGCGATGGAAGATGCAACCATAGTTATCAGATGTTGCATGATATTTGGCACCACAGGTCACTGGATGGAATTCTGCTGGAGAGGATGGATTCCAGGCCTTGCATCAAGCCATGGGTTAAACTGGAGGTGGACTCCTTCATTGCCCTAGGTAGGACTCCTAAGCTTTCAGGTAGGGTGTGCATTGCACTAAGCATTTGATTTGTCACGCCTATCAGCCTTCTCCTGAAGTTTGGTCCTGTGAGGTCTTCATCTGACTCCTCTACAGTAGAACTAGTACGCGTCCATGCCCCTGCACACTGCCCCATTACCACCTGGCCTGGCAAGGTGGCACTGGTGGTGTCCCTTCTACCCAACGTAGCTGCTAACCCCTAGGGCCTGGTGTGTGCCACTGTGAGGATCTGTGTTCTAACCTAGCCTCTAGGTTTCGTGGTAAATTGTGTAAAACACCTGGCTCCAATGGAAACAAAAATCAGGAGAGGTGTTTAACGAGTGACCGAACCAATATCACTTATTTTACACTATTGTCCAAGGCAAAATTACTTCCAAGATATTTGATTATAAAGATAGATATAATGGAACCTGATTCATACAGGTTGAAATCGTGCAGTTACCTATAAGCTTGGCAGTTTGATCAGAATTTAAATGTCAAACAGGCATGTCCAAATCACATCTTTAAAAACTCTGCACAGATGTATGTACATCTTCTGCCGACTGGAACATTTGTCAACATAACTATGTTTCTTCTTAGCATAGTAAAGCAGGATCTTTGGATTGTTTGATTACATCATGTAGGACCAATATCGGGAAATGCGTGTTAAAGTTTTTTTACATTAACCGCTATTGAATTTCAAAACATTGACAATTCCTCTCTTGGGCCAGGATGGAATATGATTCTTCTGACATATAGATAACTATGAATAATTGCCATATATGAAATTTGATGAAATGGCACACAAATTGTAGTTTAAAAACTGCTGCAATTATTTTCTATTTTGAGTTTCCACTGTAAAATATTTTAATTCCATTCAGCATTGGCGAGCCTTAAGGAAAATGTTTTACGGGAGAGTGAGGTGATTGAGTTCAAACTTGTTATCCACTGCTCTGCGAAAATCATTTATAGGCAGTGAACGATTTGTTACTTGGCCCTCACGCCTGTCCTTGGAGTTAATAAGTAAATGGTTATTGTACAATCCTGATAGGGCAAGGTCTGGATCTGTACTGTTGAACGGTTCTGGATGTGACAGTCTGCACGTTTCCCACACTGGCCCTGGAAAGTAGATTCAACCATCAGCACACTATGTGGGAATGTAGACTCCTGATTAAAAAAAAAGTTACTTTTTTATCATTAAACCAGAAACATCCTGACTTTGTTTATTGTGGTTTAACAGTGGAGAATTGCTTAAATTCTTTGAATAGAGCTGAGTTGCTGATTACATGGGATACTGCAATTTACTGTACTAAACTGCTTCACAGGATGGTAACAATTGGCTTTTAATTGCTGGCGAGCTCCAATTTAATGAAATGTGACATTTCTTATACAATCCCCTGTTGTTCTACCTTGATTTCCAACCCTTTGTTTCACTGCCATTTTTGTGTATCGACTGTAGCTCAGTGGCTAGCATTCTCATCTGAATTAGAAGGTTCTGGGTTCAAGTCCCAAATCAAGCTTTGAGTATAAAAATCAAGGCTGACACTCCAGTACAGTGCTGAGGAAGTACTGCACTGTTGGAGCTGTGGCCTTTCAAGGGAGATAGTAAACTGAGGCTGTTTCTGTCCTGTCAGGTGGATGTAAAAGAGCTTGCTGCACTATTTTGAAAAAGAGCAGGAGACTTAATTCTAGGTATATAGGCTGTATGTCCCAAAGACCGGTGGATCGTATCAAACAATATATCCCTGCCGTTGTTCGCAACCGGCAAGGTACAGGCCGTAACCAACCAGCCCATGTTTGCAAAACTCAAAACAGTGTCCAACATTAGATGTGATTCCACGATTGGACAACATTTGCTAAATAATCCTCAGTGTACTCAGAATTACGCTGACAACCAATTTAAGATTGTCACTTGGGCTCGCAGTCTGGTGCATTTGTGCATACTGGAAGCTACATATATTAATACACAGGGCCCTGTTCGTTGCAGACAGAAAGAACATGGACACACATTGCACCTGTCTCAGCTAAACAAAATAAGTAACAGCTAATTGCTGGTTCATTCCTCAGGGCAATGCCTTGACCAGAGTCAAGCAGCCTGGTTTAAATTTCAAACAAAGCTTGGCAGTTAACTGTCAGTCACTGTGAACTGGTGCATTCTCCATGGCAACATCTCTTCCAATCAGAGTCTAGTTGCCAACCAATCAGCACTCTCTTCTCATACCATGTAAATTTGTTGCTTTCCCTTACATTGGTATTCTTGCGATTTGTCGAGTGCAAGATGAAAAGCTTCAACAACATGTCTGTATTTTCAGCAATACCCAAGTTCTGTACTACTAAATGACTATTCATTAAATCATTTCCTGATCTGACTAATTGTGGTCAAGAGTTGAAGGTGGGCAAACAGGGGTGGACCAAAGGATGGGATTAAAGTTTAAGTTCTTATGACCTTTTTTGATGAATTTTGTGCTCATTAAGGTGTAGGATCTCCCTGTTGGCAAATGGAAGAGAGTCATTCAGGCACAGAAGGAGGCCATTTGATCTATCAAATCCATGCCAGCTCTCTGTGGAGCAATCCAGTCAGTCCCATTCCCCCACTTTATCCCCGTAGCCCTGCAAGTTTATTTCCCTCAAGTGCCCATCCAATTTCCATTAGAAATCATTTATTGTCTCCACTTCCACCATCCTCGTGGGCAGCAGGTTCCAGGTCATTACCATTCACTGCATTAAAAAACTTCCTCATTTCCACCCTGTATGTCTTTCCCAAAACCTTAAATCTGTGTCCCCTAGCCCTGGTACCATCAGCTAATGGGAACAGCTTTTCTTCATCTACCTTAGCTAAACCTGTCAGAATCTTGTACACCTCGAACAAATCTCCCCTCAATCTCCTTTGCTCCAAGGAGAATGACCCCAGCTTCTCTAATCTAATCTTGCAGCTAAAATCTCTCATCTTTGGAACCATTCTCGTAAATCTCCTCTGCAGCCTCTCAAGGACCCTCTTATCCTTCCTAAACTGTGGTGACCAGAACTGGATGTTATACACTAGTTGTGGCCTAACCAGAGTTTTATAAAGGTTCAGCAGAACTTACCTGCTTTTGTACTCAATACCTCTATTAATGAAGCCAAAGATGCCATATGCTTTGCTAACTACGCTCTCAATATGTCCTACCACATGAACCCCCAGGACCCTCTATTCCCACATACTCTTTAGAACTGTGTCATTTAGTCTATATTGCTTCTCCCTATCTCTTCTGACAAAATTCATCACATCATACTTCTGTGTATTAAATTCTGTCTGTCACTTGACTGCCCATTCTGCTAGTCGATCTATGTCCTATTGCAGTTGATTGATATCATCCTCACTGTTTACTGCACCTCCAAGTTTGGTACCATTGGCAAATTTTGAAATTTTACTCTGTATCCAAGACACTTATATGTATAAAAAAAGCAGTGGTCCTAGCACTGAACCTTGGGGAACACCATTGTCTACCATCCTCCAGTCTGAAAAACCATCATTTACCACGACTGGATGCCTTCTGTCCTTAAGTCAATTTTTTATCCAAGCTGACACTGACCCTCCCATGCCATGAGCCTCAATTTTGTTAACCACCCTGTAATGTGGTACTTTGTCAACCTATTTTTAAAAATTCATATAGACAACCTCCATTGCTTTCCCTCCAACAAACTTCACTGTTACTTCATCAAAAAATTCAATTAGATCAGTCAAGCACTATCTGCCTTTTACAAATCATGCTAGCTATCCTTAATTAACGCAAATCTCTCCAAGTGCTTGTTGATTTTTTTCCTGATTATTGAGTCAAAAACCTTACCCACCACTGATGTTAAACTGATCGGCCTGTGGTTACTAGGAATGTACTTACACTCTTTCTTGAATAAGGGTATCACATTTGTCACTCTCTAATCCTCTGCACTTCCCCCGTATCCAGGGAAGATTGGAAGATTACGGCAAGGTAAGGCTGAAGCATTTGCAACAACCTTCAGCCAGAAATGCCCGGTGGATATCTCTGCCTCCTTCCGAAGTCCCCAGCATCACAGATGTCAGTCTTCAGCCAATTTGATTCACTCCTCGTGATATCAAGAAACAACTGAAGGCTCTGGATACTGCAAAGGCAATGGGACCTGATAACATTTTGGCAATAGTACTGAAGACATGTGCTCCAGAACTAGCTGTGCCCCCAGGATGTCACTGACCGGCGGCAGAGCACCCTGAGGGGGGAGGGTAAACAGGCAAGGCTAATATACTTACTGAGTACTTTGTATCAGTGTTCACTTAGGAAATAGAGGCTAGCAAAATATTAGTAGAAGCAGAAAAAATAGAGGCAATGAATAGGATGAAAATTGAGAAGGGGGAGCTACTAAAAAGGGCTAGCCATGCTTGGGATCATCGGAAATAGGAGCAGGAGTAGGCCATTTGGCCCATCGAGCCTGCTCTGCCATTCAAACAGATCATTGCCGATCATCTACCTCTGTGCCATTTTTCCCCACTATCCCCATATCCCTTGATGTCGTTAGTATTCAGAAATCTATCGATTTCTGTCTTGAACATGCTCAATTATTGAGCATCCACAGCCCGCTGGGATAGACAATTCCATAGATTCACCACCCTCTGAGTAAAGAAATCCCTCCTGATCTCAGTCTTAAATGGCCTGCTCCCTATTCTGAGACTGTGTCCCCTTGTTCTAGGCTCACCAGCTAGAGGAAACATCCTCTCCACATCTAACCTGTCACGCTGTGTAAGAATTTCAATGAGATCACCTCTCATTCTTTGAAATTCTAGAGAATACAGGCCCATTTTCTGCAATCTCTCCTCATAAGACAATCCTGCCATCCCAGGGATTAGTCTGGTGAAGCTTCGTTGCACTCCCTCTATGGCAAGTATATCCTTCCTTAGATAAGGAGACCAAAACTGTACACAATACTCCAGGTGCAGTCTCACCAAGGCCCCTGTGCTCTAATTTTGTTTACTAACCTCCTGTGTGAGACCTTATCAAAAGCCTTCTGAAAATCCAAATACACCTGTTACGACCAGGTGAGAAAGGTGTCGAGGGGTCCCTCTCAGCCTTCACCTGGTCTTACAGTAACAGGGTTTAATTTTAAACACACTGTGTTTTTAGCTCCCCCTTGGTGAATCCTTGTTCACCACTTTCCAATTATAAGGCAAAGAAACCAGCACAAACAGGCTTTCTTAGGTTTAAAGAAGAAAAGTTGAAATTTATTAAACATTATACTTAAACTCTAATTTGGTTAATGCCTATGGATACACAACGCGCCCACGCTAGCATGCATACACGATACACACATGCAAAGAGAGACAGAAAACAGCAGAAGAAAAATAAAGTGGAAAAGTTTGAGGCAATATCTGAAGAGTTTTTGTTAGGGTTCTTTGAGCTCACTGTAGAGTCCTTGATTGTAGGTAGATCTTGCTTTTCGTTGGGGCCCAGTATTCTTCTTAAACCTTGTTCGCTGCAGGAGACTTTTCTCTCTTGGGGTTCATGTGTCTTCAGTGGATTCAGAGGCTTGTGAGAAAGAGATGTGAGCAGACAGGAGAGAGATCTTCAGTCCAGGAGTAAACCACTTTCTGCCCAAACTGTTCGTACAAATGCAAAAAACGAGGTCTCCCAGCAGGTTAGTCATATGACTAGCTGGTTTGACCATGTCCGTTTGTATATTTGGCCATCTTGGAAGTCAACCTGGAATGTGGGCTCCCCCACCTTCAACGTCTGGTGATCAAAAGTCCATTGTGGGTTGAATGTCAGGGAATGGTTGCTTTGTCCTTCCAAACACCGTCTGTTAATCTGCAAATGTCTTTTCCAGCCACAGCTGAACTGTTCAACAAGTCCTCCCCTCACTCCAGTAACAGTTTAAAATCAATGTTCATGACAAAATTAATGTGCCTCATTCTTGGCAGGTGGGGGCCAAGCATGACACACCACATCCACTAATTCTCCTTCATCTATGCTACAAGTTATATACTCAAAAAACTCCAACAGGTTTGTCAAACATGATTTCTCTTTCACAAACCCATGTTGACTCTGCCCAATCATATCATTATTTTCCAACTGTCCAGTTAGCTCATCCTTTATGATAGATTCCAACATTTTCTCTACTACTGACGTCAAACAAACAGGTCTGTAGTTCTCAGTTTTCTCTCTCGCTCCCTTTTTGAAGAGAGGGGTTACATTTGCTACTTTCCAGTCTGCAGAAACGCTTCCAGAATCGACAGAATTTTGAAAGATAACCACCAATGCATCAACTATCTCTATAGCCGCCTTCTTCAAAACTCTGGGATGTAGCTCATCTGGTCCAGGGGATTTATCAACTTTCAATCCAATTAATTTGTTGAGTAAGGGTAGATAAGTCACTTGGTCCAGATGGCTTGCATCCCTGGTTGCTAAAGGAAGTCGGGGGAGGGATCGTGGAAGGATTTGCCATAACCTTCAAATCTTCCCTGGATACGGGGAAGGCGCCAGAGGATTGGAGAGCAGCAAATGTTCAAGAAAGGATGTAAGGACAGTCCAAGCAACTACAGGCCAGTTAGTTTAACATCAGTGGTGGCTAAGGTTTTAGAAACAATAATCAGGGAAAATATCAACAGACACTTAGGGAGGTTCAAAGAACAGTACAGCACAGGAACAGGCCATTCGGCCCTCCAAGCCTGCGCCGATCTTGATCCCTGCCGAAACTAACACCTTCTGCACTTCAGGGGCCTATATCCCTTTATTCCCTTCCTATTCATATATTTGTCAAGATGTCTCTTAAACGGCACTATCGTATCTGCTTCCACCACCTCCCCTGGCAGCAAGTTCCAGGCACTCACCACCCTCTGTGGAAAAAACTTGCCTCGCACATCCCCTCTAAACTTTGCCCCTCACACCTTAAACCTATGTCCCCTAGTAACTGACTCTTCCACCCTGGGAAAAAGCTTCTGACTATCCACTCTGTCCAAGCCGCTCATAACTTTGTAAACCTCTATCATGTCGCCCCTCCACCTCCGTCATTCCAGTGAAAACAATCCAAGTTTTTCCAACCTCTCCTCATAGCAAATGCCCTCCAGACCAGACAACATCCTGGTAAACCTCCTCTGTACCCTCTCCAAAGCCTCCACGTCCTTCTGGTAGTGTGGCGACCAGAATTGCACGCAATATTCTAAGTGTGGCCTAACTAAGGTTCTGTACAGCTGCAACATGACTTGCCGATTTTTATACCCATGCCCCGACCAATGAAGGCAAGCATGCCGTATGCCTTCTTGACTACCTTATCCACCTGCGTTGCCACTTTCAGTGACCTGTGGACCTGTACGCCCAGATCTGTCTGCCTGTCAATACTCCTAAGGGTTCTGCCATTTACTGTATACCTCCCACCTGCATTAGACCTTCCAAAATGCATTACCTCACATTTGTCCGGATTAAACTCCATCTGCCATTTCTCCGCCCAAGTCTCCAACCGATCTATATCCTGCTGTATCCTCTGACAATCCTCATCATTATCCGCAACTCCACCAACCTTTGTGTCGTCCACAAACCTACTAATCAGACCAGCTACATTTTCCTCCAAATCATTTATATATACTACAAACAGCAAAGGTCCCAGCACTGATCCCTGCGGAACACCACTAGTCACATCCCTCCATTCAGAAAAACACCCTTCCACTGATACCCTCTGTCTTCTATGACCGAGCCAGTTCTGTATCCATCTTGCCAACTCACCTCTGATCCCGTGTGACTTCACCTTTTGCACCAGTCTGCCATGCGAGACCTTGTCAAAGGCTTTACTAAAGTCCATATAGACAACATCCACCGCCCTTCCCTCATCAATCATCTTCGTCACTTCCTCAAAAAACTCAATCAAATTAGTAAGACACGACCTCCCCTTCACAAAACCATGCTGTCTCTCGCTAATAAGTTTGTTTGTTTCCAAATGGGAGTAAATCCTGTCCCGAATAATCCTCTCTAATAGTTTCCCGACCACTGATGTAAGGCTCACCGGCCTATAATTTCCTGGATTATCCTTGCCACCCTTCTTAAACGAAGGCACAATATTGGCTATTCTCCAGTCCTCTGGGACCTCACCTGTAGCCAATGAGGATGCAAAGATTTCTGTCAAGGCCCCAGCAATTTCTTCCCTTGCCTCCCTCAGTATTCTAGGGTAGATCCCATCAGGCCCTGGGGACTTATCTACCTTAATGCATTGCAAGACACCCAACACCTCCTCCTTTTTGATAATGAGATGACTGAGACTATCTGCACTCCCTTCCCTCGGCTCATCATCCACCAAGTCCTTCTCTTTGGTGAATACTGATGCAAAGTACTCATTTAGCACCTCGCCCATTTCCTCTGGCTCCACACATAGATTCCCATCTCTGTCCTTGAGTGGGCCAACCCTTTCCCTGGTTACCCTCTTGCTCTTTATATATGTATAAAAAGCCTTGGGATTTTCCTTAATCCTGTTTGCCAATGACGTTTCATGACTCCTTTTAGCCCTCCTAACTCCTTGCTTAAGTTCCTTCCCACTGTCTTTATATTCCTCAAGTACTTCATCTGTTCCTAGCCTTCCAGCCCTTACAAATGCTTCCTTTTTCCTTTTGACTAGGCTCATAATATCCCGTGTTATCCAAGCACAATGGCGCAGTGGTTAGCACCGCAGCCTCACAGCTCCAGCGACCCGGGTTCAATTCTGGGTACTGCCTGTGTGGAGTTTGCAAGTTCTCCCTGTGTCTGCGTGGGTTTCCTCCGGGTGCTCCAGTTTCCTCCCACATGCCAAAGACTTGCAGGTTGATAGGTTAATTGGCCATTATAAATTGCCCCTAGTATAGGTAGGTGGTAGGGAAATATAGGGACAGGTGGGGATGTGGTAAGAATGTGGGATTAGTGTAGGATTAGTATAAATGGGTGGTTGAGGGTCGGCACAGACTCGGTGGGCCGAAGGGCCTGTTTCAGTGCTGTATCTCTAAACTCAACTTCCCGAAACTTGCCAAACTTGTCTTTCTTCCTCACAGGAACATGCTGGTCCTGGATTCTAATCAGCTGACGTTTGAAAGACTCCCACATGTCAGATGTTGATTTACCCTCAAACAGCCGCCCCCAATCTAAATTCTTCAGTTCCTGCCTAATATTGTTATAATTAGCCTTCCCTCAATTTAGCACCTTCACCCGAGGACTACTCTTATCCTTATCCACAAGTACATTAAAACTTATGGAATTATGGTCACTGCTCCCGAAATGCTCCCCCACTGAAACTTCGACCACCTGGCCGGGCTCATTCCCCAATACCAGGTCCAGAATGGCCCCATCCCTAGTTGGACTATCTACATACTGTTTCAAGAAGCCCTCCTGGATGCTCCTCACAAATTCTGCCCCATCCAAGCCTCTAGCAATAAGTGAGTCCCAGTCAATATTGGGGAAGTTAAAATCACCCACCACCACAACCCTGTTACCTTTACATCTTTCCAAAATCTGTCTACATATCTGCTCCTCTACCTGTTGGGAGGCCTGTAGTAAACCCCCAACATCGTGACTGCACCCTTCCTATTCCTGAGCTCCACCCATATTGCCTCGCTGCATGACCCCTCTGAGGTGTCCTCCCGCAGTACAGCTGTGATATTCACCTTAACCAGTAATGCAACTCCCCCACCCCTTTTACATCCCCCTCTATCCCGCCTGAAGCTTCTAAATCCTGGAACATTTAGCTGCCAATCCTGCCCTTCCTTCAACCAAGTCTCTGTAATAGCAACAACATCATATTTCCAAGTACTAATCCAAGCTCTAAGTTCATCTGCCTTACCTGTTATACTTCTCGCATTGAAACAAATGCACTTCAGACCACCAGTCCCGCTGTGCTCAGCAACATCTCCCTGCCTGCTCTTCCTCTTAGTCCTACTGGCCTTATTTACTATGTCCTCCTCATTTATTTCACTAGCTGTCCTACTGCTCTGGTTCCCACCCCCCTGCCACACTAGTTTAAACCCTCCCGAGTGACGCTAACAAACCTTGCAGCCAGGATATTAGTGCCCTTCCAGTTTAGATGCAACCCGTCCTTCTTGTACAGGTACCATCTGTCCCTGAAGAGAGCCCAATGGTCCAGATATCTGAAACCCTCCCTTCTACACCAGCTGCTCAGCCACGTGTTTAGCTGCACTATCTTCCTATTTCTAGCCTCACTGGCACGTGGCACAGGGAGTAATCCAGAGATTACAACCCTAGAGATCCTGTTTTTTAACTTACTACCTAACTCCCTAAACTCCCCCTTCAGGACCTCATCACTCTTCCTGCCTATGTCATTGGTACCGATGTGTACCACAACCTCTTGCTGTTCACCCTCCCCCTTCAGAATTCCCCCTGTCCGTTCGGAGACATCCTTGACCCTGCCACCAGGGAGACAACATACCATCCTGGAGTCTCTTTCATGTCCACAGAAGTGCCTATCTGTGCCCCTGATTATAGAGTCCCCTATAACTATTGCTCTTCTGTGCTTTGTCCCTCCCTGCTGAACAACAGTGCCAGCCGTGGTGCCACTGCTCTGGCTGCTGCTGTTTTCCCCTGATAGGCCATTCCCCCCAACAGTATCCAAAACGGTATACTTGTTAGAGAGGGGGATAGCCACAGGGGATTCCTGCACTGACTGCCTGCCCCTTCTAGCGGTCACCCATCTATCTGCCTGCACCTTGGGTGTAACCACTTCTCTAAAACTCCTGTCTATGATGCTTTCTGCCACCTGCATGCTCCAAAGTGCATCCATTTGCCACTCCAACTGATCCATGCGGTCTGTGAGGAGCTGCAACTGGGTACACTTTCTGCAGATGTAGTTGCCCGGAACGCTGGAAGCGTCACGGACCTCCCACATCTCACAGGTGAAGCACTTCACCCCTCTAACTGTCATTTCCAGCACTAATCAGTTAATTAATATAAAATAAATAAATACTTATTAAATCCTTACTAAATTATGATACACTTAACTATATGGTCCCTAGTGCTAGATTTCTACAATAAATACTAAATGCTAACTAAGTACAGTAATCTCCTCCCTCTGGTTTAGTTACTCTACTTATTAATTAGTTAATTCGTGCTTTAATCAATTTTTATCAGTTTTATTTTCAAATTCGGTGCAGATTCCCTCCCAGCCAATCAAGTCACAGCTTTCCTGTGAGGTCACTTTTTCAGTTTTTTTTCCCCACCCGAGGTAATTTACCGCTCTGGAACTCCGCCCTCCGGTTCTGCTCCGAGAATCCCCGAGGTAAGTTTTTT
Organism: Heterodontus francisci; assembly: GCF_036365525.1. Taxonomy (NCBI): domain Eukaryota; kingdom Metazoa; phylum Chordata; class Chondrichthyes; order Heterodontiformes; family Heterodontidae; genus Heterodontus; species Heterodontus francisci. Next base: position 78,501,957 of record NC_090378.1, on the reverse strand, counting down.
TTATCAAAGTGATTGATGACAACGCTACGTCATCAGGCTGCGCCGCGGTGTGCACATGCGCACACGGTCTCAGTCCCTCTGCGCATGCGCTGCGGTATGGCTTGCCAGGACCAGTTTGCGCATTCGCAGGTGACGTCATCGCGTAACGTCATCTTCCTCGGGGAACACGCCGGGTTGGCGTCTGCGCATGCGCAAACTGGTCCTGGCAATCCGGACCGCAGCGCATGCGCAGATGTCCGGAGCCCGTGTGCTCATGTGCGTCAATCTTCCGAAAGCTTCGGCGCGAGTTTTTGAAAATGGAAGGAGGAGAGGTTTCGTCGGGCATTTTATCTCAATTATTTAGTCATTTTGGACATTTGCTTCATTTTTATTAGACAGAGGAGATTGTTCCAAGGTAAGTTGCTCTGAAAATATTTACATTGTCTGGGGCACCGCATGTGCTCCAGTCCCTGTTGTTAAGTTGGTCTGAAAACATTTCAAGGGAGGGAAGGAGGGAAAGGAGGGAAGGAGGAGGGAGGGAAAGGAGGGAGGGAAGAAGGGAAGGGAGGGAGGGAAGAAGGGAAGGAAGGGAGGAAGGGAAGAAGGGAAGGATGGGAGGTAGGGAAGAAGGGAAGGAAGGGAGGGAGGGAAGAAGGGAAGGAAGGGAGGGAGGGAAGAAGGGAAGGAAAGGAGGGAGGGAAGGAAGGGAGGGAGGGGAGAAGGGAAGGAAGGGAGGGAGGAGGGAAGGGAGGGAGGGAGGGGGGAAGGGAGGTCGGGGGGGAGGGGGGAGCAGCGGAGTGGAAGAGGAGTGCCTTTTTCTGTGCATGTGCCATAAACACAAGGACTGGCTGATGAGATGGAGCCAATTAATTTGCCCAACAATTGCCCGGAAGCACCTTCGGATGGAGGTGGCCATGCCCTGGACATCAGTCGTGTGCCACAATCCATAGATCCTGAGCGTTTCACCCCCTGGCCTAATGATCTGATGGACCATACATACGCCTGCCTGTTCAAAGCTCCACTTCCCCCACCTGCGGTAACCTCTCCTTGATGTTCAGTTACACAGTCACCTGTTCCTGCACCCAGCCAAGCAGTGCACATGGACACACAGCCACCTGTTCCTGCACCCATCCGAGCAGTGCACGTGGACACACAGCCACATGTTTCCCCATCCGCCCTTGAAACAACCATGCAGAGCCTTGTGAGACTCCGCAATTGCCAGCTGCTGCCTGTCAAGCAGAGAAGGCGTCCAAAGGGGTCAAGCACTTGGGGAACATTCAGCAAGAAGAGACTGAGCACTAAAAGAAACAAGCATACCGTGTCATGTGGTAGCACAAATGTGAATGCTCTTGCTGCGTACACAACTGGTGAGGTGGAAGTGCAGCCACACCATTCTCCATCCTCAGTGTTGCTTTAAGGCAAAGGTAGATAAGAGTGAAAGAAATGGAAGATGATGCTGATAGTAGTAGACAGAATTAAATGGGAATGGATGGGAAGACGCACGAGTAGCATAACCACTAGCAGGGAACAGCTGGGCTAAATGGCCTGCTTTATGTTCATAGTCCAAAAGAAATGTGCTTCTTTTTCCAGCACCCTCACATCATTCATGTTTTCCCTGAGAGCAGCATTGAACCATCAAGAGATAGGGGCAGTAACATCATCCTGACTCCTACAGCTGAGGTGGGTACTAAGTGATTCATTGGCCTATACTGCAGAGCATAAAGCATGCGCAACAGTAATTTCATTGGAGGGAGGGAAGCTCTGACACTGATGTTCTTTCATTATTTCCTTTCGTGTAAAATGTGCCCTTGAGAAAACAATCCTTGACACTTAAGGACGGCATTCCAGCAAAGGAGGCAGTGCAGGAGAGGACGCAAGGATGTGCTGATTCCTGCATCTGAGGTGGGTAATAAGTGCTTCATTGGCGACGTTATCAATTGGTGCCTTCACTGCAGAACTTAAAAAGGTGTGCGCAACAGTAATTTCAGTGGATGGAGGCAGGCAAGCTCTGACTCTGATTTGTTTTTTTTCTTTTCATGTAAAACATGCCATCGAGAAAACAATCCTCGAGACTTACGGTCAGCATTCAAGCAACGAAGGCAACTGGATCATGCTGCGGAGCTCATCACGATGTGGAAAGGAACATTGCATTTATGGATGAATTGGGAATGCACATTGGGATGCGCTTGGGGAACATTCACCAAGAATAGACTGAGCTCAGACTCTTGTGACTTTGCCTTCTTCACATGGACAATACAGTAGTGGAATAGAGAGCCAAGCGTTCATTCACCACAAGGCTCTCCAGGAACAATCTCTTTAGCTGTGCATAGCAGAGACTCGGCCTGTCTGTCTCACGGGAATGCTGGACACAACACTCAAGTATCCATGCACAGCAGTTCCTCGGATGCTTAATGAACGTAATAAAACTTTTCAATAATTAAACCCAGAATTGTTGAGGTTTTGTTTTGCATGCTATTTCTCCGACTTTGCAACAGCACTTCAGATATTCAACTATGGTGGAGGGGTGGAGGTAGGGGGGCAGAGGTGGGGTGGGTGAAGGGGGATAGAGGGGTGGGTGAAGAGGGGGAGGAAGGGGTGGGGAGAGCGGGGAGGGGTGGGGAGAGGGAGCTTGCAAAATGCAGGGACCAGACAGTTGCAATGCCTGAAGTACTGTGGAGAAGTAGGGGAGAAAGCAACTGGGTAGGGGATAAAGCAACTGGATTGGGCATCCGCAGCTAAAGGGAACGGCTGAATGGAGAGGGCCGGAAGCGAGAGGCCGTAGAGAGCTGCGGGGAGCGAGCGTGCGAAGACTTTGGTGTCGCCGGGTCCAGGGACTGGCCGGTAAGTCTTTTGCTGTTGTGTTTATGGAGCATGCACAGAAAAAGGCACTCCTCTTCCGCTCCGCTGCTCCCCTCCTCCCTCTCCCCTCCACCCGCTCTCCCCCCACTTCCCCCAGCTCTCCCCCACTTCCCCCAGCTCTCCCCCTCCCCCCTTCTTTAAACCTCCCTCCTTGCCCCCTCCCTCCTTCCCCCTTCTCCCCTCCCTCTTCCTCCCTCCTCCCTCTTCCTCCTCCCTCCCCATCCCTCTTCCTCCCCCCTCCCCCTCCTTCTTTCCCCTCTCCCTCCCTCCCTCTTCCCCCCTCCCTCCCTCCCTCCCTCTTTCCCCCCTCCCTCCCTCTTTCACCCCCTCCCTCCCTCTTTCCCTCCCTCCCTCCCTCCTCCCCACTTTCCCCCCCCTTTCCCCCCTCTTTCCCCCACCTCTTTCCCCCCCTTTCCCCCCTCATTCCCCCCTCTTCCCCCCCGCTTTCCCCCCTCTTTTCCCCCCTCTTTTCCCCCTCCCTCTTCCCCCCCTCTTTCCCCCCCCCCCGTCACCGTAACCCTCTTTCCCCTCCCCCCGTCACCGCTACCGCTGGTCTCCCCGCGCTGCTCTCCCCGCCCCCCGCGCTGCTCTCCCCGGCCCGCTCCACTCTCTCACTCCGGCCATTGTATTCTGCCATGTGTTTGTTAGGTTTCATCTCTGTGATTCTTTGAGCAGCGCCATCTTTTGTCCTGGCAGCTGCTACAGTCGCAAGCTGTGACGTTTTCGTGGCACATGTTGTATTTGTGCATGTGCCAAAACAGCGCCACCTACCGATCGCATTGTCAACAATTGTGGTCTTTTTTTATACTTACCGCTCTGGAACTCCGCCCTCCGAGTCTGCTCCGAGAATCTCCGAGGTAAGTTTTTTTTTATACTTACCGCTCTGGAACTCCACCCTCCGAGTCTGCTCCGAGAATCTCCTAGGTTCGAGTTAATTAAGGATAGCCAGCATGGATTCGTATAAGGCAGATCATGTTTGACAAATCTATTTGAATTTTTTGGTGAAGTGACAGAGAAGGTTGATGAAAGGAATGTGGTGGATGTTGTTTATATGGATTTTAAGAAAGCATTTGCTAAAGTCCCACATAAAAGGCTGGTTAACAAAATTGAAGCTCACGGAATAGGAGGGTCAGTGTCCAATTTTTGCGTTGTAGTAAATGGTTACTTTTCAGACTGGTGGATGATAGACAGTGGTGCTCCACAAGAGTCAGTGCTGGGACTACTGCTTTTTTTGCTATTTATAAATGACTTGGATCTTGGAATACAGAGTAGAATCACAAAATTTGCTGACAACACCAAACTTGGATGTGTGGCAAACAGTGAGCATGATATCAACCGCTTGCAACAAGACATAGATAGGCTAGTAGAATGCGCAGAGTGGTGGCAGAAGGAATTTAATTAAGTGTGAGGTGATGCATTTTGGCAGAAGGAATAGGGAGAGGCAATACATACCTAATGGCACTGTTCTAAAGAGTGCGCAGGAACAGAGGGTCCTGGGGTTGCATGTGGATTGATCTTTGAAGGTGGCAGGACATATTGAGAGAGTGATTAGTAAAGCATATGGGATCTTGTGCTTCATAAATAGAGGCACTGAGTACAAAAGCAGGGAAGTTATGCTGAATCATTATAAAGCTGTGGTTATGCCCCAACTTGAATATTACATTTAGTTCTGGTTACCACACTTTAGGAAAGATGTGAGGGTCCCTGAGAGGGTGCAGAGGAGATTTACCAGAATGGTTCCAGGGATGGAGCATTTTACTTCCAGAGTTAGATTGGAAAAGCTGGAGTTGTTCTCCTTAGAACAAAAGAGATTAAGGGGAGATGTAACAGAAATGTACAAGATTATGACAGGCTGAGGTAAGTTAGACAAGGAAAAACTATTCACATTTACTAATGGTGCAAGGACTAGGGGACACAGATTGAAAAGTTTTTTAAAAAGTTGCAGGGGGAATATGAGGAAGTACTTTTTTACACAGCGGGACTTGCTGCCCTCAAGGGTGGTGGAATCGGAGATGATCAATGACTTCAAGAGGAAGTTGGATGGCCACCTGAGAGAAATAGGCTTGCAGGGCCAAGGGGATCGAGCTGGGGAGTGGGACTGACTGTATAGCTCCATGGTGATCTGGCATGGATTCGATGGGCCAAATGGCCTCCTTCTGTGCCTGTATGACCCATTTTGGAACAAGGGTGCGACATTTGCCATTCTCCAGTCCTCTGGCACCAACCCTGTATCTAGAGTGGATTGGAAGATTGTGACCAGTACCTCTGCAATTTCTACCCTTATTTCCCTCAGTAGCCTTGGATGTATCCGGTCCTGGTGACTTATCAATTTTAAGTACAAACAACCTTTCTAATGCTTATCAATTTTTAGCTCCTCCAGTGTCTCAATTACCTCCTACTTCACTATGAATTTGGCAGCATCTTCTTCCTTCATAAAGACTGATGCAAAGTACTCCTTTCATACCTCAGCTATTCTCCATGCATAGATCCTTTTTATTTATTTATTTTATTTAGAGATACAGCACTGAAACAGGCCCTTCGGCCCACCGAGTCTGTACCGACCAACAACCACCCATTTATACTAATCCTACATTAATCCCATATTCCCGACTACATCCCCACCATTCTCCTACCACCTACCTACACTAGGGGCAATTTACAATGGCCAATTTACCTATCAACCTGCAAGTCTTTGTCTGTGGGAGGAAACCGGAGCACCTGGCAGAAACCCACACGGTCACAGGCAGAACTTGCAAACTCCGTACAGGCAGTACCCAGAACTGAACCCGGGTCGCTGGAGCTGTGAGGCTGCAGTGCTAACCACTGCACCACTGTACGGCCCTGATTGGGCCCATGACTACCGTTTTGCTATTTATGGGCTGAATTTTATCAGCGGCCGCACATCGTGGCGGCGCGCTTTGAACTCAACGGTCTTCCGACATAGAAGCTCCACCGCTGAGCCCCAGCGATATTTCGCACGGGAGCTCATTTAAATGGAGGGAGCGGAGCAGCCGGCTCCAATGACATAGAGGGGGCGGCCGTTGCATCCCTGGCAATGTGGTCTGGCGTCACTGCGCATGCTCCGGTGCCATTTTTAAAGGGCTGCAAGCCCTTAGAAGAAATTTTTATATTTAAAGATATATTGCGAAGGATTATGTATAAAAAATTAAATAAATGCAGGAGGCCCTTTCCCACCCCCATCCTCCCCACCAATGTTTGTTTACCGGGCATTAAAGGAAAAAGTAACTTGATTAGCAACCCACACTTGCCCCCCTAACCTCTTAACATTTGCCCTTCAAACTCTTCCCACCATCCCCATAGCCAATAAAATAGGTTTTCCCTGCTCCACCCCTCACTCCCATCTTGATAATTTCAATCCACCCCCTCCCCACCAGTGTCTCACCTCGGAACTCCATACAGAATTCCGAAGGCGTGCAAGTTGCGGCCAGCGGCCGTAAAATTGGTGTGGGACAGCCACCAGGACCAGATAAGTTGATTAGCATCTTATTTTAATTAACTTTAATTTTTAAATGAAGGCCCTGCCACGACCCCTGACATCGAGGGGCTAATAATATTCAGCCCCATATGTCTACAGAAGAATTTTGGATTCCCTTTTATGTTAGTTGCCATTTTTTTCTTATACTGTCTCTTTGCCCCTCTTATTTCCTTTTTCATGACCCCTCTGAACTTTCTGTAATCAGCCTTGTCTTCACTTGTATTATTAATCTAGCATCTGTCATATGCACCCTTTTTCTGCTTCATCTTACTCTCTATCACGTTTGCCATCCAGGGAGTTCTGTCTTTGTTTGCCCTACCTTTCCCCCTTATGAGAATGTACCTTGACTGTACCCAAACCATCTCCTCCTAAAGGCAGCCCAATGTTCCATTAGTCTTTTTCCTGCCAATCTTTCACTCCAACTTACCCGGGACAGGTCTGTTCCCAACATACTGAAATAGGCCCTCCTCCAATTAAGTATTTTTACTCTAGATTGATGAGTTGACTTTCAAATTTAGACATGCATCACAGAAGTAATGTGGGGATGGGGAGGTGTAGTTGGTGGAGAGGGATGTATTTTAACATTGAGGTCTGCTTGAGTTTAGGTGCAGGTGGGTGTTTAAATTTGGTGAACATGTGTTTGTGTCCAGATGCAGGCTCCATCACGCCAACTTCAGGATTGAACTTGGGTGCGTTTGGCTGCATGTTTGTAACCTCCTGCAGAGAGTGGGGTTACCAATCTGAATATTTAAATCAGTGTATTTCAACAATATTTAAATTTAACCACCTATGCACAGGATTCCTGAAACTCGCCATTGAAACCAAGGCAAAAGTAGAACAGCAATTCATTGGGCTCATTGAAAGTCAGGTAAACACAGCAATAGTCAGTGCTCACAGCTATTTTCTTACCTACGACTGGGAAAAAGAAATAAAAAACAAATAATGACACATTTTTCTTTACATTATTTATCATTAACTTTCGACAGCATTATCACGCTGTACATTCCACCAATCCAACATATTTTTCGAACAAGCACCTCTCTTAGTAAAACAATCTGACAGCTGATGACTTGCATCAACCTATTTTATTTTGGAAATTTATTTTCTTTCCAACATTTCTTTTATACACGCGAGATCAAGCCTCAACCTCTTTTCTGCGACACCTTTTGTCGAATGGACATTGTCCCAGAGAGAATGGTTATCTATGTAGCATTCTGTAGAAAAACTCTTCTCCGATTGCCCCTTATACAAGAGTTACTTTAAAATACTTGATAAATACATACCCATATCTATCGCTTCTATTAGTGCAAGTGTCTCAGCAGCTAAGGTGCTTTTAACTATCTTCTTTATTTTTTTTGATTCCCAGGCTAATGGACAACATTTGTCATTTCTTCCCATCGAAAATATAATGAACCCTGCTGCACTCGAATTCCCATCAGGAAGATTAGCATATGAGGTGTCACTAAAAATGACCAATTTCATCTCTTCTGGGTCACCCAGTGCTGGAACCTTGAATGTACAATTAACAAAACTCAATCTCTTCAATGTCTCATTTGCTTTCAGCACTTCCCCAACAGTAACATGTTTCAGCACAGTGCTCAATTCTAATACATTATAGCAAACATCCGGCCTAGTTTGTGTGCACAACCTGTTCAACTGCCCGATTAAGCTCTTTAACTGATCTCTTTCTTCCTTGGTTGCAGAGTCTTCCTTTTGTGAAGATCTGACCTGATGTATTGGGATCCTATTAACACACTCTAGGTAAGACTGTTGATTTAGGGTTACCCCCAATTGAGTCTGCCAAATATTCAACCCATATATTTAAAAGCTCTGGAAGCCAGACTTCAAATTTTAAATTCCTGCAGAACTTTATCTACCACAAATTTCTCAAATGCCTCAGATCCTCCCCACAGAAAATCGTCCACATGCATCAAGAAAACACCTGCTAGTTTTTCTTCATAGTACCAATAAAACATTGCCGGATCCACCTTTAGTTGAATACAACCAGCTTTTAGTAGGACTGACCTAACTGAAAAATACCACACCCTGGATGCATCATTTAGCCCATAAACACACTTGTTTAGCCTCCATAATTTCCCTTCTATCTCTTCAGCTTCTTTTGGTGGCTTTAAAAATACTTCCCTTTGAAATTTCTCCCCTTGCAAAAATGCTGCTTTGATGTCAATGGACTTACATTCCCACGAGTGTGTCGCTAAAAGGGCTAGGAAAATCCTCAAACTTGCTTTTCCTGCTGTTGGGGAATCCACTGTAACTTAATGGTCGCCTAGTCGTTCCTCAAATCCCTGAGCTACAAGTCTGGCCTTCGCTTTATACGTATCATCGGGAAGTACTTTCTCTGTACAGATCCATCTATGGGACCATGCTGGTTGTCCTCTATCTGGCACCTCTGTGTATACGCCAAACTGTCTCTCCAACTGTCAAGCTCTTTTTGTGTGGTATCCTTTATCAATTTACCATCTAACTTGTTAGTAACCACTAGAGCTTCTCCATCGTAAGGGCTCCTACTTCTTGTGGCGCCCCTCACCTGCTCTCTGGTCCTTGCTCTTGTGAAACCATGTCCCCTTCTCGAGTTCCTATCCCTTCCTGGACTACTACTACACAACCTGTCCCTTCGAGAACCGGACTTCCTTTCACAAGTTTGTGACCTTTTCCTTGGACTATGATCATCTTCAGGCCCACTGTCTGAAGTTACACTACGTTTTCTGGCCTTCTAAATTTTCACTTCCTTCTGCCATCCTATAGGTCTGATATCCTGTCCCTTGTCTTGCACATTCAGCCAATGTCCGTATTTCCCTGTGGCCTTTCCTGCCCTTCCTATAATGGTGACTTCCCTCCATTCACTAGTCCCTTCTGGCATATACGTCACTCTAGTCCTAACTTTCGGTAGTTGACCGTTGGGATAAATGACCTTATCTGGATCTTCACTATCACTTTGTCCACTCTCAGTCAGCCCATTATCTGCCACAATCTGTTGCTTGCAAAAGTCCAACATATGTGCATGTGTAGTACATGGTGCATCATCAGTGTCCATCATTTGTTTAGATTCTGTTAATGTATAATCAGTGCTAATAAGCCGTGAGGAATGTAATCTAATGGTTTGGTTGCCATGTTGCAAAATCACTGTTTTGTCATCAGTGTCTATAACCTTTCCTGGGCCTCTCCATTCTTTCTGCCCTTCTCTTTTGTAATACACCCTATCTCCGGTATCAAAATTCTTTTCTGATGGCCTGAACCGATACCTCAAAGCTCTTCTGATTTTTTCTGAAACCTCTGCCTTGATAAATGCTCTTCTTCCTACATGCATTGCAGTCAAATGTTCTGCAAAAATTGAACTAATTGTAGTCCCCTGTAAAGCTGGGGGATGATCCCACATTACTAATGGTATTTTTAGATTCCTGCCATAAAATAATTGATATGGGCGACCATTTGAAGTGTGTTTTTCACGTGTACTGCCCACGCCAGAGCAGTAGTCGATTTACAATTTGGCTGGTCTGCTAAAATTTTTTTTGAGCATTTAGTCAATCACGGCATGATTTCTCACAAATCCCATTACTAAAAGGACTTTCTGCTGCCGTGTGCATTGCTACAATATTCATATTTTCCCACATACTCCTGAACTCATCATTGGCAAGTTCTCCTCCATTGTCAGTTAGAAACCTAGCCAGTGCCCCCCGTCCTGTTCCTATCCACCTTTCCATTATCTCGTCCACTATTACTTTTTTGTCTTTACTATAAATTACCGTTGACAGACTGAATCTAGTCGCCATGTCTATAAAGTGTAGAAGAAAAATGTTTTTTTCTTAATCCCATGCCTTCAAGTCCATCGCTCACTTTAATTGAAGTCCCTTGCTAATGGGAGTATCACTATGGGTCGCGATGGCGTCCTCCTGTATTTTTTACAGATATCACATTCTCCACTGATATCTTTGCTAAGTGTCGTGTAGTCATCATCTATTACCCCTGCCTCTTTCAACAGAATCTTCAACCTATGACAAGATGGATGTGCAAACTGTCGATGTAATTTTGAAAGAATTTGCCTTTCTCCTTTAAATCCCTACCCCCGGATGCCAATAATACTTCATTAACATCTTGCGTAGAGATGTTAGATCTCTCTAAAGGAATACAATAAAGTCCCGACTGTGTAAACCGCAAAGCTATAGATTTCCCAAAGACAATCGCCTTATCATGTTCCATATCCAATTTCATCTGAGCATTTTTCATAGATGGCTTACTTAACAGCAAAGGTATAACACTGGATACTACATCCGTGCTAATAAAATGGTTTACCCGCTATTTTATACAGAATTACCACTCTTTTTAGTGATTTCAACGTGTTGTCATCCCCAAACCTGTAACAGGTAGAACTGTCGTATTCTTTGATATTATTTTGGTCTTCCCTACTTAAAGAATCCATGTAACATCTTAACCAGTCTACTCCACAGACTGTGGACGTACACCCACTGTCTAGTACTGTGCAATTGAACGAATTTGCGACTAGGACACTTATTACTGGACTGAAGCTAACTTCAGACCCTAACAGTGGCAATTTGACTGTCCCCAGATCAGTCAGTATTTGCAAATCACAAAGGGTACCACTGCATCAATGTCGAGCAACCATAAGAAAAAGTTTACATTGGTGTGCATCATATTCCCACAGAGCTGCCATAGTGCTTCCATCCTGCAGAAATCCAAGCTCCCTGACCTCTTTGGACCTGCATGCAAACCTAAGGAGTGGATGCTAGGAGACAACGATACTTCAAACACAGCTGATTGCAGCCATGAGAAATGTAACCAATGAATCACAAGAGCAGTACGGCAAAAGCCATATGACAACCAGATGTAAGACTGAGCAAGCGATCAGCATGGTCAAGATGCGCTTCAGATACCTGGACAGTTCTGGACATGTCCTCCAGTACTTGCCAGCCAGTGTCTCCAGAATGATCGTAGTGAACTGCATCCTTACACAACATTATGCAGCAGTGAGGATTGAAGCTGCAGGAGGAACAAGCTGCTGAGCATCCACCTTCTGTGGAGGAATCCGAGGAGAAAGAGGAGGAAGTGGAAGATGGTGATCCCAATGCAACACCAACTACTCACCTTGTTGCTTGGGCTGGCAGGGATACCCCTATATAGCTGTAAGGCTGAGTTAATTACCACTACTGGACTCATGTAACAATCAAACTCAATGGCCATTCTCCCCCACTTCAATTCCACTGGCCAAAGTAGACCAGTAACCATACATCTACATATTGTACATCCTCCCATTGGTACCAGTCAATTTATGTCTTCCCATTCATCAACAAGCACCTGAAAAGGTGACTTTCTATCCAGCAACCAAAAATGGTCAGCACGGGAAATTGGTGCAAATAAATTTTATGTGATTCCGCTAAACAACAGAACCTAACAACATAACATTTTATAAGATACCCATGTTCATACCCTTGTGCTACTACAAAGCTTTCTCCTTTCTTTTCCAACAGCTCCTACATGGTCTAACCTCTGTGACTTGAGCAGAGGTAGAAGCAGGCTGTTCAGATCCCTGCATTGACTGTTGAGATGATCTTGGCTGAACCTCTCCCGGTCTTGGAGCCCCTGAGGTAGCCGGCAAAGATTGCTCCACCTGTACCTGTGCAGGAGCAAATTCAGCCATTGGGACAACTGGTGAGTAGAAGAATGCTTGAGTGGAGTTCCAATTCCATGTCCTTTTTTGATGTCATCCCTCTCCTGGGCATGGAATTCCTGACAATCTCCTGCAGACAAGCTTGGTGAACCTCCCTACTCCTTCAAATTCCATCTTTGGATTAGTCTTTACATATGCAAGTTGAATTTGTGTCATGCAGTTCTGCACAATGCCCACGGCCGTTGTTAGGCAAACCTGCCACCTGCCAAGACTGAGGCACACATGATTTCGCCACATGAACATTAAAACTTAAAATTGCAAGCCCCTGACTGGAAAGACATTTGAATAGTAACAGACAGTGTTGGAACAATGGGGACCCAGTTGTTGAGTCCCAAATACAAAGAAGAAGTGGTCACATTTTGGTCACATAACTGACTGACTGTTGGAAGTTTTGAATTTGAACATCCAACAGAGAATTTGAACACAGAAAGTCATGTGCTCCCGGTTGGAACAGAACCTCCTCTCCAGTCCTGCCTGCCTCCATCTCTTTCCCACGGATCTGAATCTTGTGAAAACACATGAACCTCAAAGAGAGAACAGTCTCCTACATGAACAAGGGTTAAAGAAGAACACTGGGCCCCGACGAACAACAAGACTACCTACAATCAAGTGAGCTCGAAGCACAGTAAACAAGAAACTCATCTGATATTGTCTCAAACTCCTCTCTACTATATTTTCCTCTCCTCTTTTCTGTCCCTATTTGCATGTGTATATCGCATATGCACGCTAGCGTGGGCGCGTCATATATCAGTAGGCGTCAACTGTATTAGAGTTTAAGTATAAGTTTTAATAAATTTCACTTTACTCCTTTAAACCTGAGAAAACTTGGTGTGTTGGTTTCTTTGTCTTATGATTGTAAAGCTGTAATCAAGAATTCACAAAAGAGGGAGTTTAAAACATAGTGTGTTTAAAAATAAAACCCTGTTACAATAAGACCAGGTAAAGACAGCAAAAGACTCCTAGACACATTTCTCACCTGGTTGTAACACCGTGCATTCAACACCAACTCAGAAGTAATATTACCATTAGATAGCTATCTTAAAATGCCACAGACAAAGGTGCTGAAAGTTCTTCCAGCTTTCTCACCCAATAGTACATGTGCCTCTGAGTTATTATTGAGGCCCATATTCCGCTACATAGAATCAAGTAGTTTTCAACTGCATTTAGTTAAGCTACAATGAATCGGATACTAAGTATGTTATTGTGGTTTCAGAGCTATTATATGCCACAATATGGGCATCAATGTCTATCAGCTGTTTGGCATTTGAGCCTATGGCAGGGGAACTCAAAATTAGAAGATGTGGGTCTGCATGTGTGCTACCAAAACACATTTTTTCCCTTCTTCTCCTGAAGGTGCTGACATGTGCTGGAATGCAGTTACACAGGCACCAATCACCTTCTGGTGGTCAACCTTCATGTGTGAGCACATTTGGCAGTATGCACCAATAGGCTAGTCTATAACGGGACACATTATGGATGAGCCTGATCATGGATGAGCCTGATCCTGTCTTCACCCGATAGGCATGATTATGCATTTTTCCTCAGATGCACTACACAGTAAGCATAAGCGAGGAGCCTGGCTGATTTTCCTAATTCTACTGCAATTGTAGTGCCCCCAACTCTATCCCCTCCAAGATCAGTTAACTTAGCATGGATTGGAAATCAATTCTGGGACCTTCATGGTCTGCGTAGCTCTGTGCAATGCTGGGTAGTAGATTTATCCATAGCTATTGAGGGAGCCCAAGTATCTTCACTTAAGCAATGACTATAACTCACTTGTGACTGTTACATGTGAGTTATCCTGCCAGCATTACTTGAGGAAATATTAGTCATATTACAATCCAATTTGCAAAGTCTGTTTGTGTGTAAATTATCTACGCAGCATTGTATTTAAAAAAAACCTAAATCATGTCTTTTCTCAAATCTTTTCTTGTATTTCAGTTAAAATAAATTTGGCTCTGTGAAAATTTGTTCACTATTTAGAACCCTAAGTTGTAATTGTTTCCTCTTAATACTCTCCAGCTCATTTTATCAGGAAGTAACTCGGAAGCATGTTTGTAAAGACTTAACCAAATTCAAAGCTGTAAATAAAGTTTTAAATTTACCTCTTAAAAGTTGACAGAAACCATCAATACATTATAAAATGCTTCATTTCCTGTACAATATCGCAAATAACTGAGCTCTTACACATTTTCTCACAGAGTCTAAAATGGCATTATTGTAATAAAAAGGTTGCTCATTCCAAAAATTCAATTGCCAGACACAAGTGGCTGAATTTTTGTATTGGGGGCAGAAAACATGAGTCTGAGTCGTGAACTTGCCCCTGGTGGGAAATGAAAATGGTGCATGATATTCACGGGGGCAACCCCTTAATTAACATGAAGATGGGTTTGTTGTCCAAATTAGTGGAACAAAGGTGGGACTGCTCAAGTGTGGGCCAATTTAAATAGATCATGACAGCCATTACTGTGACTGCTGTTTGATTCAATCTGCTGTCGTCTCCAAGGTATCCCAGGAGAACGGAGGCCTGGACCTGGGGCATGAAGCTATGTTGGAGACCATGGGGAAGAGGAGGAAGGTCCTCTTCTTGGAGGGTGACAGGAGGAGGCCACCCACACAGATGAAATAGGCCTGAGAGGACATCGCTGTGATTGTTAGTGGCAGAAGTATCACCCAGAGAACCTGGATCCAGTGCCGGAAACCGTTTAATGATCTCATATGCTCTGGCAAGGTGAGTGCCACCCTCAACCCTTGGGACAGGCCTTTGGGGCTTTACCCTCTAACAGACACACCAACTGAGGAATTCCAGAGCATATTTTGTTCCTCAGTATGGAAGGAGTGCATTCCCAGGGCACTAATGATCCATTCGAATGGCTTAGAGCCATAGTGCTGCTGAGAACCAGTCACCACTGAGACATGCAGCTGCTTATGAATAGGAGCAATTGGCCATACAGGACAGCAGTGCCTCATCTTGTTCTGTTTTGTCCTTGGAGATGGACCAAATGGGAGGGGGTGTCCCCTTCATTCAGGTGGTAACACCCTGTGGAGGATTGAGCAATATAAGTAGCCAGGGTTGCTGACCAGGAAGAAGTCAGTCCTGACGAAATGGGCTGTCATGGTGGAAATGGTGATTACAGAAGGCAATGCGCTCATTAATGGGGTGCATTGCACTTTACCCCGTCCGACAGCGTGCCGAACACTGAGTTGCACTGGGAAGCCTCAACACTGCTGAGGCTTCTGCTCTCCAAAACCAGCTCTAATGATCTTTTCTGCAGACGTCCATCCATGGAGACCCTCTCCCTCCTAAGCAATAGCCCAAGAGCAGTAGCAAGAAACAGAAGAAGCACCATTACACCTTACAAGCGCACTGTCCACCACAGCAAATGCTCTCACCTCGGTGGTTCCTAGCATGCGGTTAGAGAGTGTGTTACTGGGTGACGAGCATGGCACGAGTGGACAAGAGGAGCTGCCAGAAGCAGAGGAAGGTGTGGGCAGTGCCCTCAGAGGAGGGAGGATAGACACAGCCCTGCTCAACTGGGCACAGATGTAGGGCCTCAGGAATCACAACAATGGTGGCTCTACTGGGAACAGCAGCAGAAGATGTGCCCTCACATGTCAGAGTTTCCTGAGGCTGTGTTGGGTCATGGGCAGAGGATGGAGGAGTCCTATGAGTGCATGAGCTCCTCCATTGAGAGATTGGCCAATCTTGTGGAGAGCCATATGCGGCATCACTTGGAGTGCATGCAGATTCAGTGCACTGACGTCCACATGATGTATGTCACACTCTGTAACCTGGACTGTTCAGTGGTGCTGGTGACACAGAGATGTTTGGAGTGGATACCAGTTGAGCCCTAGCTGGCGTCCCTCTCCATGCGCTTGTCAAGGGCTGAGGATGTATTGGAGGAAGATGAGGGTCCTCGGCCTCCTTGGCTCTTCTGACAGAGGGAGCATATGTGCAGCAGGGCCCAGTGACGGACGTTACCCTTGTAGTGATTCAGGTGCAGCAGCCTCTGGAGATGCCCCCATGGGCACCTCCATGACGTGGACAGCCACCACTTGCATCTTGGCCGCAAGCAGAGACAAGTGAGCAGGCTGCCTCCACCTCCTCCAAGACCACAAGGGGAACACTGCATAGGAGTGGCTGAGCACAGAGGCCACCACTTAGCGCAGAGCACTGAGTGGGTCACTGGGTTCTCTTTCTGTCTCCTGTATTCCCTTTCTTAGCACTATATGAATAAAGACACTTTAAGCCACATGTCTGAGACTCCTTTTATTGCTGCCATAATAAGAATAGTGGTATGAGGTTGTGAAGGAGATCAAGGGTTCCTCCACGGTGATGACAAAGCCTCAGGGAAGATGTGCATCCTTCATTGGAAGCAAGTTTCAGTGAGTTTAGATGTTTCAGGCTGCACCTTGAATGGATGTGTTAGCACAAGTACCTCACACTGAGTTCCCCACCATGCCATTCATCCTGGGTCAGAGGGGCTCAGCTG
Organism: Heterodontus francisci; assembly: GCF_036365525.1. Lineage (NCBI taxonomy): Eukaryota > Metazoa > Chordata > Chondrichthyes > Heterodontiformes > Heterodontidae > Heterodontus > Heterodontus francisci. Next base: position 78,485,429 of record NC_090378.1, on the reverse strand, counting down.
AAACATTCCTGAATCAAATCATCCCTGTCATTCATGGCATCATGATGAAATCTACTCACCCTGCGCCATGCCTGGCCACCTCCTTGTGCAGCCGTGGCACCTCGGTGTTCTGCATCCTCCCCTTCCACTTCCTTGTCCTCTCTCAACTTCTGCTCCTCCTCTTCCTCTGTAGTTATCTGGGTTCATGGTCACACCACCCTCAAGGTCCACACCCCTCTAGAGGGCCATGTTATGGAGCAGGCGGCAGACCACCACAATGACTGAGACCCTTGCAGGAGCGTATTTGAGGTTACCATCTGCAACCGAATCCCATTTTGAGAGGATCGATGGCCTGCTTAATGGTTGTCCTAGTGAGCAGGTGGCACTGGTTGTATTGTCCTCTGTGCCTTTGTCTGGGGTCTGCTAGCGGGGTGTGTAGCAATCTCTTCAAGGGATATCCCTTGTCCCCTAGAATCCATCTGAGGACTTTTGGGGGAGGGTGTGAAGATCTGCAGCAGCCTGGACTGGCGGAGGATCAAGGCATCATGGCAGCTTCTAGGAAAGCGAGCGCACACCTAGGGGAAGCTCTTGTTGTGGTCGCAGACCAGCTGAACATTGAGGGAATTAAAGCCCTGCCTGTTGATGAATCTCACTGGCCGGTCACTGAGTGCCTCGCTCTGCACCTGGGGGAATCCAGTGATGGCAGCAAAACTCAATGCTCTCTGTCCCTGCAAGGCCTCATTTGTGGTGACATGAATGTATTGTCTAGCTCTGGCATATAGGGCATCAGTGACCTGCGAGATGCAATGATGTGCTGCTGTTTTTGAGATGCCACCAAGGTCCATAGCTGATCCTTGGAAGGAGCCTGAGTGGAAGAAGCTCAAGGCCACTGTCATGCAGGCCCCCACCTGCCAAGAATGAGGCATATTGGTTTTGTCATATGAACATTGATTTGAACTGTTGCTAGAGAGAGCAAATGACTTATTGAACAGATCAGCCCTGGCTGGAAAAGACATTTTTGCATACTAACAGATGGTGCTTATGTAGATAAAGGACCATTCCCTGGCACATTCAACCCACAATGGATGTTGATCACCGGACAGTCATGGGGTGGGGAAGCGCATTCCAGGACTTGCTGGGGTGATGCAATCCACAGGGGCCAGGACTGGTTGGACCAGCTGGTCACATGACTAACTGGCTGTTCCAGGGTTTTTTGAACTAGCCACAGAGAGTTTGAAGTGAAAGTGAAGCAAAAGGAGTCCCTGACTGCTACTATTTAAAGAATGAGGTACTGATGAGGAAATGGAGTTCTCCTCACAGAACAAGGAGTGGACGATGGTACTGGAGAGAAATATTAAGAAGGACCCATGAGACTACAGTGGCTGTACATGCCGGTATAAGGAAGACCAAAGCCCGCATAAGACAGCAGTTTGACTGGCCAAAACTCCACAAAGATGTGGTGGAGAACTGCAGGAGTTGCCACATGTGCCAGGTTCAGGGGAAGCCCCAACCTACAGTGAAACCTGCACCCCTAAGTCCTGTACCGGTGTTAGGAGGACCATCCAGCCGAGGGCTGGTGAACTGTAAGGGACCACCGCCAGGAACAAAAAGGGACAGGCAGGCACAAGGCTGGCAAAAGGTTAGACAGGGAAGGGGAAAAAGTGACCAAGAGGGCAGGTTAAAGGAGGTCAGGGAGGAATCCCAGATGAAAATCGCTACTGTACGGTTAGCCAACCCCGAGAAATGTGAAATGTTAGACCCCACATCCTCCTATGTAAATACAGACACTCGAATCGCCCCACCAGAGTTGCAAACAGCATTTACAGGAACCTGCAGAGACAAAGAAAGACCTCTAGGGGGCAGGGAAACCATGAGGGTGATGCCTCAACTAGTCAAAGTGCCACAGGGGAGTGCAGTAGAGTCTGCACAAATACCTGCAGGCAGGAGTGTCCCAGAGGACAAAGGGGAGATTAGCAAAGAATCCTCCCCCGCAATCAGAAAATGAGAGAAGCGCGCATCCCCTGAAGTCAAAAGCCTTTGCATGACTCAGCAAAGCACTGAAGGAGAGCTCAGGATAGACCCGTCCACGGCTGACTCTCCTGGAAAAAAATTCCATCTCGGGGCTAACCGAACCATCTCAAAGACCCCAGGCAGCCATGGAAATGGGCAAACTGAAGAAAAACTTCCCCAAAGAACCACATGTTTACTGGGATCCAAAAAGTGGGGCGATTAAAGCAGCACTGGCACCAAGAAAAGATAGTCTGTAATATGTTTTAGGATTTATGAATGAATGGGAATGAATGAGAGAAATGCAGGGTTTTTTTCTGTATCTTATATTTTCTCACGACCCTTTTAATGAAATGCACTTTTCTCAAATTGCATTTCATTCCACTGGGTGTGGAGGTGTCATGCAGGCCCCCACCTGCCAAGAATGAGGCATATTGGTTTTGTCATATGAACATTGATTTTGAACTGTTGCTGGAGCGAGGAAATGACTTACTGAACAGATCAACCCTGGCTGGAAAGAACATTTTTGCATACGCACTGACGGTGCTTGTGTAGACAAAAGACCTGGCACATTCGACCCACAATGGATGTTGATCACCGGACAGTCATGGGGTGGGGAAGCGCATTCCAGGACTTGCTGGGGTGATGCAATCCACAGGGGCCAGGACTGGTTGGACCAGCTGGTCACATGACTAACTGGCTGTTCTGGGGTTATTTGAACAAGTCACAGCGAGTTTGAACTCAAAAAGATTGTTTGCTCCTGGACTATGAAGATCTTTCCTGTCTGCTCCCATCTCTTTCTCACAAGCCTCTGAATCCACTGAAGACACATGAACCCCAAGAGAGAAAAGTCTCCTACAGCGAACAAGGTATAAGAAGAATACTGGGCCCCAGTGAAAAGCAATATTTACCTACAATCAAGGACTCTACAGTGAGCTCGAATAACCGTAACAAAAACTGTTCAGATATTGCCTCAAGCTTTTCCACTTTATTGTTTCTTCTGCACTTTTCTATCTCTATTTGCATGTGTGTATCACGTATGCATGCTAGCCTGGGCGCGTCATGTATCTGCAGACGGCGACCGAATTATATTTTAAGTTTAATAAATTTCAACTTTTCTTCTTTAAACCTAAGAAAACCTCATTGTGCTGGTTTCTTTGCCTTATAATTGGAAAGAAGTGAACAAGGATTCACCAAGGGGGAGCTAAAAACACGGTGTGTTTAAAATTAAACCCTGTCACAGTAAGACCAGGTGAAGGCTAAGAGGGACCCCAAGACACCTTTCCCACCTGGTCGTAACACCACGGTGACTTTGATGGCTACTGGCAGGGCATGGTGACCAATGCTATGAGGTGTGAGGTCCTCGGTGACCAGGGCATAGGGGTCTGTGACCATCTCCCTGAAAGAGTCACAGTCTCTTGTGGCACTGGGTCTCAGTCATCTCCAGGTAGCTCCTTCTTCGGCAGTTTGTCCTTTACAGAGGGTATGTCCTCTGTGTCCTCCCTGCCCCTTGTTCCTCTTCACTGCCCTCCTGATGCCCAGGGCTCCACCCTTCCTGCAGAGGGTGTCGCTCCTCATTGCCGCTGGGCCCAAAATCTGAGAGGTCCCCCATTGACAACTGTTGCCTTCCTTGTGGTCAGCTGGTTGCCCAATTGTGCTTGGCAGTCTTTCCCCCTGCTCTTCTGTCCCCGCAATGCCAGGAGAGTGACAACTCCCTGCACTGCCTGAGTGCTTGCTGCCTACTCTGCCCGTCACCTACACAGTGCCAAGTGCACCTGTTTGTCAATGGCCGAATCCCCTTCTGTGCCACTTAAACTTTCAGGGCTCCGGGGTAGTTCCCAGGGGCAGCCAGGTCTGCCTTCCCACTCTGTACCCGTCTCCCTTTACCTGGTTTGCCCCAGACAGCACATGTAGGCACAACTTTCAGTTGCCCTGTTAATGAGCTCTAAATGAGCTCTCCAAGCAATCTTAATTGGCCAAAATGAGGGATCTAGCAGCACCCCGATCCTACCTGGTGAACATAGCCGGCACCAGGAATGGTGTTAGGAAACAGGCATGCCAGCCAATGCCAGTATTTTCAGGCCCTGTCTGCCTCCTTTCCCGCACCCCCTCACCCCCCGCAACAGGGCAAGCTAATGGTATGTCAATAATATGCTTGCGCTCACAATATTTTGGTACAGAAAGAAATAAGAAGTTTATTTCTGGAGTTCTGAGTACAATGGGCTGAGAATATTCCCACAGCCAAACAATTTCCTGTTTAAGTTCTAAACGCAAGTTTAAGACATAATAATATTTGTAAGCAATACAAGCACTAATCAGTGCAAAGGCCTGCTATTAAAATACTTTCATAAACCAACAGGATAGCACTTGAATCCTTTTTCGGAATTTGACTGGAAAATATTTTCATCACATTTTATTTCTTTTCGCCCCTGAATTTTCCTGTGCCACACACCTTTTGTGGACAGACTGGAGACCTGAGGGTAGATATGACCATATGACAATGATAGCCAGGAAAAGATTCACTGGTCTAGCCAGCATGTGCCGCGCACCTTTGTTGGACAAACTGTAGACGTGGGGGTAGATTTTCAACATGTTGCCTGGGCATAAAACCGATATTGCGGAATGGCTGCCTGTTATGCAGACCACCCAGTTTTCATGTCCAATAATTTTACAATGGGCGGTCAATCCCTAGTGTTATTTTTTGCCCATTGGGTAGGTTGAAAACCTACTCCTGATCTCCAACTTCCAAGAAGCTCTCACACTGACAGCAAGTCTGAACAGTATGGGCGAGACACTATGTTGAGCCCCAGTGGGCCTTAGTACCATTCCAACCCTCCTGTTCATATCCTTAACGTTCTTTTCTTTCACATTAACTCACTGTGACACTGCAAGCTGCATTAATGACAGGATAAGGCAAGTAAATGTGTGGTAGTCCTTATAATTATGCTGGGAGCAAAGTGAAGAATCAGTCAATATTCTCAATTCTGATAGCTACCCAGTGTGGATAAGGATTAGTTTACACTGGGCTGTTATACGCCCTTCCCCACCACAGTGTTGTATCATACAGGAAGAATGACTACTTGGGTGAGGTACTGGAAGTCTGCCAGTGCTTCTGGAAACATACCCCAGTATGAGAAGATGATAGGTCAGGAGACGGAATAAAACTGGGACAAAAAAATTCCACTTATCCCTGAAAATAATATTAGTTGGCATGGACTTGATGGGCCGAATGGCCTCCTCTGTGCTGTTATAACTGTATTATGACTCTAAGGCCAGGCAGCTACTCTCACATAATTCAATCATAAAATCACAATGAACAGATATTTTAGTGATTGTAAATATCAGCATTCAATAAATAATATTATGAGCATTAGACAGCTTCCTTGGTTCTCTTTGTACAGGCCTTCAGTTTTGAAAGTGAACGACTGAACTAATTAAACACTTTCTGAGATGTTGCTATGTTTTCACGTGGTGACACTGCTTTGCAGTACAGAAGTATTGTCCCTGATACCAATTTTAATATTTATTTATGTATTTTTTATTTATTTAGAGATACAGCACTGAAACAGGCCCTTCAGCCCACCGAGTCTGTGCCAACAACCACCCATTTATACTAATCCTACATTAACCCCATATTCTCAACCACATCCCCACCACTCTCCTGCCACCTACCTATACTAGAGGCAATTTACAATGGCCAATTTACCTATCAACCTGCAAGTCTTTTGGCTGTGGGAGGAAACCGGAGCACCCAGCAGAAACCCACGCAGACACAGGGAGAACTTGCAAACTCCACACAGGCAGTACCCAGAACTGAACCCGGGTCGCTGGAACTCTGAGGCTGCAGTGCTAACCACTGCTGTAATAATGTATTGCTGAAAACAGACATTTTGTTGAAGCTGTTCATCTTGCACTCATCAGGACAAATTGCAAGAACACCAATGTTATGGAAAGCAACAAATTTATACTGCGTGAGAAGAGAGTGCTGATGAGTTGGCAAGAGGCTTTACCACGGAGAATGCACCAGTTTATGGTGACTGACAGTTAACTGCCAAGCTTTGTTTGAAATTTAAACCAGGCAGCTTGACTCTGATTGGTCAAGACATTGCACTGAGGAATGAACTAGCGAATGGCTGTCACTTATTTTATTTAGCTAAAACAGGTGCAATGTGTGTATATGTTCTTTATGTCTGCAATTGTTGCGAATTGTCCTGATAAGTGCAAGATGAAAAGCTTCGACAAAATGTCTCTGTTTTCAGCAATACTCAAGTTCTGTACTGACAAACGAATAAATAATGTCTTTGAACAGCTTACTGTCCTTCCATAGGAGCCAGTTCTCAAAACAACACTTTTGTGCAGCCAAGAAATGGCGCGGCGCAGTAAATCTATATGATAACATGTTAAAGTGTCAGTGGTAGCACTCTTGCTTCTGAGCCAGAAGATTGTGGTTCAAGCCTCAGAACTGAGATTTGAGCACACTTCAGTGCAGTACTAAGGCAGTGCTGCACTCTCAGTGGTGCGTCTTTCAGATGAGACATGAGGGAAGGCCTGATCTACCCTTTCAGGTGGATGCAAAAGATCCCATGGTACTGTTTCAAAGAAGAGCAGGGAAGTTCTCTGTGGTGTCCTGACCAATATTTATCGCTCAACCATCACCAGATTACCTTCACATTGTTGCATTGTTGTTTGTTGGGTTTTGCTGGGTGCAACTTGGCTGTTTTATTTCCTACATTGCAGCCATGACTGCAATTCAGAAATATTTCATTAACTGTAAAGCACTTTGGGACGTCCTGGGCTTGTGAAGAATGCTACATAAATGCAACTCTTATTTGAATTCAACAGAGACACATACATTAGGAAAGAACTAGCTGAACTTTCTAAGGATAGATAAATCAAGTAAATACTTCATTTACTGAGTAGAAATATGGGGAAGGGGATGCTTTCTTTTGATCACTATGTATTAATAACAATGTAAATATAATAGAAATATTTCATCAGATTATTATTTCTAAGAAATTTTAAAAGACACAACTTTGATAGAAATAGTGCTCAGAAAAAATCGGTCAGCTATATTTTCAGTTTGTTGACACAAATGATTTAGTTGCACAATGCCACAGTACTGCAAGGGGTCTTATTAAGTCACAAATGACCAAAATAAAAGCAAAATACTGCAGATGCTGGAAATCTGAAATAAACCCAAAAAGTGCTGGAAATACTCAGCAGGTCTGGCAGCATCTGTGGAGAGAGAAGCAAAGTTAACGTTTCAGGTCAATTCTGATGAAAGGTCACTGACCTGAAACGTTAACTTTGCTTTTCTTTCCACTGATGCTGCCAAACCTGCTGAGTATTTCCAGCACTTTATGTTTTTATTATCACAAATGACCATCCGGTGTGTCTGTGACCATGGTAAACTATCCATCCTCATCCTTCTCAAGTAGTTGGCAGCCTTTGACATTGTTGATCACACCATTTTCCTCTAGCATCTCTCTTCTGTTGCCCAGTTGGATGGGACTGCACTCACCTACTTCCATACTTATCTAACCAGTCACAGCCACAGAATCACGAGAAATGGCTTCTATTCCCTCTCCTGCACTATTAACTCTGCTGACCCCTAAAATCTATCCTTGACCCCCTCCTATTTCTCATCAACTGGTGAATTCATCTGAAAACACATGTATGGTGAATTGTCAGACTGAACATAGAACATAGAACAGTACAGCACAGTACAGGCCCTTCGGCCCACGATGTTGTGCCGAACCTTAAACCTACTCTAAGATCAAACTACCTACATACCCTTCATTCTACTATCATCCATGTACCTACCCAAGAGACGCTTATATGTCCCTAATGTATCTGCTTCTACTACCACCGCTGGCAGTGCATTCCACGCATCCACCACTCTCTGTGTAAAGAACCTACCTCTGACATCTCCCCGAAACCTTCCTCCAATCACCTTAAAATTATGCCCCCTAGTGATAGCCCTTTCTGCCCTGGGAAAAAGTCTCTGGCTATCCACTCTATCTATGCCTCTCATCATCTTGTACCCCTCTATCAAGTCACCTCTCATCCTTCTTCGTTCCAATGAGATTGCTTGTCTGATATTCAGTGCTGGATGAGCAGAAATTTCCTCCAAATCCATTGGATGACCAAAGCCATTGTTTTCTGTCCCCGCTCCAACTCTGTTGCTTGGCCACGGACTCCATCCCTTTCTCCGGCAATAAACGAATATTACCCTTATCAGTGCACATGTAACAGTAAGAATTTAAAAAAAAATTATTTGTTCATAGGATGTGGGCATCGCTGGCTAGGCAAGCATTTATTACCCATCCCTAATTGCCCTTGATCTGAGTGGCTTGCTAGGCCATTTCAGAGGGCATTTAAGAGTCAACTACATTGCTGTGGGTCTGCAGTCACATATAGGCCAGACCAGGCAAGGATGGCAGATTTCCTTCCCTAAAGGGCATTAGTGAAAACCGATGGGTTTTTACAACAATCGACAATAGTTTCATGGTCACCATTAGACTAGCTTTTTAATTGCATATGTACTAATTGAATTCCAATTTCACCATCTGCCGTGGTGGGATTTGAACACATGTCCCCAGAGCACTAGCCTGGGCCTCTGCATTACTAGTCCAGTGACATTATCACTACACTACTGCCTTTCCCGAGTTACCCAGGCAGGCATGTCATGTGACCACCTCTGTTTGAAACAGAAGTTTCTGGAAGGTTTTTTTCAAATTCAAAGCTCTTCAGACATACTTGGTGGTGGGCGGGTTTGGCTCTTTCAAAGTCAATGGGTGTCGATGGCTTTTGACAACCAATATTGATAAATACCATTCTAGGTAATTGAATCAGAGCGCACCCCTATTGTTCTGGCTAGACTGGGTAATTACCCAGGTATAAAGCTTTTGGAGGGTGTTTGTCTGCTTTCTGCAGACAGCATCTTAAGTTGGAGATTTAGGGAACATATTGAGGCTGTATTAGACACACACAGGAGGTACTCCAGCTCAGGATTAGCAACAGGAAAGCTTGCACAGTGTATACACATACACACACACTGACCTCACCAAAATAACCATCCAATCAAAAACAAATCTCAGATCATTACAGAGATGTTTTTCTTCGAAAGGAATGCGATCCCGAATCCTTAATCATGCATTATCACTGCATTGCTGATCGATATGGCATTGTCTATGCCCAATCTACCACCTTTTAATGTGCCTTCGGAGCCATCATCTGTATTCCCACATTGGCACAAGTGTCTGAGCATTTCAAAGGTGTGACGGCAGGTTTCGCAATCACAGATAACGAAAGAAAAAAGGCCTTACTTCTGCACGATGTAGGTGAAGAATTAGAAGACATTTTTCAGACATATGCGGAGCAAAATGACTACAACTAGATGTTACAGCAAAGCCCACTCCTCTGAGAGACAGGATCACTGAATTTACCCGATCAGGCCCAAGACAATGGCATTACTGTAACATCTAGCTATTCTAACCCATATTGCACCATCAGAATAATTCATTGGTGTAACTTGTTAAGTGGGAATTCAGGCATTTCAAATGCCCTTGAATATCCGTGCCAAGAGTTTTGGCTGCCTTCTAGTTTCAACACTTTGGATGTTTGTGCTTTTCTACAGATATTTTGATAACTATATAGAAGTCAGGTCCTGTACTTTCTTGCTGTAGGCTAGTGCACAGAATCACACAACCAGCCTCAGGAACGGTTCTTCAAACTATAAGATTTGAGTACATTTCTCTCAAGTGACTGTTGAAGGTTTACAGCCACGCATATCTTTGTCCGCAAACTTGGTGTCATATTTGACCCCGAAATGAGCTTCAGACCTCACATTTGTGCCATCACTAAAACTGTCTCTTTCCAGCAGTGTAAGATCACCTGACTCCACCCTATCTCAGCTCATCTGTGCTGAAACCCTCATCCATACCTCAACAATTGATTATTCCAATTCCCAACCATCTTCAGCTGCTTCATCAATGACCTTCCTTCAATCATAAGGTCAGAAGTGGGGTGCTCGCTGATGATTGCACAATGTTCAGCACCATTCGTGACTCCTCAGATACTGAAGCAGTCCGTGTAGAAATGCAGCAAGACCTGGACAATATCCAGGCTTGGGCTGATAAGTGGCAAGTAACATTCGCGCCACAGAAGTGCCAGGCAATGACCATCTCCAACAAGAGAGAATCTAACCATCTCCCCTTGGCATTCAACGGCATTACCATCACTGAATCTCCCACTATCAACATCCTAGGGGCGACCATTGACCAGAAACTGAACTGGAGTAGCCATATAAATACCATGGCTACAAGAGCAGGTCAGAGGCTAGGAAACCTGAGGCAAGTAACTCACCTCCTGACTCCCCAAAACCTGTCCACCATCTACAAGGTACAAGTCAGGAGTGTGATGGAATACTCTCCACTTGCCTGGATGGGTGCAGCTCCAACAACACTCAAGAAGCTCAACACCATTCAGGACAAAGCAGCCCGCTTGATTGGCACACCATCTACAAACATTCACTCCCTCCACCACCGACGCACAGTGGCAGCAGTGTATACCATCAACAAGATGCACTGCAGCAATGCACCAAGGCTCCTTAGACAGCACCTTCCAAACCCGCGACCTCTACCAACTAGAAGGACAAGGGCAGCAAATACATGGGAACACCACCACCTGCAAGTTCCCCTCCAAGTCACACACCATCCTGACTTGGAACTATATCGCCGTTCCTTCACCGTCGCTGGGTCAAAATCCTGGAACTCCCTTCCTAATAGCACTGTGGATGTACCTACCCCACATGGACTGCAGGGGTTCAAGAAGGCAGCTCACCACCACCTTATCAAGGGCAATTAGGGATGGGCAAAAAATGCTGGCCTGGCCAGTGATGCCCACATCCCATGAATGAATAAAAAAAAACACCTGGTCAGCCTCCAATCTTCTACCCTCCATAAAGTTAAGCTCATCCACAACATCGTTGTCTGTATCCGAGCTCACATCAAGTTCCATTTGCTCGCTGACCTACATTGGCACCCGATTGAGCAAATTCTCATTCTTGTTTTCGAAACCCTCCTTGGCCTGGCCCCTCCCTATTTCTGTAATCTCCTACAGCCCTACAACTCTCCAATATTTCTGTGCTCCTCCAATTTACGCCTCTTGCGCATCCTTAATTTTAATCACTCCACTATTTGCGGCTTTGCTTCAGCTGCCAAGGCCCTAAGCTGCAGAATTCCCTCCCTAAAACCTCTGCCTTTTTGACTCTCTTCCCTCCTTTGAGGGTCCTTAAATCCTACCTCTTGACCAAGCTTTTGGTCATCTGTCTTACTATTTCCTTATGTGGCTTTTGTGTACATTTTTGCTGATAACACTCTTGTGAAGCATCTTGGGATGTTTAACTACATTAACAATGCTATATAAATATGTTTGTTGTTGTTCTGGTTGAGCGGAACAACGTTGCAGCCCTGATTTCTCCAACCTTGGGCCCCAGCTGTTCACAATATATATCAATGATTTGGATGTGGGGACCAAATGTAATATTTCCAAGTTTGCGGATCACACAAAAATAGGTGGGAATGTATGTTGTGAGGAAAATGCAAAGCAGCTTCAAGGAGATTTGGACAGACTTAGTGAATGGGCAAGAACGTGGCAGATAGAATATAATGTGGAAAAATGTGACGTTATCCATTTTGGTAGGAGGTGCAGAGTATTTCTTAAATGGCAAGAGATTAGAAAGTGTAGATATACAAAGGGACCTGGGTGTTCTTGTCAATAAGTCACTGAAAGCTAACATGCAGGTGCAGCAAGCAATTAGGAAGGCTAATGGTATGTTATCCTTTATTGCAAGAGGATTTGAGTACAGGAGTAGTGAAGTCTTGCTTCAATTGCATAGAACCTTGGTTAGACTGCACTTGGAGTACTGTGTGCAGTTTTGGTCCCCTTACCTTCTTCTTCTTCTTCTTTGGCCTCCTTGTCTCGAGAGACAATGGGTAAGTGCCTGGAGGTGGTCAGTGGTTTGTGAAGCAGCGCCTGGAGTGGCTATAAAGGCCAATTCTAGAGTGACAGACTCTTCCACAGGTAAAATTGGTTGTCGGGGCTGTTACACAGTTGGCTCTCTCTTTGCACTTCTGTCTTTTTCCTGCCAACTGCTAAGTCTCTTCGACTCGCCACGCTTTAGCCCCGCCTTTATGGTTGCCCGCCAGCTCTGGCGATCGCTGGCAACTGACTCCCATGACTTGTGATCAATCTCACAGGACTTCATGTCGCGTTTGCAGACGTCTTTAAAGTGGAGACATGGACGGCCAGTGGGTCTGGTACCAGTGACGAGCTCGCTGTACAATGTGTTCTTGGGGATCCTGCCATCTTCCATGCGGCTCACATGGCCAAGCCATCTCAGGCACCGCTGGCTTAGTAAGGTGTATATGCTGGGGATGTTGGCCGCCTCGAGGACTTCTGTGTTGGAGATACGGTCCTGCCACCTGATTCAAAGGATTCTCCGGAGGCAGCGAAGATGGAATGAATTGAGACGTCGCTCTTGGCTGACGTACGTTGTCCAGGCCTCGCTGCCGTAGAGCAATGTACTGAGGACACAGGCTTGATACACATGGACTTTTGTGTTCTGTGTCAGTGTGCCATTTTCCCACACTCTCTTGGCCAGTCTGGACATAGCAAAGGAAGCCTTTCCCATGCGCTTGTTTAATTCTGCATCTAGAGACAGGTTACTGGTGATAGTTGAGCCGAGGTAGGTGAACTCTTGAACCACTTCCAGAGTGTGGTCGTCAATAATGATGGATGAGGCTTTTCTGACGTCCTGTCCCATGATGTTCGTTTTCTTGAGGCTGATGGTTAGGCCAAATTCATTGCAGGCAGACGCAAACCTGTCGATGGGTCTCTTCAGACACTGTTCAGTGTGAGATGTTAATGCAGCATCGTCAGCAAAGAGGAGTTCCCTGATGAGGACTTTCTGTACTTTGGTCTTCGCTTTTAGACGGGCAAGGTTGAACAACCTGCCACCTGATCTTGTGTGGAGGAAAATTCCTTCTTCTGAAGACTTGAACGCATGAGAGAGCAGCAGGGAGAAGAAGATCCCAAACAGTGTAGGTGTGAGAACACAGCCCTGTTTCACGCCACTCAGGATTGGAAAGGGGTCTGATGAGGTGCTGCTATGCTGAATTGTGCCTTTCATATTGTCATGGAATGAAGTGATGATACTTAGTAGCTTTGGTGGGCATCCAATCTTTTCTAGTAGTTTGAAGAGACCACGTCTGCTGACGAGGTCAAAGGCTTTGGTGAGATCAATGAAAGCAATGTAGAGGGGCATCTGTTGTTCACGGCATTTCTCCTGTAGCTGGCAAAGGGAGAACAGCATGTCAATGGTGGATCTCTTTGCTCGAAAGCCACACTGTGCCTCAGGATAGACATGCTCAGCCAGCTTCTGGAGCCTGTTTAAAGCGACACGAGCGAAGACTTTCCCCACTATGCTGAGCAGGGAGATTCCGCGGTAGTTGTTGCAGTCACCGCGGTCACCCTTGTTCTTATAGAGGGTGATGATATTGGCATCGCGCATGTCCTGTGGTACTGCTCCCTCGTCCCAGCACAGGCAAAGCAGTTCGTGCAGTGCTGAAAGTATAGCAGGCTTGGCACTCTTGATTATTTCAGGGGTAATGCCGTCCTTCCCAGTGGCTTTTCCGCTGGCTAGAGAATCAATGGCATCACTGAGTTCCGATTTTGTTGGCTGTACGTCCAGCTCATCCATGACTGGCAGAGACAGGGCTGCATTGAGGGCGGTCTCAGTGACAACATTTTCCCTGGAGTACAGTTCTAGGTAGTGTTCCACCCAGCAGGTCCATTTGCTTGTGTTGGTCAGTGATTGTGTACCCTGATTTGAGGGGGGCAATCTTCTTGATGGTTGGCCCAAAAGCTCTCTTAATGCCATCATACATTCCTCTGATATTTCCTGTGTCAGAGGCCAGCTGAATATGATTGCATAGGTGTTGCCAGTAGTCATTTGCGCAGCGCCTGGCTGTTCTTTGTGCAGCGCTTCTGGCAGCTTTAAGTGCTACGGATGTTAACTCGCTGGGGGCTTTCTTGTAGTTCAGCAATGCAATGCGCTTAGCGGCTATGACAGGTTCCAGCTCTTCAATGTGAGATTGAAACCAGTCTGCATTCCACTTCACACGATTGCCATAGGTGGTCATTGCTGAGTCATAGATGGCATCTCTGATGTGGGCCCACTTGGTCCCTGCATCCCCTGTGGGAGTGTTTTGGAGGGATTTTTCAAGTGAATTTAGAAACTTACATAACAGCTGAGGATAAGAAATTCTGCTAGTGTTGATGCACGGGCGGCTCTTCTGCTTGGAGTGATGCAGCTTCTTTGGTTTGAGGCTAACCTTGCTGCACACCAGGGAGTGGTCGGTGTTGCAGTCCGCACTGTGGAAGCTGCGTGTGATTTGAACGCTGTTTAGAGATGCTCACCTTGTGATGATGAGGCCCAGCTGGTGCCAACGACATGATCTTGGGTGCCTCCAAGAAACCTGGTGACAGGGTTTAGTGTGAAAGAATGAGTTGGTGATGCAGAGGTTATGATAGGTACACAACTCAAGCAGTCTCTGTCCATTCTCATTCATCCTTCCAATGCCATAGCGCCCAAGGCAGGAGGGCCATGAGTCATGGTCGGCCCCAACCCTGGCATTAAAGTCCCCCAGCAGGAATAGGTGTTCGGTGTTGGGGATGCTATTAATGATATTATGGAGTTCCTCATAGAACTGGTCTTTAGCTTCAGGTGGGGAGCAGAGTGTTGGAGCATAGATGCTGAGTAGGTGTACTAGACCAGAGGCAGTGAACAGTTGGATGGACAGTATACGTTCCGAGCCATTTGAGGGTGGCTCTATCATATTGGTCCCCTTACCTTAGGAAGGATATTATTGCCATTGAGGGAATGCAACAAAGGTTCATCAGACTTGTTCCTGGGATGGCAGAACTGACCTATGACGAGAGATTGGGAAAACTGGGCCTGTATTCTCTAGAGTTTTGAAGAATGAGATGTGATCTCATTGAAACCTACAAAATACTTAAAGGGATAGACAGGGTTGATGCAAGCAAGATGTTTCCCCTGGTTGGGGAGTCTAGAACCAAGGGACACAATTTCAAAATAAGAGGGAAGGAACCGAGGACAGAGATGAGGAGAGATGTATTTACTCAGAGGGTTGTAAATCATTGGAATTCTCTACCCCAGAGGGCTGTGGAAGCTCAGTCATTGAGAATGTTTAAAGTAGAGATTGACAGATTTCTAAATACCAATGACATAAAGGGATATAAGGATAGTATGGGAAAACGGCATTGAAGTGGATGATCAGCCATGATCGTATTGAAAGGTGGAGCAGGCTCGATGGGCCAAATGGCCTCCTGCTCCTATGTTCCTATATTCCTAACCTTAAGGCGAGCCGCCTTAAACAGTGTTCAAATCACACGCAGCTTCCACAGTGCGGACTGCGACACCGACCACTCCCTGGTGTGCAGCAAGGTTAGACTCAGACCAAAGAAGTTGCATCATTCCAAGCAGAAGGGCCACCCGCGCATCAACACGAGCAGAATTTCTCACCCACAGCTGTTACAAAAATTTCTAAATTCACTTGTAACAGCCCTTCAAAACTCTCCCACAGGGGATGCTGAGACCAAGTGGGCCCACATCAGAGACGCCATCTATGAGTCAGCTTTGACCACCTACGGCAAAAGTGCGAAGAGAAATGCAGACTGGTTTCAATCTCATAATGAAGAGCTGGAACCTGTCATAGCCACTAAGCGCATTGCACTGTTGAACTACAAGAAAGGCCCCAGCGATTTAACATCCGCAGCACTTAAAGCAGCCAGAAGTACTGCACAAAGAACAGCTAGGCGTTGCGCAAACGACTACTGGCAACACCTATGCAGTCATATTCAGCTGGCCTCAGACACCGGAAACATCAGAGGAATGTATGATGGCATTAAGAGAGCTCTTGGGCCAACCATCAAGAAGATCGCCCCCCTCAAATCTAAATCGGGGGACATAATCACTGACCAACGCAAACAGATGGACCGCTGGGTTGAGCACTACCTAGAACTGTACTCCAGGGAGAATGCTGTCACTGAGACTGCCCTCAATGCAGCCCAGCCTCTACCAGTCATGGATGAGCTGGACATACAGCCAACCAAATCGGAACTCAGTGAAGCCATTGATTCCCTAGCCAGCGGAAAAGCCACTGGGAAGGACAGCATTACCCCTGAAATAATCAAGAGTGCCAAGCCTGCTATACTCTCAGCACTACATGAACTGCTATGCCTGTGCTGGGACGAGGGAGCAGTACCCCAGGACATGCGCGATGCCAACATCATCACCCTCTATAAAAACAAAGGTGACCACGGTGACTGCAACAACTACCGTGGAATCTCCCTGCTCAGCATAGTGGGGAAAGTCTTTGCTCGAGTCGCTCTGAACAGGCTCCAGAAGCTGGCCGAGCGCGTCTACCCTGAGGCACAGTGTGGCTTTCGTGCAGAGAGATCGACCATTGACATGCTGTTCTCCCTTCGTCAGATACAGGAGAAATGCCGTGAACAACAGATGCCCCTCTACATTGCTTTCATTGATCTCACCAAAGCCTTTGACCTCGTCAGCAGACGTGGTCTCTTCAGACTACTAGAAAAGATCGGATGTCCACCAAAGCTACTAAGTATCATCACCTCATTCCATGACAAAATGAAAGGCACAGTTCAACATGGTGGCTCCTCATCAGAGCCCTTTCCTATCCTGAGTGGCGTGAAACAGGGCTGTGTTCTCGCACCCACACTTTTTGGGATTTTCTTCTCCCTGCTGCTTTCACATGCGTTCAAATCCTCTGAAGAAGGAATTTTCCTCCACACAAGATCAGGGGGCAGGTTGTTCAACCTTGCCCGTCTAAGAGCGAAGTCCAAAGTACGGAAAGTCCTCATCAGAGAACTCCTCTTTGCTGACGATGCTGCTTTAACATCTCACACTGAAGAGTGCCTGCAGAGTCTCATCGACAGGTTTGCGTCTGCCTGCAATGAATTTGGCCTAACCATCAGCCTCAAGAAAACGAACATCATGGGGCAGGATGTCAGAAATGCTCCATCCATCAATATTGGCGACCACGCTCTGGAAGTGGTTCAAGAGTTCACCTACCTCGGCTCAACTATCACCAGTAACCTGTCTCTAGATGCAGAAATCAACAAGCGCATGGGTAAGGCTTCCACTGCTATGTCCAGACTGGCCAAGAGAGTGTGGGAAAATGGCGCACTGACACGGAACACAAAAGTCCGAGTGTATCAGGCCTGTGTCCTCAGTACCTTGCTCTACGGCAGCGAGGCCTGGACAACGTATGCCAGCCAAGAGCGACGTCTCAATTCATTCCATCTTCGCTGCCTTCGGAGAATACTTGGCATCAGGTGGCAAGACTATATCTCCAACACAGAAGTCCTTGAAGCGGCCAACACCCCCAGCTTATACACACTACTGAGTCAGCGGCGCTTGAGATGGCTTGGCCATGTGAGCCGCATGGAAGATGGCAGGATCCCCAAATACACATTGTACAGCGAGCTCGCCACTGGTATCAGACCCACCGGCCGTCCATGTCTCCGCTATAAAGACGTCTGCAAACGCGACATGAAATCGTGTGACATTGATCACAAGTCGTGGGAGTCAGTTGCCAGCATTCGCCAGAGCTGGCGGGCAGCCATAAAGACAGGGCTAAATTGTGGCGAGTCGAAGAGACTTAGTAGTTGGCAGGAAAAAAGACAGAGGCGCAAGGGGAGAGCCAACTGTGCAACAGCCCCGACAAACAAATTTCTCTGCAGCACCTGTGGAAGAGCCTGTCACTCCAGAATTGGCCTTTATAGCCACTCCAGGCGCTGCTTCACAAACCACTGACCACCTCCAGGCGCGTATCCATTGTCTCTCGAGATAAGGAGGCCAAAAAGAAAAGAAGACAGCAGCTTCCTACTTCCCACCCCTCTGAGAGGCAGGAGCATTGAATTTACCCGATCAGGCCCAAGTCAATGGCTTTACTTTAACATCTAATTATTCTAACCCATATTTCACCATCAGAATAATTCATTGGTCTAACTTGTCAAGTGGGAATTCAGGCATTTCAAATGCCCTTGAAGATCCGTGCCAAGAATCTTGGCTGCCTTCTAGTTTCAACACTTTGGATGTTTGTGCTTTTCTACGGATATTTTGATAACCATATAGAAGTCAGGTCCTGTACTTTTTTGCTGTAGTCTAGTGCGCAGAATCACACAACCAGCCTCAGGAATGTTTCTTCAAACAATAAGATCTGAGTACATTTCTCTCAGTGCCTATTGAAGGTTTACAACCAGGCTAAACTTTGACACTAACACTCACATTACCCTGCAGACTTGATGATATGACACAATTCTTATGGAAGTCCAGAATTTAGTTTCATCAAGCCATTGAGTTAGGGCTGCCAGAATTCATGTTTTGGAAAAATGGGGCAAAATCACTTTTAAGTAAATTGAGATGTTCATGAAGTTCATTTAAACCACATTTTGAAAGAATATTTGGGGCCTTCAGTTATTTGTCAATTTTGATTATCCACTGGAACAGTCCCTCATCATGGTGGATAATTGAGAATACACTGTACTTATGCTGTTTAAGTGTATTGTTTTAACTCCAGGAACCCCATTCATTCTGTGACATGCGCAATGATTAGGGTAATATTCACTTAAGTATCCAGTGCATACACACAGTGCAGGAGGAAGGTGGTCCAAATACAAACACTGTATCGAAGGGATCAATTCTCTCGTGATTCTACTAATGTGCTGAGAGCAGTGGTTACTTTGTGCTGTTTTTTGCGAATGATAAAGATGCCCATGCAGCTGGTTATTTGCCGATTAAATGGCGATTATTTAAAAAGTTACTCCCACCTCCAAAATATGTGCTAGGAGCTTGTAGACAGAAAAAAGGAGTAATGCATCTTAAACATAAAAAAAAAATTACTTTGAATCAATAGAGTATAGTAAATATTAGTTATGTAATGTTTAAAATTAAGGTTAAAAATAAGAGAGTGAAGAAGGAAGGAGAAAATTACAGTGAAATAAAGTGACTGAAAGTTAAGTGGAGTAAAAATTTTACTTTTATGCAAAATTGTGTTTTAAGTGTTTATATCAGTAGTTGAAAGTTAATTTTACAGTAATAGAACAATTTCTGATGTTTTAGTGGCTTTCCAAATTGTAACATCTGTGGGTATTTGTGTGTTTTCATAACATGCATTTTCTGACTGTTGGTTCATCCCCATCAACATGAACATGGGAGTTGAGGTTAGAGAATTGGAAGGGGAAGTGCTTTTTCCTGCCTAGTTTGTGCAGCGCATAATGAGACACAGCATGATTTCCCATCTGTTTACAATATGCAATGGACAAAAAAGGGAAGCTCCATGTTCTGGTGAGGCTCTTAAAGGGACAATTTCTTTTTTTCTAATGTTTAAAACGTTCAGTAGTTTTTAAAGTTTTTTTTCTTTAAATTATTTTTGTATTCATTTATTTTTGTATTTTTTTTAGATGAAGTCAAGAATGTAGGTGTTGAAGCATTTAAGTGAAAAGAAGAAGAAAAGCTTAAAATGAGGGGCGTGATACTTGTCTTACTATCGTCCAATTGACAGCTATAAACTGGATAGTGGCATTATGAAAATCTCAGAAAAAATAAATTGTCATCTTACAACTGGGGGTCAGCCTGTTCTAAATTTTGGAAGGAACTTGATTTAGAGCCAACAATGTCACTGGAAACAGGTATGGGATTGGTCAATATATTTATATAAGGGTTGGAAGACACAGTTAAGACTCCCGTGTGATTCCCATGTTAATCAGTGCTGTCATTTTTACTTCCTCAACCCACCCACAGATAATGGATAGTACAGGTCAGAAGGCAGCCATTGCCAAGCATGACTGCAAAGGTTTGAGAGTTTATCTTAGTTTTTGTCAAGTTACTTGATTTTATAGTGCAACCTTCTGAAATCTAAAGGGGTTAAAACTGGCAACACAGCTTATTCAAAATGGACATTCCTCCAGCAATTAAATTCTTGTGTCATGTCCAGTAGAGGGGCATGTTCTATTCATAACTTTAAACATGGACTATATTCAGCATAGCATCTTCTAAAACTGAATTTTTCTTTTGTTTTAAATGAACCACAATGGACATTAAAAGTGGACATGGGCTGCAAAGATGGCTGCTGAAGGTCAGCTGACCTTCGGCCTGTGTTTTCAAAAACTAACTCACTGTCTCAAAAGGACAAAAGGATACCTTCCAGACTAAGCGGTGTCAACAACACCCATTCTGAAACCATCCTGTATTGAATGGGGTTTCTCCTGAAACAAAGAAGGTGATTGAGTTTAATAAAAACAGAAAGTGCTGGAAATACTCAGCAGGTCTGGCAGCATCTGTGGAGAGAGAAACAGAGTTAATGTTTCAGGTCTGTGACCTTTCATCAGAACTGGCAATGGTTAGAAATGAGCAAGTGAGGGGAGGGGGGTAAAGAAGAACAAAAGGGAAGGTGTGTGATGGGGTGGAGGGCAGGAGAGATTAAATGACAAAGTTGTCACAGAATAAAAGGCAAAGGGAGTGCTAATAGTTGTAGTAAAAGACCAAGCATTAGTCCAGAGAGAGCGTCAATGGCAGAATAATAAATAGCTCTATGTGAAGGCAAAAACATGGAAAATGAAATTTAAGGCGGACACACGGTTAAAAAATAAAATAAAATATTTTTTAAAAATTTAAATTTAAAAAATGACAGTCACGCTCTGAAATTGTTGAACTTGGTGTTGAGTCCGGTAGGCTGTAGAGTACCTAATCGGAAGATGAGGTGCTGTTCTTCGAGGTGATTGTCTTTACCCTTCTCAGGATGAATGTCTTACAACAATAAACCAGGATGGGGGCGAATCAACCTGGAACCCACCATATTTGGAAAAGGAACTGTGAGCAGTCACAGCGGGGCTGCCATGTTGGTTTCCTTTTAAATATTTTTAAATACAGACTGCAGGAAAAAGCAGCAAGCAGACAAGACCAACTCATCTGTGCCTTATAAGAACTGGAGGCTGCAACACCTGAAGTTCTCCAAGCCTGTTCCTTTTCAAGTTCACCAATACAGAAAACCAACCTCCTAGTAATGAGACTACAAATAGCAAATAACTTCATGACCTGCTGAAAATCCACCTCATTGAGAGAATCCTGCAATACCTTCGATATGTGACACCAACTATCGAATCCAGCTAACCACACTATTGTGCAGGAGGCGGGGGAGCAGGTGCTGGGCCGAAAGGTTGGGTGGAATCCTGCGTCTGCACTTTTTCAGGCCCCCGGAGGGATCCTCTGGTCTTTGGCCCTCAAAGTTGAAGGAGGTGGAATCCCAATCCCTTTAAACACTTAATAGGGATGGGGATCCTGCCCCCAAGAGCTGCCAGCTAATCACAGGGCCGGCAGCTCAACAGTACCGGCAATGCCACTGGGAGAGGTGGCCACTGCTGATACTGCAGCGGTCTCAGACCCAGACCCAGCATTGGAACCCTGGACCCGAGTTAGGTGAGGCAGGGTCACTGGGACTGGTCTGGAAGGCCCCAGCAAGGGGGTGTGGAGGGGTCGGCATTCGTTCCAGGAGGATGGGGTCCTGCAGGATATACGTAGAAAGTCATACAAGAGAAGGGGCAGTACTGGACCTAATCCTAGGGAATGAAGCCGGACAAGTGGTAGAAGTGTCAGTGGGGGAGCATTTCGGGGATAGTGACCATAACTCTGTAAGATTTAAGGTAGTTATGGAAAAGAACAAAGATGGACCGGAAATAAAGGTATTGAATTGGGGGAAAGCCAATTTCAATATGATATAACAGGATCTAGCCAAAGTGGACTGGGAGCAGCTACTTGTCGGAATGTCACTAATTGGCCAATTCAGGAAAAATCAATTACGGGTGACTGTTTCCCAAAATAGTGTGGGGTCGGAAACCCATTTGATCCCGACGTCGGGATCCCAACCCAAAACATAACATCTTGCCCAATGTTTGTTTCTCCAGATGCTGCCTAACCTGCTGTGTATTTCCATCATCTGTATGTTTATATGATTGATATCATGTTTGATAGAGCAAACACTTTGATAATGTTCCCATGGACAATTGAGAAGAAGAAAACTATGGCTCTGGGAGTTGTGCAGAGTGCAGGCTTCCCCCTAGTCCAGAGTGCCAATGACTGAATCCATATTACCCTGCCAGCTCCTGGAGATATGCCTGCTGCTTTTTTGTATCATAAGGGCTCCCATTCCATTAATGTACAATTGGAGTGTACCATCATCAGTGTATCATGCAGTTCTGCGCCTGATTTCCTGGTATCTGTTATGATGCATTTATACTGTGGCAGTCCTTCATTTCCCTCCCCATTCTTTGCTCCTGCACAGCGAGTAAGAGGCTGGCTGCTTTGGGTATATGGGCTATCTCCTGCACACTTAGCTCATGACTCCTCTCTGGAACCTGCACTCAACAGCTGAACTACACTGCAGTCAGATCCACTGGTGAACTAGAGCCATCATCAAGCAGATGACTGATGTCCCCAAGCAATGACCCCACTGCTTGGACAGGCCTGGTGACTTCCTCCATTGCAGCCTAGAAAGAGTGTCCTGTATAATCGTGCTTTTATGCATGTGTCATACTGTTCCTCTGCAGCAGAGACAACACATGGAGCCAGCACTGAAGGAGGACCTTCAGCAAGATGAATGAGATGACCCTGATGACATTGGGGATGACAAAGAAGGGCGGCACAGTGGCGCAGTGGTTAGCACTGCAGCCTCACAGCTCCAGCGACCCGGGTTCAATTCTGGGTACTGCCTGTGTGGAGTTTGCAAGTTCTCCCTGTGTCTGCGTGGGTTTCCTCCAGGTGCTCCAGTTTCCTCCCACATGCCAAAGACTTGCAGGTTGATAGGTTAATTGGCCATTCTAAATTGCCCCTAGTATAGGTAGGTGGTAGGGAAATATAGGGACAGGTGGGGATGTGGTAGGAATATGGGATTAGTGTAGGATTAGTATAAATGGGTGGTTGATGGTTGGCACAGACTCGGTGGGCCGAAGGGCCTGTTTCAGTGCTGTATCTCTAAACTAAACTAAACTAAAACTAAAGAAGCAGGAAGGTACACATATCAACCTAAAGCCAGAGCTCTTTGGTAACAGTTCACTGAAAAATGCTTCAGCTGAACAATCTCTGCCCCCTGCATGATCTATCATGTCTAATCATGGTGCCTTGACCATCAACATTCTGTCTGCTGCTGTAGTAGCACACTGTCTACTCACGACCACTGAAAACTCTACCTACCCTTTAAGAGCTGCAAGTTGATTTTAAGAAGTGGCAGGTTCGCTGAAACTCCCACCTACCCAAATGCCGATCTGCCTACAATTAGTGCTGGCAACTTGCTGGAGGGAAAGCTCAGGACCTAGCTCTGCTGAAGATGCCTGACTACTAAAATTGATGGAACCTCCAGCTACATCATTTGGTGGGTAGAACCTGCCCGATCTCCTATCCACACCAAAATGCAACTTTGAAGCGTGTACGAAATGGGCAGTAGCTGATTTTCCTTTTCTTTGAAATATAACCACCAACCACAACTACCAGGCAATGACTGAAGACAATTGACTCTATGCTCTGGGTCGAAGGAGATTCAATTGCAGGCTCTATGTTCTTTGCTACAAGGAGACCTGTATTGCCAGTGATAGTCAAGTTCACCAACACGCACAAATTTTCCAACTCTGCTTCCTTCCATGTTGGCATAAAGGGCCATCTGCTACCCACATGTGCACCACACAGGTGAATAAGAAGGGGAACAAGACATCAAAGCAGAGCCATGCCTCCTTCAAGGGAATCAAGGTCCTGTAAAGTTTGAGCCCTCACTCAGTTTGGATCTGTTTCCTTCTATTAAACGGCGTAGTCTTTCATGTTAAAGGAGCACATATACAATGACAGTCATGTGCCTAACCTGCACCCCATCCTGTGTATCAGTAAATAACCAGCATCATGCAGCTAGGTGAAAGTACAAATAATTTCTCTGTGAAACTCTATTAAGATGTCAGTGTGAAAAGATGTTTAATTATAAGTTGTAGCTTGAATGTATGTGCTGCTGGAAATTGTTGTGTACAGTAAGCAATGAAAGAGCTGTAGGTTTGTATGAGGGCTGGCATGGACTGGCAATTTTGGAACAGATTGGCAGGTATGTCAACCTTTGTGTTTGTTTTGTGACATGCATGTCTGGACTATCTGGAGTTTAGAAGAGTAAGAGATGATTTGATTGAAACATATAAGACCCTGAGGGGTCTTGACAGGATGGATGTGGAAAGGATGTTTCTTCTTGTGGGAAAATCTAGAACTAGGAGTCACTGTTTAAAAATAAGGGGTTGTCCATTTAAAAGAGAGATGAGGTGAATTTGTTTTCTCTGAGGGTCATGAGTCTTTGGAACTCTCCTCCTCAAAAGGCGGTGGAAGTGGTGTCTTTGAATATTTTTAAGACAGAGTTAGATAGTTTCTTGATAAGCAAGGGAGTGAAAGGTTATTGGGGGTAGATGGAATGTGGGGTTGAGGTTACAATCAGATCATCCATGATCTTGTTGAATGGCGAAGCAGGCTCGAGGGGCCAGGTGGCCTACTCCTGCTCCTAATTTGTTTGTACGTATGTACGTATGTTCGTGTGGAAATGGTTTCATTAGGTAGTATTACCTTGGCTGGTTTCCTATGTGCCACCTTCTTCTACATCTATTGCCAGGTTACACGGGTAGTGTGCCTTGCACCTTCAGCCAGGCAGGGTGCTATGCTACAAAAACAAGAAATACTGGAATCACTCAGCGGGTCTGGCAGCATCTGTGGAAAGAGAAGCAGAGTTAACGTTTCGGGTCAGTGACCCTTCTTCGGAACTGACAAATATTAGAAAAGTCACAGATTATAAACAAGAGAGGTGGGGGTGGGGCAAGAGATAACAAAGGAGAAGGTGCAGATTGGACCGGGCCACATAGCTGACCAAAAGGTCACGGAGAAAAGGCAAACAATATGTTAATGGTGTGTTGAAAGACAAAGCATTAGTACAGATTAGGTGTGAATACACTGAATGTATACACTCAGTGTATTCACACCTAGTCTGTACTAATGCTTTGTCTTTCAACACACCATTAACATATTGTTTGCCTTTTCTCCGTGACCTTTTGGTCAGCTATGTGGCCCAGTCCAATCTGCACCTTCTCCTTTGTTATCTCTTGCCCCACCCCCACCTCACTTGTTTATAATCTGTGACTTTTCTAATATTTGTCAGTTCCGAAGAAGGGTCACTGACCCGAAACGTTAACTCTGCTTCTCTTTCCACAGATGCTGCCAGACCCGCTGAGTGATTCCAGTATTTCTTGTTTTTGTTTCAGATTTCCAGCATCCGCAGTATTTTGCTTTTATATTAGGGTGCTATGCTATCCATGTGGTGGTGCATTGAACAGTAAGAGATAATTTGATTGAAACATATAAGACCCTGAGGGGTCTTGACAGGGTGGATATGGAAAGGATGTTTCCTCTTGTGGGAAAATCTAGAACTAGGGGTCACTGTTTAAAAATAAGGGGTCATCCATTTAAAACAGAGATGAGGAACCCTAAACAGGACTGTCTTCTTTCCTCATTCCACAGCACCACCACATCACCAGCTATCCATCAGGGAGTTTGGGTATTACACTGCTTCATCACTTGCCCACACTTACTGGTTCCTGCTGCTACTTTTGTTTTGCTATTCACTGATTTTTTTTGCCAGCCACTTCTTTAAAGACTGAAAATTAACGTTAAAATCTTTACATTATTTGGAAAAGCTAAAAACAAATTGATGCCCAGATGTGCCCAATTACTTTTATTTGGCCACATCACTTTAATATCGGCATGCAGCTTTTTAAGTTCTGATGGTGTGCTATATTTTCTGCTCTGCTCTCCCTTTGGGTAGCCTTCTAATTCAAACCAGGTCATTAGCTTGAGAGCTTGCTTTTAATATAAAATGAGGGCCAACCCTGGAAGATCCAGCAGCGGGATTAGAAAATATACTGCTGGTGAATGAGCTGAAACTTGAAGAACCACTCAACCCAGGGAGTCAGAAACTTGGTACAAGGAACAAAGGCTTCCTCACTGTCTGTTCTGAGTTACCTAGGGTGGCATTTAATCCGGCCCATGGGAGCGGGTAGCGATGTAGGGGAGGCCGTAGAATTGGGAGGGAAAGCGGAGGGGGTGATGGAGTGCCTGTTGCCTTCCTGATACTATCCAATTCAATCAGGGGCAGGGAAGATCAAGGATGGCCTTCTCACCCAGAGGCCAATTGAGGCCCTTAAGTGGCCAATTAAGGGCCTCTTCCCGCTGCCACTGCCATTTTACCGGTGATGGGCAGGGCGGGGCTCTCCGCCATGTGAGGAGACTGTCGAGTAAAAGCTGGTGGCCTCCCTGTGGGCTTGAGGTGGCAGGCCCTCCTGATTGGGCACTCTGTGGCTCATGGAAGGCCCCCACGGTAGCTCTCAATCCCCTCCCCTTACCAATGACCCCCACCCCCCATCCCTACTCACCTGGGTTCTGGGGCCTGCTCCATCTTGCTGGTCCTGGCTGGGCGCAGTCCCAGTAGTGGGCACTGCTCCGTTACCAGTGGCACTGCTTTGATTGAAGAGTTGCTCTCCCTTCAAATGGCCAGCAGCTCTCGGAGGCAGGATCTCCACCCTTAAAGGGACGGGAGCCCCGACGGCAGGTAGTTAGTTGCCTGATGGGCAAAGAATCGTGTAGGGGCTCTCAGAGAAATGGCCACTGCAGTGTTGCCCCCAGCTTTCTGGCCCGTCTTCGGAGCCACCCTCACTGGCATTAAATTCAGCCCCTGGTCTCATCTGGGGTTGCAGTAGGAGAAATACTATTGGACTTATTTCCTGGGTTAAGGAAGAAGGAAAAACATTCAGCCCAGGTTCACATTCCAGATCACCATCCAGTTACCACTCCTGGAATGTGTATATCTGTGCAATTAAGGGGAATATGACTGAGAGTTGGCAACCCCATCATTGGTGAACAGATAATCTGTCTACACTCACTATTCAGATTTATACATGAAGAGTAGTTAGTGCCAGTGGAATTATACGATGGTATAACTCAGTATCTTTTGGTGAGAAGTGGATATAACTGGAGAAGGGAAAAATAATTGTTTTTCTCCAGATCATGAAGCCTGGTACAATCAGCAATAAAAACAAAAAGTGCTGGAAAATACTCAGCAGGTCTGGCAGCATCTGTGGAGAGAGAAGCACAGTTAATGTTTCAGGTCAGTGACCTTTCATCAGAACTGGCAAAGGTTAGAAATGTAATAGGTTTTAAGCAAATAAAGTGGGAGTGGGGCAAAAGAGAACAAAAGGAAGGTGTTGATAGGACAGAGGGTCACAGAGAATAACTGACAAAGAGGTCATGGGGGCAAAGGCAAAGACAAAGAGTTTATTAATAGTGTGGTGAAAGACAAAGTGATAGTGCAGAGAGGGTGTTAAATGACGGAATAATGAAAACCCTAGCCAAAAGCACAAACATGAAAAAAGGTAGGCAGGCATATGGTAAAAAAAAATTGAATGATGAAACAAACTAAAATAAAATGAAATAAAAAAGAAATAAAAACTAAAAATAAAAATGGGGGGGGTCTGTCACTCTCTGAAATTATTGTACTCAATGTTCAGTCCGGTATGCTGTAGCGTGCCTAATCGGTAAATGAGGTGCTGTTCCTCAAAGCTTGCGTTGATGTTCACTGGAACACTGTAGCAAACCCAGGACCAAGATGTGGGCATGAGAGCAGGGGGGTGTGTTGAAATGGCAAGTGACAGGAAGCTCAGGGTCATGTTTTCAGACTGAGGGCTCACAATGTTTCACGGCACTTGAACTTACACAAAACTGCTTGTGACTTCTGTTTCTAATTGAATAAGGTGTTTTGTTCTACTCACCTGGTCCTTCCTCCCCAAAAAATAGTAATGGACACCCTTACAGCGATCATGTTAGTTGCTATAGAAGGAACTACACCCATGACATCACCCATTCCAAGGTCAGAAACAGTATCCATTTAAAGTCTGAGTGCTCAGTCCGAAAACATGACCCCGAGCTTCCTGTCACTTGCCATTTCAACACAACCCCCTGCTCTCATGCCCACATCTCTGTCCTGGGCTTGCTGCAGTATTCCAGTGAACATCAACGCAAGCTCGAGGAACAGCACTCATTTACCAATTAGGCACGCTACAGCTGACCGGACTGAACATTGAGTTCAATAATTTCAGAGCGTGACAGGCCCCCCCATTTTTATTTTTAGTTTTACTTTTTATTTTTTATTTTTATTTCATTTTATGTTAGTTTGTTTCATCATTCAATTTTTTTTTACCATATGCCTGCCTATCTTTTTTCATGTTTGTGCTTTTGGCTAGGGTTTTCATTATTCCGTCATTTAACACCCTCTCTGCACTAACGCTTTGTCTTTCACCACACTATTAATACACGTTTTGCCTTTGCCCCATGACCTCTTTGTCAGTTATTCTCTATGACCCTATGTCCTATCAACACCTTCCTTTTATTCTCTTTTGCCCCACCCCCACTTTATTTGCTTAAAACCTATTACATTTCTAACCTTTGCCAGTTCTGATGAAAGGTCACTGACCTGAAATGTTAACCGTGCTTCTCTCTCCACAGATGCTGCCAGACCTGCTGAAGCAATGAAGTGTTCAGTCTGGTTCGACATTTACATAACGTGTGTTCTGCAAACGTTACATCATACCATTTTTATGGCTCCTTTATTGCTGCTTATTCACGCCTCAGTGATAAGCATCCAGTTGATCCCTGGTACATTTTCATGCAGTTTGACAAATTAAATGCTTTTCAGGCCATGAGAAGAATAAAAGCACACAGTCATCAGTGCCTCAATGCCACTGCTGCTCTAGTTTTGGCGGAGAAGTGTTTATTATTCAACCTACAACAATACGCACTCAAAGCCTGGCACGTTGTTCATCCTACTGATGTAGGTTTTGTTAAACTCTATGATGCTGTGTGTTTCTAACACAATTAAACGTCGCACTGATTGTATTCAGTGAATGGAACTGCCACATCCTGTAATGAACGCTTGTACGGATCGGTTCTGCTGAATTAAATAGGAACAAGGCACTTGGGATTATAGCAAATTACAGTTGGCAGACTGACAATCACAGAAAACCAACAACAAATTCTGGACCAAATTGTCAGTTTCTACCAGTATAGAATTACAGCATAAAAGACGTTTGATGTATGTATGCAGGGTGGGGGTCGGGGAGGGATTAGCCAAACTGATTGCACTAATGGCTATATTGCTAAATAATAATGAAAGGACTTTGCAAATTCAAAGATCAGTTAATGCTGAACAGATTATGGACCATGTGGGGCTTTGTTTAAAAAGAGTCATTCCCTTTCCAGGATGATCCTATTGTTCCTCTATAGCACCACCTTTGCACCTAAAGCCCCGAGACTGGTAACTGTCAATCACTGCACAAATGACAGATCAGAGTTATATTGCAGACTGTACTAATGAATCTTGGACTGGTACCAAGGTGCAGCAAAAATAGAGCTCCCCAGCAGTTGCATTTAATGGCTGGAGAATGCAGGCTGGAGCATGTACTTACTCCTAAATTTACTCATAATCCAATAAAAGTTTTAAAGTTTCCTAGAGGTTCAGCAATCTGGGAACTTTCAAAATAGGCTTTGAACTGCAGCAGTGTGAACTGAAATACTACCGCTGGTGACAGCACTACAGAAGCCTGAAATTCCAAAAATGTCATCTGGAATGCTTCCGGCCACTTCCGGCACGATTCGCACAGTGGGCCCTGACTGTAAAGGCACTTACGCGGATATGCCATCCGTGCACTGAAAGCACACAGAGTGGGCGCATCGTGACTTCAAACAGGATCTAACGCTGATTGGGCAACCGATTTTCTATATTGGATCTTGCAGGTCCTGTTAACGCCCTCCCTTAATAACTCCCAGCTGAACATGGATTCAGCTGCACAAGGGACCCCCTACTATCATTATTTAAAGGCCTCACAGTAGGACTTCCAGGTAAGGTACTTTTGATTTTTCTTTGCTGCTGCAGTGTGGGTGGATGTACTGTATGGATTGTTATTGGAGGAGTTTGGAAAAGGTTTTAGATTCACAAGGGAGTAGTGATGGACTTTGACAAAGAGGTCAGTGGAGTTGGGAGGCCTGTCAGGAGAAAGCCTGCTTTCAGTGATGAGGGCTATAGTTGCAGTTCCTCATGGGATGCAGCATGACTTGGAGATGAAGCAGAGGAGCAGACAGGGGAAGTTATGCACAAAGGGAGGAGCAGGACGAGGAGTAGGAAGAGGAAGTGAGGAGGGATCCGGAACCCTTTCTCCCTAGATCTGCTGTTCATGACTGGCTGCTCAGACACTGGTTCCCCTGAAATCACATCCCCACAATCATTATTGCTCCATCTTTCCATTCCTCTGCTATGGATCATCACAGCATCCTTTTGCCAAAATCCCAAAATAAAAGGCAACACAAAAAGATTTCCATAACATCATTATCCACCAACACTTACAATAATGCAGACAAAACTGAACTATTCAACCTTGTGAATTTCCTTAGTGCCTGTCTTGCAGGTGCCATTGTCAGACCCAGTGTTCCTACATGGTGCTATCCCAGTGGCTGGAGCATGGCAGGTGGAAAGCTGCATACTTTGCTTGGGGGAAATGGCAGATGGCCTTCCATGGCAGCCTCACAGCTCCAGTGACCTGGGTTCAATTCTGGGTACTGCCTGTGTGGAGTTTTCAAGTTCTCCCTGTGTCTGCGTGGGTTTCCTCCGGGTGCTCCGGTTTCCTCCCACATGCCAAAGACTTGCTGGTTGATAGGTTAATTGGCCATTATAAATTGCCCCTAGTATAGGTAGGTGGTAGGGAAGTGTAGGGACAGGTGGGGATGTGGTAGGAATATGGAATTAGTGTAGGATTAGTATAAATGGGTGGTTGATGGTTGGCACAGACTCGGTGGGCCGAAGGGCCTGTTTCAGTGCTGTATCTCTAAACTAAACAAAACTAAACTAAACCTTGAGCACCTCTGGGTCTTGAGAGCCCAGCTTCGGACTGCACCACCTTGGCATGTGCAGCAGCAGTCTGGGCGGGCTGGCTGGCTGAAAGGCATTAGCAGAGGCACTAGTAGAGTGACAGTGGTGGGAGCATGGATGCTGACATCCTGAGAGAGAACAGCAGGTTTGTGCTTCATGGATCCACTGCCACTTCCCCAGAGTGACACCTCAGCAATTTTTGCAATCTGTTGGAGGACAGATTGTAGGACTGCTGTGAGACCCGCATGCCCCTTGGAGGATTGACATCCACAGCCATGATGGCAGCAGTCTGAGCCTACAGGGTACCAAGCAGGCATGTATGCCAACAAGCATAGATCTCATGACCTCATTCTGAGCTTCCACTGCTGCAGTCAGACACTGGGGGGGCTTTAGCCTGTGCTGTAATGGAAGCTGAGACATCGGCCAGCAGATGCTGCATCATGGCTGGATCTGCAAGTGCTGTCATGAAGTTGACCACCACTTCCACACTGAAAAGGATGGACTTCAAGGTCGGCGCAGAGCCCTGTGCCAAGTTGGAGCCAGACTCCTTCATGCTCCTTGACAGTAACATGAGGCTCTGTGGCAGGACTGCCATTGCACCAAGCATCTTTGTGTACGTGTCCATTAGGCTCTCCTGTTTGCTTCCCCATCGAAGTCCTCATCTGAGTCCTCTGCAGCAGAACTCATGTGCGACCTTGTCCTTCGGTGAGCTAGAACACACAAATATCCTTTCCCCCCTAGGCTGGCTGCAGGCTACTAGTCCCCGATGACACACCATGTGCTGATTCTGACTCGATACTACCCTGTAAGGTACGTGGAGTGCCAGTTTCTAAGTGTCAGATCAAGTGATGGTTCTTCTTCATCACAGGTCTGTTGGAAGTACTGCTGTGACAGACTATGTAACTTAGGGAATTTGATCAGTGAGGGAAGAAGTTCTGTTCTAGTCTTTACAAAACAAGGAATGGTCCGAGTGAGCGAGCGGGAGACAGTGAGACCTGGCGGCAGCAGCAGCGGCGTCTGATAAATCAGTGAGGAAAGAGTGGACCGTCCACAGCGTTTTCCAAAAAAAGCAAGGAGTGACATCAGAGGGTAGCAGGTAGGTGATTGGTTGGTGGGTTTTTAAGGTTTTTTTTCTCACTAATGTAGGGTTGTCATTTAAACGAACACAGGGAAACTATAATGTACTAAATTTACATCTTAGATTAATTAATAGAATTCCAATCAGGGTAAATATAGCAGTAACTGAATTACTAAGAATATTAGCACAGATCAGATCTAGAGGCATTTTAATTAAAATTAATAGTTTATGCAAGGTGTGAATTAGATTATAAAAGAGGGCAAAGAGATATTTTTCTTAGATCATGGATGGGCAGCTGAGATCTGTTGCTTGCAATTCCTGCTCCATGTGGGAACTTTAGAACACTTCTTGGGCGACCACATGTGTAGGAAGTGTCTCCAGCTGCTCGAGCTCAGGATTTCCAAACTTGAGAGGCAGCTGCAGTCACTGCAGAGCATCAGGGAGCAGGAGAGTTTTCTGGATTGTATGTTCCAGGAAGTAATCACCCCACAGGCAGTGACCATTCAGGATAGTAACTGAGTGGCTATCCAGCGAGTAGGGAAAGGCAGGAGTCTTTGGGGTGCCACTCTCAAACTGGTACTCAGATTTGGAGACTGTTGGGAGTGATGACACCATGAAGGAGTGCAGCATGGCACCAATGGGCAATGGACTGCACAGGAGGGAGCAGCAAAGTGCAGTAATACAGTCGTTATGGGAGATTCCATAGTTAGGGGGACAGACAGGCATTTCTGTAACCGTCATCATGAATCCCGCATGGTGTGTCACCTCCCCGGTGCCAGGGTAAAGGACATCACGGATGGGGTGCAGAATATTCTGCAGGGGGAAAGGAGTAAGCCAGAAGTTGTGGTACACATCGGTACCAAGGACCAAATTTGCAAGGAGTAAATATTGAGGTCCAACAGTCAGATTTTCAGGAGCTAAGGAGGAAGTTAAAAAGTAGGACCTTGAATGTTGTAATCCTTGGGTTACTTCCAGTGCCACATGTTAGCGAGAGTAAAAGTAGGAAGATAGGGAGGATCAATGCATGGCTTGGGGCATGGTGCAGGAGGGAGGGCTTCCGATTCCTGGGACATTCGGACTAGTTCTGGAGCAGGAGGCACCTATTCAAAAGGGACGGGTTGCACCTCAACAGAACTGGGACCATTGCCCTCGCGGGTAGATTCACTAGTGTGGTGGGGGTTGGTTTAAGCTAAATTGGCAGGGGGATAGGCACCAGCATGTAGAAGTAGAAAAGAGGAATAAGTTAATTGAAGGAGTGAAAGTGTTGCATAGTACTAGAAAAGGAAGTAGTCCCATATAAGATAGGAGCAGACTAAGAGAGACTACAAGGGGATACAAAGCCAGGTTTACAATGCATGTATGTAAACACACAAAGTGTGGTGAATAAAATTGGTGAGGTACAAGCACAAATTGCCATGTGGGAATATGATGTAGTGGCAATAATGGAAATGTGACTTCAAAATGCTGAAGACTGGTGTTTAATATTTATGGATGCTATGTGTTCAGAAAAGATAGGGAAGGAAAAAAGGGAGGTGGGATAGCAGTAGGGATTATTGTAGTGTTGAGAAGAGAGGATGTCCTTGAGGGGGCAAAGACAGAATCCATTTGGTTCGAGTGAGAAGAAAAAAGGGTATGATCACAATACTGGGGTATTCTGTAGGCCTCCAAATAGTGAGACAGAGGGATAGAGGACTAAATCTGTGGGGAAATTACAGAAATGTGCAAGAACTATACAGTTGGTGATATTGGGGTATTTAATTACCCAAATATTCATATGGATAATGTTAGAGTAAAGGGAAAAAAGAGGAAGGAATTTCTGAAATGTGTTCAGGAGAACTTCCTTGACCAGTATGATCTTGGTCCAGCTAGGAACGAGGCATTGCTGGATCTGGTCCTGGGAAATGAGGTGGACCAAGTGGACCAGTGTCTGTGGGGGAGCACTTGGGTAAGAGTGATCATTGTATCATAAGGTTTAGACTCAATGGAGAAGGGCAAGGGACAGTCTAAAGTGATGTTCTAAATTAGAAGAAGGCTAACTTCAATGGGATGAGAAGGGATCTAGTCAGGATAAAATGGAACCAAAGATTGACAGGGAAACATAGCGATAGGTGATTGTTAAGGAGAAGCTGTTTCAGGAGTAGTCATGGTACATTCCAACAAAGGCAAAAGGTAAAGGAACCAAAACCAGGGCTCCTTGGATGATGAGAGAGGTCGAAAATATGATAAAACAAAAAAAGATGGTGTATGATGTATGTCAGGTGAATTCTTCAAGTGAGAACTAGACCAAATAAGTTGAGAGGGGACGTGATGAGGAAAATACAACTGACAAAGAGAGAATATGTGAATTGAATGGCAGTTAACATAAAATGGAACCCTAAAATCTTCTACCAGCATGTAAATAGTAAGTGGGTAGTAAGAGGCAGGGTGGGGCCTTTTTGGGAGAAAGAAGGTGAGATATGCTTAGAAGTGCAGGTCAAGGAGAGAATACTTAATGAGCACTTTGTATCTGTGTTTGCTAAGGAAGAGGAGGCTGACAAAATATTAGTAGAAGCGTAGAGAGTAGAGGTAATGGATGAAGTGAAAACTGATAGGCAGGATGTACTAGAAAGGCTGGCTATGCTTAGAGTGGATAAGTTGCCTGATCCGGATGGCTTGCCTCCCAGGTTTCTAAAGGAAGTGGGAGTGGAGATAGCCAAAGGGCTTGCCATAATGTTCCAATCTTTCCTCAATACGGGGGAGGTAACAGAGGATTGGCAAGTGGAAAATGTGACACCCTTATTCAAGAATGGATGTAAGGACCTTCCCAGTCAATTTAACAGCTGTGGTGGGTGAGGGTTTAGAAACAATAATCAGGGGGGAAAAAATTAATAGGCACTTGGACAGGTTTGAGTTAATTGGGGAGAGACAGCACGGATTTGTAAAAGGCAGATTGTGCTTGACTAATTTAATTGATATTTTTGATTCAGTAACAGAGAAGGTTGATGAAGGGAAAGCAATGGATGTTGTCTGTATAGATTTTAAGAATGCCTTTGACAAAGTACTACATAAAACACTGGTTACCAAAATTAAGGCTCATGGAATAGGACAGTCATTGCCAGCTTAGATTAAAAAAATGGCTTAAAGACAGAAAACAGTGAGTTGTGGTAAATGGTTGTTTTTCAGACTGGAGGATGGTAGACAGTGGTGTTCCCCAAGGTTCAGTGCTAGGACCATTGCTTTTTTGATATACATAAATGAATTGGGTCTTGGAATACAGAGTAGAATTTCAAAATTTGCGGATGACATTAAACTTGAGCGTGTGGCAAGCAATGAGGATGATACAAATCACCTGCAGCAGGACACAGATAGGCTAACAGAATGTGCAGAGAGGTGGCAGATCAAATTTAATATTGACAAGTGTGAGGTGATGCATTTTGGCAAAAATGATAGCGAGAGGCAATATAGACTGTATGGTACAGTTCTCAAAAGTGTGCAGGGACAGAGGGACCTGGGGGTTCATGTGCACAGATCTTTAAAGTTTTCAGGACATATTGAGAGAGTAGTTGGGATCTTTATTTATTTATTTTTAGTTAGAGATACAGCACTGAAACAGGCCCTTCGGCCCACCGTGTCTGTGCTGACCAACAACCACCCATTTGTACTAACCCTACAGTAATCCCATATTCCCTACCACCTACCTACACTAGGGGCAATTTATAATGGCCAATTTACCTATCACCTGCAAGTTTTTGGCTGTGGAAGGAAACCAGAGAACCTGGCGAAAACCCACACGGTCACAGGGATAACTTGCAAACTCCACACAGGCAGTACCCAGAATTGAACCTGGGTCCCTGGAGCTGTGAGGCTGCAGTGCTAACCACTGCGCCACTGTGCCGCCCTTATGAGGTTGGGCTTCATAAATAGAAGTATTGAGTACAAAAGCAGGGAGGTTATGCTGAACCTTCAAAAAGATCTGCTTAGGCCACAACTAGAGTATTGCGTCCAGTTCTGGTCACCACACTTTAGGATGCATGTGAGGGTCCTTGAGACAGTGCAGAGGAAATTTACCAGAATGGTTCCAGGGATGAGGGATTTTAGCTACAAGATTAGCTACAAGATGGAGAAGCTGGGGTTGTTATCCTTGGAGCAAAGGAGATTGAGGGGAGATCTGGTAGAGGTGTACAAGGTTCTGACAGGTTTGGATAGGGTAGACAAAGAACAGCTATTCCCATTAGCTGATGGTTCCAGGACACAGATTTAAGGTTTTGGGCAAGAGATGTAGGTGGGATGTGAGGAAGAACTATTTTACGCAGCGAGTGGAAGTGACCTGGAACTCTCTGCCTACGAGGGTGGTAGAAGTGGAGACGATTAATGATTTCAAAAGGAAATTGTATGGGCACTTGTGGGAAATAAACTTACAGAGCTATGGGGATGGGGGGTGGGGGGGGGGGGGCGGCGGTGGTGGCGTGGGGGTAATGGAGCTGATTGAATTGCTCTGCAGAGAAACGGCATGGACTCCACACCGTTAGGACTCTATGACTCTGTCTTGTTCTCACCCTTCATAGTGAGACTGCATTGGTTGGGCAGGCAGCAAATCTTGCGTATCTGAAAGCAAAAATGCTGAAGGGGAGGGTTGGTGTGAGGGAAGGAGGGGGTGAGGGTGGGGTGGGAAGCAGGAGGTCCATGGTCACACCATCTGTAACTTGCACTTCCTGCCAGATAGCAGGACGAGGGTGAAGAGGGATTTGAGAAGAGGCATAAGGCAGGAACATACCTTCATCCTGAATGTTCTCAGCGACGCGGGATGCAATGACCTCAGTCACTGCCAGCATCATGATGTAGAGAAAAATCTCCTGCAAAGAGCTAAGGAGATGCAGACGTCCTCTGCCAATTCTCTGCTGCTCCCTGAGGTTATGTGTGACCTTGTGCTGCAAGAGAGAGGGAAGAATTTCTGAGTGTGCAGCAATATGTTTGGGTGATATGCTTGGGTTAACTGAATAGCTGGAGCTTGTGGAAACTGAGAGGTGGGTATGAGGCTGGTAGCATGGGTAAGTGTGTGAGCATGAGGTAGAGTATCTGAATGTAGGCTTGTGTCCTGCTTCCTGATGGGTGAGTGATGGGGCTGTGTGCATTGAGCAATGTGAAAACTTGGTGGTGTGGTGAGTAGGAAATGGCATTCGATTACGCATTCACTGATTCTGACCACCTGTGTGAGGTCATTTTTGCATCACTGCAGCCAGGCTCTCAGGCCAGAGTTCATGAATTGATCTCCCTATCAACCTGCTTCCATTCCCTTTGCAGGGTGTGCCTTGATGACTTCCTGGCTCTCTGTAGAAACATGGTCTCTCTCCTCCTTTCAACCTCCATCACTAATGCCTCTAGCGTCATATCCTAGAACCTGTGGGCCCTCTCTTTGCGCTGCTGCTCCATTATTAGTTCTGTTCCTTCAACCAGATCTTTCCTGACACTGCTGTAGCCTGAGTGCAGTTTCCTTTTAATGGTGACAGCCTGCTTTTAAGAAATGCACATTAGCTGTGCGTCATGCTAGCCAATTAAGCACACTACTAGGGTGTCCGCTGAACATGCAACCAGTCAGCAGTACATTTCACACTGGGCTTCATGCTACAATCATTTTGATGAGCAGACAGCACAAAGTTTGTGTGTTGCCTGCTTCAATGGGACTAGGGCGGGGTCATTGCGTGTCGCAATCCCTGCGCCTGATGTTGGGCCTGTCAAACTTTTCGTACAAAGTGGTGTAAGTAGGCCACTTGGAGCAGACTTCATATTGCTTGGCTTTAGTATGGTCATACTAAAAAAAACCCTTAGCAAATGTAACCACCTCTAAGTCTGCCAAATGATGCTTCACCTCCCGAAGGACGTAGATGAGCTTTCCGGACGTCGATGGTGGGCACTGAGGAAATGGCTTATTACCTGCACCAGATTCCACCCCCCCTCCCCCCCCCTTTACCCCCCTTCCACCCCCCCCCCCCCCACCCCCGTCCCCTTCCCTGCTCCACCCTCTCAGCTCACCCCCTCACAACCCCGTCCCAGCCCGCCCCCCCCCCCCCGCACCATCTTCACCCCGCACCCCCTTCCCCTGCACCCCCCCCCACCCCCTCCCTCTACCCCTCCCCCTTGCATCCCCTCCTCCCACCGGCACCATCCTACACCTGTGTAGGGGCCCCAACAACCCCACTGCCTTGTGGGCGTCTCGGGAGAGACCAAGGCTAAGGGAGTAAACCCTAACAGAAAATCCGGAGCGGAACCCCGTAGGCGGTCATGTGTCACCTTTGGCATGTTTCCGGCAGTCCCTGCAGCCATACTGGTGCCAAACGTCGTGTCCTGCACTCCTTTGGACCCCACCAGAAAGGCCGAGAGGGGGGTTTTGACGACTGGGCAACTCTCAACCTCCATAAATTTGCCCAGGCATGCGCCATGGAGAGGTCACTCCATAGTTGCCTCACAGCGACTGAAACAACACGGAAGGCAGCAGTTACGGGTTATAAGTCCAGATAAATTGGCGTAGAAACTGGGCGCCACGGGTTGCCTTTGTCGGTGGGAGAGGTCATTGCACCTCACTGGACAGCTACCGCCCGCCTCAAACCGGGCAGCCCCCGGTCAATAAGGTTCTGTCCCGCCACAGTCTGCCTGCTTCAATGGGTGCTTGGAGCTCAGGGTCATTGCCCGAAAGGTGGACTGATACACCGCACCAAACAACATGAAAAAAGGAAAGAAGGTACCAGCCCTTCGCTTTGCAAGCTGGAACGTCAGAACTATGTGTCCTGGCCTGTCGGAAGACCTTACACAAATCAACGATTCTCGGAAGACCGCCATCATTAACAACGAGCTCAGTAGACTCAATGTGGACATTGCAGCACTTCAGGAGACTCGCCTCCCCGCGAGTGGCTCTCTAGCAGAGCAAGACTACACCTTCTTCTGGCAGGGCAGGGATCCTGAAGAACCAAGACAGCATGGAGTGGGCTTCGCCATCAGAAACTCCTTGCTCAGCATGATAGAGCCTCCCTCAAATGGCTCGGAACGCATACTGTCCATCCGACTGCTCACCACCTCTGGTCCAGTACACCTACTCAGCATCTATGCTCCAACACTCTGTTCCGCACCTGAAGCTAAAGACCAGTTCTATGAACAACTCCATAACATCATTAGCAGCATCCCCAACACCGAACACCTATTCCTGCTGGGGGACTTTAATGCCAGGGTTGGGGCCGACCATGACTCATGGCCCTCCTGCCTTGGGCGCTATGGCGTTGGAAGGATGAATGAGAACGGGCAGAGACTGCTTGAGTTGTGTACCTATCATAACCTCTGCATCACCAACTCGTTCTTTCACACTAAACCCTGTCACCAGGTTTCATGGAGGCACCCAAGATCACGTCGTTGGCACCAGCTAGACCTCATTGTCACAAGGCGAGCCGCCTTAAACAGTGTTCAAATCACACGCAGCTTCCACAGTGCGGACTGCGACACCGACCACTCCCTGGTGTGCAGCAAGGTTAGACTCAGACCAAAGAAGTTGCATCATTCCAAGCAGAAGGGCCACCCGCGCATCAACACGAGCAGAATTTCTCACCCACAGCTGTTACAAAAATTTCTAAATTCACTTGTAACAGCCCTTCAAAACACTCCCACAGGGGATGCCGAGACCAAGTGGGCCCACATCAGAGACGCCATCTATGAGTCAGCTTTGACCACCTACGGCAAAAGTGCGAAGAGAAATGCAGACTGGTTTCAATCTCATAATGAAGAGCTGGAACCTGTCATAGCCGCTAAGCGCATTGCACTTTTGAACTACAAGAAAGCCCCCAGCGATTTAACATCCGCAGCACTTAAAGCAGCCAGAAGTACTGCACAAAGAACAGCTAGGCGTTGCGCAAACGACTACTGGCAACACCTATGCAGCCATATTCAGCTGGCCTCAGACACCGGAAACATCAGAGGAATGTATGATGGCATGAAGAGAGCTCTTGGGCCAACCATCAAGAAGATCACCCCCCTCAAATCTAAATCGGGGGACATAATCACTGACCAACGCAAACAGATGGACCGCTGGGTTGAGCACTACCTAGAACTGTACTCCAGGGAGAATGCTATCACTGAGACTGCTCTCAATGCAGCCCAGCCTCTACCAGTCATGGATGAGCTGGACATACAGCCAACCAAATCGGAACTCAGTGATGCCATTGATTCCCTAGCCAGCGGAAAAGCCCCTGGGAAGGACAGCATTACCCCTGAAATAATCAAGAGTGCCAAGCCTGCTATACTCTCAGCACTACATGAACTGCTATGCCTGTGCTGGGACGAGGGAGCAGTACCCCAGGACATGCGCGATGCCAACATCATCACCCTCTATAAAAACAAAGGTGACCGCGGTGACTGCAACAACTACCGTGGAATCTCCCTGCTCAGCATAGTGGGGAAAGTCTTTGCTCGAGTCGCTCTGAACAGGCTCCAGAAGCTGGCCGAGCGCGTCTACCCTGAGGCACAGTGTGGCTTTCGTGCAGAGAGATCGACTATTGACATGCTGTTCTCCCTTCGTCAGATACAGGAGAAATGCCGTGAACAACAGATGCCCCTCTACATTGCTTTCATTGATCTCACCAAAGCCTTTGACCTCGTCAGCAGACGTGGTCTCTTCAGACTACTAGAAAAGATCGGATGTCCACCAAAGCTACTAAGTATCATCACCTCATTCCATGACAATATGAAAGGCACAATTCAACATGGTGGCTCCTCATCAGAGCCCTTTCCTATCCTGAGTGGTGTGAAACAGGGCTGTGTTCTCGCACCCACACTTTTTGGGATTTTCTTCTCCCTGCTGCTTTCACATGCGTTCAAATCCTCTGAAGAAGGAATTTTCCTCCACACAAGATCAGGGGGCAGGTTGTTCAACCTTGCCCGTCTAAGAGCGAAGTCCAAAGTACGGAAAGTCCTCATCAGAGAACTCCTCTTTGCTGACGATGCTGCTTTAACATCTCACACTGAAGAATGCCTGCAGAGTCTCATCGACAGGTTTGCGTCTGCCTGCAATGAATTTGGCCTAACCATCAGCCTCAAGAAAACGAACATCATGGGGCAGGATGTCAGAAATGCTCCATCCATCAATATTGGCGACCACGCTCTGGAAGTGGTTCAAGAGTTCACCTACCTAGGCTCAACTATCACCAGTAACCTGTCTCTAGATGCAGAAATCAACAAGCGCATGGGTAAGGCTTCCACTGCTATGTTCAGACTGGCCAAGAGAGTGTGGGAAAATGGCGCACTGACACGGAACACAAAAGTCCGAGTGTATCAGGCCTGTGTCCTCAGTACCTTGCTCTACGGCAGCGAGGCCTGGACAACGTATGCCAGCCAAGAGCGACGTCTCAATTCATTCCATCTTCGCTGCCTTCGGAGAATACTTGGCATCAGGTGGCAGGACTATATCTCCAACACAGAAGTCCTTGAAGCGGCCAACATCCCCAGCTTATACACACTACTGAGTCAGCGGCGCTTGAGATGGCTTGGCCATGTGAGCCGCATGGAAGATGGCAGGATCCCCAAAGACACATTGTACAGCGAGCTCGCCACTGGTATCAGACCCACCGGCCGTCCATGTCTCCGTTATAAAGACGTCTGCAAACGCGACATGAAATCGTGTGACATTGATCACAAGTCGTGGGAGTCAGTTGCCAGCATTCGCCAGAGCTGGCGGGCAGCCATAAAGACAGGGCTAAATTGTGGCGAGTCGAAGAGACTTAGTAGTTGGCAGGAAAAAAGACAGAGGCGCAAGGAGAGAGCCAACTGTGCAACAGCCCCAACAAACAAATTTCTCTGCAGCACCTGTGGAAGAGCCTGTCACTCCAGAATTGGCCTTTATAGCCACTCCAGGCGCTGCTTCACAAACCACTGACCACCTCCAGGCGCGTATCCATTGTCTCTCGAGATAAGGAGGCCCAAAAGAAGTATGGTCATGCACTAGAGTCTAGGACCTAACCCAGAATTATATTGCCAATTTATAAAGTGATGTTCACCCAAAACCATTTCACATCAACACAAAAGTGGCAGCATAATTTCTAAAAATATCTTCCTATTACTTTACAAACTTTCTTCAAAATCTCCTGCCTGTAAGAAGCAAGGTACAATTCATTTTAACTTTGTTGTTAACCTTGTCAACCTGACTCTTACCCATTGTGGACCAAACATGGAATATTCTATATTATACACTAAAGATTATTTTACCTTCACCTTATAATTGATAATTATATTTCCAAAATTAAAAATAAGTCAGAATTGGTTGAAAAATCACCTCTGGTTCGATTAACATGAAGGTGTTTAAC
The DNA here is from genome assembly GCF_036365525.1 of Heterodontus francisci. Taxonomy (NCBI): domain Eukaryota; kingdom Metazoa; phylum Chordata; class Chondrichthyes; order Heterodontiformes; family Heterodontidae; genus Heterodontus; species Heterodontus francisci. Next base: position 78,442,899 of record NC_090378.1, on the reverse strand, counting down.
TTACTCTGGTAATGCACTGTTCAGCATATTTGTGCAAAACTCCTTTGTGTGGTAGTTTAATGCAGTTGTTAACCCATTTGTTAATATTGCAAACAATTTTTAAAAACGGTTTCCACGATGCTGGCCTAACACACAGAGGAATTCTAGGGGAATATATTAAATATTGTCTTCTTTCTTTCTTTCTTTGGCCTCTTTGTCTCGATAGACAATGGGTAAGCACCTGGAGGTGGTCAGTGGTTTGTGAAGCAGCGCTTGGAGTGGCTATTTAGGCCAATTCTAGAGTGACAGACTCTTCCACAGGCGCTGCAGATAAAATTGGTTGTCGGGGCTGTCACACAGTTGGCTCTCCCCTTGCACTTCTGTCTTTTTTCCTGCCAATAGCTAAGTCTCTTCGACTCGCCACACTTTAGCCCCGCCTTTATGGCTGTCCGCCAGCTCTGGCGATCGCTGGCAACTGACTCCCACGACTTGTGGTCAATGTCACAGGACTTCATGTCGCTTTTGCAGACGTCTTTAAAGCGGAGACATGGATGGCCGGTGGGTCTGATGCCAGTGGCAAGTTCGCTGTACAATGTGTCCTTGGGGATCCTGCCATCTTCCATGCGGCTCACATGGCCAAGCCATCTCAAGCGCCGCTGGCTCAGTAGGGTGTATATGCTGGGGATGTTGGCTGCCTCGAAGACTTTTGTGTTGGAGATACGGTCCTGCCACCTGATGCCAAGGATTCTCCGGAGGCAGTGAAGATGGAATGAATTGAGACGTCGCTCTTGGCTAACATACGTTGTCCAGGCCTCGCTGCCATAGAGCAAGGTATTGAGGACACAGGCTTGATGCACTCGGACTTTTGTGTTCTGTGTCAGTGTGCCATTTTCCCACACTCTCTTGGCCAGCCTGGACATAGCAGCAGATGCCTTTCCCATGCGCTTGTTGATTTCTGCACTGAGAGACAGGTTACCGGTAATAGTTGAGCCTAGGTCGGTGAACTCTTGAACCACTTCCAGAGTTTGGACGCCGATATTGATGGATGGAGCATTTCTGACGCCTGTCCCATGATGCTCATTTTCTTGAGGCTGATGGTTAGGCCAAATTCATTGCAGGCAGCCGCAATCCTGTCCATGAGTCTCTGCAAACACTTTTAAATAGTGTGCTACCAGGGGAACTGCAAAGAGTTTATAATGCTTTAAAAACATATTTGATCACAGTTTTTTTAGTCTATCTGCATTAGACAAGCATGCACACATCAGTATGGAGCTGGAGGCATGATTCATTCGAGTACTAATCTATGAATTAAGCACTTAAAAGTTTTTTTTTGTGTATAAATTTCTGTTTCTGGCATAATGCATGTAACGTTCTGATTATTTTTAGCAGGAAATTTTCAAATACCTGCAGACTCCAGACTACAGGTAAGACTGGAGACAAAAATTCTCCTCCTGGTATATTCTTCTCATACAACACTCTACTTACTCCCATGGTCCACTGCTCAATATATTCTGTTTATTTTAAAACTGTGCATGGACTTAACCCCACAGCTTAGAGATAACTGTCTGAGATAGTGGCAGATGAACACTCATATGTCATTCCTTTATCTGTTATCTTAACGGGGGTCATTACCCATTATGATTACCCATTTCAGGTTAGCAGCTCCATTAAAATAGTGAGTAAAGACATGCAAAGTGGAAAGAAAAATGGAGGGAAAATATATAAACAATATATAAAAATAAACTTTTACTGGTAATCGAGATGCAAAACAATACACTCGTGGGGCTGTGATTCATCAGGCAATATTTCAAAATAGTCTGAATGAATAAACTTTCCAGAATTTCTGGGAGTTGTGCATCCAACCACACGAGAAAAAAATAACAGAATAACAGCAAAATAGTTTCCCCGAGTGAATCATGTTGTGGCCATTACTGCCTCAGTGGTTGTGGAGCCTGGTACAGGAAACTGTGAAATGGTCCTTTTTTAATCAAGCTTTGTTCAGCCCACTCCCAATCCAAACACCTCCTCACATTCCTCAAGAAAATTTCCATATCTTTCTGCCAACTGAGTTTCCAGAACTTGCATTGCCCGGCCAACAGGAAAATAAGTTCCTTCCTTTGAAATCCAGACAAGCCAGAAAAACCAGAAGCTTCTGAGGCAGAGCTCTAGGCTGCCAAGACAGATGGTCTGTATGTAAGGCTTGATTGCCATTTGAATTAACACCATCTGAAGGAATTCTACTAGATGGAACACCATGTATAGCACTCTAGGTTAGCAAAAGGAAAACCATCAAGCTAGAGTCCTCACGATTCGAATCATAGGCTGCAAAACTGTAATGCCACTGGTGCTGACATTGTGGAAGCCTGAAGCTCAAAAAACGTTAGTCGGAATGCCTCCGCCGAGGCTCGCACTGTGCGCCCTGATTGTACAGGTGCTAGCGCAGGCATGCAGTGCATGTGCTCGAAGCATGCAGAGTGGGCGCATTGTGATGTCAAACAGCTTCTAATGCTGATGTGGCGCATGTTCTGCCATTTTGGACTGCGCAGGTCCTGTTAATATCCTTGCCTAATCAGCTGAATATGAGGGCCGCCCACTATTGCTATTTAAAGGTCTAACCATGCTACTACCTTCAGTTGAGGTGCTTTTGACTTTCTTTTGCTAGTGTATGTGGAAGTACTGTGTTGAATGTTATTGGAAGAGTTTTGAAAACCTTTTGGATTTCCAGGGGAGTGGTGCTGAATTTTGAGGATGGGTCAGAGGAATTGGAAGGCTTGAGATATCCTGCTTTCAGTGCTGGGGGCTATCGTTGCAGTTCCCTCTTGGGCTACAGCATAACTTGGAAATGGAGCACAGGCAGCAGAAAGGGGAAGCAGTATTCAGAGGGAGGAGGCGGAGGACTCTCACTCAATGGCCCACTCACCAAGAGTCTTTAGGAAGCACTTCTCCTACCTCTATCTCAGCCAGGAGCAGTGGCTGAGATGCCTATATTTCACCAAGGAGCTGGTCACTGAACTGTGCCACCTTCTGCATCTGAATCTGCAGCTGCACAGCAGGGCATGGAATGGCACTGCCAGTGCTGTCAAGCTCACCGTAGCCCTAAATTTCTACACCAGCGAATCCTCCTAGGTGGGAGTAGGTGACATTAGCAACATGTCACAGTTCACTGTCCATCACTACATCAGGGTGGTGACAGAGGCCCACTGCAGAAAGAAAGGGGACTTCATTGTCTTCTCTCTTACTAGAGAGAAGCAAGAGGAATGAGCACAAGGCTTTGCCAGGCTAGCGGGATTCCCAATGATGCAGGGTGCCATTGACTGCATGCACGTGGCTCCACAGGTCCCACTTATTAACATGAGATGTACTACAACTGCAACTGCAAGGGTTACGTTGCATTCATCCTGTGCCAGTCAGCCATACCCGACAATTTTGGGCCACCAAGAAGAACCAGAGGCTGGATGCTGGGTGAAAAGGGATACCCACTGTACACCTAGCTCATGTCTCCCTTCTGCCACCTGACCATGCATGGACAGCACGTTCAATAAGAGCTGTGCGTCGACCAGGAACATCATGGAGCAAACCTGGCGTCCTGAAACAATGGCTCCTCGGTCTGGACTGCTTGGGGGGACCCCTCCAGTACTCGCCAGAGCGTATCGCCAAGTTCTTGGTGGTGCTCCACAACTTCACTCTCATGAGCGCACAGCCCTTGCCATCAGACCTTCGGAGGCCACCTTGGGAGGAGAAGGAATAGGAGGTGTTGTGGGACGACCTTAAGAACGGACCACCTTCAGAACTGTAAGTGATGTCATGTCACATATGACCAGGTAGTTGTGGGTTGTGGGTGGAGCTCGGAAGAGCGAGAAGTGTTCAAATCTAGCTCATGCGCTAACTATTTGTATATATACATTCCAGTTCAGTTATAATAAAACCCACAATTTATTGGGATATTACCTGTAGTCTTGTGAGTCTTACAACAGATCACACACCAAAGGGACAAGTAATATTACAGGAGGAGTAAGAAGGGAGGTGGAGGAGGAAGAGAGAAGCAATCTGGGACCCTTTCACCTAGGATAGGCTGTCTGTGAGTAGATACTTATCTTCTGTTTCCCCTGAGAACTCATTCCACATCACTGTTACACCACAATTCTCCACCTTTCGGTCCCTCTGCTACAGATCATCTTGGTGTCCTCTTGGCCAAAATCCTGAAATAAGAACCACCACCAAAAAACCCATTCTGCGCCAGATCATGTTCTCATCCCGCTGGCTGGTTTCGTGGCGGGGGGATGGGGGCAGGAGAACTGGGGCAGAATCGCCAGGCACGGAACCCGACACTGGGATAGGCCTACAATGGCCTTCCCACCCAGAGACCAATTGAGACGCATAAATGGCCTATTGACGACCACTTAAGGGCTTCCTCCTGCCGCCTCTGGGATCTTACCAGCTGCTTGGGGGCCCTCTGTGCACGGGGAGGACGCCTTGGAAAATGAGGCACCCTCCCTGCGGGATTGGGCTTTGTGGGGAATTTGTGACCCCAACTGGAATAACTGTACCTCCCAGGATCCCCTCCCTGGACCATCCGTCAAACCCCTATCCCCTCACTGGGGCCTTCGGACTGGCCCCAGTGGCCCAGCCTCAGCTGCCTCTTGTCCGTGGTTCCAGCACTGGACCTGGATCCGAGGCCTCTGCACAACTGGCAGTGGAGACCGCTCCTGGTGGCACTGCCGATACTGCTGAGCTGCAAGCCCTGTGATTGGCCAACAGCTCTTGAGGGCAGGATCCGCATCCCTATTAAGTCTTTAAAGGGATGGGGATCTGCCTACGTAAATTTTGACAGCAAAAGACTGGAGGATCACTCCGGGGGGCTGAAAAAATGCGGGGACGGGGTTCCCCCACCATTTTGGCCTGGTGCCGGGAGACTCACCTCCTGCACAAAATCCAGTCCTCCATAACAACTTTATCCAACAACACTTCCCGTGATATGTTCAAGGCTGAACTATTCACCCTTGTGAATTCCTTTAGTTCCTGTCTTGCGGATGCCTTTGCCTGTCTTAATGCTCATACGCAGTGCTACCCCAGTGCCTGCAGCATGGCTGGTGGAAGCCTGCTGACTTTGCTTGGACAAGACTGCAGGATGACATCGAGCAGCTCTGGGCCTCGAGGGCCCGTCTTTGAACTGCACCATATCGAGATGGATGGTAGCAGCAGTCTGGGCTGGCTGAAAGGCAACAGCTCGGCCACTGATGGAGTGGCAGTGGTGGGAGCATGAATGCTGTCATCCTGAGAAACGACAGCAGTTTCATGCACTAAGGCCTCCAGCGCCACATCTGAAAATCTGGGAGCTCTCTTTCTGGCCTGTTGCTCCATTTGTTGTCTTCTACTTTCCAACAAAGCCTTTCTGAGACTGTTCAAGTATGAGTGCAGTTCCCCTTTAAGTTGGGGATGCTGCCTTTAAGAGGTGCAGGCTAGCTGTGCATTGTGCTAGTCATGCACACACCTGGGCCCCCTGCTGAGCATGCAGCCAGTCAGCAGTGCATTTCATATTCTACAATCATGCTGATGAGCAGGCAGCGCCAAGTTTGCCTCAATGGGACTGGGTGCAGGGTTAGCATGCATTGCAGTCCCCACACCTAATATTGGGCCTAATCCAATTTTCCCCCCATATTTCTTGCTGGCTGAGTATAGGAGGCACTATCAGTTTCATTGAGGAAACCTATGATCGGAGCCATTGCTGCTGCCCATTAATCTTGACCTTTTGTGCTCTAGTGGTTAAACACAATGGCTGTGCATTTTGGAAAGCTGTTAGTGGATGTGAACACAATACATGTTAACCATTCTAAAATGCTCAATTTCTTGTAGTGAGAATATACTTTGTTTTTCCCTTAGTATTTGAAATTGGTCTCACCCTGGGCAATTTACAAGTTTGGGATTCCAGTAGCAAGTAATGGACTTAAATCCCACATATGTAATAAGATAACTGTTTCCCATTTTATCTCTGCCTTCTCACTCTCACCCATAACCTGATGGCACTCACCTCAATATTTTATACCTGCTTACCTTTCCTGCTGCATGGAGAGTGAAGGAAAAAACTTAACTAAAAGTCTTAAAATCACAGTGGGAATGCAAGCCCTGTGCTACGCCTTCAAATGCGCACACATATATTTTCCTCCTCTCATCTCCCCCTGGTTCCACTTGCTTGCCTTGCCCTCATCTCCTGAAGACACTAACCTGTGCTGGGAAGTTGTTCTGGAGTAACGGTGGACAATGTTGGTAGTTGACGTAAGTTCCATTCTGCATGTGTTCAATGACTTTCGTTAGAAGTAAGTATTTGTGAATATTGCGGTTTGCCTGTTGTAGCACTTGAAGACAATTAGGCCCCTAAACAATCAGAGGGAGTAATTTCAACTTAACCCGCCTGAGGTGAAACTGATGCGATAGGGTTGATTCGTTTTACACCCTACCCGATTTTCCTTTCTGTTGAAGTCAATAGAGAGTAATGCGGGTGGGTTGTAAAACCAGAAGCTGACCCGAACCTGTTGATCTGTCTAGGCAACATGATTGTTCAAATCTTCACAGTTACAGTGCATCTAAATAGGGCTAGACATTGTTACTTAATTCAGTCAAAAAATGTTCAACTAGATCAGAATTAATAATTGTATTATTAATTTGTGAAAAATGTCAACACTTTACTGCTTATGTTTAGGCTGCTCTAATTGAGAGTGATAATGCTACACTGACCTCTACTGGATGTATTACTGTTTATTATTTGTGACAATACCACTTGCAACCTCTATAACCTTGCTACTGACATTCAACTGGCACATTGAGTCATGTCTGTCCTCTTCTTGGCCAATGCAGATGAGAGCACAGTGGAACTAGTTGGACAGTTTAGAGTCCTGATGAAAAGTTTCGATTGGACAGGCCACAAACCTATGTTGGAGTGTTTTACTGGGTCTTTTACCATTTCAAATGAATCATTTTTTACCTTGTGAATCCAACTGGTCATGAAGCAGCACAGCCAAATCTCCATGTTCTTGTCAGGAAAACAAGAACTGCTGCAATTACACCTCAACACACTACATCGACCCACAAGTATCCCAACAGTGTGCTAGCAGCCAGATGTCATACATCACTCGTCCTTCACCTGCCAGCTGAGCATTCTGCCAGACCTGGGCTGATTTCAGTGCGTTGTATAGTTTGGGCGGGTGAGAGCCCACTGCAGTCGTTGGGGGTTCAGACCATTTCTCTTTGCCAGGCCCAATTTATTTATTTTTATTCGTTCTTGGGATATGAGTCTCACTGGTAGGGCTAGCATTTATTGCCCATCCCTAATTACCCTTGAGAAGGTGTGGTGAGCTGCCTTCTTGACCGCTGCAGTCCATATGGTATAAGTACACCCACAGTGCTGTTAGGGAGGGAGTTCCAGGATTTTGACACAGTGACGATAAAGGAATGGCAATATAGTTCCAAGTCAGGATGGTGCATGACTTGGAGGGGAACATGCAGGTGATGGTGTTCCCATGCACCTGCTACTCTTGTCCTTCTAGATAGTAGAGGTCACGGGTTTGGAAGGTAATGCAGTGGGTGAGCTGCTTATCCAGATCACAATTAGTGCTGGCAGCTCACCCAAGGCCAAGAAATCTGGCAAGGAGAATGCGACTTAAAAGCAGCCTGCAGCCCCTTAAAGAGGAAATGCTTTTTTCAGTGGTGGATAGTGGAGCACAGGCAGCATGACTTCAAAAAGGGCCTCCAGATTCACTGATGCAGCAGTGGAGATGCTCATAGAGCATGTCAGCAGCAAGCATGAGGCCCTCTTCCCATCCAATAGGTGACGTTCCCAGACAAACTTCTCAGCAGCAATGGAGCGAGCTGGCAGAGGAAATAAATGCCACATTTATTGTTCCCAGAACCTGGTTGCAGTGCAGGAGAAAATGCAATGAGCTCACAAGGCTGTTTACAGCTGTCTTACTCTTGGCACAGACCTACACCACTGTACTATATATAGCCCCAGCACTATAGCTCCATCCCTCTTCCATTTATCATTCCTCTCCTCCAATTACAGCTGTATACTTTGTTGCACCTCCTTCTGTTCTACTCACACCCTCAAGACCTGCTACTGCTCTCACAATCATTCCCCCCTCTTGGCCATACTTGCTGCTTCTTCCTTTCATCATCCACAGTATGCTAAGCTGCTGCAGACATCTTGAAAAGCCTTCAACAGGGCACACCCTACTTTACTTACTTTCAACTTGCAGGAGAAGTTGGTACACAACAGAAGGGAGAGTACAAGAACAAGTCAAGGACCTGGCTCGATACAAACACAGAAACTAACGGAAGAGGCAACTGTCTACATAATTGGCACATGGCAGGTACCCAACATTGGAGATGCCAGGCTGGAGGCCACACACTGTGTGTGTTTGAGCATCTTCACTTCCTTTTCTCTTTCCACTTAACTCTTAAGACATACATACACCATGACAATTTGGGGTAATCACCCATACTGTCCAGGCAGTGCATTTGTCGCTTGAGGGCTCCAGTAGTCCACTGATAAAGACTCTAGTTGTTAAAAGGAGGAGTGGGGCCGATTAGGAACCATAAAGGGGATTTACACATGGAGGCAGAGCACATAGCTGAGGTATTAATTGAATACTTTGCATCTGTCTTTACCAAGGAAGAAGTTGCATCACACGCAATGGTGAAAGAGGAGGTAATTCAGACACTAGAAGGGTTTAAAATTGATTAAGAGGATGTATTAGATATGCTGTCTGTACTTAAAGTGGATAAAAGACCAGGACCGGATGAGATGCATTCAAGGATACTGAGAGAAGTGAAGGTGGAAATTGCAGAGGAACTGGCCATAATTTTTCAGTCTTCCTTTGACTTGGGGATGGTGCCAGAGGACTGGAGAATTGCAAACATTACACCCTTGTTCAAAAAAGGGTGTAAAGATAAGCCCAGCAACTACAGGCCAGTCAGTTTAACTTAGGTGGTGGGGAAACTTCTAGAAAAAATAATTTGGGACAAAATTAATAGTCACATGGACAAATGCGAGTTAATTGAGGAAGGCCAGTGTGGATTTCTCAAGGGAAAATCGTGTTTAACTAACTTGCTGGAGTTTTCTGAGGAGGCAACAGGAAGGGTTGATGAGGGCAATGCTGTTTACGTGGTGTACATGGACATTCAAAAGGCATTTGATACAGTGCCACACAGTAGATTTGTAAGCAAACTTATAGCTCATGGAATAAAAGGGACAGTAGCAACATGGATATGGAATTGGCTGAGGGACAGGAAACAAAGAGTAATGTTTAATGGATGTTTTTCAGGGTGGAGAAAGGTTTGTAGTGTAGTTTCCCAGGGATCAGTGTTGGGACCCTTGCTTTTCCTGATATATATTAATGACCTAGACCTTGATGTACAGGGCACAATTTCAAAGTCTGCAGATGATACAAACTTGGAAGCATTGTGAACTGTGAGGAGGATAGTGTAGAACTCCAAAAGGACATAGACAAGTTGGTGGCATGAACAGATAGGTGGCAGATGAAATTCAATGCAGAGAAATGTGAAGTGATTCATTTTGATAGGAAGAACATGAATTCACAATATAAAATAAAGGGTAAATTCTAAAGGGGGTGCAGGAGCAGAGGGACCTGGGTGTATATGTTCATAAGTCATTGAAGGTGGCAGGACAGGTTGAGAGAGTGGTTAATAAAGTATACAGTATCCTGGGCTTTATTAATAGGGGCATAGAGTACAAGAGCAAGGAAGTTATGTCCAACTTGTATAAGACACTAGTTCGGCCTCAGCTGGAGTATTGCGTCCAGTTCTGGTCGCCGTACTTTCAAAAAAACGTGAGGGCATTGGAGAGAGTACAGAAAAGAGTCACGAGAATGGTTCCAGGGATGAGGAACTTCAGGTATGAAGATAGATTGGAGAAGTTAGGACTATTTTCCTTCGACAAGAGAAGGCTGAGAGGTGATTTGATAGAGGTATTCAAAATCATGAGGGGTCTGCACAGAGCAAATAGAGAGAAACTGTTTGCAATTGTGAAAGGATCGAGAATGAGAGGGCACAGATATAAAGAATTTTGTAAGAGAAGCAAAAATAACATGAGGAAAAACTTTTTCACGCAGAGAGTGGTTAAGGTCTGGAATGTGCTGCCTGAGAGTGTGGTGGAGGCAGGTTCAATTGAAGCATTCAAAAGGGAATTAGACTGCTATGTGGAAAGGAAGAATGTTACAGGGAGAAGACGGGCAATGGAACTGAGTGAATTGCTCTTTTGGCGAGCTGGTGCAGACACGATGGGCCGAATGGCCTCTTTCTGCATTGTAAAAATTCTGTGGTTCTGTGAACCCATGGATCAGAGTGTGGTGCAGTTCAGCCACTGAGTGCAGGTTTCTGAGGGGAGTCATGAGCCAAGTGTGCAGGAGGTAGCCCATGTCGCCAAGCAGACAGCCTCGCATTTGCTGTGTAGGGGCAGAGAATGAGTGGATGGAGGATTACTGCAATCTAAAGATATCATGGCAGCTGCCAGGAGAGTGGAAACAGCCTTCCATAATGTGCTAGAGATCATAACACACCAGCTACACATTAAAAACGTGGGAGCCTTTGTGATTCATTAAGGCACAAGTCTCATCAGAATGAGCGCATTGGATGCAGTCGCTGGTGGCCTGGATTTGGGCAAATTCTGAAATCTGTATAAACCCCAGAGCCCTATTCTGCCACTTGCAGATGTCCATGGCCATCGTGATGTATGTGTTTGCTTTAACATCAGCCTCCATCTTAAAGCAAATATGTACTGCAGGCTCACTGATGCTACTGATATCCCCTGTGGCAGCTGGGAATTTGCTGGAGGTAAAGAAATTCAGGGCTGCAGTGACCTTGCCTACCTCCCTAGAGAGTGCAGTTTCTCAGAAACATAGGAACAGGAGTACGCCTTTCAGCTCCTCAAGCCTGTTCTGAGTTTCAGTTAGATCCCAGCAATCTGTACCTCAACTCCACTTTCCTTTACGCACTTACTTTACACACTGACATTCTCAGCCTTGAATACTTCAATTAACCAAGCATCGAAATCCTTTTGGCAAAGAGAATTCTAGATTTCTACAATTCTTAGTGTGAAAAAGTGCTTCCCGATTTCACTCCTGAAGAGCTGGGCTGTAGTTTTAAGATGTTGGGAGGAATTTTATCCACAAAAAACATGTGGGTTTGGGTTGGGTGGGGGCTTAAAGTCTTAAAGAAATCAGAATCCCAACCTAAACCTGCCTCCAACCCGCCCACCTCCGGCTTCAACAGAGGCGGGAAGAGGCCAGGAAACCATTCAAAGGAGGCAGGTTAGCACTTTAATTATAATGGTGTTGTAAGCCTCATTATAGTTATAAATGTTTTGCAATTAACTGTGGATGGCTGGGTTTCCTGAGCCTTGGGAAACCTGGCAGCTACACCCAGGCGAGGGCTGTCAAATTCGGAGGTAAATGGCTTTACCTCGACCTACATGATCCAGTGTGTTTGCCTGGGAAACCCCCACAATCAGGCACCTCCTCCTCATCCATCCCCATGAGGCCTCCAACCACCGCACCCCTCCCCCCTACACCCCCCCACTGAAGCCTCCAATTCCATCTCCCCTCCACCCCACAGGCCTTTGATCCCACCCTCGTCCCCAAATTTTCCAATAATTCCAGGCCTCAGATTCCACCAACCACTGCAACCCCCAGTCCTTGGACCCACCCCCATTCAAGGCTTCCAATCTCTTCCCAATCCTTCAATTACCCCACCTAAGCCTCCAATATTTCACTCTCCCCCCCCCCCCCCGCCTCTGATCCTCCATGACTTCCCCTCCACTGAGGCCTCCGACACCCTTCCTCCCCATGGGACCGTGAGATCAGCAGGTCTGCTGGAATCTCCCCCTCTTCCCAGAACATGAACCCCGGACAAGGGAGAGGGATTAGTCTCCAGTGACTGCTGCTGGAAGATGCATTGACAATCAGCACGGCATCAGGTTTCGCTGTGATGCCCTCTGAGTGGTTTAACAGCATGTTTGACACAATCTTTGCCCATGAAGTGTTGCATAATGGCAATGGCGAGTTCTTACAACTTTTATACTCAGTTACAATGATTAAAGTAGATTATGCAGAACACAAAATGATCAATAAATGTTCAGGCGTTAAGTTAGCACTGAATCAAGCGATTCCTCCTCCACATTGATAGATCTGTGTCTCAAAAGAGAAATACAACATGTATTGTGCACAGTGGCGCAGTGGTTAGCACTGCAGCCTCACAGTTCCAGCGACCCGGGTTCAATTCTGGGTACTGCCTGTGTGGAGTTTGCAAGTTCTCCCTGTGTCTGTGTGGGTTTCCTCCGGGTGCTCTAGTTTCCTCCCACAGCCAAAAGACTTGCAGGTTGATAGGTAAATTGGCCATTATAAATTGCCCTTAGTATAGGTAGGTGGTAGGGGAATATAGGGACAGGTGCGGATGTGGTAGGAATATGGGATTAGTGTAGGATTAGTATAAATGGGTGGTTAATGGTCGGCACAGACTCGGTGGGCTGAATGGCCTGTTTCAGTGCTGTATCTCTAAATCAAACCTATTTACACATTATCTTATTTTCAAAGACATTTTAATTTCATTTTACTCAGTATGAATTTGCGAAGATGAAGCTGTTATGTTAGTCCCCAAATCATCCTTTGAATCAGGTACTAAGGATAGTGTAACTTTGGTGCATTGTTAAATTCATAGCATACACTATAATTAAGTTAAATATGCAAAATGATCCATTAGGTTTCTATAGTATAATGTAATATAGGGTTGTTACTGGGCAGAAAATGTAAATAGTCTGTGAGTATCATCACAGTAAGCAATGTAACAGAACTTGTACAGAACCTCATTTTGAGTGTAAGTGGAAGCCAGAGATGCAAGACATGTGCAAATAAACTCTTGTTCCTGTAACCGTCAGTCTCTTAGATATTCTGTACTAATCATTAATAGTGTCAGAATATTGTATGGTGACAATGGTAAACTGAAGAAAAGATGGAAAAATCATGGCCCTTACTGGAGAACTTTAAATAAGTAGCTGGACAGAACCAAGCCAAGGCGTGGCTGAAATGGGTCCGGAGGTTTGCAAGGTATCATACCGCATTGGGTCTTGCGCAGAAGCCAGACAAGGAGCAGGTCAATATGTTATTGTATGTAATGGGGGGGGGGGGGGGGGGGGGGGAGTGTGCAGATGACGACCTCATTACACAGCACTGATGAAGTGAAAGCTGCTTATGAAGAAGTCATTAAGGCACTGGAGTCTTACTTTAACGTGAGAAAAAATGTAATCGTCGAGCGTGCCAATTTCACTAAGCATTCTCAGCAGAGAGGGAAAGTATTGATTTGTTTATCAATGACCAAATAGACTCGCTGAAGATTGCGAATACAGCAGTTTATGGGAAGAGCTAATTAGAGACAGGATTGTGGTCTGGGTAGCAGACGACGCTCCCTTGGATCATCTGCAGTCGAGGGATGATCTTACGTTAACCAAGGCGATTCAGTTAAGCAGTCAAGGAGAGATTAGGAAATGTAACCGAGTTGTCGTTCGTAGAACAGGGAGGGTCCAATCTCTGAAATAGCAGACTCCATTGAAAGAAAGCGAAAGTGAAAAATGGTGGTCAAAGGCAGGAAAGGCAGGAAGAGCATCCAGAGGCAGCAGGGTCTCATTACAGTAGGTGTGGCCGAGTGAGGCACTGGTTGGAAAATTGCCCAGCCAGAGAAGCAGAGTGTTCCTTATGTAGAAAGAGGGACACTTCCAACTGGTATGACACAGCAAGAAAACAGCACTGCAAAATATAAAAGTGAAATCCAAAGAAAATAAAAAAGTTAACAAAGTACTGGATGTACAATGCATTGAATTACTCTTTCTAGGGGAATTCCACAGAGCAAGTGAAGATTCCTGGACAGCAGGGATTCTTGTAGAAGGCAACATGACAACATTCAAACTGGACACTGGAGCAGCAGTTTCAGTACTGTCAGAAATAAAATATCGCCTTCTTCAGACCCTGCTGATGAAATACGTGATAAAGCATCTGCTGTTTCCCTGGAACGTATTTGGTTTTTGTGTCAAATCTTGTTACTATTAATCTAAACCTCTGTACGTCTGGAGGTATCCTTGCTAGCTCCTTTGTACTCAGTAGAGTAACTTACAATTTGTGATCTGTTTCAATCTTAAATTGAAGACCCAGCATATCGAAAATTTCTCACATGCCCAAGTTGCTGCCAATACTTCCTTTTCTATGACTGCATATTTTTTCTGTTTCTGTTAATGAACAAGATGCAAAATATACAGGTCTGCGTCTCCCATCTCTCTGCACCTGAAATAAGACTGCCATGGCTGAAGAAGATAAGCCTTATACCTACAGGTAAAAAATTGTATGGGCCTTGAGGCATTGAGTTGAAGGTAAGAGGAAAGTTGAAAATAATTCTGAGTTACTGGGGAAAAGAAATTTCTGAGACAATATATATTATCAAGAAGCAGATTTTTCACTCTGAGCAGAATGACTTGCTCAGACCTACAGTTAATATATAGAGTTGAAGAGCTTAATTGCACAGAGGAACATCCAAGGAATTTTAGGGATGAATTCCCTAAATTATTCAAAGGATTGGGAAAACTAAAAACAGCTTACCACATCACTTTGAGAAAGAATGCAGAACCATTGTGTTTATATACATAGAGAAAAGTTCCGCATCCACTCCTAGAGAAAGTTAAGAAAGAAATCGAATTAATGACCATTTCACCTGCTACAAAACCTACAGGACGGTGCTGAGGTATGGTTCCAGTGAAGAAAAATAATGGGTCCATTCGAATTTGTGTCGATCTCACACAACTGAATAAGAGAGAATGAGAAATGTGTCTTTTCACAGAAAATGGTAAGATTTTACAGACATATTATTGATGGGTCAGACATCAGAGCAGATCCTCAAAAGACAAAAGTCATAAAAGACTTTCCAGAGCTTAAAAACAGCGCAAAATTGCAAAAGTTTATCGGCATGGTCAATCAGGTGGGGAAATATCTACTGAATTTAACCATGATAAATGAGCCTTATGACAGTTGTTAAAGAATGACAATGTCTGATGTTGGAGAGAAGCCTAACAAGAATCCTTTGAGAAAATCAAGAACATGCTAGTTTCTTCAGAAGTATTAACCCATTTTGACCCAAAGTTATCAACCATCATAGCAGCGGATGCATCAGCAACAGAATTAGGAGCAGTCTTATTTCAGGTACAGAGAGATGGGAGATGCAGACCTGTATATTTTGCATCTTGTTCATAAACAGAAACGGAAAAAAATATGCAGTCATAGAAAAGGAAATATTGGCATAAACTTGGGCATGTGAGAAATTTTCGATATGCTGGGTCTTCAATTTAAGATTGAAACAGATCACAAATTGTAAGTTACTCTACTGAGTACAAAAGAGCTAGCAAGGATACCTCCAAAGGTACAGATTTTAGATTAATAGTAACAAGATTTGACACCAAAACCAAATTCGGTCCAGGGAAACAGCAGATGCTTTATCATGTATTTCATCTGCAGGATCTGAAGAAGGCGATATTTTATTTCTTGATGAAGTAGAAGTGTTTGCTGTAACAACTTTACCTGCTACAGCTCAGAAATTGAGTGCAATCAAGAATGCTCAATTAGAGAATATTGTTTGCATGGATGGCCAGCGTACATGCCACACAACCCAATGTTAAGGCAGTATTATGAACAAAGTGGTCATCTGAGCATTGTCAATGATTTATTGATATACGATGAGAGATTAGTTATCCCTAGGATACTAAGATTAGAGATCTTAGAAAGATTACATCAAGGACATTTGGAATAACTAAGTGCAGAGCCAGGGAAAGACAGCCAGTATGGTGGCCTGGTATATCGAGGGAAATTGAAGAGATGATATTGAGGTATATCATGTGTGCTATCAATCATCATGAGACAAAGACACCACTTCAGAATGGTTTAGCCCCATGAAACTGTTAATGGGAAGAAGGTTGAAGACACAACTTACAATACTTCCAAGAACACTCAAGCCACAGCAGACTTGTGAGGGAGAGAGAGGATAGAGTCAATCAGAGAATTATGACAGATGTCACAGAACCAAAAACCTGACTGACACACAACCTGGAGAAGTAGTTTGGGTTAGAGACCAGAGAAGGTATGGAGAATTGATGGAACAATCACCATATCCATGAACATATATTGCCCAAACTGACCAAGGAATGGTAAGAAGAAACAGAGGTCATTGGTGGTGATACCAAAGAAGCAGCAAATACAAGAGGACCAATCATCTCAAGAAGTTGATGAACCAATGATGCTGCAATCAGCCATCAACCCAGAGGACAACCTAAATGAAAAACTTGAGTCATTCAATAGTTCTACTGAAGTACAAAAGAACAAGAGGAGGAACTAAAAGATTCAAAACCTCAACCCCCTTCGAAAGAAAGAAGAACATGTTATGGCAGACTTGTAAAAATGCCATAGCAGTTATCAATCTGAAAGGAGAAGTTAGAGACTTGGGGGGAGATGTAGTATAATGTATTATAGGGTTGTTACTGGGCAGAATATGTAAATAGTCTGTGAGTGTTATCACAGGAAGTGATGTAACAGAACTTGTACAGAACCTCGTGGAGTGTAAGTGGAAGCCAGAGATGCAAGACGTGTGTAAATAAATGCCTGTTCCTGTAACCGTCAGTCTCTTAGCTATTCTGTACTAAGCCTTAATGGTGTCAGAATATTACAATTTCTAGCTATTTGAATGAAACAGAAATTTGCAACCTTATTTCATTTTTTGATAACCATGAAATGAATTAAACAAGGGTATTGGTTGAATCCCTGCAATATTTTACATTTTATCCTTGTTGCCATTCACTTCTGTTTTTCTGTCCTCTGCTGGCATCTACTTGTATTACATCAATCTCTGGGACATAATTTGATGACTGATGAAAATGCACTGTCAAGAGAAATGCCGGCCAGTTTTAATATTTCCACGTACCTGTACCACATCTGGCGAGAAACGTTAGAGCGATTTTTGATATTAGGCATAAAACCCGAATGCTCTTGTTTGATGGAGTAATGTGTAAGAGATAAATATAATGTAATATTAAGATCTGTGCAAGGTTGAAATTAAAATTAGGCCACAAATCCGTTTTAAGTTCTGTTATATCACTTCCTGTGATAACACTCACAGACTATTCACATATTCTGCTCAGTAAAAACCCTATTATACATTAGTGATACCTTTAACATTTCAGAGTCTACACAGCCAAGTCTTACACCCAATTACCTACTGCACTGCTGCTACTGTCAGGCCTGACTGCCAGCAGGACTGGAGGTGATGTAAGTGCTGCTCCTGGAGACAAGTTAAAAATAGAATCAAAGCAGAATCACAAAATGAGACCATTTTATCCATCAGCCTGTGCTAGCCCTTTTCTAAGGAATCCAAAACTAATCCCAATGCCATGCTCTCTCTCTGTAATCCAGTATTTATCTCTGTTTCTAATACTTATCCATTTTTTCCCTAAAAGATGCAATGACCTCTGCTTCAATATTTCCTGGGTAAAGAAATTTCTTTTCACCTCTCTCCTTACTGTCTGATTGACCATTTTAAACTGATCACCCCTTTGTCACTGACTCCACAATTAGAGGAATTAGTCTTTCCCAATTCAAATATCAAACCCTTTCATAGTTTTTAAAACATCTATTCAATCTCCTCAGCTTTTTCTGTTCCAGTGAAAATAGTACCAGTATCTCATTGTTCATAGAAGTATTTGTTCCCATTCCTGGCATCATTCTTGTAAATCTATGTAGGATATTCCCTGTGGCTTTAGTATCCTGCCAGTAATGGGGTGCCCAAAGTTGTGGTGTAATAAATGGGTTGTATAACTTTATCAATACTTCTTTACTCATTTACTCTATGCCCTATTTATAAAGCCCAAAATTCCATTGGCCTATTTTATGGCTTTAGTTACATGCACTAAGGATCAGGGAATTAAGTATTAGAGCAACTTGGTTGCTCAAGCAATCATTTTTTTTCAAAAATATACTTTATTCATAAAAATTTGTAAAAGTACATTACATAACAGTTCAAATTTGACATCACATAAAGTGCAATGCCATTACAGGTTATATTTACAATGTACACTTACATTTCATGTCAAACATTCTCTGGTGCATACAGCACGAGGGGTTTTACACAGGTTCCAGCCCCTTGGTATACAATGGCGGGAGGGCCTTACACAGTGGCCTTTCCCCACTGAGTCCTTGCGGCGGCTGCCCCAAGTTATAGTGCATCCCGCAGCACATAGTCCTGGACCTTGGAACGTGCCAGACTGTAACAGTCAGTTGTTGACAGATCTTTGCACTGGAAGACCAGCAGGTTTTGGGCAGACTAAAGTGCGTCTTTCACCGAGTTGATGGTCCTCCAGCAACAGATGATGTTTATCTCCGTGTTTGTGTCTGGGAACAGCCCATAGAGCACAGAGTCCTGTGTTGTGGAACTGCTGAGGATGAACTGCAAAAAAAACCACTGCATCTCTTTCCACACCTGTTTTGCAAAAGCACATTCCACAAGGAGGTGGGTGACGGACTCTTAGCCCTACAGCCACCTCAAGGGCAGTGTGTGGAGGCGGTGAGTCTCCAGGTGTGCAGGAAGGATCTGATAGGGAGGGCCCTTCTCACCACCAGCCAAGCTACGTCTTGGAGCTTGTTTGAAAGTTCTGGCGATGAGACATTCTGCCAAATGAATTTGACAGTCTGCTCGGGAAGCCATCCAACAGGATCCACCATCTCCTTTTCCCACAGGGCCTCATGTACATTATGTGTGGACTGTTGCCTGTGGTCAGAAGTGTTTTTCTATACAAACCTTTCCACGAGGGTCAGGTGGTACGGCACGGTCCAACTGAATGGAGCGTTCCATGGTAATCTGGCCAGACCCATCCT
Source organism: Heterodontus francisci (assembly GCF_036365525.1). Taxonomy (NCBI): domain Eukaryota; kingdom Metazoa; phylum Chordata; class Chondrichthyes; order Heterodontiformes; family Heterodontidae; genus Heterodontus; species Heterodontus francisci. The sequence goes on along the minus strand of NC_090378.1, from coordinate 78,423,958 downwards.
TCATAACACTGGGGACAAATAGAACCTCAGCAAGTACCGACACTTGGTGTTTGCATACTGAGGGTCTATGCATAGCTTGATGCAGCTGCACACAAAGGTGGCCATCAGGATGAGAGCAATATAAAAGCAAAATACTGCGGATGCTGGAAATCTGAAACAAAAACAAGAAATGCTGGAAATCTGAAACAAAAACAAGAAATGCTGGAATCACTCAGCAGGTCTGGCAGCATCTGTGGAAAGAGAAGCAGAGTTAACATTTCGGGTCAGTGACCTTTCTTCGGAACTGGATGAGAGCAGTGTTGGATACCTTTTTTCCCCCTTTATCTAGAGGTTTGAACATCATGTACCTGTGGATAAGGTCCATTTTTGATCTCCAGATAAAGTGTCTTTATCAGCTCGTCCAGAGTTAGCGGATGGTCCAGACTCTCCCACTGCACGTCATACAGCCTGGCATAAAAGTATTTGTTGATCCTTAGTATGTCAGGCTGTGATGACATTACCGAGCTGTCATTTTCTTTCAGGCTGTTGATCACAGAGCTCTCTCTGTATACCTTTTGGAAGAAGAAATGCGAGCACATCTCATTCTGCATCATGGAGTAAGTAGATAGACATTTTCAAGAATTCTTGTAGGTGATTCAGAACCACTTTAACCCTCAGGTCATGTTCTCCGACAGATTCAGCATGGACTAAGATGTCGTCCATATGGCATATTACTCCTTTAAGGCCTTGTAGAATGTTCGACTTAATTCTTTGGAATATTTCAAGTGCAAATGTTACACTGAATGGTAAATGATTAAAACAAAACTTTCCAAATGGAGTGATGAAGGTCATCGGTAATCTTGACTTCTCGCCCAATGGGACTTACCAAAAGCCACTATTAGCGTCCAGCTTTGTGAACATGATCATTGTGACAAACCTTCGTCTACTGAAGAGATCGGATTGATTTCTCTTGTGACAGCCTTATTAAGTTGAGTTAAATCTACACAAATGCGAAGAGTACCGTTTGGTTTAGGAACTGGAACCATTCCCGAGCACCACTCTGTTGGCTTGGTGACAGGAGAAATGACTCTCATCCGGGTCATCTCCTCTAGCTGAAGTTGCAATTGCTTCATTCGTGGATGTGATATCTTTTGAGGTGTAAAAAGACACACCGGTTTAACATCTTTTCTCAACATAATGTTGCATTCGGTCTTAAGTCTTCCTAGACCATTAAGTCATTGCAGAAAGTCTCTTTGGAAGTGACTCCTGGATTCTTGCCACTTAATTTTTTCCATCTTCTTGATAAGATGAAGGTCTATACAAACTCTTCTACTTAAAAGAGAAAATTCTTGATTCTGTACAACATACAGTGTTTCCAATATCTGCTTTCCCTTGTACTGGAGTGTTGCCTGTAGCTTTCCCTTGACTTTCAGTTCAATCCCCCCTGGACTGTGTAACTGAGCATCTGCTGGTTGTAGGCACTGCGTTGATAACCACAGTTCGTTGTCTGATAAAACCGTCACACTAGCTCCAGTGTTCAGTTTAATGTAGGTGGTATGTCCGTTGATATAAATATCTGCAGTCCAGAATGCATGATTAGGGTCATTGATCTCACCAAGGAAGTCTTCTATTTCTCTTCCAAAGGAGGTTGTTTCACCCCATTAATGGCACTATGTGTAAAGACATTTTCTTTGGAACTTTTTAAAGTAGAGGTTTTACTTTGGCACATCGTCCCAAAATGGCCAACTTTCTTGCAGTGAAAGCATTTTGCTTTGTTTGCAGGATACTGTTTGCGCCTGTGGGTCCTTTTAGCACCATAGCGCTGGCAGAGTTTAATAGCGTCTTGCACCTTTTTTTTCTGGTGCTTCTTTTACAGTCCTGGGCTTCAGGAACTGTACGGTCATTGGAGGTTTCCTGACCCAAGGTTTTCTTCATCTCTCAGGATTGCTGTGTTCTGCTTACGGACCTCTACTTGTCTCACCAGCTGTACTGCTTTTTCTAGGGTTAGGTCTTCATTTGACTGCAATAAATCAGATAAATCATCTGCAATACCCACTACAATATGGTCTCTTATCAATTCTGACTTTAGGTCTCCATATTTGCTTCCTTCATCTAGCCTGTAAAGGTCATTAATAAAAGCATCTATCGATTCACCTGGTTTCTGGACTCTTTTGTTAAATCTGACCCACTATAAAATCTTATTGCTTCTCAGGTAAAGAACTTGTTGAAGGCTTTTAAAACTCCATCAAATTTATCAGATGTTTATTACTGCCTTGTTTAGCAATAACATCGTCTGCTATTGCTCCGATTGAGTACAATAATGTTTTTACTTGTTCTGCTTCTGACTTGCTGTTTAATTGAGAAGCAATTCAGAATCTCAGAAATCTTTTCCTCCACAGAGACCAATTTTGAATTTGATTCATTCCTTCCATGTTTTCAAATCTCTCTAGTAGCTTAAATTGAGGCTCCATAGCTTTCCTACGCTTTTAGGTATTTTACTTTCATTTTAAAATTTTCCCTCCCTTAATACAAGTCTTCCCATATTTTTCGGGAGTTTTCCTGTGCTTTTCACGGGTTTTCCCATACTTTTCAGCCTCGTGATCCTCTCGTGCAAAGGCTGCCGACTACGGATTCGCTCTTTCTAAGGATTCAGCTTTGGCGATGCTGCCTGATTAGTGTGCCTTAAAATCAATTTTGTACCCTTTCCCAGGGTTGCTCACCAGATCCCCAACTGTTGTTTGGTTCTCCAACTTGAAGCCTGCGATCGCTGGGCCGGGATTGCCTTCACAGACCAACAGACTTTTGTGGTGCAGCCTGAATGCCTCTGCACACCACTTCCTGCCTCTCTGTGCCATTCTTCATCCACGGAGCTGCTCTGGAACTCTTTCCAGCGTCTTCACGAATCCTGTAGTTTTCTGGTGCTACTTTTGCAGGTGAGTAGTTTTCTTCAAATTTTTCTATTGTTCACTATTGCCACCATGTTTTATTATTGCTACTAGGAGATAGGTTTGATTCCTCTAGCTTGTGGAGATCACCGAGTCTTTGTAAGGTTTTAAACAATAACTTATTTATTACATTTTAGGAACTATTTACACTTTCTGTTAAGCAGGTCTAACCCACTGCTGACATGATGCTGTTTCTCCTTCTTCAGTCTCTATCACGTGATCTCTGACATCATCACAGTGGGAGGTGTTACTCACATTGTCCCAAACATTAACCCTTTTAGACCCTTATACTACACCCACCACCTCCTTAACTTCAGAGATGGTGAAGTCGCCTCCCCACTGCGAATACCCAGGCTGGAGGAATGACAATCGTTTTCCCTTGACCAGAACGATGGCCTGTGGAATCACCATAGCAACCATTGCCTGTAGGTGCTGAGGTGTGGTATTCTGCACTCCTGCAGAAACAGCAGATCAGCTTTGACTTTGGCAAGGTACCCCAAGGTCAAAACACATCGCGTCGTGGACTTAATGCTATGCACATTAATGGAGGGCAATCTTTAGACTCAATAAAACAATATGTTGCTTACCACTCCAGGGGCAGAATTTTACAAGTGTGCCACCAATTGCGGTGTCACACTTTGAAGATGGCGGTCTGCCTGTGCGGATCGCCCGTCACTGAGCCCCCGCTATATTATGCGTGGTGGCTCATTAGCAAGGAGGGGACGGAAGGCCCGCCCTCGATAATGTAGAGGGGGAGGGCGCACCGGCCCCAGCAACGGTGTCCAGTGCCACTGCACAGATGCCGGCATCGGCACCATTTTTAAAGAGCTTCAAGCCCTTCAGGTAAATTTTCATTTTTACAGGTCCTGCTGCAAAGAAAATGGTAAATAAAATTTAATTTAAACTTTGCAACCCCTCTCCCTCGCCTCCCCCCCGCCCCCAACTGAGTTCTCAATAAATAAAATTACCTATCCCCCGGAAAAATACTTTTTAATATGCCGAACTTTCATTCGCCACTCCACCGCCCCCCCCGCCTTCAGCATCTTTGATCCTCAACCCTTTCCCACCTTCCCACCATCCCCACAACCAATCAGAGCGGTTTTCCCCCCTCCCCCACCTCCCGCCCTGCAAATTTCACTCTATGGTGCCCACCAGTGTCATGCCCGGAGATCAGATGGCGCGGGAGTTCTGGCCACCGGCCGAAATATCGGCGTGGATGGCCATCGGGTCAAGGTAAGTTATTTTGCATTTATTTCAATTCATTTTAATATTTAAATGAAGGGGTGGGCCACACCAAGGCCTCGCCGCCGCCACTAAAATGTGGCGGGGCCTTCCCAGCATCGGGGGTTGTGGCGGGCCTCTCCCAGAAATATTTTCCGGGGCCCCCCACCACGACCCCCGACATCGAGGGGCTAGTATAATTCAGGCCCAGGTGGCTGTGCTTGTCCCAGCACTTGGCTATGTTCCTGCATACCCATAGCATTCACAAACTGTTGCACTGTTGTTGGGATGAGAAAACCGTCCCAGTCGCTCATGGGAGGATTGTTCCACCAGGTTGACATCGGGGGTTCAAGTACGCAGGGAAGTTTGGACTATCCTCCGTTCTATGCAATCGTAATCTTTCGTGTCTTTCAATTAAATGTATACTCCCATTCCTTGTTTTCTTCAAAGAAAGTATCACTTCCACATTAAATTGCATCTGCCACCTGGCTGCCCATTCCACTAATTTATCTATGTCATCCACAGTCTTTAACCAGCCTCCTCATTGTTTGCCAAGTCTTCTACTTTTGTGTCATCAGCAAATTTCAAATTTGTGCTCCCTATACCCAAGTCGAATTCATTTGCATTTACAAAGAGCAAAGTGGACCCAGGACTGACCCCTGCTGCACGCTAAGTCATCCTTTTCTAGTCCCTGCAACACCCATTAACCCTCTTTCTTTTCTGTCTGCCACCTTTCAATCCATGCTGCTGTATTTCCTATTATACCATACTCCTGATTTTTTTCTAATAAGCCGTTGCTGAGACAGCTTCTAGAATGGCTTATGAAAATACTATAGCTACTGCGTGCCTTTTAAGTATCCAGTTGGTCACTTCTTCAAAAAAGCTCCAGGATTTCCCTTTGACAAATCTGTGCAGGTTGTCCTTAATTAAGGCATGCATTTCTAAAAGCTGAATAATTAGAATCATAGAGCGATACAGCACTGAAACAGGCCCTTCGGCTCACTGAGTCTGTGCTGACCATCAACCACCCATTTATACTAATCCTACATTAATCCCATATTCCCTACCACATCCCCACCTTCCCTCAATTTCCCCTACCACCTACCTACACTAGGGGCAATTTACAATGGTCAATTTACCTATCAACCTGCAAGTCTTTGGCTGTGGGAGGAAACCGGAGCACCCCGCAGAAACCCACGCGGTCACAAGGAGAACTTGCAAACTCCACACAGGCAGTACCCAGAACTGAACCCGGGTCGCTGGAGCTGTGAGGCTGCAGTGCTTGCCACTGTGCCGCCCCTTTTCTCAATTGAGGAAGTTAATTGTAGGAAAAGAAGTTAGCAACGTTCCACCTGAGTAATGAAGTTGTAAAACAAAATATCAACTAAGACTACTGAGAAACTATAGATAGATTCAACAGACAGTTGGATGAACAGATTGAAGGATGTGGTGAGAAGTGGTGCAAGTGGAGTTGGGATCAATTAATAAAGGGACAAACTTATTGGTTCATTGGCCTTTTACCATTACCAATAATTCATATATTCAAACGTAGCAATTGAAACTGAAAAGGATACTGATTTGCCTTGATTTTACTTGGAAAGGTTCCAAAATGGATACTGAAGCAGCCCAGATCCATATGCAACAAGACCTGGACAACATCCAGGCTTGGGCTGATAAGTGGCAAGTAATATTCATGCCACATAAGTGCCAGGCAATGACCATCTCAAACAAGACAGAATCTGACCATCTCCCCTTGCCATTCAATGGCATTACCATCGCTGAATCCCCCACTATCAACATCCTGGGTGTCACCATTGACCAGAAACTGAACTGGATGCTGTGGCTACAAGAGCAGGTCAGAGGCTGGGAATTCTGTGGTGATAACTCACCTCCTGTCTCCCCAGTGACTGTCCACCATCTAGAAGGCATAAGTCAGGAGTGTGATGGAATACTCTCCACTTGCCTGGATGGGTGTAGCTCCAACAACACTCAAGAAGCTCGACACCATTCAGGCCATAGCAGCCCGCTTGATTGGCACCCCAAACATTCACTCCCTCCACCACAGACGCACAGTTGCAGCAGTGTGTACCATCTACAAGATGCACTGCAGCAACTCACCAACGCTTCTTCAACAGCACCTTCCAAACCCGTGACCTCTACCACCTAGAAGGACAAGGGCAGCAGGTGCATGGGAACACCACCATCTGCAAGTTCCCCTCCAAGCCACTTATCATCCTGACTTGGAACTATATCACCGTTCCTTCACTGTACCTACACCCCAAGGACTGCAGCGGTTTAAAAAGGCAGTTCACTACCATCTTCTCAAGGGCAATTATGGATGGGCAATAAATGCTAGCCTAGCCAGTGATGCTCACATCCTCTGAACGAACAAAACGCATATTGGGGACAATTTTCAACTGCAGCTGGGACAAAAAACTGGCGGGAATGGATCAGTTGATCACCTGATATTCCTTTCATTTTCATCTTTGACTCCTCTGGCACCATGAGGGCAATGGATAAAGGAGTCCCACACATATAAAAGGACTACAAGGAAATATCATGGGAGCCGATAGGTTACCTTGACCGCAGAGAAGCTCTATGGTTCAAGGAGGTGACAATCAGCGCCACAGCCTCTTTCATCCATAGATTGTGCGCTGCATTCTTGGCAGGGTTCCAGCTCCTGGCCACAAACAGATCATCTCTTCCAGCTCCCTGAAGTTTGCTGCTCATTAATGCAATCTGGTAGGCATCCTTGTTGGCCTGTCTCTGCTGCTGCAATTATCCCTTTAATCAACAACAGGCTTTATATTCTGTTGATAGATCAGGTTCTCTGCCTCTCCTCTGTTCACAGTGGAGTCAGCACTACAACTAAAGGAGGGTGGAAGTCCCACTCCTCCCCATTTCCAGCAGCACTATTGGAGTTTTGGGTACACTGTGTTTAAAGAAACAAGGCCCTGATATTAATGTGAAGGCAGCTTTTGAGTGGTGATGTGGAATTGCGCGGGATAATATCTGGAAGTCAAATCAGCATATTGGATTCTCCAATTTCAGCTTGATTGAGTCAGTAAATTTTGACTTGGGCTTTTTGCGTCTTCAAGCTCTGCAGCAGGCATGATACGTACACGAATGATACAATCTCAGTTCTATTTAAAGGGCCAATGTAGAAATGAAATTAAAGAAGCCAGGAGGTTATTAGGATGGATGCACATCGAGCAAGGGAGCATCCAGATTCAATGATGCAGCCCAGGAATTACTGCAGGGTGCAATCAGGAGGAGGAGGGACATATATTTCCCAGCAATGGGAGGAAGAAACCTGCGGCTCTCGTCAAGAAGGTAAGTTTGGAGGTGGCTGAGGAAGTGAGCAGCAAGAATGTTATGCTTAAGTCTTGGATGTAGTGTAAGAAGTGGTTTTTAATTACTTAACCAGGTCAGGAAAAGTGAATACATTTGCTGATTAAACTATATCCTATGCTTTACTCACATTCGCTTCACTCTCTCCCATCAGCATACTCCATCACACCGTTCTTCACACTCACTCAACTTTCAGAAGCACCACAGCCTTCTCTTTCTATTCACCTTATCACTTCCCCATTTAGCTAACCACCATTACGGCTCACCCCAGTCCTTGTGCAATGTGATGCATCTGTCTCATAGTCGCCCTCATTTCACTGCATCCATCGAGTGAATATCTTACCTTCATTCACTCACAGGTCTGTTTTTCCATCCCTTGAGAAGAGCGTGAAATGCAAGGGAAAGGGAGAGGGACAGGACTGGAAGTGGGCCATCACAAGTACTGCAGCTAACAAGTACAGAGAAGGATGCCATAGAGATAAGTGGTACATCTGCTGTCCTCTCAGTCAGAGGTGGAGAGACAGAGAACTCACAGACAGCTGGTGACAGAATTACAAATATCTCTGATGCACAGGACTGGATTTTTGGCCTACACGGAGGTCTGGGAGCAGAGTGGGGCAGGAGCTAAAAGTAGCCCCGCCAGCCGGTGTGCTAGTTCCCTGACTCCATCCTGCCGCTGTCCCATTTTTGTAGAGCCAAGATTGGGAGAGTGGGGGGTAGCCGATCAGACTCATCAAGAGTCACTTGAGGCCAATTAAAGGAGGGCAAAAATTCTAGTCGAACTCCAGCTTTCCACAGGCTGCGGGGGCCAGTTTAGTTGCCTGGAGGCGGCCTCGAGGCCCTCTCTGCCTGCCTGAGTGCAGAGCAGCCACAGGCTACCCTATAGAGGAGCTCCCCTCCTCCCACAGTGGTGGCCTGGCTGTAAAAGTGAGTTTTTAATTTAAGATTTAAAGAAGTTGTAGAGAGGGTGCCTCCATATTGAAGCACCCTTTCTTTTACTTACCTTCCATTGCAGCATGCTTCTCCTTTTAAGCTGGAAGGCCTCTGATGGGCCCTCCAGCTTTGAGAACCTGCCCGCTGTCCTTAATGGGATGGCGAACCTGTCTCCAGGCCAATTAAGGTGGTGACCCTGTGAAAATCACAATGGGTGACTGTTTCCCCTCAGGAAAAAGGTTCAGCACATGTAAACAGTCCTGACCTCTGTTTCCTGCCCCCCAGAGGGAAAATCCTGCCCACAGATTCTGACTTTATTTAATCAACGACTGAACCATGAGTATGGTGACTGGCAAGATCATGACTTTGCCACAACTAATTTATATCCCTTTCAGGGCCTTCACTCATACAGCAGGTGTCGCTTGGTAAATGATTCCTCAGGAGACCTGAGTCCTACTGAGGGTTCACTGTCACAGGACGTACAGGCATGTTCCAGCACAAACACTGTCACTTTGGTGGTTCCAATTAGAGTTAGTTCGATTTTCACTTAGTCATTCACAACTCACAAGTGAGCATGAGCAGACACAGATGGCAAGGATTGCTGTGGAGAGTCTGCGTCAAGGGGTGTAATCCTTTCCAAGCTCTGGTCAGCTGGACACAGATGCTGAACCCAGGGGCTATCATTGAGACAGAGAATTCTAGATGTGCATCTGTAACTTAGCCAGGTACTTGATGTTTCACGCACATTCTCCACAATAGCAGAAAGGATCTGCGATTCCAACTGGTGGATTGGTGGTGCAGGGAATTGTGGGAATGTCTGCTGTGGAGAAAGAGTCCATTCAAGCAAGGCTTTAAAATGAATTCCGGTAGGCCCTGACCACAGCTGTGCAGACTTTGGATGCTACTCGTCTGTCATCTTAACAGGACGACAAATACCTCATTGTGGTCCAGGGATAGGCACCAACATGTTGCACCACAACATTTGACAAAATTATTGACTCAGTCCAAGGACATGAGGGCAATTAATCTGAATATAAAGTGTATAGCCAATCTAATGCCATCAAAACACAGTCTGATTTAAAACACATTTCTCCCTATAAATAAAGTAGCTAAGTATACAAACTGCAATGAGGAGCAGCACAACTGTATTAGCTGGCTAGCAAGCGAAATAGTATGTAATGCCAATGCGAATTACTTTTGTTAACAGAATAGAGCTAGCTACACCATGTCACGGGGTGGTAGATGGACCTTGTCAGATGACCGCTGTGGATTCACACTGTGTCATGGGTGCAAACTCATCCAATAAACCATAAAACTCAAGGAGAAGAATATTATTGTGATTATTGAGGTGAGGCAGTAGAAAAATCAGCAATAGGAAGACAGACCATTTCTCACACTGCTGATATCACAAGACAATTTAGTCCGTGGTCAATGTTTGTGCAACTTCTCCACCTGCTTGTAATATGTGTCTGGACACAGAGCAGCCAACAAAAGGGCAGTGATCTCCAAATCAGGAGAATTTTATAGGATGGAGCAGATAGTACTTCAGAAGTGTCATGTAAAACAGAAAATCAGAGTGGGACAGGAAGGAACAGAGGGATTAATGGTAGAGAGCCAAGACTAGTTTATTCATCTTAACATGTTGTTAAACTAGGTCCTGGATTCTAAAATACAGAAGCCACAGAATCTGTCATGGACAAAATGTCATGCTAACCGAAGCTAGTGACAAAATTAGATAAGCACAAGTACAAATAAAGAGCACTCTTCAGTTACTCCAATGAAGTGATTCTCTTAAATTCACTTGTGTCTATATCTCAGTCAATTACTGTCGATTCCAATTCAGCTCTGACAAGATAATTATTAACAAAAAGCTTTTCTGCAAAAAGTTGAGCAGTTGTTACTGCATGTATTATTCAATTACAAAATGTTTAGTCACTGTCTATAATATTGTACTCCAGACTATTCAATTTATGTCCAAACCAAGTCTCTTACCTGTTCGGAAAGGTGCACTTATAATGTAATATAATTATATGATACAAACAACTTTCAAGTGACATTGGCCACTCATGTTATCTGCCCTTAAACTGGATAGTAAATGATCCACATTGCAGTTACTGATCTTTGACATACTTGTAAAACTTGTCCTTTAATCCAATTCGCAGCAAAAAAAAAATCAGTTAGTGACTGTTTCTAACATGGTCATTGAAACATAATAAATTTTTACTATGTCTCACCCGATAGTTTTTAAAACTGCAAATGCAGCATGGATTTTGTTACGGAATTGTAGACAATTCATCACAGATTAAGATTTATTAAAGCTATCCATTACATTGTCTTTACTAATTATTGTATATGGATCAGCAACGTCATGTTTTCACCAATATCACTCAGCCCTAATACACTGTACTCTTTTATTCATGAGGAACTTACAGTGCTGACCTCTGGAGATGAATTGGATTTTCTCGTCTGATTTCCCCTTTATACAAGTTCTGGAAAAATGTGATTCCAAATGGATAGCTGTGGAATAGTGATATTTATATAGAAATAAAAGTCCAGTAACTTTGAACACACCACTGAGCTTGTGTTCCAAGTGAAAGTCGAGACATTCCCTCAGTGACATTTGTCATTTTAAAATGAATTTACATAACACAAGCCTTTAAATTTGTGTTTTAAAACCTAGCTGCTAAGTTATTTTAAAACGCAAGGTTAAAGGTATGGAGCAGGGATGTCCAACCTTTTTGTGTGGGGGGGCCACATTACAATTTTTGTCTTACATAGGGGGCCGGTGAGACAATTTCAGAAAGATAAAGATATTAAATACTTATATTACTGTTAATTGAAACAACAACAAATGTGCATTTTTGTGAAGACACTTTAAATGAAAAGACTAATTTATTGACTTACTTTCTGGTCACAATGTTGGACAACGATTTAGTGAGAAACCTGGCATTTTTTTGCTTGCACAAGTAGTGAATGTCTGCCCGCACACTTGTAGCAATGCAGAGTATTCCAGATAGACGTCCATCTGTCAGGACTGATCTTGGTTGCCCTCTCTCCCTCCTCTCTGTCTGTCTGTCTCTCTGTTTCCCTGTCTCTCCCCCTCCCTGTCTGTGACCTTCTCTCTGTGTTCCCCCCCCCCCCGTGTTGTCTCCTGCTCTCTGTGTTGTCCCCCCTGTGTTGTCCCCCCCGTGCTGTGCCCTCCCATGTCATCACCCCTCTCTGTGTCGTTTCCCCCCTGTGTCACCCACACTGTCCATCCTTTCTGTCTCTGTCCCCCACCTCTCCCTCTCTCTGTCCCCCCACTCTTGCTCTCTCTCTCCCCTCTCTCTCTCTCTGTCCCCCCTCTCTTTCCCCCTACTCTCTCACTCTCCTCTCACTCTCTCCCCTCCACACTCTCTCTCCCCCACACTCTCTCTCTCCCCCACACTCTCTCTCTCTCCCCCACACTCTCTCTCTCCCCTACTCTCTCTCCTCCACTGTCTTTCTCCCCCTTCTGTCTTGTCCCCACTTTCTCTCTCTCCCCCTGTCGCTTTCTCTCTGACTGTTGCTGAGATTGGGAATCTCACTTCCAAACACTGGACAGCTTCGGGGCTTTCTGGCAGACTTTTAAAAGAAATGGAACCCGCCAGAAAACCCCATATCTATCTAAATAGGGAAGCGCTGTTTTGCTTCAACACCTATTTTTTTCATTCATGGGATGTGGGCGTTGCTGTCTAGGCCACCCGCTGTGTAGTTGCAGTGGCACAGCCGATCACAGGACAAGTGGGTGTGCCACCATTGTTTGCACCTGCTTTTTTACTCATTCCTGGCATGTGGACGTCGCTGGCCAGGCCAGCATTTATTGCCCATCCCTAATTGCCCTTGAGAAGGTGGTGGTGAGCTGCCTTCTTGAGTCCATGTGGGGTAGGTACACCCACAGTGCTGTTAGGAAGGGAGTTCTAGGATTTTGACCCAGTAACAGTGAAGGAACAGTGATATTGTTCCAAGTCAAGATGGTGTATGGCTTGGTGGGGAACTTGCAGGTGGTGGTGTTCCCATGCATCTGCTGCCCTTGTCCTTCTAGGTGGTAGAAGTCGTGGGTTTGGAAGGTGCTGTCGAAGGAGCCTTGGTGTGTTGCTGCAGAGCATCTTGCAGATGGTACACATTGCTGCAACTGTCCGTTGGTGGTGGAGGGAGTGAATGTTTGTGGGCGGGGTGCTTGTCCTGGATGGTGTCGAGCTTCTTGAGTGTTGTTGGAGCTGCACCCATCCAGGCAAGTGGAGAGTATTCCTTCACACTCCTGACTTGTGCCTTGTAGATGGTGGACAGGATTTGGGGATTCAGGAGGTGAGTTACTTGCTGCAGGATCCCTAGCCTCTGACCTGCTCCTGTAGCCACAGCATTTATATGCTACTCCAGTTCAGTTTCCGGTCAATGGTAACCCCTAGGATTTTGATAGCAGGGGATTCAGAGATGATAATGCCATTGAATGTCAAGGGGAGATGGTTAGATTCTCTGTTGTTGGAGATGGTCATTGCCTGGTTACTTGCCACTTATCAGCCCAAGCCTGGATATTGTCCAGGTCTTGCTGCATTTCTACACGGACTGCTTCAGTAACTGAGGAGTCGCAAATGGTGCTGAACATTGTGCAATCATCAGCGAACATTCCCACTTCTGACCTTATGATTGAAGGTAGGTCATTGATGAAACAGCTGAAGATGGTTAGGCCTAGGACACTACCCTGAGGAACTCCTACAGTGATGTCCTGGAGCGCAGATGATTGACCTCCACCAACCACAACCATCTTCCTTTGCATTAGGTATGACTCCAACCAGCGGACAGTTTTCCCCCTGATTGACTTCAGTTTTGCTAGGGCTCCTTGATACCATACTCGGTCATATACTGCCTTGATGTCAAGGACAGTCACTCTCGCCACACCTCTTGAGTTCAGCTCTTTTGTCCATGTCTGAATCAAGGCTGTAATGAGGTCAAGAGCTGAGTGGCCCTGGCGTAGCCCAAACTGAGCGTCACTGAACAGGTTATTGCTAAGCAAGTGCTGCTTGATGGCACTGTTGATGACACTTCCCATCACTTTACTGATGATTCGGAGTAGACTGATGGGGCGGTAATTGGCCGGGTTGGACTTGGCCTACTTTTTGTGTACAGGACATACCTAGGCAATTTTCCACATTGCCGGGTAGATGCCAGTGTTGTAGCTGTACTGGAACAGCTTGGCTAGGGGCGCAGCAAGTCCTGGAGCACAGGTCTTCAGTACTATTACCGAAATATTGTCAGGGCCCATAGCCTTTTCAGTATCCAGTGCCTTCATTCGTTTCCTGATATCACGCGGAGTGAATCGAATTGGCTGCAGTCTGACATCTGTGATGCTGGGGACTTCAGGAGGAGGCCGAGATGGATCATCAGTTCGGCACTTCTGGCTAAAGATTGTTGCAAATGCTTCAGCCTTATCTTTCGCACTGATGTGCTGGGCTCCCCCATCATTCAGGATAGGGACTTTTTGTGGAGGCACCTCCTCCAGTTAGTTGTTTAATTGTGCACCACCATTCATGGCTGGATGTGGTAGGACTGCAGAGCTTAGATCTGATCCGTTGGTTATGGGATCGATTAACTCTGTCTATTGCATGCTGCTTATGCAGTTTGGCACACAAGTAGTCCTCTGTTGTAGCTTCACCAGGTTGAGACCTCATTTTGAGGTATGCCTGGTGCTGCTCCTGACATGCCCTCCTGGACTCTTTATTGAGCCAGGGTTGGTCTCCTGGCTTGATGGTAATGGTAGAGTGGGGGATATGCCAGGCCATGAGGTTACAGATTGTGGTTGAGTACAATTCTGCTGCTGCTGATGGCCCACAGCACCTCATGGATGCCCAGTTTTGCATTGCTAGATCTGTTTGAAATCTATCCCATTTAGCACGGTGATAGTGCCACACATGATGGATGGTATCCTCAATGTGAAGGTGGGACTTCGACTCCACAAGGACTGGGCGGTGGTCATTCCTACCAGTACTGTCATGGACAGATGCATCAGTGGCAGGCAGATTGGTGAGGACGAGGTCAAGAATGTTTTTCCCTCTTGTTGGTTCCCTCACCACCTACCGCAGACCCAGTCTAGCAGCTATGTTCTTTAGGACTCAGTCAGCTTGGTCAGTAGTGGTGCTACCGAGCCACTCTTGATGATGGACATTGAAGTCCCCCACAGAGTACATTCTGTGCCCTTGCCACCCTCAGTGCTTCCTCCAAGTGGTGTTCAACATGGAGGAGTACTGACTCATCAGCTGAGAGAGGGCGGTAGGTGGTAATCAGCAGGAGGTTTCCTTACCCATTTTGACCTGATGTCTGGAGTCGATGTTGAGGACTCCCAGGGCAACTCCCTCCCTACTGTATACCACTGTGCTGCCACCTCTGCTGGGTCTGTCCTGCCGATGGTGAAACTGACACTTGCGATTTTTTAAAAAGCTGGTCTATAGAAGCCACTGGGAAATTTCTCAACCATGAAATTACCAGTCACAAACCTCAAAATTGCTTACCATGGACACTGGTGTCCATGTACGGACATGTTGCCGACCCCTGTTGTGGTCTTATAGTGCGTTGCTGATCTTCACCAAGCTTGTCTGTGGCAGAGTCATCAGAGTGATGTGTCGGTGAACCAGGAGAGGAATGATGCCGAATAGGGAAATGGAAGTGGAATTTCCACGCAAAGTGCTCCTAACTTCTTAGCCGCTGCCCCCACCCCCGGCAACCCACCCTCCCACCCCTCCTCGTGACCCTACTCCTGGCTAGTGCCCAACATGCTGCTTCATCTCCTGATGGCTGAGTCTTCTGCATCGGTGCAGGTGGAATAGCCTTGGGAGGACCCTCACGGCCTCCAAAACTCAGAGGATATCGACCAAGAGCATCTCAGCAGTCAGAGCAGGGAAACAAGCAGCTTCCCTCTAGCTCTGCTGATGCCACATGGATGCACCATGTAGAAACAGTAGGAAGCATAAGAGAAAGCTAATGTAATTCACCAAATGTATGCACATGTGTGTTTGACAAAATGTCAATTGTTAAATTATCCTTTCTAATAATGACATATAAAATTTATAGATCACTTATTGATTAGCACCATTTCCATGTCTTGCCCATTATTGTGTTCAGCAAATGGTCAACTCACCCTTTCAATGCGTGGAATAGTGGTTGAGGGACTGTTTAGTGTGGGGGGAGAGGTTGGTACTGGTGGTAGGAGCAGATTAGAGGATTTCATTTGTGGTGTGATCCTCCACTAGCTGAACCTTCATGATATTAGGGCATCCCTGGCATTCCAAGCTGGTCCGGTGATGGATGCCCCACCTTCACCCTCCTTTTTCCATGTTCTTTTCATTGAAACATGAATAATGGGCATGCTAGTCATCCTCTACCTGCAGTCCTCTCTGCTGCGCAATGTTATACAGAACGCAGCACACCACTATGTTTCTGGAGCCCCTTGCTGGCAAATACTGAAGGGTGTCTGTAGAAATATCTAGCCACCTGAACTGTATCTTCAAAATTCCAATGGCTTGCTCTATGATGCACCTGCTGGTGATATAGCTGTCATTGTAGTACTCCTGTGCTTCATTGGTGTCATGAACCAAGTTTGAAGGGGTATCTCTTATCTCCTATGAGTCAACCCTTAAATCTGTTTCCTGGAGTGAAAAGGTCTGGGGAGGAGAATTAGATAAGGCCTGAAAACGGGCATGGGTATTTTCTTGCTATAGAGGGAGTGCAGTGAAGGTTTACCAGACTGATTCCTGGGATTGCGGGACAGACATATGAGGAGAGATTGAGTCGGTTAGGATTATATTCGCTGGAGTTCAGAAGAGTGAGGGGGAATCTCATAGAAACCTATAAAATTCTAACAGGACTTGACAGGGTAGATGCAGGAAGGATGTTCCTGATGGTGGGGAGTCCAGAACCAGGGGTCATAGTCTAAGGATACGGGGTAAACCTTTCAGGACCGAGATGAGGAGAAATTTCTTCACCCAGAGAGTGCTGAGTTGTGGAATTCGCTACCACAGAAAGCAATTAAGGGCAAAACATTGAATGTTTTCAAAAAGGAGTTGGATATAGCTCTTGGGTCTAAAGGGATTAAAGGGTATGGGGCGAAAGCCGGAACAGGCTACTGAGTTGGATGATCAGCCATGATCATAATGAATGGCGGAGCAGGCTCGAAGGGCCAAATGGCCTACTCTTGCTCCTATTTTCTATGTTTCTATGATATGCAATTAACCCATGCCTGGTCACTGCGATTCAGATAACAAACAAACTCATGCTTTCTGATCATAATCATGATTGTAGTGTGCAGCCCAGCAGTAAATGTGCTGCTGAGTGGCTGCACACCTGACCAGCTAGTCTCCATTACTTAAAGCCAGCTTGCACCTCTTAAAGGGGAGGTGCATTCTGGATGCAGCAGGTGCTGGAAGTGGTTGGGGAAGAGAATCTGACCACCATGAAGAGTGAAAATGACTCAATAGGGCAGAGAGCATGCTCCAAGGTTCTCTGATGAAGCACTGGAGGCCTTGGTGCAAGAGGTGGACAAGAGGACAGAGATCCTCTAGCCACAGGGGGTAACAGACCCTCCAGACAGACACTGAGAAGGCAGTGGGAGTAGATAACCTTTGCTGTCAATGCAAGCACTGTAGCCCTGAGGTCCTGGATGCAGTGCAGAAAGAAGTTTAATGAACTTACACAAGGTCAAGTTTGGTAAATGCATCTTCAAATGACATATCCTTGTAAATGAACCACTTGCCTCAGGCACAGCTCAATTCACCACAATCCACATGGTACATTGGCAGTCTTTCCAGAAAGCCTGCTGTCACTGTCAAGGAGCATGGAAGAGTCCAGCACCAACTTGGCACAGGGCTTTGCATAGACCTTGGAGTTCTTTCCAGTAAGGACGTGCTGGGCAACCCCATGGGAACACTTGCAGATCCAGTGATGCAGTGTCTGATGGCTGATGTCTCAGCTTCCATTGCAGCACAAACAGACACCATCCAACGTTTGAGTGCTGCAGTGGAAGCTAGACTGAGATCATGCAATCTCAGCTTATTGCCATGCAAGGGCAGCTTGGTGCCATGCAGGCACAGACTGCTGCCATCATGGCTGCAGATACCAGTGCTCAAAGGGGCTTACAAGGTGTTGCAGCAGTACAGCAATCTGTCCTCCAACAGATTACTAGGATTGCTGAGGTGCCACCCGAGAGAGAGGCAGTGGCTCCATGGAGCACAAATCTGCTGTCCTCCCTCAGGGTGAAAGCATTCATCCTCCCAGCATTGCCACGCCACCAGTGCCCTTTTTGTTGCTTGTTAGCCAGTCAACCCAGACTGCTGCCACCCATGCTGAGGTGATGGGGTTGGAAGCAGGGCCTTCTCGGACCAGACCTGCTTCACTATCCCAGTGCTGCAGCCACTGGGGTAGCACTGCATAGGAACAGTAGGACAGGCAAAGATACCCACAAGATAAGGGAATGTACAAGGGTGAATTGTTGACTTTTGCATAGAAAATTGGATGCTTTGTTTGATAAAGTTGGTTTCGAATGGTTGTTTTGTGATAGCTGTTATTTCAGGATTGTGGCTAAGAGGATGTTATGATTGTCAGTGATAGAGGGAAGGTAAGGTGTGTGACTGTTGTAGAATGGAGAATTGGGGTTGTGTTCACCAGTACCTCTTCTCCACCCTCACCTCCAACAACACGTTCGAGAAGGTCATGGACTTCTTTGTCAATAAGATTGAGAGCCTCTGCCATTTCCCTCCTAGTCCACTGGGCCAAATTTCCTCCAACTTCCTCTAAGCTTCCCCCCTGTCCTAGTCCTGAACTTGCATGGTTCTGTACTCGTCCCTCTCCAGGCGCATCTTGTCCTGCTCCTCCTGCTCCCTCAACCCTATTCCCACTAAACTTCTGACCACTCAATTTCCCCTCCTGGTCTCCATGTTAGCTAATATTAACAGTTCTCCCTCTTAAGGTACTATCTCCTTCTCTTTCAAATCTGCCATCATCCCTCTCCTCAAAAAAAAACAAACCTTGACCACACCCGTCCTTGCAAACTACTGCCCCATCTCCAACTTCTTTGTCCTCTCCAAAGTCCTTGAATGTGTTGTTGCCCATCTTTCTGAGAACTCCACGTTTGAATCCCCCGAATCAGGTTGGACCATAGTCAGTTGATGTGATCATGGACAGTATGACCAAAATAGGAAATGCGTTGGTTGCCTCCTCCCCTCATCCTGCTCCTCCCCATCTTCATCCTCCTCTTCAGCTGCTCATCCTATCCCTGATAGCAAGGGCTGTGGCTCTCATAATGTCAAGGTTGTGCAGAATACAGCAGACCATAACCAATCCTGACCCATGCTTCAGCGAGTACTCCAGGCTGCAGGCCAAGGGGGGATGGTCAGTACTGCACCCATGAATGTGAGCGAGTGATTCGACCAGAATACTTGAAGCCAGAACCAAGGCCTTCACCATGTGCAACACCATTCCCTTTAAACAGCACTAAAAAGATACACAGCACTTCTATGAACTCAAACAGAACCAGTAGAAACCAATGAGCGACCAACCTGAAAGTAGTTGTTAATCCTTTTAAATAGCATTTGGGGGTGGCATTCGTCCTGCTGCTGAACGCATGTTGAGCTGTGCATTTTTAAGAGAGGGTGTGCGCTGGACTGGTGAGGTCAAAAATGGCAGCATCAAATTAGTGTTACACGCTGACTGACTACACAATCTGCCGACCCTGCATATTGAAAGTGTGCATGAACAGCACACTCGCCATTTTGTTACCAAACTGGCACTCAGAGAACCGAAACTACGGAGCCAAATTTTGCAACCCTGGAATGTTAAACTGTCACAGTATGAAAGCATCATGATAGCTCTCAGAAAATCTGTTGCTCCCCTGCAGGAACCTCTTCTTGTGGTTGCACATCAGCTGCACATTAATGGAATAATATCCCATGCAGTTGATGAAAACTTCTGGTTGCTGTGGTGATGCTTGGATTACCACATATGTGCAATTGATGGCACCCTGTACCAGAGGGAAGTCAGCCAGAGAAGTGAATCCGAGTGCCTGCTCATTCTGACTATTGTCATCAAAGGGGAAATTTATATAAATCCCAGCCTTGGCAAGCAATCCATCCCTCACCTATCGTATGCATTTAAGCGTAGTCAACGGCGAGATCCTCAATATGTCTCCAGTAGTGCCCTGGAAGGAACCAAAGGCAAAAAAATTGTGGCGGTGGTGACTTTTACAGTCACTGGAAATGTGTAGCTGTCAGGTCCAACAGGTAGGAGTGTGGAGGTGTCTACGGCCACCTGACTGACAACCTCAGACTGTGAAAACTCTGTTCTTCCAAGAAGTAAAGGAAGCTGAGCCTCTGTCTGTATAGCCTGTTATGTGGGTGGTGGCTTCTATGACCTCAACCCTTCTGCTGTGAACCTCCCTCCTGTGTGCGTTTCTCCTTTGCACATCCCTGTTGTACAGCTGCTAAAAGCACCACAGCACAACATCATTGTCATGGATGGTGATGGTCTTCCTCTTTTGATGTACTGTCAAAAAACATCCAAGGTGTCTGCCATCTGGCTGTTGTCTGTTTGAAAGCCTCCAATGTTCTCCAAAAACTATCTGGTGACAAGAACTCGCTGCTAAATGTTTACCAAAGAGAACTGACAAAGCAGCTTTAAGAACAGAGCATTTATTAAGTTTGGGTTATCTTAAGTTGAATGATTCCCATGAATTACTTCTCCAACTTGCCTCCTTTTTACTGGTCAGTTTCTTGAGCTCCAGGAAACCCATGCTGGAGGTGTTAAATCTGAAGGAAAATTACATGCCTTGAAAAGGCCGTCATTTGCATCCAATTATCACCTGAAATGATGCCTATGTTGCCCGCTGTCCTGCATTAATGATCGCATTGACTCCAGTGAGCTTGGACATCCAATCGCTCTACACCTCCATCCCCCACCAGGATGGTTTGAGGGCTCTCCGCTTCTTCCTTGATCAGAGGCCCAACCAGTCCCCATCCACCACCACCCTCCTCTGCCTGGCTGAACTTGTTCTCACATTGAACAACTTCTCCTTCAACTCCATTCACTTCCTTCAAGTAAAAGGTGTTGCTATGGGTACCCGCATGGGTCCTAGTTATATCTGTCTTTTTGTGGGATATGTCGAGCATTCTTTGTTCCAGTCCTACTCAGGCCCCCTCCCCCAACTCTTTTTCGGGTACATTGATAACTGTATCGGTGCCGTTTCCTGCTCCCGCCCCGAACTGGAAAACTTTATCAACTTTGCTTCCAATTTCCACCCTTCTCTCACCTTTACATGGTCCATCTCTGACACTTCCCTTCCCTTCCTCGACTTCTCTGTCTCCATCTCTGGGGATAGGTTGTCTACTGATATCCATTATAAGCCCACCGACTCCCACAGCTACCTTGACTACACTTCTTCCCACCCTACCTCCTGTAAGGACTCCATTCCATTCTCCCAGTTTCTCCGTCTCCGACGCATCTGCTCTGATGATGCTACCTTCCATGACGGTGCTTCTGGTATGACCGCCTTTTTCCTGAACCGAGGATCCCCCCCACTGTTGTTGACAGGGCCCTCAACCGTGTCCGGCCCATTTCCCGCACCTCTACCCTCACCCCTTCCCCTCCCTCCCAGAACTGTGACAGGGTTCCCCTTGTCCTCACTTTCCACCCCATCAGCCTCCATATCCATAGGATCATCCTCCACCATTTCTGCCACCTCCAGCGTGATGCCACTACCAAACGCATCTTCCCCTCCCAGCATTCCAAAGGGATCGTTCCCTCCCCGACACCCTGGACCACTCCTCCATTACCCACACCACCTCGTCCCCTTCCCATGGCACCTTTCCCTGCAATCGCAGGAGGTGTAATACCTGCCCATTTACCTCCTCTCTCCTCACTATCCCGGGCTCCTTTCAGGTGAAGCAGCGATTTACTTGTACTTCTTTCAATGTAGTATACTGTATTCGCTGCTCACAATGTGGTCTCCCCTACATTGGGGAGACCAAACGCAGACTGGGTGACCGCTTTGCGGAACACCGCCGCTCAGTCCGCAAGCAGGACCCTGAGCTTCCGGTTGCTTGCCATTTCAACACTCCCCCCTGCTCTCATGCTCACATCTCTATCCTGGGCTTGCTGCAGTGTTCCAGTGAACATCAACGCAAGCTCGAGGAACAGCATCTCATTTACCGATTAGGCACACTACAGCCTGCCGGACTGAACATTGAGTTCAATAATTTCAGAGCATAACGGGCCCCCCATTTAAATTCTATTTTTAGTTATTTTTTCTTTTTTACATTTTTTACAATTTTATTTTTGTATGTTTATTTCATTTCATCTTAGTTTGTTCAGTTTGCTTACCCACTGTGTTTTTTTCATGTTTGTACTTGCTGCTGTTCAATCTTCAGTCCGTTAACACCCTATCTGTACTAATGCTTTGTCTTTCAACACACCATTAACATATTGTTTGCCTTTGCTCCATGACCTTTTGGTCAGCTATGTGGTCTTGACCAATCTTCACCTTCTCCTTTGTTATCTCTTGCCCCACCCCCACCTCACTTGCTTATAATCTGTGACTTTTCTAATATTTGTCAGTTCCGAAGAAGGGTCACTGACCCGAAATGTTAATTCTGCTTCTCTTTCCACAGATGCTGCCAGACTTGCTGAGTATTTCCCGCATTTCTTGTTTTTATTCCAGCGAGCTGACTGCTCGCACACAGTCAAAAGCACCTCAGTGAAATCCAGAAGTCAGTGCATTGGTGTTGGGTTGCTGCTGTGATTTTTTTTTTACAGAATTTAACTACCCACCTGCCCCCAACCCAGTGCTATAGGCTTAGAAGACAAAAGAAAAGTAAAAGTTCGCTCTGTGTTTTTTTAAGAGCAAGGGGAATGATGAAAGATTAAAAATAATCTACCTCCTCATTGTACAGAGTAAGGGTTGGGGGTGGCAAGTCTTGTTGATGTATACCTTGCTTTATTTTAAGGTAATATTTGGGATTTACTGTTCTTTTCTATTGACTTCAGATAGTTCAGCTTAATAACTAATGTAATATCTATGTTGTGTCATTGCTCCCATTTATTTATTCTTTTACCACCTAATAAATGAGCTTGGCAGTTAAAGCCCAAGTCAAAGTCTAAGGTAATTTTATTCCACCCCCTTTTAAAGACAAGAAAGATCCCACAAGGACCTAGGATTCAAATCAATAAATTGGAATAAAGTCACCACAGTCAAGTGGTTCTCTGTTTGATTTCTGGACACATTACAAATCTACTTATCTAGCTGGGCAAGTGAAAGCACCCTATGGAAGGACATAGGGATTAACAGCTAACCTATGGGAAACGATCAAGATGCTGAACCTGAACTCGACCTCACAACCCCCTCCCTCCCCAAAAAATCTACAGCAAAAAGCTTGAAAAACATAAAAATCAGAGCCTTGCTGAATTGTTACACATCCTGAACATTATAAAATGAAGTAACTGTACATTTACTGTAGTTCCTATTCCCTGTTGTTACCGTGTTTGTTGTTTGAAGTTGCTAGATAGAAGCAGTCTGCAGCAGACATTTTGCACATGTGATATACACAGGCTGAGATTGAAGGAGGTGACCTCCATGTTTTTGATGTACAGAATTCATAAATGCCATTGAAAGCCTGAGTTACCAGTCACTTTGGGAATCAGACTGATGAATGAGGTTAGTTTCAGCCAACTCAGGGTTGAGATACAATGGGGGCTGAATTTTGGTTGTTTAGTGTTACAACTGGACATCAAATTAGGACAAGCATGATTTTTTTAGAATACTAAATATAACATTAAGGAGAGATTTAAAAAAGAACTGGACAGGCTCCTGAGCAAAGATGATGTTTTCTGTTACAGGAGTAAATTCAGATTGTAATGAGTCATGGATAACCTCTGTTTCCTGGAGCTTAGCTTGATTGTTTTAGGATGCCGGATAGGAATGTCTTAGATTTTCCAGAATAGGCTGGCATTTTTTCTTTTTTTCTTACTGCTCCCAGATGATAAAATTGCTAATGGGTGGGTGGACAGTGTGCAAAGTTAGTTGGTTTGGGTGGGCTTCAGGATCCTGATCATCTTTACTTGACCTTTTTATATGTTCATAAAACATGGACCTTAAGGTCATTTTTTTCTCTGGTCTTTGAAGCTCCATGAAGTTGCGGGGTGGGGTTGGTGCAACATAAACTATGGAACACTTCTATAAAAGCATTATATCCTCCCCTCATCCCATTTGAAGGAGTTCCAGGAACTCCAGTGAAAACATATGGCCTTGACAATCTAATGAGAACCAACTGAGCGATACTGGTTAATGTGCAGGTCTCTCTCTCCATAACAAGTTGGATTATGGTGCAATTTTTTTGAAGTAGAGTATTCCATTGAGTTTCCAACCGTCTCGAAATTTCTGGGATTGTGCTGGTATTTTCCTATGTATTTAATATCCTACGTTCAGGGCTGTCTTGACAGAAAATACTTCCGCATAGGCATAAGCATACCTCAAATACACACTTGCATAAAATGTTCTGGGTAGCAGGGAGTGAAATGGTGGCCCTGTTAAGGATGGATTCTAAAACCTGGGCTCTCTAAGCTTGTAATACTTTGCCTAAATTTCTTTATTCACCTTCAGTTCAGTCTGGGCTAGACCACAAATTCCCATTGCTCTAATGGCTGTAAACTTCAAAGCCCTTTGACTTCTTCAAGTTAAAGACCTTACATGCAGACTTTGCAGAATCTGCTGAGTTTGCTTTTATTGCCCTCCTTTATTCTTATTTGAGAACCAGAAATTGGAAATTATTCTGTGGTATGTTGCCAAGAAATACAAGTTAAAAGCACTATATGGGAACCAAAGCACTTCTCTTTTTCATTCTCATAAATTTATTCTGTTGACTTGTTTGAGGGATTTTTCAATGTAGAGTTTAGCAGCTGTTCTACACCCTCAGGAGCAGTATCCAGATCCCACTGTGGAACTTCTATAAAGAACTTCACAATTTGCCAAATAGCTTTAACAGCAATAGAATTTTCTGTAAAGCCATTTCCTCCATCCTGTTCCTCCTTCCCCTCCTGACATATACACATTCAGTCATTTCTAAGGCTAACTCTTAATACGAACTGAAATGGCAGATTAAAAATTTTTGAATCACGTAGGAAGTCAATTCATAAACTGCTTCTCAATTTTGCTTTTGTCAATTGTCGCTTCTCAATTTTGCAGTGTCAAATTTGAACTGGGAGCAAGTACAGTTATTTCAGAATAGAAGGGATAAACCAGTAAACCTTTACACTCTGATAAAACTAGTATTTTGAGGGGAGGGATTTATCTCAGCATAGTAGCCATTAATTGCCCTCTTTTACCTCTTCCCCTCCACTACCCAGTTACAGTTCCAGTTGCACACATTGGTGTAACCATCCTAATTATAGTTTTGGTGGAATGATAGAAACAAATAAGAGGGCCAATGAAAGCTGCAATGCCCAGAAATATGTTTTTTCATTGTATTCACTAAAAGTTCAAATTCAAATATGATCCAGTTATTTTTAACATCTTGGTAGGTAACATGAAGATCTCAAATCATGTAATTTGTTTATACATGACATTGATCTCTGTTAGTTTTTCAGGGACTTGTGATGTGCAGTAGTGGAAGGAGGGGCACAGCTGTTCATTACAGATTTTTTAAATTTGCTATGACAATGAGAAAGTCCTGAAATGGATATTTTTAAAGTTAATTTATCTTCAATAGGATTTACCAAGTGCATGATGCTGTCTTATGTTGCATTAACCAATCATACTAGTTCTACATTTTTTTTTCAGTGAAAGAAGAAAGGGAGAACTTGCATTTATTTAGCACCTTGCACTTGCCCCAAAGTGCTTCACAACCAAAGTTGTAATGTAAGGAAATGCGGTACCAATTTTCACCACCCATACTCCGTTACGCTACTTCAACCCCACTTCTTCTGCATTCCCCCCAGAAAAAGCTTTCCTTCAAGTAACTTACAACTGCAACTCTCAAACTCTCTACTCCCTAATCTTTCACCCTCCATTTGCCACAATACTTCCACAACTGTTAATTTGCTCAACCACTTCCTCATCTCTGTCTTTGATGTCCTTTTCCCCAACAAAACCATCGCCATTCCCCATCCCAGTTGTTCCCTGATCCCATCCTCAACTTTCCTCCTTCAAGTTCAAGGGACACTAACTTGTGCACATTTGGCGCACAACTGGCTTGGACACCCATCACCAGATCAGTATGAGCACATCAAGCTCTGCTGGGCCCCTTTCAAAATAGCCCACTACTCTAGGATCATCCTGAAGGCAAACATAACCCCAGGCTCCCTTTCCCTATAACAAACAGCTTTCTTATACCCTTAGAACATATAGAACATAGAACATTACAGCGCAGTACAGGCCCTTCGGCCCTCGATGTTGCGCTGACCTGTGTAACCATCTGACCTACACTATTCCATTTTCATCCATATGTCTATCCAATGACCACTTAAATGCCCTTAAAATTGGCGAGTCTACTACTGTTGCAGGCAGGGCGTTCCACGCCCCTACTACTCTCTGAGTAAAGAAACTACCTCTGACATCTGTCCTATATCTATCACCCCTCAACTTAAAGCTATGTCCCCTCGTGTTTGCCATCACCATCCTATCTTCTTCACTCACCAAGGGATTAATTTGATCTTGAACATCATAAACAAACTGTTGCCATGACATAAACTGGTTGGGTCCATTCTGTTTTCTCCAGGAAGGCAGTGTAGAGATGATTTTCTCACAAAGGAATGTCATGGGTAGACAAGCAGAAAGAATCCGATTCCTTAATTCTAGAAGGTGATTTCGTAGCAGCTTCATGTCTTTAGATCCAGATGCACCAGCATCCAGCACAAATAATCTATCAGATATCTGCATATCATTTCCAAACCTACTTTTTATTTCTTTAAGAAGTGACAAATCTTTGTCATAACCAAATTCCCCTCCAAATGAACGGGGACAGTTTACAATATCTGCATGGGTGGCGACAAGAATAACCTGCAAAGGACTTTTCAGCTTCCCAGCAAATGCTATAGGCTCTTCTGCTGGAAGAAGAGATTTGAGGGAATTGATCCAAAAGGTCACTTGATTCAGTTGCATTTCTCCCCTGTCCCCTCCACTCATCTCTAACAATAAGTGTGAGGAGCTCATGAATTTATTTACATAAAAATTACAACATAGAAATAGGCTGTATCGGCCCAATTAATCCGTGTTGATGTTTAAGCTCCACATGAGCAGTAGTCCTAATCCCATCTAACTGCCCTGATCCCATATCATTCATTTCTCTTTATATGTTATGACCAAGGTTGGAGGAATGCACTGTCTTTCTCTAGATCCACTACTCCACTGGTCACAACATATATATAAATGTTTTACACAGTTACCGATATGGCCAATTTACCCATTTTACCCAATTTACCCAACTTTACCCATATTAGTTTCGGAATAAAAATCTGTCAACCAGGTTTCTTTAATAAACAACAAAATTGCAGATTTATTATACAACAAGACTTATTCAATAAAGATGCAAAGTTTATTAACATACAGTTTGAAATATGAAAATATAAATATCTACCCTTCTAACATATCCTTACAAACCCGTACACGCATACCAGTTGAAGAAAATAAAAGAAAAATGAAAGAAACTGGCTCTGCAGAGATCAACTTTTTAAAAAATACTTTCGCCAAGTTATTGTCAATTCTTGAAGAAAAAGGATAAGATATGGAATGTTCCAGATGGCTTTTTCAGTCTGGCATCCTGGTACACGTAGACTGGTGTCACTAGACACATGCGGTTGTCACTGGGATCTTTTCAGAAACAGCTTGTTCAGGAGATGTCGAGGAGTAGTCTTGCAGGCTTTTCACGAGAAATGCTGCATCCATTTCTCCAGCTCTCACAGTGGATTTTCAGAAGATTTTTAAAACAGATGGAAAAGGATGAGTTGGGTGGCTTCTCTCTTAGCAGGATACACACCAACTGAACTTCAAACAATATCCAAAAATGAAAATATCCAAAATAAAACTCCTAACAGCCATAAACCCAGACATGTGACTTCTCTACTTAGCTTAAGACATATGACTTCCAGTAAGTGTTTGTTTTTAAACAAAGTCCCAGATGTCCTTCCAGTGACTCTTTTAAAAACAGACCAAGTCCAGGCATCTTCTCAGGTATTTTCCACAGTCTTTTAAACGCAGTCTCTTTCCTCAAAAAAGAAATAATGGAAGCACCTTCATGACACTTTCCTTCAACCAGCCAGTGAATCAATTCTTTGTCTCCAAGATAGAGACTACCCATTCAGTTGCCTCTGCTGCTTCCTCTTTCATGGCCAATAAGGCCAGTCTACGTCATATTCTACAGGCCTCCAAATAGTGAGAGAGAGATGGAGGAGCAAATCAGCAGGGAAATCAGATATGTGCAAGAACTACAGAGAGGTGATGATTTTAGTTACTCTAATATTGATTGGGATAATGTTAGAGTAAAGGGTAAGGAGGGGGATGAACTTCTGAAATGTGTTCAGCAGAACTTCCTTGATCAGTATGTTCTCAGCCCAACTAGAAAGGAGGCATTGCTGGATCTGGTGCTGGGGTATGAGATGGGCCAAGTGGACCAAGTGTCTGTGGGGGAGCACTTGGGTAAGAGTGAACATCGTATCAGAAGGTTTAGACTAGTAATGTAGAAAAGCAAGAAATAAATTAAGGTAGAATGTCTAAACTGGAATAAGGCTAATTTCAAAGTGATGAGAAGGGATCTAGCCAGAGTAGAATGGAATCAAAGACAGACAGATAGAGCTGTATCAAAACAATGGGTTATCTTTAAGGAAGAAATGCTTCAGGTACAGGCTAGAACATTCTAACAAGGGTGAAAGATAGGGAACCGAAAAGAAGGCTCCTTGGATGGTAAGGGAGATAGAGATTATGATGAAACAAAAAAAGAGGGTGTATGATGCATGTCAGATGAATTCTTCAAGAGAGAACCAGGCCATATACAATAAGTTGAGAGGGGAGGTGAAGATGAAAATAAGACTGGCAAAGAAAGAACATGAGAATAGAATGGCAGTTAACATTAAAAGCAAACCAAAAATCTTCTACTAGCATGTAAATTGTAAGCAAGTTGTAAGAGGTGGAGTGGGGCCTATTAGGAACAAAGAGGCTAATATATGCTTAGAGGCACAAGGCAGGACTAAAATACTTAATAAGTACTTTGTATCAGTGTTTACTAAGGAAGAGGAATCTGACAAAATATTGGTAGAAGTGGATAGAGTAGAGGCAATGGATAGGGTAAAAATTGAGAGGGGGAGGTAATGAAAAGACTGGTAATGCTTAAGGTAGATAAGTCATGTCTGGATGACTTGCATCCCAGGTTTCTAAAGGAAGTGGGGGTGGACATAGCGGCAGGGCTTGCCATAATCTTCCAATCTTCCCTAGATATGGGGAAGGTGCCAGAGGATTGGAGAGTGGCAAATGTAACACCCTTATTCAAGAAAGGGTGTGAGGGCATTCTAGCAACTACAGGCCAGTTAGTTGAACATCAGTGGTGGGTAAAGTTTAAAAACAATTATCAAGAAAAAAATCAACTGGCACTTGGAGAGGTTTGAGTTAATTAAGGATAGCCAGCAAGGATTTGTAAAAGCAGATCATGCTTGACTAATCTAATTGAACTTTTTGATGAAGTAACAAGAGAAGGTTGATGAAGGGAATGTGGTGGATGTTGTCTATATGGATTTTAAGGAAGTGTTTGATAACATAAAAGGCTGACTAACAAAATTGAGGCTCATGGAATAGGAGGGCCAGTGTCCAATTGGATAAACATTTGGCTTAAGGACAGAAATCAGCAAGTCGTGGTAAATGGTTGTTTTTCAGACTGGAAGATGGTAGGCAGGGTCAGTGTTAAGACCACTGATTTTTTTGCTGTATATAAATGATTGGATCTTGGATTAGAGAATAGACTCTCAAAATTTGCCGGTGACACCAAACTTGGAGGTGTGGCAAACAGTGAGGATGATATGAACCACCTGCAACAGGACATAGATAGACTAACAGAATGGGCAGAAAGGTGGCAGATGGAATTTAATACAGACAAGTGTGAGGTGATTCTTTTTGGCAGAAGGAATAGGGAGAGGCAATGTATACTTAATGGCACAGTTCTAAAGAGTGTGCAGGAACAGAGGGTCCTGGGGATGCATCGATCTTTGAAAGTGGCAGGGTATATTGGGAGAGTGGTTAGCAAAGCATAGGGGATCTTGGGCTTCATAAATAAAGGCATTGAGTACAAAAGCAGGGAAACTATGCTGAACCTTTATAAAGCTCTGGTAAGGCCCCAACTGGAGTATTGTGTTCAGTTCTGGTCACCACACTTTAGGAAGGATGTGAGGGTCCTTGAGAGGGTGCAAAGGAGATTTACCAGAATGGTTCCAGGCATTTTAATTTTAATTACAAGGTTGGTTCGGAAAAGCTGGTGTTGTTCTCCTTAGTGCATTGGTGATTGAGAGGGGAGATTTAATAGAGGTTAACAAGGTTATTACAGGCTTAGATAAGTTAGGCAAGTAAAAACTGTTCCCATTAACTAATGGTACAAGGACTAGTGGCCACAGAATGAAGGTTCTGGGTAAGAGGTGAAAGGGGAATTGAAGAAGAACTTTTTTACGCAGTGAGTGGTAATGACATAGAACTCACTAATCACAAGGGTGGCGGAAGTGGAGACAATCAATGATTTCAAAAGGAAATTGGATGGCCACGTGAAGGAAATAAACTGGATTTCTCCGTGGAGAGCCAGCATGGACCCGATGGGCCGAATAGCCTCCTGTGTTGTAAATGACTCTGAATGACTCTTTGCTTACTTTCCCTTACTCTCTGCTTCTTCATTCTTTACTTTCACTTTTCTGTTACTCAGCTCAGGTCACTGCTGCTCAGTCTCCAATCAGTATATGAGCACCAGTGAAATGACTGGCATTTGCTGACATCCTCAGCGCAACAACATGATTCTGTGCACTTTTTCCAGCCGTTCCAGTGGGCATTTCGCTTATTCTCCAATGTAAAAAAAAAATGTACAGAAGAGTGTCTACTGAAAATCTATCCCACAGCTGTTTTTTGCTGAAGAATCTCATTGAGTACAGAAATCCCTGCGGAGATGCGAGCATTGGAATGCATATCCTGAGAAACAATTACAGTGCCGCATAAAATGCCCCTTTCCATCTCAGCATCTTGTGCCTGTGACTGGAGCAACAATGGCAACAATGATGCAGTGTCAGAAATATGAACCAAGCAGAAAGATAGAGATAAATCTGCCTTCAAGCAAATGCAGTAATTTAAGCATAACAGTGAACTTTAAATTTAAGTATAAAAGTAACATTTTAGCTTACAGATGGAGATAATGGCTAGCTGATTAAAGCACTCAAATTAATGACTGATCTTAATTTACTTTCCTGGCAAGATGGAGCTTCTGAATTCTTCCCCAGACAGTTTTCTTGATTAAGGCATCAGTACTCAACCATTAAAGAAAAAAATAATCCTTCCATCTGTAAAAATTGAACTGAGGAAAAAAAAAGATAGAAAGGATTTTAGAACATAAGACAGTCTGGAGGGAAAAAAGGCCAGTCCAGTCATACCTGCTCCCTCCAGAGTAAGTGTATTCTATCATGAGCTTCCCTTTTGCACCACCAGTTAACCCTCTACTCAAAGAACACTCAGCTCCTTCTCCTACCTCCTTTGAAAATAGATCAAGCAATGCTGTTAGATGTTTACAATCTTCAATGCTCCCCCCTACCCCACCTTCTCAACAGATACTTCGCCAGCTTTTTTGTATAGGTGCTAATTGACATTCTCTGAGTGTTTCATAGCTAGTCATAGCTCTTTAGCAACTTGCCCTTAAAAGTAAAATTTAAGCACTTTTGCAATTGCATTTTTATCTTGAGTGCAGAAATTGCACAAGACCTACAAATTTGTTTTAAAGTTTGTTCACTTGTAAACAATAAATAAGGTTAATTGTATTACATCCAAAAATGCTTGTTTTTCCTGTTTTGGGAAGAGAGGAGAGCCTTAGGTGTCAATCCAGACTCAGTTATGGCAATCTCACCACTCAGTCAGAAGGTTATGCGTCCAAATCCCTCTCCAGAGACTTGAACACACAACCCAGGCTGACGCTTCAGTGCAGTGCTGAGAGAGTGTTGTCTTTCAGGTGAGACATTAAACTGAGACCTAGTCTGCCCTCTCAGGTGGATGTAAAAGATGCTAAAAGTCAGATAGCCAGGCAGTGAGGGATAGAAATAGAGCCTAGTCTTGACATGGTTACAAGTTTTTACTTACAGAGACACACATTACAAACATGCACCTCCAAATTCAACAACCAGAGTTTCAACCTGCTCCTATATCTATGAGCATAGATTAATGAGATAGTTAATGCGTGCCACTTGAATACAATTAAATTTCCAATTAATGTATAATTAACAAACAATCCTATAAGCATTGTTCCAAGAAGAGCAGTAAGTTCTTTTGGTGTCCTGCTAAATATTTATCCCTCAATCAATATCACTAAAACATATGATCTGGTCACCACCAAACACATCTTCCCCTCCCCTTTCACCATTCCAAAGGGACCATTCCCTCTGCAACACCCTAATCCATTCTTCAATCACCCCTAACACCCCTCCCCTTTCCACAGCACCTTCCCATGCAAGCGCAGGATGTGCAACTCCCACCCTTTTATCTCCCCATTCTCACCATCCAGGGCCCCAAGCACTCCTTATGAGTGAAACAATGATTTAATGTACCACTTTCAATTTAGCGTACTGTATTCATTGCTCAAGATGCGGTCTCCTCTAAATTGGGGAGAACAAACACAGATTGAATGATTGCTTTGCAGAACACCTCCATTCAGTCTGCAAGTGTGACCCTGAGCTTCCAGTCACCTACCATTTAATTCTCTGCCCACCCCTACTCTGACTTCCATGTCCTTGGCCTCCTGCACTGTTCTAACGAAGCTTAATGGAAGTTCAAGGAACATCACCTCATTTTTAGATTAAGCACCTTCCGGACTCAACATTGAGCTCAACAATTTCAAATCATAACCACTCCTCCCATTTTTTCGAGAGCAGCTGTTGCTAATGATTTTGCCCTTGCCATTTACAGCTCCTCTACACCAATCTTTTGTTTCTTTACTTCTCCCATTATGATCCTCTTTTGACTTGCACTATCATCCCTTTTGTGATTTAATCTCTCCTCCCTTCCACTATATCACACTGTTCTTTCCTCACCTTCCCCCTTTCCCTGCCTCTGTACTTGCCTAAAACCTGTTACATCCCTAACTTTTCCAGTGCAGATGAAATGTGGACCTGAAATATTAACTTTTCTCTCTCCAAAGATGCTGAGTGACCTACTGAGCATTTCCAGCATTTTCTGTTTTTCTTTCAGATTTTTAGCATCTGCAGTATTTGCTTTTGATCTAGTCATTATCTCATTGCTATTTGTGGGACCTTGATGTGCGAAAATTGCTGCCTGGTCTCATGCATTACAACAGTGACTACACTTCAAAAGTACTTAATTAGTTGAAAAGGACTTTGGACATCCTGAGGTCATGAAAACTGCTATATAAAGGCAAGTTCTACCTTTCATCATTAAAGGAGCTGAGCATCATTTTATTGTTGATATGTCACAAGATTGGATGTGGAAGTATGTATACAAGTGGAACTTTGCATTTTGAAATTTTGTTGCTATTTAGGGCTAGAAATTGTAATGAAAATTTTTGGGAGGGGGGGGGGCAATTATTTACAACTTACCTGCACCCATTGCCATGGAGAGAGACAGATTTGGCGCTGTCTCCTCATTTACCTGATTGTAGTGTTGGTATGAACAGAGCTCGCGTTGATTGTTACCTGAGCACTCAGATGGGGGCTGAGCAGTGTGTGCTGTTTGCATGTGGTGCAGCCAGTCTGTTCTTCTTAAAGGCAGTCTGTCCCTCTTAAAGGGAAGCTTCACTGAATCACAGGAAACTGCTGCTGAATGGCATTGCTGCAATTCTGAAAAATGAAAATGGAACACCAGGGCAGTGAGAGGGCTACCAGCTTCACAGAAGCAGTGGTAGTGGCCTTAGTCATGGTGGTGCACAGGAGGAGAGACACCATGATTTCGCAATGACCCAGAATGCCCTCAAGGACAACCCTCGGAAGGGATTGGGAACAGGTGGCCATGGAGGTGAATTCCTGGAGTCTAGCCCCGAGGACCTGGCAGCAGTGTCACAAGAAGTCTAATCACCTCACATGGGTGGTCATGGTCAGTGAATGCATCTTTACATGACATCACCTACCCACCACACCATCAGCCTCTCATACTGCTCAATGCACCACACCCACATCACTCACCCAGCAACAGTCCCTGGCACTCAGGACACACACCAAACATCCAGATACTCCACCTCACGCTTACAAACATTCCAATGATGCCACCCTCATACCCAGCTCCTGCTACTTCCACATATCTCCAGTTACTCAGCTATGGTAGGCACATAGTCCAAACGCATTGCAACACAATCCACTGACGTTCTTCCTTCTCCCTTGCAGGACAGGGTGGCACACAATAAAAGGGAGCAGTGCAGAACTGGTGAGGTCAATGACTCCTGCATCTCCTGAGTCCTACAGAGCAGATGGTTTTCTGCATCGTGGTGCTGGCTACGACAGAACCTGTGGTATCTGGGGTTGCTGAGATCACTGAGGATGATGGTATATTTGTGCCTTGTGCCTCTTCTTAACATCCAGCTCACCATCATCCTGACCTCTGGCATGATGAGCAAGTTGCTAATGGTGTGACCATGGACTTCTTTTGTTCATCCCAATCCCTTTCCTCAGGCCAACCTTTCCTGACTGATTTCCTGTTTTCAGGCACCTAACAACTGCTGCTGCCCAGCCACAGCATACTGAGGAGGAGGAGAGAGGGCAACAGCATAGCACTGATGAAGATACTGCCACTGCATGTACCTTAGAGGCATGTATAGAATTGGGATCTGCACATGGTGAATTACTGGGTATAAGTGGGCCAAGTAGGGCGAAAGGATAGTTTATGTACCAGGTCACTTGAGGGGGATGTCACAGATGAGCTCGGCTACAGGGGACTCAGATGAGGACCTTGTTGGGGCGGACTACAGGAAAATGTTGATGAGGATGCACACCGTGATGCTGGGTGCATTGGCTGACCTGCCAGACAGCCTCCTGTCACTATCAAGGAGCATGGAGGAGTCTGGCTCCAACTTTTGTGTTTACCTTCATGCTAGTTTATTTGTTTTAAAATGTAGTTACTGGATCTTACATTTCTTAGATCATATTTTATCATTTATATGAAACTAAATAGTCATTGTTAGAGATACTACGTGTAAAAAAACTATTTTGTAGTGTACTGGTCTTTATTTATTTCTCAAGACTACAAAATGGTCTGTCCATACAAATAAAAGTTATTTGATTTAGATATTTTTCTGGCTCCAGTTTGATTTACATCATGCAGAGCTTACCCTCTCTGCAGCTTGAGCTCCATCTCCCTGACATGCTGCTGACCCAGAAGCACTGCAACTGCAGCCCCCATACCTGTTGCAGCCTTTGTGTGGGCAGGTCAACAAATCCTCTGCCATCCCTGCGATGATGTAGCAACACTCCCTGCCAAATCTTGGAACTCACCACAACACCTCCAAAAACACTCCAGAGACTTCACATGCGTAAAAGTTATTCTAGATTACCATAGCTCAAAATTGGATGCCTGGACCTTACTGCTAGGCCCACCTTGCAGCTGAAAGCATGTTCTTTGGTGAGTGGTAAATGAATACATTGAATGTACCTGCGTATTCCAAGTGTGTAACTGTAGCGTTAGATCAGCCAATTGCCAGTTCTGAAGATTCTGGTGCACGCAAGGGATGTTCTATGCAGCATGCAGCACCGTGCACCATCTCCAGTGGCACTACAGATCCGAATTTTGCGCATAATGTTTATATGTGCCTTTCTGCAAGACAGCTCAAAAGCAATCAGTCCTTTGTCATGTTTTACTGAGGATGCCTGTTGTTGTTCAACAGTAAAGAGTTCATATAAGCGTGGGAAATAGTGATTGATTCTTTCCACTGATCAGCGAGAAGGCAGCGCGAGAACACAAATTTAAGATAATCACAAAAACAATTAATTGGGTGGCTAAAGAAATTTCTTTATTAAGAACAATTTAAACTATTGCTAAGGGAGAGTTCATAAATTATTTTGGAAGAAAAATTATTACTTGAAAAAGAGGAATGCTTGCATTAAAGAGGGCAAGGTGCAAAAAGTAGAGTGCAGTTAGTTTAAGTGGCTTGTGTGGAGAAAAGCACTAGCATAAATTTGTTGGTCTGAATGGTCTGTTGCTGTGCTGGAACATACCATTATTCTATAAACTTATTGATATGAGATAGGTGCCTGCCATATACAATGCACAGTTGACAGAATGTTTCTAAGCTGCAGACCAAACACATTCTGTCTGGCATCAATTTGCTGCAATACCAATACCTGTACATGCATGTTTTAATGTATTGACAAAGTTCTCCTTTTATGGAAACTCCGTTTTAATGTTTGGGGAGAGCAGTAGCAAAGATATTATCACTAATTTTAGAAGTTTCCATGTGGCTCGATGGGCTGAATACACTTCTGACGTCTGGCTTTGCACTGAACTGGAGATGGCATCTTGGATGGGGTGTCACATCATTTAACTTTAGTACATTTACCATCAAATCTGTTTTTGTGTCAATGCTTATCCAAATCCTCTTCACATTGACAAAAAATTGACAATATTACTTTAAATCTATTGACATATCAGTTCCATTGCACTGTGATTTTGATAATTCCTCCAAGGCAATTCCTCTGATGATAAATAATTTTAAGCAAAACGCATAAAAAATTGACAGGACTACATGCAAATGATAGCAATTGTAATTAATTTTATAATTTGAAAATTTTTATAAGAGGCTACATTATTTTTTAAGAGAATCTCTAATTTGCATTCAAGTAATAGAAATCGGTTTGTACATGTTTTGAGTTCCATCTTATCAATACAGATACCAAGTATTTCCTTTGTAATTATATTTCAAAGTTTAAAAAAATTATATTACTTCAACCAATTACTTAAATGATTTTGCTGCTTAGTGAAAAATAAAGACGTATTTATATAGCACTTTAACAGCCAAGAAAGTACTACTGAAGCATAGTCACTGTTGTTATGATGAGGCACAGCAGCCAATTTTGTGCAAAGCAAGGTCCCACAAAGTGCAATATGATAATGACCTGATAATCTATTCTAACTTATGTTTGCCAGGATATTGGGGAAAGCTCCCTTGCTCGTCTGCAAAATAGTGCTTCAAGGATCTTTTATATTCACCTGAAAGGGCAGACGTGGCCTTGGTTTACAGACTTATAAAAGTTATAATGTATTATAATTTGTTCACTAACTATTTTATGTTTTTTGAAAGGTTTAACTTGATGTTTTACTGCCAAATGTTTCTTTATCAATAAAACATAATTCCAGTAGTTCCTTTGGGACAAATTTTGATGGAAAATAATGACGTGTCAATGATGCAGACTGTTATTAATATACAAATTGACGAGCAACTTGTGGCAAAGACGAGATACCCCATACCATACGACCATACGAATTAGGAGCAGAAGTAGGCAATTCAACCCGTCGAGTCTGCTCCGTCATTTAATAAGCTCATGGCTGATCTCCTTCTGTCTTGAATTCCACACTCCCATCTACCTCCGATAATCTTTGATTCCCTTGCCTAACAAGAATCTATCTACTTCCGCCTTAAAAATATTCAATGACCCCGCCTCCACCACCTTCTGAGGCAGAGAATTCCAAAGTCACACAACCCTCTGAGAGAAAAAATCTTTCCTCGTCTCTGTCCTAAAAGCGCGACCCCTAATTTTCAAACAGTACCCCCTAGTTCTGGACTCACCCACAAGAGGAAACATCCTTTCCACATTCACCTTGTCAAGACCATTCAGGATCTTATAAACTTTAATCAAGTCTCCCCTCACTCTTCTAAACTCCAGTGAAAACAAGTCCAGTCTGTACAACTTTTTCTCATAAGACAACCCACACATTCCAGGTATCAATCCAGTAAACCTCCTCTGGACCGCCTGCACAAATCACCACAAATTGCTGGTTGATCTGCCGCGCCACCATTAGCTTTGTGAGAACGGCATCTTGCACTTCAGCTTCCTGTGATTTCCATGAAGTCACTGCATTTGCACATTACCTGTCCATTACTATCACCACAGAAAGTTACCTCCAGCAATTAACAGTATAAGTGCCATTTTAATGATGTGATCATTGTTAACTGCTAATCAACCTGTCTTGCCCAAAAAGTAAACAATTATCAGTGTGGATCTCACCCCTTTAGATTGTGAATTGTTTTAGAAGATTTAAAAGTTAAATTTTTTCTGATTTTTCCTTTCTGTCAGCTTTTTCTCTCTCTCTTAATCCAATCTTAATTTCCCTCTCTTTATTTATTTTCCTGTACTTCATTTGATATTGAATTCATGCACTCTAATTCACCCTGTTTCTCAAACCTTCCTCTGTTTATTTCCCAAATCTTTAATCTAATTGATTAAGGAGACACAAAGATTGTCCCGTATTTGGTTCCAGGTGGAATGTTGCCCTCACTGCATCGTTAGCAGCTGGCACTTCCAGCAACTTTGTGGCAAAAAATGTAAAAACGTGCTTGGAACAAATCTAACTAACGGAGCATGTTGTGAGATGCCCACTCCAGCAAAATCTGACCCTTTATCTTTAATACACAATCTTTGGCCTCCTTGTCTTGAGAGACAATGGGTAAGCGCCGAGAGGTGGTCAGTGGTTTGTGGAGCAGCGCCTGGAGTGGCTATAAAGGCCAATCTAGAGTGATAGACTCTTTCACAGGTGCTGCAGATAAAATTGGTTGTCAGGGCTGTTACACAGTTGGCTCTTTCCTTGCACTTCTGTCTCTTTTCCTGCCAACTGCTAAGTCTCTTCGACTTGCCTCTCTTTAGCCCTGCCTTTATTGCTGTCCGCCAGCTCTGGCGATCGCTGGCAACTGACTCCCATGACTTGTGGTCAATGTCACAGGACTTCATGTCACATTTGCAGACATCTTTAAAACGGAGACATGGATGGCCGGTGGGTCTGATGCCAGTGACAAGCTTGCTGTACAACGCGGCCTTGGGGATCCTGCCATCTTCCATGCGGTTCACATGGCCAAGCCATCTCAAGCGCCGCTGGCTCAGTAGGGCATATATGCTGGGGATGTTGGCCGCCTCGAGGACTTCTGCGTTGGAGATACAGTCCTGCCACCTGATGCCAAGGATTCTCCAGAGGCAGCGAAGATGGAATGCGTTGAGATGTCGCTCTTGGCTGACATACATTGTCCAGGCCTCGCTGCCGTAGAGCAAGGTACTGAGGACACAGGCTTGAAACACTCGGACTTTTGTGTTTCGTGTCAGTGCATCATTTTCCCACACCCTCTTGGCCAATCTGGACATAGCAGTGGACGCCTTTCCCATGCGCTTGTTGATTTCTGCATCGAGACACAGGTTACTGGTGATAGTTGAGCCTAGGTGGGTGAACTCTTGATTTACTTCCAGAGCGTGGACGCCAATATTGATGGATGGAGCATTTCTGATGTCCTGTCCCATGATGTTCGTTTTCTTGAGGTTGATGGTTAGGCCAAATTCATTGCAGGCAGCCACAATCCTGTCGATTAGTCTCTGCAGACACTCTTCCGTGTGGGATGTTAATGCAGCATCGTCAGCAAAGAGGAGTTCCCTGTTGAGGACTTTCTGTACTTTGGTCTTCACTCTATGACGGGCAAGGTTGAACAACCTGCTTTCTGATATTGTGTGGAGGAAAATTCCTTCTTCTGAAGACTTGAACGCATGTGAAAGGAGCAGTGAGAAGAAGATCCCAAACAGTGTAGGTGCAAGAACACAGCCCTGTTTCACACCACTCAGGAT
The DNA here is from genome assembly GCF_036365525.1 of Heterodontus francisci. Lineage (NCBI taxonomy): Eukaryota > Metazoa > Chordata > Chondrichthyes > Heterodontiformes > Heterodontidae > Heterodontus > Heterodontus francisci. The sequence goes on along the minus strand of NC_090378.1, from coordinate 78,384,503 downwards.
AGGAAAGGAGTCTGATGAGGTGCCGCTATGCTGAATTGTGCCTTTTATGTTGTCATGGAATGAGGTAATGATACTTAGTAGCTTTGGTGGACATCCGATCTTTGCTAGTAGTCTGAAGAGACCACGTCTGCTGACGAGGTCAAAGGCTTTGGTGAAATCTATGAAAGCAATGTAGAGGGGCATCTGTTGTTCGCGGCATTTCTCCTGTAGCTGGTGAAGGGAGAACAGCATGTCAATGGTGGATCTCTCTGCTCGAAAGCCACACTGTGCCTCAGGATAGACACGCTCAGCCAGCTTCTGGACCCTGTTTAAAGCGACATGAGCGAAGACTTTCCCCACTATGCTGAGCAGGGAGAGTCCACGGTAGTTGTTGCAGTCACCGCGGTCACCTTTGTTTTTATAGAGGGTGATGATATTGGCATCGCGCATGTCCTGTTGTACTGCTCCCTCATCCCAGCACTAGCAAAGCAGTTCATGTAGTGCTGAGAGTATAGCAGGCTTGGCACTCTTGATTATTTCAGGGGTAATGCCGTTCATGACCATGACTCATGGCCCTCCTGCCTTGGGCGCTATGGCATTGGAAGGATGAATGAGAATGGACAGAGACTGCTGGAGTTGTGTACCTATCACAACCTCTGCATCACCAACTCTTTCTTTCAAACTAAACCCTGTCACCAGGTTTCATGGAGACACCCAAGATCACGTCGTTGGCACCAGCTGGACCTCATGGTCACAAGGCGAGCCTCTTTAAACAGCGTTCAAATCACACACAGCTTCCACAGTGCGGACTGTGACACCGACCACTCCCTGGTGTGCAGCAAAGTTAGACTCAAACCAAAGAAGCTACATCACTCCAAGCAGAAGGGCCGCACGCGCAGCAACACTAGCAGAATTTCTTATCCACAGCTATCACAAAAGTTTCTTAATTCACTTGAAAAAGCCCTTCAAAATACTCCTGCAAGGGATGCAGAGACAAAGTGGGCCCACATCAGAGATGCCATCTATGACTCAGCAATGACCACCTTTGGCAATACACAATAATAGTGTGAATTTAACAGTGCCCGACTTGGCTTATGTTACCACTAGAGGGAGGCATATATCTTCAAATACTTTTCACGGCAGAAGATGCTGGAAGAATCCAATGTGTTCTGTAATTTGAAATGGAAATTGACATCATACTTTAGAGAGAGAGGACTAGAGACCCAAACCATTATCAAAAACATCTAACAATTCCCAATTTTTCACGATAAACAGCCATAATTTTCTGGACATTCCAGCAGGCTAAGTTATAAGAGCGTTCTCCGAATACAACCCTCAATGTTTCTGTTGCTGCGGTGTGGAGGCTAAACGTGCAGTAGTCTGAATTTTATTTTTCGCCATTCTGCCAACCCTAACACACCCCAAGTTTAAACTTAAACATTTGTGGAGCCATGGTTATGCCAGTCTTTGGGTTACTGTCTACATTATCTCTGTGTGCACCTCCATTTACAAACTCGATCAAGTGTTTTTGGAAAACACTCTAAAACGTACAAATGTGTTTCTTTATGTTAGTTAAAAACAATTAGGCCCAGATTTTTCAGTGGTGATGGCGGCAAACTATCAGTGTTCGTTGTCATTACTCCACTGAAACTGACAGAAACTTCTGGAGTCCGCACATACGCAAAATAACTTGGAAATCCAGAACCTGCCCTCAGTGATTCTACCCTCCTCCAGAGAGTGCATTGCTGAGATCCTCCCAGATTGCAATCAATGGGAAATCTATGAACTGACAAGAACTTCCACCCTTACGCTGTTAGTCTTGCTGTACAAACCCTTGACAATGTTACACGTTGTTGAATAAAGTGTAATTGAGTTTCTAAAGGCATATTAACTTTTCAATTACTGCTCAACACCCTCACTGGCCTTGAACAGCTTATTTTATATTTGTGGAACGTCACATTTCTCAACAATAAAAAAAAACATATGTTTTCAAAGAAATTTAAGTTTATCTTTATTTTATCTTCTACCTTAATCCAATTATAAATAACTTATTCTGCTATCTAAAACTTGAAATTAAAAGTAAAGGGATTCAGTGCTTTTAATTTGCTGTTTTGCCGTCTGTTCAAATACTTCAATGTGATTGGCTGCTTACCTTGCTTGTTGACGTCACTGCTGCTCCATGCCTGGCGATCACCTTAACTTGGTGCCAGATTTAAACTGCCGTCAGGAAAGGGGAAGTCCGCACCACAGAGATCACTATATCTTTGTGGGCAGCTTTCTTCGAGGTCAGTGGCAAGTGCCATTGCTTTGTTGCAGATTGCAAAATTCAGGCGTTAGTTTATTTACAATAATAACACAATTTCTGGAACCCATTTACTTCAACTGGCCTATTTTAATCAGCATGTTAACATTAAACAGCGAGAAAAAGTGCAATGAAACCAAGAAAAGAAAGTATGTATAAGTACAAGCAGAGACAGCAAAGCATTTGTGATGAAATTAGTATCTTTATTACAATAGTACTTCTTTAAATCCCCATCCCATGCCATTCTATCCTTCCCATGGAATCCCTCTCGTGCCATACCTATCCCAATCCTTTCATCCCTCTCATATCATCCCCATCCCATCCCCATCCTCCCTTCTTCCTATGCCATCTCCATCCCCCATTCCATACATCCCATGCATTCCCCCCTCCCATGCTGTGTCCCCCCTCCCATGACATTTCTGCCCCATGCCCTCCCCCTCCCCCACTCCCATGCTGCTACCCTCATACCATTCCTCCCTTCCCATGCCAACAGCATCCCCATGTCATTCCTCACCTCCTCCCATGCCATTTTCCCCCATGCCTCCCCTCTGCCGTCCCCCCATGCCATTCCCCTGCCCCGTCCCATGCCACTTGCCCCCAGGCCAACTGCATCCCACCCCCCACAATGCTGTGTTCCCTCCTTCTGCAATCCCTACAGCCAGGATAACTTTGTTGTTAGGCTCCCCTTACCTACTGCTGTTTTCTTTCTCCACCAACCCCCACCCCCATCGCCGCCGCTGCTGCCACCAACTGTTGGCAGCCACATGTGCATCAAACTCTCCAGTCCTCCATGTGCCCCATGTGTCTCTGCGTGCACCAGGCTCCACCCACCAAATTGACCCACCAACCAATCAGGGCAGCGTTGACAGACAAAAACTATTATTATAGATAGCACCATTCACACAGCAAGGCACTTCACAGCCAGTGAGTTAATTTGAAGTGCAATGTTCTCGGCAAACCCAACAAATTGTGCACAGCAAGTTCCTGTAAACAGCAATGAGATGAATAACCATTTATACTGCAATCAAGGCCGTAGCGTAAATGCATTTGAAGGACCCCAGGCTGACAAAATACACTGATCCATTGGTTCTAAAGAGAACTGCAGTCTCGACCCAGGCGTCAACCCAAAGACCATCTTTTCAGCACATTGCAGATCGAGATGTATCCTGGGACACCTTGTGATATGGCATTTAAACTGACAAAATTCTGATGGTGAAGTGAACAATTAGTGTTTTGAATGTGTTACGACCAGATGAGAAAGAGGTCTAAGGGTCCCCTTTTAGCCTTCACCTGGTCTTACTGTAACAGGGTTTTGTTTTAAACACACTGTGTTTTGAGCTCCTCCTTGGTGAATCCTTGTTCACCACTTTCCAATTCTTAGGCAAAGAAATGAGCACAAACAGGCTTTCTTAGGTTTAAAGAAGAAAAGTGAAATTTATTAAAACTCAAACTTAAACTCTAACTCAGTTAACGTCTATGGATACACGCAACGCCCCACACTCGCAGTGCATATATGATACGCACATGCAAACAGAGACAGAAAAGAGCAGAAGAAAAATAAAGTGGAGAAGTTTGAGGCAATATCTGAAGAGGGGTTTTTGTTACTGTGCTTTGAGATCGCTGTAGTCCTTGCTTGTAGGAGGATCTTGCTTTTCGTTGGGGCCCAGTATTATTCTTAAACCTTGTTCACTGTAGGAGACTTTTCTCTCTTGGGGCTCATATGTCTTCAATGGATTCTGAAACTAGTGAGAACGATGAGAGCAGACAGGAGAGAGGTCTTTTCAGTCCAGGAGCAAATAGCTTTCTGAGTTCAAATTCTCTGTGGCAAGTTAAAAAAAAACTACAACAGTGAGTTAGTCATGTGACTAAACTGGTGTCTGTTTGTGTATTCGCCCATTTTAGCAGTCAATCTGGAATGCTAGCTCCTCCACCTTCAATGTCTGGTAACCAAAGGTCCATTGTGGATTGAATGTATCAGGGAATGGTCTTTTCTCCCTTTTAAGCACTGTCTGTAAATATGCAAAAGTCTTTCCAGTCAAGTGTCTGGTGCTGCTTTCTTTTAAAAAGCAAGCTCTTTCTTTACTCCAGTAACAGTTTAAAAATCAATGTTCATGTGGCGAAATTAATATGTCTCATTCTTGGCAGGTGGGGGCCTGCATGACAAATGGGACCTGCGTATGTGTTTTACATTCTAAACAAGTGCAGTATTGGGGACGTTTTAATGAGATGAATTCCAGAAAGAGCTTTATCTGTATATTACATGCAGTTGAAGTAAATTGTTGCTGTGATAGAGGCTAGAATTAACATAGAGTATTAAATTAATGCTCTCCTCTTTACCATAGACTAATATAATAGGCTTGAAAATTAACAGGGAAAGTTTTAACATATCAACTAACTGTACATTTAAGTAGTTTATGCCTAAATAACCACTCATGCAGTAAAATGTGACTTAGTTTCTTCTCACACAACTTATGACTGTTCAGCAACTCGAATACAACAGAAAGGAATTCCACTTAGAATGGAAGAAAGTGTTGGGAAAACAGAGTGTTGCTTTCCACCTCAAATCTGGAATTTGAATTTTCTATTTGTCTCTTTTCAAAGGTGACTGTCCACTTAATTACAAAGCTGCTGTAAAACGCTTTGCCATTCAACAAATGCATTCGGTTTCTAGAAAAGCGTCACCGATCTTAAAAATGTTATTCCATGAGAAAGGCAACCGAGATAATTGAATAACAGGCTGATTGTATACAATTCAACAGGTCTGGAGAAAGACTGCAGTCAGGTACTGTTCGGATTGCTCAGATTGTTGAGTGGTTGCATGGTGGAGTTGGGGCAAAGATCGTGCCTTGAACCCAGTTCCTCCTATTTTCTCCAGTATTTCTGTAAGTAGAAGCTCCGCTTTTCTGCCTCATCAATTACCGAGTGCTAATCTGTTTTCTTGTAATTACTTTGGTTCTGGAACTAGTGATGTAATTAAATGTCGGCTCCCAGCACAACTCCATCAACTTTAATCACAAACATACTTGTAATTACCAAGCTCGCTTCAGAAAAAAAAATAAACTTAAAAATGTGCTGAGCTCGGCGGTGCATTTTCCATTGATCCCTAGAGTCAGAAGTACTAAAGGCTGACCTTTAAACTTAACACTCACCCCAAAGGGGGCCCCTAAAATCCGAATGACTCCAGTGTAACGTGCTCCAATCGGCACACAGCACTCTCCAGGGTATCATCTTGCCTGCATGAGGAGAGGGAAGAGGCTGACCGGAGCGGTGGAGCTGCAGTCTGAGCCAAATTCTCCAACAGCCAGGCTGCTTCCGAGAGTTGGGGACATTAACCAGCCCAACTGTACAGCAGAAGGAAACGAAATCGGGAGAGGAGGAGAAGTGGCTATCGCCAGCTTTGACTATTCTCCGTCTGCATTTGGAGACCAGAACCAGACAAGATACAAATTTATTGCTGATTTTCAGATCAAAGTTATCTTAAAACTTTTTTCTTTTTTTTAAATGCATCGTTTAGATGTCTTTTGATTTTCGAAGGAGGTGTCTTTTTTAAGTTTTGCTGTTCTTATTTAAAAATGACTGTGCTAACGAACTTTAAATGGTTATTTAAAATCTGCACAGCGTGCCTGCTCCTGCTTTCCCAGTCGACAGTTCAAGATGCTCCAGAGAGCGAGGAGAAGGCTGAAGACATCCCGGAGGGAGCCTCTACCCTGGCCTTTGTGTTTGATGTGACTGGGTCCATGTATGATGATTTAGTTCAAGTTATTGAAGGAGCCTCAAAGATTTTAGAAACATCGCTAAGTCGACCCAAGAAGCCTTTATATAACTTTGCTCTTGTGCCCTTTCATGACCCAGGTAAGACCACGAACCAATTTCATTGTAGTAATGTTTTGGGCACACTATCTTTTTTTAGTTTCGGTTATTCACGCGGCCCTTGTCTGCAACACGTCCACGTTGATATTATTAACTTCCTTTGCATTATTAGCTTTTTTAAGTGTTGCATGAATTGGGAACTGTTTTCCCGATGTTTCGCCAGCTGCAGATGAAACGTCATTTTCTTTGCAAAATTTAAATGAACAAGGATACGTCCTTTCTGGTGAGTACAGAATCATCTCCACTTACAGTTTGATTGCACTCTTCCTGGGACTAAACGCGCATTATCCTGCTGTGAGAGTATCCCTATTGGTCTAACGGTAACTTGTCTGCAAAATGCTTGAGTGAGGACGTTAGCGTGTGTGAGGACTCTGATGTCAGACTGTTAGGGGCATAGCAGCAGAACACAGACACTGGGACAAATGAAATGCTACATCTCTACAGGATGAAGTCAGCAGTATGTGGTGAGCACTAAATAGAACCAGCCACTGCAGAAGAAATCGGATCCATGCAATTCGCTGTACACTAGGAAATATGGAAGGGTATATTATAGTCGGCAGAGAATAATACTGAGGTGGTCTGTCTCCTGGCTGAATGAAAGTCACGCTTGACATGACTAGGATTCCACTTTGAACAAAAAGCAGGAGATGTCTGTTTCTAGAATTAATGGCTTGCTGAGGAAGTCACATTCTCAGAAATTACACATTTGGAAGCAACTGTGCTCGCATGATATGGATAGTGAATCATAGATAAGTTTAAGGCACAGAAAGAGGCCACTTGGCCCATCGTGTCTGTGCCGGCCGAAAAACGATCCACCTATTCTAATCCCATTTTCCAGCATTTGGTCCATAGCCCTGCAGGTTACGGCATTTGAGGTGCAGATCCAGACTCCTTTTGAATGAGTTGAGGGTCTCTGCCTTGACTACCCTTTTAGGCAGTGAGTTCCAGACCATTACCAGCCTCTGGGTGAAAAAGTTTTTCCTCATTCTCCCCTCTAATTTTTCCACCAATCACTTTAAATCTATGCCCCCTCATCATTGACCTCTCTGCTAAGGTGAATAGACCCTTCACCTCCACTCTATCCAGGCTCCTCAAAAGTTTGTACATTTCAACCAGATCTCCCCTCAGCCTTCTCTGTTCCAAGGAGAACAACCCCAGCCTATCCAATCTTTCATCAAAGCTGCATTTTTCAGTCCTGTCAACATCCTTGTAAATCTCCTCTGTACCCTCTCCAGTGCAATTACATCCTTTCTGTAATGAGCAGAACTGCACACAGTACTCAAGTTGTGGCATAACCAATGAGTTATACAGTTCTAGCATAACCTCCCTGCTCTTGTATTCTATACTGTGGCACAGTGGCGCAGTGGTTAGCACCGCAGCCTCACAGCTCCAGCGACCCAGTTCAATTCTGGGTACTGCCTGTGTGGAGTTTGCAAGTTCTCCCTGTGTCTGCGTGGGTTTCCTCCGGGTGCTCCGGTTTCCTCCCACATGCCAAAGACTTGCAGGTTGATAGGTTAATTGGCCATTATAAATTGCCCCTAGTATAGGTAGGTGGTAGGGAAATATAGGGACAGGCGGGGATGTGGTAGGAATATGGGATTAGTGTAGGATTAGTATAAATGGGTGGTTGATGGTCAGCACAGGATCGGTGGGCTGAAGGGCCTGTTTCAGTGCTGTATCTCTAAAAAAAAAAAAAAATATGCCTTCTTAACCACCTTATTGACCTGTCTTGCTACCTTCAGGGATCTGTGGACATTCACACCAAGGCCCCTCACTTTCTCTACACTTCTCAGTATTTTCCCATTAATCCTGTATTCCTTTGCCTTGTTTGATCTCCCAAATGCATTACCTCACACTTCTCCAGGTTGAATTCCATTTGCCACTTCTCTGCCCATCTGAACAGACCATCAATATCTTCCTGCAGTCTACAGCTATCCTTCTTTGTTATCTACCACACGGTCAATCTTTGTGTCATCTGCAAACTTCTTGATCATGCCCCCTACATATATGTCCATATTGTTAATATATACCACAAAAAGCAGGGGACCCAGTAGTGAGTCCTGTGGAATGCCACTGGAAACAGCCCTCCAGTCGCAAAAACAGATACAATATAGATAGTGGGTCTTTAATGGAAGAAAAAGGGGCATTCTCCCTTTTTTGCTGTAAAGAGGAATTTTATCCCATATGATAGAGAAACACGATCATGTATATATGTATAGAAATAAATACTGGCAGATCACCATGAGTTGGAGTCCTTGTTTTATGACAATAGGGGTGTCAATCAACAAAGCATGATAGGAAAACTGTTTAGGAAGTGTGACACAGGAACTACATGCTATATTTTTAGTATAGATAGATGAGATTATGGATAGGAGTTACAAGACAGAAGCACAGTCAACAACAATAACTTGCATTTATATATTCAAACTGGCTAGCTAAAGTAGTAAGTTACAACAGCAAATCTCAATCCATTTATCTGCATCACGTGAAACTAGTGATTGTTACTGTCAAAAGTTTCTCTCATACAATTGTTTCCTAAACATATTGGCCAGCAATCAAGGATACCAGTAAAACAGTATACTGATTTGGATGCAACTTCTACTGATGAAGTGGAAAAAATTGTTTTGGTTTTTATATGAAGCCACATTGTGGCTTTTGAATTCCTTGAATATATTTACAATGTCATTAGACACAGCCACCAGAGCAATCCTTCCCTAAAGTGGATAAAATGCCAACTCAATTTCCCATGATAGAATAGGTCTCAGTTTAAAAAATGAATCATCTAAATCCTCTGATGCTGGTATATTTTACCCCAGTAGAAGATACTACTTTTTGACATTGAAACAATTGTTGTCTGCTGAGGGAATTTTGCTATGCATTATGGATTCCATTCCTACTGTTACACATAAAAAACCCTGGAGCCGTTGTGCTCAGCAGGGTTACAGCATTGTAACTCCTTCCAGGAAACTGTTCTGTCAGTTAATGCGAATTGTAAGCACTGCAACTAATTTTTTTTGTTCGTTCATGGGATATGAGTGTCACTAGCAAGGCCAAAATTTGTTGCTCATTCCTAATTGCCTTTCAGAAGGTGGTGACGAGCTGCCATCTTGAACTGCTGCAGTCCATGTAGTGTAGGTACAACCCATAATGCTGTTATGAAGGGAGTTCCAGGATTATGACCCAGTGACAGTGAAGGAACGGCAATATAGTTCCAAATCAGAATGGTTTGTGGCTTGGAGGGGAACTTGAAGGTGGTGGTGTTCCCAGGCATCTGCTGCCTTTGTTCTTCTAGGTGGCAGAGGCCATGGGTTTGGAAGGTGCTGTCGAAGGAAGCTTGGCGAGTTGCTGCAGTGCATCTTGTAGATGGTACACACTGCAGCCACAGGGCGCCAGTGGTGGAAGAAGTGAATATTTAAAGTGGCAGATAGGGTGGCAATCAAGTGGTCTGCTTTGTTCCGGATGCTGTCGAGCCTCTTGAGTGTTGTTGGAGCTGCACTCATCCAAGCAAATGGAGAGTATCCCTGACCTGTGCCTTATAGATGGTGGACAGACTTTGGGGAGTCAGGAGGTGGGGAATTCCCAGACTCTAATCTGCTCTTATAGCCACTGTATTTATATGGCTGCTCTAGTTAAGTTTCTGGCCAATGGTAACTCCAGGATGTTGATGGTGGGGGATTCAACGATTGGTAATGCCATTGAATGTCATGGGGAGATGGTTAGATTCTCTCTTGTTGGAGATGGCCATTGCCTGGCACTTGTCCGGTGTGAATGTTACTTGCCACTTAACAGCCCAAGCCTGAATATTGTCCAGATCTTGCTGTATGCAGACATGGACTGCTTCAGTATCTGAGGAGCTGTGAATGGTACTGAACACTGCAATCATCAGCAAACATCCCCACTCTGACCTTATGATGAAGGGAAGGTCTTTGATGAAGCAGCTGAAGGTGGTTGGGCCCAGAACACAACCCTGAGGAACTCCTGCAGCAGTCATGGGGCTGAGATGATTGACCTCCAACAACCACAACCATCTTCCTTTGTGCTAGGAATGACTTCAACCAGTGGAGATTTTTCCCCCTGATCCACATTGACTTCAGTTTTGCTAGGGCTCCTTGATGCCACACTCAATCAAATGCTGCCTTGATATCAAGAGCAGTCCTACCTCACTAGAGCATTCTAGAGGATTGTACTCTTGTAATATTATCAAGGTACCACCAAGTTAGTCTGAGTAATTTCTACAGTGCTCACTTGCACTCCACTAGAATTTCCCCAAGTCTATGTTCCCAGCATGCAACTGGGTGTTATTGTAAGGCTGGCTGAACCCTATCAAACTAATTAAGCTACATCGGAATCAGGCTCTCTCGTGGCTTCTAAAATAACTATTTCGGTTGTAGCCTTTCTTGGTTTGATATATCAAAAATGCTTTAAAGATTAATCTGGTCTCACATATAATGTGATCATGTCAATTTTATATTTGTGGCATTGGATCAGCTATAAACATATTTCCAATGCTGGTCTGAGGCCAATTCTTTGAATACTGTTTCCACCTCCAAAGCAAATGGTGGGTGTAGAGAGGTATTCATTTGAAAGAAGAATGGACTTTAATACATATATTTGATAATGTTAAGACAATTAAAATGGCCGAGGTAAGAAAGATGAAGTGAGCAGAGCCAATTTATATTTTTTGGTCTTGATTGGAAGATTTAAATGTTCACTTTAATTGATAGAGGGAGCTCAATCATTGAAACAGTAATGTTTACTCCAGTGCTGGCATTCTACAAGACCTGCTAACAGTTTAAGGGTTAAAATGCAAGCAAGAACTCTAGCCTAGATTGTTTGTCTCCTATGCTTCCTTCTGTTCTTAGGGCTGAGAACTCCAATCCTGAGTTCTTTATGGGCAAGGCTTGTCATTGGGAACACGAAGTTAGAAAATTACCCCTTTTAATGCCATGAGTGCAGACTTTAGTCTTCTATTTAGTCAAATTAGGCTTATGCATTTCTTTGGACATGTTTAAAATAAGCACCCTAGTAGATACTAAGTATAAGTTTGCTGGATGGCTTGGAGAAGAATGTGATGCCCCGATACTTGAACCATTAGTTAACATTGTTTAGGCTCATGCAGGAAGAATGATTAGTTTGGGCAAGATGCTACAATGGAAATAAAAATCAGAACAGGTACAAAACAGGCTACTGATCGTGATCACATGTTTTGCAGTATCGTACAAAGCCAAAATCTACCCCAGAGACTTTGTTAGAATAACCAATAGTGCTTCTTTCTGTAAGTGATTTTTCTTCTTCACATGTCAATCACTGACAATCCCTTTTGTGACCTACTTGGTAGCTAATGTTGCGTGGTACTTGTGACCTATCACATTTCCAATGTATTAGTAATTGAGAATTGCTGCAGATTTGCTATTGAAGTATAGGATTTTCCTACCTGGTACTGAGATGCAACCAAATCTTTCCCATTTGAAGTTGCAAATCCACAAGACATCACAATGCCAAAGCCTTTTCCATAAACTCAGATGGCTTGCATATTACAGCAGCTTTGCAAATGTGATTAGTTTGGTGACACTTCCATAATTTCTAGCATGCTGGATGGGTTATCAAAGTACAAAACTGTCAACGAAAGCACTAACTTTGTGGAAAATTCTCCCCAAATGATGGTTCAACATGAATCACAAAAAGTTAGTATGTAAGTGATTAGGAAGGCAAATGGAATGTTGGTGTTTATTGCAAGGGAAAACAAGTATGAAAGTAGGGAAGCTTTACTGCAGCTGTACAGGGCCTTGATGAGACCACATCTGGAGTACTGTATACAGTTCTGGTCTCCTTATTTGAAAAACGATATAATTGCATGAGCAGTTCAGAGAAGGTTCACTGACTCATTTGGGGATGAAGGGCATATCTTATGAAGAAAGGTTGAACAGGTTAGTCCTACACCAATTTGAGTTTAGAAGAATGAGAGGTGATCTTATTGAAACATATAAGAACAAAGAAAATTACAGCACTGGAACAGGCCCTTCGGCCCTCCAAGCCTGCGCCGATCCAGATCCTCTAGCTAAACATGTCGCCTATCCTGAGGGGATTCTTTAGAGTGGATACTGGGAGGATGTTTCCTCTTGTGGGGGAAACTAGACTTAGGGGATGCAGATTAAGAGGTCTCCCTTTTAAGATGGAGATGAGAAACTTTTTTCTCTCAGAGGTTTGTTAGTCTGTGGAATTTTCTTCCGCAGAAAGCAATGGAGGCTGGGTCATTGAATTTACTCAAGGCTGAGTTAGATAGATTTTTGATCGACAAAGGAACCAAAGGTTATGGGGGCAGACAGGAAAGTGGAGTTGAGACCACAACCAGATCAGTCATGATCTTCTCGATTGGCGGAGCAGGCTTGAAGGGCTGAATGGCCTACTCTTGCTCCTAAGCCCTATGTTCCTATTATTGATTATTGCAGCAGTGTTAGGGTTGGTCAGAATGGTCCATTGTGACATTCTGGCCCTTAAACTATCTGAGTGACTAAGTTCTCCCTCTTAACATGAAATGCAAAAATGGCCTTTCTCCCTCCACGTGCCAATTACACTATCACAACATTTGATAAGAAGATGGATTGGACAATATAGGAGAAATGCCCAATCAGAAAGGAAAGGGCTAATGCTGATTAAACTATGAAGACTTATATAAACAACACATATATAAATTCAACAGTGGCGGAAAACAAGCCATCATGACCACAGGTCCAGCAATAACTTGCTAAGGGGATCATAAAGATGCCCAGCCTCATCAGGACCAATGGTGAGATCTTTTGTTAGCAATGACCTGAGAAGCTACAGAGTAAATGAGCAACCTGGCATCTCTAGGTGCTGGTATTTCATTGATTTGGAGGTCATCGGGGGCAGTGGGACTAACAGGGTTGTGGTTGTGAGCTAATTGATATCAAAAGGACTGATCTTTGCTAACATGCGCCACTCAGATTGGTGAACAGAGCTGGAGGTTGTTTTTCTGGAAATTAAGGATATATAAGATGGTGACCACGAAATTGGGCTCAGTGCCACGCAAGACCCAAATGATGTGAATGGCACATCATGTGTTGTGGGACGACCTTAAGAGAAAACCACCTTAAGAAACTGTAAGTGAAAGTCACTGGAAGAAGTGATGTCATGTCACACATGACCAGAAAATTGTGGTGTAGCCCGACAGGATGAGGTGTGTTTAGATGTGGCTCATGCAGTAACTGTTTGTTTATATAAATATATATTCTAGTTTAAAGTATTATAAAAACCCATGTTTTCTTTGGATGTTGCATGTAGTCCTGTAAGTCTTACAATAGGTCACACACCAAAGGAACAAGTAAAATTATATGGTGGAAGTGGTGGGATATATTTTTTCTGAAGACCACCAAATATTACATCGTGGCAACATTTGATTTTCTGAAGAACACACTAAGAGGGAACAAAGAACAGCAGATTGCCTACCTGGAGTAGCTGAAGATTCAGGCAGAGAGCATAGACAGGAGCCTGGGAGGTGTTGAAACTCTGAGTACAGTAGGCAATTGCCAGGAGATCGGAGCTCTCAACTAATCTGGCAGTGGGTCAAAAAATTTGAAAAGCAATAGCTGAAGCCAATACTGTTTTAGCTTCCCCCTTTTTTTGCTTTGTGGGTGGGGCCTAAGCCAAAAAGAGAGGGAAGAACTCAACAGTGCCGCTGGAGGTCCACAGCACAGTGAGAGGGCCTGGTTCTGGAAGCTGTTGGTACTGCAAGCTGCAGCTGGTTGCAGACAAAGAACTGCTCTCTCAGTTTAAAAAAAAGATTTTGTAGTCTCACTCTTAAAGGGGCAGGCCTGCAGAAAAAGATTCTGTCTAAGCAAGAAAAAAGTGTGCCTGTGAAAAAGAAAACCTGTAAAAAGTCCTATATTTTATAAAAAAGCAGGATCATTAAGACAATGGCTTTCAGATATCCAGTTATAGATTGGAAGGCGTCAGACATAGCATCAGAATTTAAACTGTTTTGAAAGCAAATGGAACTGTGTTTCCTGGATCAAGAAGTGAGTGAACCAGAGAAACAAGCTATCGAGGTTACAATTGCACTGGGCAATGAAGGCCTACACCATGATTGTCAGGGGAGGAACAAAAGGACCCTAGCAAGCTTGGACATTCCTGGAGCAGCAACTCAAGGGCAAGGTAAATTTCCCAGTACATAGGCTTGAGCTGATGAACTACCAGCAAAAGCAAGATGAATCCATTGACCAATTTGTTGCAAGGTGCCAAGATAAAGCTCAAGAATGTAGGTCAGCAGAGACATATTGTCAGGAGGACACAGGTGAAGAATGCACTCGTGACAACAGCGAGCAAGCATTTCACATATTTAATTTGGATCAACATGTCAATGCTATTATGCAATCTGAGGCATTTGCCATGATCAGGATTGTATGTCCGCAGATGAGTGGCAAGCATAAGCTCAGAGTAAAAATTGACACTGGAGCAAGTGCAACTATTCTGCCAATTCGTATACTGAAGGACATGTACTTAATGAAATGGGAATCTATGGTACAGCCCACTACGGCTGGGCTGACTGCCTACAATGGTTCTCCAATCAAGTGCATTGGAATGATAACCTTACAGTGCAGCTGTGGGAACTCTGAATGGCTACCACAAATGTTTTACATTGTAGACACAACTGGACCAACTGTCGCAGGACTTCCAGTATTCCAAGATTTACGTATCATCACAATACATGAGGGTAGCACCTCATCAAAAGAAATGGAAGGTTGCAACATGGAGTGCATTGAGTCAGTTAGAAACCTGAAACTACATTACCCAGACAGGTTTGATGCAAGCGGTGATTTCAAGGGTGATGCCATATTGTACATGAGGGAGGATGCAGTTCCTAATATCGACGTGCCAAGGAAATACAGAATGCACGTTCAAGAGAAGCTTAAAGTGGAGCTGGATGAGATGGAGCACAAGGGAGTCATCCGCCGAGTGCACCAGCATTCCGATTGGTGCAGCTCCATTACCTGCATGCTGAAGAAAGATGGCAGTCTTAGGATTTGCTTAGACTTGCGATGACTGAATTTAGTCCTCAAGAGGTGCCCAAATAAAATCCTAACCCTGGAGGAGGTGAATCCTAAGTTTACTGGTGCTAAGTACTTTTTCAAAGCTCAACGCGAAGTATGGCTACTGGTCTGTCCACTTAGCCAAGCAGTCCCAGCTACTCAACTTTTAGAACACCATTCAGGAGATACTTTTTCAGACAGTTATCGTTTTGTCTGTGCATCAGCCAGGACATTTTTCAACAATACATGGCCAGGATAATGGGAAATGTCCTGGGCTGTATCTGTATAGCCCATAATAGTGCGATGATGGGGCAGAGCAAGGCGGAACATGACCTTTGCTAATGAACATGACATTTGCTAATGCTGGCTGCTCATCATGAGGGCCTTGTGTTTAATAGCAAGAAGTACCATGTCAATCTTAGGCACATAAACATCTTTGGGTCGATATATTCTGCCAGAGGAATACGCCCAGACCCAGATAAGATTGAAGAGGTATAGAATACAAAAGCAGGGATATAATGCTGGAACTGTATAAAACGCTGGTTAAGCCACAGCTGGAGTATTGCATGTAGTTCTGTTCACCACATTACAGGAAGAACATAATTGCTCTGGAGAGAGTACAGAGGAGATTTACAAGAATGTTACCGGGGCTTGAAAAAAGCAGCTATGAGGAAAGTTTGGATAGGCTAGGATTGTTTTCCTTAGAACAGAAGAGGCTGAGGGGTGACTTAATTGAGGTGTACAAAATTACGAGGGGCCTAGATAGAGTAGACAGGAAGGACTTGTTTCCCCTAGCGGAGAGGTCAATTAACCAGGGGGCACAGATTTAAGGTGATTGGTAGAAGGATTAGAGGGGCGATGAGGAAAATTGTTTTCACCCAGAGGGGGTGGGTGTCTGGAATTTGCTGCCCGGATCAGTAGTGGAGGCAGAAACCCTCAACTCATTTAAAAGGTACCTGCCCCTGAAGTGCTGTAACCTGTCAGGCTATGGACGAGGTACTGGAAGGTGAGATTAGATTGGGCAGCTAGCTTTTTCAGCTGGCACAGACACGCTGGCTGAATGGCCTCTTTCTGTGCCGTAAATTTTCTATGGTTCTATGGAGACTGGCCACAAGCCATTTGAAACCATATGGCCCAACCGCTCACAGGTGCTCCTCCGCGGTTGGAGACACTTTTGCTCAAGGTCCAGGGATACGATTATGACATCCGATATACACTGGACAGCCAAACAGCCACATTGGACACCCTGAGCATATTGCCTAACCCGAGTAATGATGCAGACGTCTCGCTAGATTTGCATGTCCACAGTGTGGATACTGAGATTGAGGATGTCTTGAAGATCGACCTCATGAGTTTTGGATACCACAAATGCGAGGAACTAAGAGATGGCACATGACCCTACCCTATTATTGAGGTGGAAGGTGATTGTGGAAGGATGGCCTGACACCATGCAGGAGGTAACCAAACGTCTACGCTGTTTCTGGCTGTATTGAGATGAACTCTGTATATCGCAAGGGGTGATTTTTCAAAGGGAAATGATTCCTGATACCCGAAGCCCTGAATTTTGATATTCTAACCCAACTGCATCAAAGGAATTTAGGAATAGAATGTATCAGACGCCTTGCCAGAGAGACTGGAAAATGATGGTCAGACCCTCCGCTATTTTCTCCCTGGCTTCTTTTAACAGCCTGGGGTACGTTTTATCTGACCCTGGTGATTTATCCACTTTCAAGGATGCTGATCCCACTAATAGTTCCTCTCTCCCTATGTTTTTCACATCCAATACTTCACACTCCTCTTCCTTAACTACAATTTCTATATCGTCCCCCTCTTTTGTGAAGACAGAAGCAAAGTATTCATTAAGAACCATGCCAACATCTTCCGCCTCTACACATACATTACCTTTTTGGTCTTTTATGGACCCTACTCTTTCCTTTGTTAGCCTCTTACTCTTATTGTATTGATAAAACATCTTTGGGTTCACCTTGATTTTGCTTGCCAATATTCTTTTATGCCCTCTCTTTGCTTTCCTAATTTCCTTTTTGATTTCACCCCTGCACTTCCTCTACTCCTCTTGGCTTTCTGTAGTATTGATGTAGTACCTAGTCCCGGTGTCAGACATAAGCGTTCCTTTTCTGCCTTATTTTACCCTGTAAACTCCTTGACATCCATGGGGCTCTAGATTTTGAAATCCTCTGAGGCATGTCACAGTTGTCACAGCCGAATCAACAGAAGGAACCCTTGACCCCACATGAAACATCTTCACATCCATGGACGAAGATCGGCATGGATTTATTTCACATTCAAGCTGATTTCCTCTTTGTTATGGATTACTTCACCCAGCTACATGACAGATCAATTGCAGTGGTTGTTGCTAGGGTCAGGGCACTGTTCAGCCTATTTTGCATGCCGGAAGAAAATATCTCTGATTTTGCCATCCCACCCTTTTTCTTTGTGGTAACATGTTTTCTCTGAACCCCTTGAATCCTTCTTTGAATGTCTCTCACTGCTCTGGCACTGATTTGCCTTAAAGTAACTGTTTCCAGTCCACCTTCGATAAATCACTCCTCAGTTTAGTAAAATTGGCATTGTCCCAATTAAGAACTCTAACTCCTCTTCTATCCTTCTCCTTTTCCATAATTATGTTAAAGCTGACTGAATTATGATCACTACCACCAAAATGCTCTCCCACTGCTACTCCTTCCACCTGCCCAGCTTCATTTCCTAAAACTAAGCCCACTGTACCCTCTCTTGTTGGACTTGCTACCTACTGGCCAAAACGTTCTCCTGAACGCACTTCAAGAATTCTGCTCCCTCTATTCCTTTCACACTAAAACTATCCCAGTTAATATAAGGGTAGTTTTGGAAAAGATTGGGATGTTGTGGGACGACGTTAAGAGTGGACCACCTTAAGAAGCTGTAAGTGAAGGTCACCAGTGGAAGTGATGACGTGTCACACATGACCAGAAAATTGTGGGTGTATCCTGACAGGATGACATGTGCTTTTATATATCTATGTATGTATGTATGTGTATATATGTATAATAACAACCCACGTTTTCTTTGGATATTACTTGTAGTCCTGTGAGTCTTACAATAGATCACACACCAAAGGAACAAGGAATGTTACAGTGTGCTGCTGGCCACTTCCAGTGTGGCCTGCACGGCGTCCCATACTGGGAAGGGTTCTAGCTCAGACGTGTTGTGCGTGTGCTGGAAGAGTCAGGAGAGGTCCGAGAGTGGCATTATTTAGCTGTTCCAGTTGATTTGACGTACAGTTTTGTACCTTTGACTGTGCAGGCTTGTGTATTTGTGTGTTAATCACTCGTGGCTGAGCATGCATTCAGCTGCAGAAAGGAACCCCTCCCCCCCAACCCCCACCCTCGCCCAAAACCTGCTGTTTCAATGGATAGCCTTCCAACTTGCAGATGAGGTACTTTTGACTTACGCCTGCTATTGCAATGTTTGTGGAAGCACTGTGGCTTGTTTTTGGAGATCTGTTGGTGAGTTGGTGCATCCATTCAGGGAGGGCAGAAGATCTGGTCACCTGTACACATCAAAAGTGTGCAGCAGATATGGGGGCTTTAGTTGCAATGCCTCTGGGTCTGCAACATGACCAAGAAATGGAGAAGAGGCTGCAGAGAAGAAAAGCTCTGCGAAGAGGGAGGAGGAGGGGGCCTCTCCACAGAAGGCCTTACAGACTATATATTTTCATAAAGAACTTCTCATACATCCACCTTACCCAGGAGCAATGCCTGAGGTGACACAGGTCCAACAAGGAGGCGGCCACACAACTGTGCCCTCTCCTTCAAGAGGATCTGCAGCCTCATATCAGGGTGAGGATGGCACTGACAGTGGCCATAAAGATCACAGTGGCATTAAACTTCCATGTGACTGAATCATTCTGGGTGTAAATGGGCGACATATCAAACATCTCCCAGTAGGTCAGCCATTGCTGCATTTGGGAGGTGACGAAGGCCCGATATGTGAAGGGAGGCAATTATATCCTGCTCTCTCTAAGCAGGGAGAAACAGGATGTGTGGGCAAGTGGATTTGCCAGGATAGTTAAGTTCCAAATGGCGCAAGGAGCCATCGACTGCACACACGTGGCTTGGAGGGCCTCCAATGCCAATGGGGGCAGGTATAGGAACTGCAAGGGCTAACATTCCTTCATTGTGCAGTTGGTGTGTTGGTAATTTTGGTGAATGCCCTTTATTTTGGTAGCAGCCATGATGTTTTCATCTTGAGGCAGTCTTCCATTCCCGCTGTCTTCGGGCCTCCAAGAAGAACAAGAGGGTGGCTGCTGGAGGGGTATTCCTTGTCTCTTAGCAGCCACCCTCTTGTTCACCTGGCTGAAGACCCCTTTCTGCCACCTGCCCATGCGAGGACAACAGGCATAGAATGAAACCCATGTGGCCACCAGAAACCTAAAGCAGTGCTTCTACTGCCTGGACCACACGGGGGAAGATCTCCGTACATGCTAGAGTTTGTCTCCAAGTTCGTGGTGGTCCCCTGTGTCCTCCACAACATTACCATCATGAGGGCATAGCCATTGCCACCAGGCATCCGGAGGCCACCTCGGGAGGATACACCGGGACCCCTTCACTCAGTTCGGGCTGTACGAAGACACCTACTCGGACTCTGCTTCCTTAGGGGACCATCCCTTTGCCATGATGGATTCACCATTTCCTACCTTATCATCTATATGGGATGCCTAATCTTCATCCCCTTGGCCAAGATCCATCAATTAGAACCACAATGAATAACCTTTCCGTAACATCTTTATCCAAAAACACATCCACTTATACAAATAAGTGTCAACTGTTCATCCTTGTGCATTCCTTAGGTGCCTGTCTTACGCCTTTGCCTGCTCTTGTGCTTTTATGCAATGCTACCCCAGTGGCTGCAGCAAGGCTGCTGTAAGGCTGCAGGAGACTGCAAATGGCCTTGGAGGATGACCTCAAGCAGCTCTAGGCCTAGAAGACCTGACTTCAGACTAAAGGCCTGCTACCCGACCTGAACCCGACGGGACCCGATGACGTGTCAGGTTCGGGTCGGGTCAAGCCCATCTTCCGGATCCGGCTTTCAGGTCAGGTTGGGTCGGGCCGGACACACACAATAAGTGCTCTGTCGGGCTAAGTACTGAAATTAAAAAACTTACCTGAGCTGGGCTCCGGGACGAAACTGAGTCTGCGCAGTGAGCGAGTGACGTCACTATGACGTTATCACGCATGCGCTGCAGCTTCCTGGAGGTTTCGAGTCCGAAGGTAAGTAAAGCGATGGTCAGGTCAGCCTTGGGTCGGGGCGGGCTGAGCCGGGGTCGGGCTTGGGTCGGATCGGGCTTGGGACAAAATCGGAGGGACTCAGGCTGGGTCGGGCTCGGGTCCGCTGTGGTTCAGTCGGGTTCGGATCAGGTTCTTTTTCCCAACCCGAGCAGGCCTTTACTTCAGACTGCACCATGGTGGCGTGGTTGACAGCAGTCAGGCTGGCTGGCTGATAGGCAACAGCAAGGGTACAGACGGAGTGTGAGCACGAATGCTGTTATCCTGCGAGAAAACATGCTCTGGTGCCACTGCTACTCACCCGGGGTGGCACCTCACCAATCCTAGTAATTTGCTGGAGCACAGATCGCCAGACTGCTGCAAGAACCTCCATGCCCCTTTGAGTATTGAGATCTGCAGCTATGATGGCAGCAATTTGAGCCTGCACAGCAACAAGCATGGATCTCATGCCCTCCACAGAGCTTCACTGCAGCACTGAGAGATGGCTTCTGCCTGTGCTACAGTGAAAGCTGAGACAGTGGCCACCAGACGCTGCATCACGGCTGGATCCGCAAGTACTGTTCTGGATTTGGCCACGACTTCCACCATGAAAAGGAGGGGCTGCAAGGTCTGCGCGATGCCTGTGCCAAGTTGGAGCCGGATTCCTTCATGCTCCTTGACAATGAAGGGAGGCTGCCTGGACCCTGCCAATGCACCAAGCAACTCTATGTGCATGTCCATCAGTGTTCACCTGTGTGCCACCCATCAAAGTAGTGATCTGAGTCCTTTGTAGCAGAGCTCGTCTGTGGCCTCACGCTCCAGGGCATTGGCACATACCCTATCTTTTCCCTCAGCTTCTCTGCGGCATTCGTGCCTGGTGACTCACCATCTGCTCTAACGCCTCTAATGTTCGCACAGTATCAGAGTGGTTGTGAATGTAAGTTCAAGTGGCATTCTTCATCAGTAGTGTGCTGCTGCTCTCTCTTCCTTTTGAGGCTGCTGTGGCTGGGTAGGTGGCAGATCTTGGGTGTCTGAAAGCAGAAAATCAGAAGGGGAGGTTGGGGTGAGGGAAGGGGAGTGGGGTGGAAAGCGAGAGGTCCAAGGCCACGCCATCTGCAATTTTCACTTCATGCCAGATAGCAAGATGAGGGTGAGGTCGGAGTTGAGAAGGGCTTGAAAGCAGTAACGTACCATCATCCTCAATGTTCTCGGTGATGCCAGATGCAAAAGGCTCTGTTGCAGCCGGACTCAGATGTGGAATACCATCTCCTCTGTAGGTTCAAGAGATGCAGGCATCCTTACCCCCATTGCTTCTGCTCCCTTCTATTTCATGCCACCTTGTCCTGCAAAAGAAAGCGCATAATGTTAGTGATTGTGTTGCACTCTGGGTGATGTGTCTACCATGGATGAATAGCTGAAGGTACGTGGGGACAGCAAGTGGTGGGTGTCAAGCTAGCAGCATTGGTGGGTGAGGTAGAGTATCTGAATCTAAGGCCTGATTCTGGACTGCTAGGCATTGCTGATGGATGAGTGATGGGGTGTGGTACATTCAACAGTGTGAGAGGTTGATGGTGCGCTGGGTAGGACATGTCATGTGAAGATGTATTCACTGACTTTGACCACCTTTGTGAAGTCATTGCACTTTTTCCGACACTGCCGTCAGGTCCTCAGTGCCAGACTCCTTGCCTTGGCTTCCCTTGCCACCTGCTCCCATTCCCTTCAGAGGGCATTTGTTGGCTTTTTGGCACCCCTGGAAACATGGTGTATCTCCCCCAGGCCTTTGTCTGTGAATCTGGGCACCCTCTCTCTGTCCTAGTGCTCCATTTTCTTGGTTTCTAATTGCAGTACTGACCGTCAGTGCAGTTCTCCTTCAAGAGGGACAGATTACCTTTAAGAATTGGAATCTAGCTGGAACACATGCTAGCCTCACATACTGTTAGGCCCTCTGCTAGCATGTAGACAGCCAGCAGCGCAGGTCATGCTCAGCTGCACACTACAATCAGGCAAATGAGGAGGCAGCATGAAGTGAGCATGCTGCTTGCCTCAATGGGACCGGGCGCGGGCAGATCACAAATTGTGACCCCCATACCCAAAAACAAGTGTAGAATAATTTTCATTCTGGTGTTTTTCACACTAAAGTCTTGAGTCTTCAGTTCTAAGTTTAGTTCAAGTTCTTTTAGTAGTTCTTCGAAATTAGAAGTGTAGGAGTTTTTTGACTAATGAATGTAGATATATAGTCACTTTTCATGATGCACTTTATGATTTTATGAAGAAAAATACAAATGTTCCAGAAGTTGAGATTATATGGCTATATCAGCCAGATACTTTCAAATATAAGTGTGTCATTTAGATGTACAAGTTTCCCTGAGAACAAGGGAGATGAGATTTAAGCCCACTAGTCCAGATGCAGCTACCAGTATGAGGTAGATTTATCCAGACGCAGAGGATCCAGAAGGAATGGATCGCACCTCTTCAGATTGAGGTTCATCACTCTGACATCAGAGGACTAACACCATTCTAACTGAGGATCAGGGGAAAACTCTCCATTGGTTGGGGTCATTCCTAGAACAGAGGAAGAATGTCATGACTGTTGGAGGCCAATCATGTCAGTCCTAGGGCATTGCTGCAGGAGTTCCTCAGGGCAGTGTCCTAGGCCCAACCATCCTCAGCTGCTTGTTACGGTCAAGTGAGGAGGGGTTGAAGGGCTTCCTTCTTTTCCCTCTCCTTGTTAGACCGTAACAGGTTTAATTCTTTCCTAAAGTGGATGTACTGGCCAATTCAGTAGGTGTCTGATTGCTTACTTGCTATGATCATAACAAGAACCAATCAGACAGGTTTTCATGATTTAACAAAGAAAGAGGTTAATTTTATTGTACCTAAACCAAACTAATAAACAATAATAAAATAATAAATAATAAACATGCCAACTTTCACTCACACACACACTAAAGGTTTACACGCACACAAATAGGTTACAGTGTGAGGAAAGGTAGATTGCTTGAGTTAGAGTCCATAGAAAAAGTATACAGTCTGTGAAGTTTGGTGATTTGGCTGGCTTCTAGCTGAATTCAGTGGTCTTTTGGTTTGAAAAAGTAGATGACTGGTTCGGTGATGCTGATGATTTCCTCCAGTGGGGTTTTGGTTTGTAGCCGGAGTATGCAAAGGTGGTCAGTCAACAAGAAGGATTTGAAAGCTTTCAAGCTGGAATGGAGAGAGAGAGAGAGAGGGGCCCCCACTTAGGGTCTGCTTATGTCAGAGTCCAGTTGCTTCTCCTCTGCTGCAGAGAAAACACCAGCTTAAAAACCACAGATGGGGAGGGGCTGATCACATGATAGTCACTCAGTCCCTCAAACATAGCAGTTAGCAGCATCTCTCTCTTGCTAAAAGAACAAGAACAAGCAGTTCCTTTAAACTTCCTGGGTCTTGGTTCTTGCTGGGATATTAGCAGACATTTAGTCTCTCTCCTCACAAGCATTACAGTCTAGGATACAGTGTTGCAAATTAGGTGATCATCTTAAGCTGAAAGGATGATTTTGCTGGCAGCTTGTCTTTTGAAAAAATATATAAAAATCTCCAGTCAGTGGATTATAGAAAATTATCATTCAACAAAACACATTGGTGTAACATGCTTCATCAGTGACCTTCCTTCCATCATAAATTCAGTAGTGGGGATGTTCGCTAATGATTGCACAGTGTTCAGTTCCATTCGCAACTCCTCAGATATTGAAGCAGTCTGTGCCTGTGCGTAGCAAGACCTGGACAGCGCTCAGGCTTGGGCTGATAAGTAACATTTGTGCCATTCAAGTGCCAGGCAATGACAATCTCCAAAAAAGAGAGAATCTAACCACCTCCCCTTGGAATTTAATGGCATTACTCTCGCCAAATCCCCACCTTCAATATCCTGAGGGTGGTGGGCAGGGGGGGGCGGTGGTGGGGGGTGCGGGTGTGGGGAGGGCGGAGGGGGAGCGGTCACCATTGGCCAGAAACTTAACTGGACCAGCCACATAAATACTGTGGTTACAAGAGCAGGTCAGAGGCTGGGAATTCTGCAATGAGTAACTCATTTCCTGACTCCCCAGAGTCTTTTCACCATCTACAAGGCACAAGTCAGGAGTGTGAT
Organism: Heterodontus francisci; assembly: GCF_036365525.1. Classification (NCBI taxonomy): domain Eukaryota; kingdom Metazoa; phylum Chordata; class Chondrichthyes; order Heterodontiformes; family Heterodontidae; genus Heterodontus; species Heterodontus francisci. Next base: position 78,359,924 of record NC_090378.1, on the reverse strand, counting down.
GGCATACACTGCACTTGCCTGTATGAGTGTAGCTCCAACAACACTCAAGAAGCTCGATACCATCTAGGACAAAGCAACCTGCTTGATTGGCACCCCATCCACCACCTTAAATGTTCACTCCCTCCACCACCAGCACAGCGTTTTCTATCTACACAATGCACTGCAGCAACTTCCCAAGGCTCCTTCGACAATACCTTCCAAATCCATGACCTCTACCACCTAGAAGGACAAGGGCAGCAGGCACATGGGAAAACCACCACCTGCAAGTTTCCCTCCAGGTTATGCACTCCTCGACTGGAAATATGTCGCCATTCCTTTGTTGTCATTGGATCAACATCCTGGAACTCTTTACCTAACAGCACTGTTGGTGTACCTACACCACATGGACTGCAGCGGTTCAGGAAGGCAGCTCACCACTACATCCTCAAGGGCAATTAGGGATAGGTAATAAATGCTGGCCTTGCCAGTGACGCCCACATCCCACGAACGAATAAAAAATAAGGATTCAGCTAGATAAATTGATGATACTTTGCTAACTGCAAGCATATAAACATTAATTTATTCAATAGATTGGCTATCTAATGCTGTTAGCTATCTAAGGAGTCTAATCCTGAACTAATCTCACCAATTTATATCACTCAGACACTGGTCATATCTATAAATTTAGAATCAGCAAGTATTTAATGCTGAATTACTATGGCATTACTAAATTGTCTTTGCAAAACTAATAAGAGTTTACAATTAGCCCAATCTACTAATCATTTGCATATTCAGTGGTTAAGTTTGTGCTGCTAGCTATGATTTTAAGATTAATAAGCAGTTGTTAGTTCATAATTTTGTCTGATCTCTTCTTTGATAATTGGCAAGAAAGGGTTAATTCATTCATCTAGCAGTTTGTCTGGATCCTGATGGGAGGTTGCTCATGTAAATGAAAATATAATGCGCGTTGATTGATGCAAGACAGTTCAGTGAGCCACAGCTAGGCATCATTAACTCCTGGGCATGGATGGGTGGAAAATCTCAGACAATTCCTAGACGATCAACCAAAATGAAGGGTTTAAGGATTTGTTGGTGCCTATGACAAATATTCTTATCAAGGTTTCAATTCCAGTGTTCATACAACAATTACAATCAACAATCAGAAAAATACAACAAAATTCCTGGTCTGACTCCCACAATATAAGTGGGGATTTTTTTTTTACACTGCAAATTTAGCATTAATGAGAGGTGGTTTCTGATTCAAGCTAACGCTAAACTTGAGTAGTGTAAATAAGATATTGAATCCCGAACGACCTCCAAAGTGGAGTGAGACTCCCTCCTTCAGCCAATCTTGCTCTGCTTTGCTTCATTGTCACTACAGTTATAATGCCCATACACCCAGATGTACAATCAACATGCAACAGTATAATTCCATTGGTGTTAATATTACTGGACACAGAACAGCAATAAGAATGTTTCCAGATGTAAAATAGATGAGCTTTGAGTAAAGACTTGCTTATATAGTCATAGTGATACAGCACTGAAACAGGCCCTTTCACCCACCAAGTCTGTGCTGACCATCAACCATCCATTTATACTAATCCTACATTAATCCCATATTCCCTACCATATCCCCACAATTCTCCTACCACCTACCTACACTAGGGACAATTTACAATGGTCTATTTATCTATCAACCTGCAAGTCTTTGGCTGTGGGAGGAAACCAGAGCACACAGTGAAAACACATGTGGTCACAGGGAGAACTTGTAAACTCTGCACAGACAGTACCCAGAACCGAACCCAGGTCATTGGAGCTGTGAGGCTGCAGTGCTAATCACTGCGCCACCCTAAGTCACCATATTCTATGGTCTAGTGAGGTTAAGAGGTTATAAAGGTTCATGTGTTCCGTGGGCTCTTACAAAGGTGTGAAAGTATGGCAGGGCAGGCATTGTGCCTGCCACTTTGGTCATCCAGTGACTGTGTCCAAAATCCTGGGGACAGAGACATTTAAATGTTAGGCGCAGCTGTTGCTTGCCTGTAGAGGCGCAACAGAAGTGCTTAACTACTGAGGTGACAGAACTTGTAGTGGCACCCAGCTGCTCTGAGGGCCTGGGGCCTTTATTTAGCTGAAGATTAAAGGCCACAAAAGCAATATAATGTCCTACAGGGAACAGATGGACAGCAGTCTTGAGGCAATAAATCTCCCTGGGATCCAATGCCTTTCAATACTGTAATGTTAGGGCCTTCATAGCCCAGTTGAACCAATACCTGCTGAGATCAGGCACACATTTTGCTGGACCTACCAAGAGTGATTCAGACTTCCCTGGGTAGCCGAGGAATGTCACCACAGCGGACTATGGGCTGTATTTGGTGAGGGCACTTGTGTCCAGCCAAAACCCAGTAGATCTGGTTTTTATAAAAGCAAAATACTGTGGATGCTGGAAATCTGAAATAAGAACAGAAAATGCTGGAACTACTCAGCAGGTCAGGCAGCATCTGTGGAGAGAGAACCAGAGTTAATGTTTCAGGTCGATGATCCTTCATCAGAACTCATCGACCTGAAATGTTAACTCTGTTTCTCTCTCCACAGACACTGCTGGAACTGGTTTATAACCCAATTATGGCTCCTCCACCTGAGTCTTACTGGAGTATTACTTATTAAGTATTAAACAGCTTTGATGAGGAAAACTCATCCCCTTAATGATTACTTTCTCCCAGTATTACAAAGGAAGACATCATATGCCATCTGCAAGCAAAAATAATCCTAGTAAAAACAATAACTTAGACATAAACGAGATGAAAATCCTAGGGATAGAAGATTCTCCCCAGCCCCGGAGTTGATGCTGCACAGCCAGCACAAGCTCAATCATGTGGATGCAACTAGGAATCGAGATGCTCATAAAATAGGTTAGATGCCAGTGCTATTGCTTGGCAGCAGAATTAATAATGGGGAGTGGGATGGGGGTTGGGGGTTTGGGGAGTGGGGGGTGGGGGGTGGCGGGTGCAAGTGTAGGGAAAGTACTAAATAAGGGAATTAATCTGTTGGCATATCAGTATTGCCAGATTGGCTCCTTCCTGTCTTTCCTCACTAAATGGTAGATTTAAAATGAAACCCAGTGGTGGATAAGGGACATCTGATATTTCACTTCTGGAAGGCCAGATTCTTCATAGACTGACTGTATGAGGCGACCTCCCCTCTGGCTTCATTCTGGTCATGTGCCCAAATTATGTCAACTATTGCCTTGATGAAATTGTTCTCAGCAGTTTCAGGTTCACTAGGATTCTGACCTTTTCCTTTGTGGTGACCATCTGATACCTGGAGAGATTTACTCATTGTTCTCAACCAGGAGCATTGAATTAAGAAAGTTCTTTTACAATAATGGGGTTATTTATAGCCTAATGAAGGTAACACACTTATTGATAGTACAATAGTCTCAAGTTTCTACACTTTCATTTGTGTGGGGGATGGGGAGGGGTCACAATGCTCAAGACACTGGCAAAATTCTATTGACCTCAGCTTTCCTTTGAAGTAATGATATGATTCTTTATGAAATTAAACTCTAATATTTACTAGAAAGGAAGATTTTGGTAAATGTACTACCTAGAACATGACTAAGTCATGCTGAATTTCTATTCTGTGAGAAGATAGTTGCTCTCAGTCAGGGCAGCAATCAGTATAATTGGCCTCGGCATATCCAGGCTCTAGATGGAGCAAATATGCCAGAGTTTCCTAGATTGATTGTTGCCCAATGACTCCTGTTGGAAAGCATGGACATCAATTGAGGGCAAGGTTTTTATACCTTCCATAGTTGAATAGCTTGACAGCACTCTCTCATCTCAAACTTAAAGAAAGAACACTTGTGTGAGGTACAGGAAGGATACTACACATGTGCACCTGAAACCCAGCACATCAGTGGCTTCAGGAGAGAAAGGGAGAAAATTGAAGAGGGAAAAGTTGAAAAGAAACATAATGCTCCAACTCTGACCTCTCTGTCCTCGGCCTCCTGCAGTGTTCCAATGAAGCTTAGTGCAAGCTCAAGGAACAGCATCTCATCTTTCGATTAAGCATTTTTCAGCCTTCTGGATTCAACATTGAGTTCAACAATTTCAGATTGTGACCTCTGCCCCATTTTATTTCCTTTTTCTTTGCTGGTTTTGGCTTTTCATTCTTTTTTTTTCTCTTTTTTTTGCTTTTGAACAGCAGATGTTCTTGATTTTGCCATTCTTATCTCCTGTAGACATATCTGTTTGTTTCTTTACTTGTCCTAGTACCACTCCCTTTGGCTTTACACTGTCAACCTTTTTCACTTTAGTCCCTCCTATCTTCCACCCTATTACAGACCTTCCCTTTTGTTCTTTTTCCCCACCCGTCTTTCACTTGCTTAAAGCCTATTACATCTCTAACTTTTCCCAGTTCTGATGAAATGTCATTGACCTGAAACATTAACTCTGTTTCTCTCTCCATATATGCTGACAGACCTGCTGAGTATTTCCAGCATTTTCTGTTTTCATTTCAGATATACAGTATCTGCAGTATTTTCCTTTCGAATTTTAATTAAATTAATTAATTAAATTAATGAAATTATCAGAATATCTGCCATATTTTCGTGCATATCACCAGAGTAAGAGTAAAGCATCCTTATCTCCAGCATATGAGTTTAGAGCAGGAAATCAGTCTCTGGCACTCTGTTGATGTTAATAAGATTCACTTTCTGGTATTCTTTCCCTACCTGATAGTATTGGTTGCTGATCCCTCTCTTCAGGATCTGATCCAACTGTCCATACTTTGTGAGGCAAGGCAGTGAATCTCAACAGGTTATTCAATCTGGTTTACTGCAAGAAAGCTTGATCCTGCACCCTGCCCTACATCCACATGTGCATACTTTCTAGCAGGAGTCACTGAGCAGTGATCAGGCATTAATAAACACCAATTTTGGGTTCAAAAGCATGTAAATTATGGATGTCAGCCTTGGCTCAGTGGTAATACTCTGGTCTGAGTCAAAAGGTTGTGATTTCAAGTCCCACCTCGAGATTTGAGTCCATAATCTAGGCTGACACTTGTGTGCAGTACTGATGGAGTGCTGCACTGTCAGAGGTTCATTCCTTCAGATGAAATGTCTTTCAAATAGTGCCATGGAGTTTTTATGTCCACTTAAGAGGGCAGACATGACCTCAGTTTAATGATCGACATTAGATGTCAGGAAGTGGTTCTTTTTTCAGCGAGTAGTGGAACTCTGGAGTAGACTGGAGGCTGACTTGCTGAATTCCTTCAAGCGAGAGCTGGATCTATTTCTGGCTTGGGCAGACATCATGTCTTCCAAAAAGGTAATTACTGCAGGGAATTCAGGGCCAGAGTGATCTCCTCGACTAGTTTTGGTCGCCTAGGTGGGTGGAGAGGAACTACCCAGATTTTATTTCCCCAAATTGGCCTGGGTTTTTTAATCTGGTTTCTTGCCTCTCCCAGGAGATCACATGGTTTCAAGCGATACAACATTATGATACACAAGCTACAATAAGCTACGAACAATGATGGACAGGTAAGGCCCTCTGGTCTATCCATCCACACAATTGTGATACCTTGTGTATCACGACCTGTTGCTCTGTCACAAAAGTTCAGTTCTAGATCTGCCAATATTTAAGATGTGGTTGAGGTTAATTTTTTAAAAATAAACATTACATCCATGCGGAGTAGCTCCTCTTACTTTTTGATGCACTCTATGTAATCTAGAATTGAATGTGTATTTGTGGAGGCAAGGAAGTAAATTTTGTTCAATCAGGTAATAATCTTGAGAATGGTGCATTTTTCCAAATTTATACAAAATACTGTCATTGAAGTCTCCTGTTGAGATAACAACATAAGTTAGATAGGGGTTAAAATTTTATTTACACCATTCCAACAAATTCTCCTAGATTCATTTCCAGCACATTAGACTCAGGGTAACACTCCCTCTGCTCCATCAGCAATAATGAATAGAGTTAAAGTAGAATCAGAGCTGTGGAATAGCCTGTAGTTTAACACTCCCCTCTACCCCTCCCCCATAACTGAAAAGTTCACATTAGAAACGATGAAAGGCTCAGAAATGGAAAGTAGATAAAAGGAGAAATATTGGTAATCTCTGTATATAAAACAAATCTCTTGGATCATGAGCAACAACTGTATTATTCATTTTATTTGTGAGTGCGTTCCTATAATTTAGTCCATGGAACAATAATAGACCTATCTCAGAAATATAACACACTGAGGCAAAGAACTAACAAGGAGAAACATCTGTCTGGAATTTTACTATCAATTTTGGAACGTAGATCTTAGCAAATAACAGTGTTTGTAATGGGTAACATTTAAACCTGTGATTTGAAAAAAAAAATCAGGATTAAAGGCTGCTGTGCATTTTTAGGAATTGTGAAGTACTTCAGAAATGGGTATTCTGTGGGGGGGTAAATACTGTTCCAGTGCACAGAATGCTGATCAGACTATGGATGCACAGTGTAACTAGTGAAAGTTCTTTAAATAACTAGACCAAGGATGTACACTTGTTATAGGACCATATCACATACAACTAATATTCAATGACAATTCAACTATATATCCAACAGAAGGTAAACCATGTGCAGCTTCTGAGAGTTGGATTGTGTGTTGATTCCATTCAACACTGAATAGCCACGTACCCCTATATCGAAATGCATATTCTGTTCACACATAAATGTCAGCATTTGTCAAAATGTCAGAAATTTTGGTAATGATCTGCATGCATACTTATTTGGATGTACAGTGATACCCAATGATGTTGGGTAATTTAGTCAAAGCTGCTGTGTAGCAATGAACTATTTTACATGCCCCTGGATCTCATTGCTTTAATATTGCGTCAGCTTTCATTGTAAAGCTAAACATGATAGAGTAGGTTGAGTAGAAAAATAGGTTTGAAATTTGTCCATTCACTTTGCAAACTTCAATTTGAATTTAGGGAAGGCAAGTTGGAGAGCCGCATTCGACCACTCAAATGCAGGTCTCGATGTTGCATGAATTCATTGGAACAGGAGTGGGCCATTCCGCTCCTCGAGCCTGTTCTACCATTCAATTACTCAATGATTTGTCCTCAACTCCTTCCCTTGATACTCCTAGTTGACAATTCCAGTTTTAAAAATTTCAACTGGCCCAATATCTACAACCTCTTGGGAGCAGGTTCCAGATTTCCACTACTCTTTGTGTGATAAGTGCTTCCTGATTTCATGGAGATTATGTCCCCTCATTCTGGATTTCCCCCTCTACAGAAAATAATTTATTTACTTTATCGACAACTTTTATCAATTTACATACCATGGTTAGATCACTCCCAACATTCTAAACTGAAGGAAATATAAGGCAGGTTTATGTGGGGGTCTGGAACTCACTGCCTGAAAGGGTAATAGAGGCAAAAACACTCAACTCATTTAAAATGTGTCTGGATGTGCGCCTCAAGTGCTGTAACCTGCAGGGCTACTGACCAAATGTTGGAAGGTGGGATTAGATTGGATGGCTCGTTTTCTGGCTGGCGCAGACACAATGGGCCAAATGGCCTCTTTCTGTGCCGTAAACTTTCTATGATTGTATCCTCAAAATTTAACCTGTTAAGCCCTGGTATCATTTGAATGCATCTGTGCTGTATCCCTTCCAAAGCCAATATATCTTTCCTGAAGTTCAGTGCCCAGAGTTGAACAAAGTACTCTAGATGGGGTCTGACCAAGGCTCTCTACAACTGAAAATTACTTCCTCACCTTTTGAATTCAAACCCTGTTGAGATAAAGGCCAACATTCTATTCGCATTTGATTACTTTTCTAGCTATGTGCTAGCTTTTAGTTATATTTGTACATGGACAGCTAAATCCCTTTGTCTGTGCGCAGCTTCTAGTTTTTCTGATTTCTGATTTGCCTTTCTTAGATCCAAAGTGGTTGGCTTCACACTTGCCCAAATTGAGCTCCATTTGCCATAGTCTTGCCCACTCACTTAGTCTGTCCATGCCTCTTTGCAACTTCCTGTTCCCATTCACAGAACTTACTGGGCTGGATATTACCAGATCCCCAGCGTCGGGAGTCGTTGAGGGGGGACCCTGGAAAATACCTCTGGGAGAGGCCCACCATGGGCCTCAACGCAGGGAAGGGCCTGCCCCATATTACTGGCGGAAGCGAAACCTCGTCATGGCCCCCCGCCACTCAGCAACGGAAATGTCATTTAAATATTTAAATTAAAGTTAATGAATAAATATTTACCTCGTCGTGACAGCCATCCCACTCTGATATTCCGGCCAGTTGCCGGAACTGCCTCATCTTTGGATCTCCGTTTGAAGATCCGAGGCGGAACATTGCTGGGGTGGGGAGGGGGGAGGAGTTAAGTTTTCAGGGTGGGAAGGAGGGTGGCAAAGAAAACATTTGTGATTGGTGGAGGGGATGGTGGGAAGGGGTTGTAGGTCAAAGTGAATAAAATTCGGGCGGTGGGAAGTTCAGGATCGGAAAATGAGATTTTTTGGGGGGAAAGGGCAATCAATAAAGTCTTCACTCATTGGGGGAGTGGGAAAGGGGCTTGAATAATTTATTAAATTTTGCACGTTACATTTTTATTGCATGTTTCCATAAAAATGTAAAATACATTTAAGGGCTTGAAACCCTTTAAAAATGGCACACGCACCTGTGCAGTGGCGCCAGACGCCGTTGCCGGGGATGGAGTGCCCACTCCCTCTACATCTTTGGGGGAGGGCGGTCTACACCGGACATGTAAATAAGCCCCCACACTAAATATCACAGCAGCTCTGTAGCGCACATCTCATGTGTGCGCTGCGCCGTTTTTGAAGCTCGCCACCGAGATCGGCAGCGAGCTGGAAAAACTCAGTCCACGATGTCTTCTAACTTAGTATCTCTGCAAACCTGAATGTACAACTCACTATTCCTTTATCCATAGATATTACCAAAGTACTGATGTGTGGAGAGCACCAAATTGCCGCATTCCAATTTAGCCTGGTCATTGCAACAATTTGTCAACTCACTTAGCTGGGGTGCATATAACCACCAATCTTTCATATTTCACACAGGTAGTCAGTGTTTTGAAATCAATGTCTGCTTATCTGCATGCGCATTATCCCTTCCAGCTCCTGCCCCTTGATGCTACTGCTTTAGAGGATTGAATTCTGCTTTGGGTGGGAATCTTTTTGATAGTTTTGCAAGATTAGGAATTCCCAACCATAACAGAGTTCCCTCCCCTGGGAGCAGCAGTGTGGGGGAAGGGAGAAAGGTGCCATGGTGAACTGGGAGAGGGAGACACTGTGGTGGATGGAAGAAAGAGGGAAAATGAGTGCCACTCTTCAAGGGACTCAAAAGCAAAGAGCCTAAAATATTTTCAGTTATTATTCTGGGCTTGGGCAGAGCAGGAGTGTTTATTCAAGCTCCCTTCCTGGGATCCTCCATGATGCAAGTTGTTGGATATAACTGCTGCTTATGGCAAGCTTGTGTCACATTGCACTTTCTTGTGTAACTATATTCATTGATGCTTTTGAGTTGCCTACTTTTTAAAGTTATGGGTCAATTTTTACTAGTTCTGTAGGTTAGCACCTGTGGGTTCATGGGGCGGGAAGATCTGAAGAAGGAAACAAAATGCCTTAACGGCATATTAGCATTTGAATTTTTGCTCCCATTACTCTTATCCCTTTTTTGTATTTTGTCCAAACATAAATTGTACAGAACTATAGACAACCCTACAGAAAGAGCCTTTACTTGTACTGCTATTAAACATCTTTATATAGAATGTATTTCACACACATTTGTGATGGAGCCAAAGCAGACTTCTAATGAGGGGTACTAGACTGGTGATTGCTTAAACAACATGTAGTGTACAGCTAAGTGGGTCTGACTGTAATTGTACAATACAGAGCTGATGTCTGACCCTAATATTTCAAGCGCAGAGGGCTTGTCAGATTGGAAAAAGCTACATATAGCAGTTAGGAATGTCTGGCAAACTAGTATAGTTTCTCAAAGACTGAAATAAGAATGTGTTTAGTATATCCAGACTTTTGTATGATTAAAATAACTAAGGCTCTCCAGACGTAGACATATAGCCTGTTCACTTGCAGTGACAGAAGCAGACAGGGCTCTTTGTTCGCTCAAACTCTTGCACTCTGGAATACTACCATTTTAAATTAGCAGTGTGGCTGTGTGTGAGCAGGAAGGCATTTAAATATTCATGCCTAGATTTCTGCAGTGATTTTGCTGAGCACAGCTCAAGTGCCCCAGAGATCCTAAGAGTTGCTGAACCATTTCCTGAGCATGGCAATGTGGTGAGCTAGCACATGATGTCTATAATAAGTTGTTTACAGTAAGTAAAGATATACATAAAACCTGTAAGTGGTTTTCTATTGGTAACTAGTGACTTAGTGAGTAACTGAAGGAAACAGGGTTTATCTCATTGAGACACAAATTGGTGAAGCAATTTGTCTATTAAGTGACAGCAATATGATAGTGATTCCAAATATGTAGCTCAAAGCTTAATACTCTGGAAAAGCATTTGTTGCCAACTCACAGTGAATTAAATAATAATCTAATTGTATTAATGGGATACATGAATTTAGAGGGACAGTAAAGTCATATTATGTGCAAACAAAGACATAATGGGCTAGAAATTGCGAAAGACAAATTGCATCACCATTGTTTGACTTTGGGCGTTATGAATGACCTTAGAGCTCCAAAATGGCATCCATTGTATGGGCGCACCATTTTTGGGTGAATCACACAGGATGCCATATTAGTGAGGGTGTTAACGGCGCACTGTGAACAGCCGCCAGAAGTATGTAGAGCAGGCAGATCATGATGTCAATCAGTGTGCAATGCTGATTTGGTGTCAGTGGTATACTATTTTGGAGCTCAATGCTCCATCTAACCCCCTACCAAACCTTGCACAGCTGAACACATGTTCAGTAGCATGAAGGATATCCCACCAGCACTATTTAAAGGGAGCATCAACTACTTTCAGGTTAGTTAATGATTGATTCCTTCTGGCTGTTGCTTCAATTCTACAAGTGTTTTCTTTTTTATAGTTGTTTCAAATTGTAGTAATCTACAGGAATTGGTGTGGCAGGTGCTGAAGTAGTTTTTTCTGACTTCAAGGCAAACCAGTTGCTCCCAGACATGGGTGGTCTAGTAGGCATTCACCTTGGAATGTAGCATGACTTGCAGAATGAAGAGAAGGCACACAGAGCAGGACAAGCTGCTGGAAGAGGGAAGAGGAGGGGGAGAAGGGCTCTCAGCAGGAGGCCATATTTGCCCAGGGTGTTCGGGGAGAAATTCTCCTACCTGATCCTCAGCAAGGAACAATAGGTGAGACTTCTGTGCTTCAGTAAGGGCGTCCTCACTGAAATCTGCCATTTGCTGCAGCCACAACTGCCACCACAGAGCAGGGCAAGGACTGCATTACCAGTGGCTAGGAAGATGAGTGCAGCAATGAAATATTATGCGTCTATTTCCTTCCAGGCTAGAGCTGGAGATATTTGCAATATCTCACAGTTTGTTATCTACTGTTGGGTAAGGGAGGTCACTGAGTCTCTCTACTCAATGAAAGCTAACTACATTTCATTCTCTTTTGCTTGACAACTGCAGGCAGAGTGAGCACACATGGCTTTGCTACGATTACAGGCTTTCCCATGATACAGAGTGCCATGGACTGCACATGCATTGCTTTGAGTGCACTACCTGTCAACTCTACCCTCAACAGTGACCATCACAGCGTCCACTTGGCCACAATGTAACAATAAACAGCCACCACAAAATAAACATTCTAAACCAAATTTAAAAATGAAATCATGCCATATTGAATACAAAAGTCAATCATCACCCTTGTGAATTCCCTTTGTACCTGTCTTCTGTGTGCCTTTGCGTGGCCTAGTGCTCCTATGCAGTGCTACCCCAGTGGTTGCAGTAGGACTGGTGGAAGACTACTGACCTTTAGTGGAGGAGACAGCAGATGGCCTAGGAGGACAACCTAAATCAGCTCTGGGCCTAGAAGGCTTGGTTGCGGACTGCACCTCCGTGGCATGGGCAGCAACAGTCTGGGCTGGCTGGCTGACAGGCAACAGCAGGGACACTAGGGAGTGGCAGAGGTGGGAGGATGAATGTTGTCTTCCTGAGGAAGGACTGTAGATTCGTGCTCCATGAAGTAAGTAAGTCACTCACTCACTCACTCACTCACTCACTCACTCACTCACTCAACGACAAGATACATTGTTGCCAATTGACGTTTGAAAAACCGGCTTTGGAGAGACAGTTAGGAGAAACAGACAGACAGCTGTGTGTTAGAGATCTCCTTTCAGATGCTCAGACCATTTAAACTGAAGGAAGAGAATATAGTCTGTTTATTTATTATACTCTCTCAAAATTCTAAAATGTCAAGCCAAAATAGAGACCGCTGATAATTTAAACTTAAGGTAGGGAAGTTAGACTGTGACAATTTTTTATCCCTCAAAATTCTCAAGCCAAACTGATTCATTAAAAATGTGTTTGCAAGTTGTTAATTGGTGAAATTAATTGCTGGAGAAGGAGCAACAATTTAGACTTCTGAATTCGACTATGGACTGTTTTACTGTTGAAGAACCTTTTCTTCCCCCCATCAGACAGCTGTGAGGACTTCAAGCAACTTTGGACTGTTCCACATCCAGCAGGAGCGTAAATCTGCAAGGACTCTAATTTTTTCTATTTTAAATGTTGTTTATATCTTAGTGGTGTTTAAGAATTTAGTTTTTCTAATTAAACAGTTAATTTGTTGATTTAAAGACACCTGGTTTGGTTAGCCTCATTCAGGGGTTAGTAGATGGTACAATTTGACTGGGTCTTTCTTTAATTTGGAAAGTTAAAAATGATATGTTAGGCGATCTGTGGAGAGATGGGATTGAATTAACAGTGTGTTTCTCACCCACAATCAGAATCGTATCTTTTGATTGGGGGCTTTGACTGGAGTGGTCGGTCATAATAATATTCATTTGCTTTTTCAATATTCAGAGTCCATAAATCTGGCCATCTCCAAACCACCTGGGCCACCTTTTGTTTCCAGGTGTTAGAAATTGCAACTTGAACTTGCATTTTCAGAGCCATTGGCTCCCTGTGTACGATCTGAGAGTCTAGGAGAGTAAAACCCATTGTCTGTCAGGTGTTACAGCCTTGTACTAAGCTTTCAGAAGGGTCTTTGATCTGGGTTCCTTGTTTGCATGGTAACCAAGACCTCTGGCTTGTTTCTAGGCCAACTTGGTGTGAAGTCACATGTCTCCTTCAACTCCATTTTACCCTGTATTAAAATCAGGTTTTTAAAAACTTAAATCATACCACAAAGTCCAGCATTCATAACAACACCAACCATCTCTCTTGCAGAAGACCCCTCTCCCACCAAACAGAAATCTGCCTACTAACTTCTCACACATCCTACCATCCTACCCCACCCCAGCTACACTGAAGACAGACTTGCCCGTCCCTTCCGCTCTGAGAAGAAAAACAACTTTGCCTCATCATCCTCTCCACAACCCCCCACAAAGGAGAAACCAGCCTTCCTTCATAACTGCCTTCCATTGAACAGAAACTCAGCCCTCCCCTTACCCCCACTAAAATCAAATTCCCACCCCCAGCTGAGCTGAAATTTGACCTGACCTCTGTGTAGATAAAAATTGGGCCTATTCTTGCACCATGAGTAGTAACTCAATCCCATCCAAAGGAAGCAATGAACCAAGAATCTGTTTTGAGAAATGCCTGCACATGAAATAAAAAAAACTCCCAATACTCCAGCCACACAGAGATGGAATTGGTTCCTGGTCTGGTGCAGCTTCCCCCTCTCACTGAGAAGAAGATTAGCCTATCCCAGTGTCACTCATCCTTCCCTATCCACTCTTGTCCCTCTCTTCCAATTTCTGTCCTTTTTCTTTACCTTTTCTCCCCGTCTTCTCTCTTGCCTTCTGCTCTCCTCTCCATTCAACTCTCATCCCCCCACATTTGTGAAGAAATAGGCTTTGGCTGAGCTCCACCCACCCCCTCATTGTCCTCTATTGTTCCTGCTTCTCCTGATTGGTCTTCCTTCCTCTTCCCCCACCCTGCCCCTCCTCTTCCCCCATCCTGTCCCTCTCCTTCACTTCCTGCCAATCCACCTCCTCCTCCCACTCTTGACCCCTGTCTTTTTCACCTACGTTAATTAACCCATTGCCTTCTAATGTGCTTGTCCTGAATTCTGCACTCAATCCTGATTCCTCATGTGCATATATTAATTTTAGAATGTGGGGTACTCATTACATTAAAAGTATTTACAGTTCTTGATGCTCCTGTAGATGGCGCAGTGATGGATATTTCCAATGATAAAGATAGAATAGCTGCTGTTTTATAGTTAGAGTACATCACTCTGTCATTGTAGAGTCCCACAAAACACACAAAATATTTCTCATTGACTATTTTCTCCTCAGTAACCAAAGTAAGTCTTTAACCAAAAAAATTACAAAAAGTATTTCAAATAATGTAATTAAACATGCCCATTAAATTATCTTTTGTGTGTTTCAATGCTTTCATTAATGTTTTAACTTGATGGCCTCTGCCCTTCCCAAAAGCTGGGCATGGAGTAAATAATTTGGCCTTGGTGTGAGAGTATGAGCTGAATTTGTGGTGTTCAGTCAAAGATTTGCAGTGTTCCAAATTTCCTAGCATATATCAGTGCCATTCTGTCAGCATGACTGAGGGATATTTCTCTTCCACATCTAGCATTCTGCTCAAAATTTTCAGAATTATTTGAAGAAAGGTTAGGTGACAAATTTCTAAAGATTTGCTGAGGTAAACTTTTTATATTGAACATTTTTAAAAACAAGAGTTTGCATGGGGGTGTGCAATAGAGAAATAATATTTTTGTTTCTACATTTAGTATAGCCTTTGTTTTATGGTATATAAATCTTCGGGTCTTTTTTTGAAAAAAGAGACTGGTGGGTGGGGGTGTGGTTGAGTGAGAGAGGTGTGAGGGGAGGAAGAGTTTGATTTCTTTTGTGTTACTACAATTTACAAAAATGCCAGTTAAATATTGAAGCCTGCTAAATACCTCACCTGTGTCTTATTGGTGATTAGCAAAGGTCAACGGTAACAGCTTCCACCTCTGAGCCAAACATCTCAGTTCCAACACCTGTGGGGCAGTAAGGGGAGGGAAAGAGAAAGAAAAATTTGAACTTTGAAAACACAAAAAGCCTCTGAAGGTAAAAGGTGGCTAGGAAAAAGGGAGGAGAGAAACAGGTTGAGGGTAAAGGGTCCTGTGATCTTTCACCACCTACATTTTGGTGAGTGAATGGGTCATTTTGAGGGGAGGATAAAGAGATTGGTGGTACGTTCAAAGGAGAAATGGGGGTAGTAATGGGAGTAAGAGTGCAGTAGAAAGAGGTAGGAGCAGTGATGGGAGTGAGGGTGTGGTAGTAAGAGGTAGGGACATAGTGGGTGTCTGGAGGCATGGAAAAGCATGAATAATTGTTGGAGGGAGCGATGCATATTTTACCCACAAACCCCAGCCAAAATGTAGCCTGCAGTAATTGATGGCTCCTTTCCCCAGTACACAACCTACCATTTCCCATTCATGAGAAAAGGAAAAGACATAGAGAAACAAAAAGAGGAGTTAAGGGGAGAAACACAGAAGAGAATAAAGAGAGACACAGAACCAAAGCAGGAGAGATAGACAGAGAAACAGCAACATGTAGACAGCAGAAGCAGGTAAGAGAGACCATATTCTCTGACATACTGTACACTCGTAATGCAAAGATGTCTGAAAGCGAGACCTCAAGTTGACTGGAATCAGATGCATGAGAAGTTCTTGCTGCTGATCGGAGTTCCTGGAGAATGGTAGCCTGGAAGGGCATAGAGAAAGCAGAGAACAATAGGAACAGAACATAGAGTCTGGCAGAAGGAAAAGCCATCAGTCGACCTCGGGCAAACGATATTCATCTGTGCCAGCTGTGGAACGGATTGCCACTCACGAGTCAGCCTCGACAGCCACAACAGACGATGTTCAACCCAGAAGTAGCATGCACCAAGGGTGCAGTCCAGCGTCTTCCAAGACAGATGGATGCCTACAACTATGCACAGTATCAAAGGAGATCAAATGGTCTTTATAAAAAGTCCAGTCCAAAATGCTGGAAAATACACCAAATAAAGTGTCAAAATCAAAATTTTATGAGGACCAATTTTCCTAATCCCTTAGAAAATAATTCCTGCATTTGATGTCCAGTGCATTCACTTTGACACTAACCTCTGGTTCTGGCTGCTGTGGAATCTGTTCGGTAATATAAATTCTATAATCTTGTGACCCTCAAAGTATTTCAGGACCATGATTAGGAACAATTCAGCAATATAAATGCTGCATGAATAAGAGTATGTGTTACTTTTATGTAAATTGCTGCATGTACTCTTTTGTTTAAAGGGTCAGTTACATTGCCAGAATGCAGCTAACTATGGATATGGGGTTATTACTCTGTCAGTTGAATTCCTTAGTGTAAAGCAGTTGAGCTGCACTAAAATGATGGCATCATTAATGGAAAAAATTTGGGTCTTTTGAGTTCACAGTCAGGGTACAACTTCTGCTTTCATTGTAATAAATGGGGGTGGGGGGCTGGTTTGGCATATTTGCAATCTGACTCTGTAGAAACAGCAAAGCCCAGCAGTGCAACGGGAACCAAGATCTCCAATCGGAAAACATAGAAAGTAATGTCTAAAGTTTGCTTTCCCAAAACAATGCTGTAAAATATAAAAATGCCTTGATGCATAAACTTATTAAGCATCATTGTTCTGTCGCTACAGGATCCATAATTCAGAGGTGCCTGAGTGATATACGTGCCTCATACAACTGAAAAATTTCCCTTGCCCCACCATCTGCTCATGTATGGAAACCCTAAAATTACCGTGATGGTTATTTCTCTCACTCTTCAGGACCAGTAGGTGGCATGTGTGCAAGGATAGTTGATAGTGTGAAAAATTGAGCATGGCCATTGTGAAAATATTTTTGGGGCAGGATAGAATTTATTTTTACTCTCACTGGTTGCTTGTTTGTAACAAAGAAACCCTGGTGTTCCAAAATTATTCGATAACTCATCATAGTTTTCAGAGCCAGTTTTCCTCAAACCTGTCAAGGCATTCGTATTCAGAGAAGACGCTTGATGGAATTTGTTTCTTTCTTACCTATTCATGGGATCTGAGTGTCACTGGCAAGGCCAGCATTGGTTGCCCATCCCAAATTGCCCCTGAGAAGGTGGTGGTCAACAACTTCTTGAACCACTGGAGTCCATGTGGTGTCAGTACACCACAGTGCTGTTAGGGAGGGAGTTCCAGGATTTTGACCCAATGACAGCAAAGAAACAATGATATAGTTCCAAATCAGGAAGGGGAGTGGCTTGGAGGGGAACTTGCAGGTGGTGGTGTTCTTGTGCATCTGTGGCCTTGTGGTCGTGGGTTTGGAAGGTGCTGTGAAAGATGCCTTGGTGAGTTGCTGCAGTGCATCTAATAGATGGTACACACTGCTGCTACTGTGCATCAGTGGTGGAGGGAGTGAATGTTGAAGGTGGGGGATGGGGAGACGATCAAGCGGGCTGCTTTGTCCTGGATGGTGTCGAGCTTCTTGAGTGTTGTTGCAGCTGCACCCATCCAGGCACATGGAGAGTATTCCATCACACTTGTGCCTTGTAATGGTGGATAGGCTCTGGGGATTCAGGAGGTGAGTTACTTGCTGTAGAGTTTTAGCTTCTGACCTGCCCTTGTAGCTACAGTATTTATATGGCTGGTCCAGTTAAGCTTCTGGTCAATGGTAATGCCCAGGATGTTGGTGTGGGATTCAATGATGGTAATATCATTGAAGATCATAGAATTAGAATTAGAACGTTACAGCGCAGTACAGGCCCTTCGGCCCTCGATGTTGCGCCGACCTGTGAAACCATCTGACCTACACTATTCCATTTTCATCCATATGTCTATCCAATGACCACTTAAATGCCCTTAAAGTTGGCGAGTCTACTACTGTTGCAGGCAGGGCGTTCCACGCCCCTACTACTCTCTGAGTAAAGAAACTACCTCTGACATCTGTCCTATATCTATCACCCCTCAACTTAAAGCTATGTCCCCTCGTGTTTGCCATCACCATCCGAGGAAAAAGACTCTCACTATCCACCCTATCTAACCCTCTGATTATCTTATATGTCTCTATTAAGTCACCTCTCCTCCTCCTTCTCTCCAACGAAAACAACCTCAAGTCCCTCAGCCTTTCCTCGTAAGACCTTCCCTCCATACCAGGCAACATGCTAGTAAATCTCCTCTGCACCCTTTCCATAGCTTCCACATCCTTCCTATAATGCGGTGACCAGAACTGCACGCAATACTCCAGGTGCGGTCTCACCAGAGTTTTGTACAGCTGCAGCATGACCTCATGGCTCCGAAACTCGATCCCCCTACTAATAAAAGCTAACACACCATATGCCTTCTTAACAGCCCTATTAACCTGGGTAGCAACCTTCAGGGATTTATGTACCTGGACACCAAGATCTCTCTGTTCATCTACACTAACATGAATCTTCCCATTAGCCCAGTACTCTGCATTCCTGTTACTCCTTCCAAAGTGAATCACCTCGCACTTTTCCGCATTAAACTCCATTTGCCATCTCTCAGCCCAGCTCTGCAGCCTATCTGTGTCCCTCTGAACCCTACAACATCCTTCGGCACTATCCACAACTCCACCGACCTTAGTGTCATCCGCAAATTTACTAACCCACCCTTCTATACCCTCTTCCAGGTCATTTATAAAAATGACAAACAGCAGTGGCCCCAAAACAGATCCTTGCGGTACACCACTAGTAACTAAATTCCAGGATGAACATTTGCCATCAACCACCACCCTCTGTCTTCTTTCAGCTAGCCAATTTCTGATCCAAAGCTCTAAAGCACCTTCAACTCCATACTTCCGTATTTTCTGCAATAGCCTACCATGGGGAACCTTATCAAACGCCTTACTGAAATCCATATACACCACATCCACTGCTTTACCCTCATCCACCTGTTTGGTCACCTTCTCGAAAAACTCAATAAGGTTTGTGAGGCACGACCTACCCGTCACAAAACCGTGCTGACTATCGCTAATGAACTTATTCTTTTCAAGATGATTATAAATCCTGTCTCTTATAACCTTTTCCAACATTTTACCCACAACCGAAGTAAGGCTCACAGGTCTATAATTACCAGGGCTGTCTCTACTCCCCTTCTTGAACAAGGGGACAACATTTGCTATCCTCCAGTCTTCCGGCACTATTCCTGTCGACAATGACGACATAAAGATCAAGGACAAAGGCTCTGCAATCTCCTCCCTAGCTTCCCAGAGAATCCTAGGATAAATCCCATCTGGCCCAGGGGACTTATCTATTTTCACACTTTCCAAAATTGATAACACCTCCTCCTTGTGAAACTCAATCCCATCTAGCCGAGTAGCCTGAATCTCAGTATTCTCCTCGACAACATTTTCTTTCTCTACTGTAAATACTGACGCAAAATATTCATTTAACACTTCCCCTACCTCCTCTGATTCCACACACAACTTCCCACTACTATCCTTGATTGGCCCTAATCTAACTCTAGTCATTCTTTTATTCCTGATATACCTATAGAAAGCCTTAGGGTTTTCCTTGATCCTATCCGCCAATGACTTCTCGTGTCCTCTCCTTGCTCTTCTTAGCTCTCCCTTTACATCCTTCCTGGCTAGCTTGTAACTCTCAAGCGCCCTAACTGAGCCTTCACGTCTCATCCTAACATAAGCCTTCTTCTTTCTCTTGACAAGCGCTTCAACTTCTTTCGTAAACCACGGCTCCCTCGCTCGACAACTTCCTCCCTGCCTCACAGGTACATACTTATCAAGGACACGCAGTAGCTGCTCCTTGAATAAGCTCCACATTTCGATTGTTCCCATCCCCTGCAGTTTCCTTCTCCATCCTACGCATCCTAAATCTTGCCTAATCGCATCATAACTTCCTTTCCCCCAGCTATAATTTTTACCCTGCGGTATATACCTGTCCCTGCCCATCGCTAAGGTAAACCTAACCGAATTGTGATCACTATCACCAAAGTGCTCACCTACTCTAAATCTAACACCTGGCTGGGTTCATTACCCAGTACCAAATCCAATGTGGCATCGCCCCTGGTTAGCCTGTCTACATACTGTGTCAGAAAACCCTCCTGCACACACTGGACAAAAACTGACCCATCTAAAGTACTCGAACTATAGTATTTCCAGTCGATATTTGGAAAGTTAAAGTCCCCCATAACAACTACCCTGTTACTCTCGCCCCTGTCGAGAATCATCTTCGCTATCCTTTCCTCTACATCTCTGGAACTATTTGGAGGTCTATAAAAGACTCCCAACAGGGTGACCTCACCTCTCCTGTTTCTAACCTCGGCCCATACTACCTCAGTAGACGAGTCCTCAAACGTCCTTTCTGTCGCTGTAATACTCTCCTTGATTAACAATGCCACACCGCCCCCTCTTTTACCATCTTCTCTGTTCTTACTGAAACATCTAAATCCCGGAACCTGCAACATCCATTCCTGCCCCTGCTCTACCCATGTCTCCGAAATGGCCACTACATCGAGATCCCAGGTACCAACCCATGCTGCAAGCTCACCCACCTTATTCCGGATGCTCCTGGCGTTGAAGTAGACACACTTTAAACCAGGTTCTTGCTTGCCAGTGCCCTCTTGCGTCCTTGTAACCTTATCCCTGACCTCACTACTCTCAACATCCTGTACACTGGCACTACATTTTAGGTTCCCATTCCCCTGCTGAATTAGTTTAAACCCCCCCGAAGAGCACTAGCAAATCTCCCCCCCAGGATATTGGTACCCCTCTGGTTCAGGTGAAGACCATCCTGTTTGTAGAGGTCCCACCTACCCCAGGAAGAGCCCCAATTATCCAGGAAACCAAAACCCTCCCTCCTGCACCATCCCTGCAGCCACGTGTTCAACTCCTCTCTCTCCCTATTCCTCGCTTCGCTATCACGTGGCATGGGCAACAACCCAGAGATAACAACTCTGTTTGTTCTCGCTCTAAGCTTCCACCGTAGCTCCCTGAATTTCTGTCTTAAATCCCCATCTCTCTTCCTACCTATGTCGTTGGTGCCTATGTGGACCACGACTTGGGGCTGCTCCCCCTCCCCCTTAAGGATCCCAAGGGAGATGGTTTGATTCTCTCTTATTGGTGATGGTCATTGCCTGGCACTTATGTAGTGTGAATGTTAATTGGCCTTCATAGCCACTCCAGGCGCTGCTTCACAAACCACTGACCACCTCCAGGCGCGTATCCATTGTCTCTCGAGATAAGGAGGCCCAAAAGAAGAAGAACTTGTCACTTATCAGCTCAATGCTGAATATTGTCCAGGTCTTGTTGCATGTGGGCATGGACTGCTTCAGTATCTGAGGAGTTGTGAATGGTACTGAACATTGTGCAATCATCAGCGAACACTTCTGACATTATCATGGATTGATTAATGAAGCAGCTGAAGATGGTTGGGCCTGGGACACTACCCTGAGGACCTCCTATAGTGATGTCTTGGGGCTGAGGTGATTGACCTCTAGCAACCACAACCATCTTCCTCTGTGCTAGGTATGGCTTCAACCAGTGGAGATGTTTCCTCATGATTCCTATTGACTCCTGTTTGGCTCGGGCTCCTTGATGCCACACTCAGTCAAAATGCTGTGTCATGCAGACCTGCCAAGAATGAGGTGAAAAGCCCTTGCATGGCTCATTAAAGCACTGAAAGAGAGTTCAGAGTGGAACTCTTGAGCAGAAATCCCACCTAGGGCTAATTAAACCTAACCCACCCCATGCAGACCACAACAAGAACAAAGACCCCTTAGGCAGTCATGGAAATGTGCAAACTGAAAGAACTTCCCCAAAACGACATGTTTATTGGGATGACATAAAGGGCCAATTAAAACAGCACTGCTACCAAGAAAAGACATGCTGTAAAAATTGTTAGGGTTCTGAATGAATGAGAGAGATGCATGTGTGTTTTCCTGTGCTTATCTTCTCTCTCATCCCTTTTAATGAAATGCTCTTTTAAAAATCTCATTTCATTCCGCTGGATGTGGAGGTGTCATGTGGACCCCCACCTGCCAAGAATGAGGCATATTAATTTTATCATATAAGCATTGATATTAACTTGTTGCTGGAGTGAAGAAATGACTTGTTTGAAGATCGGCAGACACTGTGCTGGAAGGACATTTGCATACTAAGAGACGCTGCTTGTGGAGACAAAGGACTATGCCCTGCTCCAATTAACCCAAATGGATTTAGATCACCAGACATTGAAGGTGTAAGGAAGTGCATTCCAGGCCCTGTTAAGATGATACAATCCACAGAGCCAGGACTGGTTAAACCAGCTAGTCAGTTGACTAACTGGCTGGTCCAAGTTTTTTTGAACTAGCCACAGGACGGTTTGAAGGCAGAAGGCAGTGTGCAACTGAACCTGGAACAAGAAAGCCTCTCTCTCCTGGCTGTCTCTCTCACTTTCTCCCAAGCCACCAGACTCACGGAAGACACATAAACCTCAAGAGAGAAAAGACTCCTACATCAGAACAAGTTGAAGCATGAACTGGGCCCCAGTGAATTGCAGGACTTACTGGCAACCAAAGACTCCACATTGAACTTAAAGGACTGTAACTACCAGATATTGCCCAAACTTTTCCCCTTTATTCCTTCTACCTTTTCTGTCTCTATTTGCCCCTGTGTTTATCGCATATGCATGTTAGCGTGGTTGCATCGCATATTCGTAGTCGTTAACTGAATTAGAGTTTAAGATTAATAAACCTTTCTTGTTTAAATCTAAGGAAACCTGTTTGATTTATTTGCCTTACAATTGGAGCAGTGAACAAGGATTTACTGAGGGGGAGCTAAAAACTGTTTTTAAAATTAAACTCTGTTATGGTTAAACCAGGCAAAGGCTGAAGGGAACCCCTAGATACCTTCTGTCCGGAACAGCTGCCTTGATGTCAAGGGCTGTCACTCTCAACTCACCTCTGGAATTCAGCTCTGCAGGGCTGTAATGAGAGCTGGAGCTGAGTGGCTGATTGGAGTTGCAACGTTTCTCCATCTCTCAGAACCCAAAACTCTGTAAGAATACCAATGGCTGAAAAATGATATGATCATGCTATGAGGGGTATTCTATAAGCCTTCAATAGTGAGAGAGAGATAAAGGAGCAAATCTGTAGGGAAATCACAGAGATGTGCTAGGACTATCTTTTTTCTTTTGGGCCTCCTTATCTCGAGAGACAATGGATACGCGCCTGGAGGTGGTCAGTGGTTTGTGAAGCAGCGCCTGGAGTGGCTATAAAGGCCAATTCTGGAGTGACAGGCTCTTCCACAGGTGCTGCAGAGAAATTTGTTTGTTGGGGCTGTTGCACAGTTGGCTCTCCCCTTGCGCCTCTGTCTTTTTTCCTGCCAACTACTAAGTCTCTTCGACTCGCCACAATTTAGCCCTGTCTTTATGGCTGCCCGCCAGCTCTGGCGAATGCTGGCAACTGACTCCCACGACTTGTGATCAATGTCACACGATTTCATGTCGCGTTTGCAGACATCTTTATAACGGAGACATGGACGGCCGGTGGGTCTGATACCAGTGGCGAGCTCGCTGTACAATGTGTCTTTGGGGATCCTGCCATCTTCCATGCGGCTCACATGGCCAAGCCATCTCAAGCGCCGCTGACTCAGTAGTGTGTATAAGCTGGGGATGTTGGCCGCTTCAAGGACTTCTGTGTTGGAGATATAGTCCTGCCACCTGATGCCAAGTATTCTCCGAAGGCAGCGAAGATGGAATGAATTGAGACGTCGCTCTTGGCTAGGACTATAGAGTGGTGATATTGGGAGTCTGCAATTACCCAAATATCGATTGGGATAATTTTAGAGTAAAGGGTGAGGAGGGGGAGAAATTTCTAAAATCTTCTTTGATCAGTATGGTTTAAGCCATACTAGAAAAAGAGGCATTGCTGGATCTGGTGCTGGAAAATGAGGTGGGCCAAGTAGACCAAGTGTCTGTGGGGGAGCACTTGGGTAAGAGTGATCATCATATCATAAGGTTTAGACTAATAATGCAGAAAAGCAAGGAAGCAATTAAGGTAGAATGTCTAGATTGGAAGAGGGCTAATTTCAATGCAATGAGAAGGGATCTAGCCAGGGTAGATTGGAACCAAAGACTGGCAGGACGAGCTGTATCTGAACAATGGGTTATCTTTAAGGAAGAGATGCTTTAGGTGCAGGCTAGGAACATTCTAACAAGGGAGAAAGGTAGGGGACACAAGAACAGGGCTCGTTGGTTGACGAGGGAGATAGAGATGATGCATGTCAGGTGAACTCAAGTGAGAACCAGGCCATATACAATAAGTTGAGAGGGGAGGTGAAGAGGGGTCTTGAAAGGGTGGAAGTGGATAGGATGTTTCCCCTTGTGGGAGAATCTAGAATCAGGGGTCACTGTTTAAAAATAAGGGGTCGCACATTTAAGACAGAGAGGAGGAGAATTTTTTTCTCTCAGAGGGTCGTGAGTCTTTGAAACTCTCTTCCTCAAAAGGCAGTAGAAGCAAAGTCTTTGAATATGTTTAAGGCTGAGGTAGAAAGATTCTTGATAAGCAAGGGGGTGAAAGGTTATCGGGGGTAGGTGGTAATATGGAGAAATCAGTTCAACAATGAACTTATTGAATGGCGAAGCAGGCTCGAAGGGCCGAGTGACCTATTCCTGCTTCTAATTCGTATGTATGTGTGAAGATAAGACTGGCTAAGTCAGAATATGAAAATAGAATGACAACCACATAAAAGGGAACCCAGAGATCTTCTACTGGCATGTAAATGGTTGGTGAGCAATAGGAGGAGGAGTGTGGCCTATTAAGGTTAGAGAAGGTAATATATGCTTAGAGGCGCAGGGCAAAGCTAATATACTTAATGAGTACTTTGTATCAGGGTTCATTCAGGAACTGAAGGCTGACAAAATATCATAAGTAGAGGGAGTAGAGGCAATGGATAGGATAAAAATTGAGAGGAGGGAGGCACTAAAAAGGCTGGCTATGCTTAGGGTAAATAAGTCATCTGGTCCAATGGCTTGTATCTCAGGTCGCTGAGGGAAGTGTGGATGGAGATAGCGGAATCTTCCAATCTTCCCTGGATGCAGGGAAGGTGCCAGAGGATTGGAGAGTGGCAAATGTGACACCCTTATTCAAGAAAGGTTGTAAGGACAGTCCTAGCAACTACAGGCCAGTTAGATTAACATCAGTGGGGGTAAGATTTTAGAAACAATAATCAAGGAAAATATCAATGGACACTTAGAGAGGTTTCAGTTAATTAAGGAGAGCCAGCATGGATTTTTAAAAGACGGATCATGCTTTCCTCATCTGATTGACTTTTTGATGAAGTACAAAGGGGTTACTTTGTTGTTTGATGAAGGGAATGTGGTGGATGTTGTCTATATGGATTTTAAGAAAGCGTTTGACAACATAAAAGGCTGGATAACAAAATTGAGGCTCATGAAATAGGAAGGTTGGTGTCCAATTGGATAAAAAATGGGCTTTTTTAAATTCATTCATGGGAGGTGGGCATTGCTGTCTAGGCCAGTATTTATTGTCCATCTCTAATTGCCCTTGAGAAGGTGGTGGTGAGCTGCCTTCTTGAACCGCTGTAGTCTATGTGTACATAAGTACACCCACAGTACTGTTAGGAAGAGAGTTCCAGGATTTTGACCCAGTGACAGTGAAGGAACGGCGATATAGTTCCAAGTCAGGATGGTGTGTAGCTTGGAGGGGATCTTGCAGGTGGTGGTGTTCCCATGCCTCTGCTGCCCTAGTCCTTCTAGTTGGTAGAGGTCGTGAGTTTGAAAGGTACTGTCTAAGGAGCCTTGGTGCGTTGCTGCAGAACATCTTGTAGATGGTACACACTGGTGCCATTGTGCATCACTGATGGAAGGAGTGAATGTTTGTAGATGGGGTGCCAATCAAGCGAGCTGCTTTGTCCTGGATGGTGTCGAGCTTCTTCAGTGTTGTTGGAGCTGCACCCATCCAGGCAAGTGGAGAGTATTCCAGCACACTCCTAACTTGTGCCTTGTAGATAGTGGAGAGGCTTTGGGGAGTCAAGAGGTGAGTTACTCAGGATTCCTAGCTGCAGGATTCCTAGCCTCTGAGCTGCTCTTGACGCCATGGTATTTATATGGCTGTCCAGTTCAGTTTCTGGTCAATGGTAACCCCCAGGATGCTTAAGGACAGAAAACAGCGAGTCATGATAAATGGTTGTTTTTCAGACTGTAGGATGGTAGACAGTAGTGTTCCCCAAGGTTCAGTGCTAGGAGCACTGCTTTTTTGATATATATAAATGATTTGAATCTTGGAATACAGAGTAGAATCATAAAATTTGCTGACAACACCAAACTTGGAGGTGTGGCAAACAGTGAGGATGATGTGAACTGCCTGCAACAAGACATGGATGGGCTAGCAGAATGGGCAGAGAGGTGGCAAATGGAATTTAATACTGACAAGTGTAAGGTGATGCATTTTGGCAGAAGAAATAGGGAAAGGCAATATATACTTAATGGCACATTTCTCAGGGATGGTGGGTTTGTTTTATGAGGGGAGATTGAGGAAACTGGGCCTGAGTGGTGATCTCATTGAAACTTACAAAATTCTTACAGGGCGTGACAGGGTAGATGTAGATAGGCTGTTTCCCCTGGCTGCTGAGTCTAGAACCAGGGGACATTATCTCAGAACAGGGGTAGGCCATTTAAGACTGAGATGAGGAGGAGTTTATTCACTCAGAGGGTGGTGAATCTTTGGAATTCTCTACCCCAAAGGGCTGTGGAAGCTCAATCACTGAGCATGTTAAGGACAGAAATTGATAGATTTCTGGAGACAAGCGATATAGAGATAATGCGGGAAAGTGGCGTTGAGGTAGATGATCAGCCATGATCTATTTGAATGGCGAGCAGGCTTGGTGGGCTGAATGGCCTACTCCTGTCCCTATGTTTTATATTCCTATGTTCGTAAAGTGTGTGCAGGAACAGAGGGACCTGGGAGTGCATGTGCATAGATCTTTGAAGGTGGCAGGACATATTGAGAGAGTGGTAAAGCATATGGGATCTTGGGCTTCCTAAATAGAGGCACTGAGTACAAAAGTAGGGAAGTTATGCTGAACCTGTCTAAAGCTGTGGTTAGGCCCCAACTGGAGTATTGTGTACAGTTCTGGTTACCACACTTGGGAAGGATGTGAGGGTCCTTGAGAGGGTGCAGGGGAAATTTACCAGAATAGATTCAGGGATGGAGGATTTTAGTTAGAGTGAGGTTGGAAAAGCTGGGTTTGTTCTCCTGAGAACAAAGGAGATTGAGGGGAGATTTACTAGAAATGTACAATATTATGACAGGCTTAGATAAGGTAGACAAGGCAAAACTGTTCCCATTACCTAATAGTACAAGGACTAGGGGACACAGATTGACAGTTTGAGGCAAAAGATGCAGGGGGGGCGCGGAATATGAAGAAGCACTTTTTTATGCAGCAGGTGGTAATGACCTAGGACTTGCTGCCCACAAGGGTGGTGGAAGCTGAAACGATCAATGACTTCAAGAGGAAGTTTTATGGCCACCTGAGATAAATAGGCTTGCAGGGATATGAGGATCGAGCCAGGGAGTGGGACTGACTGGATTGCTTTGTGGAGAGCTGGCATGGACTTAATGGGCTGAATGGCCTCCTTCTGTGCCATAAATGACTCTATGACTCTATCACTCCCACCTTTCAATTCACTGATACATTGATGGTCAATTGTGTCTCCAAAATTTTGCATGGTTTTATGGTAGTGATATCAAAGCTCCTTGGATGTCGATCATACATTCTGGTCTCTATAAGCTATCGTCTGGGGACTAGTGCTGCAGCTGCTGGAATAATTACTGTCTAACAACAGAAAACTTTTACCAAAGGCATCTGAACAAAATTAATAAAGTTCTGGAAGTCTGGCTCTTAGAATGCTGACTGGACATTACTGGATTAAGCTTTACCCACATTTTACCTTTACCTTTATGCACATACTCTAAAACTTCAGAAAGAATTTCGATAGCTTATTTTGATGCGGTAAAATGTGAAACATTGGCAAGATATAATGAGGGTTTTAAACATTATGGTACGGAAGAAAAATAGTAATCCTTTACAGGTTTCTGTCCTCACCTTTTCTTTGCAGGCGTTATTTTGTTTAAAAAAAGTAACATAGGGAAACACCTCAGCATCAACAACATCATCCATCGGTCTAGTGCTCCTCAATTATAGAAAGACATCTCAGGGTGGTAGGAAACAGTGGATGTCATGTGAAGAATTTTAAAGGGAAACAGAAGAACATTAGGGTAGGAAAGAAAAGCCCAGTTCAAGAGAGGAATTTTTAGATGGCTTTTTACAGATATAGAGGGAGGGAGAAAGGCAAAGAAATTTGGGGAGGGAATTCCAGAGGGTTGTGCACAGTGGCTGAAGGAGCAGTAATCATTGGTGGAGCAGAGGTAGGGAACAAGGAGTAAATCAGTGTTCTGGAGCAGAGGGTGTCTGTGGGAATATACTGAGTCATGGAACAGTGAAGCCATTGGGGGATTTGAAAATGATCCTTAAGTCAGTGTTTTCACTGGAGACAGCATACTTCATGGCACAGTTCTAAAGAGTGTGCAGAAACAGAAGGACCTAGGGGTGCATGTACATTGATCTTTGAAGGTGGCAGGACATATTGAAAGAGTGATTAGTAAAGCATATGGGATCTTGGATTTTGTAAATAGAGGCATTGAGTACAAAAGTAGGGAAGTTATGCTGAACCTGTATAAAGCTCTGGTTATGCCACAACTGGAGTATTGTGTCCAGTTCTGGTTACCACACTTGGGAAGGATATGAGGGTCCTTGAGAGGGTGCAGGGGAGATTTACCAGAATGGTTCCAGGGTCGGAGGATTTTAGTTACAAGGTTAGGTTGGAAAAGCTGGGTTTGTTTTCCTTCGAACAAAGGAGATTGAAGGGAGATTTAATAGAAATGTACAATATTATGACAGGCTTAGATAAGTTAGATAAGAAAAGACTGTTCCCATTAGCTAATGGTACAAGGACTAGGGGACACAGATTGACAGTTTTGGCAAAAAATGCAGGGGGGAATATGAGGAAGCCCTTTTTTACACAGCGGGTGGTAATAACCTGGAACTCGCTGCCCACAAGGGTGGTGGAAGCAAAGGCGATCAACGACTTTAAGAGGAAGTTTGATGGCCACCTGGGAGACATAGGCTTTCAGGGTCAAGGGGATCGAGCGGAGAATGGGACTGACTGGATTGCTCTGTGGAGAGCCAGCATGGACTAAATGGGCTGAATGGTCTCCTTCTGTGCTGTAAATGACTCTCTGACTTTACTCAGCAGGTCAGGCAGCATCTGTGGAGATAAAAATAGAATTAACAGTGAGAATAACTAGCCAACAGTGGAAGCAAGGCAGTAATCTTTGATAGATTTATCATCTAAAATTTATATTTGGTAAGTGTCAATGTCAGAATTATTAGGCTGCAGTCTGGGGGGATAATCATGGGGGATTCATCAAGGTCATTTGTCACTGTCCAGCAATATTATATAATTAGCTTTGCTGTGAATAATTACCAGAAGAGAAAGAGGTTTGTGACCTTCACCTGGTAATATGGTGGCTTAAGCTAGAGTGATAATTCTGTTACCAGGAATAGAATAGACTAGAGGTTCTAATATGAAATCAGCTTTCTCATGCTTATGACAATGAAGCAAGAACATTTAGGTGCTGCAGCGCCTCAGTAATCAGATTAGTGACTGGCCATAGGCAATTGCAATGAT
The DNA here is from genome assembly GCF_036365525.1 of Heterodontus francisci. Lineage (NCBI taxonomy): Eukaryota > Metazoa > Chordata > Chondrichthyes > Heterodontiformes > Heterodontidae > Heterodontus > Heterodontus francisci. The sequence goes on along the minus strand of NC_090378.1, from coordinate 78,330,081 downwards.
ATCTGCAATTACACTTCAATTGCATTCCACTTGTGTAGAATGATCTTTATACGTGTGAATAACATTATGTAATTGATATTTAAACAAATGTCTGTCCTATTATTTACAAATTCATCTATGGAAGAACTGTTGTTGAGCTGTATGCTGTCAAGGAGCAAGTAAGTAAACAAAGTGCCAGCTCTCTGAACTCTGCAGACTGCACGGATTGTTCTGTTTTGCCTCCCCTACCTCTCTGGGTTACATTTACATAGACAACAGATGGCCCAAGTGTCTTAACCAAGTGGCTTTTTTTCATTTGTGAGCTATACAGTGAGTCAGCAGCAGGTTGGGTAAGGTTATCACTGCTGATACAGGTCCTGTCCTCTCCTCTCTTCCACATATACAGACTTCCAGCAAAGTCCAGTGGATAGTGATTAGAAGCAGAAATTATGCCTGATTTACACTTCCCCAACCCAGAGGCACTGAGCTCCCTACAATTGCCTTTCTTGAGACCAGCAACTCGGGACAGACCTGATTCAACCTGGGATCTTGCTGGTCAATGTGGTTCAGCTACTTATTGCATAAACTCCATCGCAAGCTCATTTTCTCTTACAAATATGTCAGAGAGAAATAAAAACGATGTTGGCATGGAACGATCTGAAGAAGCACTGCAGAACACTTTGCTGCGTTTGTGTACAAAGGAAGTTTCAATGTCATCAATATATCACTAATCAGGTCTCGCACTATGAACTGATCCCAGATTTAATGAAATAATCTGAATGTCAAATTACAAATAGTAATGGTGACCCCCCCAAATCCTCCAGTTCACTCAACCCACATAAGTAGAGCTAAGCAGGCACTCCTGACATCTGTCTGTGATCTCATAGGAGTATTTAGAATCAGGCCAGCACCACTTAATTTAAAGGCTAGCTGGTGGCACTTGCTCTGATTTTTTTTAAAAATTCCGATACTATTTGATGTATTGCTATTTTTAGGCATATCCAGGCTAAGCCTCTGGTCTGGACCCCCAGAGTGGGAAGTTTTGGGAACTAAATTGTCACAAATTGACAATATATGGGAGTTATATCTGGACTGGACAATAAACAGTTAAAGTTACCTTGCAATAAAGTTGACAGTTAATGTGCACACGTGTGTGTGAAGCAGAAAGTATTGCAATTATTTCGACTATGTCTTAATATTCTAAATAATACTATGTGGAAGTGACTGCAATGTAAATCTCATTTTGGGGTTCTAAAGATGACAAAAAACTTGAACTACATTTTTGAAAATTTATGGCTTAATATAAAACCCTTGACAAGATTATTTTCTTCCAATCACTCCCTCCTGTAATTTGCTGAGAGATATCCATGATCTTGTATATAATCCATAAAGATTACAAAATAACTGCTTTCTTTGGAGGAAAAAAATGTTTTGTTATATAGATCTTATACTTTCCTTCATTGTCCAATCAAATCTGTTCTGATCCAAAATTAAAGAGGCTGACTTATGGAGTAAGGCCTCACTAGGTGGGAGCATGAGTCAGAGATACTGTGCTGAGCAAAGTTTCCTGGAAGCAAAACTTTATTGATTTTTGCCAGTGTCCAAAATGGCAATTGTTCCAACAGCCCGCCCCTTCAATATGAAAATCAGAAAAATAAAGTAAAAAGGAAAAATAATGAGCACATGTCAAATTACTAATTTGCATGAAAATTTCTCATTGGTTTTCGGTTTGTTTGGAACTTCTACTTATTCAACATTCATCCACTGCATCAAAATGCTATCTAATAAAGCAATAATCAGTAATTTGGGCTTTTGGTGGATCAAATAGAACAACGCTATAATTTTCATTCCCTGCAATCATTCAGCCATTCATTTATTTTAACTGCAAACCATCAGTTTTGCTGTGTAGTCTAGTCACTATAACACAATGCAGGCCATCTTTTAATAAACAATGCAACTTAAAACAGATTGTAATCACTTGCGGCATAAAAGTGTTTTTCCTCATGTCACCTTTGGTTCTTTTGGCAATCACTTTAAATCAGTGTCCTCTGGTTCTCGACCCTTCCGCCAATTGGAACAGTTTCTCTCTATCTACTCTGTTTAGACCCCTCATGATTTTGAACACCTCTATCAAAAACTCCTTTCAACCTTCTCTTCCCTAGGGACATCAACCCAGCTTCTCCAATCTATCCATGTAACTGGAGTTCCTCATCCCTGGAACCATTCTTGTAAATCTTCTCTGCACCCTCTCTAAAGTCTTCACATCCTTCCTAAAGTGCAGTGCCCAGAATTGAACACAATACTCCAGTTGAGGCTGAACCAGTGTTTTATAAAGGCTCATCATAACTTCCTTGCTTTTGTACTCTATGCCTCTATTTTATAAAGCTCAAGATGCCGTATGCATTTTAAACCACTTTCTCAACCTGCCCTGCCACCTTCAACAATTTGTGCACATATACCCCAGATCTCTCTGTACCTGCACCCCCTTTGGAATTGTATCCTTTAGTTTTTACTGTCTATCCTCTTCCTACCAAAATGTATCACTTTGCACTTATCTGCATTAAATTGCATCTGCCATGTGTTTGCCCATTCCACCAGCTTGTCTATAACCTCTAAGTCTATCATTGTCCTCAACACAGTTCACAATACTTCCAAGTTTTGTGTCATCTGCAAATGTTGAAATTGTGCTCTTTACACCCAAGTCTAAGTCATTAATATGTATGAAAAAAAGGAGTCGTCCTGGTACTGACATGGGCAACACTACTGTATGCCATCCTTCAGTCCGAAAAACCAATGTTCACCACTACTGTCTTTTTCCTGTCACTCAGCCAACTTCATATGTATGTTACCAGTGTCCCTTTAATACCATGGGCTTCAACTTTGCTGATAAGCTTTTTATGTGGCACCTGATCAAATGCATTTTAGAAGTCCACATATATCACATCAATCACATTACTCTTATCAATGCTCTCTGTTAACTCATCAAAAACTCTATCAAGCTAGTTAAACACAATTTGTCTTTCACAAATCTGTGCTTGTTTTCCTTAATTAATTCACACTTGTTCAAGTGACTGTTAATTTTGTCCTGGATTAACATTTCTAAAAGCTTTCTCACCACCCAGGTTAAACTGACTGGCCTGTAGTTGCTGAGCTTATCCTTACGCCCTTCTTGGAAGAAAAGTGTAACATTTGCAATTCTCCAGTCCTCTGACACCACCCCTGTATTCAAGGAGGATTGGAAGATTGTGGCCAGTACCTCCGCAATTTCCACCTTTACTTCCCTCAGCATCCTCATATGCATCCCATCTTGTCCTGGTGGTTTATTAACTTTAAGCATAGCCACCCTTTCTAGTATCTCCATTTTATCAATATTTAGCCCATCTAGTACCTCAACTCCTCCTTTTTCACTATGACTTTGGTAACATTCTCTTCCTTGGTAAAGACAGATGCAAAGTGTTCATTCAGGCATGTGAAGAGTGCCCACAATTGAAACTTTAATTGGCTACCCGTCACTGGCAGGTGGGTAGCTGTCACCCCCCCAGCCCCCCCCCCCCCCCCCCCAGAAGCCGCCTCCTTGAAAATAGGCCGGAGGTGGGAACATGCCTGCATAGCAGAGCGCTGGCTGGTAGTATGAAATTGCCACCATGCCCACCTACGAACCCACCTCCGCCATGGAATGAAAATCCAGCCCCTTGTATCCAGGAATATTTAGGACCCAGTCCTGCCCTTTTTTGAGCAAGATCTCCATTATTGCTGCAACATCATTTCCCATGTGGCTATTTGTGCCTGCAGCTCACCAACCAAGATTTGGGCAGCTGTCATTTGGTTTGGACTTGTATGTACATGAATGGGGTACCAGCTCAAAAATATATCTTTGGGGAGGGGAGATTTTTGTGTGGATCAAGATGAGAGATGTCATTGTTAGGGAATAGAACATTTTCCACTTCCTGCATTTGGTGTCTGCATCAAGCACTCCCAGGTTAGATATCGTCAGGTCACATGTAGAGTAAAGTTCTACCCTTTCCTCAACAACCAGCTTAACCCTAATGCTACAAATGTTTGAGTTTCACACTAGATAGTCTCTCAAGTTCAGCAGCACCAGTTACTCCTACAAGTGTACCTTGCATCTGCTATGATCCAAGAGCAAGTTTTCCCACCAAATATCTAATTAGATGGTAGAATTCCCAAGTTGCACTAACTTCAAATCTTTGCATGTAAACTCACATTTTCCAGCATATGCATTCTACAGTCTTTGTTTAAGAAAGACTGAAAAACACACTATCTAGATTGTAAACCAGCAAAATGGTTTATTTTACACAAAATGCACAAACAAATAGAAAAACATTTTCTCTGTAATATCATTGAATTTCCTTTCGCTCCTCATTGCACAAAAAAGTAATAAAAATACAAATTCTATTGACAATCTGAATGGAACTCTCCTTTCAAACTATCTCAAGTTAGCTGGTTTTACTTTTATTGTTGCAGGCTGCACACATTCACTCTTCTCATTTTGCTGTTTCTGTGAGAGAAGGAGAGAGAAAGATAATAGGGTCTTCCAAGTATACCTTTAACTCAGTGGGCAGAAATTTATAGTTCCACCGCCGATCTCGGCGATGGGCGAAAACAATGGCGGTCTGCGCATGCAGGCCGCACATTGCGGAGCCGGCATGATATTTAGCATGGCGGCTCATTTAAATAGCTGGATGGACCGCCCACTCCGATGACATGGAGGGGGCGGGCTCTCTGTCCCCAGCAATGGCGTCAGCTGCCTTTTCTTAGGCGCTGATGCCATTTTTAAAAGACTTCAAGCCCTAACGTTCAATTTAAATATTTAAAGATAGGTTGATGTTTAAAAAATTAAATAAGTTGATCCTGACCCTCTCCAACCCCCCAATAACCATAGATTTAATTAACTGCCCTCGCCCCCACCACCCCCAAAACACTTACCTTGTGCACCTGACCTCCCCCCCCTCCCCCAAGGTGCATCAACTTTACATTTTACCCCTTCCCACCATCCCCTAAACTAATGAGATGACTGTGACCCCGCTCCTCACCCCCTCCCACACAGAGAAAATTGCCTGCTCCCCCCCTCTCCAGTGCTCTGCCTCGGATCCCCAGATCCAAAGGCGCGAGAGTACTGGCCATCGGGACAGATGGCAGGAGCGAGAACGTATTTAATTCATTTATTTAAATTAATTAAAATATTTAAATTGGGCTCCCGTCACCAGCAGTGGGGCGGCCACCACGAGGCCTTCCTGGTGTCGAGATCCCCCGCCCCCCGACTCCCAACTTCGGGGGTGCTGTAAAATTCAGCCCAGTACGTTCCGAGAAATTAGCTTACTGAACAGTCAGTCAAAATGTTCCCCATTTGATAGGAGATAGGAGAACCCAAGGCAAATCTGATTATTGAGCAATATTATAAGTTTAATAAGTTTTATTGGCCATGTAGGCGAAACTGAAATTGTTACAGAAAATAGTGCAGCTGTGTCGTTTTTTTTTTCCACTTCCCACACCAGCCATGATTATGGACTCAGTAAGCAAAAAAATTGCTCAATTTTGCCAAATAACTTGAAGCAATTGTTCTCAATGGGTTGACACTGTCCAAACTCATTTAACTTGGGGCACGTACAACCATGGCTCCATTCAGTGTGATTACCATATAACAATAGCAAAATTTCAAAGCCAGTAATAAAATCATTGAGTAACAGCAAAAGAAAACATTAGAATGGAGGTAGACAAGGAATGTCTCATTTGTTATAAAGAATAATACAAAACTTGCAGTGAGGTTAAATTAAGCTAAATGGTGGAGTTCTGCTGATACTTCTAAAGTAACCAGAGATGCATAGCTGAATTTCTGCCATGTATCTCACTGTCAGCTATATGTTTCCTTTTATGTATTGTGTGTACATCTATCAGTTTTCTATTAGTTCTTAAGCACATTTTCATCACGCTGTAACAACTAAAAATCTGTGAATTTATGATGAAATGGTTCACTGTTAATGCACTTACAGATCCCCAGGGGACTGTGCTATAAACAGACTTTCCACAACAATGTTGTGGTAAATATTTTTGATTTTACCATTAATGTGATTGTATAATTTTGTAAGTATTAATAAACATCAAGAGCAAATTACACAATTGAGAGCTGGAATTTAATTTGTCAGCTAGTAAAAATTCAGAGAGGAGGGTAAAAGAGAGACTGTAATAGTCAGCAAGATAAATCCCATCTAAATTTACATTGATGGAGACAAGGCAGTCCTGTAAGGCCCTATAATTATGAGTTTTTGTGGTCTTTTCTTACTCTTGGAATAAAATAATTATTTCCACTGCCAGAATCTATATCTGAATCATGTGTGTTGAAGAAAATTGTACAATGGAACCTCACTTCTTTCTCCATAGGAAGGGGGCCCCTCGTCTGCCAGTGGGTAATGGAACTTGGTGGATAATCAAATTTGTCTAAATCTCCTTTCAACAGGTGTTTCTAATGAAGTTCAAAAACTGCTTGGTTTTATTCTAAACTGAATATTTTTCTTATTTTATTGAAATGAATTTTGGTGAGTTCAACACATACTGAAAATTCTGATAGTATAAAGTTCAGATAATCTAAATTCCATGATACAATAATTCTGAACTCAGATAGATATTCGGTGAGCACAAGGTCAACTTGGCTGTGATGCCCCTCTTAGTGAATGTCAAACAGGTGTTACGAAAGTACTTCCATTTTTTAATATTTTGTGAGGACTCGTGTTTTAAAATTGTGGAAATGGATTCCTTTGGAGGACTGAAGTGATTGCATAGATGCTGGACTTTGTTTTTTTTGTCAAAAAGGTGACTGGAAGGACTTGAGCTTTCTGTTTAAAAACAACCCTTAGTGGGGTTAAGCAGCAAAGGAGAGGATTTAGTGGGGAGAAAGAGCACCGGATGGCAGCAGATGGCCACAAATAGACATGAACAGTGAGGAGCACTCTTGGAAGCTGACCACCCAGGAGCCATCTTGGTAAAGGGCAGAGAAATCTTACTGCAATTTTATAAAATATTACTGGAGTACTATGTATTATGTACAGTTTTGATTTCCTTACCTAATGAAGAATATACTTACCTTAGAAGGAGTACAACAAAGGTTCATGAGATTGATTCTTGGGTTGAAGGGATTCTCCTCATGACGAGAGATTGAGTAGACTAGGCCTATATACCACAGTGTTTCATCTTTATGTTGTTTCTGGTTCCCAGATGTTGGATAAAATCACACGTTAAACTTGGAAAAGGCTGGAGTCAGTCTTGTTTAAGTTAGCACAATGCCTTGTACTGTGGAACCTGAAACTTGTGTTACATATAACATGACTCTCCAGTGACATTTTTAATATTTGTCAGTTCCGATGAAGGGTCACTGACCCGAAACGTTAACTCTGCTTCTCTTTCCACAGATGCTGCCAGACCTGCTGAGTGGTTCCAGCATTTCTTGTTTTTATTTCTTTCAAAAATTTTGTCTGGGTTTCTGCTGTCCTCTTCACTTCAGTCCCAGCTGTTAAATAAATGTAATCCTTTATCTCCATCCCACAGAAGGATATAGCTGACGCTCTTCTCTGCACTAGTGCCTTTTAGGAAACTACCAAATGCTAAATTGCACTTTTGTTTAAACATCTCAAATGCCTCCAAGACATCATCAGCTCCCCAATTCATTATGGGCTGTAGCGGTGCATTCGTTCCTGTCCCGGCCAACATTTTGATTTTTTTTAGAATTTTCGCATGAGTTACTCAGTTTTTCTGTCTCTCTCTCTTTGGCACTAATTTCAGTCACTTTTCTCAATCTGATGCTTTTAAAAATGTTGTAGGTTTACTCGCAGACACTCGCTGCCACCATGTTTTGTCTTTATGTTGTTTCTGGTTCCCAGATGTTTGAAAGAATCACACTTTAAACTTGGAAAAGGCTGGAGTCAGTCTTGTTTAATTCAGCACAATGTTTTGTACTGTGGAGCCTGATTCCTGTGTTACATATAATATGACTGCCCAGTGCAGCTGTGAATGTAGCTTCCCACTGGAACACATACACATAACAACTAGTTCCTATGACTTCACAGATAGTATAACAATATATACATATATAACACATTGATCACAAGTCGTGGGAGTCAGTTGCCAGTGATCGTCAGAGTTGGCGGACAGCCATAAAGGTGGGGCTAAAGTGTGGCAAGTCGAAGAGACTTAGCAGTTGGCAGGTAACAAGACAGAAGCGCAAGGCGAGAGCCAACTGTGTAACAGCCCCGGCAACCAATTTTATCTGCAGCGCCTGTGGAAGACTCTGTCACTCTAGAATTGGACTTTATAGCCACTCCAGGCGTTGCTTCACAAACCACTGACCACCTCCAGGCGTTTACCCATTGTCTCTCGAGACAAGGAGGCCAAAGAAGAAGACGAAGATAACACATAGTGTTTAGAAAGAATGAGATGGAATCTCTCATTCAATGCAACATATAAAATTCTTGAGACGCTTGACAGTGTAGATGGTGGGAGGATATTCCCCTGGCTGGGGAGTCAAGAACCCAGGGCTCACAGCCTCAGAATGAAGGGTCGGCCATTTAGGACTGAAATGAGGAGGAATTCCTTCACTCAAAATGTGGTGAATCTTTGGAATTCTCTACCCCAGAGATGTTGATGCTCAGTTGTTGAATATATTAAAATAGAGATCAATGGATTTTAAGATACTAAGGAAATCAAAGGATATGGGGATTGGGCATGAAGGTGGAGTTGAGATAGAAGGTCAGTTGTGATCTTATTGAATTGCATAGCAGGCTCAAAGGGTCGAGTGGCCTACTCATGCTCATATTTCTTATATTCTTAAGTATGAGAGGAACCAAAAACAGGGGCAAAAAATACAGGTGTATTTCTTGGATAAAATAAAAAAAATATATATATATTTCAGATTAACACTAACACCAGATTACTGAGGGGTTTGAAGCTACCATTTTGTGATAACATTATTCTGCCAAACAGCTGGTTTCCATACAAATTCCTGTGAGCGTGATTTACACTCAGAAATGCAGCAATTTCCTCTGGATATCTTGAACAAACATATTAGTAATGTCTCGATTGTGATTTTTTCATACATGAGAATTTTTTCTGACAAACTCATTGTTGAGGCTGTGCAAAACATATTTTTTGCAACAGTGCAGCAGACTTGTCTGTCTGCCATCCTCTTTGCAACAAGGACCTCCTGCCTTGAATATTTGTCAACAGGAATTTCTACCATACAAGTCAGAACATCCTGGTTACACAGTGCCTTTGGATGTGAAAATCCATTTAAAGGGGTAGCGCAGTTCCTTTGGAGAGTTTTTGCATGTAGTTTGTCTGTAACAAAACTGCCATATTGATTGCTGAGAGATCAATCTGTCTACTGCAGATTCAATGATATTCCACAGTTCATCAAAATGTTAATTTGCATAAGCCTTATTTACCCCCTTTTCTCCCAAAAGTACTAATTCATGCTGGGGTATAGTTCCATCAGATGCCGGCAGCTCATATCCAAGTGGCTAGTTTTCATGGTTGAGCCAGAAAAGGCTATTTGATCTTGAGTGACCTACCCAGTCCTGCCTTCACTTGATGTCCGCACAAGTGCATAAATAGACATTTTACAGCAGACTCGCTGGACAGTGATCAGCAATGGGAATCTGCTTTGATTTCTCTTTTCAATTGGTAGCGCTCTCACCTCTGAGTCAGAAAGTTGTGGGTTCAAGTCCCATTCCAGGACTTGAGCTCAAAAATCAAGGCTGACATTTCAGTGCAGTAGTGAGGAGTGCTGCACTGTCGAAGGTGTCATCTCTTAGATGAAACATTAAACTGAGGCCACATCTGGCTTCTTAGGTGGACATAACTGATCCCATGGCACTATTTCGAAGAAGAGCAGGGGAGCTACCCTCTGTGACCTAGGCAATATTGAACCCTCAATCAACACCATAAAAACAGATTATCTGTAGCTCGCTGTGCGTAAATTGGCTGCCATGTTTCGTACTTTACAACAGTGGCAACACTTCAAAAGTACTTCATTGGCTGTAAAGCACTTTGGAATGTCCTGTGGTCATGAAAGGTGACATATAAGTGCAAGTCTTTTCTTTTTAGTACGGAAATGCAGAGATCAGCTGCAGCACCACGACTGTCACCACTGCTGAGTTAAAGGTACTTTTATACTGACACTTGCTTAGATCAGATTCCAGGAGATGGGTGTCTGTGAGATGGTTCAATGCCTTTATACCACTGAATTCTGCTTCATTATCCCAATGGTAGGCTGGTAGTCCTGGTTTTCATGTATTTATGAATCTGCTGCCTGGATAAGAATGAGTAGTTTAATAATGTAAATGGTGGATGCCAGTTCCTCGGAATGTACCTATAAAAAGCACCTGAATTGAGCACAGACTAGGAATTGAGCCTGGAATGGAGTAGGGAAGGGAGAGGGGAGTGACAAGCTTACACAGTGATGCTGGCGTGAGATCTGGGCCATTTTAAGCCGGGTCTCCTGCCCAAACCTGGCTAGTGGATGGAAGAGGGATTCTGGGTGGCAGGAGGCTGCTTCTGAGGGCCCATGGGAATGGTCTCTAGCTCTCGGGTAAGAGTATGGGGGTATGGTGAGGTCAGGAGGTGATTGTGGATATGTGAGGGCAGAGAAGTCTGGGGAACGGGAGGCCAAAGGTTTCCTTGTAGGGCCCTGGAAGAGCACGCCTGCTCCTCCTGACCCACAAGGAAACACTTAAAAGTTTGAAAATTCTTATCTTGCTGACTCTTTTCTGGCCCTGGATGCATTTTGCAGTTGGCATTGTGCACGATTCATGTGGCTGTGGAGAAGACCTCACAAGGCTTCCTAAACCTGAGCCTTAATAAAGCAGCCAGGGGAATACAGTGTCAGTGGAGAGCCCCTATTTTAATCCCCCGCGCGCTCTGTTCTCATCGGAGATGAGGGGCTAAAATTGGGGCTTAAGTTACCTGAGAGGCTTTGAGCTGGTGTTTTATAAACTCTACTAAGTGCTGTAAATTAACTGAAATATACAGTCCTTTTTTCACTTTTTTTCATCATGGTGCACTCTCTCTTATGTAACCAGGTTTTGGTACGTACAGGTGTACAGTACTGCTGGGCCCAGAGTTTGCAGCCAGGCATCTTTTTCAAGATTGTGGCCCTGAAAATAAATCGTTTGATATGAATGTTCTAATGTTCAGCACGCTTGTCTGAAATTCCACTCCCCATTATTTTAAGGAAGGCATTAACTAATTTGTTTTAAATGTGTTAACGTCTCTGCTAAAATAGCAGACAGAAGAATTTTAGACAAACTCTTTAATTATTTGTATGTTAGTATTTTATGCCTTAATTTTAAGGCCTTAGTGTTTACTGTATTGCTGGTTTACAGCTGCCTTTTGACTTAGAAGCTGTTCTTGTGCGGTTAATGTATGGCTGCACCTTCTCATTGGGTTAGGGGCTGGAAGGCATCACTGTCAAGTAGGGAGGTAATACATATCCTACAAAGAGGAAAATTTCCAAGTTCACCTAATTTATACTATTAATTTCTTTGTACATTTTGAGGAATTCCACTTAACTATCTTCTATCTAGACAAGTAGGGTAGATGTTGAAGTTAATGGAAATAAAAATTGGGAGAGATGTAAGACAGGCTGTTGACTGACCTTTTTTACAATATTACAAAAAATCAAGATCTAGGCCCTTATGTCTAACCTGCGGCTAGTAGACCACTTGTGACCCCAAGCCATAGCAGTCTGGTCTCTATTTGCACTTATTTTCTCTTGGTTTTTCCTCATTGTATTTGTGGGCCTGAAGATTTGGAAAGAGATGTTTTTCGTGCTGTTGCCTCTTAGGGGATGAATCCTAAATCAGAACACCTGTTCATGTCAGCAACTTGCAATGTTACATGCAAATAAATGTGAACATGGAATTCAGTGTTTTATCTGGCTCCTGACACCAATGTGTCTCACAAAAACAAAAAGCTTGGATGCTTCTGCTCTATACTATGAACCTAATACTTCTCTAATCTTTCATCATAGTTCATCTCCCTTACATTTAGCAGCAGTTTTAGAAAAGCAACAAAGTTGTATCTGTAACTTCTGTTTTGCATTCTATATATTTCATGAATCTGAAATATCTCCTCTTTATGATGAAAAGGTCTCGAGGAAGCTGGTTTAAAATTTTTAAAAATAGATAATTACTGATCAAAATTTTGCACATCTTCACACATTGCAGATGTGTTTTACAAAGATACTTCAAATAGATTTACTTATAACACATGACCATTACACTCTAAGAATGAAGCAGAGTCTGAGGAAATAAGCTTAGAAATGATTCTGTGCCACATTATTATAGAAGTGCTTAATTGTAATTTATTATTTAATGTAAGAAATTATTTTGCTTGCTATTTTAATACAAGCAGTTTAAAATAGTGGACAGAGAAGTGTGACAGAAACTTGTTAAGAATTTGTATTAAAATATCACACAGCATAAATTTCAAACTATGAATAAAACATTTTGTTTTTTGATAAACCAATACTTTTGTCACTCAGCACTGAATTTCTGTCACCTTTAATTTATCTACAACCTTGCCTGTCAATAGAGTAAAGTAGAATTTGAAGTAATGCTTGAAATTAGAGGGTTTTTTGCTTTGAATAACAACAGCAAGAGTAAAACATACTTTATATTTTTAAGTTTTGATGGAAGAATTCTGCAATAGCCTTTAAAATATATACTTAAATATAGTTTTGTAAGGCAGGACAAAAATGCAGACAAAGTTTGTCTAAATTGTGTTTTCAGTAGTTGGTCAGAGACAGATATGTGAGCTGATACCACCTTCAACCACTTTTTTTCCAGGTCATTTCATTAAGCAGCTGCATCAAACATTTTAGAGAATTCTGCTGAAGATTAATGGACCCACAGAGAGACCTTAGATAGCATCTGCTGCTCCTTTGTAGCTTCACCATCTGAGCTCTTGACCCACCCTTTGTAGGGTGCACTCATTGAGACTTTGTAGCAGTCGCTATCAAACATTCCTTGCCTTGAAGTTTCCAAATAACCTTTTTTGACTGGGATCAAAGCCACATTGACTCAAAGGTCCCACACACTGCAACGTCGCAAGCTGTTTCTCATTAGAGAAGTGAGAGTATTGTAGATAAATTGTGTCTTAATCTGATTCTGTGCTGAGAAAACAAAACTGAGTGTGCTATTCATCTGCTGTTAGTTAGTATTTTGTGTGAGGGAAAGGAATAGTACTGCAGTGAATAAACCTGCTGATTATCTTTAGAACCATGAAAATATTCTACTCTTTTCAGCATGTGCCATATGCTATACCCAATAATACAAGTCTAGTACCTGTATGAACAGATCAGAGATGGTGGGAGTCTTCTGAAATCAGTATTTGAGAGAAATCAGGCAGGAGTAGAATGAACAATCTGTTTATCTTTTCTACCATTCGAACAGATACAAAATCAAATTGATTGTTTCCCAGACCTTGTGTTGGATTTAAACTGCTGAAGATTAGAAAATGTTAGAATCATAGAAAGTTTAAGGCACAGAAAGAGGCCACTTGGCCCATTGTGTCTGTGCTGGCTGAAAAACGAGCCTCCCAGCCTAATCCTACCTTCTAGCATTTGGTCTGTAGCCCTGCAGATTACGGCACTTGAGGTGCATATTTAAACTCCTTTTGAATGAGTTGAGAGTTTCTGCCTTTACTACCCTTTCAGGCAGTGAGTTCCAGACCCCCACCATGTTCTTGAATGTGTTTAGATGTTAAGGTAGCTGGGCCAGCTATTTTGTACAGTGATTGCTATTTCATTGGCTGTGAGGTTCTTTATGATGAGTATTACAATACTTGTTCAACCCACACATTTTTGGAATTTCCCACATATCTGCCTCCAGCCAACTAATATAAGTGTTAAAACACAATCTCAACAAAACCTATTGGGCCAGATTTTACTCTCAAAATAACATTGAGACTAATGGTGCTCGCTGTTATCTATGCGCAAATGATACAGCAACTTTAGGTGAGGGGAGATACACGGTTAAACGCAAATATCCAAAAACTACTGTCTGAGTTGTGCCTTTCCAACATTTCCTTGCGAAAACGGCATCTCATTGTCTGCCTCACCATTGAAATGCATTGAATAGTATGAAGTTGCTGTATTTGTGTGGACAATACGAACTAAACTTGCCACAAAAAGTTAAGTCTTGTCATTTTAAGTCTAAGTACCCTTTTAACAGCATAAATGTTCATTACTGACAATCATCCTCCCTAGCACTGAGAAGTAACTGTTACAAATGTGGAGTCTTACTCTTTAGGTATTAATTCTTCAAGATTATCAAAATGTAAAACTTAAAAAGAAAATACTTTTTTTCTGTTCCTTTCTTTCACTCTATTTTCTTTCTGTACCTGACTTGATAGTGAATTCACCCGCTATAATTTTCACTGCCTTGTGCTGTTAATTTCACAATCTTTCAATCTGATTGGTTGAGGAGATATACAGTTGCTTGCCCTATTCACTCAGGTCCCAGATGCCCTATTCACCTCGCTGAGGCGTTAGCAGCTCACACTTTCAGCAACTTGCCACATAAAATATTTAAAAACCCAAGGGCAAATCTAATCAATGTCAGACAATGTTACACGCCCCACTACTACAAGATCCGGACCACTGCGGTAGATTTTTCAACTTGTTGCCTTAGTGTTAAAATGGCATTGTGGAAAGAGGCTTTGCAGATTCAACAGGCTGCTGAATGGCCTCCTTTCGTCCTGTACTATTCTATGATTCTTTGGGCTCTTCACCACAGAAACGTCTGATTTTCATTTCCTTTGATTTTAATGGAAATTATATAACGGGCGGCAAATCCGCAATATCAGGTTTATGGTTCAGCGGCAAGTTGTAAATGTACCCCATTCTTGTCGTGCCGAAACTACATTGAAGTATAAACCTCATGGATCAATGATTTCCATTGATGTTAATCGATAAAATGAATAAAAAATGTACTCTCTTTAAAATAAACTGGTGTCTACAGGAGTCTTCCCTTTTTCTGGGTGGACCACTTTGGGGTTCGTGGCCAAATGCATACTCCTGTATGAATCTAAAGGCTGAATTTTACTAGCCCTCTGGGATGGGCTGGGAAGCTGCCGTGGGGTGGGGGAGGGCTATAAAATGGCAAGGGAAGGAGTGGTGGAGTGCTCATCCTTAATAGGGGTGTCTGCCCTGATAACCTATTTATTGCCTGACCCCCGTAAAATGTGGCAGCCGCTCCCGCAGATTACCAAGGCGGGGTCATCCTGGCTTTCTGGCCCGCTGTCGGGACCACAGCCGTGAGAACCAAATTCTGGCCTAAAAATGTAAATAGCTATTAGACTGAGTGTTGTTTTTTACGCCTAAAATCTTGATAAGTTAAAATTTCAAATGTTATCTGTCATTTAATATCCATGGTTTCTAACTTTGTTCTTTACTTCAAAGATCAAGTTTATCATTGTGCATAATCTATAGAAGGGCTAAGCTTGATAGGCCACATTCTTTCCTTGTTCCAGATTTTCTTGTGTAAAATTGCATTCTGTTTTCTTACACATAATAATGATCTTTGTCCTGCATTGGGTCAGATGTCAACAAAATAATGCTTCTCCTATGCTGCTAAATTTCCACCTAATATGACTGCTGTCAAATTGGGCTGCATTTTATAAGCCGGCTGCCGAGTTTGGCGTCGAGCTTCAAAGATGGCGGCCTGCACATGCGGGCTTTACTCCGTGGAGCCGCCACGGTATTAAACGCGGCGGCTCATTCACATGGCCGGGGTGGACCACCCCACCCTCGCCGAAGACGTAGAGGGAGTGGGTGGTTCGCCCCCAGCTACAGCGTCAGGTGCGGGCACCATTTTTAAAGGGCTTCGAGACCTTCAATTTCATTTACATATTTAAAGTTATAAACCTTTTACATTTTATTGAAAACATTAATGTAATGTTCGTCACCCCTCTCTCACCCCACCCAAATGACCATACAATTCATTCCTTGCCCTCTCCCCTCGCCAAAATACTTACCTCCCGTATCTGACCTTCCCCACCCCGCCCCAAAGTTTATGAACTTTTCACTTGCACCTCTTCCCACCATCCCCTAGACAAATCTGATTGCTTTGACCCCGCTCTCCCCGCCCCCACACCGCACTGAAATACTTAGCTGCTCCCCCACCCCACTAGTGTCCCACATCAGATCTCCAGATGGAGATCCGAAGGCGTGGGAGAGCCACCGGCACGAATACCTCACCAGGACCAACGGCAGGAGCGGGTACGGATTTAATTCAATACTTTAAATAAATTAACATATTTAAATTTTGAGTCCGTCACTGAGCAGCGGGGGGGCGGGGGGGGGGGGTGGGTTGGTGGGGGGTGGCGTGGTGGGGGCAGCCGCAATGAGGCCTCACCGTCACTGGGCAATATGCAGCCAGGCCTTCCCGGCATCGAGGCCCGTGGTGGGCCTCTCCTGGAGGCATTTTCCAGCCACTCCACCACGGCCCTCAATGTTGGGAAGGGTCTGTAAAATCCAGCACGTTGAGTTCTAATTCTGTTGAAGGCTGAATCACTGCCAATTTGAGGAAAGAAAAAAGCTCAGAGGAATTGCATGCTGATTTTCCACAATGGCATTAGATGAAAATGACTTAATGCTTTCATGGTGCGCTGATATTAATAATGCTATTAAGTTGCATGGTATATGGGATAACCAACTCTGGTTGGAGGTATTCCTAGAGGTTTGTTCATATTTCCCTTATAAAACTGGATTTCCCAAGTTGAGTATTTTGGCTCGTGGTTTTGTGCCAGCAGCTGCTCTGCAAGAAATTCAGAGAATCATGAGGCCACCTGCCAAAAGGTGAAGAAGGGAAACAGAGGGCGGAGAAGAGGGAAACTGAAGGTGGGAGAGGGAGTCACAGGGTGAAACCAGAGGTGGCAACAATATTTCTAAATTACTCACTGGGTTCAGACTCAATAAAGGAGAGTTTTCATAGCATTATAGAAATTATGGGCTGGATCTTGTGAGGGCGGCAGGGCTCCCGGAGCTGGGCTGAAAAGGCGCGCGGAACCTTGCCTTGGTTTTTCTGCGTCCCCTTGGCGCAATCCTCCATTGTTCCGGAGGCGAAGTTTCCGGCGCCGGGATTCCCAACCTTTTAAAGATGTAGGTCCCACCTCCAAGACCTGCCAGCAGCTCAGCAGTATCGACAGTGCTACCGGGTGTCGTGGCCATTGCCAGCACTGCAGAGGCCTTGGACCTGGGCCTGGCACTGGAACCCCGGACCTAAGGTAAGTGAGATGGGGATTGCCGAGGCCTGTCTGTAAGACACCAGGTTTGGGGGATAGTCGTAAATTGCGGGGGTAGAGGGGTCCTGGGAGGTGCATTGTTTTCCAGCAGGGGCCCTCCATGGGCCACAGATTGCCCACGGTGGAGGAACACCACCCCCCCCCCCCATGCCTGCAGGGAGGATGCCTTGTTTTACCAGGCACCCTGCTCGAGTGGTCGAGGATGCCCTCCCGCCCAGCTAATGGTTAGATCACAGTGGCGGGGCGGTGGAGGAACAGGTCCTTAAATGGCTGTTAATTGGCCACTTAAGGGCCTCAGTTGGCCTCTGGGTGGGAAGGCCTTCGTCAGCCTATCCCACCCCTGGGAAAATGGCTTGGCCATAGGGCGGCGTCGGGCCCTCCACACCCCCACCACTCGCCGCAATTCTGTGGGCCCCCCCCCCCACCTCCAACCCTGCCTCAGGGGCGTCCATAAAATCCAGCTTTATAGTACAGGAGGGAGGCCATTCGGTCCCCAGCACTTAAGGCACTGCTGGCACTCTTAGCATGATGTAACGGTGCAAAAGTTTTCCTTTACCCTCCTTCGGTGATGCATATTGGAAGAAAAACTGGGTGGACAGGGCATACTTACAGTATGGTGTTGAACTAGACAGCAGGGTTGCCAACTCTGATTGCATGTATTCCTGGAGATTTCATCACGTGATCTCCTGCCTTCAGCCACTCTACCCAATTAAACAGCCTTTTTTGCCATCTCCAATATTATTTATAACAAATTTGTTAAAAGTGCTCAAAAAAGTTAAAAGGGACATACAATTTTTTAAGGACCCTAAATTAATTTTTCTTGTGGGTTGCTTGCAGCAATATCAAATGAAAGACTGATCCTTCATTCCTGAAGATTCAAGGACAATCCTTTTGGGTTGGCAACCCTATCAGGTAGAGAAGAAGACTAAAGACATTTGACAGTAATACTAGACTCAACATTAGTTGAGTTGTAGTGTAGTTGTACTTGAAATTCAGGTTGCTTTGTTGATTGGGGCCCTGGAGAGTAGTGTTTTTAGTTGTTTGGCCAAGTACACCATCTTGGAGAGGGTATAGGCTGTTACTGAGAAAACCAACTCCAGCCCCTTTTAAGAGTCAGGGCATAAACAAATAGATTAGCAACTCAGCTACCAGTTTACAGATGAACAATTCTTATTGACAGATGTATCTATGAAACAGGAAACATATGATGAGTCCTTTCATGTCCAGTATGTTGAATATTGATAAGTTATTGAAGATCCAAGGTAGAGGATCAATACAGCCTTGTGAAAGCAAGACCACAATGAGCACAGAATGAATGTTTGAAATTGCATGCATATTTGTAGCACATTGAAAAACAAAAACAGTTGAGGACAGTATTAAAATCAAAGTATGCAAAGTAAGGGTGAGTCAATCATCTAGACTGATTGTCAGTATACTATAGTTATTGCAATTCACTATATATAATTACAGCAATAGGGACAGAATAAAATAACATTAAGGAAATGCACAGTACCTGAAAGAGAAAAGTAGGTTAACACTTTTGATCCGTACATTAACCAAGACGTTAATTGCCTTTCTCTTTTCAGATGTTGATGGAGCTGCTGTGCATTAATGGTATTTTTGTTTTTATTTCTATTCATAATCAGAAAGCAGGTAAATATTAAATATTCCAGGAATAAAAAACAAAAATGGTTGGTTGAAAGAAGAAATATAAGTTAATATTTTGTGTGGGGCCCTTCATTACAATTGATTGATTTAGCTGTTGCCCACAATCAGTTAATTTTCTTGCCCCTTTCTGATGCTATTTGACCTGTCTTGAATTTCCAGTATTTTCTGCTTTTATTCCAGGATTTCGTTTTTCGTATCTCAAAGACATTTGTTAGGTTTGTTGTGTTTCTTGACTTCATGCAAAAAATAACCTAAAACAATCTGGATTTATCACCAAAATTAGAGTGACTGCTTCCTGTGAGATTACAAGTAACCCACTGGAGACATTATTAAGTAGCTCATGTCTATTATTGAGGTTCTGGTACTGTGCCTTCAGCTAAATCCATGGATTTCCTGTATGCTAGCTCTATTAGCTGCAGATTTTTTGTAAACAAGTTATCTTTTATGACTGTTTAGAGTCAATTCTGAAATCTCATCTTGTAACCAAAATTATTTTCAGTATGAACGAATGAGGTTCCATAAAATTTCTGCTGAAGGTGGGAGATAGCCTCTGAGGACTCCAAAAATGCTGCAATTTAAATATCTGCAACTTGGAGAAAACTGTCACTAGCTTGCTGCTAAAGTCACAGGTGGATGATGAGATATTACATAGGTACAACTCAGAAGCAGGCGATTCGGCCCAACAGATCTATGCACCACACAAGTTTCCTTCCACTCTACTTCTTCTAACCCTATCCACATAACCTTCTATTCCTTTCTCCCTTGAGTTTATCTAGCTTCCCCTTGAATGCATCTATGCTATATGCCTCAACTATGCCTGGAGGTAGTAATTCCACATTCTACCCACGCTCTCTGGATAAAGAAATTTCTCCTGAATTTCCTATTGCTTTTGTCAATGACTGTCTTATTCGTGGTATCATTGCTTATTTCTGTGTACAGAATTATAATTTTGCAGACAGTTATTTGGCCATCTCAAAATGTAATAATAATGAATATCATGGTTTTTAGCGGAGATTTCTGTTTTCTTGGGGTAACGTAGTTCCAGATTATAGTGTAGGACTTCAAACCTGTTATTCATTATTTTTATGAGTTGAGTGTTTGATCTTCACTGGAATGATGGAGTTTGAATTCCAGATTCAAATGATATTCAAACATACCTGATCTACCTAGGGACATTTCTCTACTTTTAAAAAATTCTTTCATGGGATGTGAGGGTCGCTGGCAAGGCCAGCATTTGTTGCCCATCCCTAGTTGCTGTTGAGAAGGTGGTGGTGAGCCACCTTCTTGAATCATTGAGTCTGTCTGGTGTAGGTACACCCACCGTGCTGTTTGTGATGAAGTTTCAGGATTTTGACCCAGCGACAGTGAAGGAATGGAGATATAGTTCTAAGTCAGGTCGTTTGTGGCTTGGCGAGAGACTTTCAGGTTTGCAATTGTGTTTCCAGGGTAGTGCTCTATTAGAATTGGAATGCGTTGCATCAGGGCAAGGCCAAACTGCCATGATTGAGAACTAGACTAACTAGCAAAGTACACTTACTTATATCAAAATACAATCCCTAACATTGGCTTTAATTTACATGACGTGAAGACTGAGCAACTATCGTGTTTCCGTCTATATGTAAGCCATCAAGGACACGCTCTTCAAATATAGTGAAAAAATCTTGGAATGAAACATCAATGTAGGAAATAACCTCTCAAGGGACAAGAAATGTGTGACTACACAATTTGTGATCTATGCAAGTCCAATACTGGCAAATATTTGGGATAAAGGGCACGATTTTCCCTCCGGGAGCAGGAAACCAAGGTTGGGACTCTTCCTTGATCCTGAACCCGCCCCCAAGGGGAAACAGTCACTGGCCCTGATTTTTACAGGGGTGCCTCCTTAATTGTCCTGGAGACTGGCTGCTGTCCAATTAAGGATGGCGGGCAGGCTCTCGAAGCTGGAGGGCCAATCAGAGGCCTTCCAGCTTGAAAGGAGCAACAGGCTGTAATGGAAGGTACGTAAGGGAGAGGGCACTTCAAAATGGAGACACTGGGCTGGATTTTGTATTCCCACTGCTGGGAGTGGCAGCAGGTGAGGAACATGGCGGATATCCCCCATGGGATGCACGCCGCCGCGCGATGCAATTACACAGTAGGCAGCCATTTTACATATTCATGGTGGCTGCCTCCCCTAACCACGTGACGGGAGGAGCCTCGGCAACACTGTTCACTGCATCACCGGTTGAAGGAGCAGGTGCTGGTGCCATTTTTTTTAAAAGGCTGCCAGCTCTGCAAACAGTACACCATAATGCAGAGTTCACCCCTTTCCCTCCTACCCTTCAAAATACAGAGTTCTCCCCTTCCCCCATCAGAATGCAGAATGCACCCCTTCCCCACCCTCCTACGCATCAGAATGCAGAGTTCACCCTTTCCACCATCAGAATGCAGAGTTCACCCCTTCCCCACCCTCCTACCCATCAGAGTGCAGAGTTCACCCCTTCCCCCATCAGAATGAAGAGTTCACCCCTTCCTCTTCTACCCAGAGTGCAGAGTTCACCCCTTCCCCCATCAGAATGCAGCGTGCACCCCTTCCCCAACCTCCTACCCATCAGAATGCAGAGTTCACCCTTTCCACTATCAGTTCACCCCTTCCCCTTCCCCCATCAGAGTGCAGAGTTCACCCCTCCTACCCATCAGAGTGCAGAGTTTCACCCCTTACCACCATCCCCCTACCCATCAGAGTGCAGAGTTCATCCCTTTCCCATCCCCCTCCCCATCAGAGTGCAGAGTTTCACCCCTTCCCCATCCCCCTACCCATCAGAGTGCAGAGTTTCACCCCTTACCACCATCCCCCTACCCATCAGAGTGCAGAGTTTCACCCCTTACCCCCATTCCCCCTACCCATCAGAGTGCAGAGTTTCACCCCTTACCCCCATTCCCCCTACCCATCAGAGTGCAGAGTTTCACCCCTTACCCCCATTCCTCCTACCCATCAGAGTGCAGAGTTTCACCCCTTACCACCATCCCCCTACCCATCAGAGTGCAGAGTTTCACCCCTTACCCCCATTCCCCCTACCCATCAGAGTGCAGAGTTTCACCCCTTACCACCATCCCCCTACCCATCAGAGTGCAGAGTTCACTCCTTCCCCATCCCCCTATCCATCAGTGCAGAGTTTCACCCCTTCCCCATCCCCCTACCCATCAGAGTGCAGAGTTCACCCCTTCCCCATCGCCCTACCCATCAGAGTGCAGAGTTCACCCCTTCTCCATCCCCCTACCCATCAGAGTGCAGAGTTCACCCCTTCCCCATTCCCCCTACCCATCAGAGTGCAGAGTTCACCCCTTCCCCATTCCCCCTACCCATCAGATTGCAGAGTTCACCCCTTCCCCATTCCCCCTACCCATCAGAGTGCAGAGTTCACCCCTTCTCCATCCCCCTACCCATCAGAGTGCAGAGTTCACCCCTTCCCCATTCCCCCTACCCATCAGAGTGCAGAGTTCACCCCTTCCCCATTCCCCCTACCCATCAGAGTGCAGAGTTCACCCCTTCCCTACCTGGATGGCGCCAGCTTTCCCTGAATGGGAAAGTGAAGGCGTGTGAGTGACGCTCATCGCGCTGAGAATCGGGAACTGAAGGCAAGATCGCTACGGTTTATATATTAATTCATGCAAATATGTTATGTAAATGCGCCAGCTCGGGTCCTGTCGTAAAGCAGTGGAGGGGGCGTCACAGAGCTTCCCCACCGGCGGAAGGATCAGGCCCGACAATCCTGGCATTGGGTTCCATGGTGGATGCTTCCGCTCCGATTTTCCAGCCCCCACTCCCCGCCACGGAACCAGACATCAGGCTGGGAACAAAATCCAGCCCACCCTCTCTCCAACTTCTTTAAACTTAAATTAAAAAATGGATCTTGCGGCCAGGCCAGAACTGAGGGGAGTGGAGTCCCAATCCAGGGTAACCTGCAACTGTTCCTCCATCCAGGCAAGCAGGGAGGGCCTCCCCCCGCCCCCCCCCCCCCCCACCCCACCACCCGTCTGCTGCCGGGAGACTGCCTCCAGGCACCTAAACTGGCTGCCACTGCTTGCAGGGACCTGGAGGCTGACTGGAAAATCCCTGTCGGCCTCCTTTAATTGGCCTCAATTGACTCTTAATGAGCCATGTCGGCTACCCGCTGCATGGGGGCAGATATCCCAGCCACACCCACAACCCCCTCCCCCCTCCCACTGTCCACCCTCCCCCCTCAATCCTGCCTCCACAAAAATGGCTAGGGGCCAGGGATCCAGCACACTGGCTGGCGAGTTTATTTTTAGCGCCCGCCTGCCTCTGATCCGGCCCCACGGGGGCTGAAAATCTAGCTCAAAAAAGTTTTATCCCAAGTTGAAGTGAGCAACACTATTGTCATTCAATGCCATGGTATGACCAAGTCCAGTTCCATTATAGCCAGCTTTGTTCACTCGCCTTATGCTGAGGTTTACATTCTCCAATTAGTTTCTTGATGGAGGGCCACTCTCAGGAATGCTTCAGCACATTACTGTGCAATGTGTTGGAATTCTAATCTGTGCCCATGATTTCTCACACAGTGAACTCCCAGGCAATTGCTGAGTACAAGCCAGTCCCAGTCCCCCAGGAAGGGAATAGATGTGAAAAACTGAGACCGGCAGTTTCCCTAAAACTGTAGCACCTTCAGTTTCAATCGAGTCTTTTAATTTATAGATGAGTGAGAACCCTGTCTCCTTTCCTTATGTTCTCAAACTGGATAGTAAGAGGAAAGAGAACATCACTGAATCCCTAAACAAAAATCACAGGAAACACTCAGCAGGTCAGGCAGCATTTGTCAAAAGGAGCCAAAATAATGTTTCGATTTTTGAAATATTCCTCTTAAATGCAAGCAAGATATTACAAATGAGCAGCATTTTTCTTTTTTCTTTTAATTTAGAGATACAGCACTGAAACAGGCCCTTCAGCCCACCAAGTCTGTGCCCACCAACAACCACCCATTTATACTAACCCTACAGTAATCCCATATTCCCTACCACCTACCTACACTAGGGGCAATTTACAGTGGCCAATTTATCTATCACCTGCAAGTCTTTTGGCTGTGGGAGCAAACCAGAGCACCCGGCAAAAACCCACACAGTCACAAAGAGAACTTGCAAACTCCACACAGGCAGTACCCAGAATTGAACCTGGGTCCCTGGAGCTGCAAGGCTGCAGTGCTAGCCACTGCGCCATCCACACATTCTCTGGAATGAATCCCCTTGCAAGTCACATATGTTGCAGACTGCCCTGCTGATAACTTCAATGCCATTGTGGTACCCTATACCCAAAAGAATCAAGTTAGACTCTGGATTTCCTGGCTCTGCGCCCAAGTTGCCTAGAGCTACTCTAATGAAAGAGGGCATTTGTTACCTGTTGGATTGATGCCTGCCAGCTCTCTGGTTAATATTAAACAGATGCCCTGTATCAACCCAGAAAGATCCAGAAAATAAAAGTTGAGCACTGTGATCACTTTAGTCGCCAGGGACAGGGCAGTGAAGCGAGTCTACAAATCTTCATGATGAAGTTGGCAGAGATGCCCAGTGGAATCCTTGGCGAGGTGCAGCCATTGGATGCATGGTTACTTGAAGAGGTCTTTGTAGGACTCGTGCAGCCTATACCCACATTGGGGAGGGTCATACCTGGTGGCTGCTGTCCTCTGCTGAGCTGCCCAAGACTCCTCACCTGGACATGTTGCTTCTGCAAGTACTCCTCCATTATTATGGCATAGAGTGGTGTTCCCATCAGGAAACCATCCTGTGTCTGATGTTGATCTAAGTGTAGGTTTGGTAGTGGGAACTGTCAGAAGTGGGGAAAGGGCAGTGGTGTTCCCCAAAATTTGTTTCTGGAAAGAGAGGAAAGTTCTGCAGAAAACTGCAGTTCAGTTGTCAATATGATTTTTAAAAATGTGAAGGAAGGGGGTTAACAATGTTTCTCAGAAGCCTGTACTCAGTAAATGGAGTTGAAGCCACCTTCACATCACCAACACCTCACTTGAAGTGCTAGAATACTGCTAGACCATTTTCTTTTTGGGTGTAAAGTTCAAATTGATTGCAGGAATGGCATAAACTTATAAAGTTCCTGTATTTAAACAGTACAACTGTGCAAATGGCCCCAGAGGGACTTCGATGGAAGCAAGGTTTGCACTGTGAAAAAGATTGAAGAAATTTGCGCTTAGCAAAATAACAGTGCTTAAGAGGTGTAATGTGTTCAGATCTGAATTTTTAATCCAATAATAGTGTAACAGCAGCATTAATACTGAAGGTGTTGAGGAATTTCAGGGACTATATTTTTGTTGAATACTAACAGCTGAAAATGTTCTTTAACTCTGCTTCTTCTGCTATTCTTCCATCAATTTCAAACTTCTTTTTCTCTGTATGATATTCCCAAGAACTCAGAGCATTAGCACCTCACTGCATTCTAAGGGCTGATTTTTATTCTCCCGCCGGGTGAAAAAAATGGCGGCCCGCATGAGCGGGCTGCGCGCCGCCGCAGTCTAGCACGCAGCAGCTCATCTGCATAAATAGTGCAGTCCCCCCCCCCCCCCCCGCCAATCACATGGCCGAGGTGGGCTCTGCAACGCTGGCAATGGTGTCCGCTGCCTCTGCACAGACGTTGGAGCCATTTTTAAAGGACTGCCAGACCTGCACAGCTGAAGCTCATACCCCCACCCACAATGCACTGTAAATAGATTTTTGGCCCGTACCCCTCATTCCAATGCAAAGAAAATAAATGGCCACCCCATTTCCCCCCACCTCAGCAAAATACTTACATTTAACATCTGACCTTCCCTCCCCCCACCCTGTCTCCCACCAACTGCACAAAGTGCAGAGGTCACCCCTTCGCCCCCCCCCACCCCCCCCCCACACTAGAAATGCAGAATTGACCCCATTTTCCTCCACCCCCACCACTTCACGAAAAATTCTAAGTTCCCCCCCCTCCTCCACCTGGTGGCGCAAGCTTTCCCTGGACGGGAAAGTGAAGGCGCATGAGTGCCGGCCGTTGCATGGAAGATCGCGGACAGCTGGCAAGATCACTGTGAAAGGCATGTAAATGTATGCCTATCTTTTATTTAAATATTTAAAGTTGGGTCCCGTCGCCGAGCGGCAGGGGGGCCGCCATGGAGCCTCGCTACCACCGGGATGATCGGGCCTGGCAATCCCGGTGTCGGGCTTTGTGGCGGGCTGCTGCCAGTGCGATCTACCGGCCCCCCAACCCTCTGCCACGAAGCCCAACATTGGGAGCGCAACAAAATCCAGCCTTAAGGTTCGAGCAATGCTGACTGTGTGGTCAGTCCCTACAAGGCACTCAAAAGCCTTTTTCTTAAGTGGTTCTTTGGTCTTATAGACCTTTTGGATTGGGATGGGGGGAGCAGTGATGGGGGCACTTGAGATGAATATCATGGTTCCACATGTCTGTCATCATGTTAAATACTGCTTGAAATTTTTTTTAATTCTTTCATGGGATGTGGGTGTCGCTGGCAAGGCGAGGCATTTGTTGCCCATGCCTAATTGCCCTTGATAACTGAGTGGCTTGCTAAGTAAGCCATTTCAGAGGGCAGTGAAGAGTCAACCACATTACTGTGGGTCTGGAGTCACATGTAACCCAGAACAGGTAAGGATGGCAGATTTTTTCCGTAAAGGACATAAGTGAACCAGATGGCTTTTTACAACAATCAATGACAGTTTCATGGCACTATTACTGAGACTAGGGGCTTGAT
The DNA here is from genome assembly GCF_036365525.1 of Heterodontus francisci. Classification (NCBI taxonomy): domain Eukaryota; kingdom Metazoa; phylum Chordata; class Chondrichthyes; order Heterodontiformes; family Heterodontidae; genus Heterodontus; species Heterodontus francisci. The sequence continues at coordinate 78,303,382 of NC_090378.1, read as the reverse complement.
TTTAAGGAGTCCTCGATGTTGGGATCCGTGGCAGGGGGGGTCTGAAGATGGCCCTGGATGAGGCCTGCCACGGACCTCGAGGCCTGCAGGGCACTGCCCCATATTAACGGAGGCAGCAAAGCCTCATGGCGCCCCCCTCCCTCCACGGCTTGGCGACGGGACTGCAATTTAAATATTTATATAAATTAAAATACCCTGAGTTAATTAATTTCACATCGCCTCCTGATGTCTCGCCGCGATCTTGATGACGGCGGCCGGCACTGTTGTGCCTTTGGATTGCCGTTCGGGGAAACGAGGCGGAACACTTGTGGGGAGGGGGGGGGGAGGTAAGTTTATCAGAGTGGTGGGGGGGAAACAGAGTCTAATTAGCGTCATGGGTGTAGGGGATGGTGGGAAGGGTTGCAGGTGAAAGTTTGTGCAGTTTTGGGGGGGGAGGAAAGCTGGATGGTAAAGTTAAGAGTTTTGGGGAAAGGTCAAATAATTAATTTAATTGCTATTGGGGGGCAGTGGGAGAGGGGCAAAAGAGATGTATTTTCAAAAAAATTCCATTTATCTTTAAACATTTAAATTTCCCGGTAGGGCTGACAGCCTTTTAAAAATGGCATCAACTGATACCATTACCGGGGTCACTGCCCTCCACGTGATTGGGGGAAGGGGGGGGGGGTGTGGCGGCCCGCCCCGTCTATTTAAATGAGCCGCCGCGCTTGGAATCTCTGAAGCTCTTGGTGTGCCGCCCGCACAGGCAGGCCGCCATTTTTTCACCTACCGCCGATTTCAGTGGCGAGCTTATAAAATTCAGCCCTGGTTTTCAATTCTATTTGAAAACTTTCATTTTGTTATAATTTCAACAGATTTGTAACTTTTTGCAGATTTCTTTTTGAAGAAGATTTTGAACATATGTCGATTTTGAAAATCAGAACTTGTGGGAAGGAACCAGTATTAAATAGTATGGAGAATTCTGAGCATATGCTTGACATATGTAGAACATTGAAATGAGATGAAAATTGTACAGTTTGCAGATTTTTTTATGTAACAGAAGTGTGAACCATTATTACAATAAACTAAATATAAAACATTTTAATCCAGCGCAGCTGCCATCATAATAGCAACCGAGGCTGGACATTACTAATTCTTCCTGAAAGGAGACCTCATGCACACAATGGGCTGAATATAGTGAGTATGGCGCGGGTCTTGGCGGCTGCCCTGGAAGCACTGTCTTTGCTGCATTGGAGAAATGCAGCTGACCAAAAGTGATCACTATGTGGCCGGCCAATTAACAGTCTGGAGGCGTGGGGGTGGGCTATGAGGTGCCAATCTCGGAGTCACCTTATGTGGAGGCAGATGCTGGCACTATTTTTTAAAGGCCCGCCAGCCCTGCATTCAGTCTAGCCTTGCATGCTCCAAAACAGTGCAGCAGCACTCCAGAAAGGGCACTTTCTCCAGATTGGGCTCCTCCAACCTGAAGACTGCTCATCGTGCAATCTAGGAACCCCAGAGGCTGACCATTGTCCAATCCACACTGCCCTTGGAGTCTATCTGTCCTGGGACTCTGCCTTTGTCTCTCTCTTTTGAACCATCACTATTGCCCTCTGCATCCCTTGCTGAGAGCCCACTATCAGACTAGGCTGCCACTGCTGATGTGAGTCCACCAGCAGACTAAGCTCCAACTATTAGAGGCCTGCCACCGCAGGCTGGCAATGGCCTCTGCTCCCCTCTCTTCCAGCTCAGGTGGACCTGCTTGAAACCTGCCGTAAAATAACATTGTTACTTATTCAATACAAACAACATCACTTGAAACCTGCTTGAAACCCTGCAGTAAAATAATCTTGTTACTTATTCAATATTGTTACAAAAATGCCTGTGTTTTGTTAAATAAATTTTTCGAGGACTCATTTTTGAAAGATTGAAGAAATGGTAAATTTTGGGGTTTTCAAAGGGGATCGTGTAAAGGCCACTTGACTTTAAAAAACAGTCCCTAGAAAAGTTTTTAAAAGGGCACTGCGAGGTCTTATGAGGAAAACAAGCCTTTCCGGGAAACCAATGGACTTCCAGCTCAATAAACAACAGAGAACTTTGGACACCTGGAGAAGTTGTTTACAAAGAAGTGACAGGTCAAGATTGATAGAGGTCAAAAGGTTGACCTCCTGTTGTCAGTTTCACTTTTGAATTGTTTTAAGTTGGGGTTGATCTATATAAAAAGGGAGAGAACTTCCAAGGAGAGAAGAGAACTTCCAAGGAAAGAAGAGAATTCCCAAGGAAGGAGAGAAGACCACAACCCAGCTCAGCTTTCCAGCACCTCTCTAAAAGACACTGAGAAGTCCACTATTTCAACTCATCTCGTCTCCTGTCTTTGAAGAAAAGCCTGCTAAATTAATTCTCAATGCTGCCTGTGAAGAACTGTTCTAAAAGATCCCAGTGATCTGTTTATGTGTACTCGGAGGCCAGACTGTATGCCAGTTTTGGAACACAACATATCTCATCTGCTGTTTCTTTAAGAATGAGCAAATATTTTGTCTGGAATAGAGCTCAAAAAACAAAAATCCCTTTATTTTTCTGGTTAACCGGTGTAAGTGTGTGAGAGTGTGAGGAGCTAAGGTAAAAAGGGAACTTTAATATTTCAATCTGTGTGTTTATACTTTACTTCATTACTGGTTAAGACTTGTTTTATAATTAACTGATAATTTTGTTGTTTATTGAAGAAACCTGGTTGGTGTGTTTTATTCTGGGGGAAAAAAATAGAGTCTATGATTGACCATATTGGTAAGTGGGAAAAAATGTAAATATATGTTGTGACCAGTGGAGAAGTGGAGCTGGAATAAACAGTGCACTCCTCCCACCTTGGTCGTAACACCCATTAACACTAGCACCCATTTTACCAGTGCTAAACAGATGGCCATGAATTGAACCCTCTACCGTCCACCCTCACATTCCTTATTTTTTTCTTCAAATATGTGGTACCTTACATTTGTTTACATCAAATCACATTGTTCTACCTACTTACATATTTTATACAATCAATTCTGTTATTTCTGAGCTGTCTGCTCTGATTCCATTGTCCTTCCTAACTTGACCACTTTACATAGAGTTTCTGAATCTAGGTCATTTATGTCAATTAGAAATTATTGGCGTCGAAGCACCATGTCCACTTCATGTACTCTCCCAACCCCAATCCCTTCACTGCATCTTGACATAACTCTTCTAATGAGTACTTATATTTTGCCCTTCAGTCAATTTCTTATCCATTCCTAGGGTTAGCCTTGAATCTTTATGAATATTTGGAACTGAATAATAGCCTTTCATGTAGTACTTTTGGAACTCCAGGTATGCTCTACGTCAGAGAGCTTTCCACATCCATTTGGGTTGTCGCTTCCTTGAAGTTCGGGAAGTAGATCAAGAAAGATTTTCCCCTTCTGAATCCATGTTGACTACTTTTCGCTAGGTTATTGTTGTATAGATAATCCTCAGTTTTACTCCTGTTAAGCAGTTTCAATAGGCTGAATGTTATGGGTCCCCTAGGGACTGGAACGGAGGCAGGGGGCACCATAAAATTGGGAAGGTGGGGGGTGGAGTGCCTGTTGCCTTTCCTATGCCTTCAAATTTAGTCCAGGGCAGGATGGCCTTCTCACCCAGAGGCCAATTGAGGCCCTTTAGTGGCCAATTAATAGCCACTTAAGGGCCTCATCCTGCCAGCGCTGGTATTTTACCAATGGCAGGGGATGCCTCCTCCACGTGAGGAGGCTGCCCAGTAACTCAAGACAGCCTGTGTGTGGGCTTTGGGGTAGGGGGAAGGGGGGGGAGCCTCCTCCGTGGGCAATCTGTGGCCCATGGAGGGCCCCCGGTGGCAAGTGCTGCCGCTATGGCATCACCCACCCCCGGGCCCTCAGTAAACTCCCTGCCCTCTCCTTGAAGCCTGCTTAAGTGGCCCTGATGAGCTTGCCCCCATTTACCTGCAGTCCAGGCTCAATGACTGCTCTTCTTCATTTGACTGCTACAGTTCCCGCAGTGGCCACTGCTCCCAGTGGCATTGCTGGGAAATACAAACATACGAATTAGGAGTAGGAGTAGGCCACTTGGCCCTTCGAGCCTGCTCCACCATTCAATAAATTCATGGCTGAACTGATTACTCCACATTTCCACCTACCCCCGATAACCTTCCACCCCCTTGCTTATCAAGAATCTATCTAACTCTGCCTTAAAAATATTCAAAGACTCTGCTTCCACCACCTTTTGAGGAAGAGAATTCCAAAGACTCATGACCCTCTGACAGAAAAAATTTCTCCTCATCTCTGTCTTAAATGGGCGACCCCTTATTTTTAAACAGTGACCCCTAGTTCTAGATTCTCCCACAAGGGGAAACATCCTTTCCACATCCACCCTGTCAAGACACATCAGGATCTCATATGTTTCAATCAAGTCGCCTCTTACTCTTCTAAATTCCTGCAGATACAAGCCTAGCCTGTCCAATCTTTCCTCGTAAGATAGCCTGGCCATTCCAGGTATTAATCTAGTAAACCTTCTCTGTACTGCCTCGAATGCATTTACATCCTTCCTTAAATAAGGAGACCAGTACTGTACACAGTACTCCAGATGTGGTCTCACCAATGCCCTGTATAGCTGAAGCATAACCTCCCTACTTTTGTATTCAATTCCCCTCGCGATAAACGATAACATTCCTAATTACGTGCTTTACCTGCATACTAACCTTTTGGGATTCATGCACTAGGACACCCAGATCCCTCTGCATCTCAGAGCTCTGCAATCTCTCACCATTTAGATAATATGCTTCTTTTTTATTCTTCCTGCCAAAGTGGACAATTTCCCACTTTCCCACATTATACTCCATATGCCAGGTCTTTGCCCACTCACTTAATCTATCTATATCCCTTTGTAGTCCCCTTATGTCCTCTTCACAAGTTACTTTCCTACCTATCTTTGTGTCATCTGCAAATTTAGCAACCATACTTTCAGTCCCTTCATCTAAGTCATTTATATAAATTGTAAAAGTTGAGGCCCCAGCACAGATCCCTGTGGCACACCACTCGTTACATCTTGCCAACCAGAAAATGACCCATTTATCCCTACTCTCTGTTTCCTGTTAGCTAGCCAATCTTCTATCCATGCCAATATGTTACCCCCTACACCGTGAGTTTTAATTTTCTGCAATAACCTTTGATGTGGCACCTTATCAAATGCCTTCTGAAAATCTCAGTACAATACATCCACCGGTTTCCCTTTATCCATAGCACGTGTAACTCCCTCAAAGAACTCCAATAAATTGGTTAAACATGATTTCCCTTTCACAAAACCATGTGGACGCTGCCTGATTACCTTGAATTTTTCTAAATGCCCTGCTATAATGTCTTTAATAATAACTTCTAACATTTTCCCTAAGACAGATGTTAAGTTAATGCCTGTAGTTTCCTGCTTTCTGTCTCCCTCTGTTTTTGAATACATTTTTCCAATCTAACGGAACCTTTCCTGAATCTAGGGTATTTTGGAAAATTAAAACTAATGCATCAACTATCTCACTAGCCACTTCTTTTAACACCCTAGGATGAAGTCCATCAGGACCCGGGGACTTGTCAGCCCACAGCTGCAACAGTTTGTTCACTATCACTTCCCTGGTGATTGTAATTTTCATGAGTTCCTCCCTCCCTTCCATTTCCTGATTTGTTGAGATATGTTGAGGTACCGGCCCTCTGATTGGCTGGCAGCTCTTGGAGGCCTGATGCCCATCCTTAAATGGATGGGGACCCCAGCGACGGGCAGTTAATTGCCCGAGCATTGTAAGATGCAGCCAGGGGCTCCCCAAAGAGGCGAGGCAGGGTTCCCCTCGCCTTTTGAGCCTGACGTCAGGACCCCCGCCGCCTGCATAAAAGCCAGCCCAATATCTTACATGGAATGGAAGTAAGACTAATGGGTTGATAGTTGCCTGTGTCTATTTTGTACCCCTTTTTTGAATATAGGCACCAGTTAGCCTGTTTCTAATCTATTGGTACTTCACCAGTGTCTAGTGATTCCCTCATAATTAAATAGAATTTTACAGCACAGAAACAGGCCATTCAGTCCTATGCCAGTGCCTATGCCTATGCCCCATGTGATCCTCCTCCCACCTTAGTTCACTCATGCTTTCAATACATCACTTGCTTGTCAATACTTCACAAATCTCCTTCATATTCTGTCTCAGCATTCTGGAATAAATACCATCTATCCCTGGGATTTACTTGGTTTGAGCCCTTTCAGCTTGTATAGGACTATCATCTAATTTAATCGCAGTCATTGGGCTGAATTTTTGTTTATGGGTCCAAATCCCAGCATCAGGAGGACATGTGGGTCCGAAACTCTGGAAGCCCCATGCAATTAAGGACAGAGGTCTGACTCCTGAGGCTGGAGCGCCAATAGGAGGTGCACCAGCGCTGACACATCGACCACTGACAGAGGTGGAAGCTGCCAATTTAGGTAGGTGAAAGAGAGGGCGCCTCAAGATGGAAAACATATAAAAAACTTTGAAGACAAAGCTGCCAGGCTTTCAATGTGGGTGGGGAACCTATCCACAGAGTGGCCTGTGGCTGCAGCTGTGACCATCTTGGTATGTCAGCTATAGGTGGGGCGGGGGTGGTGTTTAAACCGTGCTGGAGTGCTGGCTGCCCAGTCTGCTGCTGGGAGGCTACCACCATGCATTGGCCTGGCTTCAGCTGCTGCGGGGAGCCCACCAGCTGACTGGACATTGACCTTAATAGGCTACCCGCCACTTGCAGGTGGGTAGCTGTCATCCCCCCACCTCCCCTACCCCACCAACCTGCCTTTACCAAAATGGGACGAAGGCGGGAACATGCCTGCAAACCAGCACATCGCTCTCTGATGCCAGTTTTCCAGCCCTCTCGCCTCCGGTCCTGCCTCCGACACGGTTTGAAAATTCTGCCTGTTGATTTTGCTTATGTTATCTCTGGGGAGGAGATCGGAAATTAAAATTAATATAGTTGATTGGTGATGTTTCCCTTGGCCTTATTTATGACCATGTGCGTTAATTAGAGACAGCAAGTGTTTATTCGGGTGAGTACTTGGACTGATGCTGATTTTTGACTGAATCAAAAAGTTCAAATGACAAAATGACCCATGAGGTCAATGAAAATAGTCTCTCAAAAAGGTCCAAGCACTATAGATCCAAACACAGACTACCAGGATAATAGATACTTTGAATGCGTAGGCTCATTAATGGGCCACAGCTGAAATGGATTTTTAGGATTTGGACAATCATTAGAACACCATGGCAACTGGAGCAATTATACAGACACACAACTCCAAATAAAGTGAACATAAAAAGGATGAATTAACAAATTAAAAAAAGCAAGCTTCCAGATGGTCTCTTCTTAGCTCACGACACACTAAAGGTGAACAAGCATTTGCTGTAGTGTTTCCAAAATGGCTTCATGTGCAGGAAGAACTGATAAAATCTGACAAATTGGCAAACCTTAATATGACATTTTTTTAATCCTGCAACAGTAGTTAAGTCAAAATCCAGATATGATCCAATTCAGCATAATTCTGTTTTGTTTTGTGTCTTGTATTCACCATGCTGAAGGCTGACTCATGACATTTTCTAAAACTTGAACTGAACATCCTTTCGACTTGATTATTGATCGAATAGTTATAATTAACTATACTGACTAAGAAAGTACCAAGCCTGATTTTTGAAGATGAAATGTTGCAGCTGTTAAGCAGCATCTACAAACACAGTGGGAGAGATCTCAACTGGGAGTGGGTTTTGAGAGGGCGGGCAGGCGGGGGATGATGGGGAGAAGAGAGGGTAAGTGTCAGACCAACCTGAAACCATCACTTTGAGGCCCAGGGTATTTTACGTTGCATCCCACTGGCCAGTTGCTCATCTGAAATGGGTAGGAAAAGGCTAGCTGTGGATAGGTCAAAATTGAGGGGCCTACTGACACCAAGGTAAGTCATAGGGGATTGAGTGTAGAAATTGAGGCCATTTTACAGGTGGGAAGGAAGGAGCCCAGGGCAGCAGACTTCCTTTGTGGTGCTTGTAGCACTCGTACTCATCCCCTGGCCCTATTGTTATTACTTTTCTTGGGCTTCCTTCCCAACCAGGTTTTCTTGCACCTGTGGGAGTGGGTGCCCCACTCAGTAGACCATTAAAATGGCGCAGTTGAGGTGATGGGCAGGAATCAAGCGGATAGTAAGTCATGCATAGTTGTTTCAACTGTGTGCCCCTTCCATCCCACCAGTCAGGGTACATTTAAAATTCCCCCCAGTGTATCACAGCCAGCCAGCTAGCTAGATAAACAGCAAAATGTTATTAGTGAGTCCTTTCAGTCAGTCAAATTACTACATTGTAAAGAATTTTGCAGTCAATGGTAAGAAGCTTAACAGTGATTTACACTTTTATCCTTTGCTAAAATCTGGACTGGAGTGGAGATCACATCGGATATGCGAGGTATAAAGTTGCTTTTTCTTTTACAGTCTGACCCATGTGTGTGGAATTTTACAACAAGGCTGAAGAATGCAGGCTGTGTGTTCTCTGCTAAGTGCTGTAATTCAATCACTCTGACAAATTATCTCTTCCAGAACTCGGGGTGTCTTTGTTCAATAAAATTACCTAATAAAATTGCAAATGTGAACACTTCAATTTCCTGTGAAGTCCATTGCCTGCTTAGTGTGAAACATGATGCATTCAGTCTCAGCTGGACAGGAGTGGGCCAAAGGGTCAGACAGCTTGTTGATGTAGATGGATGTAGCTGTGGAAAAATGATAATATTTGTTACTCCCTGACCCATACTCTGTGTTGCAAAACAGCCGATATCAATTGGGGTTGGTGAAGTGTGCTGTTCTAGAGTTGAACAATGGAGGCCTTGGAGAGTTTGAGAACATCAGAAAATAAATTTTCAGGGACTGTTCAAGATTTCATACATGCAAAACATATCTATAAAGTCTGCTTGTGGTTTTGTGCAGGAGCTATTAATGCTTAGTATTCAGCACCAGCATTAGAATGTCTGCTATGTGGAATTATGGTCTAATATTTATAATGTATTTATAATTTTGTGAAAATTATAATTTCTAGCTATCTGTTCATGAAGTTGATCTCCTTATTCTTCTTTCATTCCCATATCATTCCACAGCTAATTACTTACAAAGGAGTTCCTGTATCTATGACAGCACTGCATACATTAATTTATTTGTAATTATCAACCCATTTGTTTATGACCCTTAGAGTCTTTCTAGGAGGAAAAAGAAAACTAGTAATAAGCCTACAGCGATGAATCTGGAATTAAATTCATGCTGAAATGTAGATAAACTGGGGGTTTCGTTCAAGGATGAATGAGTAATCTTTGCTCACATGGATCAGAATAGTAATCTCTGATTTTATTTAAATTTTAAACTTTTTTTTTCTCTTACAGAGGTTGGTCCAGTCACCATTACCACAGATCCAAAGAAATTTCAATATGAACTCAGGGAACTATATGTACAGGTAAGATAAAATTACTAAAGCTTGACTACAACCAGCCTTTGAATTTGATTTGAACTGTGTCCCTGCCTGTAGTGAGGATTCAAACACTGAGCTTTAAATCCTTTTAGGTCAGATTTTTTTAATATAGAGATCAGTAGCACAGTATAGAAACAGTCACATTAAGGAGATGCGTGCTCTGTTTGGTAAATGCGTGCTCTGTTTGATATATTATGGAATAGGATGAATTCCTGGAATATTCAGTGCTTTAACACCATCATTTTAGCTTTGAAGAGTGCCCTTCACAGCAGACATTTAATTGAATTACTTTTTTTCTCTGTCTACTGGCACTTTGGCACATAAAGGGAGGAAGTAGGTGGCTGTTTTAGTTCAAGATTCAAACAATACACCAAATTTGCACTATTCACACAATGCCATAAACCAGCAAAATAAGATGATTTAGAGTGGTCTTGGCACATATTTATGAACATCCGGATCATTAAAAATGTGCAAATGTTGCCTATCCTCCACATTTACACATTGAGTAAATGCACTATAGGTGTAGTATCATGTTTACACAGGCCAGGAAGCCCAGGCTAAGATATTTGGTCTACATTGAGTTATCTGAGAGAAAGGCTATAACTGGGTTATTTGGAACTGGGGAAGGACATAAAAATAATTCAGCAGTTATGTCCCTAATCATTGTCTTGTAGCCTCTGAAATAAATATGTTGGCATCAGGTGAGGACTGGGCTAGGTTCAACTGAAATGGTCTCATGAAATAGTAATTCTGACTATCCAGGTTCACAGATGAAGAATGGCCTCTCGATCAAAATACTGTAGGGTTGCCTTCTGCAGAATTGTAGCTCATTGTGGAGCAAGGCGAGAACAGAAAATCACGGGAAAAAATTTGCAACTGAGAAAATAACCACTATATTTGTCTGTTTTCCATAGGACTGTTTGTGGTAGGACAGAGGAACAGAGTTTATAGTTTCAGGACTCACATGTCACTTGCGTACAAGAAACCTTTTCTTATAGTTATTCGATATTAAATTTTTGTATGATGATTAGACCAGTTACAGCTTTACTCTTATTGCCACTGATTTTTTTTTTATGCTTATGCAGCAAAACTAATTAACAGGATATTTCTAATTATTTGAAATAATCATTAAAATCAGATTTTACCTTATTTTATCTTTCCATAAATGCCAGAATTTTTGCAGGGGTGGTGAGAGAAAACTAATTGTCTCCTGAGTTTACTAAAATAAATTCAGAATTCTGTATTTCATGTGGTGGAAATTGGTTTAAAGATCTTAGTTGTAATGTCAGCACTGTGCTTTTAGCATGGATGCAATCCTCGCATGTCAGAGAGACACCATTTTCAGCACAAAATATTGGAGAATTCATATTTACATTCTCTTTAATTAGGTGATCTTCTTGACAAAAGCAACCTCTTCCACCATAATGTAAATTATGGTGCAAGCTGTACACTGTTTGGTTTTATGAAGGGAACTGGAAGAACTTGTCCTACTTAGCTTCACTGAGCCTCTTGAGTGTTAATAATAAAGCAATTTTTTGGTGCCTAATTAATTTCATCAGTTATAATATTCCAAGTAAAAGGCAATTTTCTCCAGATTTACTTGGGTCCTTTTTATCGTCTTGATTTCACATTCTAAAAATTAAATCCAAGAAGTTCAATGCTGGTGCAGCAAGCTATCTATTTTTGCCAATTAGGACAAGGAGCATCTCTTGCCATCGTTGAAAATGCTGGCATGTGAAAGTGAAAATTGAAGCCCTTAGCTCTGAAATTCCCTCCCTAAACCTCTCTGCATCCCTTACTTCTTTTAAGACCGTTTTAAAATCCACCTCTTTGAACAAACTTTTATTCACCATATCTAATATCTCTTTGGCTTAGTGTCAGTTTTAGTCTCATTATTGGTCCATGAAGTGTCATGGGACTTTTTTCTACATGAAAGGTGCTATATAAATGCAAGTTGATGGTGTAGTGCTTGTTTGGGAGCTGGGCAACTGTTTCTGAGGAGGTGGATGGGCAGGCATTGTATCTCCTGTTTCTGCATAGAAAGCTGCCAGGAGGTCGGCAGCTGGAGGTAGGGATGTTGAAGGAGTGATGTAGTGTGTCGTGGAGGGAATGGTTCCTCCAGAAAGAAGGGAGGGGAACATCGGAACAGGAGTCTTCACAATTTAACCCTTTTAAGCCCTGGTAACGTTCTTGTAAATCTAAGGCCAATATAGCCTTCCTGATGTATAGTGCACCGAATTTAACAATACTCCAGATGGAGTCTGACCTATTTGAGAGGAAGATTTGATTGGCGGAGTGAACATGTAGGTAGTGGAAATGACTGAAGATGACATGGCGAATGCAGAGGCTGGTGGGGTGAAAGGTGAGAGAGGAGTGAGGGGAGATGCGCTGGAAATGGAATAGATCTGATCAAGCATCCTGGTGACCACTCCAGAGGGGAATCCTGAGGAAAAAGGAGGACATTTCAGAAGCTCTGGCATGGAAGGCCGAATCATCAAAATAAATGCATACTTTGTTTTTTTTTAAACAAGTGAAAGAATTAATGTGTATACCATTCGCTTAATTTACAAATCCAAATCTTGTGCAATTACATATTTTCTCATGTCTGGATGGTTCTTGACTTATTAGTTTGTTTTTGTTTTAGAACTGTTGGGCCAGCTTTTGCAAGTTTACTAGGACAGCATATATAGATGCTACAGATGGGCCATAATGGCCTGGAGGTGTAATGGTTAAGGCACTTGTCTCACAAACCAGAGTTGTGATTTTAAGTTCGAGCAAAGATTGATATCAAGCTTTCTAACACTGCAGGCAATCTATTATTTGAGCTAGTCCATTATTAAATCAGGAGCATAGGTAGGGTTTTCTTTTTCTAGTGGTGATCACAGAAGCCTATTCATTCTTGAAACAGCACTGGTACTGGAAGCAGCAAAGAAGACCTCAGCCTGCTTTCCTGATGAGAGGAAGATTGATGGCAGTAAGGAGCGCAAAGTGGGAAAGAAAATAAAAGACCCCATTATTTAAAACAAAAAATACGGTTTTCATCTTTTCAAACTTAAAAAGAGCTTGAATAGATAGATTTGTGCTAGAACAGCAGGTAGAAATTAACCAGTAACTGTAGGACTACAGGAGCACAAATACGAGTCAGTTCTCCCCTCCTCTCTATGATACCCTTCTTTGCCAAGGATGAATTCAGGGATACAAGTGAATACATTCTTTCCATGTAATTGAAGTTAGCTTTGTAATTTTCTGTCTGTCTGCAGTCTTCTGTATGAACTCTTCCTGTGAAAGTCAAAGGCTGAATTTCTGTGTAGGCCTCTGTGATTAAGGAGGGCAATCCAACAGTCCTCTGTCACATTCCTAATGATTTCAGAACTGCAGGAAATGTTACTTTTTAAAGAGGGAGTAGATGTTGGAATGATTTTCAGCTAGTGCTTGAGGGCTTGTTTTTTATTTTGTTCTTGCCAAATACTGTTGCTAATGGGGAAGAGGACAATTTGCAGCCAGCATTCCATTCATTTTGATACAGATATCTTGATTCCAGATGTGCCCTTCCGTTGAGCCTGAAAGCCATGTTGTACATCAATTTATACATTACATTTATACATTAGTGTAAAATATATTAGGAACAGTCTTAGGTTCTAAAACATTAATTGCCTACTGCCGTACATGTCAGAGGAAATACCAATTACAAAAGAACTAATTAGATTTTCTTTAAAACATTCTTTCAATATTTTATTTAAATCATTGTGTACTATCTTATTAGAAATGAATAAAAATTATGTCTATCAAAATTAATGTTTTTACATAAATAGTAAAATTACTTCTTCACCCAAAGAGTGATTAATACCTTTGAATAGAGTTGTGGAAGCAAGAAATTTGGAGATATTTTTAAATTGGTTGTCTCTTATTTCACTTATCTATCTTATAGGATTTTAATCTTTCATAACATTAGTTAATATTATTAGTCAAATATGTATAAACCACTTCAAAAATGCAATGAAGAAACATTTAAAACATTTATTCTAAGGAAATGAAATGTTCACATAGGCTTATCTTATCTTTTTGAAATGTTCACTCCTCCAATGGACAATATTCAAGTTTAAAAAACAAATCAAAGAAATAACCCTCAAAGAGCAGGCCCTCAAAAGTTAAATGAAGCAAGTGATTGAAAATAGTAAGATTTGTAGGTGTTTATGATACAGATAACATCGGGACCCCCATGACTATGAAAACAGCCTGGGGCCAAAAATTCATGGTTGTTCTGGCAGACCCCTGGTGTAACTTTGATGGAAATCTGCCAGCGTAGCTAAAAACTTGTGCAAACATCGACAAAATCTGCTTCCCCAGTGATATTGTCAATTGATTAGAATCCAGGACCGGCATGTTCCTGTGAGGAAGAAGGATAAGTTTGGCAAGTTTCGGGAACCTTGGATAATGCGGGATATTGTGAGCCTAGTCAAAAAGAAAAAGGAAGCATTCGTAAGGACTGGAAGGCTAGGAACAGACGAATCCCTTGAGGAATATAAAGACAGTAGGAAGGAACCTAGGCTAGGAGTCAGGAGGGCTAAAAGGGGTCATGAAAAGTCATTGGCAAACAGGATTAAGGAAAATCCCAAGGCTTTTTATACATATATAAAGAGCAAGAGGGTAACTAGGGAAAGGGTTGGCCCATTCAAGGATAGAGAAGGGAATCTATGTGTGGAGTCAGAGGAAATGGGCGAGGTACTAAATGAGTACTTTGCATCAGTATTCACCAAAGAGAAGGACTTGGTGGATGATGAGCCGAGGGAAGGGAGTGTAGATAGTCTCAGTCATCTCATTATCAAAAAGGAGGAGGTGTTTGGTGTCTTGCAAAGCATTAAGGTAGATAAGTCCCCAGGGCCTGATGGGATCTACCCTAGAATACTGAGGGAGGCAAGGGAAGAAATTGCTGGGGCCTTGACAGAAATTTTTGCATCCTCATTGGCTACAGGTGAGGTCCCAGAGGACTGGAGAATAGCCAATGTTGTTCCTTTGTTTAAGAAGGGTAGCAAGGATAATCCAGGAAATTACGTCAGTGGTGGGGAAATTATTAGAGAGGATTCTTCGGGACAGGATTTACTCCCATTTGGAAACAAATGAATTTATTAGCGAGAGGCAGCATGGTTTTGTGAAGGGGAGGTCGTGTCTTACTAATTTGATTGAGTTTTTTGAGGAAGTGACGAAGATGATTGATGAAGGAAGGGCAGTGGATGTTATCTATATGGACTTCAGTAAAGCCTTTGACAAGGTCCCTCATGGCAGACTGGTACAAAAGGTGAAGTCACACGGGATCAGAGGTGAGCTGGCAAGATGGATACAGAACTGGCTCTGTCATAGAAGACAGAGGGTTGCAGTGGAAGGGTGCTTTTCTGAATGGAGGGATGTGACTAGTGGTGTTCCGCAGGGATCAGTGCTGGGACCTTTGCTGTTTGTAGTATATATAAATGATTTGGAGGAAAATGTAGCCTGTCTGATTAGTAAGTTTGCGGACAACACAAAGGTTGGAGGAGTTGCAGATAGTGATGAGGATTGTCAGAGGATACAGATCGGTTGGAGACTTGGGCAGAGAAATGGCAGATGGAGTTTAATCCGGACAAATGTGAGGTAATGCATTTTGGAATGTCTAATGCAGGTGGGAAGTATACAGTAAATGGCAGAACCCTTAGGAGTATTGACAGGCAGAGAGATCTGGGCGCACAGGTCCACAGGTCACTGAAAGTGGCAATGCAGGTGGATAAGGTAGTCAAGAAGGCATACAGCATGCTTGCCTTCATCGGTCAGGGCATAGAGTATAAAAATTGGCAAGTCATGCTGTATGCCTTCTTGACTACCTTATCCACCTGCATTGCCACTTTCAGTGACCTGTGGACCTGTACGCCCAGATCTCTCTGCCTGTCAATACTCCTAAGGGTTCTGCCATTTACTGTATACTTCCCACCTGCATTAGACATTCCAAAATGGGAGGGATACGGTCCCTGGAAGTGCAGAAGGTTTTAGTTTAGGCAGGTATCAAGATTGGCGCAGGCTTGGAGGGCCGAATGGCCTGTTCCTGTGCTGTACTGTTCTTTGTTCTTTGTTCTAAGATTACTAGCCACAGCCATTTTTCATTATTGTATTGAATTCTATACAAAATGACTGATTTGCAAACTGCTTTGTTTTAAAACAAGAGTAACAGAAGCAAATGAGACAGATCAATAATTGTGCCCTTATTAACTTTGTAACTCTTAGGAATTTTTGCCAGTCCAGAAGACGATGCTTTCTATTTAATTGCCACTGCTTTAGTTATGGGCTGCTTGAATCTGGAATCTCCAAGAACAAGAAGCCAAAAGGAGGATGGATATTATCAGTAACTATCTCAGTTAGGATTGGGGTGGCTTGTGGAAGTTGAGTTCTCAGCTGGGTGAAAGGTCCTGATATGATTATTAAATAGGATAATAGAATTTCATTCTATTATATATGTAGTAATGAGCAATTTCATGAATCCTATTTTTTTTTTAAAGGGCACTTAGTTATGGCCAAGCTTTGCAAATAGTACATTTGTGGGCGGGGGGTGGAGGTGCCGTGGGGAGGTGGCTGCTGAGAAATACAACATCTTGTATTTATATAGCGCCTTTAATGTAATGAAACATTCCAAGGTGTTTCACAGAACCTTATAAAGCTAAATTTGACACCGAGCCACATAAGGGGATATTTGGGCAGATGACCAAGAGCTTGGTCAAAGTGTTAGGTTTTAAGGAGTGTCTTAAGGGAGGTAAAAATGTGGAAAGGCTTAAGGAGGGAGTTCCAGAGCTTAGGGTCTAGGCAGCTGAAAGTACAGTCACCAATGATAGCGTGATTAAAATCAGGGATGCTCAAGAGGCCAGAATTAAAGGTGAGCAGACATCTCTGACTGTTGTGGAGCTGTAGGAGATTACAAAGATAGAGAGTGGGGAGGCCTTAGGATCCCCATTTAAGTGAACAGGATAGTGACTGAGAGGAATGTTTGTTAGAAATAACCAAGATTCCTTTAGAGGAGGAAGTAAAGAATGTTGTAATGGTTTTAGTGCCAGTTAGGTTGAGAGAAAAATCAACAGAATTCCTTCTCCTTGTCATTATCCAGTGATCCTTGTTAAAAGTGGCATTGGGAGAAACTGGATCAAGCTCAGCTCTAAGGTCTCTCTAGTTGAGAAGACAGCTGCCACATTGTCGCAGCTCACACATGAAGAATGAATGACTGCTTGGGAACGGTTGTCAGGTGACCTTAGCAAGAGTTGACAGCTTCATAGAAAGAGGGAAGAAACTTGGCATGGAATTTTTTCATAAATTACAATGAATCCAACAATAAATAACAGAAAATGTTGGAAATACTCAAAGTTTGGCAGCATCTGTGGTGGGAGAAAGAGTTAATGGTGGTATTTTATGCTATCCTCTATGGTGAGTTTGGAGGTGGGGAGGGCATTTAATTGGGTGGGATGGTGACGGATGAAGACCCCGCTGCGCCTCTACCCCGATTACGTCTGTGACAGGAAGTCCCGTGGACAGCCTTCCCATCCCGCCGCCAATTGAGGCCCTTTAAGGGGCAATTAATACCCAATTAAGGTCAGCTTCCTGCCGCTGCAGTTTTAACCCAGTGGCAGGTAGGACTGTCACAACATGGGGAACATGACATGCAAACCTGTGCAGGGTTGCTTGTCATCTCCAGGGGGATGGGGGTGTCCCTTATTCAAAGGTACTCAATGCCTGAAAGAGGGACCCGGCATCGGGAAGGGGGGGGGCCTGATGAGAATCGCCCCCTGCGACCCCCACCCTGCGAAATCCCTCCTGCCATCACTCACCTCTGGCCTGAGCCGCTCTGTGATGCATGGTCTCCGGTGGGTGTAATTCCGGCAGCAGCCACCACCTCCCAGGCGGCATTGCTGAGCAATGGCCTCTTATTGGCCAGGTGGGACTTACCACCCCCAGGGTCCTGATCCCAGGGAAAGCCCCCCAGTGTCCTCTCAACTGCCTGATTGGCAAGTAATACTGGCGGGCCTTCCCAGAGGCGGCAACTCGAGTTTCTCGCTGGTTCTATAGCTGGTGGCTGAGACCCCCATCGCCTCCATAAAATTCCCCTTCACACAATTATCTTCCATCAGAACTGATGAAAGGTCATTGACATGAAACGTTAACTCTGTTTCTCTCTCCACACATGCTGCTAGACCTGCTGAGTATTTCTAGTATTTTCTGTTTCAGATTTTCAGCATCCATGGTATTTTGGTTTTCCAACAATAGATAAGTCAGCTTCACTGATCCTTGTAGAAAGCTGAAGTTGATACTGTTGACTTAAGATATTTTCTTATTGATTCAAAAACAGGGTGGTGGTGACTGCCCGGAAATGAGCATCGCTGCAATCAAAACTGCTTTGGAAATTTCCCTTCCTGGATCTTTCATCTATGTCTTCACAGATGCACGGTCGAAGGACTACAGGCTCACTCATGAAGTTTTGCAACTTATCCAGCAGAAGCAATCTCAGGTGAGTCATGTACAGAATACACACAGATCTTGGGTTTCATCATAGGTTTTAGGAGAATTTGGGGATCATAAAATGTAGAAATGATTTTCTTGTTTTGTATGCCCTTGCTCTTTAAACATTTAACATTAAATTCAGAACAAAATTCCTCAGCATAATATCATTATGTTCAGCTGTTGTCACTGATTGGACAAGGCAATTCTATTTATCTACTGCACACATCTAGAAGTTCTAATTTTGTTTTGCTGCCCCTTAATACAAGAAAAACTAACACTGTTTAGAGTCTTTCAAAGAGTATAGGTAGTTGTTAAGTTTATAAACAGTGTAGCATCGTAACTTAGTAATATTTTGAAGAGGAAAGGACATTGGTCCATCTAGTCTACTCTTCCACAACCTGAGCAATTTCCTTTCTTATGACTCTGAAACTAATATTCCTGTATTCTCTTTCCTAATAGTGAATCATCCAGTGCGGGAGAAATGTACTGTTAATTCAGTCCCACTACTCCACAAGTCATACATATTAGTAAAATTTCCAACCTACCGGCAAATAGCCAAATTAAACGCTATTTGGCCCCCAGAATAAAGCACACCAAACCAGGTTTTGTTAAACAACAACAAAATTAACTATTAATAAACTAAGTCTTAAACAATAATGAGATAACTCGATATGTGAAAGGATTCTTTTCAAAGTTTATATTCTTCCTAACCCTCATACGCGCACACACATACATTAAAAAAAAACAGTTAACCGAGGAAAATGGCTTTTTCGGTTTACAACTGTTTCTGAGGAATAAGAAGATAATTAGGTTTTCATAGTCTGGTAGGATATTTCAGGGTTGATGAGGTGTCCCAGAGTCAAATAGTCAGATACCACTCGAAGTCTCTGCAGACGAAGTTGTTGAACAGTCTGTGATTGATAGGCTTTCAGGGCAATTTGTCTGCAGCAGGCATCACACAGGTCTTTCAGAAAAGGGGTGTGGCAACAGGTCTACTTGGGTATTGAAGTATCAGTCTAGCAATAGAAGCTTTCTTGAGATTTTAGGATCTCCCAAAACACAAAAGGCAACAGGAATCACTCGAGGCAGAGATTTTTGAGAGACTGGAGGCAATAGGAATTTGTTATCTTGCAAATTGCAGGGCTTCCTCTCTGCAAAGCAGTCTTCCTCCACAGAGAGCAGAAATTCCTCTTTTCCTGTTTTTTTCTCCTCTCCAGGGGTTTTTTCCTCTCTCCAGGTAGACCACAGCCACCATCTCAAATGTAGGATTTATTTTCCCAAGAGAGGCAAGTCTTCTTTTACAGAGAGTAGGCCTTTTCCTCTGGTCCACAAACAGGTCCAGCCCACACTTCTTTCACAATACAAAGTTAAACTAAAACCCACAATCAAGTCATGTGACAGTCATAAATCTTCCTGTTATTTATCCCTGTTGAGTTGCTTGGAAACATGTGCCTTGCAGTCTGTGCACACTTTACTCAGTCCACAATTCAAATACCAGCCCTTAAAGCACTTTTTGCAAAGAAAAATAGAAACACTCACATAACAATTAATTAGCATCATTGGCCACGACATCTAATTTGCTATCCTCTGCAAACTTAGACACCTTGAAGAAGATTCTATCCTCTAAGTTATTTATAAAAATTGTAAAGCACAGTTGTCCAACTCTTGCATATTTCACTACTAACCGATTTCCACTCTCCGATGTATCAACAACCTTTGTTATCTACTTGTCAATCATGCATCAGTTTGGCCTTATCTATCCAAATGTGTACCTCATGACGCAATATGTTATATAGGACAGTAGCAATATTTTCATGAAATCCATTGACATTAGTGTGCAAAGGGACAAGATATGGATGGAGGAGTGAAGCAGTGTGTTTTTGTTCCATGTTTTAGGCATGGGTGAAGGCATTGGTGAATTAACATACTCAAGTACTGAAGTAGTGAACACTTCTATCACCCAATGCTTAGTAACTAAGAAATATGATAATTTGGCATTCTCTGCTGTTCCATTTGGCTCAGTGAGCCAGTGCAGAGCTGAATTTGTATACCCAGAGAGCCTGCAGTTGTTCTGAGGAAGTAGAAGTGGTTAATGCAAAGACCAGAAATCTGTACCACTGAGGTACATCAGTTAAACATTCAGACAGTGTTGAAATAGAGAATTGTGCTGTAAACTCAGAATCTGTCTTCCAAGAAATGTTATACTTGGACCGAGATCAAGATTTCTGTAGATTATTATAAATAAAAGTAATTGAGTCATCTCTGCCTATTCATTGGCTAAAACTTGAGTTCACCGTGAAGGTGGAAGGGGTCATTAGCAGAGCTTGGGGGAATGTTTTTTGTTGCCACCTCGGCTGAAATTTAGATCCAGGAGGATGGGAAAATATATTTATTTTAAAATTAGAACTGAAGAAACTGTAATGCTGTCGTGGAACTGATTTGGAAGGGATCTGCACAGGAGAATTCTGCTGAGGTAGTTTATATAATTATCTGGAACTCATTGAACAAATCAAATTCTCTCAGTAATTTTTTTTTAAAACATGTTTTCGGAAGTTGTCAGCCAGATGATTTGGTTGGCCATCCCACCATTGAATAAATAATAATCCTGCCTGTCTTCTCTGTGTCTCTTGTGCATTGGCAAAGTAATCCAGAAAACACAGAGTTGTCATGTTTGAGGGCCCACACATTACTCAGCAGTACTGCTGAATGGGTTCACTGTTCCTGGATATACGTGGAGGCAGCAAGAAAGGTCTATGTCAGTTTGGTGCTCAGTTTCGACTTGTCAGGCATCACCTTTCTTCATGACAATGATATAATCATCTTAGCGAGTGCCTGTAATTATTAGCATTTTCCTTCAAAGAACAAAGAAAATTACAGCACAGGAACAGGCCCTTCGGCCCTCCAAGCCTGTGCCGATCCAGATCCTCTATCTAAACATGTCGCCTATTTTCTAAGGGTCTGTATCTCTTTGCTTCCTGCCCATTCATGTATCTGTCCAGATACAACTTAAAAGACGCTATCGTGCCTGCATCTACCACCTCCGCTGGCAACGCGTTCCAGGCACCCACCACCCTCTGCGTAAAGAACTTTCCACGCATATCCCCCCTAAACTTTTCCCCTCTCACTTTGAACTCGTGACCCCTAGTAATTGAATCCCCCACTCTGGGAAAAAGCTTCTTGCTATCCACCCTGTCTATACCTCTCATGATTTTGTACACCTCAATCAGGTCCCCCCTCAACCTCCGTCTTTCTAATGAAAATAATCCTAATCTACTCAACCTCTCTTCATAGCTAGCGCCCTCCATACCAGGCAACATCCTGGTGAACCTCCTCTGCACGCTCTCCAAAGCATCCACATCCTTTTGGTAATGTGGCGACCAGAACTGCAAGCAGTATTCCAAATGTGGCCGAACCAAAGTCTTATACAACTGTAACATGACCTGCCAACCCTTGTACTCAATACCCCGTCCGATGAAGGAAAGCATGCCGTATGCCTTCTTGACCACTCTATTGACCTGTGTTGCCACCTTCAGGGAACAATGGACCTGAACACCCAAATCTCTCTGTACATCAATTTTCCCCAGGACTTTTCCATTTACTGTATAGTTCACTCTTGAATTGGATCTTCCAAAATGCATCACCTCGCATTTGCCCTGATTGAACTCCATCTGCCATTTCTCTGCCCAACTCTCCAATCTATCTATATTCTGCTGTATTCTCTGACAGTCCCCTTCACTATCTGCTACTCCACCAATCTTAGTGTCATCTGCAAACTTGCTAATCAGACCACCTATACTTTCCTCCAAATCATTTATGTATATCACAAACAACAGTGGTCCCAGCACGGATCCCTGTGGAACACCACTGGTCACACGTCTCCATTTTGAGAAACTCCCTTCCACTACTACTCTCTGTCTCCTGTTGCCCAGCCAGTTCTTTATCCATCTAGCTAGTACACCCTGGACCTCATGCGACTTCACTTTCTCCATCAGCCTACCATGGGGAACCTTATCAAACGCCTTACTGAAGTCCATGTATATGACATCTACAGCCCTTCCCTCATCAATCAACTTTGTCACTTCCTCAAAGAATTCTATTAAGTTGGTAAGACATGACCTTCCCTGCACAAAACCATGTTGCCTATCACTGATAAGCCCATTTTCTTCCAAATGGGAATAGATCCTATCCCTCAGTATCTTCTCCAGCAGCTTCCCTACCACTGACGTCAGGCTCACCGGTCTATAATTACCTGGATTTTCCCTGCTACCCTTCTTAAACAAGGGGACAACATTAGCAATTCTCCAGTCCTCCGGGATGCTGCAAAGATATCTGTTAAGGCCCGAGCTATTTCCTCTCTCGCTTCCCTCAGTATCCTGGGATAGATCCCATCCGGACCTGGGGACTTGTCCACCTTAATGCCTTTTAGAATACCCAACACTTCCTCCCTCCTTATGCCAACTTGACCTAGAGTAATCAAACATCTGTCCCTAACCTCAACATCCGTCATGTCCCGCTCCTCGGTGAATACCGATGCAAAGTACTCGTTTAGAATCTCACCCATTTTCTCTGACTCCACGCATAACTTTCCTCCTTTGTCCTTGAGTGGGCCAATCCTTTCTCTAGTTACCCTCTTGCTCCTTATATATGAATAAAAGGCTTTGGAATTTTCCTTAACCCTGTTTGCTAAAGATAATTCATGACCCCTTTTAGCCCTCTTAATTCCTCGTTTCAGATTGGTCCTACATTCCCAATATTCTTTCAAAGCTTCATCTTTCTTCAGCCTCCTAGACCTTATGTATGCTTCCTTTTTCCTCTTAGCTAGTCTCACAATTTCACCTGTCATCCATGGTTCCCTAATCTTGCCATTTCTATCCCTCATTTTCACAGGAACATGCCTCTCCTGCACGCTAATCAACCTCTCTTTAAAAGCCTCCCACATATCAAATGTGGATTTACCTTCAAACAGCTGCTCCCAATCTACATTCCCCAGCTCCTGCCGAATTTTGGTATAGTTGGCCTTCCCCCAATTTAGCACTCTTCCTTTAGGACCACTCTCGTCTTTGTCCATGAGTATTCTAAAACTTACGGAATTGTGATCACTATTCCCAAAGTAGACCCCTACTGAAACTTCAACCACCTGGCCGGGCTCATTCCCCAACACCAGGTCCAATCTGGCCCCTTCCCGAGTTGGACTATTTACATACTGCTCCAGAAAACCCTCCTGGATGCTCCTTACAAATTCTGCTCCATCTAGACCTCTAACACTAAGTGAATCCCAGTCAATGTTGGGAAAATTAAAATCTCCTATCACCACCACCCTGTTGCTCCTACATCTTTCCATAGTCTGTTTACATATTTGTACCTCTATCTCACGCTTGCTGTTGAGAGGCCTGTAGTACAGCCCCAACATTGTTACCGCACCCTTCCTATTTCTGAGTTCTGCCCATATTGCCTCACTGCTCGAGTCCTCCATAGTGCCTTCCTTCAGCACAGCTGTGATATCCTCTTTGACCAGTAATGCAACTCCTCCACCCCTTTTACCTCCCTCTCTATCCCGCCTGAAGCATTGATATCCTGGGATATTTAGTTGCCAATCATGCCCTTCCCTCAACCAGGTCTCAGTAAAAGCAATAACATCATACTCCCAGGTACTAATCCAAGCCCTAAGTTCATCTGCCTTACCTACTACACTTCTTGCATTAAAACAAGTGCACCTCAGACCACCAGTCCCTTTGCGTTCATCATCTGCTCCCTGTCTACTCTTCCCCTTAGTCACGCTGACTTCATTATCTAGTTCCTTACAGGCTTTAGTTACTACCTCCTTACTGTCCACTGACCTCCTCATTTGGTTCCCATCCCCCTGCCACATTAGTTTAAACCCTCCCCAACAGCGTTTGCAAAAGCACCCCCAAGGACATCGGTTCCAGTCCGGCCCAGGTGTAGACCGTCCAATTTGTAATAGTCCCACCTCCCCCAGAACCGGTCCCAATGTCCCAAAAATCTGAACCCCTCCCTCCTGCACCATCTCTCAAGCCACGCATTCATCCTGACTATGCTTTCATTTCTACTCTGACTATCACGTGGCACTGGTAGCAATCCTGAGATTACTACCTCTGAGGTCCTACTTTTTAACTTGGCTCCTAACTCCCTAAATTCTGCTTGTAGGACCTCATCCCGCTTTTTACCTATATCATTGGTGCCTATGTGCACAACGACAACTGGCTGTTCACCCTCCCCTTTCAGAATGTTCTGCAGCCGATCTGAGACATCCCTGACCCGTGCACCTGGGAGGCAACATACCATTCGGGAGTCTCGTTTTCGACCACAGAACCGCCTATCTACTCCCCTTACAATTGAATCCCCTATGACTATAGCCCTTCCACTCTTTTTCCCGCCCTTCCGAACAGCAGAGCCAGCCACGGTGCCATGAACCTGGCTACTGCTGCCTTCCCCTGGTTAAAATGCAATTTAAATATTAGACATAGGAACGTAATTAAAAATGCATATATAGTTCCTTTTTTTTAAAATCACTTTGTCCCCCTATCAGTCTCCCTACTATGCTGTGCACTATTGCATAATCTTTGCAAGGACAGTGGTGGTGTATTGTATTTGTGTTCCTTGTAGTGGGGAAAGATTAAGTAAGGTTCCCACTATTGGTGCAAGCTCAAGGAACAACACCTCATCTGGCACGTTACACCCTTCTTTTCTCGTGTTTTATTTTGCTGGTTCATTTTTTTGTCTCCCCGTTTCTTTCTTAGTCCCTTTACTTTGTGTTCGAATGGCTGCTATCCTGTCATTCACATCTCATCCAGACACATCTATTGTTTTTTTACTTGTCCCATTAGCACTCCCATTGGTTTTGTACCATGAAATCTTTTTGTCATTTAATCTCTCCTGATTTCCACCCTATCACAGACCTTACCTTTTGTTCTTCTTCCCCCTCCCCCTCCTTCCTCCTTTCACTTGCTCAAAACCTATTACATTTCTAACTTTTGACAGTTCTGATGAAAGGGTCATGGACCTGAAAGGTTAATTCTGTTTTTCTCTCCACAGATGCTGCCTGACTTGCTGAGTATTTCCAGCATTTTCTGTTTTTGTTTCAAATTTCCAGCATCCACAGTATTTTGTGTTTGTCCCACTATTGGTTGCTATCCAAAGACCTTAGTGGAAAATGTTCAAGTTTGGATGCTGTGTTTTAATCTACCTGTGAAGGCACCTCATGACAACATTGCTTGTTGGCACTCATTGTCTAGCATCACGTACAAAGGACTAATCAATTGGTCATGGCCCTAGAGGGTTTCTGGTGCCTATCAAATCATAACCTCCAGGATGAGTCACTGCCTTCTGGGAAGGAGAACTAAAGGAAGAAGATTGAGAAAATTTAGGTGGATGTAACTTCGATCTTTCAGAGACTTTTCATTCCTTCATATAACTGTGTCATCCTGAGAAATTTGCAAAGCATCATTATTATATTTTAGTACCTAACACAGGGTATGTAAAAATAAAATGGAGTATAACAAATAAAGCAGATAGACATGTGACAGTTTGATATAGCTATTACAGAAACATGTTTTTTGTTTAAAAAGGGAGCGAAGGATAGACTGAATAATTACAGGCCAGTCAGTCTAACCTTCGTAGTGGGCAAATTATTGGAATCTATTCTGAGAGACAGGATAAACTGTCACTTAGAAAGGCACAGGTTAATCAAGGATAGTCAGCATGGATTTATTAAGGGAAGATCTTGTTTGACCAACTTGACCGAATTTTTTGAAGAAGTAACAGGGAAAATGAGGGTAATGCAGTTGATGTGGTCTACATGGATTTTAGCAAGGCTTTTGACAAGGTCCCACATGGCAGACTGGTTTTAAAAAAATCCCATAGGACCAGAGAAATGCAGCAAGGTGGATACAAAATTGGCTCAGTGGCAGGAAACAAAGGGTAATTGTTGACGGGTGTTTTAGCGACTGGAGGGCAGTTTCAAGTGGCGTTCCACAGTACTCAGTACTGGATCCCCTGCATTTTGTGGTATATATTAACAATTTGGACGTAAATGTAGGGGGCATAATCAAGAAGTTTGCAGACAACACAAAGATTGGCCATGTGGTAGACAGCGAGGGGGATAGCT
Organism: Heterodontus francisci; assembly: GCF_036365525.1. Taxonomy (NCBI): domain Eukaryota; kingdom Metazoa; phylum Chordata; class Chondrichthyes; order Heterodontiformes; family Heterodontidae; genus Heterodontus; species Heterodontus francisci. The sequence goes on along the minus strand of NC_090378.1, from coordinate 78,277,253 downwards.
GTAGGCTGCAGGAAGATATTGATGGTCTGGTCAGATGGGCAGAAAAGTGGCAAATGGAATTCAACCTGGAGAAGTTTGAGGTGATGCATTTGGGGAGGTCAAACAAGGCAAAGGAATACACAATTAATGGGAAAATACTGAGAAGTGTAGAGGAAGTGAGGGACCTTGTAGTGAATGTCCACAGATTCCTGAAGGTAGCAGGACAGGTCAATAAGGTGGTTAAGAAGGCATATGGAATCCTTTCCTTTATTAGCCAAAGTATAAAATATAAGAGCAAGGAGGTTATGCTGGAACTGTATAACTCATTGGTTAGGCCACAACTTGAGTACTGTGTGCAGTTCCGGTCACCTCATTACAGAAAGGATGTAATTGCACTAGAGCTGGTACAGAGGAGATTTATGAGGATGTTGCCAGGACTGGAAAAATGCAGCTGTGAGGAAAGATTGGATAGGCTGGGTTGTTCTCCTTGGAACAGAGAAGGCTGAGGGGGGATCTGATTGAAATGTACAAAATTTTGAGGGGCCTGGATAGAGTGGAGGTGAAGGGTCTATTCACCTTAGCAGAGAGGTCATGATGAGAGGTGTAGATTTAAAAGTGATTGGTAGAAAAAGTAGAGGGGCGATGAGGAAAAACTTTTTCACCCAGAGGATGGTGGGGATCTGGAACTCACTGCCTGAAAGGGTAGTTGAGGCAGAAACCTTCAACTCATTCAAAAGGAGTCTGGATATGCACGTCAAGTGCTGTAATCTACAGGGCTACGGACCAAATGCTGGAAGGTGGGATTAGAATAGGTGGATCGTTTTTCACTCGGCACAGACACGATGGGCCAAGTGGCCTCTCTCTGTGCCTTAAACTTTCTATGATTCTATGAAACAGAAGGATATTCATAGTAAAGGGCCATTACACTGATCTGTTCAATCAGCCCTTTTACTTGTCACAGTAATCAATCATCTGCCATGCTTGATTCATATTCAGTAGCAGTGGTGGAAAGATCTGGAATTAATGCAAAACAACTTGCATGTATTCAGATTTGCTTTTATTTCTTTTTCTACAGGTTGTATTTGTGCTAACTGGGGACTGTGGTGATCGAAGCCATGTTGGTTATAAAGTTTATGAGGAAATTGCTTCCACAAGTTCTGGCCAAGTCTTCCACCTTGACAAGAAACAAGTGAATGAGGTAAAGTAGGAAATAGACTTACTTACTGTCTGTCAGGGCCGGGTGCCATTTTAGTTAAGGTAGATAACTTTTGAGACGATGATTTTCAAGATTAATTGATTAACTTGAGTCAACATTTATGTCTATTATATTTATATTAAACAACTATTCTAAATGTTTTTCCTCTTCTTTTATATCCTGCTATGTTGAAATCAAGGTTCACCACACCATCTTCTATTCTAACTCATTTTTCTCTGTACCTCAAAACTTTCCTCCTTCAATCTTCTTACCCTCCTCCTACCTACAGATTTTTAAAGCTCAAGTTTGGATCACATAATTATTACTTGATTTGCCTTGCCTCTTTGCACTATTGGTGGCATTCAGCATTATTGCCCCTTTGCCTAGGTATTGTAATAAAGAAATCTTTTAAGAAAGTATTGTGTAACAACATATTGAAACTATTAGAACCTTTTCAATTTTATCACTTCTGCAGTAAAATGTAGGTATCCAACTGTGATATATTCCTCTTGTTGATACTGTAACAATTATTAAGCATACATATTCCTACTACCTAGGTTTGAGTTTTAATTCTGTTGACCACCAATTACAGCTTATTTATAGGTGGGCTAAATCAGTGAGCATGCAGCATTTCAAACAGAAGAATAGTCATAGCATTTGTAAGGTGATGATGTTTAGAGTAGGGAGTCAACACAGCAGGTCATCAGACCAATTGAAAAGAATCTAAACTGCGCTCCAAAAATACACTGGGGCCTAAATAGGTCAGAACTCGAGACCTAACATGATTCCGCTGGTACACAGAGATGACACGACAGAGCAGAGAGGTCTCAGAGCTGTCCTAAATTTCTCTTCAGCCTTCATCATCATAATTCAAGCAAACTGTATGAGCCAAGTGGGTACTTTCATGCCATTTACCTCTTGGCCTAACTAATTTTTGCCTATACAAAGGATCATAAGTAACGTCGGGGGCGGTGGGGGTGGGGGGCTGGTGGTGGTGGTTTGGAGGTGGGGCTCAATGGGGGAGAGCTGTGGGTGGGAGGGAGGAGACAATTGGGAAGCAGATAAGATCAGGTGAGTTTGAAAGGTCTTCAGTGGTCCCTTTATGAACCACTGGTTAGGCTGTTAAGGATCTGGAAATACTCACTGGAGCTTGCACCTCACTAGCACCAACCAACCTAAACAAATTTAGGAGTGTGGGTCTCTAATGGGCACATGAGAGTCATTTTAACTGGTATGATGATGCTGAATTTCGATCCCATTAGACCTGATTTAAATATAATTTTGCTTTATCTTTATTTGTTTTCTTTCACTCCCCATGGAATACAACATGTTATTCCACTTGTGAGGAAGACTGTGATTATTTACTTATCTTTGCCCACAGTTAATCAAGCCTTCTATTGTTCCAAACAGATATACATGTGTGTAAAGTGGACTCAAAAGACTGGATTTTAAGGAGCCATCGACGTCGGGAGCCGTGGCGGGGGGAAGGTCTAAAGATGGCCCCAGATGAGGCCCGCCACGGACCTCGACACCGACAGGGCCCGGCCCGATATTACCGGCAGCGGTGAGGCATTGTGGCGGCCCCGCCTGCTGCTCGGCGATGGGACTGAAATTTAAATATTTAAATAAATTAAAATACCTAAATTAATTAATTTCACGTCGCCTCCAGATGTCCTGCTGCGACCTTCACCACGGTGGCCAGCACTGCCGCGCCTTCGGATCCCCGTCTGGGGAAGCGAGGCGCAACACTGGTGGGGAGGGGGGAGGAGGTAAGTTTCTCAGTGCAGGAGGGGGGGGCTGGACATTTAAAAATGGTGTCGGCGCCAGGGCACAGGCAGCTGACGCCATTGCTGGGGAGGACAGCCGGCCCTTTCCATGTGATCGGGTAGGGGGTGGAGGGGGTGGCCCGTCCCTGCTATTTAAATGAGACACCCCGCTTGGAATTGCGGCAGCTCTTTCAGCAGACTTATAAAATTCAGCCCATAGATTTGGGATGTGATTTTCTTGTTGAAGTTTAAAGCTAGGATTTTTTTTGTGGCTGTTCAGAATTACTTTTTGTTACCTTGCTTTATGGATCTACAGCTTAGGCTCTTATAGTGAAATGATTTTACTGTAATGTACTGAGAAAAAAGATCAGCGTAATTATCTGTGAAAATAATATATAATTGGCAGCAGTGCTGAATCTATATAAGTGGATAAAGACTTGCCAAACATTGTTTTCCTTTGTAATTATATGTACCATAACTGAGCCAACTACTCCTGCAGCATTGGAATCAATCAAAACAACAACAGGCAAAAGTAAACTCGAGCGTCTTTCTATGCAAATCTTGGGTTGAATTATATTTGCCCGCTGCTGCCTTCAGCGGCAGGTGAAAAAAATGGCGGGCTGCACGCCAAAAAGCCGCCGCAATCTCAAGCGCGGCGGCTCATTTAAATAGCTGGGGCGGGTTGCCACACCAATCACATGGAGGGGTCGAGCTTTCTGACCCCGGCAATGGCGTCAGCTGCTTGTGCACAGGCGCTGATGCCATTTTTAAAGGGCTGTCTGCCCTACCGGCTAATTTAAATATTTAAAGAGAAATTGAATGTAATTCAATAAATACATTTCTTTTGCCCCTCTCCCGCCCCCCATAACAATTAAATTATTTATTTGCCCTTCCCCCCTCAAAACACTTACCTTTACCATCTGATCTTCCCCTCCCCCCACTCCAAACTGCAACCCTTCCCACCAACCCCTACACCCATGACATTAATCTGACCCCCTTCCCCCACCCTCCACACTGAGAAACTTACCTCCTGCCCCCTTCCCATCAGTGTTTTGCCTCATTTCCCCTGAAGGAGATCCAAAGGTGCAGGAGTGCTAGCCACTTGGCTGAAGATTGCAGCGGGACATCGATTAATGGTAAGTACATGCAAATCTATTAATTTACTTTATTTGCCTATGGTGTTTGTGCTCCCATCGACGAGTGGTGGGGGTGCCCCGCTGCTGCCGGGAAGATCGGGCAAGGACCTGCCGGCGTCGAAGTCCATGGCGGGCCCCTTCCGAGGCCATCCTAAGGCCCCCCACCCCTGCCACGGATCCCAACGTTGAGAACTCCTTAAAATCCAGCCCCTTGTGTCTAGTGCATGTCACGCTTGAAATGTGGACAGAAATTATTTTTTCTGGAGAATCCTTAAATATAGTCCGGATGGAATTACTGCCAGTGGCCATATTGCTTCCTCATCCAGCCTTTATATTCCCCTGCAAGTGATATTTCTAACATCATAAACACATGAAATTAAAGAACTTTGAAAAGCAAATAAAAAGTTTACAAATACCATTACCCATTGCATTTTATCCTGCATTCAGCAACTATCACCAAGCTTAGCTTTGTATCTCTGTGTCTGGAGCTTCTGTTTTTGCTCAGCCTTCACTACTGTGTTAGCTCTGTGCTGTTATAATCTCCACGCTGCATAATTTTTCTCTTTGCTGTATTATAGACCCTCTTCACATTTCCTTCAGTCTTCTCCCACTCACATGGGATCTTCAACCTGCATGTCCTCAAAGCCACTGACCTATAGCACAGTTGTCAGATATTTCCCACAGTGAGCAAGATCATGGGAAATCAGGTTTTATACAATAAAGGCCACAGTTCTGAAATGAATTATTGGGTTGTTGACATGGCTGAGTAGTGCATTGAGCATAACTGGTGTGCTCTGAATTGAAAGACCTTTTTCTTGAATGGAAAATAAATTGGTCTACTGGAATTCTGTATTTTAGCGGTAACTGGGAGATGTTCCTGTCCATTGGAATTCCATGTTTAGGAAAGGTCTGTGTATATTCAGAGTAGACGATACTAATCAATGTCGACCCACCACGAATAGGAATTTATGTTTTGGCACCTCGGAAAGGTTCACTACTTAGTTCCATTGTTAAATGTTGTGTGGTTACAGACTTCCAACCTGTCAGCAACAATGACACAGCGGGCTGGATTTTACCAGCCCCTTGACGTTGAGGTTTGTGGCGGGGGGTCCCGTAAAATATTTGCGGGAGAGACCCGACACGACCTCTGATGCTAAGAAGGCCCCGCTGTATTTTACAGGCAGTGGAGCGGCCCCCCACCCCCCTGCCACCAAGCAGCGGGGTCTTCATTTGCCTACTCAAACCTATTCAAAAAATGTTAAGTAACTTACTTGAACCGGGCGGCCGTCCCACGCCGATATTGCGGCCGGTGACCAGAAGTCCCACGCCTTCCAAACCCTGTTTGGGGATTCAAGGCGAGACACTGGTAGGGAGGGAGGAGGAGTGAAATTATCAGGGTGGGAGGCAGGGGGGAGCGCAAAAAACACTTTTTATTGGCTGTGGGGATGGTGAGAAGTGGTTGAAGGGTAAATGTGATGAGGTTGGGGGGGATGTTCGGGTTGGGAATGAAATAATTTATCGACATATAGGCCAATAAGAAAACCATTGGGGGGAGGCGGGGTTGTTGGAAAAGGGCCTCCAGCTTTTAATTACTTTTTTAAAGATGATTCACAGAAATGTACCTTTAAAAATTCACTTTGTTCCTATGCAGTTAAAGCCCTTTAAAAATGGCACCAGCGCCTGCGTGGCGGTGCCAGCCGCCGGTGCCGGGGATGGAGCAGCCACCCGCTCTGCATCATCGGGGGTTGCTGTTCCGCCCCCTCTGTTTAAATGAGCTCCCGCACAAAATATCACTGGGACTCATATAAACAGAGGGGGCGGAACATCCACGCCTGAAAGCCGCTGACTTCAAAGTGTGCCATCACGATTTGTGGCGTGCTAACAAAATTCAGCCCAGCATCTAGCCTATTTGAGAAAAAAGGAGATAGCAGATAGAAAACTATACACACCTTGTACTGTACCTCAGATAACAGAACTAATACAAATCAGAGACTTGTCCTTACAATTACTTCTCTCACCTAAGCAAATGAGTTCACTCAGCCTACATGGGAATTTACACTACTTTTGAACTGCAAGTACATTCACTTGTTCACAAAGGTTACACCACAATCTTTCTATTCAGTTCTTTATCAAAAAGTAAACATTAGTCCAAACTTTTGAAGTACTTCCAGAAAACTATGTAGGGGATTTATGACTTGTGATTAAACGTGGCTGAAATAAGGGCCGAGATTTTGTGATCAGTTGTGAAACAATGGTGTTTGCCGCTGACCTTGAAGAAATCTGCCCACAATAATCTAGCAACCTTTGTGGTGTGGATTTCCCCTTTTCCAATGGCAGTTTAAAATCTGGAACCAAGTCAAGGCAATCTCCAGGCATCTAACAGCAGTGATGTCATCAAGCAGGGTAAGCAGCCAATCAGATTGAAGTATTCTCACAGATAGCAAAGCAGGAAGTTAAAAGCATTGAATCCCTTAATTTTCAATTTAAATTTTCAGATCTCAAAATAAATGATTATGGATTAAGATGCAAAGTAAAATTTATAAACAAACTTCAAACATTTATTTTTAAAAATGTGCTTTTTAAGCTCTTAATGGAGAAATTCGACATTCCACAAATATAAAATTAGCTTTTCAGGGCCAGGGAGGGTATTTAGCAGTAATTATGCTATTAAAAACCCAGTTACACTTCATTCAACAAGTTATAACTTTTTAACATTTTACAGTGAGACTGACAGCATAAGAATGGAAGCTTTCATCAATTCACTGATTGTCTAGGGATTGCAGTCTGGCGGGTTGTGGGGGAGGGTGGTTTGGGAGAACGTCAACAGCGCACCCTCTATAGTTGGAGAAACAAGGATATCTAGGGAAGGATATACTTTCCTCGGAGGCAGTACAGCGAAGGTTCACTAGATTGGTTCCTGAGAGGATTGTCCTATGATGAGAGGCTGAGTAAATTGGGCCTATGTACTCTGGAGTTTAGAAGAATGTGATGTGATCCCACTGAAGCGTACAGTATTCTGAAGGGTCTTGACAGGGTAGACATTGTGAGGTTGTTTCCCCTTGCTGGGGAATCTAGAACATGGGGACACAGTCTCAGGACTCCTTTAGGACTAAGATGAGGAGAAATTTCTTCATTTAGAGATCTGTGAATCTTTGGAATTCTCTGTCAGAGGGTTGCGGATGCCCCATTGTTGAGTATCCTTAAGGTTGTGATAGACAGGTTTTGGGGGTATCAGGGAATGAAGGAATATGGGGAGCAGGTGGAAAAGTGGAGTTGAGAAAGAAGATCAGCCAGGATCATGTTGAATGGTGGAGCAGGCTCAAGGAGCCATCTGGTCTACTCCTGCTGCTATTTCTTATGTTGTAATACCTTAAGGAGACATACAGTTTGCTTGCTCTGTTCATACATGTGCTGTTCGTATCTAAATCCCAGAAACTTCTGGTGCAAAAGAGCAAGAATAAGTCTAACAAATGCCAGCTACAGTAAATTCTGGCCCAATCTCTTTGTTCCCTCCGTTCAAGTCACAGTGCTATAGATTGAACTGATGGTACCTCTTTCCTGTGGTTCTCCCCACAAAGTGAACTGATACTTGCACATATATGAATATTTTTCTTGTTGCTGCAGAAACTGGGGTCTGTTCTTTTCTTTATCATTTCATTCACGACAGTTTTCTGTCAGTAGACATTAAAGCTTTACACTCTGGGGGGTATTCTGAATTATTGCACAGATGTGTATAAAGTGCTGGAGTGCATGTAAGTTCATTACTTATTGTCACATGAAGACTTGTTCTTAAGGTTCTCTAAAAGAATGGGAAGGTCACTGAACAAAAATTCTTGGGAACAAATGGTGGTCTGCTTGATACAATCTTTAATTGAAGAAATGTGTTGAATAAATCCAGAAAAAACATTACTCTTTTCACTATTTGTGGTTTACTTTTTGTGACAAAGAATGTTGCTTTAGTTAGTTTGGCAGAAATATTGAATGTGAGCTATGGTACATACTTTATCAAAGTATCCTGAAGCACAAATGTACTTTTTATCACGCTAAGAAACTTTATGCTTTGTAAATTAAAGCCATATTTTTTCTTCTGGCAAAGAGAGTGGAAATAGAAAAATAAATGTAATTAAAACTTGGACCTAATTAATTTGAGATCATATGAAAATGTTCAGGTATTATTTACAAAATAGTGGGCAATTAGCAAGTGTCACAAATGCAGCAGAGATATATAAAGATTTACGATTATTGCCTGAGCACCAAGATTAGATTGTATCCCTGAAATTATATTCTGCCCTTCTAGAAATGTTTTTGATTAGTGTAATTAAGTTCATTATTTTTTGTAATTTCTGCTTTTATCTTATTCCATTTCTGTGAGTGTGCAGATTTCTGAAAGTGCAGGTCACAGGATGATATGGTTCTTTGCTTCATCTCTATTACAGATTTACAGAGAAATAGTTTACAATTGATTGCTGGGAAAGTTTATGCCCGCCATATTATACTCATTAATTCCACAATAGTTCCCTTTAGGTTTAGCTTCAAAGTAGTTTCCAAATCCCAGGCAGGCCAAGTTGGAACAATTTGGATTTAGTTGAACATTTCCCAAGTTTCCACAATTCAGATCAATCTCGACTCTAGACACCACCTCTGGTCATTCAAGATAAATATGTGATGGATGATGTCAAAATTAGGACCGTACAAATCTGATCACATCATTAAGAAATGCATATTCTGAGACTGCGATTTGGATTCAGGTTTAGATTTTCTGCGGTTCAGTGTCTGTGACTACAGGTCAGTAAGACCTTTTGGCTGCACTACCGTCTATAACATCACTTTTATTCAGAGATACAGCCATGTATAAAAAGAACACCAGGAGAAATTCTGGAATTTGGAACTGGCAGGGGAGGGGTTCATAATGCATGCCAAAAGAAAAAATTAGAGTATGGAGAACATATTGCTCTCATTTGCCCTCCACAGTGGTTGTGTGTATGCTTTCATACATTAGCGTGTAATTTGACACAGAAAGTCAACAAGAAGTCTTGAGCGTTAACATAAAAAGTAGTTTTAAATCCAAGGGTCAATCGCTTACAATCTTAAGCAGGATGTCAGGGTGACACAATCCTGATGCTAGTTTATCATATCCATGGATAGTGATAGACAATATCATTTACTTGTTATGTTGATTGAGTTTGCAGTGGTATAAATAGCAATATTATTTGGTACAAATTGAGCATACGGTGGTATTCTCCAGGGGTCAATACAAGGACCACTGTTTTTCTTTATCCACATTAATGGCTTAAACTTGGGTCTACAGGGCACAATTTCAAAATTTGCAGATGACACAAAATTTGGAAGTATTGTGAACTGTGAGGAGGATAGTGATAGACTTCACGAGGACATAGACAGACTGGCGGTATGGGTGGACATGTGACAGATGAAATTTAATGCGGAGAAATGTGAAGTGATATGTTTTAGTAGGAAAATGAGGAGAGACAATATAAACTAAAGGTTACAATTATAAAAAGGGTGCAGGAACAGAAAGACCTGGGGGTATATGTGTGCACATCATTGAAGGTGGCAGGGCAGGTCGAGAACATGGTTAAAAAGGCTTACAGGAACCTGGGCTTTATAAATTGAGGCATAGAGTACAACATCAAGGCAGTTATGAATAACCTTTATAAAACACTAGTTCGGCCTCGGCTGGAATATTGTATCCAATCGTGGGCACACTTTAGGAAGGATGTAAAGGCTTTAGAGAAGGTGCAGAAAAGATTTATAAGAATGGTTCCAGGGATGAGGGACTTCAGCTACGAGGATAGATTGGAAAAACTGGGGCTGTTCTGCTTAGAGAAGAGAAGGTTGAGAGGATATTTGATAAAGGTGTTTAATGGTCCAGACAGAGTAGATAGAGAGAAGCTGTTCCCTATTACAGAGGTGTCAAGAACCAAAGAATACCGATTTAAGATGATTGGCAAAAGAACCAAAGGTGACATGCAAAAACATTTTGTATTCAGCAAGTGGTTAGGATCCGGAATGCACTGCCTGAGAGTGTGTTGGAGGCAGATTCAATTGTGGCTTTGAGAAGGGAATTGGATAAGCATTTGAAGGTAAATAATGTACAGGGTTACAGGGAAAGGGTGGGAGAGAGGAACTAGCTGAATTATTCTTGCAGAAAGCTGGATCAGACTCGATGGGCCGAATGGCCACCTGTGCTGCAACCATTCTATAATTCTAAATTAAGGCTTGTAGATTGTACTCAATTTGAATGCACTAAGTTGACATTTGTAATTCCTGACAATGAGGTTGCTGTCTCAGTTACTGTATAGTACCAGGTTGGATTTGCATGTATTTAACCATCATATTGAAAATTATTCTACAAATGGAATCACGCACATTGGATTTGGCAAACCAGCTGAGCAGATGACCCTTATCAGCAGTCTAGAGGTTTTCAATATCACTGAAGTGAACATTTTGAATACGTTTGCTTGATTAGGTTTGAAAAAATGTGAGGGGCATTCGAAAAAAGTGAGAACTGACCAGTGTGGAAGACGGAGTCACTTCTCATTAGTGAACATGGTGCTTTGTTGAGGGAATGTGAAGGAAAGGTTGCTCATTTTATTGACTAAAAGTACACCATGATATTACGTCATTGGTATGGTACCAGATAGGTATGGAACGTGGTCATTGCATTAAAAAAGAAAGTATTGCATTTATATCATCCCATCCATGACTTCAGGATGCTCCAAAGTGCTTTACAGCCAATGAAGTACTTTTGAAGTCATGTAGGAAATGCGACAGCCAATTTGCACATAGCAAATTATTAAATATGCTTTCTCAGTTCCCAGAAACAGCAAAGTGATAATGACCAGATAATCTGTTTTTGTGATGTTGATTGAGGGATAAATATTGGCCGGGGCACCAGGGATAACTCTTTGAAATAGTGCCATGGGATCTTTTACAACTACCTGATGAGGACAGACAGGGGCTCAGTTTGAGACAATACTCCAACAGTGCAGCACACCCTTAGTACTGCACTGGAGTGTCAGTTTTGATTATTGTGTTCAAGTGCTGGAGTTTTTTCTCATTCATGGGATGTGGGCGTTGCTGGCTAGGCCAGCATTTATTGCCCATCCTTAATTGCCCTTGAGAAGGTGGTGGTGAGCTGCCTTCTTGAATCGCTGCAGTCCATGTGGGGTAGGTACACCCATAGTGCTGTTGGGAAGGGAGTTCCAGGAATTTGACCAGTGACAGTGAAGGAACGGCGATAAAGTTCCAAGTCAGGATGATGTGTGACTTGGAGGGGAACTTGCAGGTGGTGGTGTTCCCATGCATCTGCTGTCCTTGTCCTTCTAGGTGGTAGAGGCCACGGGTTTGGAAGGTGCTGTCTAAGGAGCCTTGGTGTGTGAGATTTGAACCCATAACCTTATGATTCAAAGCTGAGAGTGCAACCAGTTGAGCCATGGCTGACATTAACTATATTGCCATCTGTCATGTACCATATTGTTCTGCTAGAAAATGATTTAAAAATTGTTTAGGGAACCTTGCATAAGATAAATCTATAGGAGTTCTATACAAACTTTATGGGAAGATCTCAGTGATTTTTTTCCATGAAGTCACATACAACTGCCTTCCAACGTGAAATACAATGCTAACCTGAGAGCACTAAACAAGAGCATTTTGTGGGTTGTTTGCAGTATTTACACCGAGATGAGAACAGGAAGCTTTAAGAAATGTTCTTCTACAGGTTAACGAGTTTTTCATTGCCCTATTGATGAGTAGATAAATTGCACCAACTGGTATTATGATTTGATTCATTTGAACTAATTTCATCAGAACTTTGAATGCAAATTACTATAAATAATTGACTGATATTCTTCAAACAGTGACAAGATAACTGGTTTAGCTTCAAGATAAATATGCCCATAGTGGCCAAGCTCTGGTCTGCTGCCTTGGAAATGTGGAATACAGGACTGCTAATAAGGGTCAGCTGCTCGGCCAGTTTGCCAAATCCAATGTGCGTAATTCCTTTTGTATAATAATTTTGAATACTAGCTGTATTTTAGGAATGTAACTGTGCTATTTACAAATACTTGTGGCTGTATTCTGGAACATAGCATCATTTCTGTGAATGATGTGAATTTGAAGTTTTGTCAATTGTCTTTAATTTGGTTCTTAGTTCTTACAGAATACAAACAAAGCAGCAAGAATATATTTTTAGAAGGATTAGTTTTAAGATCTGAACTATTATAGTGACCATGCCATTGCAACTAGAGCTCAAGGAGATGAGAACCAGCTTTTTGCCATGAATGCCACATATTTTGTCTCATGGTTGGCATACCTGTCTTCAATTATTTTTTAATGATGCTGAACTCCACTTGGAAACCATTTTTAATGGAGGCAGGGATAATTTTGGGGGTAATGAGTCACATTGTTTTGAAGTCCTGGGGGAGAATAAGTTGGAATAGGTCCTGTAACAATGAAATCTCCTTGTTATATGAGCAGGCTACTATTCTCTTACAGACACTTCCAGGTGCATTTCTCCAACCTACTGAAAGGTAAACTGACAGATACTTTAGTGAGGCGACACCAGGCATAAATCAAGAAGCATATTTATTTCTCATATATGAATGAACAAAGTAATGATTACAACAAATTATAACTTATTTTGTAACATAACTCATAACATAAAAAAATGAAGCACTCTACTCTGTCCTTGTTAGTAGGCTAAATGTACCTCTTCTGGCCAGTACCTCTCTGAAACTGATCCAGGGATCAGGGATAATACTCTTGCTCCCCTTGTCTGTCTCTCTTATCAGGCTTTCTAGATCAGGGGTTCTCAACTGAGGTGCTGTACCCACTGCTGCGCCACCCATAGATTCTCCCAACACCCTCAATCCAGTCCCTGGATTGGCTCGGCTTTTACCGACTGGGAATTAGCAGTCGGCACCACACCGGTCATGTGACACATGTGACCTCTCACGAGCCAACAATTCATTTACAAAGTTCAACATTAAAACTAAACTGTGAACAATATTTTAATACATTTTCACTCTTGGATCCAATACTATAAAGTTATTTTATGATTGTGATGTTTTATTTATTACCATTCTCTCCCAACACTCCTCCCCCAACCCACCATACCTCTGGATAGTGTGAGCCAAACGTTCTGTTTGAATTATCAGCATGCACAGGGATAGAAGTTTCAATAAAACGAGGGCTGCAGGTATTGGAGAGAGTGAGGACTCAGGGTATTGGAGACAGAGGCTGTAATTTTACGTTGAAGCGGTGGCCCGCCCACCAGCAGAAAAGTTGGGGGAGAGCCTGCCTCTGCCAGGCTTGGAAACCATGCAGCAATTTTGCATGGTCCAGGCCCTTAATTGGCCTCGGTCGGGACTTTGCCTCTCTGAGGCAGGAAGTCCCGCCTCCAAGAGCTGCTGGCCCATCAGAGGGCCAGCAGCTCCTCAGGCTCAACAGTGCCACTGGGAGTGGTGGCCACTGCTGAGACTGCACCCAGCCAGAGAAGGATGATGGACGTCGCCCTTCAGAAAGGCAAATGGGGTTTGGGCCTCGCCAGGGACGATTGGCTGGGCCCAGGCGAGGGAGGTGGGGGAGGGGCGGGGCACAGTGTTAGCGGGGGCAGCCCCTGCTGCTTGGGGTGGGAAGCCCGCCATGGGTCCTTAACCAGGAGGGTGCCCCTCCCCCAAGCCCGCAAGGAGGCTGCCAAGTATTTACTGGGTGGCCTCCTCAGGTTCTGACCTTCCCATCCACCACTGGTAAGATACCAGTGGTGGCAAAAGGAGGCCCTTAAGTGGCAATTATTTGGCCACTTAAGGGCCTCAATTAGCCTGGGGCGGGCAGGTCATTTGCCACCTGCCCGCTTGATTTTGTGCCTCCTCTCCCCCCCACCCCCCCCCCCACCCCCTTTCCTGCTCCTGGCTGCGGTGTATAATTTCGGCCAGTGAGGACCCTGAGTATGAATGTTCCAATGAATACAGCACTGCTGCTGCTGAAGCACTGAAAGTGTCGGTCCTATCTAGTACAACCTACTTATATGAAGCTGAATTTTCAGGAATGACATAGATGAAAACTCAATACCGAGCTATAATGAACACTGAGCATGACATAGCCGTGTGCTTGCCGAAGATACCTCCACATTTTAACAAAATTATTCCTCCGCACTAGCAACAAGTTTCACATTAAGTAAAACAATAATAATAAATATATTTTAATTGTTTACATAATTTTCATACAAAAGCAACTTGTGTTACAGGAGGCCCAGGTATTTTTATTACATGGGAGTAAGCTTCAGAATCAATATGGTTGAGAGCTCCTGTTCTAGATTGTCATGACAGATCATGTGTTTCCTCATTCGTGCCTTCGTTACCTCTAGACTTTACTATTCCATATTCTACTCTCCGTAAACTTGAGGTCATCCAAAACTCTGCTGCCCGTTTCTTAACTCGTGGCGTCCTGCTCTTCTATCACCCCTGTGCTCGCTGACCTACATTGGCTCCAGGTCAAACAAGTTCTTGATTTTTAAAATTCTTATCCTTACTTTAAAATCTATCCACGGTCTCACCTCTCCTCATCTCCTCCAGCCCCATAACTCTCCCAAGATATCTGCGCTCCTCTAATTCCTGTCTCTTCTGTATCCCTGATATTAATCACTCCAACATTGGTGGCTGCACCTTAAGTTGCCTAGGCTCCAAGCTCTGGAATAGCCTATCTACACCTCTCCACCTCGCTTTACTCCTTTAAGACACTTCTTAAAACCTACCTCTTTGACCAAGCTTTTGGTTATCTGACCTAATATCTCCTTTTGTAGCTCAGGGTCATACTTTGTTTTGTAATGCTCCGGTGAAGTGCCTTGGAGCGTTTTATTATGTTAAAGAAACTATATAAATATAAGATGATGTTGTTTTTGTTCCAAACTGGACAGAAAAAACAACAACAACTGAATTTCTCTTAACTGTCTGAGGATTGGACAGCTGAGCTGCTAATTAAACCAGCGACTGCCTTCCTGGCTGAAAGTTGCCTGGCAGCTTACACCTGCTGAGCACAAGTGAATAGGGTGATTCCAATAAACTCATGCGTGACTGCTTACTGTTGTTACGACCTGACTGCAGCAAGTGTATTTGTACTGGAGTTCAGCCCCTTGGTGTTTAATTTTTCAAATAACCAGACAGTGACAGTTTTTTTAAAGCAGAAAGTAAGTTGGTTATTGATCAATACGTCTTCTCCCAAAATTGTTGCAACTGCATCCACTCTTGTATTCGCTCGCGCACACACACAGACACACACACACAAGAAGAAACAGAGAAGGGAAAGAAGAAGGTAGTTTTTAGTTAGGGTGGGGGAATGGTTACTATAAACTATTGAATTCTCTTGAGAATCAAGTTCTAGATGGATGCAGGCCTGAAATGATTGTAGATTTCTCTCCTGATTGAAAGTTCTGTTGAAGATGATGGGTTACTTCTAGCTCTCACTGCGGTACACTGTAGATATCGGATTTTTTTCAGCAGGCTTGCCTGGAACTCAAGCTGTAAAAAGTAGCTTTACCTTATGGGTCAGACTCTCTCTCTCTCGCTCTCTCTCTCATGACACAATGGCTCAGGACGTGGCTACTTCACACCTCCTCTGTTTCAGAAGAGACATTCAATTCTGGAATGTTTGTAGGATAGGTGTAAGATGGGTTCCATTAACACCTTTTGACTTTGAAGATTTGTCCTTTGTCTTTGTCAATTTGAATACACAAAAGGCAAATCCCTTTTCTTCGGTGGCCATTTTGGATTATTATTCACTTATAAAAATAAAGATTCTTTTTTTAAAGACAAAGTCTGTTTTTCTTAACAGTTCAGAGTTAGTCCATGGCTGTTGTATCATTGCACTTCCGGTGTGCGTTACACTGTGTTTTTAATAAACCTTGCTATTGGAAGCAGTTTTGATGGATACTTTGTCTGAATCTATACCACATTTTCCAGAAGCAATGAGTCAGTGATTTAACCTCATGAAGTGAAGTTAATTATTATTATTAGTTTAATATGAATCATGCTGAAAATCTTCCATGGGTAGTAATCCCAAAATGTGACAGTGACCAGTACAGGAAATCTTTTATCTGACTTAGCTTGCTTTCTGTTCTCTTTATAATGTTTGCCATTTAAAACATTGTCTTAGAGTTCAAACACAATCATAATGTAGACTGCAATAGCATTCCTGGGGTGTGCGAGGAGTAATTCAATAATTGAATCTGGAGGAAGGAATAAATTAATAACTTCAGTTCAGGACAAATCTCTTCCCTCTCCCCCACCTTCACGCCAGACCCATTTCCACCTTGACCATTATAACACACAAAAAAGCAAAATACTGTGGATGCTGAAAATCTGAAACAAAAAATTGCTGGAAATACTCAGCAGGTCAGGCAGCATCTGTGGAGAGAAAAGAAGACTTTACATTTCAGGTCAATGACCTTCCATTAGAAGCATAATCTTGTTTCTATTCCCAACAAAGTGTTGTAGTTCTTTGTATGTAAGACATAGTGGGGAGAAATTTGTTCGTGTAGTGCTGCTTCTAATGACACTATGCAGATGTACCCCAGTTCCCTGGGGATGAGCAGCATTGCTACCTGTGTGGCATTCTTCAATGACATCAATGAAGAATGTTGTGTGGGCTGTGCAGACTAGGTGCTGTCTGCGTATCCTCAGGGAATCGAGATAAGTCAGCTAGCTGCACTAAGCAAATTAATTTCTCCCCCATTGTGTATGGAATATAGTCTTATTTTAGAAAGCAGAATGAGTGAAACAATTCTTTACACAGAGGAGACAAATAAAAAAATTAGTGAGCTGTAAAAGGAAGCTGTGTGTTTTAGAGAGTGATCAGCAATTTGCATTTATTGTGGTTAAATCACATCCATTTACTGTAGGGTTCCCAACCCTCCCAGAATGTCCTGGAGTTTCCTGAAATCTGGGGTTCTTCCCCTGAGCACTGCTTCCAGTAGCCCAGGAGGTTCAGTGATTTGAATTTCCTGCCAGTGTTCCCTCCCCCGCTTTGTGATGTCACAGACTGTTGTAAGGGAAGCCTCCGGCTTGGTGACATCACCGGTAGAGAGCTGAAACTGCTTGAAAGAATCAGGAGGTCTTGAGAATTGCAAATGGAGGGGTGGGGGTTCTCCTGAATTGGGGATTCCCCTCAGCATCTACCATCAAGTCGGGAGTGTGATGGAATACTCCACTTTGCCTGGATGGGTGCAGCTTCAACAACACTCAAGAAGCTCAACACCATCCAGGACAAAGCAGCCCTCATGATCGACACCCCATCTACCACCTTAAACATTCACTCTATCCACCACTGGCGCACAGAGGCAGCAGTGTGTACCATATACAAAATGCAGAAACTCACCAAACCTCCTCCGACAGCACTTTTCAAAGCCACAACCTCTACCACCCTGAAGGACAAGGGCAGCAGATGCTTGGGAACACCACAACCTGCAAGTTCCCCTCCAAGCCACACACCATCCTGACTTGGAAGTATACCGCCATGTCTTCACGTTCGTGGGTAAAAAATATGGAACTCCCATCCTAACAGCTATGAACATACGAATTACGAATTAGGAGCAGGAGTAGACCACTCGACCACTCGCGCCTGCTCTGCCATTTAATAAGTTCATGGCTGAACTGATTACTCCACATTTCCACCTACCCCTGATAACCTTCCATTCCCCTTGCTTATCAAGAATCTATCTACCTCTGCCTTAAAAATATTCAAAGACTCTGCTTCCACCACCTTTTGAGGAAGAGAATTCCAAAGACTCACGACCCTCAGAGAAAAAATTTCTCCTCATCTCTGTTTTAAATGGGAAACCCCTTATTTTAAAATAGTGACCCATAGTTTGAGATTCTCCCACAAGGGGAAGCATCCTTTCCACATCCACCCTGTCAAAACCCCTCAGGATCTTATATGTTTCAATCAAGTTGTCTCTTTTTTAAATTCCAGTGGATACAAGCTTAGCCTGTCCAATCATTCCTCGTAAGACAGCCCACCC
Organism: Heterodontus francisci; assembly: GCF_036365525.1. NCBI lineage: Eukaryota > Metazoa > Chordata > Chondrichthyes > Heterodontiformes > Heterodontidae > Heterodontus > Heterodontus francisci. The sequence goes on along the minus strand of NC_090378.1, from coordinate 78,259,145 downwards.
ATTCCAGGTATTAGTCTAGTAAACCTTCTCTGTACTGCCTCCAACGTATTTACATCCTTCCTTAAATAAGGAAAGCAGTACTGTACACAGTACTCCAGATATGGTCTCACCAATGCCTTGCATAGCTGAAGCATAACCTCTCCACGTTTGTATTCAATTCCCCTTGCGATAAATGATAACATTCTATTAGCTTTCCTAATTATATGCTGTACCTGCATACTAACCTTTTGCGATTCATGCACTAGCTATGCGGCTGTACCTACACTACATAGACTTTAGCAGTTCAAGAAGGCAGCTCACACTACCTTCTTGAGGCCAATTTGGAACGGGCAATAAATGCTGGCCTTGCCAGTGACACTCATACCCCATGAACAAATAAAAGAAAATTAGGGTGACGCTGAAATAGAATTGAGGGCTTCCTTGTTTCTCCTCGCTCAGTTTCCCCTTTTCCTGCTATCCATTTCCACTATTTCCCACCCTCCGTTTCCTCTCTCCTACACCCTCCATTTGCTTTCTTCCCCACTCTCTCTTTCCCTGCTTACTGGTGGCCCTCTGATTCTTGGAACTTGTTACACAGCAGCTGCTTGCACAAAACTTTAAGCAAAAATACTCGACTATAGGGGACCCAATCAATACAAGATAAATGCAAGAACATTTGTAGAACTCATATGACCAAATGTCACATGTTCAAATGTCATATGATCAGGAATGACTCCAACCAGGGTTGTCAACCTTAATTTACTGTAATCTATTACTATGGTGCAATAGATAAGGAATGTACATGTGAAGTTTTGAAAACCTGCATGGACTCTGCTTTGCATTCAAAGTTTTACCAGGTTTTAGAACATAGAACATAGAACATAACAGCACAGTACAGGCCCTTCGGCCCACGATGTTGTGCCGAACCTTTAACCTACTCTAAGATCTAAGTAACTACCTACCCTTCATTCTACTATCATCCATATACCTATCCAAGAGTCGCTTAAATGCACCTAATGTATCTGCTTCTACTACCACCGCTGGCAGTGCATTCCACGCACCCACCACTCTCTGTGTAAAGAACCTACCTCTGACATCTCCCCGAAACCTTCCTCCAATCACCCTAAAATTATGCCCCCTGGTGATAGCCCTTTCCACCCTGGGAAAAAGTCTCTGACTATCCACTCTATCTATGCCTCTCATCATCTTGTACCCCTCTATCAAGTCACCTCTCATCCTTCTTCGCTCCAATGAGAAAAGCCCTAGCTCCCTCAATCTTTCTTGGTAGGACATGCCCTCCAGTCCAGGCAGAATCCTGGTAAATCTCCTCTGCACCCTCTCTAAAGCTTCCACATCCTTCCTATAATGAGGCGACCAGAACTGAACACAATATTCCAAGTGCGGTCGAACCAGGGCCTTATAGAGCTGCAGCATAACCTCGCGGCTCTTAAACTCAATCCCCCTGTTAATGAAAGCCAACACACCATACGCCTTCTTAACAACCCTATCAACTTGGGTGGCAACTTTGAGCGATCTATGGACATGGACCCCAAGATCCCTCTGTTCCTCCACACTACCAAGAATCCTGTCTTTAAGCCTGTATTCCGCATTCATATTCGACCTTCCAAAATGAATCACTTCACACTTTTCCAGGTTGAACTCCATCTGCCACTTCTCAGCCCAGCTCTGCATCCTGTCAATGTCCCATTGCAACCTACAACAGCCTTCCACACTATCCACAACTCCAGCAACCTTCGTGTCATCGGCAAACTTGCTAACCCAGCCTTCCACTTCCTCATCCAAGTCATTTATAAAAATCACAAAGAGCAGAGGTCCCAGAACAGATCCTTGTGGAACACCACTGGTCACCGAGCTCCATGCTGAATACTTTCCATCTACTACCACCCTCTGTCTTCTATGGGCCAGCCAATTTTGTATCCAGACAGCCAACTTTCCCTGTATCCCATGCCTCCTTACTTTCTGAATGAGCCTACCATGGGGAACCTTATCAAACGCCTTGCTAAAATCCATATACACCACATCCACTGCTCTTCCTTCATCAATGTGTTTTGTCACATCTTCAAAGAATTCAATAAGGCTTGTGAGGCATGACCTGCCCCTCACAAAGCCATGCTGACTGTCTCTAATCAAACCATGTTTTTCCAAGTAATCATAAATCCTGTCTCTCAGAATCCTCTCCAATAATTTGCCCACTACCGACGTAAGACTGAATGGTCTATAATTCCCAGGGTTATCCCTATTCCCTTTCTTGAACAAGGGAACAACATTTGCCACCCTCCAATCATCCGGTACTACTCCAGTGGACAGTGAAGACGCAAAGATCATCGCCAAAGGCGCAGCAATCTCTTCCCTCGCTTCCCGTAATATCCTTGGGTATATCCCGTCTGGCCCCAGGGACTTATCTGTCCTCATATCATTCAAAATTTCCAGCACATCCTCCCTCTTAACCTCAACCTGTTCAAGCATATCAGCCTGTTCCACACTGTCCTCACAAACAACCAGGTTCCTCTCACTAGTGAATACTGAAGCAAAGTATTCATTTAGGACCTCCCCTACCTCCTCCGACTCCAGGCACAAGTTCCCTCCACTATCCCTGATCGGCCCTACCCTCACTCTGGCCATCCTCTTGTTCCTCACATAAGTGTAGAACGCCTTGGGATTTTCCTTAATCCTACCCGCCAAGACTTTTTCATGTCCCCTTCTAGCTCTCCTAAGTCCATTCTTCAGTTCCTTCCTGGCTACCTTGTAACCCTCGAGAGCCCTGTCTGATCCTTGCTTCCTCAACCTCAAGTAAGCTTCCTTCTTCCGCTTGACTAGCTGTTCCACATCTCTTGTCATCCAAGGTTCCTTCACCCTACCATCCCTTCCCTGCCTCATCGGGACAAACCTATCCAGCAGTCGCAGCAAGTGCTCCCTAAACAACCTCCACATTTCTGTCGTGCATTTCCCTGAGAACATCTGTTCCCAATTTATGCTCCCCAGTTCCTGCCTAATAGCATTGTAATTCCCCCTCCCCCAATTAAATATTTTCCCATCCCGTCTGCTCCTGTCCCTCTCCATGACTATAGTAAAGGTCAGGGAGTTGTGATCACTATCACCGAAATGCTCTCCCACCGAGAGCTGCTGTTTGAAATAGAAAACATTTTTTTTTATTTGTTCCTGGGATGTTTTTTGACCCTGGCTAGGCCAGCATTTATTACCCATCCCTAATTGCCCTTGAGAAGGTGGTGGTGAGCTGCCTTCTTGAACCACTGCAGTCCATGTGGGGTAGATACATCCACCGTGCAGTTAGGAAGGGAGTTCCAGGATTTTGACCCAACAGTGAAGGAACGGCAATATAGTTCCAAGTCAGGATGGTTAGTTCATTTGTCTTAAAGCTAAGTTTCAGCTCATGAGGTTTTCAAAGCAAGATCTTCACATAGTTTCATGAACATTGTATGGAATTATCAGATATAATGGTCCATAATTTGCTGTCGCAGAGCATCTAACACTGTCTGCTGTTAGGTAGACTTGTCTTGCCCATTTAGGTTTTTACATGGCGTAGTGGCTCAGAGTGTGAGCTGATAACATCACAGCAAGGGGAACCAGACATCTTAGATCAGACTGAACAGGGCAAGAAACTGTGTATCTCCTTAACTAATCAGATTGAAGAATTGTGAAATGAACAGCACATGGGCCGAGAAGAAAGTATAAATTAGAATAGGTGAATTCAATGCCAAATCAGATGCAGAAAGAGAGGGGAAGAAGAACTGGATTAAGAGAAAGAGGGAAAAAAGGCAGAAAGAACAAGTGTAAAAAAGTGTTTACATTTAAAATTTTCCATTTTTAAAATCACCAAGAATTAAAGCCTAGAGAAATGATACTCCACATTTGTATGAGTTAATTGTCAGTGCCAAAGAGGTTGAGTACCAGTAATTAACAATTATTATTGTTACGACTAGGTGAGGAAAGGGGTCTCAGGCTCCCCTTTCGCCCCTTCTCTGGTTTGACTGCAGCAGGGGTTATCCTTTTAACAGTGATTTAATTTTCCACCTCGGTGAGCACTTGCTCCTGTTCCTCTAATATAATTGCAAATGAACCAATCAGACAGGTTTTCTTGAGTTTAAACAAGAAATATGTAAGTTTATTATCCTTATCACTCTAAACCGGTTAAAATATGCATGCATCCATGCTCACATTTACACGACACACACACACACACACACACACACACACACACATACACACACACACACACACACACACACACACACACACACACACACACACACACACACACACAACTACAAAGGAAAAATCAGAGTTGGAAGGTTGGAGTAGAGTCCGTAATAAAAATGGAATTTAAATACTAAAGCTTAGTCCCAGAGTCTTTCGTTGAAGTTGTAGTCCTGAAGTCCTCACTGAGCCAGGTACACGAATCGGGCTGGCTTCTCAGGTTCTGGAAGGCAGAGAGGGGCTTTATCCTTGTTCCCAAGTTGCTGACTGTAGGGATCTGTGGACTTGGCTTCCACCAGCTGCAGCTTGAAGCTTCTCTGGATCTGTACTGGAGAGAGGGAGAGAGGAGAGAGGAGAGAGAGATGTTCCCTTGCTGGATCTCCGTTACTGTCTGCCTTCTGAGTCACCACTCACAAATCTCCAGAGTGACCCAAGCAGTCGTGTGATATGACCACCTTTGTGTTTGAATCAGAAACTTCTGGAAGGGTCTTTAAAATTCGAGGCTCTCCCCTCAAGCTGTTCAGATATACTTGGTAGATGGGGCGGGGGAGGGGGGGAGGAGGCGGTGATTTGGCTCTTTCAAAGTCAGTGGGTGTTGATAGCTTTTCACAACCACATTGTTGAGGCTATCCCAGATAAGTGAATCAGAAAACACCCCATTGTTCTGGCTAGGCTGAGTTAATCACATCTGTCTCCAGCTTGATCCTTTGGGGTTTTCATATGCAAATTGTGCATGGCCATCTTGGCTGCTAGCTGTTCTATTTTAAAAGTTATTTGTAACAATTTCCAGGAAAGATCTCAGGCAAGTTCCACATGATGAAATTAATGTTTCCATTTGGCATGTGGGGTTTTCATCACATTATGTTATTAAAGGCTGCATTTGGGGACACTGCAACTGCAGAGGGTGAGCTTCCCGCTCATGCGCAGTTGCAATGCCTATGACATTATAACCAGCGACGTCCTAGGCAGCTGCCTACATCAAGGATGGTGCGGATCTTCACACAGCCCTCCCAGGCCTGCACAAAGAATCTCGGAGGTCTGAGAGGGGAGGGCATCTCTTGATGGGCATGCCCTTATTGGCATCGTGGCTGGTAAAAGCTGGATGCACCACTTTGGCAGCAACAATGCTCAAGCTGTTGGATTTTATAAATCACTTTACCAATGATGCATGCACTGTGGGAAGTTTTAACAGTTAGTTTTGGAGGGGGATTATTTTACACTAAGTGGTGTCTTAAGTGTTTGGTTTTCCTGGCCTTCATAGTGACCTGTCATGGAGCCTTAGAGGCAGCAATTAAAAAAAAAGTTAAAATCCAAGTTCCAATCAGTTGCACCCATCTTGAGTTATTGACGCCATCTAGGGGCTCTGATTTTGGATTTATCCACCAGTGGGGCTACAGTGCTATAAACAGCTCCTTCCATAACTCCAGCCTCACAAAATTCAAACAGGACCCAACCAGCAATAAGCAATATAACAAAGTTCCCAGGGTTTGGAGCATCAGTTTGGACACCCCCGCTGTACTAACCTCAGGTGCCATTACGACATTTCAGCATTCTTTGCAACATTGGATCAGGATTGCCAAGATTGGGGGCAAACTTTCAGCAGGCGAGAGATAATGAGTAGCCACTCTGTCATTTGCTGGACTCCATCTGTAGACTGCTGTAAACTTCACTGAAGAAACCTCCAGACTCACCACCCTATATGATTATCATATGTCTCAATCTGTTCAATCCAACAGATTCAGTCAGCCTCCTGTGTCTTTTTAAACATTAAGTATCATTCATAGGTACAATAATTTTACAATAATCTCTAACATGCAAAATAAGCAGTGATGAACAAAGTCTTATGTTGTACACTTACAGCTACAATGAAGGGAGATGTTAGAGTATCATAGTGTAGGGGTTATATGACTGGACCAGTAATTTAGAGGCCTTGACTAATAATCCAGAGAATGGAAATTCAAATCCCACCACTGCAGTTTGAGAATTTGAGTTCAATTTTTAATACAACTCTAGAAATAAAAAGCTGGTATCAATAACAGTGATCATGAAGATGTTGAACTGTTGTAAAACCCCAACTGGTGTCTTTTAATATCCTTCAAGGAAGGAAACCTGCCACTCTGGTCTATATGTGATTCCAAGCTCACCTCCAAAGCATGGTTGACTCTTAACTGCCCTCTGAAGAGGCCTAGCAATCCACTCAGTTGTATTGAACTGCTTCAAGAAGATGACTCACTACCACCTTCTCACGGTTACGAGGGATGGGCAATAAATGCTGGCTTTATCAGTGATGTCCATATCCTAAGAATGAGCATGTAATAAAAGTTTAGTTGTGATTGTCTCAATATTATTCCATTTAGGAGTGTCACAACTATTTGAGTGACCTAAAGTTACCTGTGACGTCAATGCTTGAGCAGGTTCATGCACTATGTGCTATGGCAACAAAACAAGAAGGTCCCAGTTTGATACCTGGTGTATAATCTCGGTTTGGCAGCAATGGGGATGCTTGGAATCTACAGTTTATAACATGTTGATATTTGTTTTTAAAAACAGAAATGTCATGCGAGGTTACTGCTCGGGTGAGTGTTGGTCAGACTGTTTGCAATAGGCCAGTATCCATCTTGGCCACAATTCTCCGTGCTGTGGAATTATTCAGTAATAGGGCAATAGTGTGCAGATGCTGATAGAGCACGAACCCAGAAGATACACGATAATGGGAGCAAAACTAGAGGGAAGAAGGAAATCACAAATTGAGCTCTTTTGTTAAAGTCTATACTTCACAGTTGCTTGATTGTGAATTGAGACAAAAAGTAAATGGGTTTCACAATGATCATTAAGGAGATAAGTAAAGTTCACATTTTTAAGAGTGACAGGTAAAGGAAGTCAAATGTAGCAACCTTTGGGATGATTCAATGCATATTGCTCACACCAAAGCTCTTCTTCAATATGTTCCCTTTAGAAAGTAGTTTACTTAGAGTCACAGGGCTGAATTTTCATGATGGCGGTGGAAAACAGAAGTCGGGGCTGCTTCTGGGTCCTGAACATCCTTCCAGAGGGATGTAGCTTAAAGTCACGATTTTCACTGGAGGTTCCCCTTAATTGGATTGGAGTCAGGTTTGGCGACCAATTAGAGGCCACTGGGGTGGGAGCTGAAGAGGGCCTGATGAAGTGCAGACCCGATTTAAATCCCCACAGCAGCCATTACTGTGTCTGCCGTTTAAATCTGAAGGAAGCAAGCAGGAGACCTTCTGTGAGGACTGCAGTGGACTGAAGTGTGCAAAGATAGCATTGGAAAGCTGGAGGCCTGGCACCTGGGGCTGGAAAGCCCACCCCATCCCTCCCCCGTTCTTGGATAGCGACCTGGAGGTGATGCTTGAGGCTGTGAAGGAGATCAGTGACAAAAAGCATGCAAGGCCTCGATCTTCAGCCCAAGCCCCTTGATGCTTGAAGGAAAGTGGGGCTAGAAGTGAAGCCATGAGTAATGCACCTGACTGTCCATTCCACTCCCCAGGTCACAGTCTGATGGAGTGGAATGCAATGGGGCTGCATACTGTGGAAGAAAAATGGGTATCATTAGCAAAATGACAAACAACCATTTGTACACTTCAGTATCAAAATAAAATTATTTTGCTGTCTTTCACAATACAACTGAATTCCAAAGCAACATTTCTTTCCAACAACAAAGCAACTTGAATTTACATAGTGGGGGGAATTTTATGCTCTCCCCTGCTGCGGGTTTGGAGGTGGGGAGAGCATAAAATTGGGTGGGATGGTGGCGGGGGTTCCACCACCATCCTGCCTCTGCCAAAGTTTGGTCTGGGGCGAGAAGGCCTGTGAATAGCCTTCCCACCCTGGTGCCATTTGGGGCCTTAACTGGGAAATTAATACCAAAATAAGGGCCTCTTTCCACCGCAGCCATAATGAGCCGTGAAGCGGGCAGACTGCTTCCCGGCTCCTGGGTGGTGGGAGAGGGGTGTCCCTCGCTAAAAGGCACTTAGTGCCTGACACCCTCCAGCCCTAACCTACCTGAGGCTTGGATCCAGCAACGCTCCTTGGCTTCCGGCAGGTGCATTTGCAGCAGCAGTCACCACCTCCACAATGGCCCTGCAACTGGTAGCCTCAGATTGGCTGGCAGCTCTGCAAGGGCGGGACTTCCAGTGCCAGAGTCCTTGAAGGCCCGCTGCTGTCCACGTAAGTGCCTGATTGGCACTAAATTTGGCAGGCTTTGCGTAGAAGCGGTGATGTGGGAATTGGCATCAGTTTCTCCAGACGTTGAGACACCCACCACCAGGATAAGATTCCTCCCAGTGCCTTTAATGCAATGAAATATCCCAAGATACTTCACAGGAGGGGCAGAAGGCAAAATTTCTCATCGAGTCATAAAAGGCAACAAATCCACATATGAGGTCTAGCTTGGTCAGAGAAATGTCTTAAAGGAGGGAAGAGAGATGGCAAGGCATGTCAAGAGAAATATTGTTGATTGAGGTACAATCACAACATTGGCCATGACACATGACACTCACAGTGGAATATGTGGGGTTCACTCCAGCTGGGAAGGAGCAAAGGTGGAACCCGCAAGAGCATTCACATTTACACTTCACCCAAGAAATCCGGGGCTCTGTGCTCTGACGGTTGGGCGGCTTACTCACGTGGCATATAAGCTGAACATTTAGTCTCTTTTTCTCCTTTCCATGTGCTGCTTCTTCGTACTGAATGCTGCCCAAGTGTTTGATCTCTTCAGCCGTCCTCATTGTTTGACAGGTACCAGCTGACAACCATGGAGCTTCAGGTTGTCTCGGTGGTGAGGCTCCATGAGAAAGCAGGTGTTTTGTGTGCAAGTGTTGTTATGTTCTTCCATTACTGTAACCTGTGAGGTCTCTGGCTCTCCCAATGTGACAGGGTATTGAGAAGAGGGCTCCTCAGGTGAAGGAAGTGGACTGGTGCACAGGCAGGTGTACGCATGGTCCAAGTGCTCATTAAGTCAGGGGCTAGGATTCTTGTCAATCAGGGATGGTGATGTGAAGCTGATGTCCTCATGCTTTGCATAACATGGAATTGGCAGAGGATGCACCATGATAGCATCGGAGATGCTCAGGGGTTATCGACCTGAAACGTAAATCTGTTTCTCTCTCCACAGTTGCTGCCAGATCTGCTGAATATTTCTAGCATTTCTGTTTTTATTGCACCATCACCCTGTTCTGTTGAATCTTTTCCGAAGTATCTCAGAATGCGTCCATGCTGTCATCATCTGCTTTGAGTCCTGTCTTAATATTTCTGATGTCACTCAGCGTTATAGTCTGTCTTGACTGTGTATTGACTGTCTACTGAATATAATGCTTCAGCTGCTTGTTCCCGGCTTGCAGCTTGACCAATTCTTCTATCTTCTGCATTTTATGGCATAGAAGCATAAATGTTCTGGATCCAGGACATGTACAAGCCGGGTTTTGGTCACACTGAGTTTCAAAGTCATGATGGCCTCGAAGCCAATGGTGAGGTACCTGGCAAATAAAGTGGAAAATCAATAAACAATCCGCAGATTAAAATCTATGAGGTTTTGAGTTCAAGTTTAGACCCAAGTTCCACGAACCCTCAGCAGAGCCTTATTCCTAGTTGTGTATATGTCAATGGTTCCATCATAGGCATCAGCACCTCAGGAAGGCTGCAAATAGATCACAAGGGACGCATCAAATGAATAAAAATGGTGCAGAATTTGGCGGTAACTATAAGTTCCAGAAGTGGAAGAGAAATGGGCTATAGTGCAGGAAAATCAATTCTTGACCATGATACATAGTGTAAGAAGATAAAGCTGGTAATCCAGCAACACTTGATCTGGGGATGGGCAAGTCAGCGGAAGTAACATTAAAATACTAAATATGACTAAAATATGCCCATTATTAGAGACAGAAGAATTAATCTGTGGCAGAGAGCCAACTGGGGAGGGCAGAGATGAAGCAGAGCTATGGATTAACATGGATTCAGAAACACAGCAAAGGAGCACACCAGCCCCAGAGCCATGGAACCTCTCAGATAGCAAGTTCTGTTTTTAATTAAGTACAATAAACAAAGATAAATAAATAGTAGATGCACACTCAAATACTAACATTTGAAACAATTTCACTCTTTAAAGATGAATTTACAATCTTCAATGACTGGTGAAGCCTCCAGCTTGTAAGTTTCAAGAATCGTGCTGCTGAACATCTGGTGACGACACCACAGAAATGTCAGTGCATGACAACTTCACCATGCAAATTCTGCTGCATGATGATGTCACCAGGTAGCCCTGTCTGCCTGCCTGCTGTTATGCACATTTGCACACTGTTACTGGCATCGGTAGATGGCAGGAAGGTGCCTTCTGATGATGTCATGGATTAGAAAAACTGCGCATGCATGGGCGGGCATAATACAGCCATGTGAAAATGTACACATGCGCAGAAGTGACTTCCGATCTGGTGTCGGGAATTACAGTGGTCATTAAAAGGGTTCTTAGACTTGAAATGTACAAAAGGCTTAGCTTTCCGTGGCAAGTTTACTTTGTATCTACCGTGCAAATGCAGCAAATTCATGCCATTTCAAAGGTGAGTCAGAAGGTGAGATGCCATTTTTGCAAAACTAATGGTGGAGTAACACATCTCAGACAACAATTTTCGGATTTCCATGTTTAACCACGTATCTGCCCCTCACCTGAAGTTGCTGTAGCATTTGTGCATAAATAGCAGCGAGTGACATTTGCCTCGCTGTTATTTTGACAGTAAATTCCCAGTGATTATTGTTTTACAAATGAGTTTGGCAGCCTTTACATCTGAGGTAGAAGGTTGTGGTTTCAAGCTGCACTACAGCTGAGTAAATAATCTAGCCTGACTCTTCCATGGTGTATTGAGGTGAGTACCATATTGTTGGAGATACCATTTTTGAATGGGATGTTAGACTGAGACATTGGGCTGAATTTTACCAGCCCTCCGACGTTGGGTGCTGTGGCAGGGGGGCCTGGAAAATTCTTCCGGGAGAGGCCCGCCTCGGCCCCCGATGCCGAGAAGGCCCCGCCTCATTTTGCAGGCGGTGGTGAAGCCTCAGTGTGGCTCCCCCCACACCCCCCGCTGCACAGCGGCGGAGCCTTCATTTCCCTAATAAAATTAATGCAAGCACATGTAAATGAGCCTACATGGACTGGGCAGCCATCCCATGTTGATATTCCGGCCTGTGGCCGGAAGTCCCGTGCCTGTTTGGGGATTCACTGCACTGGAGTGCTGACTGAGGTTGCATTAGAGTGCGAAAGTGGAATTTTGGTGACGGAGGGTAATTAAGGGTTAATTTTATCTTAAGTCTAGTCTGTCTTTTATTTAGCAGATTAACTTAACAGTTGCTGTTTGGGTTGGAGAAGGTGAGTTTTAGACCAGCTTTATACAGGGTTCACTCAGGCTCTGCTTGCAGGCTGCACCTTGTTAATTGGAGAATTGGCTTAAACCATTTTTTTAGGGGCTAGAGTCAGTCAGTATAAAAGTGAGCCATCTTACAGTGCTGACCTTGTTTGCACTAGAGTGCTAAAGTGGAAGTTTGGTGACTGAGGAAGTTCGGTGAGGAACTCCTTTCATTTCCTCCCTGTCCTCAGTGAGGGGAGCTGAGAGTTTCCAAAGAGCACAACTGACTGGTGAGTAAGTCCTGGTGGGTATTTTTCAAACTGGGTTGAATTGTAAGTCATTGTTTTAGCCAGACTTAGTTGTTTTTTTTAAATTATAGTCTTCTAAAGTTTTAAATTTAAAGGGTTTAGTCATGGCAGGAGAGCTTAAAGCCATGGTTTGCTCCTCTTGCAGCATGTGGGAATCCGGGAACATTTCCAGTCCCCGGGACCAGCATGTGTGCAGGAAGTGTGTCCAGCTGCAGCTCCTGGAAGCTCGGGTTTCAGAGCCGGAATGGCGGCTGGAAACACTGTGGAGCATCTACGAGTCTGAGAGCATTGTGGATAGCACGTATAGAGAGGTGGTCACACCGCAGCTGAAGGGACTTGAGGAAGGAAGGGAATGGGTGACCACCAGGCAGTCCAAGAGAAACAGGCAGGTAGTTAAGGAGTCCCCTGGGGTCCTGCTTGCAAATTGGTATTCCATTTTGGAGGCTGATGAGGCTGGTTCCTCCAGGGAGTGCGGACAGAGCCAAGCTTCTGGCACCGCAAGCAGCCTGTCTGTTCAGGAAGGGGGAAAGAGAGGAAGAGCAATAGTAATAGGGGATTCTATAGTCAGGGGAACAGATAGGTGCTACTGTGGCTGTTAACGTGACTCCAGGATGGTGTGTTGCCTGCCTGGTGCCAGGGTCTGGGATATCACTGAACAGCTGCAGGGCATCCTGAATAGGGAGGGTGATGAGGCAGAGGTCATGGTACATGTTGGTACCAATGACACCGGTAGAAAGAGGGATGAGGTCTTGCATCAAGAATTCAGGGAGTTAGGCAGGAGGCTAAAAAGCAGGACCTCTCGGGTTGTAATCTCTGGATTACTCCCAGTGCCACATGCTAGCGAGTATAGAAATAGGAGAATAGCACAGATGAACGTGTGGCTTAAGAGTTGGTGCAGGAGGGAGGGTTTTAGATTCCTGGACCACTGGGATCGTTTCTGGGGAAGGTGGGACCTGTACAAGCGGGACGGTCTACATCTGAACCAGAGGGGGACTAACATCCTTGCTGGTGGGTTTGCTAGTGCTGTTGGGAAGAGTTTCAACTAATTTGGCAGGGGGAGGGTCTGCAGACTCCTAGCAGAATAGGGACACAGCTAAACACAGGAAAGCGAACAAGTCAAAGGGAATACAGTGGAACTAAGTTTCAAGGGAGTAAGACCAGGATGGAAGGCCTCTACTTTAATGCCAGGCATATTGCAGGTAAAACAGATGAGTTAAGGGCAAGGATTGACACGTGGAATTGTGATATAGTAGCCATCACGGAGACATGGTTGAGGGAGGGGCAGGATTGGCAGCTCAATATCCCGGGATATAGAATCTTCTTGTGGGACAGAGGAGGGGGTAAAAGAGGAGGGGACATTGCAATATTAGTTAAGGAGTCAGTTACTGCAGTAAGGAGAGATAATATCTTGGAGGGGGCATCAAATGAAGCTTTATGGGTAGAGTTTAGGAATAAAAAAGGGACAGCCACATTGCTAGGTGTTTATTATAGACCCCCAGATAGTCAGCGGGAAATTGAGGAGCAAATATGTGCGCAATTTTCAGAGGTGTGTAAAAATAATAGGGTAATTATATTAGGTGATTTCAACTTTCCCAACATTAATTGGGACAGTCATCGTGTTAAGGGCTTAGATGGAGTGGAGTTCTTAAAATATATACAGGAGAACTTTTTAGCTCAATATGTAGAGGATCCAACAAGGGAAGGTGTAGTGCTGGACCTAATTCTGGGGAATGAAGCCAGACAGGTGGTTGATGTGTTGGTGGAGGAGCATTTTGGTGATAGCAACCACAACATGGTACAATTTAAGCTTGTTATGGAAAAAGAAATAGACAAGTTGCAAAAAAAGGTTTTGGATTGGGGGAGAGCGAATTTTAGTAAAATAAGGCAGGATCTGGAAAGAGTTACTTGTTGGGAAATCTACAGAAGAGCAGTGGGGGGCATTCAAAAAGGAAATGGGGAGGGTACAGGCCCAACATGTTCCCTCTAGGGTAATAGGCAGGAGCAACAAGCCCAGAGAACCATGGATGACCAGAAACATTCAGGGTATGATGAGAAGGAAAAGAGAGGCTTTTAGCAAATACAAGGAGAGCAAATCAATGGAAGCATTAGTGGAGTACAGAAAGTGTAGGATGGAGCTTAAGAAAGCAATTAGGAGAGCAAAGAGGGGATATGAGAAAGCTCTGTCTGGTAAAAGTAGGGAAAATCCCTATAAGTATTCTATAAGTATATCAATGGGAAGAGGATAACCAGGGAAAGAGTAGGACCCATTAGGGACCAAGGGAGAAATTTGTGGGTGGAGCCAGAGGACATTGGTAGGGTGTTGAACGGATACTTCACATCTGTCTTCGCCCAAGAGAATGAGGATGTAGATATGGAACTTAGAGAGAGAGACTGTGAGGTTCTTGAGCAATTGTCATAGGCAGTGACAAGGTATTGGAGGTTTTGGAAGGCCTAAAAGTGGACAGATCTCCAGGTCCAGACGATTTGTGTCCCAGGATGCTGCAGGAGGCGAGGATGGAGATTGCAGGGGCTCTGACCCTAATTTTTAATTCCTTTCTGGCCATGGGGGAGGTGCCAGAGGACTGGAGAACAGCTAATGTGGTCCCACTATTTAAGAAAGGTTGTAGAGATAAGCCAGGGAACTACAGACCAGTGAGTCTCATGTCAGTGGTAGGGAAACTATTGGAGAAAATTCTGAAGGAGAGAATCTATCTCCACTTGGAGAGGCAAAATTTGATTAGGAATAGTCAGCATGGCTTTGTCAGAGGGAGGTCATGCCTAACAAATTTGATTGAATTTTTTGAGCATGTGACCAGGTGTGTAGATGAGGGTAGTGCAGTTGATGTAGTTTACATGGATTTTAGCAAAGCCTTTGACAAGGTCCCACATGGGAGACTTATCAAGAAAGCAAATGCACATGGGATACAAGGTGGATTCAAACTTGGCTTAGCTGTAGGAGACAGAGAGCGATGACAGACGCCTGTTTTAGTGACTGGAAGCCAGTGTCCAGTGGTATACCACAGGAATCTGTGCTGGGTCCCCTATTGTTTGTCATTTATATAAACGACATAGATGATTATGTGGGGGTCGGGTCAGTAAGTTCGCGGATGACACAAAGATTGGCCGAGTGGTTAACAGTGAGGTGGAGTGTCTTAGGTTACAGGAAGATATAGACGGGATGGTCAAATGAGCAGAAAAGTGGCAGATGGAATTTAACGCTGAAAAATGTGAGGTGATACACTTTGGAAGGAGTAATGTGAGACGGAAGTATTCAATGAATGGCCTGACACTGGGAAGTTCTGAGGAACAAAGGGACCTTGGCGTGTTTGTCCATAGATCTCTGAAGGCAGAAGGGCAGGTTAATAGGGTGATGAAAAAGGCATATGGGACACTTGCCTTTATTAATTGAGGCATAGATTACAAAAGCAGGGAGGTCATGTTGGAGTTGTACAGAACTTTGGTAAGGCCACAGCTGGAGTACTGTTTGCAATTCTGGTCACCACATTATAGGAAGGATGTGATTGCATTGGAGGGGGTGCAGAGGCGATTCACCAGGATGTTGCCTGGGATGGAACATTTAAGCTATGAAGACAGGTTGGATAGGCTTGGGTTGTTTTCGCTGGAGCAGAGAAGACTGAGGGGTGACCTGATCAAGGTATACAAGATTGAGGGGCATGGACAGGGTGGATAGGGAGCAGCTGTTCCCCTTAGTTGAAGGGTCAGTTACGAGAGGTCACAAGTTTAAGGTGAGGGGCAGGAGGTTTAAGGGGGATTTGAGGAAGAACTTTTTCACCCAGAGGGCGGTGACAGTCTGGAGTACCTGCCTGTGAGGGTGGTCGAGGCAGGTTGCTTCACATCCTTCAAAAAGTATCTGGATGAATACTTGGCACGTCATAACATTCAAGGCTATAGGCCAAGTGCTGGCAAATGGGATTAGGTAGACAGGCCAGGTGTCTTTAATGGATCGGTGCAGACTCGATGGGCTGAAGGACCTCTTCTGTGGTATTATTCTGTGATTCTGTGATTCAAGGCGAGACAATGGTGGGGAGGGGGGAGGAATTTAATTTTCAGGTAGGGGGTGGGGGAAATGGAGAAAACTTATTCCATTGGCTGAGGGGATGGTGGGAAGGGGTTGAAGGGCAAATGTGACCAAGTTCAGTGGGGAGAAGGTCGGGTTGCAAATAAAGTTTGCCTTTTGGTGGGAAAGGCCCAAATATAAAGTGTGTGGTCATTGAGGGGGTGGTAGAGGAGCTTTCATCTTTTATTAAATATTGCAAACTCAATGGCAAATGAATGTATCTTTAAAAATATAAATGCACCTGAAGGGCTTGAAGCCCTTTGAAAATGGCGCCTTCGCAGTGGTGCCAGAAGCCGCTGCCAGGGACGGAGCGGCCGCACCCGATGACATAGAGGGGGTGGCCGTTCTGCCCCCTCCATTTAAATGAGCCCCCATGCGTAATATCGCGGGGGCTCAGCGGCGCTTGAGAACGGTGGAGAGCTTATAAAATTCAGCCCACTGTCTCACTGTTCAGAAAGGTGTAAAATATATTATGGTACCATTTGGTGAAGTTCAGGGAGTTCTTCTGGTGTCTTGGCCAATATTCATCTCCCAACCAATACAGCACCAAAAATTGATTTTCTGGTCATTCATGCAATTGCTGTTTGTGGGACCTTGCTGTATACAGTTTGTCTACTGTGTTTGCTTACATAACAATGGTGACCATGTTGGATTGTAAGCTGTTTCAGGATGTTCTGAGCATGAGGCATTATATAAATGCAAGTTCTTTTCTCTTAAAAGAATATGGAAATTTCAGTATTGTGTGAGATTTTAGGTATGCATTTTGTTGAGATGGGATGTAACAGTCACTTTATACACTCTTTGCCCAGTAAATGAACAGAACACATTGAATGATGGTGAGTCAAGCTAAGTTGAGGTCCAAACTTTCAAAACCTTTGTGTTGAGCTGCACTGCCAATGGATTACCACAGATTGTGCTAACTTTACATTTGGACTAATTATTTGTTCTAGTCTGCACTTTGCCACAAAAGCTAAATTCCTTTTAGATTTGACAAATGATTTGGTTTGCTGAAAAATTATGGCCTAAATTCATGTTTTATAAGGTCATTCAAGGCAATTTTCTGCAGGTTACAGGCATCTCATTGATGCATTTGATGAATGAATCAGTAGTTTACACAGTTTTAGCAATTATGGTAATTTATCACTCTGAACACCATTTGTGTTCTAGATTCCATGTTAATTACTGCAAGACATTGTATGACCAGCAATCGATCACCAAAATAAGATGACAGCATATGGGAAAAACTCAATGGATAAATTTGACTTGCCCATGCCAGATAATCAAAAGCAAACCAATAATTTTGTTTGTTTAAAATTAGAAATAATTGGTTTGATTTTCTTAATTATTTTAATAGGTAGTACATGACTGGTGTCATTACTTTCTCAGAAGGAAAACATGCCAGCAGAGCTTGAGAAACATATTACATAAAAATTAACGAAAACCAGGTGACTCCTTCAGCCAAAACTAAACGTGGCTTAATACACAATTCTGCCATTATCAAGATGGACATTTTCTTATATTAACCAAATTAATATTTCAATGGTCATTCTATTAACCACTTAAGAACCATTTGCAAAAGTACACACTTAATGCACTGATCAATGACATATAATCCTATGTGAACATAATCCACCTAGACAAGGATAATGCTCCATTTGTTTTAGTTGTAGTAAAAAGGTTTTTATTGGACAAGGATACAGCTATTGAGATCTCTCAATATTCCATTTGAGAATGCATTATAAGCTCCTCTGTCAAGCTCTGTCTAAATCAAAATTATTTTTTAAAATGTCTTCATTAATCTGCAGTGCCAGTTGTGTCTGGAGGTCGTGCTGTGATAGGTGATTTCAATGTTTAACTGTCACATAACACTAGGTGAAACAATAGAAGTTCCATTTGAGCCAGCATGCAGCAATTCAATTTAGCACCGCAGCTTCACAGCTCCAGGGACCCGGGTTCGATTCTGGGTACTGTCTGTGCGGAGTTTGCAAGTTCTCCCTGTGACTGCGTGGGTTTTCGCCGGGTGCTCCGGTTTCCTCCCACAGCCAAAGACTTGCAGATGATAGGTAAATTGGCCATTGTAAATTGCCCCTAGTGTAGGTAGGTGGCAGGGAATATGGGATTACTGTAGGGTTAGTATAAATGGGTGGTTGTTGGTCGGCACAGACTTGGTGGGCCGAAGGGCCTGTTTCAGTGCTGTATCTCTAAATAAATAAATAAAAAATAAATAAATTCAGAATACACATTATAATAATCCTTCAGAAATGTGTTCTCCTGAAGCTGTAATGCCAACCTTTGATGCTGGAATAAAAGCTGTTTTAAAGGTACAACAGTTAAATATATTCAGATAATGTGCCAATTGTAGAAAAAGATTTTTCATCCAGTTTCACGGAATTCCTCTGCTTTCCACAAGCCTGCACCGATTGTCTTGATTGCTGCACTGAGTATTTATTCTCTGCTGGTATCCCAAAGGGAATTGCTTGGCTAAACTTTGCCAGTTGCGTAAGAAATCTTAAATGACAGGCCAAAGTGAAAGGGGGATCACTCCCTGTCTCAATTCCATGTGCCTCCTCCTGCCTGGTAAATCTCCTAGCCCTGGTGTTGAGGTTTTCTCTCTTCCACCACCCCCACTCCCCCCAACACCTGTTTAACATGATTTTCATGGCCCAACCCCACCTCAAACAGAGTGAATTATTTTGTGGTTAGCCCCACAGCCCCATAGATTGAGACAACTAGCATCCTGCACCTCAGGCAAATTCTCCCATTGGTCTCTTCCCCCAGCATCTCAATGGAATTCCTGTGATCAGGGAGGCTTTCCCCCATCTGGTCCAAAATTGTGATTTGTCTTTGCACGTCCTAACATATTTGTGTTGATATTGGAATCAGAACTTGACAATGGTTAGCTGGGTTTTGTGTGAGACAGGACATATGCAGCAGAGTTTTGAATAGTTTGGAGTTTATGGAGGATTGGAAGCCAGCAAGATGAGCAAACTCTGGAGGTGACAAAGACATGCATCGGAGTTTCAGCAGCAGAGGGGTTGAGGTAGATGCAGAGATGAGCAAACTTGGTGACAGTGAATAGGGTGCAAGGTTTGAAGCTCAAATCAACAGTACCAAGGTTGCAAATAGTCAGGTTTAGCCTAACAGTGACTAATGTTCAGTTGAAGGAAGTTGTGACTCATCCTAGATTTGATGTCAAACAAAAGCAGTCTGACAACACAGAAGCATTTGAGAGATGTGGTGGAGGGGTAGACCTGCTGTTAGAAATTTTGTTTCTGCTCTAGGTATTTTCTCGGTCTCAGCATCACCAGTCTCTCACCCATAAGCTGATTCCATGTTCATTACACTCAGGAGTTTACTGTTACTGCCCAATATCTAGTCCTACAATAGCCTGACCCATGCATTGTAACAGTAAAAGTTGCATTTTACATGAACTGAATACTGTAATCTCACATGTGTAACCATGAGCTTGAATTCTAAACACTGACCTTCTGAGAAGCAGTTTGACTAACACTTTAGCAAAACAAGGCCAAATGTGAATTATTTTGTTTTGCAGTCAGCAAATGAACAGTGAGTTATAGTAAATCTCCTTTAATTTTGACAAATTTAGTAGATCTCAGTAGTGTGGAAAATAACAAATCCTGCCACTGTTGGCAGGTGTAAACTTCACTTTTTCTGCTCATACCTTTCTTGAACAAGCCTTCTCTAGTTAGTTATGGTTTCCTTCTTATGCCTTCTTGAACTGATTTCAGGACCATGTGTTTACCTCCCCTTGGGGTAAAATGGGTGTCCCATTCATTTCTGAATTGACTGTATTGAATTGAATTCCACTTGTTCCAAGCCAGTGCCCTCACCACTTCTCAGGAACCTGACAGATCCAGTAGTCGTTTATAAATGATATGGTACTGCTTCTTGAAGAAAAATACTGAAATTCCAAACCATTTTTAGTTCCATACTGTTGAGGCATTTATTAGGGCAACCTCCCTATCAGACGTCTTAATGATGGGAGCTGAAAGAAGCAATTATGGGTTTAAATAGCTAAAGCATGCAGGCAAAGTGTAGAAGAATTTTCTCAAGACATAATTTTGACCTGGTTAAACTAATGGAAATGAGACTATTCTGTATGGATTTTCCAGTTTTTGTACACATTCATAACAAGACCAGGAAAGCAGGAGGTTTGAAAAGCTCGTCTCAAGATAAAAGTTTTTTTATATCCCTGTTCTGTGCTAAGATGTAATGTGCTGAAGGTATACAAACTAATCTATTGTCAGGGCCCTGAAAAGAACCTGCACCTGATCCAAGCATACCATGCTGAGAAAAGCAGGCTAGAGAAACATTAGAGAGATTGAGCAGTTTAAGCCTTTACTCTCTAGAGTTTAGAAGAATGAGAGGAGATCTAATTGAAGTATATAAGATGATTAAGGGGATTGACAACGTAGACGTAGAGAGGATGTTTCCTCTTGTGGGGCAATCTAGAATGAGAGGTCATAGTATTAGGATAAGGGGTAGCAGATTTAAAACAGATGAGGACAAATTACTTCTCTCAAAGGATAGTGAGTCTGTGGAATTCTTTACCCCAGAGTGTGGTGGATGCCAGGACATTAAGTAAATTTAAGGAGGACGTAGACAGATTTTAATTAGTAATGGGTTGAAGGGTTATGGAGAATGGGCAGGAAAGTGGAGTTGAGGCCAAGGTGAGATCAGCCATGATCGTATTGAATGGCGGAGCAGGCTCGAGGAGTTGAATTGCCTACTCTTGCTCCTAGTTCTTATATGATTCACTTCAAAATAGTCTTGAGAGTATTACTGCAAACAAGAAGAGTACCAGGGCTGTAAATCAACTATTCTGCAACTGTGACCTTGCCCTTAAGATGAAAAATCAAGAGTTGTCATGAACAAGAAGTTATTTGTCAATGAGCAAATGCCATAGAGTTTATTTGATAGATGAGTAGTGGATCAGATCAGATAAGAGAAACAAAATTTGACCTCTTAGTTGGAACTATATGGTCTTGATTATGAGTGGTTCTGCTTGGTAGTGCACCAAATATCCCAATGCAGAACGTACATCCATATATCCTGAGGGTCTTCACTAGGGTAGCCCATGAGCCTATGTATAATATGCAAATTGAGGTTCTATGCCGGTTGTAGGATCCCATTGTAATCTAGCTGTACCAATGGCAGAATGCACGCTGCCCTTAAAGGGGCCACTGCAAGCTTCTCAGAAAACAGGAAAGAAGACTTTTTTTATTCTTTCATGTGGTGTGCGTGTCACTGACAAGACCAGCATTTATTGCCCATCCCAAATTTCCTTTGAGAAGGTGGTGGTGAGCTGCCTTCTTGAATCACTGCAGTCCACGTAGTGTAGGTTCACTCACAGTGCTGTTAGGAAGGGAGTTCCAGGTTTTTGATCCAGCGACAGTGAAGGAACCTGATGTAATTTGCAGTCAGGATGGTGTGTGGCTTGGAGGGAATTTGCAGATGGCTGTGTTCCCAGGTGTCTGCTGCCGTCCTCTTTCTAGGTGGTAGAGGTCGCGGATTTGGAAGTTGCAGTTGAAGCAGGCTTGGGGAGTTGCCACTGTGCGCTAATGGAGAATGGGGTGCCAGTCAAGTGGCCTGCTTTATCCTGGATGGTGTTGAGCTTCTTGAGTGTTGTTGGAGCTGTACTCATCCAGGTAAGTGGAGAGTATTCCATCACACTGCTGACTTGTGCCTTGTAGATGGTGGACAGGCTTTGGGGAGTCAGGAGGTGAGTTACTCACCACAGAATTCCCAGCCTCTGACCTGCTCTTGTAGCCACAGCATTTTTATGGCTGGTCCAGTTAAGTTCCTGGTCAATGGTGACCCCAGGAAATTGATGGTGGGGGGTTTTGGCAATGGTAATGCCATTGAATGTCAAGGGCAGATGATTAGATTCCTTCTTGTTGATTGTCATTGCCTGGCAGAGGAGGTTCAGCGGACAATTAATAGAGGTGTTCAGAATTATGAAGGGTTTTGGTAGTGTAAGTAAGGAGAAATATTCTCAGTGGCAGAAGGGCCATAAGAACTTAAGAAATAGGAGCAGGAGTGGACCATATGGACCCTCGAGCCTGCTCTGCCATTCAACACGATCATGGCTGATCTTCTGCCTCTTCCCCATATCCCTTGATTCCCTGACAGACCAAAAATCTGTCCATCTCAAACTTAAATATCCTCAATAGTAGAGATCCACAGCCCTCTGGGGCAGAGAATTCCAAAGATTCACAACCCTCTGAGTGTAGAAATTTTTCTTCATCCCAGTCCTAAATGATTGACCCCTTATCCTGAGACTGTGCCCCCATGTTGTAGACTCCTCAGCCAGGGAAATCAACATCTCAGTGTCTATCCCGTATAGTCCCTTCAGAATCTTGTTTGTTTCAACCAGAGGATGCAGATTTAAGGACATTTTTTAACGCATCAATTTGTTATGATCTGGAATGCACTGCATGAAAGGGTGGTGGAAGCAGATTCAGTGAAAACTTTCAAAAGTGAATTGGATAAATTCCTGAAAAAGAAAAATTTGCTAGGCTATGGGGAAAGAGCAGGGCAGTGGAACTAATCGATAGCTCCTTCAAAGAGTATGATGAGCCGAATGGTTTCATTCTATGATCAGATTTGTGAATGGAATTGTGTAGAACACATTCAGTTTTTGAATGTCTTTGCCAAAACTGACTTTGTAGTTTGATACCAAAATCAGATCCAGCTGCCTGTATATAAAAAATTCAATGCAGTGTATTACAAATTGTAAAAAGGGATTAATAAAATGTGTCTAATCTCCAACCTCAGTAGTATTTTCTGAACAACCTTTAAAAATGACCACTTTGCTAGCAGAACCACATTGTTACTGTATGGAAGAGTGATTTCTTTTTATTCTATAAGGCTTTGTCATTTTTCTCATCGACATTCTAGATGTAACATGCATTTCTAGATTATTCTCTCATTAGTGGTACCTTGTTTTTATTGATTGTTTACAGTAACTGTTTGCAGGGATTTGAATGCACGTACCATAGGTTGCCATGGTTTATAGCCAGCTTTATCCTCCTATCATGTGATCTCTGACAAAAAATGGATTCGCACATGGATGGTTGTACTTTGAAGTTGCAACTTCTGATCAGTCTCTCTGTATGGAATAGAATTCACAAGTGTAGTGTGCCTACAGCAGTCAAGAAAGCAGTCCCTATTGCTACCTAAATAAGTGAACTGTGTCACTTATTCAACAACAACTTGTACTTCTATAATGTATAATTGTATTTATATGGTGCCTATAACACAATGAAACTTCCTAATGCGATTAATGGGAGAATTGCAAAGCAAAATTTATCACCGATCCAAATAAATTGATATTAGGGTGGATAACAAAAGCATGGACAAAGAGGTAGGTTTGAAGGACCGTCTTTAATGAAGAAAGAGAGGTAGAGTTGTGAAGTAGTTTAGGGAGGGAATTCCAGTGCTTAGGGCCTTACCTGCTAAAGGCATAGCCACCAATGGTGGAGCAATTAAAATCAGGGATGCTCAAAAGACCAGAATTAGTGGAGTGCACATATCTCGGAGGGTTGTGGAGCTGGAGGAGATTACAGAGATGGGGATGGACGAGGTCATGGAGGGATGTGAAGCAACAATGAGAATTTTACCATTAAGGCATTGCTTAACTAGGAGGCAATGTAGGTGAATGTGTACAGGGAGGTGATGGGTGAATGGGACTTGGTGCAAGTAAGGACATGAACTGCAGAGTTTTGGATGACTTCAAGTTTATGGAGGAAGAGACTCCACTGTTTTGGATGGATTGTCATCTATTATGAACACTTTATGCGCCATATCAAGTCTGATTCTGCCAGAGGATTCACTGCCAAACTACCACCAGCCATGTGGCAGACCCAGAACAGATGAGTGACAACATTAAAGTACTTCATAACAGTATTGGGTCTTACTTCTGATGAGACACAAGTGAGAGCCATGAACCACAATGGTTGGCAGAAGCTGATCATGGCAACATTTTTTTTTGGCTAAAGCCTCCATGACGACTGAATAAGAGACCCTGAGTTGGAATTGTGGCTTTGCCTGAGCAGGTTTCATCAACTTAAAATCAGCCTACTAGATGGTGCATGGTGTACCAAAGGGGTTCCATTTTGGGGTGGAAAGGGAATTGTAGTAATTACTCCCTTCAGACCTTCTGACTCTGTGGCCAGTGTGACCATTGAGAAGGTTACAGCTAATTAGGCAAGAAGAAAATCTAGCAATTGTCAACTGTATTATTTTAAGCTAATATAGTCCAGGTGGACATTTAATATCCTTGGTTTCTCACTTGTTATATATTCTTAAACAGAGTTGGTGATCTTTTGTTGTTATTGTGCCTGGGCACATTGTATTGTCTGGGTGCAGTTAATGCAGGAAAATTGACTGGTGGATTGCATATTTTTAAGGGAGTCAGCCTGATTGTCTATCCATGTAATGGATGGAAAATGCTTAGCCCAGGCAATCTGGCATGAAAATCTTTCTTTTTAAGGCGCTACCAATTTTAGATTAACGTGTAAATAAATCTATTTGGATGTCTGTGTGGAAAACAATTAGCTTGTTGCCCTTTTACCACTAGATTATGAGTTAAAATCTGGGCCCAAGTGACAAAATAAAATTCTCTCCTCAGTGAGGATTATAAGTAAAGTAAATTCGGCAGCCTGAAATTAGTTCCCAATGTTATATATCGGTTTGGTACACTGCCATCTTACTTAATCCAGCCAGAGAGATTCTTAGTCTGTAGTAGTTTAACATTAATCTTTATTACATTATAATTATTTACACTCCACACTAGCCTGTGTGACTCCTCCAAAAGCCACGCTACATCTATTCTCAAGTGTCTCTCACATATGATCTCATACATCATGGTAGGAGGTATTCTTGACAGTCGCTCAGGATTAACCATTTCAGACCCTTATACTACACCCAATGTATACAATTCCCTCAGCATAATGCTGCCCTTAAATTGTGAATCACTCTGAGAGGCCAGGACAGTTGGCATTGGTTTTTGATGATGCAATAAGGGATGTTTTTTCTGAGGTTGCGGGGAACAGAAAAAACTTTACTTTGCATGGAACTGTGCTATATCTGACCTGTGACAACTTGATATAGACAGAGATGCAAGAAATGGAAAATTATTCAATTTTCCAGCATTATCATCCCCTATCTTCAGGAGAAAGGTGAAATGAAAACCTTTGCTATTAATCTAATAGAGAGAGAGAGAGAGATACAGCACTGAAACAGGCCCTTTGGCCCACCGAGTCTGTGCTGACCATCAACCATGCATTAATCCCACATTAATACATACAGAAATCCCATATTCCCTACCACATCCCCACAATTCCCCTACCACCGACCTACACTAGGGGCAATTTACAATGGCCAATTTACCTATCAACCTGTAAGTCTTTGGCTGTGAGAGGAAACCGGAGCACTCGGCGGAAACCCACGCGGTCACAGGGAGAACTTGCAAACTCCGCACAGGCAGTACCCAGAACTGAATCCGGGTCACTGGAGCTGTGAGGCTGCGGTGCTAACCACTGCGCCACCCTAATCTATATGGGCAAGAATGATATTGTGTGTGTATGTTTGTGTGCGTGTGTAGTTTCTTGAGTTGTGCTTAAAATTTGATACCTGAAGAAATATTCCTTAGTTTGTTCCCCCTAATAAAATCTCTATCTATAAAATCCAGATTGTTGGTCTTGCTGATCTTTTTATTACATCGATCCAAAGCTGACGTTATCTTTAACAGATCACTTCTGTAGTAAATGAATTAAGGGATGGTTGAAAAAAAATCATAGTGCTTAAAATTACAGCATCCATCACTAGAATAGAGGAATATTATATGAATTATGTTTGGAAAGCTTTGAAAAAGCTGCCAAATACTCAAAGGGAGATTCATACAGATTACATTTAGAAATGTTCGAATGTAGCCTGTGCTGACCAAAGACAAGTGTTATTGTAGCTTGTAATAAAATCCATATGAAATCAAAGTACACGACTCACCCATTGAAGACTCTACCCAAAATCTGATAAAGATGCATATAAAGCTGATCCTGTCCTTCCTGCGGCAATGGGGAAATGAGTGAATTTCAGAGGCTGTTATAATACTCCATTCTTCAAGGAGCTGTTAGTGAGGAGGGTTCAGCTCACTGGGACCAGACGTATGTGTTAAACTCACTATGGTTAATTTACCAAGCTATGGTGCCCAGGGTAAAATTGAAATGACAGATTTGATCTGACTTCTTTTGCTCAAGAGGTGGTATCCTGTATATTGAAGGTCACATACAGTGCCATTATTTCTTTTTCTTTTGGGCCTCCTTATCTCGAGAGACAATGGATACGCGCCTGGAGGTGGTCAGTGGTTTGTGAAGCAGCGCCTGGAGTGGCTATAAAGGCCAATTCTGGAGTGACAGGCTCTTCCACAGGTGCTGCAGAGAAATTTGTTTGTTGGGGCTGTTGCACAGTTGGCTCTCCCCTTGCGCCTCTGTCTTTTTTCCTGCCAACTACTAAGTCTCTTCGACTCGCCACAATTTAGCCCTGTCTTTATGGCTGCCCGCCAGCTCTGGCGAATGCTGGCAACTGACTCCCACGACTTGTGATCAATGTCACACGATTTCATGTCGCGTTTGCAGACGTCTTTGTAACGGAGACATGGACGGCCGGTGGGTCTGATACCAGTGGCGAGCTCGCTGTACAATGTGTCTTTGGGGATCCTGCCATCTTCCATGCGGCTCACATGGCCAAGCCATCTCAAGCGCCGCTGACTCAGTAGTGTGTATAAGCTGGGGATGTTGGCCGCTTCAAGGACTTCTGTGTTGGAGATATAGTCCTGCCACCTGATGCCAAGTATTCTCCGAAGGCAGCGAAGATGGAATGAATTGAGACGTCGCTCTTGGCTGGCATACGTTGTCCAGGCCTCGCTGCCGTAGAGCAAGGTACTGAGGACACAGGCCTGATACACTCGGACTTTTGTGTTCCGTGTCAGTGCGCCATTTTCCCACACTCTCTTGGCCAGTCTGAACATAGCAGTGGAAGCCTTACCCATGCGCTTGTTGATTTCTGCATCTAGAGACAGGTTACTGGTGATAGTTGAGCCTAGGTAGGTGAACTCTTGAACCACTTCCAGAGCGTGGTCGCCAATATTGATGGATGGAGCATTTCTGACATCCTGCCCCATGATGTTCGTTTTCTTGAGGCTGATGGTTAGGCCAAATTCATTGCAGGCAGACGCAAACCTGTCGATGAGACTCTGCAGGCATTCTTCAGTGTGAGATGTTAAAGCAGCATCGTCAGCAAAGAGGAGTTCTCTGATGAGGACTTTCCGTACTTTGGACTTCGCTCTTAGACGGGCAAGGTTGAACAACCTGCCCCCTGATCTTGTGTGGAGGAAAATTCCTTCTTCAGAGGATTTGAACGCATGTGAAAGCAGCAGGGAGAAGAAAATCCCAAAAAGTGTGGGTGCGAGAACACAGCCCTGTTTCACACCACTCAGGATAGGAAAGGGCTCTGATGAGGAGCCACCATGTTGAATTGTGCCTTTCATATTGTCATGGAATGAGGTGATGATACTTAGTAGCTTTGGTGGACATCCGATCTTTTCTAGTAGTCTGAAGAGACCAAATGTCACATTTATCGTGCAATCTTTTGAGTTTGATGACAACTAGGTAGCACTTTCCATGGGCACTAAAATGAAATTTATGTTAACTGTCATCTTTCAGACTTTAGAAACAGTGTCTAGTTCATAGCTCCGAGGTAACAGCAAATTATGAAATTATTAGTTTGTATTGGCATTCAAATTTCTTAAGTGTTAAACCTTCCCATTAATGGCTTTGGTGGAAAAAGTCATTGTGAGTACAAAAGATGCTTAAACCTCGATTTTAACTCTCCTACTAACCAGGAGATGAAAAATTGTCCTGGTTGCTATATGTAACCATGTCATGTGTATTCAGAAAGAACATGTTTACTGCTTCACTGTGCACAGTGATCAAAACAGTTCTTCCCCCTCAGGCATGTCGGGCAGGGGCAGAAAATTAATATTAGGCTATGTTTTGTCAAACTTGTGACCGCAACAATTTTTTAAAAAATTCATCTTAATCCAGCTTTAAATCAGACTTTGTAATTGTCTTCCTAACACTTGGTCCCTTTTGAGATGTGGTAGGTTGAAAGATTTTTGAATCCTTTTCTTGTCAGATATGTCCAGGCTATGGACTTAAGAACATGGGAACATTAGGAACAGGAATAGGCCATTCAGCCCCTCAAGCCTTCTCCGCATTCAATTAGATCATGGATGAACTCCATTTGCCCTCTGTTGCTCCTATCTCTTGAAATCCTTACTCAACAAAAAACCATTGCTCTCAATCTTGAAAACTCCAATAGATCCTGAATCCACAACCATTTAGGGGAGAGTGTTCTGGATTTCTACTCACTTTGTGTGAAAAAGTGTTTCCTGATTTCACTCCTGAATGGCCTATTTCTAATTTTAAGATTATGTTCTCTTGTACTTGATTCCCCCCATGATAGGAAATAGTTTTGTTGGCAAATCTAGATACAGCCAACAAAGCTCTTCCAAAACTTGATGACTGAAGTCTAGCCAACAGATGCACAGTCATGTGAAAGATCTTGGAAAGTTCACCTATGTCCCTATATCCTCCTCGATGTGAACCACCAGGATGGTCTGAATCTCCACTGGTGCTGCCTGGGTAATCTGTGTTTATTAATATCGAATAATAAAGTTTAGTTTAGTTTAGTTTAGAGATACAGCACTGAAACAGGCCCTTCGGCCCACCGAGTCTGTGCCGGCCATCAACCACCCATTTATACTAATCCTACACTAATTCCATATCCCTGCCATATGCTGAGGACCCGTTTCGTGCTTGATAAATGGGTGAAGCAAGGTTTATTTCCCCCTATGGTCACTGCTTCTCCAATCCTGTCAGCATCTTTCAACTGATTGTGTACTCTCATTATTTGCTTTTCCTCCTAAAATGCATTCCTTCACAGTTCTCTCCATTAAACTGCACCTGTCTGCCAATTCCACTAACCGATGTACTCCTGAAGTCTGCAATCCTCATTGCTGTTTTCTCACCAAATTTGATATTTGCTACCTATGCTGCAAATCCAAATCATCTACATACACACACACCGGGAATGAAAGGAGACCTAGCACTGACTGCCCATCGGAAATACAACTTCCAGCCACCACTGATCCCTTGCTTCCTGTCTGCCAACTAACTGCTGTTCACGCTGCCAGATACACATGCGCCAGAGGCAATATCAACAGGCAGGTGCGATCCATTAGAGGCCCCCAGTCGTGAGCAGCAGCCCCCAAGTGGAGCCCACCATTATGTTTGCCGTGCATCCACAGGCCCCACATGGCATGCCATTGGATGTCAGAGCACCAGTGTCAGAGGAGATTGCGCATATAGAGAAGGTGGTGACACGTCTCTGTGCCCTGCTCAAGGATGACCTGCAGCCCATGGGTTCCGGTGGACATCCCATGCCTTTGTTCCTCATAGTAAAGATCATTATGGACTTGGTGCATAATATATGATGTATTTTAGGATCCCATTATGCTTTAGATAGCTAATTTCTATGGAGAGAGAAATACTAGAACCAACTAAATTTGCGCATGCCCATTTTTGGTTGCACAGGGACACGGAACAATTACAATGGCCCTCATGTAAGTGATTAAAGGGTACTGGGAAAGAAAGTGACTGGGATTGTGGGGTGTGGGGGTGCGGTAGTGCGGGTAGGGATGGTGGGGAGATGCTGATTGGGGCAGGAGGTAGTGGTGGCTGGGGGTAGCAACTGAGGGGGCGGGGTGGGAAGTCAACATGGCTGGGGAAAGTGCGGTAACAGCCATGATCCGCGTTTTGAGATTTGACCACGAGGGGTCTGGGCAAAGTAGATAGGGAGAAATTGTTTCCATTGATGGAACGGTCAAGAACCACAGGACTCAGATTTAAGGTGAATGTCTAAAGAACCAAAGGCGACATGTGGAAAAACGAATGCTAGGAATTTAAGGCTCATTTGGAAACTGAGTGAAAACATAGAAAAAGAGCCTTACTTTGTTAGAAGTTAGCCAACTATAGCATGTAACAGCTGCCTGCTCCAGTCATAAACATTTGAGTCTGAGCTGTCCAGAAATAGTGTCTACAGTTTCCAGCACTATGTCTTCCCCTAACAGCACTGTGGGTGTACCTACCTCACATGGACTGCAGTGGTTCAAGAAGGCAGCTCACCACCACCTTCTCGAGGCCAATTAGGGATGGGCAATAAATGCTGGCCTAGCCAGGGATGCCCACATCCCATGAATGAATTTTTAAAAAATTGTTTGGGAGCTGAGGGTGTTTAAGGCATGTTCATAACCTTCCCCAGCTAAAGCAACTGGAAAAGGTGACTCTGAAAGTCATGGAATGGTTGGGTGGAACATTGACAGGCAGCATTTGAAATAGATATGTGGGAGAATACTTGAATCTATTGTTTTTTCCGACCCAACAGTGATTCATTAGTTATGAATAGACTTTTACTGCGACTGTTTCCTTTATAGGGTTAGAAAAATTATAAAATGGGGAGAGAAATTTAACATAAACACCAAATTGCCATTGCACTTCTACTTTGAGAATGGTTGGTAGTAGTCTGGGGGAGAGATCTTGGAAACAGATTGTATATGCAAAAGTTGATCCAATCATCTTCACACACACATGCCATCTGTTCGTAAGAGGGTGTACAGGATTTTTTGCCAATCTGTTGGCAATTGTGTTCTAAAGGTATAGGGCCAAAAAATAACTTTAAGAAATACAGAAAGTCACCCCTACAAAATTTAACAGGGATTTACTTTATAGCAGAGAATTTGATTTATTATTTAATGAGGCATCCATTTAGTGAGAAAGGAGCTGTTTGTAATTGTCAGTTCTTCTGGTGTGGATGCATCTGGATGGCTTGTATCACAATATACCACCAGAAATGAATCACCAGTGATAAATCCAACTGTGTACTGTTATCAATTGGTTCTTCAATGTTCTCTGCTGAGTGACAAAGGAGTGGTAGCACCCTGAAAATCGTGGCACTGTACTTATTATTCTGCTCCAGCTCCTGACCTGCCTGTCACCATTTCTAAACAGTCCTGTAAATGGAGCAGCCAAAGTGTCTACCTGTTTCAGGCCTCATTAAGAAATGTAAGTTGGGGTCCGATGATGTACCTAGGACCCGATGCAATTTTCAGCTGCCAATGGGTGGAGTGTATGCTGTGTATACTCCACCATTGACATCGGCATTGAGTGGCCTTACAAAAATCTTCTGGCGTGCTGCTGGTCCTTTCATGCCTTCCTGGATTGCCTCCACCCCCTTCAAGTTTCAACTTCTTACTTGACTCAACAGAGGAGCTGCCTGATTTTCCCGACCTTAACCCCCACCATCAGCAAGCACCCTGTGAGACCTGGTTCAGCATTGCAGCTCACCAATCACATGCAAATGAGACCTAACCATCAAAGTTGCTCAAGCTTCTCGCTGAGGACGTTGGGTGTGCAGCATGATTGGTTTGTCCACTGTTAGGCAATAATGAAAATTGACCCTGATGTTTATAAATGAGATACTGCATGACAGATGGTTCTTTGATCAGAAAACATTCATGCACACAAATTTGAAAAGGAACAATTGATATAAAATGTGAAGCAAAACTGAATGAGTGATCATCAGGTTAAAAACCATTATTCCGACAATCATTTAACTGATCTTGTTCAGGGATAACTCATGGATCTAGACATGTGACAGATTATCAGTCCTAGAATATAAGACAAGTCAAGGATAAGGAAAGACCATTCAGCTTGTTCCTCTAGTATGCTAAGTTTCCCATTATAGCAGCCAGCTGCATCTGTGCTCTTTCTGGAGGATACCTGGTTATAAAACTGCTGTTTCTTCCACTGTCAGTTCAGATGAAACCCTGGTAAATAGATCAATTACTGCAATTAGCAGCTGCTGATCCATTACTATTCATTGTGTATATTACTGACAGCTCTTATGTCTGAGTGATACTCAGTGTAAATGTTTTTATAACTGAGTGCCTTATACAATGTGACTTTCTCACCTTCCCTTGAGTGAATCAACTTTTGACACAATACCAAGTTGGGAATAAATTAGTACAAGAAGGTGATCATTTGGATCAATTTAAGTTGCCCTGGCTCTCATGTACAAATTGAATTTATTGTCCCACTGGATTATGTTTTTTTTAAAGTCAGAGGTCACAGCCAGCCATTAACTTTTAACATGTGTTCTGGTTGAGCTAAAGTTTACCCGTACAAAGTCAGTCCTGCACTCGTGGATAATGTCAGAGAAGTTGAATAGGCAGAGAACAATTTCTAGTGGATGCAGAACTATTGCTTCACGTTTGAGGGACAGCAAAAGAAATTACAAGAGAATTAAGAAAATGCAGCAAAATCTATTTGGTTATTTATGAGTCAGGGTAAATGGTGGTGAGTTTTTGGAGTTAGTGAAGTTTACAAGATGATGGAAGGCATATGCTCATTTATGGCAATGGTACTGGATTAGTAATGGATGATTTTCAATTCATAACAGAGAGTGAGCAGATATTAAGTTTCATGTTATAATCAGACTGAATTGAAATGTCACAACATTGATTAAAGGGCTTTTCAGAATTCTCAGTTGGGGATGGCGTAACCAAAGCATCCTTACGAGAGTAAACTGCACTTTAAATAAAGGCTTTGTGTCAATGTTGTTTAATGTAATTCATAGCAGATATAATTGGGGTTTGACTTATATTCATGGAACATAGCAGGTATAAGTTCGGCTGGTGTTAAAAGTATATGGCTGAGCTGAACTCAGTTTAGAATTTAAAAAAAAAATTCTGCTTATTGACGTAGTAGCTGAAATTTCTCGCGATGTGATCATGGCAGTTACATAAGGATTGCACCGACCCATGCCCTTCAGTGCTGACTGTGTTGGAGTTTATGGAGTCAGTGGGTTTATGGAGTCAGTGGGTGAGCAGTTAAATTAACATGGGGCAGGCAAGCACACTATCACTAAGGATGTAACTCTGATGTCCACTTGCCATGGGGTTTGGAGTGCTCAGGCACCCCAACTCCTGACCATATTCTCCTTGGCCCTGGGTCAAGAGGGCCAATCTTAACCAACAGATGTAAGATAATTTTTTTTTCATTGGGGGCTTTAAGTTAAGGAAGAACTGGCTAATAGAGTGTCAAAGCCCAGAATTAGTGATCGCATTTCAAAAGAACTTAATTGGCTATAAAGCACTTAGGGACATGATGTGATTAAGAGGCTATATGAATGCAAGTTTGTTCTTTCTTCAAACACTAGTATTTCTAGTGTCAATACTAACATCACACAATCACAAAAACATTTCCTTCCTCCACCAAACAGGTTGTCAGTTGCTATCAGCCATCTGCAGCTCCAACAAAACAATCCTTAACCTGGTGCTCAGCTAGTGAAGTGTCAATGGATATCCCAACAGTCACTCCATAGTCATTTCTGCCCTGAACCTTTTCCCATCTGATGCTTGTGTCACTGATATTTCAAAACAACTCTGACCCACTGATGAAGGGAGGACTATCTTTTGGACAACATGCTAAACCAAGGCCACATTTGTGGTCCCCGCCCAATTTCCTACGTTGGACCTCATTTACAGGGTGGTCTCCAGTGGGATCCCTGACACCATGAGGGAACCCAGTGTTTTCAGGGGAAGAGATCCAGACTATAGTGGGTGTCGCACTATAGCATCTGAAAAGATGGAGGGATGACAGCCATCTTATGGGGCAGGAAAGCCCCAACAATCTGCTTCCAAATGAAGATTTAGGCCTTGTATTGAGCCGAGGTCTAAAAATAGGTGAGGTTTCGTGGCCTAAAGGAAAAGAGAGATGCGTATTGAAATAAAAGCAAAATACTGCAGATGCTGGGAATCTGAAGTAAAAGCAGAAAGTGCTGGAAATACTCAGCAGGTCAGGCAGCATCTGTGGAGAGAGAGAAGCAGAGTTAACGTTTCAGGTCTGTGACCTTTCAGTTCTGATGAAAGGTCACTGACCTGAAACGTTAACTCTGATTCTCACTCCACAGATGCTGTTGGACCTGCTGAGTATTTCCAGCATTTTCTGTTTTTATTATAGGAGAGATGCTCACTACTGCGACCTTTCCTTCGAAAAGTGAGTGCTTCAGCTGCTGCCTCAGGAACCATCTCCAACCTTTCTGGAACTTCTGATAGTCTCTGAGATGATTGGTAGTAGCAGTAAAAGGTAGGGAGATCATGTAGTCTGCTAGGCCCCGCCTCCCCACTGTCATTTAGATGTGGTGGGGCAGTGAATAGTTGGCTAGCCATTTTCCAATATATAGAAGGAGGGGAAACTGGAGATGAGGGCAGGGATATGGTGGTAGGCCTCCTTGACCAATTTTTCACCATTTTGTGCTCAATTTATGATCTGGCATTTCCCATGTTACCAGTTTATGCCCAACTATTGCCTCCTATTAACTCCTATG
The DNA here is from genome assembly GCF_036365525.1 of Heterodontus francisci. Classification (NCBI taxonomy): domain Eukaryota; kingdom Metazoa; phylum Chordata; class Chondrichthyes; order Heterodontiformes; family Heterodontidae; genus Heterodontus; species Heterodontus francisci. The sequence continues at coordinate 78,224,664 of NC_090378.1, read as the reverse complement.
ATTTTTGTTGGTCTACAGCCATTCCTTTCTCTCCTTCCTTTCCAACTGCTCTGGTGCATATTGCTCCAGAATTCAAGATATAGGTTGGAATTTTATCTTTAAGATGCTGGTCCTGCTGTCAGGACTGGAAACAGGCATGAGGCATATCAGGGGCAGAAATAGCCAGTCAATTAAGCTTAATGAGGCATGACATCCAACCAATTGCATGGTTGGAGTCAGGCTCAAAGGCAGGGAGTACGACGTCAGATAATGCCTTGACAGGTGCTGCCACCATATTTAAAGGTCTGCCAGCCCTGCACTGAACTCTGCATTGTGAAGGCCTGTGAGAGGTGGAGGTGATAAAGGCCACATAGAGATGGCTGAGAGGAGACCCCGGGCAGCCCCATGCTTCCCTGATGCCTCTCACCAGGTGCTGCTGCAGTCTGCAAGGGGGAGGAGGCACATTTTTTGCCCGAGGGATGGGAGGAGACCTGGGAGCCAAACCAAGCAGGCCTGGCTCCAGATTGCAGAGGAGGTCAGCAGCCGTGGGATCACACCACGAACATGGATCCAGTGCCACAAGTGGCTCAACAACCTCATCCAGGCTGCGACAGTGAGTATCTTTTAATGCCTTCATCCTCTTGGGCCTTCCATCAGGCGAAGTAGAAGGGTGCATAGGGAGGAGAGGTCAGCAAGGAGAAGGAAGTCTGCCTTGCTAGGTGTTGGCCAGGGGCTGCATGAAGTAGAGTCTGTTACAAACTGTTGCATAGCTCATGAACCTGAGCTCCGACACTGGCCTGTGCTGGTAAAAACCAGTTTGAACTAATTAATTTATGTGACAAGACAAAGGAGAGATCACAGGAAAAGAGCCTTATTTGGACACGGTGTGATACCGGGGTCTTTGGGCCTGGGCCAATAAGGAGAAGATATGAACGAGGTGAGCAGGCTTAAACCAACCGGAAAGAGACAGCTCAGTTTTGAAGAGATAAGAAAGAGAATAAGAATAGAGAATCTCGGGCATCGAGCCAGCGAGAAACTCCGGAGACCAACCATCGCGGAAGTGGAAGACCCTGTGTGAGCAACGCGGCGACGATGTAAAAGAGAGAGAGAACGGAACGCCTGGCCAGCGTCAGCTCTCCCCTTTTTCGGGTATTATCCTTTGTTTCCTGTGACTAGGTCAGGGAAAGGTCAGAGGAACCTAGTGGGTGTGCTTATCGATTCTAGCTCGCTTTGTATATACTGTATAACCCAGTTTGAGTTGCATGCTTTTGTCTAACCAAGTATATAAGCCTTCTTCTTACATTGTACAACAACGTGAATAAAGTAAATTGATAGTTACAGAAAGGACTGAGTTTCCTCCTCTTTGTACTAAGCCATTAATTGTAGCCAGTGGATTAGGTGGAGGGTGGCTCGCCTGTAATCCGATATCCCAAACACGCAGCCTGAGCCTGAATTACGCGGACATAGTCCCACGTGATGGCCAGGATCAAGTGGGTGAAGGGAATAAAGGGGCCAAGGGGGAATTGACTCCGCACCACCGTTTACATAGGGAAGAGGAGTGGCTGCCTTCTGCAGCTGGGGGTTCCTTTCAGGATGCTCCTGGTGTGGGTAGCAGCTCCTCTGCCCCTCTGACAGTGTTGCCAGATCCTCCTTCATCCCTGCTGACAGAAGTTGGTAGAAGGCCCTCAACATGCTGGGGCCCTTCAGGCCGAAGACATCCAGAGGATGGCCGCCAAGGTCATCCCTAGCCAAGGGGCAGCAAGGTCAGCAGCCTGCCTCCACCTTAGCTGACTGCGCAGGGAGAGCACCTCGTAGGCGTTCACAAGAGAATAATGAAGTGCACGTAGAGGGCTGGATTTTATGGAGCCAGCAGGGATCCTAACACTGGGCCAGAAAGCCAAGGGGAATATCCACCTCAGTTCTTCGGTGACCAACCCCCAGCTCTTTTTAACGGCACTCGGGCAATTAACTGCCTAGTGCTGGGGTCCCCGTCCCTTTAAGAACAGGGATCCCACCTCCAAGAGCTGCCAGCCAATCAGATCAGCTCAGCGGTATTGGCAGTGCTACCAGGATTGGTGGCCAGTGCTGTTACTAGAACAGGCCCGGGACCGTGATCAGCGCTAGAGCCCTGGACCTCAGGTAAGTATTGCAAGGTTGCCGGAGTCAGTCTAGCAAACCCCAGCGAGGGGGGAGGTTGGAGAATAGGTGGGCTTTGAACATGGGAGTTTTGTTAGCAGAGGGGTGGCCTTTGCCAGTGGGGTTCCTCCGTGGGCCACGGATTCCTCATGGAGGAGGCCGCATGGCAGAGGTAACTCCTGCTGCTGGTAAGATAACAGCAGTGGTGGGAAGAAGCCCTTAAGGGCCTCAATTGGCCTCTGAGCGGGAAGGCCTTCCTTGCCTGGCACTAAATTCCAAGGTGTCGGAAAGGCAACAGGCACTCCACCCCTGCCTTCCCACGCAACTTTATGGGCCCTCCGTCCTTCGGGGGCCTGTAAAATACAGCCCAGAATCACAGGGTTCCCAAGGGTGATTGGATCTTTCACATGCACAGGAGAGGGTCTGTTGTGAATGTAAATAAATTGTCTCTGTTAAGCATAAATGATCTCTGTTTCTCTTCTGTCAGGCCTTTGGCCCTTCGCTGTAACCCAGCCTCTGACGAGGCTAGGGCGATACAACATGCTGCGAGGGGTCAGCTCTGGAGCCTGGCCATCTCTGCAGTGCACAAATGTTCAATGAGCTAGTGCATCCTTAAGGAAGGAAGATGACAACATGGCTGCGTAAAGGTTTTTATTAGTCAAGTGACAACTGGCAATAAGGATCAAAGGAAATGAGAATGTTTAAAGGAATCGTGAGCCTCCCTTGCACGTATCTCATGGCCACTCTCTTGTCCCTGGGGACCTTCATCTGGCATGCCTTGCCCATCGTCCCCCTCCACCTGCTCATCATCCGAGGTAGTAGTCCGCTCCTCGCTTTCCTCGTTCGTTATCTGCTCCCCCCCTCTGCGATGCCAGTTTGTGCAGTACACAGTGCAATATTCTGATAGATATTCTGTAGTAAGCTTTAATAGTTAAGAGTCTGACTGTTACAGGAACAGGCGTTTATTTACACATGTCTTACATCTATAGCTGACACGCTACACAAGATTCTGTACGAATTCTATTACATCACTTCCTGTGATGATGGTCACAGATTATTTACATATTCTGCTCAGTAACAACCTTACATTACATTATACTACATCTCCCACCAAGTCTCTGACTTCTCTTTTCAGATTGTTAATTGCTGTGGCGTTTTTACAAGTCTGCCATAGTGCTTTCTTCTTTCTTTCGAAGAGGTTTGAGGTTTTGAGTCTCCTAATTCCTTCTTAATCTTTTGTACTTCAGTAGAATTATTGGATGACTCAAGTTTCTCATTTGGGTTGTCCTCTGGGTTGATAGCTGATTGCAGCATCATTGGTCCTCTTACATTTGCTGCTTCTTTGGTATCACCAATGATCTCTGTTTCTTATCATTTCTTGGTCAGTTTGGACAATGTATGATCATGGATATGGTGATTGTTCTATCACATCTCCATACTGATTTTGGTCTCTAACCCAAACTGATTCCCCGAGTTGGATGTCTGACAAGTTTCTGGTTCTGTGGCGTCTGTCATAATTCTCGAATTGATTAGATCTCTCTCTATCTTCTCTCTCCCTCACTTTTTCCAAGTTTTCTGCACTCACTTGTGGCTTGAGTATTCATGGGAGTGTAGGAAGCTGGGTCTTTACCTTCACCGCCCCCCCCCCCCATTAACAATTCGCATGGGGCTAAATCATTCTGAAGTGGTGTCGATCAATAACTTAGAAGTGCTAATTGAAGTTCTTCATTCTTTTTAAAGCAATGGCTTCACAGTCCTTACACCTCTCTTTGTTTTACTATTAGCCTGAGGGTACCTAGGCAAACTAGTGATATGGATAAACTCTCAGAAGCATTCATTTGCAAATTGCGGCCCATTGTCAAATATAACAATATCTGGAATTCCATGCATGGCAAAGATTTCTCTCAAGGATGTGATTACAACTTCTGAACTTTTAGTTGTTTAACTTCAATCCAACTCGAAGAACAATCGACTACTATTCAGAATATTTTACTACTATGCTCAAAAAGATCCATACCTGGATGCTGCCATGGTCCAGATGGAAAAGATGATGACATGAGTGGTTATTTCTTCTCATGACGATTGATAGCACATGTGATTCCCCCCGATATCACCTCTTCAATTTCACTTGATATACCAGACCACCATACCATGGAAGGAAACAACAGCAGGGCTCAATTTCACTCATTCCAGTCAGAAGTGCCAGAGCCTGATTCGCCACCTTGGAGCAGCCCAAAAATCACCTGTACTAAATTGCCCATCAGTCACCACGAACCAAGTTGCTAGTCATGTGCTCCATTAGCGATGACACCTTTGGACAAGAAAACAAAATGCATAATTTGAAATGAATTGAAAAAAACCCAGCAACATGCAAAATATGGCAGTCCTCATCCCTTCAAGATCACAGAACTGGAGAAAGCATTAAGGGGTCTGAAATTTGGCAAAGCCAAATGGGATATGACAACATTATACCAGAATTCTTGAAACAGCTTGGCCCCCCCATGCTTGTGTCTGGTTGAATCAGTTCTACACAAGAATCATCAGCTCAAATTCACTCCCGAAGGTGTGATATGTGGCAAATATCATTGCCATTCCAAAACCCGGAAAAGATCTCATTGACAGATTTCAGTACTTGCTGTGTGCTTTAAGATCTGTGAGCATCTTATCCTGCAACACATATTCCCAGAAGTAGAGACCATCCTTAATGTTGACCAAGCTGGTTTCCGTAAGGGGTGCAGCACATGTGACCAAGTTCTGGCACTCACCACCTACATCGAAAATGGTTTTCAATAGAACCTGAAGACAGGCATAGTGCTACTGGACCTCACAGCTGCGTATGGTACAGTGTGGCACATTGGCCAGAGCTGTCCCGAATGCTTCCAACCTGGGTCAGGACAATTGTTGAAACACTCCTTCGCAATAGACGATTTAAAGTCCACCTTGGACAAGAGAGAAGTGCATGGATAAGACTGGCCAACTGACTGCCACATAGCTCAGTGTTAGCCCCACAGCTGTTCAACATATATACAAATGACCTGCCAGCGACCACGTCTCACAAGTTCATCTACACTGATGACATCTGTTGTGCCATGCAAGCTTCATCCTTCTGCACCCTGGACCAGATCCTTAAGGAAGACATTACCAACTTGACGGACTATTGCAGTACATGGCATCTCAGTGAATCCCTCTAAAATCATATCCAGTGTATTCCACCTCCACAGGCATATCTATGTGGATGGTCAGAGATTAAGGCATGATCCCAACCCAACATACTTGGGAGTGCCTCTGGGTAGGACTTTGTGCTTCTGGGAGCATCTGAAGAAAACAACAGCAAAGGTCAAAACTAGAAACAACCTATTAACCAAACTTGCTGGATCTATGTGAGACACTGCTGCCACAACACTCCGGACTTTAGCATTTGCCCTATCGTACTTAGCAGCAGAGTATCGTGCACTCGTCTGACAGGTCATGACACACATCTTGTTGATACTCAATTGAATGCAATAATGCGCATCTTAACTGGAGCCCTCCGTTCAACAATCCTCCCCTGGCTTCCTGTCCTCGTAAACCTCACTCCCCACATATCCGCCAACTGACGAAAACTCACAAGCTGGTTGAAACCATCCATGCTGCATCTCACTTACCACTCCATTATGACATGTTCAATCCACCTACTGTCCGCCTTCCATCTCAGCACCCCATGTGGAGCAACCTTCCTGAACAAGATCTACCAGCAGATATCCTTTGGATCAGGGAATGGGAAACATGGGAAGTCACTGACTGATTCCTTGTGACAAACCCCATCTGTCAAATGGCAGGCTTTGAACTACCACAGCAAGTGTGGTCCTTGCAAAACAGGTTCAGGACAAGTCAGGGCTCCTGCGCAGCCAACCTCCACCCCTGGGGCCTCAGTACAAACCCCTTATGCATTTGTGGAGGCACACAAACAATGTTTCACATTACCGAGGAGTGTCCTCTCTACAGACTAAGTGGCGGACTAATCGCCTTAAACTCAACAAATGAGGAGTCAATCGCTTGGCTCCAGGGATTTGCATTTGCAAAATAAATAAAAAAAATACTGACTGTCTTGCCCTGGCTCTCCACTTTGTCATTCCCAAATATCCTCTCCAAATCTCAGTATTCTAGGGATAACTATTCTCTCATCATAGATCAATAAATCATCAACAATGCTTAGATGACTCCTCTGTGCGTAATACTGCCTTAGAACTGGGTTATGTGGCATATATACTGGCCATCCATGCAAACAGTATTCCCTAATTGCCGGACATACTTCATCTGCTTTCTGAGCATTCCTGATTTCATTCAGTTTCTGAGCTGTAGCAGGTAAAGTTACTGTCTTCTTCAAAGCAAAAACTTTTCCTTCATCAAGAAATAAAATATCATCGTAATAACCCTATATTACATTATACTACACACAGCAGACCACTACGATACACGAGACCCTCACCAGGTCATACTGCAGGGCTCCACTGGTCTGATTGAGACACCTGAACCTTATCTTGAGCAGACCAATGGCCTGCTCTACAATCGCTCGCATTGTCCCTTGGCAGGTGTTGTTACCTCTCTTCTGCATCTGTGTGTGGGTTCCTCAGAGGCCTCAGAAAGGGTGGACGTTGTCTTCAAGGATCCATCCCTGAAGGCGGGAGGGAGGCTGGAAAAGTTCTAGCACCTGGGACTGCCTCAAAATATAGGCATCATGGCAACTTCGTGGGAAGAGGGCACAATCCTGCAGGATCCATTTATGGTGGTCACAGACTTGTTGTACATTCAGGGAGTTAAAGACTTTCCTGTTGATGGAGGCTTCTTGCTGGTGTTCAGGAGCTTTGAAGGTCACATGCGTGCAGTTGATGACACCCTGCACCTGGGGAAATCCAGCATGACCCCAAGTCTGATAACTCTCTCAGTTTAAGAGCTGGGATCGGCGTGGAAGCGGACAGTAACCAGCCCTACTGAAAAAGGCATTGATGACCTCCTTGATGCACCGATGAGGTGCTGACTGTGAGATGCCACAGTGCGGCACAGTGGCGCAGTGGTTAGCACCGCAGCTTCACAGCTCCAGCGACCCAGGTTCAATTCTGGGTACTGCCTGTGTGGAGTTTGCAAGTTCTCCCTGTGTCTGCGTGGGATTTCTCCGGGTGCTCCAGTTTCCTCCCACAAGCCAAAAGACTTGCAGGTTGGTAGGTAAATTGGCCATTATAAATTGCCCCTAGTATAGGTAGGTGATAGGGAAATACAGGGGCAGGTGGGGATGTGGTAGGAATATGGGATTAGTGTAGGATTAGTATATATGGGTGGTTGATGGTCGGCACGGACTCGGTGGGCCAAAGGGCCTGTTTCAGTGCTGTATCTCTAAACTAAACTAAACTAAACTATATCCCCAATGGATCCCTGGAATGATCCAGAGGTGTAGAAGATCAGTGCCACATTGACCTGCCACTGGCATTGGATTCCCACCAAGTCCACTGGGGCTCAGCTCATCCTGCATCATAGCGCCGAGGTCAGTGTTAGTCTCCCTGGAGAGGCAGAGTCTTTGTTGAACCTCGACCTGTAGACCCTCTCTGGAGGGTACCACTTTTTGGGGGAGGCTCCTCTCTTTTTGCTCTGCACCCTGCTCTACCATCTGGAGGCCACTGCTGATACTCCTGTGTGTTCATAGACCAGTGCCACTGCAGGTGCCTGGCCCTCCCTCCCAATCTGCTGCACCTTCTCTTTGTTATATGGATCCAAGCCAAATGGTGAAAAATGAAGCTAGACACAGATCCTTTTCTTGATAGCTGGTTTATTCACAGAATGCAGCATTACGTATCTCTGCCTCCTGCTTTTTCCCCCTCTGTCCCAGCAGGCTCTCTTTATATCCACTCTAGGTCTTTAATTAAATAATGTCCTTCACCTGTGTATCTTTAACAACATAATTAACCAACCATTAACACTTTTCAACAGGGTCCCCAAAGCCTGGATGAATGAGGCCCATGATAGGTGGCCTCTTCCTGAATGCAAGTGCCCCCCTCCCCTCTCCCCTTCTTGCTCCTACTTGTGAGCTCTGTCGTGGGGGGCACTTGCCCAGTACCCCCCTTGCAATGGGTACCCTCCGCAGCTCAAACACCCTTCCCCTCACTCCTCATGCATTGCGCGATGCCCTCCCTTCATCACCCTGCCAGGCAGTTGATGATTGCCCTCCCGATGGCCTCCCCAGCAGGTGGCCATGCTGTCCTGCCCTCCATCTTTGTTGCCATCGGTAAATCGGGATGGGCATCAGGGTGCCCCAACCCGATTTTACATCTCCCATGCCTCCGTTCCTGTCCTTAACATTCCCATAAAGTTCAGCCCATAGTTTAGACATGGGGATATTTTTCACTCTGCAAATTGCAAGACAGGTATCATGCAGTCATTACATGAGAGGCAAACATAATATAAAAGGCAAATATATCGCAGGCTTGTTTCATGTGCTATGCTTTGATCTATATATAATTTTACCCCTGACTGCCTGAGCGCTGGAAGTTTGGTATTCCTGTTCCATCACCACCATTTAATTGACTTGATACAACATCGAGCTCATTGTTTTCCTGAGTATTATGCTATACTTGATGGGCTGCGTAATAAATACTAGAAGGGGTATGGGTCATGTAACGTGGGATGGTTATTGGACTTTGGATGAGGAGTATGTAAAGTAGAATGGATGTGGGCCATTTAATGTAAAAGGGGTGTAGACAGTATATTGTAAAATAGATTTGTACCATAGAATTATAGAAGTATATGGCACAGAATGAGGGCAGTCAACCCATCATACCAGTGTGGAATCTATGCTAAAGCAATCCAAAACTAATCCCACTTCCTGCTGTCTCTGCATAGCTTTGTATCTTCCTTGTAACAAAGAAAGTTTCCTTATTATGCCTATTCACCCTCTTAGAAGTAATTTTAAATTGATAATTACTCATCACTGACACCTGAGGTGGAGAAATCAGTCATTGTTTATTCATTCTATCAAAACTTTTCATGGTTTTAAAAATCCCTACTTAATTTCCTCCACCTTCTCTTCTCCATCCTGGCATTATTCTGGTGAATCCACACTACGTGCTCTTTATGGCTTTAATGTCCTTTCTATAATGAGGTACCCAAAACTCCACACAATACTCTGTGGCCTAGCCTATATTTTGTATAAATTTATCTTTATTTTGTTTTCTGTGCCCTTATTTGTATTAAAAAAAATCAATATTCTATTGGCCTTTTTACTGCACTTAGGGAATTAATGTTGGGAATTTCCTTGGGGCTTTTTCTGCTCCATCGCTGTTGCTTCAATGGAAATTCAGTAGAACCCTGTTTATTTGTGTAAATGGAATTTCCCCTGAAGTTACGGCAGTGAAGCGGGGAAAAGTTCCAAAGAAATACCTGGTGAAAGTTTTTGAACTCCTCGGTCTTTTTACCCTTCAGTGACTTTCCAGTGTATATTCCCGTTGCTTATTATTTCTCGCAGGAAGTACTACCTCACACTTATTCATAGTAAATTCCATCTGCCTTTTGCCTTACCATTCCAATAACCTATTAATGCCATTTATTTCCCTATGCCCAAGTCCAAATTATCTCTATAACAAGAACACAAATGGACCCAGACACTGACACCTCTCTGGTTCAAGCAACACCGATTTACTGTAATACTGGTTCCTGATTGTTTAGCAACTGTTATAGCATATGACTGAATACATTTTTTTCTAGCAAGCCTCCTGTGAGAAATCTTGAACACCTTATGATATTCCATATACGCTACACTTATTGCATTTCCTTTATCCAATTGGTCGCTTCTTTAAAACAAATTCTATTAAACTGGTCAAGCATGACTTGCCTTTATGCTGTACAGTGGGTGTGGATCACTTAATGTAAAAGTTGAAGTTTTTTCCCATTCCAGTCAAAATTTAAGTGAGGTATAATTAAATTGAAAATAGTGAAGATGTACCACAGTGTCAATATTACAAATGTGTCATTGATAAACAAGATCTCACACAAATTCTGTCAACTTTTGAAAGTGTGCAACACAGTTAGATATTACTTCCTTCCATGAGATAAAGCCCATAGAATTAGCCACAACCCTACCAAGTACTGCATTTATTCTCATGCTAGGTTTCTGATATCATAAAGCTAAGAAAGAAAGAAGAACATTTCTATGTGGTTAATGACCACAATAAATGCAAAGCCATACTGGAATTCCACAGTTATCTTCCAGTTCTGGAAGAATTTTTTTTTAACTGTGACAGAATAACAGTGAAAATATTATTCATGGACACAGAGCAAATGTTGTTCCAGCACTCGAAATTCAGTCAACCAGGCTGCACTGGAAACCATCAGAAATGGAAACAGGAATTTGATATCAGTTATAAGTATGATGAAGTGCAGTGTGAAATCTCACCACAAGTCCTGAGAATTTCTAAATTTAACTGTTTATAGTGTTGTGAAAATCTGCTGCCAAAGCAGTTATGCAAACAAAACAAAAGGTTCTGGAAACAGTGAAAGTTCTGGTTTCATAAGAACATAAGAACTAGGAGCAGGAGTAGGCAATTCAGCCCCTCGAGCCTGCTCCGCCATTCAATATGATCATGGCTGATCTCATCTCAGCCTCAACTCCACTTTCCTGCCCTTTCTTCATAACCCTTCAATCCATTACAAATTAAAAATCTGTCTATCTCCTCCTTAAATTTACTCAATGTCCCGGCATCCACCGCATGCTGGGGTAGTGAATTCCACAGACTCATGACCCTTTGAGAGAAGTAATTTCTCCTCATCTCTGCTTTAAATCTGCTACCCCTTATCCTAAAACTATGACCTCTCGTTCTAGATTGCCCCACAAGAGGAAACATCCTCTCTATGTTTACTTTGTCAATCCCCTTAATCATCTTATATACCTCAATTAGATCTCCTCTCATTCTTCTAAACCCTAGTGAGTAAAGGCCTAAACTGCTCAATCTCTCTTCATAAGACAAACCCCTCATCTCTGGAATCAATCTAGTGAACCTGCTCTGAACTGCTTCCAATGCAACTACATCCCTCCTCGAGTAAGGGGACCAAAACTGTACGCAATACTCCAGGTGCAGTCTCACTAATGCCTTGTACGGTTGCAGCAACACCTCTCTACTTTTATACTCTATTCCTTTAGCAATAAATGCCAAAATTCCATTTGCCTTCCTTATTACCTGCTGTACCTGCAAACTAGTTTTCTGCGATTCATGCACGAGGTCACCCAGATCCCTCTGCGCCGAAGCACTTTGAAGTTTCTCTCCATTTAGATAATAATTTGCCTTTCTATTCTTCTCACCAAAATGGATAACCTCACACTTATCCACCTTAAACTCCATCTGCCAAATTTGGCCCATTCACCGAACCTTTCCATATCCATTTGTAAATTTCTTATTTCTTTATTGCAACTTACTATCCCACCTATTTTAGTGTCATCTGCAAATTTGGCTATAGTACCTTCTATTCCTGCATCCAAGTCATTTATATAGATTGTAAATAGTTGGGGCCCGAGGACTGAACCCTGTGGCACCCCACTAGTTACATCTTGCCAACCAGAAAAAGACCCATTTATCCTGACTCTCTGTTTTCTGTTGGTTAACCAATCCTCTATCCAAGCTAATAAATTGCCCCTAACCCCGTGTGATTTTACCTTGTGTATTAACCTTTTGTGTGGCACCTTATCAAGTGCCTTCTGGAAGTCCAGGTACACTACAGCTACAGGAACCCCATTATCCACTTTACTTGTAACAGCTTCGAAGAACTCTAGCAAATTAATCAAACATGATTTACCCTTCATAAAACCATGCTGACTCTGATGGATTGCATTTTGACTTTCTAAATGTCCTGTTATTACTCCCTTAATAATGGATTCTAACAATTTCCCAACGACAGATGTTAAACTAACTGGTCTATAGTTTCCTACTTTCTGCCTCCCTCCCTTTTTGAATAAGGGCATTATATTAGCTTTTTTCCAATCTACTGGAACCTTTCCCGCATTCAGGGAATTTTGGGATATTATAACCAATGGATCCACTATCTCCGCTGCCACTTCCTTTAAGACCGTAGGATGTAGGCCATCAGGCCCTGGGGACTTGTCTGCCTTCAATCCCTGTAATTTGTTCAGTACTTTTTCTCTATTGATGATGATTGTTCTAAGTTCCTCCCTTTCTATAACCTCTGCATTACCTGTTACTGTTGGGATGGTACTAGTGTCCTCCACTGTGAAAACTGAGACAAAATACTGATTTAGTGTCTCCGCCATTTCTGTGTTGCCCTCTATTAACTCCCCAGTCTCATCCTCCAAGTGACCAACATTCACTTTAGCTACTGTCTTCCCTTTTATATACTTATAGAAGCTTTTGCTATCCAATTTTATATTTTGTGCTAGTTTTCTTTCATAATTTACCTTTGCTCTTTTTATTACTTTTTTAGTAACCCTTTGTTGATCTTTAAATGTTTCCCAATCTTCCAGCCTGCCACTGGCCTTTGCAATATGGTATGCCTTAGTTTTTGTTTTTATGTTATCCTTAACTTCCTTGCTTAGCCATGGATGTTTTTTCCCCCTCTTACAATCTTTCTTCCTCTCTGGAATATATTTTAGTTCAGAGGAATTAAATATCTCCTTAAACATCTGCCACTGCTTCTTCCTGCCCAGTCCACTAGGGCCAAATCTGTCCTCATGCCTATGTAATTACCTTTGTTTAACTTCAGAATGCTAGTGTGGGACTCCAGTTTCTCGCCCTCAAACTGAATTTGAAATTCTAGCATGCTATGATCACTCTTCCCTAGAGGATCCTTAACTATGAGATCATTAATTAATCCCACCTCATTACACAGTACGAAATCTAGAGTAGCCTGCTCCCTGGTTGATTCCACAACATATTGCTCCAAAAAACAATCTCTAATACATTCAATGAACTCTCCCTTGAGGCTACCCTTGCCAATTTGATTAATCCAGTCTATATGCATATTAAAATCACCCATGATTATTGCCGTACCTTTCTTACAAGCTCCCAGTATTTCCTGGTTTATACTGTGCCCCACTGCAGAACTACTGTTTGGGGACCTATCGATTACTCCCACCAGGGACTTATTTCCCTTGCTATTTCTTATTTCTACCCAGACTGATTCTATGTCTTGATCTCCAGTGCCTATATAGTTTCTCACTACAGCACTGATCTCTTCTTTTACTAACAAAGCTACACCACCTCCTTTTCCTTCCTGTTTATCCTTCCGAAATACTGAGTACCCTTGGATATTCAATTCCCAAACCTGGTTTCCCTGCAACCACGTCTTCGTAATCGCTACTAAATCATACCGATTCGTCTCTTATTTGCGTTGTTAACTCATTTATTTTATGCTTCGTGCATTCGGATACAAAGCCTTTAAGTTTGTTCTATTAAATTTCCCTACTCTTGTATGATTCCTTGGTGCAATATGACGTTCACACGATCTGTCCCTTTTATTTTTTGGTAACAATCAGCCTCATCACTAACCTGCACTCCTACCTTCTCCTTTAACATTGACTCCCTAATTTTCCATGCAACTGAACCCTCCCCCCCCCCCCCCCCACTATTTAGTTTAAAGCCCTATCTACAGCCCAAGTTATGTGATTCTCCAGGACTCTGATCCCAGCATGTTTCTGAGCAGAACTGTGTGATAACAAGTCATTTACACTTCTGTTTTACACATGGGTTAAGGTGAATATAACACACAATTCAATACATTTTTCTTTGTTGTATTTTTAATAGATTTAGTGTATTGATTATTAGCTAGGTCAAATTATTTGTTGCTCAGAAATGAGCATTTCCCCTGTCTCCTGAACTTTTTAAAATACAAATTAGACTGAATTGGTCTGTACATGAGTGTATAATTTCACAGAATTAAATGTGGAATGTCATACATCATTTAAGTCACTTATTGTAATAATAAAACAAACTTCGTCATATACTGACCTCAGTACACTTTACAGCTGGTGAAGTACTTTTGAAGTCTGGTCATTATTGTAGAAAATGCAGCAGACAATTTGTACGCAGCTAGATCTCACACACAGCAATAACCAGATAACCTGCTTTAGTGATGATTGTCGAGGGATAAATATTTTCCTGGATACTGGGAAGAAATGCCTAGCTCTTCTTCAAATAGTGCTGTGGGATCTTTAACATCCACCTGAGAGGATGGGGTGAACATCTCATCCAAAAGATAGCACCTCTGATAGTGCAGCACCACACTGAGGTGTCAGCCTAGATTTTGTGCTCAAGTCTCTTACATTGGTGAGTGTTGTAATCTACAATACTGTGGGCTGAGACTGATTGTTCTGAATCCCTTTGATGAAGTTGTAACGCAATCCTTCAAATTTTTGTCACCTTCTGATTTGTTACTAAGCAAAGAACTTGACTGATAATGTGAATTATATCAATTTTTAAAAAACACTTCTCTCAATGTTTCTTTCCTCTTTGTAGCCTATAATTGATCTTTCCATAAAGAGAGAGGTCACTAAAGAAGTTAGTGTTGGAATGCATTGTTTTTGTTCCTTTCCCAGTAAATCCCACATTGTCACTTTCTATAGGAATGTTGGTCTCAATTTCTCGTATCTTTTCATTGCAGGTTCTGAAGTGGGTAAAAGAAGCAGTCCAGGCATCCAAAGTCCACCTGCTTTCCACAGACCATGTCACCCAAGCTGTAAACACCTGGCAAATCCCCTTTGATCCCAGTCTAAAAGAGGTCACTGTGTCTCTTAGTGGCCCTGCCCCGTTTATTGAAATCCGTGATCCTACAGGTATGGTTTTCAAGCATTATAGTGATTGTTGAATACAAAAGATAATGATATCTAGTGACTGGTAAATCCTGGCAATTACTGGTTGCATGCACTTTGTCAATGTCACAAGATATTGATATTCCTTTGTGAACATCATTGCCCATCAAAGAGACAGCACACTGTAGCTCAGAAATGGACCAAAAAACACAAAACAAAGTTAAAGGGCTAGATCTTTAGTTCCACTGGGGGCGGGAACAGAGGTGGGCGAAGAAAATACCGGCACCTGCCGGCGTGCCTGTTTCCCATCTCCGTTCCCGCTGCCGGTGAATTTCATCAGGGCAGGGGGAGGCCACCCACTCGATCTGCTAATGAGTGCAATTAAGGTTGTTAAAGAGCTCGTTGAGGAGCATGTTGAGATTTTGGTCGGGGCTCACTGGGTGCATGCTGGATCAGGGGCAGACCAGGAGCATGGAGGTGGCAACACAGCTGGGAGCCAGTCATGTCTGCCCCAAGGAATTAGGTGCCCACATAAAAGGGAGAATGGCTTCGACAAGGACTCAGCCATTGGGACACAGGAACCATTGGGTATGCACAGGTCGTGGAGAGAGTGTTCTGTATGCACTCAGGCAGTGCAGGCGGGTTGTCATTTTCCTGGCATTGCGGGGCATAAGAGAAGGGTTATGGCTTCCAGACACAATTGGGAGGCCATCTGAGTGTAAGGAAGGGAGCAAAGGGAGCAAATGGCAATGGGAGAATGACTCTCAGATTTTGCGTCAGTGGCAATGAGGAGCAACATTTTCCACAAGAAGGACAGAGCCCGGGCGTCAGGAGGGCAGAGGAGAGGGATGAGGGGCAGGAAGGCAACAGAAGCCTTATTCTCAGCATAGAATCTGCTGCCAAATGGGGAGCTGCTTGGACATGTCAGAGAACCTGTGCTGCAGGAGACTACAACTCTTCAGGCAGATGGTCACAGGGATGTGTGCCCTCCGCCTTCGTTGTGGAAGATCTCACACCTTGCAGCACTGCTTGTCATGCCCTGCCAGTAGCCTTCAGAGTCACTATGGCCTTGAACTTCATTGCCTCTGGCTCCTTTCAAGGATCAGCTGCGGATCTTTGCATCTCATAAATGGCTGCACACCACTGCATCTCACAGGTCACTGATGCCCTCTTTGCGAGAGCTGGGCAGTACATTTAGTTCCAGACAGATGGGATCTTGCAGGCCCAGATGGCAGTGGGCTTTGCACCCATTGTTGGATTCCCCCAGGTGCAGGGCATCATTGATTGCACCAGTGAGGCTATCAAGGTAGTCACCGACCAGCTAGTAAGATCCATCAACAGGAAGGGCTTTCATTCCCTCAACGTTCAACTGGTCTACGATCACAACAAGAGCTTCCTGCATGTGTGTGCTCGCTTCCCTGGCAGCTGCCATGATTCTTCATCCTCCGGCAATCCAGGTTGCCACAATTCTTCACGCCAAACCCAAATTCTGTGAATGGATTCTAGGGGGCAAGGGATACCCCTTGAACAGATGGCTACTCACCTCTTTACGAGAACCCAAGACAGAGGCGATACAACCAAGACCACCTGCTCAATAGGACAACCATTGAGAAGGCCATTAGGCTTCTGAAGATGTGGTTCCAGTGCCTGGACCGGTCAGGTGGTGCCCTGCAGTACACTCCTGCAAGGGTCTTGTGCATTGTGGTGGTCTGTTGCGCTCTCCATAGCATGGTCCTCCCAGAGAGGAGTGGACCTTGAAGATGGTGATACGTTAGACCAACACAACTCATCGAGGAAGAGGAGGAGGAAGAGGATGCAGAACACAGAGGTGCCCCAGCTGCACAGGGAGGTGGCCCTGCCTGGTGCAGAACTTGAGGATCTTGTCAAGACGCACCAATGTCAGGGATCATCTGATCCTGGCACATTTCAGCTGAGCTCTGCTAACACAGGAGGATGGCATGGTCTGGCACTCACTTTCAGCTGCCTGTGAGAGCACTTCCATTGAAAATACAGCCTGGAATAGATCAACCCTACTGCCAGTGAAAGATGCTCATCTGTCCAGAGGTTTCATTGTCCCTGTTCAAGGACGCTTGCTCCCCTTTACCACTTCATCCCTCCTTTCTTATCCCACCATTAGTAAAAGGAAGCTCACACATCTGGCTTCATTAGTCAATATTTAGAATGTGTTCAAAAAGAGAAAAAGTGCAGTTACAGGAGAAACAAACCCCAGTGACCCACTCAGTGCTTTGCCCAATGTGGTGGCCTCCACACTTGGCCACTTCTACATGGTACTCCCTTTGTGGTCTTGGATGAGGTGGAGGCAGCCTGCTCACTTGTCTCTGGTTGCGGCTGAGATGTACATGTCAGTTGTCCTCATTATGGAGGTGACAGCGGTTGTGGGGGGCACCTCCAGAGGCTGCTGCACTGACATCATTGCAGGGGCAGTGTCTGTCACTGGGCTTGCTACACAGAGGGTCCCTCAGTTAGAGGGCTAACAAGGCTGAGGATGATGGCAGCGTCTTGTGTGCGGTGGCAACCTCATCCTCCTCAGTGACTACCTTAGCCCTTGGCTGGCACTCTGGATGGCTGAAGAGGAGCACCTGCTGGGGCACAACTGACATCCTCTCCAGCTATTTCTGCACCATCAGCACCACTGACCAAGCCATACTACATAGTGTGGCATGTATTCTGTGAACATCTGTGCGCAATTCCTGCATACACTCCGAGTGCTGCCACATATGGTTCTCCATGAGGTTGGGCACTCTCTTAATGGAGGAGCTCATGAGCTCAAAGCCCTGAGCCTTGGTGATGCACCTGAGCTGGATGGACTCCTCCATTCTCAGCCTATGATCCTGCACTGCCTCAGGGAACTCTGACGTTTGGGAACACATTTGTTGCGGTTGGTCCAAAAGAGTCTCCTTTCCTGTGACTCCCAAGACCATGCATCTGAACAGGGCTGTGTCTGTCCTCCATCCTCTGAGTGGGACTGCCCATAGCTGTCTCTGCCTCACTCACCTCCTCCTACACACTCATGGTGTGCTCATCACCCAGTGCCACCCTATCAATGCGTGGGCAAGGACCCACTGAGGTGATTATCTGAGCTGGTGTAGGGTGTGCTTGTAAGGTGTGTGTTATGACTGAGGCGGGAGGAGTGCACTGTCTTTTCTAGTTCCACTTCACAAGTCACAACATATATTTTAACTTTCTACCCAGCTACTAATATGGGCAATCACATACTCTTTATCCCAGAATAAAATGCACCAACCAGGTTTCTTCAATAAACACAAAATTATCGGTTTATTATATAACAAGAGTTATCCAGTAATGAAGCAAAGCATTAAGACACAGATTGAAATATGAAAGTTCCCTTTTTAAATACCTCATACATACTCATACACACACTGTAAAAAGTAAAGAAATTCTTTCTGCAGAGGCCTTTTACAAAAAAAGATAAAAATGGAATACTTTGGCCAAATACTTACCAATTCTTGAAGGAAAAAAGAGAAGATATAGAATGATGTCAGTTATCTCTTTTGGTCTGGCATCCAGGTATACAGAGACAGGTCACTGGAATCTTTTCAGAAGCAGTTCGTTCTGGAAATGTCAAGAAATTGTCTGGTAGGCTTTCCAGGAGAAATGTGGCATCAGTTATCACACTCTGGATTCACGGGGTTTTTCAAAGAGGTAGAGAAAGAGGAGCTGACACATTGGATTTCTCCAGGTCTCTTAGAGAGGTGCAGGAAAGATGAGCTTGGGGGTTCTTTTTATCATCAAGCTACAAAACCAACTGTTTTTCAACACTGTCCACACCCCAACAGAATCAAAACAATATCTCAGAAGTCAAACAAACGCCTGACCCTCATAAATCTTGACATGTCACTTCTCCGTAAACATCTCCCCCAAGTCACCAAGGTTTCTGTGGTTTAATTATCTTAAGGCATGTGATATCCAGTAAAGATTTTAAAGCACATCTCAAGTGTCCGTTCAGTGAACTTTCAACAAAAAACAAAGTCCAGCATCTATGAAATCTTCAGCCTTCCAAATGAATTCATTTCCACTAGTTAAATATGAGTCCTCAAAAGATATTTACAAAAAAATGGAAGCACTTTCATATCATGTGACTGTGCTGGCATGGAGTTCTGCTCTGGCAGCGCATGGCCCAGTGCTGAAACAGTAAATTATCCTTCCACCTCGACGTTTGAAGCTGTGGGAGACACAAGAAAAGATCATGAGAACCAGCCTTGGAGAGCAGAAGCCTCTGCAGAGCGGAGACTTCCCAATACAGCTGAGTCTTTGGCATGCTGTCAGACAGTCTGGAGAGCAATGAACCCTCTTAATCTATGAATTCCAGTTTCTGTTCACCATCGCCACTAGGGATGCCCATCTCGCCTTCCCTGACTTTCTGTGGCCAGCAACCCTGGCAATCTCCAATGCTCCCTCTTCCACAGTGGTGAAGGATGGGAACACCTCCGTCAGTCTAAGCCCTTTTGTGGACATTGTGAGCCCTTTCTCCTGTGAGGACAAAAGAGAGAGAGAAAGAGATAAAGCACTGCTGGCCTCTATGACCAATGCCAGTGTCTCCTTGACATAAGAAGTTGCATGTATCAGTGCTGGCAGATCCTCAATAGCACTAGGGCTTTGAGCTATGCTAAGGAGTCAGTAAGTGCTCTGGGCACATATTTCTCCCATGTTCAGGAGCCACAAGTGACCTGAGGCTCCTCAGCTGGTGTGTCTGTTGGAGGTTGACTACTCAGAGGCCTGTCATGAGGGTTTGGCATTGCACTCACCTTGCCGGAGCGAATAAGGTAATTGAACCTCTTCCTGTACTGAGCCCAGTTTCTCCTAATGACACTCCATCTACTCATGGTCTCTGCCACCTCAATCCAGGCCTGCTTGTTCTGGGAGGGTGTCCTTCTCCTGCCACCCTCTGAAAAGAGTACCTCCCTCCTCTCCTTCGCTGCCTCCGGTGCATCAGCAAAGTGAAGAGCAGCCCTGCCCTGGATTTCAGCCCTCTGCCTTTCCTGCTCCATCAGCAATACAGCAATTGTTTCATGCAACAGCAGCCACAGTAATGGCAGTTGTGGTCGGTTTAAGTTAGGAACTTTCTCTTTCTGTCCTGCCTCCGTTCCACAAATTGGCTGCTGAGTCCCACCTCCGCCAGCTAATTAGCAGCCTGCCCACATGAAAATCAGGGGCTGTGATTGCTTCCCTTCAGGGGTGGGAACAGGACCTGGAAACAGTCCTGGCACCCATTTCCTGATCCCGCAAGGAAAATCGGGCCCAAAGTGATTGTCTGTTGTTCTCTCTCTCCTTTCTTTAGCTATCTCTTTCTCTTTCTGAAGTGACTTTGCGATCTATTCAGTTGTAAAAGAAAATGCAGTCTTTCCAGTAGTGCCCATTCAGGACAACAGATTAAAAGGTCCCCCTAATTCAGCCATTCATGGATATTAGTATTGTTCACACTTATGTTTCTTCATTCTCTCTGAAGGCAGATCAAACAAACATTTATTTAGACGATACATAAAACTGCCGAACATAAAAAATTGACAGTCAGAAAAAGTCATGCCCTTAGCATGATGGCTGAGCCATCATAGTTAACACTTCTCCTTCCTTCCCCCACCACCGCCCCCACTATCCCATCACAACAACAACCTCCCCCACATCAGACTCCTCTGGCCCCTGCAGCCATGTAATCTTCTGGGGGAGGCAAATAAGCAGAAAAAGCCCAAGGTCAATAAGGGAAAAAAATAATCCTGTATAATTCCTTTCTGATCCCCTCAGGCAAAAAAAAACAGTCCAGGAGATCACATGAACCACCTGTAGCAATAATGACATTTGCTTTCTTATATGCTCTCTGTCCCAGTCAGGAACCGGTCCAGCTCCCTCTTGAACCATGCAGAGTGTCAGCACCCACCACATCAGGCAGCAATGTATTCTATAAACTCATGATTCTCTAAGAAAAGCAGAACCAACCTAACATCTAGTGTATTCCTACACTTTTCATAGCTTAAACTCATACTGCCTGGTCTTCCTCAATCTGTTAAACTGGAATAACCTATCAATAGGGATACGATGCAGACTTTTATTTTAATTACACTATATTCAACTATTAAGTCATCTCTAAATCTATGCTGCTCTCAAGTAAATAGACCAAAGTCCTTGAGCCTAGTTAAGTAACTGAGGTTCTTTAAACGAGGAATCATCCTTGTAGCTCTCTCTGGACTTTTTTCAAGGCTAGTGGGGGGACTAAACCAGGCACAATACTCAAGATGCAGCCTGACCCATGATCTGTATAATGCCAAAATGGTCTCCTTTGATTTGTACTGAAAGCGTCTATTGATACAACCCAATAGCTTGCTATCTTTAGCTGCAGCTTCTCGACATTGGTTATGAACCTTCAGTCATCTATGCACAATGACACCAAGATCTTTTTCTCTCTTGATCTGTATCAGTATTCTTCCCTGCAAATGATACATGTATTCTGTGTTGGCCCTACCAACGTGCATGGCACTGCATTTATCTAAGTTAAACACCATTTGCCAGTGTGTGACCCACTCTCCCAGAACTTCTAAACCTCAATGAATTTGATTGCAATCGTCCACCGTCTTAATGCTTGGTGTCCTCTCCAAACTTACTTAACATATTCCCAAAACCACTGTCCAGGCCATTAATAAAGACAGTGAAGAGTAGCCGGCCTAGGATCAATCCCAAGGGGCACCACTGGTAACGTGTCTCCAAGCTGAACCACATCCATAACCTACAACCTTTGACTGTGGGATTGGAGCAAATTCCGAATCCAGCATTTCAAATTTCTACTAATACCACAAGTTTCCATCTTGTGAAGTAACCTAGTAAGAAATACCTTATCAAAGGCTTTCTGAAAGTGTAGGCAGACAATATCTACTGGATTTCCCTCATGCACTAACATTTGACTTCCTTAAAGAACTCTATCCTATTGGTTAGGCATGACCTATTTCTAAAGAAGCCATGTTATGAATTTCTAATGGACCCTTCTTTTTCCCAGTGATAATAAAGGGTATCTCTTATGAACCCTTCCAACATCATCCTAATAACAGATGTCAGGCTGATAGACCCTGGCTCTGATTTTTTTTTTTGCCCCTTTGTTTGAAAATAGGAGTTACATGAGCTATCTTCTGGTCTAAGAGCAGTATCCCTGACTCTATTGCACTATTGAAGATACAGGCAAGGCCACTATTGAACAAATTATTAAGCTGCTTTATTTCACACTGAGTGAATATGATTAGATTTACTTATTTCAATCAATACAACTCATCTTTGTGCAATAATATAAAATATTGAATAAACTGTACTTCCCCACATCAGCATTCGCCATTACCAGTCACTTCCAACCTACATCCTCAACTCTTCCAATGGCATCCATCATTTTAACACTTTCCAGTTTTCTGGCCCTGACCATCTCCTTCTCACCATGGATGTCCAGTCCCTCTACACCTCTGTCCCCCACCAGGATGACCTTACAGTCCTCTGCTTCTTCCTTGAACAGAGGCCCAACCAATCCCCAACCACCTCCATCCTTCTCACCTGGCTGAACATGTTCTTACTGTTACAGCCAAGGTGAGGAGTGGGTCACAGTCACCCCTCTTGCCCTTCCTCTTATTTGACTGTAACAGAGTTTATTTTTAAATGGTGGTTGTGTTTACCACCTTTTTTAAAATTCATTCATGGGATGTAGGCGTCACTGGCCAGGCCAGCATTTATTGCCCATCCTTAATTGCCCTTGAGAAGGTGGTGGTGAGCTGCCTTCTTCAACCGCTGCAGTCCATGTGGGGTAGGTATACCCACAGTGCTGTTAGGAAGGGAGTTCCAGGATTTTGACCTAGCGACAGTGAAGGAACGGCGATATAGTTCCAAGTCAGGATGGTGTGTGACTTGGAGGGGAACTTGCAGGTGGTGGTGTTCCCATGCATTTGCTGCCATTGTCCTTCTGGTTGGTAGAGATTGTGGGTTTGGAAGATGCTGTCTAAGCATCCAAGGAGCCTTGGTGCAGTGCTGCAGTGCATCTTGTAGATGGTACACACTGCAGCCACTGTGCGTCGGTGATGGAGGGAGTGAATGTTTGTGGATGGTGTGCCAATCAAGTGGGCTGCTTTGTCCTGGATGGTGTCGAGCTTCTTGAGTGTTGTTGGAGCTGCACTCATACAGGCAAGTGGAGAGTATTCCATCACAGTCCTGACTTGTGCCATGTAGATGGTGGACAGGCTTTGGGGAGTCAGGAGGTGAGTTACTCGCCGCAGGATTCCTAGCCTCTGACCTGCTCTTGTAGCCACGGTATTTATATGGCTACTCCAGTTCAGTTTCTGGTCAATAGTAGCCTCTAGGATGTTGATAGTGGGGGATTCAGTGATGGTAATGCCGTTGAATATCAAGGGGAGATGGTTAGATTCTCTCTTGTTGGAGATGGTCATTGCCTGGCACTTGTGTGGCGCGAATGTTACTAGCCACTTATCAGCCCAAGCCTGGATATTGCCCAGGTCGTGCTGCATTTCTACACGGACTGCTTCAGTATCTGAGGAGTCACGAATGGTGCTGAACATTGTGCAATCATCAGGGAACATCCCCACTTCTGACCATATGATTGAAGGAAGTTCATTGATGATGCAGCTGAAGATGGTTGGGCCTTGGACACTACCCTGAGGAACTCCTGCAGTGATGTCCTGGAGCTCAGATGATTGACCTGCAACAACCACAACCATCTTCCTTTGCGCTAGGTATGACTCCAGCCAACGGATGGTTTTCCCCCTGATTCCCATTGACCTCAGTTTTGCTTGGGCTCCTTGATGCCATACTCGGTCAAATGCTGTCTTGATGTCAAGGGCAGTCACTCTCATCTCACCTCTTGAGTTCAGCTCTTTTGTCCATGTTTGAACGAAGGTTGTAATGAGGTCAGGAGCTGAGTGGCCCTGGCGGAACCCAAACTGCGCATCACTGAGCAGGTTATTGCTAAGCAAGTGCCTCTTGATGGCACTGTTGATGACACCTTCCATCATTTTACTGATGATTGAGAGTAGACTGATGGGGCGGTAATTGGCCAGGTTGGACTTGTCCTGCTTTTTGTGTACAGGACGTACCTGGGCAATTTTCCACATTGCCGGGTAGATGCCAGTGTTGTAGCTGTACTGCAACAGCTTGGCTAGGGACACGGCAAGTTCTGGAGCACAGGTCTTCAGTACTACTGCCGGAATATTGTCAGGGCCCATAGCCTTTGCAGTATCCAGTGCCTTCAATCGTTTCTCAATATCAGGTGAATTGAATTGGCTGAAGTCTGGCATCTGTGAAGCTGGGGACTTCAGGAGGAGGCCGAGATGGATTATCAACTCAACTGTTCTGGCTGAAGATTGTTGCAAATGCTTCAGCCTTATCTTTCGCACTGATGCGCTGGGCTCCCCCATCATTGAGGATGGGGATATTTGTGGAGCCACCTCCTCCAGTTAGTTGTTTAATTGTCCATCACCATTCACGGCTGGATGTGGCAGGACTGCAGAGCTTAGATCTGATCCGTTCGTTATGGGATCGCTTAGCCACGTCTATCGCATGCTGCTTATGCAGTTTGGCACGCAGATAGTCCTGTGTTGTAGCTTCACCAGGTTGACACCACATTTTGAGGTATGCCTGGTGCTGCTCCTGGCATGCCCTCCTGCACTCTTCATTGAACCAGGGTTGGTCTCCTGGCTTGATGGTAATTTAGTTTAGTTTAGTTAATTTAGAGATACAGCACTGAAACAGGCCCTTCGGCCCACCGAGTCTGTAGTAGAGTGGGGGATATGCTGGGCCATGAGGTTACAGATAGTGGCTGAGTACAATTCTGCTGCTGCTGATGGCCCACAGCGCCTCATGGATGCCCAGTTTTGCATTGCTAGATCTGTTCAAAATCTATCCCATTTAGCACGGTGGTAGTGCCACACAACACAATGGAGGGTATCCTCAATGTGAAGGCGGGACTTCGTCTCCACAACGACTGTGCGGTGGTCACTCCTACCAATACTGTCCTGGACAGATGCAGCTGCGGCAGGCAGATTGGTGAGGACGAGGTCAAGTATATTTTTCCCTCTTGTTTGTTCCCTCAACACCTGCCGCAGACCCAGTCTAGCAGATATGTCCTTTAGGATAAAAGCAAAATACTGCGGATGCTGGAAATCTGAAATAAAAACAAGAAATGCTGGAACCACTCAGCAGGTCTGGCAGCATTTGTGGAAAGAGAAGCAGAGTTAACATTTCGGGTCAGTACCCTTCTTCGGGTCCGAATGAGGTGATATTATTTCTAATCAGTAAGAATACTCCACCCCCTCTGCCATTTTCCCTGTCCCTCCTGTAAACTTTATAACCAGGTACATTTAGTTCCCAGTCCCAACCATCCTGCAGCCACGTCTCCGCAATGGCCACCACCGAAGAAGGGTACTGACCCGAAACGTTAACTCTGCTTCTCTTTCCACAGATGCTGCCAGACCTGCTGAGTGGTTCCAGCATTTCTTGTTTTTATTATGTCCTTTAGGACTCGGCCAGCTCGGTCATTAGTGGTGCTACTGAGCCACTCTTGGTAATGGACATTGAAGTCCCCCACCCAGAGTACACTCTGTGCCCTTGCCACCTCAGTGCTTCCTCAAAGTGCTGTTCAACATGGAGGAGTACTGACTCATTAGCTGAGGGAGGGCGGTAGGTAGTAATCAGCAGGAGGTTTCCTTGTCCATGTTTGATCTGATGCCATGAGACTTCATGGGGTCCAACGTCGATGTTGAGGACTCCCAGGGCAACTCCCTCCCTACTTAATCCCACTGTGCCGCCACCTCTGGTGGATCTGTCCTGCCGGTGGGACAGGACATACCCGGGGATGGTGATGGCAGTGTCTGGGACGTTGTCTCTCAGGAATGATGCCGTGAGTATGACTATGTCAGGCTCTTGTTTGACTAGTCTGTGGGACAGCTCTCTTAACTTTGGCACAAGCCCCCAGATGTTAGTAAGGAGGACTTTGCAGGGTCAACAGGGCTGGGTTTGCTGTTGTTGTTTCCGGTGCCGAGGTCGATGTCGGGTGGTCCATCCGGTTTCATTCCTTTTTTTTGACTTCGTAGCGGTTAGATACAACTGAGTGGCTTGCTAGGCCATTTCAGAGGGCATGTAAAAGTCAACCACATTGCTGTGGGTCTGGAGTCACATGTAGGCCAGACCAGGTAAGGACGGCAGATTTCCTTCCGTAAAGGACTTTAGTGAGTGTTTTACCTTTTACCTTTAATGTGATCGTGAAAGAAGCAATCGGACAGGTTTTCTTGAGTTTAAACAAAAAAAAGGTAGGTTTATTTTACTCAACAAGCTAAACCCGATGTAAAATAATAAAGAAAATGCTACACATTCACACACAGATTCACATGAGAATCACACACACACACATACAAATAGATTACAAAGTGGAAAGTAGATTATTTGGTTGGATTAAAGTCCAGAATATATAAAAGTTAAATGCACAGTGTGAGGTTGGATGATTTGGTGGTCTTCTGGCTAGAGTTGTATTCTTGAAGTCTTTGACTGGTCAAAGTGCACATTGTGGTTGGCCCGCTTTGCTAAGGGTGTATTTTGGTGGCAGAATTGTAGGTGGCTCTCTTCTGGTCTCTGTCTGTAGCAGTCAGTAGGCTTGGAGGGTCCGCAGTTGCAGACGGTTTGCAAATTATATGTTTTCTGGTGAGAAGGAAAAGAAAGAAAGGGAGGCATGCAGCCTTCTCTACTGCTGCACACTCAGTTACTGCTTGTCTCTTGTCTGTGTCACAAAACTCCCAGTTTTGTCAGAGAGGGACAGACGGTTTCATGACTGCCTCAAGCTATTCTCTGGAACCTTCTAATGAGATACAAGATTCAGAATTGGCTCCACAAGCCCCAGGATGCCAATATTTACACTTGGAGGGGTTTGCTCTTTCAAAGTCAAGGTGTCAGGATTGCCTTGACTGCTGTGCTAATGAAGCAATCCTAGGTAATTCAATTACTTAGAGCAAGACATCGTCCTGGGTCCAGGCCTTCTCAGATTTCTGGCTCCGATTGGGCCTTGGAGTGTGCAAAGGTCTTTCAGATGCAAATTGCGGTGGCCATCTTGGCTGCCAGTTTTTTAAAAGTTAACTGTAGGATTTTCTCCCTTAAAAGTCTAATGTAAGTTTCCAACTGATGTTTTTCTCATATGGCATATCGCGTTTTCTTCACACCTCTGCACCATGTGGAATGAAACATGAAAATAGGGGCATTTTTTTAGTTGTGGAAAAGAAAAAAGGAAGAAAACACACATTTATTCTCAATACTCACTCCTCGAATTCACTCCTTAATCTTAGATTTGCTGCTGCTGTCTTTGTCAGCTATGCTGATTTAATAATTTTTTGGAGTTTTGCCGGGATATTTATGTGTCGTCAAATGGGATTAGAGTTTCTCTAGTATCACTTTGTAATATCCTGGAGATGTGCATCTCAACAGACATGTGGTTGTTGGCGAAGCTTGGGGTCTGCAAATTTCCATTATTGCTGAAAGCATGTTCTGCTGTATGTACAAGCTTTAACCATTCAACTGCTGTTTTTGCAACACGTGGCTTTAACCATTCAGGTTCCAATACATTGATAATTTTTCTCCCTACAGTGGCAGTGGGTAATAAATTGTTTTTTAGTCCCTGTGAGGTGTATGAGTTTTCTTCTGGGGCTTGTCCTTGCTGAATTCTGAATTAAAATTGTTGGGTTGATCAGCTTTGGGTATGGGACCTGATGATTGGATTCTTCGTTGGGTAGATCCTGTTTACTGTAGGGCATTTTTGTTTCCCTTTTCCCTTTACTGTGGGGATGGTCTCTTTGCTAATCTGCCCCATGTCCTCTGGGACATTCCATAGAACCATAGAAAAATTACGACACAGAAGGAGGCCATTCAGCCCGTCGTGTCTGTGCTGGCTGAAAAAACTAGCCGCCCAATCTAATCCCACCTTCCAGCACCTGGCCCAATGCCTTGCAGGTTACAGCACTTCAGGTGCATGTCCAGGTACCTTTTAAAAGAATTGAGGGGTTCTGCCTCCACCATCATTCCTGACAGTGAATTCCAGACACCCACCATCCTCTGGTTGAAAAAGTATTTACTCATGTCCCCTCTAATCCTTCTACCAATCAACTTAAATCTGTGCCCCCTGGTAATTGACCTCTCTGCTAGGGGAAACAGGTCCTTCCTGTCTACTCTATCTAGGCCCCTCATAAATGCACGGAGTGTAAGAAATAAACTAGATGAACTGCAGGTGCAAATTCAAATGGAAAATTATGATGTGGTGGCCATTGCGGAGACGTGGCTGCAGGATGGTTGGGACTGGGAACTAAATATACCTGGTTATAAAGTTTACAGGAGGGACAGGGAAAATGGCAAAGGGGGTGGAGTATTCTGACTGATTAGAAATAATATCACCTCATTGGTGAGGGAGGATATAATGAGGGGAAAGCATCCAGTGAAGACCTTATGGGTGGAATTGAAGAACAGAAAAGGATCTAAAACTGTAATGGGTGTTGCGTATAGACCCCCTGGTAGCAGTTATGAGGTGTTCGATTGCATACATGCACAAATTAGGCAAGTGTGTAACAAAGGCAGAGTAGTATTAATGGAGGATTTTAACTTACACATAGATTGGGAGAGGCAGACTAGCACCTGTCAGAAAGGTAGTGAATTTCTGGAATGTGTCCGGGATAGTTTCCTACAGCAATATGTCCTAGATGTAACAAGGGGACAGGCAATGTTAGATTTAGTTATGAGTAATAAGCCAAATTTAATTAGTAGCCTAACTGCGTGAACATTTATCAAATAGTGATCACAACATGATTGAATTCAAGGTAGCGTTTGAAAGTGAAAAGAATGAATCAGCTACTAGAATTTTAGGCTTGGGTAAGGCTGACTTTACTGGGATGAGACAGAGACTGTCCACAGTAAACTGGGTAGATCTGTTAATGGGTCAAACGACTGAAGAACAGTGGAGAATATTTAAAGAAACATTTAACAAAATACAGAGTGAGTATATACCCCTGAGAGGAAAAAGTTCCACTTCACAGAAAAAACAGCCATGGACAACTAAAGAGATTAGGGATAGCATAAAACAAAAAGAAAGGGCTTACAAAAATGCAACACAGATCCAGCCAAATGGGATCAATACAAAGACCAGCAAAGGGTCACAAAACAGCTTATAAGAGCTACTAAAAGAGATTATGAAAGGAAACTTACAAGAGACATCAAAATCAATAAGAAGAAATTTTATAGTTACATAAAGGAAAAATGGGTGGTCAAGAGCAATGTAGGCCCACTAAAAGCTGAAACTAGAGATATTGTCATTGATAATGGGCAAATGGCAGACATGTTGAACAATTACTTTGCCTCAGTATTTACAGTTGAAAAGGAAGATAACTTGCCAGAAGTCCCGAAAAAATTAATAGCCGATAGGCAACAGGGACTTAATACAATTAATTTAAGTAAATCATCAGTAACAAGGAAATTAATGGAACTAAAGAGTGAGAAATCCCCAGGCCCTGACGGTGTCCATCCAAGGGTGTTAAAGGAAGTAGGCGAGCACATTGTAGATGCCCTAACTATAGTCTTTCAGAGTTCCCTAGATTCAGGAGTGGTCCCTCAGGATTGGAAAGTTGCACATGTCACTCCACTTTTTAAGAAGGGTGAAAGGGGGAACCAAGGAAATTACAGGCCAGTTAACCTGACATCTGTGGTGGGCAAGTTGCTGGAGTCTGTAATCAAGGATAGGGTGACTGAACACCTAGAAAAATTTCAGTTAATCAGGGACAGCCAGCATGGATTCATGACGGGAAGGTCATGCCTGACAAATCTCATTGAATTTTTTGAAGAGGTGACTAAGGTAGTGGACAGGGGAGTGTCCATGGATGTTATTTATATGGACTTCCAGAAGGCATTTGATAAAGTCCCACATAAGAGACTGTTAACTTAGGTAGAAGGCCATGGAGTTGAGGGCAAATTATTGACATGGTTAGGAATTTGGTTGAGTGGTAGGCGACAGAGAGTGGGGATAATGGGTAAGTACTCCGATTGGCAGGATGTGACTAGTGATGTCCCACAGGGATCTGTGTTGGGGCCTCAATTATTCACATTATTTATTAATGACTTGGATGATGGCGTAGTAAGTCATATATCCAAATTTGCTGATGATACAAAGTTAGGCAGCATTGTAGACAGTCTAGATGATAGCATAAAATTGCAAAGAGATATTGACAGACGTGGTGAATGGGCAAAACTGTGGCAGATGGATTTCAATGCGGGTAAGTGTGAGTTTATCCATTTTGGACCTAAAAAGGATAGAGCAGGGTACTTTCTAAATGGGAAGAGGTTAAGTACAATCGATGTCCAAAGAGACTTGGGGGTTCAGGTGCATAGATCTTTAAAATGCCACGAGCAAGTGCAGAAAATAATCAAAAAGGCTAATGGAATGCTGGCCTTTATATTCAGAGGATTGGAGTATAAAGACACAGAGATTATGTTGCAGCTGTACAAAATCCTGGTTAGACCCCACTTGGAGTACTGTGAGCAGTTCTGGGCACCACACCTTAGGAAGGATATATTGGCTTTGGAGGGAGTGCAATGTAGGTTTACAAGAATGATACCTGGACTACAGGGGTTAAGTTACGAGGAGAGATTACACAAATTAGGCCTGTTTTCACTAGAATTTAGAAGGTTAAGGGGTGATCTGATTGAAGTCTTCAAGATATTAACAGGAAAAGACAGGCTAGATAAAGATAAACTATTTCCACTGGTTGGAGATTCTAAAACTAGGGGGCATAGTCTAAAAATTAGGACCAGACCATTCAGGAGAGATGTTAGGAAACACTTCTTCACACAAAGGGTGGTAGAGGTTTGGAACTCTCTCCCACAAACAGAAGTTGAAGCTAGAACAGTTGTTAATTTTAAATCTGAGATAGATTTTTGTTAAGCAAAGATATTAAGGGATATGGGCCAAAGGCATGTATATGGAGTTAGGCCGCAGATCTGCCATAATCTCATTGAATGGTGGGACAGGCTCGAGGGGCTGAAAGGCCTACTCCTGTTCCTATCTTCCTATGTTCCTATGTCCTATGTTCCTATGACTTTCAGCAGTGAAAAGTGTGTGAGGGTGAGGTGGAGCATATGAATGTTAGACATGAGTCCTGATTGCTAGAGATTGCCGATGGGTCAGTGATGGGGGTGTGGTGCATTGAGCAGTGTGTGAGGTTGGTGGTCACCGGCCTTGACCACTTGTCTGAGGGCATTGAACCTTTTCCAGCACTGAATCCAGGTCCTCAGGGGCCAGACGCCTAGCAATGACCTCTGCTCCTATTGCCTTTGTAGAGTATGTCTGGAAGGTCTCCTGGTCCCCTGCAGAAAGATTACCTCTCTCCCCCTTTTCACCTCCTGCACTAAGGCCTCCAGCACTGCATCTAAGAACCTGGGAGCCCTTCCTCTAGCCTGCTTCTCCATTGCTCTTGTTTCTTCATGCTGAGAAAGTCTTTCCCATCCACTTCCACTCCCTGCTGCAGCCAGAATGCACTTCCCCTTTAAGAGGTGCACGCTGGTTTTGATGAGTGGGAGCCTGGGCCCCCTGCTAAGCGTACAGCTACTCAGCAGAATGCTTAGTGCTGGGCTGCACACCCCAATCATAGAAACATAGAAACATAGAAAATAGGAGCAGGAGTAGGCCATTCGGCCCCTCCAGCCTGCTCCACCATTCATTATGATCATGGCTGATCATCCAACTCAGTAACCTGTTCCCGCTTTCGCCCCATACCCTTTGATCCCTTTAGACCCAAGTGCTATATCTAACTCCTTTTTGAAAACGTACAATGTTTTGGCCTCAATTGCTTTCTGTGGTAGCGAATTTCACAGGCTCAGCACTCTCTGGGTGAAGAAATTTCTCCTCATCTCAGTCCTGAAAGGTTTACCCCATATCCTTAGACTATGACTCCCCCACCATCAGGAACATCCTTCCTGCATCTACCCTGTCAAGTTCTGTTAGAATTTTATAGGTTTCTATGAGATCCCCCCTCACACTTCTGAACTCCAGCAAATATAATCCTAACCGACTCAATCTCTCCTCATACGCCAGTCCCGCCATCCCAGGAATCAGTCTGGTAAACCTTTGCTGCACTTCCTCTATAGCAAGAACATCCTTCCTCAGATAAGGAGACCAAAACTGCACACAATAGTCCAGGTGTGACCTCACCAAGGCCCTGTATAATTGCAGCAAGACATCCCTGCGCCTGTACTCGAATCCACTTGCTATGAAGGCCAACATGCCATTTGCCTGTTTTGCCTTTTTCCTCATGGAGATGAGCAAGCAACACAAAGTTTGTGTGCTGCCTGCTTCACCTCCAACAGGCATGGGGTAATCGCACAGTGCGATCCCCATACCTGCTAACGGGCCTTATCCAATTTGTAGCTATAAATGTTTGCATCCCTTTATAAAGAGTCATAAACTCATTACCCATTACATTGATTGTTGTCACTTTTTAAAACTCTTTTGAATATTATGACAAATGATAAAACCATTAATAGACAACACAATTTCCCACCCACCACCCTTTCACAAAATGACGACCAAAAAAATCACTTTATTTTGAAATCAGGCAACAAAGAATCTTATTTTTAATTACACCTATGAACAGTGTAGGGATTTGAAGGCAGACAATTAATTACTTCTGCGGGTCCAATTTTTTGTATCCAATAATTCAGGAAAGCTCCAAGGCTCCATATACCAATCTTGTCTTGAGATTTTTCATTATTATTACCTAGCATGTCTAATTAAATCAACTCCATTCAACAAATGATCCATCTGAAGAAAAACACATTGAGGAATTTTAGTGTGATAATGCAACCAGACATAATCCCATTTGGAGATAGTAATTAGGTGACTGACAGATTTACTTGGATAGAGTCAAAGTCATTGTTGAGTAATGGAGCATGAGGAGTTTCTAATCTATAGGGATTCGCCAAGGGCAAGGTCATTGCATTGTAAAAGCTTTCTTTCTTTCTTCACTCGAGATCGATCTGCTCAAACTTTGCCATGGCATTCCTAAACATGTGAGATGTACCGAGTATGATGTGTTTCAAACCTTTTGATTTTGAAGGTCACAGTTGAAACTTAAGGGCCATGAAATTGGGTTCCATAGCCCTGCTGCTGGCACTAAGGATACCCTGAAGTAAGAAAATGGCGTGCGATGCACCTTCGGCAGAGTCAGTGTGGCGCCCTATGTTGGGAAGGGCACTAGCGTGGGAATGCCATGTGTGCACTGGAAGCATCGGGAGTGGTCAATTATGATGTCAATCAGTCGTTCCAGCTAGTTTGACACATGTTCTGGAAACTTGGACCACGCAGGTCCAGTGTACACATGTGCTAATCACAGTCAGCTGAACATGCCCTCAGA
Source organism: Heterodontus francisci (assembly GCF_036365525.1). Lineage (NCBI taxonomy): Eukaryota > Metazoa > Chordata > Chondrichthyes > Heterodontiformes > Heterodontidae > Heterodontus > Heterodontus francisci. The sequence goes on along the minus strand of NC_090378.1, from coordinate 78,191,328 downwards.
TGCACAAGGGCCCTCTCACTAGTGTTATTTAAAGAGTCAGCCATCCAACTTGCAAATGAGGTGTTTTTGACTTACTTCTGCTGTAGCAAAGTTTGTGGAAGTACTGTGGAGTGTTTTTGGAGGTGTTGTGGTCAGTTGGTGCATTCATTTAGGGAGAGCAGAGGATTTTGTCACCTATCCACACCAAGTTTGCAAGAGGTATGGGGGCTATGCCTCTGGATCATAGAGTCATAGAGCTGTACAGCACAGAAGCAGGCCCTTCGGCCCATCGTGTCTTTGCCAGCCATCAAGCACCTATCTATTCTAATCCCATTTTTCAGCACTTGGCCCATAGCCTTGTATGCTATGGCGTTTCAAGTGCTCATCTAAATACTTCTTAAATGTTGTGAGGGTTCCTGCCTCTACCACTTCTTCAGACAGTGTGTTCCAGATTCCAACCACCCTCTGGGCGAAAAAAGTTTTCCTGTCACATGATCGAGAAATCCAGCAGAGGCTGCAGAGAGGGGAAGCTCTGTGAAGAGTGTGGAGGAGGAAGGATCATTACTGAAGGCTGCACCCACCATGGATTGTCAGGCAGTGCTTCTTCTTCTTCCACCTTACCCAGGAGCAATGCTTGAGGCACCTGGGATTCAACAAGAGGTGTTCACAGAACTGTGCCATCTCCTTCAACAGGACCTGCAGCCTCACACTCGGGTGCATGAAGATGGTGCTGTCAGTGGCTGTCAAGGTCACCATGGCCCTCAATTTCTACACCTAAGGGAAGAGGTGATGTAACAAACATCTCCCAGTACGCTGCCCATTGCTGCATCCAGGAAGTGATGGCGGCCCCATAAGTGAAGAGAAGCGAATTCATCATTTTCTCTCTAAGCAGACAGAAGGAGGATGAGCGGGCATGTGGCTTTGTCAAGATAGCGAATTCCCAATGCTGCAGGGAGCCATCGACTGCACGCACATTGCTCTGCATGTCCCTGTATCAACAGAGAGAGGTACAGGAACTATAGGGATGACCACTCTTTTTAATGTACAGTTACTGTGTGACCATGCACAAGCCATCATGTTAGTGATGCCCACTATCCTGGCAGCAGCCATGATGCCTTCATCCTGAGGCAGTCTGCTGTTTCCACCATTTTCGAGCAACCAAGAAGAACCAGAGGGTGGCTGCCTGGTAACGAGGGAGACCTCCTGTACAGATGGCTGATGAATGCCATCCACCACCTGACTACTTGAGGACAACAGGCATACAATGAAAGACATGCAGCCACCAGAAACCAGAATAGACCATTGGTGTGCTTAAGCAATGGTTCCACTGCCTGGACTGCTCAGGGGGAGCCAACAGTACTCTCCAAAGTGTGTATCAAACTTTGTGGTAGCCTGCTGCCCCCCCCATTACATTGCTATCATGAGGGTGCAGCCATTGCCACCAGCCATCCGGAGGCCACCCCAGGAGGAGGAGGCAAGGAGGAGGCATCCGGGATTCCTTTACTCTGGACGGGCTGTCCAGAGAGGCTATACAAACTCAGTTTTCCTCAGGATATCATTCCTTCACCACCATGGCTCCACTATTCCCCATTTTCCCATCCTTCAGGGATGCCCCATCACAGCATCCTCTTCGTCAAGATCCTGCTATAAAATACAAAAAAAAACTTTCCATAATATCTTTATCCAGCAACATATCCAATTAAATAAACATTAATGAGCTATTCACCCTTGTGCATTCCCTTAGTGCCTATTTTGCAGGTGCTAGTGCTACCCCAGTAGCTGCAGCATGGCTGGTGCAAGGCTGCTGACTTCTACTGGAAGACACTGCGGATGGCCTTGCAGGATGACCTTGAGCAGCTCTGGCCCTAGAAGGCCTGGCTTCAGACTGCATCATCTCAGCATGGGTGGAAGCAGCCTGGGCTGACTGCCTGAGAGGTTTCAGAAAGGGCACTGGCTGAATGGCAGCAGTGGGAGCTCAAATGCTGTCATCCTGAGAGAGGACAGTAGGTTTGTGCTCCGTACTGCCACATACACTTCCCTGGGGCAGCATCTCAGCAATTCTAGTAATCTACTGAATCAAAGATTGTTGGATTGCTGTCTAAGCCTGCATGCCCCTTTGAGATCCCCAGCCATGATGACAGCTGTCTGAGCCTGCATGGAAGTAAGTCTGGATCTCATGTCCTCCCTTTGAATTTCCAGTGCAGCACTCAGATGTTGGGTGGCTTCTGCCAGCAGTGGAAGCAGATACAGCAGTCACCAGATGTTGCATCACGGCAGTGTCTGCAAGTGCAGTCATGGAGTTGGCCACTACCTCCACGCTGGAAAGAATGGGCTGCAAGCTCCTTGGCTACGGGTCAGGTGCTGGAAAATGGGATTAGAATAGGTAGGTGCTTGATGGCCGGCACAGACACGATGGGCTGAAGGGCCTGTTTCTGTGCTGTATGATTCTATGACTCTAAGCTCTTCGTGATGCCCTGTGCTACATTGGAGCTGGACTCCTCCACGCTTCTTGACAGTGACAGGAGGCAGTCTGGCAGCCCTACCAAAATGCACCAAGCATCTCTGTGTTCATCAGCGTCATTCTATAGGCCACCTATAGTCCTCATCTGAGTCTGCTGCAGCAGAACTCGTGTGCGACCTCGTCCTCTGGGGAATTGGCATGTGAGCTATCCTTTATTCCTGGCCTGACTGCATCCCACTCATGATCGGTGATTCACCACGTGCAGATCCCAACTCTACACTATCCTCTAAAGTTTGAGCAGTGCCAGTATATGGTCTGGTGGCTGCAAGTGTCAGATCAAGTGTAGGTGTTTCTTCATCAATGCCATGGTGTTGCTCTTGCCTTTACTCCTGCTGTGGCTGGAAAGGTGGCATTTCTTGGGTATCTGAAAGCAGAAAATCATAAGTGGAGGGTTGGATTGAGAGACGAGGTGTGGGGGGGTTGGAATCAAGACGTCCATTGTGAATACCATCAACAGTTTTCACCTCATTCCAGATAGCAAGATGAGGGTTAGGCAGGATTTGAGAAGGGGCATAAGGCAGGAACATACCATCATCCTCAATGTTCTTGGTGATGCCGGATGCAACGGGTTCTGCCACAGCCGGCTCCATGATGTGGAGCACCATCTTCTCTGTAGTGCTTAGCTGATAGAGGCGTACCCGTTCCCCATCTGTTGTGCTCTGCTCCCTTCTAATCTGTGCAATCTTGTCCTGCCAGAGCGAGGTAAGAATGTTGGTGTTCGTGTTGCACTGCATTTTGGGTGATATGCCTGTCATAGCTGAATAACTGGATGTATGTGGAGGTTGCGAGAGGTGGGTGTGAGGCTGGCATCATTGAAAGGTGTGTGAGGGTGAGGTGCAATATCTGAATGTTAGGCCTGAGTCCTGACTGCTGGGGACTGCTAATGGGTGAGTGATGGCATGGTACATACAACAACATGAGAGATTGGTGGTGTGGTGAGTAGGAGATATCATATGAAGATCATTCACTGACCTTGATCACACACGTGTGGCATTACACTTTTTTCGGCACTGCTGTCATGTCCCTGAGGCCAGACTCCTTGCATTGACCTCCCTGGCTACCTGATCCCATCCCTTCTGAGGATTGTCCTTGAGGACCTCCTGTACCCCCAAGGAAACATGGCATCTCTCCTTTTGACCTCCATTACTAAGGACTCCTGTGCTGCAGCTTTGAACCTGGGAGTCCTCTTTCTTCTCTGGTGCTCCATTTGTTTTGTTTCTTTTTGCAGCCAATTGTATTACTGGCAGTGAGCAGCAGCTTCCTGTCAGTCAATGCAGCTCCCCTTTAAGAGGGGCAAACTGCCTTTAAGAGCTGGAGGTTAGCGAAACACATGCTAGCCTCACATGTTGTTAGTTCCCCTGTTGAACGTTCAGCCAGCCCACAGTGTGGGTTCCGCTTGGCTGAATACTGTAATCATGGAAATGAGGCTGCACAAAGTTTGCATGCTGCCTACCTCATTGGAACGGGCTTGGACAGATTGTGAATTGTGACCCCCACACCCGAAACCGGTTGCAGATGAATGTTTAGCTCAAGGATGTAATGAGTCCAATAAGTAACCCATTATAATAAGTGAATACTGATTGCTGAGACCCCTTGGTGCAACAAAGTGAATTTCGGGCAGGTTCACAGAAGGGCTGCATCAGTTTACATGACGCCAATTCCACTGGCTAATTTCAGGGCTTATGCAACAGGATGGTAGCCACTGAGTCTACTCTAGTTCAGTAATAATCAGAGAAAGCAAGTTCCTTTCAGCTAATTTTAACTTCAGTAGGATTATGGTTGGTTGACAGGTGGTGCATAGTCATTGCCCGTGAAGTTGTTGCTGGCATAAGGCCTGAAACATTGTGGGGCCCAGGCTTTTGTTACAGGCCATTCAGTGAGGTCTCATGCTGAGCTCGTCAGCAAACAGTGTACGAGTGGAGGATGATGATCCTGAGGCTGGGGCAGGTTTACAGTGGGCTTTAATATTTTGTGTGTCCAGGAGGAGCACTTCTGCTCCTCATGGCCACACCAAAAAAAAACATATTCTGGGCCGGTTACTGAGGCATTCCTTATAAGTAAATTTTGTTTTGCACAATCGCGGCCTTCTGCAGCTCAAACTGTGCTCTCACCAACTGGTCAGCTATCGCTTCATGCTGGATTTGGGTGGGAGTTAAAATATCACTGGCCCTGTGCTACAGAGGGCCATACATTTTTCTGTCTGCCTTGCTCCCCGCCGCATGACTGCCACCAGGAGTTCTAATCTGTGCTTATGTGTGCAGAACAAATTTTTTGAAGCCATCATATTTTGGCCATTGCTTGGACTGTGGTTATGTTAGGTGTCCTGTGCTGTGCACTGCAGTGATTTCCATTTACAGTGGTAGTGATAATTAAGTGTATATTATTAACTACTATCGATCCTTACAAATGTAAACTGGATTGCTTTGCACCTGTTTTACATGTGTAAAATGGGCACCTAATAGTCTAATATTCCATGCTGGCCACCATATTGGTAAAGGCTATGCATTAAATCCATGGGCCACTGTAATCCACCATTCACCTCCCGGCGGATTGCCTCACTCTTCTTCCCAGACTCTTGTTATGACTTCAGACGGTGTCTGAGCTCCTGAGGCTGGTGCCTGCAGTTTTTCAGTAATAAGCAAGTGAGACTGGCCTCATTAGGCATGTGCAGCATGCACTATATTGAAATTGTGCCCAATCCGGCTGCAATACAGTTGCTAGGCCATAGTGTCCAAATACTTGTTTTAAAGTTTTGAAATGGATTTAAATCAAACTAACATAGGCCTGTTTTAAATTAGGAACATTAATTATTTGGCCATTTAATTTCAGATTTAAGCTGAAACCTGGTTCTCTATCTCTTCTTTCCTTAGCTATATGAGCTGCGGGGATCTTAAGTCTCACTGATGCTGCTCCACATTTGGCTAATAAAATTTGTACCTCTGCTAAACGGAGTAGGTCTCACATCTTGAAAACAGTGGGCTAGATTTTACAGAGCACCTGACGCGGGTTTTGTGGCGGGGGACGGAAAATGCCTCCGAGAGAGGGCCACCATGCACCCTGCGCCGGGCGGGGGGGGTGGGGGCCCGGCCCAATATTGTCGGTGGTGGCGAGTCATCGTGGCGGCACCCACCCGCCCCCCCCCCCCCACCACTTGGCAACAGGACTTCATTTGCATATTCAAATAAATGTAAATGAATGCATTAATTATTCTTACGCCCCCGCCTAATTTCCTGCTTTGATCTTCGGCCCAGTTGCCGACATTCCCATGCCTTCGGATCAGCGTCCAGGGAAATGAGGCAGGACACATGTGGGGAGGGGGGAGGAGGTAAGTTCCTTAGTGCGGGAAGAGGGGGGAACAGAGTCAAAGTAACATCATGGGTGTAGGGGTTGGTGGGAAGGGTTTGAAGTTGGGGGGGAAGGTCAGGTGGACAAGTTAAGTGTTTTGTGGGGGCGGGCAAGTAATAAATTTAATTGTTATTGGGGGTGGGAGAGGGGCAGAAGAAATGTCCATATTTATTTTTATTCCCTTGCGCTTTAAATATTTAAATTTAACTACGGCTCAAAGCCCTTTAAAAATGGCACCAGTGCCTGCACACAGGCAGCTGACGCCATTGCCAGGGACGTTCAGCCTGTCCCCTCCATGTGATCAAGGTGCAGCCCACCTCGGCTATTTAAATGAGCTACCACGCTTAGGATCATGGTGGCTCCGTGAAGTGCAGCTCGCCCCCTTCGCCTGTCACTGATCTCGACGGTGGGCTTATAAAATTCAGCCCATTATCTCTGGAAACAGTCAGACAGTTCTGATAGTTTTGTGATGGACTTCTAACCAACAAAGTGGCAAGATCAAATCCCAACCCTGGCTAACCCTCAAACTCAAGAATCCATGGTGACCTAACTGGTGCCAGATCTTTGTTTAAATTTTGAGACTCAGAATAATGTTGGTCCTGTTTAGCTGAGTGACAAATGCTCAAGGATAGACTCATTGGGCCCAATTTTAACTCTGTTCAAGTGGATGGGTTTTGAATGAGTTAAAATTTTCACCCATTGAATATATTACCCAAGCAGAACTTTTCTAGCTTGGGAGTAAATGTGGTGAATGTTAAAAATATAACTATTATTAACTTTAATTTTACTAAAAGCTTGGCATTATCTTTGAAATCTTTAGGAGAACTTTGTTCAAGGTTTTTATACAATCATTTAACAATAGTAGTAGGTTATCATTGATTAAACATTTTTCTTTTCTTTTGGCTTTTAGGAAAGATGATAAAGAAAGGGTCTGGTCTTAATGAGCTCTTACACATTGCAAATTCTGCCAGAGTGGTTAATGTCAAGGATCCAGAACCAGGACTCTGGACCATTAAGGTAAATCTTTACAAAAATGATAAGTATAAAGTTCTCTGAAGACACACAATATTCTATAGGATTCTGCCAATCTCCCATCTTAACTTCATCAAGAGATCAGCAGAATCCCCAAGGAAATAAGGGAACACAACAAAATGCTGGGTCTCTGCTGTTTCTGTGAGATTCCTTGTGGCCTTGTAATGGATGGAACTTCCATCAGCCCCTTACAGGGCAAATGACAGGCAAGATGTGGGCACTCCCTAAGCTAGGGAATTTTCAGATCTGACCCTGGATGGGGACCTGACATACAAGTGATGGCCAGTATACCTGTTCTCTCTCTTACAATGACAAGTTTGGTGAGGGGTGGAGGGGTTGTCCAAGCCTGCTATTTGATGGATTACCCACCTTGTCCAGGGGTTAGTATTGGAGGGCACTGGCAGGTGCAATCCTAATGCAATGGCTGTGCTCTCTGCTGTGAAAGCATTTCATTATTATGGGAAAATATGGGATTTGCATTTAAAGGCGTAACATCATCAAGGCTAATTTTGTGTGCCAAACAGAATATGATGTTGATAAGTTTGGATTTATGAGAGAGTTCAGCGTTAATTGGTGGTGACCCAGGTATATATAACCTGAATTGGGCTGTATTGATTTTGCCCACATAAAGTATGAATATATTTCCCATTGTGCATGCATGGCCAAAGTCTTTTCTAAGCACTTTATGTTATCTGTTTCTTCTTCCCTAGTCTAAGGTTTTTTTCCTGGGGATCAAGCGTGGGGACATTCTGGGGCCAATTTTTCTTTGGAGTTATTCTGGTTCACCAGCTTAACTCCTGTGCGTGGGGTGGAAAATTGTGTGGTCAGCCTTTGTACTGGCTTCCCCATTATCTGTGGCCACAAATGGAATTTCCCACCAGACGTGACATAGGGTCTCCACTATGCCATAGCAGCCCTGGACCTTAAATTCCATATACCATAAAACTCCTGGACCCTTAGAATTCCATGTGCTGCAGTGCTAGATCCCAGTAATGTAATGTACCATAACACTGCTGTACCTCAGAAGTGCTGTATGTTGGATCTCAGGAGCACCATGTGTCATAGCAATGCTGGATTCTAGGAATGCCACGTGTTTGTGGCATACATTGTTATTATGGCAGGTAGGAAGGAGCCAGGGTGGTGGGGGGAGGGGGGGGGTGAAATTAAAATCTACCCCAGAAAGTCAGATCCATCCCATCCTGTGAGCATCTCTGCATGAACAAGATGTTATAAGTGGAATAGCTTTAAATTTCTGTTTGTGTGCAAAGTTAGGGTATGTAGTCATTCTGTTGTGGCTGCCAGTCACCCTGCTGAATAACCAGGAACATGCTTGAACACAGCAGCAGCTGGAAAAGGTCCTGTAATGTAAATGGGATATTATTTTTGAAAGAAGTATTCCTTGTCTAAGAGTTTATAGATTCATTCTTCCTTATCCTGATTTGATAGTAAGCAGATAATTATGGTTTCAAAATATTGAGTCAATAGAGAGTTGTGTTACTTGCATTTTTGATGTTATGACAAAATAGAACACATAATTTCCTGAAACAAAGTAACACACAGCATGGTGCTAATTCATTAATGGAACCAGAATGTTAAGCTCTTCTTGTATTACTGTGGTGCCTTTGGCTCCCAATGCATGAGTGTCACGCAGACAGCAGAGAAACCAAAGTAAACTTGCCTGCTAAGATAAGGCCATTTGTCAACAAGAACCGTTTTTGACTCAGTCATCCTAGCCACCAGACTAGGTCAATTTGCTTAGTTTACTTTGGTTTTGCTGCCTTGGTGAACAAGAGCTGCATGCTGGGAAATGGCAGCATTATAATGCAATTTTAAAAAACCCTTTTTCTTCGTAAAAGAACAGGCTTCGTTCTAAGAAACCTGCAGATATTATTGCTGCACATTCATTACTGTAATGTTTGGCTTTACACAATTGGGTTACACAGTGGAAGTTAACAATCAAAGTTTGATGCTCTCATTCCCATTTTAGTGCCACAAGAAATTAAAAACTGTTTGAACTTCTGTGTACCCCAGTTGAAAATGTTGACCTCTCCATTTCGTTGGTTGGTTGGCATCCTTCCACCTATGAAACAAGAAGGACACACAGCAAACAATCCACTTAAGTTGGGTGTCTTCTCTTGGTGCACCTTTGTTGATGGCTGTGAAGGCCAATCCTTGAGAGGTAGGTTCTGCCACAAGTGCTGCTCGTGAAGCTGCCAAGTGACGATATCAGTTGTTGTTTTTGATGTTGGCACCTGTTGCCAAGCTGCTGTAGCAACTGGTCATCGTGGTAGTGCACACCAATCCACAGGATGTGTCGACATTTCCCTCTTTCGCCAGCGAGTGACTCCCAAGTGCGATAGTTGACATTTAGGGCTGACATGTCACACTTGCAAGCATCCATGAAGCGGAGCTTTGGGCATCCCGCTGGTTGTCTGGCCCAGGCTACGTCACCCTACAGAAGGTTCTTGGGTATGCGACCGTCTTCCATCCTGCAGACGTGTCCAATCCTCCAAATCCACCACTGTTTGATTAGTACCAACGCAGTTGGGAGCTCTGCCTTTGAGAGGACTGTCACGCTTGTGATTTTGTCCTGCCAGGATATACCCATAATGCGCCACAGACAGCGAAGATGGAAATTATTGAGCTCCTTTTCCTGGTCGTCCATGTTTCGTAGCCATACAGCAAGGGGGTGAGAACACGGGCCCTATAAACCATGAGCTTGGTCCGAAAGGTCAGCTTGGTGTTATTCCATGCGCGTTTTGCAAGTTGGCCAAAGATGGTAGCTGCTTTCCCTATGTGTGTATCGAGCTCTGGATCAAGGGACAGATTGTCTGTCACCGTTGCCCTAAGGTAGCAGAATTTGCTAACCACTTCCAGCGGGGTGTTATTTAGTGTGATCAGGGCGGTGACGCAACATCTTGTCCCATGACCACGGTTTTCGTGATACTTATAGTCAAGATGAACAATTTACAGACATTGGAGAGACAGTCCATGAGTCACTGTAGCTGAGTTTCTGCGTGAGCGACAAACACAGCATCATCAGCATCATCATCATCTTCTCCATGCTCCTGACCTTCACCTTCCCTGCAGATACGGAAGGAGTCTACTTGCACACGAGGTCAGATGGCAAGCTCTACAATCTATCAAGACTGAAAGCAAAGACAAAAGCACATCACATCTTGATCAGGGAACTCCTCTACACTGATGATGCTGTATTTCATCGGGGATGCGATATTGAGCATGCAATTCAGATTTAAATTCTACAACGTCTGGTGAAAATCTACGGCTGTTGACATTTTCAATTAATATAATTGGGACAACATAAATCAAACATAATTAATTTAATTCAGCTTTGAACTTAAATAGAATTCTTTCTTTTGGGCCTCCTTATCTCGAGAGACAATGGATACGCGCCTGGAGGTGGTCAGTGGTTTGTGAAGCAGCGCCTGGAGTGGCTATAAAGGCCAATTCTGGAGTGACAGGCTCTTCCACAGGTGCTGCAGAGAAATTTGTTTGTCGGGGCTGTTGCACAGTTGGCTCTCCCCTTGCGCCTCTGTCTTTTTTCCTGCCAACTACTAAGTCTCTTCGACTCGCCACAATTTAGCCCTGTCTTTATGGCTGCCCGCCAGCTCTGGCGAATGCTGGCAACTGACTCCCACGACTTGTGATCAATGTCACACGATTTCATGTCGCGTTTGCAGACGTCTTTATAGCGGAGACATGGACGGCCGGTGGGTCTGATACCAGTGGCGAGCTCGCTGTACAATGTGTCTTTGGGGATCCTGCCATCTTCCATGCGGCTCACATGGCCAAGCCATCTCAAGCGCCGCTGACTCAGTAGTGTGTATAAGCTGGGGGTGTTGGCCACTTCAAGGACTTCTGTGTTGGAGATATAGTCCTGCCACCTGATGCCAAGTATTCTCCGAAGGCAGCGAAGATGGAATGAATTGAGACGTCGCTCTTGGCTGGCTACGTTGTCCAGGCCTCGCTGCCATAGAGCAAGGTACTGAGGACACAGGCCTGATACACTCGGACTTTTGTGTTCCGTGTCAGTGCGCCATTTTACCACACTCTCTTGGCCAGTCTGGACATAGCAGTGGAAGCCTTACCCATGCGCTTGTTGATTTCTGCATCTAGAGACAGGTTACTGGTGATAGTTGAGCCTAGGTAGGTGAACTCTTGAACCACTTCCAGAGCGTGGTCGCCAATATTGATGGATGGAGCATTTCTGACGTCCTGCCCCATGATGTTCGTTTTCTTGAGGCTGATGGTTAGGCCAAATTCATTGCAGGCAGCCGCAAACCTGTCGATGAGACTCTGCAGGCACTCTTCAGTGTGAGATGTTAAAGCAGCATCGTCAGCAAAGAGGAGTTCTCTGATGAGGACTTTCCGTACTTTGGACTTCGCTCTTAGACGGGCAAGGTTGAATATAGCTGGAAAGGTTGGATATGACCTATTGTTTATGTGATATTGCAGCATCATTTACTTCAAATTCATTTATTTGAGAAATCACTTCTGCACTTCTTACATATAGGTGAGATTTTTAAAAAATCCTTTCTCTGAGTGAATTGTATTTTAATGACCTAAGACAGTTTCTAAAAGTTGTTATCTAGGAAATGTACAAGACTAGGTGGTTTTGCTATCCCCTATATCTATTTGCCTCTTTGTTGCTTTCATGTTACCTTTTCCTCCCCCCTCCCCCATAACCGTAGTTACCTCCTTGAAGTTTGTAACTAATTGCTGTTTGAGGCCAGTCAAATAACAAGATACAGACAATTATGTGCATTATGAGTGTGGAGAGATAAAAAGACCCTCCTGTAAGGGTAGAGGAAGACAGTCATAATGATAAGATGTGCTAGTACACTTCTGCTGAAAAGCATGTGATTTTTGCAGTTTTGCTCAACGGTGCTGCAAGGCATTTGCCAGACAGCGATAAAAGGGTTGTAACTGCACGTTTTCAGGGGAGGAGGTAGTTGGTGCCACCCTGCCTGGAAAGGTTAAGTGTGGGCCAGCATGTAATTAGTTTTGAGGAAACGCACTGTAGTGCAAGGACTCCTTAGAAACCAATGTAATCTTGCTGTACACAAAAATGGCACTCAAGAATGGTCAGGATAACCAAATGTGTAAATAGGTTTATGACAGATAATGGTTGAAAATGCTAAAGTGAAGATTCTGAATAGAGTAACCTCTTAGTAAACAGGGGCACTGAAAAACATGATGCTTCCATTTTAAAAATAATGGGGGTGAAAATGGCCTATGCCTACAGTGCGAAATGGGCTCCTCACGAATTGGCAGCCAATTTTTCACTGGTGCCAGTTCTTATTTTTCATTAACATGGAAAATATTGTCAAAATGTTAAATTTTCAAACCAAGTAGAAGCAATACTGAGACTAGGAAATGAGTCTCCAAAAACAGTCTGAACTATCGTTCTGTGAACTTCCATGGAAAGATGAGCACAGTGAAAAAATAGGCTGTCAATTAGCGACAAGCCTGTTTTGCACTGCTGGCGGAGACCAATTTCACTCCCGTGGAATGCACAAAGTTAACATGCAGGCGCAGCAGGCCATTAGGAAGGCAAATGGCATGTTGGCCTTAATTGCAAGGGGATTGGAGTACAGGAATAAAGAAGTCTTACTAAAATTGTACAGGGCTTTGGTGAGACCGCACCTGGAATACTGTGTGCAGTTTTGGTCTCCACATTTAAGAAAGGATGTACTTGCACTGGAGGCAGTGCAGCGAAGATTTACTAAATTGGTCCCTGGGATGAGGGGGTTGTCCTATAATGAGAGGCTGAGTAAATTGGGCCCATATTCTCTGGAGTTTAGAAGAATGAGGTGATTTAAATGAGACATAGAAGATTCTGAAAGGGCTTTATAGGTAGAAGCTGAGAGATTGTTCCCACTGGTCTGGGAATCTAGAACGCGGGGACACAGTCTCAGGATAAGGGGCCGTTCTGATGAAAGGTCACAGACCTGAAACCTTAACTCTGTTTCTCTCCCCACAGATGCTGCCAGACCTGCTGAGTATTTCCAGCACTTTCTGTTTTAATTACAGATGAAATACAATCTGCTTTCTGTATGGAGGTTTACTTCTCTCAAGACCAAAATAAGTTATTAAATCGTATCAGTAAAATAAGGGTTAAAAAGCTGCTACTTTGTTCCTGTATGTATTATAACCCTTTCTTGATTATATTCTTTTTAATGAGAATGTGAAATTCCTCCCCTTTCTCTCCCTGTATAGGCCTTGTCAGATCATTTGGTCAAGGGAGCTGTAATATATTTGAGTTTCAACATGGACAAAAGAGCTGAACTCAAGAGGTGAGGTGAGAGTGACTGACCTTGACATCAAGGCAGCATTTGACCGAGTATGGCATCAAGGAGCCCTCACAAAACTGAGGTCAATGGGAATCAGGGGAAAAACACTCAGCTGGCTGGAGTCATACCTAGCGCAAAGGAAGATGGTTGTGGTTGTTGGAGGTCAATCATCTGAGCTCCAGGACATCACTGCAGGAGTTTCTCAGGGTAGTGTCCTAGGCCCAATCATCTTCAGCTGCTTCATCAATGACCTTCCTTCAATCATAAGGTCAGAAGTGGGGATGTTCGCTGATGATTGCACAATGTTCAGCACCATTCGTGACTCCTCAGATACTGAAGCAGTCCGTGTAGAAATGCAGCAAGACCTGTACAATATCCAGGCTTGGGCTGATAAGTGGCAAGTAACATTCGCGCCACACAAATGCCAGGCAATGACCATCTCCAACAAGAGAGAATCTAACCATCTCCCCTTGACATTCAATGGCATTACCATCACTGAATCCCCCACTATCAACATCCTAGGGGCTACTATTGACCAGAAACTGAACTGGAGTAGCCATATAAATACCGTGGCTATAAGAGCAGGTCAGAGGCTCAGAATCCTGAGGCGAGTAACTCACCTCCTGACTCCCCAAAACCTGTCCACCATCTACAAGGCACAAGTCAGGAGTGTGATGGAATACTCTCCACTTGCCTGGATGGGTGCAGCTCCAACAACACTCAAGAAGCTCGACACCATCCAGGACAAAGCAGCCCGCTTGATTGGCACACCATCCACAAGCATTCACTCCCTCCACCACCGACGCACAGTGGCAGCAGTGTGTACCATCTACAAGATGCACTGCAGCAATGCACCAAGGCTCCTCGGACAGCACCTTCCAAACCCACAACCTCTACCAACTAGAAGGACAAGGGCAGCAAATGCATGGGAACATCACCACCTGCAAGTTCCCCTCCAAGTCACACACCATCCTGACTTGGAACTATATCGCCGTTCCTTCACTGTCGCTGGGTCAAAATCCTGGAACTCCCTTCCTAACAGCACTGTGGGTGTACCTACCTCATTGTCATTATGTCATCACGTCACTACTTCATTAGCATAATATAAAATACATTACACTGCTTCCCCTTTCAAAAGAAAAGCATGTTTCTCTTTGTTTCTCTACAATGAACTATATCTGCAAATCTAGTTTGATAACCAGTTTATGAAGTCTTTCTGAACCCCTTACTGGTTTTTGTATAGAGCCAGGTTTTAGACTGCTTGGTTTCGGTTCAGTACTTAAAGAAGATTTTGTTTCTTTCTCAGAAAATTGGTACTTCAGACACCGAAGTTTGAGCTGGCATGACCTCATAATCATGGGGATTGTGCTTATGTTTTGGTTCATCCCTTGCTAGGATCATGTGATCTACATGGATATATCTCCCTTTTCCATCAATTTCAACCAAGTATCTTTTGGTTCCACACACTACATTTCCAACATCCCACTTGTGTGACTTGTGAGGGGTCTCAAAACATGAATATACTCATTTTGCCTGAACTTGTGTTCTCTCTTGTTTGTATCAGACTGACGTTTTTGACTCAACTTTTTGTGTTCATCACTAGCAGTCAAGTTTGGTAGGACCAGACTCAAACGTGTCCTTAACCTACTCTCATCAAAAGCTCAGCAGGCATACACCCTGTAGTCATATAGTGACTATGTGGTCATATCATATAGTGGAGTGTAGGGTTGTTCTATATTTCAGCAGGAAATTAGCCAACTACTGCTTCGTACTGAAATTTGAACACCCATGCAACACTTGTTTCTTGAGTGATTTTTAACGGATCTTTTAACGGATCTTTCAGCTGCTCCATTTGATGCCGGCTGGGAAGGAGGAATAAGGGAATATTTGATACGGTTTGCTGCATAAATTTTTGGAATGGAGCAGAACGAAATTGAGGACCATTATTTGAGACCAGTGCCTCTGGTAGACCATGACAAGCAAAAAATAGACTGTAGCTCCTCTATTGTTCGTTCAGCGTTGGTGTTTTGACCCATACACTTGATTTTCATCCACGTTGAGTGGCTATTGATGAGTACTAAGAAATTGTAATTTTCCTTCTCACAAAAGTCTACAAGAACTCTTTGAAATGGTTGAGTCAGCCATGGCCACAATTGCAAAGGAGTATTAGGCAGCTTATTTCTACAGTTCTGGCAGATTTACTAACCAATGATTCTAGGTCACTGTCTAGACCAGGCCAATAAACAAAACCTCTTGCTATGGATTTCGTACTGACTATTCCTGTGTGTTCAGTATGGAGTTCTGCCAGGATCCTATCTCTCAAAGAACTAGGCACCACCACTCTATGACCCCACTTAATGCAGCTCTGTTCACATGATAACTCATTGTGATGGTTGTGGAATGGTTTCAGTTCCTCATCTGTACACTGGTCAAATTCTGTCCAACCATTCAAAGACTGTTCATAGATTCTTTCCAGTTCTGAGTCTTTCGGAGTTCAGCTGCAATTTCAGTTGCAGTGATTGGAAACTCATCTATTGTGAAGATTGCACCTTCACAACTTACTTCTGAGTCCTTGTGCAGCCTATGGGACAATGCGTTAGCGATAGGATTCTCTTTCAAACTGCGATATTCAATGTTGTAGTCATAATGAGAGCAGTACAGCCCACCACTGCATCCTTGATGCTACCATCATTGGTATAGCAGACATGGGTCCCAGGATCGCTATTAGGGGCTTAAATCTGTTACTAGTGTGAAATTTCTACCCAGCAAAAACTAATGAAACTTTTTTTATTCTGAAAATGATTCCAAATACTTCCTTTTCTATCTGCATGTAGTTACGTTCGCTCTTGGTCAGGGTACGTGATACAAATGCTATGGGCTTCTCTTGACCATCATCCATGACATGACTGATCACTGCTCCAAATCCATAGTTTGATGCGTCACATGCCAGCTTCAGGCCATGATTTGTGTTGTAATGGACAAGTAGTGCATCTCTGCTCAAGCTTCTCTTACGTGCATCATAAGCATCTTGTTGTGCTTTAGAGCATTCCCATTTCACATCTTTTTTCAACAACTCATGTCATGGAGCTAACACCATTGCAAGCTTAGCCAGAAATTGCAAGTAGTATTGGACCATGTCTAGAAAAGATCTAAGCTTAGATACATCTTTTGGCTTTGGGGCATTGACTATCGCCTCTGTCTTCTCTTTCACTGGTTGTAGTCCTTTTTCATTAATCTTCAGGTCAAGGTACGCTACTTCAGGTTACACAAAAGCACACTTGCTCTTTTTCAACTTCGTATTGTGATCATTGAGCCTTTTTAACACTTCATCCAATACTTGAAGATTCTCTTTCTCTGTTATGGTTGCGATCAACACATCATCCTGATTACACAAGCCAAGTGGCACTCCTTGCAAATCTTATCCATTGTAGCTTGGCAGATTTTTGGAGAAGATTTCACGCAATAGGGCAGCTTCATGTAGGAGTATAATCCCATGTGTGTGTTTATCGAGAGATGATGGATCTCTCAATCCATATTGAGCTGTGCATAAGCATGGGACAAATTCAACTTCATGAATAGCTTGGATCCTGCTAACTCCACATACAAATCTTGAGAGGTCTGTGGTGGATATTGCTCATCATCCACTGCCTGGTTGATTGTGACTTTGTAGTCCTCACACAGTCTTATGGTTTTGTCTGACTTGGCACTACTACATTGGGGTTGCCCAATCACTATGATCAGTTTTCATGAGCACACCATGTCTGTCTAGCTTCTTCAGCTCCTCTTCAATCTGGGTTTTGAGACCATAAGGAACCGCCCTGCCTTGCAATATACTGGTTTTGCATCAGGCCTGATTCGATGTGTGCTTTCATACCGATTATCCCTTCGTAGCTGTCTTCAAAAATGTTGCTGTAACCATTCAACAGCTGATCAAGCTCTTGGTTGTCTCAACTTAGAAAACATGCTTTCAGTTTGCGAAGCCAGTCTTTGCCCATTAACGTTGATTTGTGGACATATCTCGTTACAACAATGGATAACTTGAGGGACTTGTCCTTATATAGGACATTACACTCCATTTGTCTGCACATTGCTAGCATCTCACCAGAGTAGGTTTTCAACTGAACTGTGCTCTCAGTTAGAGGTAAGTCACTGAATTTGATCTTGTACTTGTTTCTGCTCACAATGGAGCAATCTGCAGTCACATCAGTGCACACTTTGATGTACTGTTGATTTATCAACACCTTTGTACAAAAATCTCTGACATTTGAGTGATTGCTAATGGCATAAATGCTGTTCAGCCCTAGCTCCTTCACTTAGGCAGTCTGGATTCATTTCTGGATTGTAAACTCCACCCTTGTGACATTGCTGTTTTTTATTACTACTGGAATGAGTTCTATTTCCTGCTTTGGCCTTCCCTTACCAAGCAGTTCCAATATGGCCTTTCTTTTGGCAATTAAAGCACTTGGCATTTCTGTACTGATATGCTTGTGTTGTGTGGTTGCCCTGACAGTGATAACAAGACACTAAACTGCTATCACCAGCACTGTTTTGATTAGGTCTCTCCACTTTATACTTGGCGGAAGCCTTCTGACAATGGACAGAAGCTGTACTAGTCTTGGCATAGGACAAAATTCCCGAGCATTCTTTGATGCCGTCTCCATAGAAAGAGCAATCTTACAGGCTAGCTTAAACATAAGCTTTTGTGTGTTTAGTAACTTCGCTTGATTTCTTTCATCCACCAATCCACGCACAAATTGGTCTCCTAATGCAGTCTAAGATTGTGCCAAAGTTGCAATGTAATGATAAATCCTTCAGTGCCACAATGTACTCACCAACTGTTTCACTACTTTTCTGACTTTTGGTTTGTAGCTTTCCACCAATTTAAGTGGCTTAGGGTTGAAATGTTCCTCCAACTTGGTGACGATTGTTTTGAATGCACATCTTTTTGTTGGGAGCGAGAAGGTTTGTTAGCATGCCATACACTTCCAGGCCAATTTCCAATAGCAAAATTGCTTTCTTATGCTCAGTCTGAGTCTAAGGTGCATTCAGGAGAACTAAGGTGCATTCAGGACAACTTTTTTGGCCAGTATGTAGCAAGTCCAACAAGACAGGATGCAATTCTAGACTTGGTTTTAGGTAATGAAGCTGGACAGGTGGAAGGAGTGGCAGTGGGAGAGCATTTTGGTGGTGGTGATCATAATTCAGTTAGTTTTAACATAATTATGGAAAAGGACAGAGAAAGAACAGGAGTTAAAGTTCTAAATTGGGGAAGGCCAATTTTACTAAGCTGAGAAGTGCTTTACCAAAGGTGGACTGGAAACAGCTACTTGAAGGTAAATTAGTGTCAGAGCAGTGGGAGGCATTCAAAGGGAAGATTCAGGGGGTTCAGAGTAAACATGTTCCTACAAACAGAAAGAGTGGGATGGCAAAATCTAGAGCCCCCTGGATGTTAAGGAACTTACAGGTATGATACGGCAGAAAAGGAAAGCTTATGTCAGACACCGAGAACTCAATACTACAGAAAGCTGACAGGAGTATACAAAGTGGAGGGGTGCAATCAAAAAGGAAATTGGAAAAGCAAAGAGAGGGTATGAAAGAATATTAGCAAGTAAAATCAAGGAGAATCCAAAGGTGTTTTATCAATACATTAAGAGTAAGATTATAACTAAGGAGAGAGTAGGGCCTATGCGGAGGATGTGGGTATGGCTCTTAATGAATACTTTGCGTCTGTCTTCATAAAAGAGGGGACAATGTAGATATTGTAGTTAAGGGGGAGGAGTGTGAATTATTGGTTGTGATAAACATAGGGAGAGAGGAAGTATTAATAGGATTATCTTCCTTGAAAGTGGCTAAATCACCAGGGCCGGATGAAAAGTATCCTAGACTGTTAAAAGAAGCCAGGGAGGAAATAGTGGAAGGTCTGACGATCATTTTCCAATCCTCACTGGATACAGGTGGATTGGAGATCTGCTATCATTGTACCTTTGTTTAAAAAGGGAACGAGGGATAAGCCAAATAATTACAGGCCGGTTAATCTAACCTTGGTTGTGAGCAAATTATTGAAATCAATTCTGAGAGACAGGATAAACTATTAGAAAGGCACGGATTAATCAAGGATAGTCAGCATGGATTTGTTAAGGGAAAGTTGTGTCTGACAAACTTGATTGAATTTTTTGAGGAAGTAACAAGGAGGATTGAAGAGGGTAGTGCAGTTGATGTGGTCTACATGGATTTTAGCAAGGCTTTTGACAAGGTCCCACATGGCAGACTGATTAAAAAATAAAATCCCATGGGATCCAGGGGAATGTAGCAAGTAGGATACAAAATTGGTGCAGTGGCAGGAAAAAAGGCGTCGTGTTGACGGGTGTTTTTGCGAGTGGAAGGCTGTTTCCAGTGGGGTTCCGCAGGGCTCGGTACTAGGCTCCCTGCTTTTTGTGGTATATATTAACGATTTGGACGTAAATGGAGGGGGACTGATCAAGAAGTTTGCAGACGACACAAAAATTAGCCGCGTGGTAGATAGGGAGGAGGATAGCTGTAGACTGCTGGAAGATATCAATGGACTGGTCAAGTGGGTAGAAAAGTGGCACATGGAATTTAATCCAGAGAAGTGTGAGGTGATGCATTTGGGGAGGTCAAACAAGGCAAGGGGATACACAATAAATGGGAGGCTATTGAGAGATGTAGAGGAAGTGAGGGACCTTGGAGTGTATGTCCACAGATCCCTGAACGTAGCAGGACAGGTCAATTAGGTGGTTAAGAAGGCATATGGAATCCTTTCCTTTATTAACTGAGGTACAGAATACAAGAGCAGCGAGGTTTTGCTGGAACTGTATAAATCATTGTTTAAGCCACAACTTGAGTACTGTGTGCAGTTCTGGTCACCTCATTACAGAAAGGATGTAATTGCACTAGAGAGGGTACAGAGGAGATTTATGAGGATGTTGCCAGGATTGGAAAATTGCAGCTATGACGGAAAATTGGATAGGCTGGGGTTGTACTCCTTGGAATAGAGGAGGCTGAGGGGAAATTTGATTGAGATGTACAAAATTGTGAGGGGCCTGCCTGGATAGAGTGAATGGGAAGGGCCTACTTACCTTAGCAGAGAGGTCAATGACTAGGGGGCACGGATTTAAAGTGATTGGTAGAAAGATTAGAGGAGAGATGAGGAAAAATGTTTTCACCCAGAGGGCGGTGGGGGTCGGAACTCACTGGCTCAATGGGCGGTAGAGGCAGAAAACATCACCTCATTTAAAGGTTGGCAGGATGTGCAAGTGGAATACTGTAACCTGCAGGACAACGGACCAAATGCTTGAAAGTGGGTTTAGGCTGGTTGGCTCCTCTTTTTCGACTGGCACAGACACCATGGACCATGTGGCCTCTTTCTGTGCTGTAAACTTTCTATGATTCTTGACCCTATCACTTTCACCTTCAAGTTCCAAAATGTTATTAACTCTGAAAAACATGTCCATTCTTTCAATATACGAGCTGAATGGTTCTCAAGCCCTTTCATATGTTCTTAGCCTTTCAATGTATCCCGTGGACATACTAACAGAGAAAATGGACACCCAGTATGGCCAGTTCAAAGAAGTGTTTATTTTCATCATTATGTAAGCACGCCAATACATCATAAGCATAATATACAAATGCATTATAAGGGAGCCAGGTATCCACCAATGCCCCATTTTCAATCAGTGACTAGGAGCATGTGAGAGTTCCTGTGGGCTGGATTTTAGGAGCCCACCATTGATCTTGGAGACGAGCTCAAAAAATGTCGGCCCACACACCTTAGAGCTGCCGCGACCTCTCACACAGCAGCTCATTTAAATGGCAGGGGCTGCCCGCCCACCCCCCCAATCATGTGGAGGGAGCAGGCTGTCCAACGCCAGCAATGGTGTCAGCTGCCTGTGCGCAGTCGCTGGTGCCATTTTTAAAGGACAGCCAACCCTGCCAGCAAATTAAAATTTTTAAAGTGAACCCCCCCCAAAATTTACAAAATAAAATTGTAATGCCCCTTTCCAGCCCCTCAATAAAAATTACAGTACGTTTTTGCCCTTCCACCACCTCCCCCCCCCCACCCCCCAAAACACTTAACTTTGAATTCTGACCTTCCCTCCCTGCACAAAAACTGCACAAAGTTGAAAGTGCACTCTTTCCCACCATCCCCTACACTGATGATGCTTATTTGACCCCGTCCCCCACCCCTGCAGTAAAAATCTTAACCCCTATACCCTCCCCACCAGTGTCACGCCTGCTTTCCCCAGACAGGGAATTGAATGTGCAGGAGTGTCAGCCACTGCGCCAAAAATTGCAGCGGTCCCGGAAGATTCAAGGTAAGTTGATTTACCATCGTCCAGCCCCCCACCCCCGCCACAGAGCCTGACATCATGGGCTTGGTAAAATCCAGCCCTGTGATGCCCTTTTTGAATGCTCAGTATCATTTGATTTATTTCTGACAAATAAAACGCCTGTAAAAGTGTGAACTTAAGACAGATGTTATTAACTTTGATTTCTTGCTTAAAAAATGTTGTAAATCCAACCACTTTAATAAAAATAGGATATATTGCAATTTTAGCCTGTCATTAGGTACTTAATTTACACTTGCAATATAGCTATGCAACATTTTTTTTCAACAGAAATACAGACACAGCATCCCAACAAATGATTCCCCCAAAATTAAATCAAATGGTACACTTTGGATGTAACATTCATGTCTACCTATTCATTTATATTATATTTATAATTTTAAGTGCTAAAGCCCATATTCACTTCAGACAGCAATAATAGTGATGCCAACTGGTGTGTTGCCAAGAACAGGAATTATAGTGGAAATTAAATTGGGTGGAGTTTTAAAAAAATCAAATGGGTTAATTTATAAATCACGAAGCAAAGGTGAGTGACATCCTACCTTATTTATAGCTGAATGGAAATACAAAATGGATTGGCAAACAATGGTTGGGAAAATTGTGAAATGTGTTGTAAACGTAAAGATCAATCGATGTAGCACATACTACAGCATGTGCCAGACCACAACAGAAGAGAAAGTCAGCTTGGACTCATTTTCCACAGCTGCACAGAAAGTCCTCATTACTGTAAAACATTTTCAGTTTTAAACAGTACCTCACATGCTAATTGAGATTATCTCTCTACAATAACCATCAACAGACCAGACAATTAGATAGGATAAGATAAATGAACTGTGTGAGTTACAGTGCTGCGGAACTGTTCATTACAACATCGCAGAAACATTAAATATGGTTCACAGATGTATGATGGCTTGTTCGTCTTCTGCAAGCCGCGGATTCAAGCGAGAACAAATCAGCATTGCTTGAAGATCAGCTCCAATGATTACCAATTAAACATGGTTAGAGAAAAACAGGGAACACCAAGTATATAATTATAATACTTTGAAACCACAGTTTGATAGACTGTAACAGATAAATAATTATAGAAAACTGGCCCCTAAAATGTATTGGATGCATAATTTGCCCCAAGTCTTTCAGAGAAGTGTGTCTAGAATCTCCCAGAATATAGGGCATGTATTGAAAGTGCTTACACATGTTTTAAGACATAACCACAGATTGCACTCTATTTGTTTCTGATTTTAAATAGATAGAATTGAGAAGAAATTATTGAAATCTTGACCTTTATTTTTCTCCAGGATGTATGCTCCCCAGAAAGACATTGGCTATTTTTAATAATGTGAGGCTGCCATCAAGTTTGACAGCTACCACACATTATTACACTTACCAACACAACAGGACAAATGAACATGAAACATATATACACAAAATATTTCTTTACTATCAACCACTAAACACAAAGTATTACATGGAAATTATAGTACATGGAAATTATAGCACATAAACAGGACATTCAACCCAACTGGCTTATGCCAGTGTTTATGCTCCACATGAACCTCTTCCCACCTTACTTCATCTCACCTTATCAACATATCCTTTTATTCATTTGTCCCTCATGTATTTACCTAGCTAGCCCTTAAATGCATCTATGCTCTTTGTGCAGTAGCAAATTCTGTATTCTTACCACTGTCTGGGCAAAGAAGTCTCTCCTGATTCCTTGCTAGATTTGTTAATGACTATCTTATATTCATGACTCCTAGTTTTGGATTCCCCCCACAAGCACACACATTTTCTCTCTGCCCACTCTATCAATTCCCTTCATAATTTCAAAGAACTCTATCAGGTCACCCCTCAGCTTTCATTTTTCTAGGGAAAAGAAATCAGTTT
This sequence comes from Heterodontus francisci, assembly GCF_036365525.1. Classification (NCBI taxonomy): domain Eukaryota; kingdom Metazoa; phylum Chordata; class Chondrichthyes; order Heterodontiformes; family Heterodontidae; genus Heterodontus; species Heterodontus francisci. The sequence goes on along the minus strand of NC_090378.1, from coordinate 78,167,887 downwards.
GTTCAACCTTTCCTGACGGTTATAACCTCTCAATTCTTGTAGCATCATTGTCAACTTTGTTTACACCGTTTCCAATGCCTCTATATCCTGTTTGTAACATGGGCACCAGAACTGTGTATAATACTCCAAGTGCAGTCTAACCCAGGTTCTATATAAGTTTAACATAACTTTTCCGCTTTTCAATTTTATTGTTCGAGAAATGAACCCCAATGCTTTGTTTGCATTTTTATGGCCTTGTTAACCTCTACATGTTCATCAGTTCTTTAGTATCGAACAATAAGTATTCAGTGTGGAAGGATGGGTAGTTGCTTAGTGGGATTTAATTGAGGCCTGAGAATTCTGGAGCAATTGGTGAGTTTCTAATTTACACCCACATGCCCTAAACAGGCCTGGAGTTAAAATCAGGGCTTCAGAGTGAAACTTGAGAACTGTAGAGAGAGAATAGTTACATCAGTATCCGGTATAGGGAATATATATAGAATGGAATAGAATAGTCTGACATTTATATGGCACTTTATGAAATCACTCAAAAATGTCCCACAACACTTCACATACAATTAATTACTTTGAATTGTAGTCACTGTTGTTAAGCAGGAAAATGGGTATGGTTGCTAAATTTGCTGATGACACAAAGATAGGTAGGAAAATAGGTTGTGAAGAGGACATAAGGAGGCTACAAAGCGAAATAGATAGGGTAAGTGAGCGGGCAAGGATCTGGCAAGTGGAGTATAATGTGGAAAAATGTGAAATTGTCCATTTTGGCAGGAAGAATAAAAAAGAAGCACATTATGTAAATAGTGAGAGATTGCAGAGCTCTGAGAAGCAGAGGGATTTGGGTATCCTAGTGCATGAATCACACATGGTTGGTATGCAGGTATAGCAAGTAATTAGGAAAGTTAATAGAATGTTATCATTTATTGCGAGGGGAATTGAATACAATAGTAGGGAGGTTATGCTTCAGCTGTACAGGGCATTGGTGAGACCACATCTGGAGTACTCTGTACAATATTGGTCTCCTTATTTAAGGAAGGATGTAAATGCATTGGAAGCAGTTCAGAGAAGGTTTACTAGACTAATACCTAGAATGGGTGTGTTGTCTTATGAGGAAAGATTGGCCAGGCTAGGCTTGTATCTGCTGGAGTTTAAAAGAGTAAGAGGTAACTTGATTGAAACATGTAAGATCCTGAGGGGTCTTGACAGGGTGGATGTGGAAAGGATGTTTCCTCTTGTGGGAGAATCTAGAACTCGGGGGTCATTATTTAAAAATAAGGGGTCGTCCATTTAAGACAGAGGTGAGGAGAAATCTTTTCTCAGAGGGTCTTGAGTCTTTGGAACTCTCTTCCTCAAAAGGTGGTGGTAGCAGAGTCTTTGAATATTTTTAAGGTAGAGGTAGGTAGATTCTTGATAAGCAAGGGGCTGGAAGGTTATCGGGGTAGGCGGGAATGTGGAATAATCAGTTCAGCCATGAACATATTGAATGGCAGAGCAGGCTTGAAGGACCGAGTGGCCTACTGCTGCTCCTAATTCATAATTTGTATGTTCTATATCATACACAGCAAATTCTCATGAACAGCAATGATATAAGTGGCCAGCTAATTTGTTCTGATGATATTATGGGAGCAATGTTGACCAGGATACCGGGAGAACTTCCCGTTCTTCCTTGAACTAGTGCCGTGGGATATTCTGAACCAAGGCAACAGGCAAACACGACCTCAGTTTAATGTCTCGTTTGAACAATTTACAATGGACTCAGAATTTTTACAATTCAGCCGGTTGAAAATCTGAGATTATTGGGGAATTCAACATTTTCTTCACTACAGTTTGTGCAGTTGATGTTTGCAAAGTGGAAAATGCAAGGGAATTAACAAACTGTACTTAAGTGGGAGTTATAGGATTAGTGTCACCAGACACCAGTGGGAATCAGAACTTCAGGTTTCAGTCCACCAGTTTCCAATAAAATAAGAAAAAACTGGCAAAAGAAACCAAGGGAAGAAATCCTGTAATGAACAATAAATCCCATGCCTGCAGAACTGCAGAACCAGTGGTGTAACATGACCATACAGCATCTTATTAGCAACCTGCATTATTGATTAAACCTGAGTGACTTCAACCTCAAAGAACAGGCTAGTCAAAGATTAGATGGGGTGCTATTTGACCTCAGCAGCACAAATGGTTTTGCGTATAGTTTCCCAAGTAAGCATTGATCAACGATTGATCAACTTCTGATGAAATGTCATCGAACTGAAAGGTTAACTGTGTTTTTCTTTCCACAGATGCTGCATGACCTACTGAATGTTTCCAGCATTTTCTATTTTTATTTTAGATTTCCAGCATCCGCAGTATTTTACATTTGCATCAAATGTTTAGCACTTGTTTTTGTAAGGAAACTACATTGAACATATTTCAGTTGTAAAATTTCTATGGCCAGAATTTCCTCAGAGCTGCTTCTGCTTTGTCACTCTTAACTTCTTTAGAGCGTTGCTTAAGTGCACCTCTGCTGCACTTTCAGCCAAGTTAGAGTGGTAGAGCAGGAGCAGCTCTGAGGAATTTCCAGGTTAATGAGGAAAGGTTGGACAGGCTAGAGACATTTACAGCACAGAATAAGGCCATTCGGCCCATTGAGTCCATGCCAGCTCTCCCCGGCTCAATCCCTGTAACTCTGCAAGTCTATTTCTCTCAGGTGGCCATCCAACTTCCTCTTGAAGTCATTGATTGTGTCCACATCCACCACCCTTGTGGACAGTGAGTTCCAGGTCATTATTGCCCGCTACATAAAAAAAGTGCTTCCTCATCTTCCCCTTGCTTCTTTTGTCCAAAACTTTCAATCTGTGTCTCGCAGTCCTTGCACCATTTGTTAATGGCAACAGTTTTCTTAGTCTAACTTATCTAAGCCTGTCTTAATCTTCTGCACTTCTATTAAATCTCCCCTCAATCTCATTTGTTCTAAGGAGAACAAACCCAGCATTTCTAACATAACCATATAACTAAAATCCCCCATCCCTGGAACCATTCTGGTAAATCTCCCCTGTACTCTCTCAAGGACCCTCACATCCTTCCTGAAATGTGGTGACCAGAACTGAATGCAATACTCCAGTTGGGGCCTAACCAGAGCTTTATAAAGGTTCAGTATACCTTCCTTGCTATTGTACTCGATGCCTCTATTTATGAAGCCCGAGATCCCATATGCTTTAATACCCAATCTCTCAATATGTTATGCCACCTTCAAAGATCGATGCACATGCACCCCTGGGTCCCTCTGTTCCTGCACCCTCTTTAGAACTGTGCCATTTATTTTATAATGCCTCTCCCTATTCCTTCTGCCAAAATGCATCACCTCACACTTACTAAGTTCCATCTGCCACCTCTTTGCCCATTCTGCTCACCTATCTATGTCCTGTTGCAGACGGTTTATATCATCCCTCACTATTTGCCTCACCTCCAAGTTTGGTGTCTTCAGAAAATTTTGAGATTCTACTCTATTCCAAGATCCAAGCCATTTAAATATAGCAAAAAAATGCAGTGCTGCCAGCACTGACCCTTGGGGAACACCACTGTCTACCATCCTCCAGTCTGAAAAGCAACCATTTATTAGAACTTGCTGTTTTCTGTCCTTAAGCTAATTCTTTATCCAATTGGACACTGACCCTCCTATTCCATGAACCTCAATTTTGTTAACCAGAATTTTATGTGGTACCTTATCAAATGCTTTCTTAAAATCCATATAAACAACATCCACCGCATTGCCTTCATCAAAGAATTCAATTAGATTAGTCTTTGCCTGTATTTCTGAAACCCAAAATACTTTGTAAAAGCAGATACATACTTGAAATGGATCCAAATCACAGAGTACAATTTCGGTTATGAATAGGTTAACACATACATATAAAATTCTTCTGTCTAGTATTTCAACAAAGATGCTAATCAATTTAATCTTTTGTCTTCAGTCCCTGCTACCAACTTCATTTCTTAGCCACCGATTCCATCCCACTCCCAGCCTACTGCCTGAGGCTGAACCAGACCTTGACTCCCTATTTGATGCTGAGCAGAGCTTCTGGCCCCATATTCTCTCAATCACCAAAATAGGGTGGTGCAGTGGTTAGCACTGCAGCCTCACGGCTCCAGGGACCTGGGTTCAGGTCTGTATAGTGCCTGTGCGGAGTTTGCAAGTTCTCCCTGTTTCTACCGGGTGCTGTGGTTTCCTCCCACAGCCAAAGACTTGCAGGTTGATAGGTAAATTGGCCATTGTAAATTGCCCCTAGTGTAGGTAGGTGGTAGGAGAATTGTGGGGATGTGGTAGGGAATATGGGATTAATGTAGGATTAGTATAAATGGGTGGTTGTTGGTCGGCACAGACTTGGTGGGCTGAAGGGCCTGTTTCAGTGCTGTATCTCTAAATAAAAAAAAAACTGGCTGCTTCCACGTGCATAACATTTTCTGTGACATCGCCTGTCTCCTCCCTACCTCAGCTTATCTGCTGCTGAAACCCTTGTCCATGTCTTTGTTACTTCTGGACTCAACTATTTCAATGCTCACCTGGCTGACCTCCCAACTTGCCCTCTCCAAAAATTTGAAATCATCCAAAACTCCATAACCCTTATGCTAAATCGCACCAATTCCCATTCACCTATCACCCCTGTGCCTGATGACCTACATTCGCGCCCATTCTGGCAGTCGCTCAATTTTAAATTTTCATACTTTTCAAATTCCTCTATGGCTTCACCTCTCCGTATCTCTGTAACCTCCTTCAGCCCTACAACCTCCCAAGATCTCTATACTCCTGCAGTTCTAGCCTTTTGCTTATTCCCTATTTTCAATTCTCCAACAATGGCAGTTGTGCTTTCAGCTACCTAGACTCTAACCTCTGGAATTTCCTCCCTAAACTTTTCCACCTCTCTACCTGTCTCTCCTCCTTTAAGGCACACTGTCCATTGGTACCTGAAAATTGTTTTGGGGTCCTTCAATCAGCATAGGACCCCAATTTAAATATTAAAATAAGGCTTTCTCTGTTTTGGGCATTGCACTGCCTGCCCATTTCAAGACCTCTTTGAAAATTGAGTCAGGTGGTCCTTAGAGTCAATGGCTGAATTTTCCCGGTCAGTAAGGCGCACGCACGAGACATACACCATGGAGCCGTCGCGCTATTTCACGTGGGGGCACATTAACCTGGAGGGGGCAGAACGCCCGCCCCCGATGAAATAGAGGGGGTGGACGCTCCGTCCCTGGCAACGGCGTCCGGCGCCACTGTGCAGGCACCGGTGCCATTTTTAAAGGCCTTCAAACCCTGACAAGACATTTACATTTTTTAAGTGAAATGCAACTGTGTTTTCAATTGTCACAATGAAAAAATGAATGAAACCCCTCTTCCAACCCCCAGTGACCGAACAAGTTTTCAATTTCCCTCTCCGGTCCCCGAAAACACTGTTTCGCCGGACCTTTCACCCCCAAAAGTACAGATCTTTGCCCTTCAAACCCTTCCCACTATCCCCTCAGCCAGTTGGAACAGTTTTCCCTGCTCCACCTCCTCACACTCTGATGTTTTCTGCTCGGAGGAATTTGATGCCCAGCTGCATCTAAAAATGAATGTATATATTTATACTGTAACTTTGAACTATTAAATTGCAATGAGAAAATGATTTTCTATTGGAACAATTCCAATTCTAAACCTTTCCTGTGGGAAAATTTCTACCTGCTCTTTCCATGCTTCAGGAGTCTGATGTAACAAATGAAATACTCATTTAAAAAAATTCTTCCTCAGCAAATAGACAAGGAGTAGCCAAAAAAGCCATGTTTCGCTGACATGTATTTTTATTTGGATTTTTTGCTGATAGAGGGATTTTGAATGTTTTGATAGGTACAGTGGTCCTCAGAACTAGTTTTTCATTCCTGATATCTTCATGGCATATGTATCTACAGCTTTAATACCTTTCTATAATTGGATGAACAAAACTGCACATAATACTTGAACTGTGGTCTAACCATTGACATGTTCCAATTTATTATAACCTCTTTGCTCTTGTATTCTTTGCCTGTATTTCTGAAACCCAAAATACGTCCAGACTTTTATGGCCTAATCTATCTCCACTGAAAAAGAATTTTGCATTGGAATTGTGAGCTCTGATGAAAATGATGACCATAATAATATTGACACTCATATTGGTTCATGCTAATATCGGTGAAGACACAGCTTTGATACATATAGTACTTGTACTAGCCTAATACAGGTGGTCAACTGATTCTTCAGTTAGAAGAAGAAGATTTAGCACTTTCCACAACTTCAGGATTCCCCAAGCCACTTCACAGCGAAAAGGAATTATTTTGTTGGTTATTGTTTTGTATGCCCAAAAGGCAGCCAACTCGCCCACAACATGTCCCCCAACAGCAAATGAATTAAATGACCAATTAATATCTTTCTGGTGCTGTTCGTTGAGAGACTCATATTAGTCAGGATGTCAGGAAAACTCCCCAGCTCCCCTTCACACAGTGCCATTGGATCCTTAAACTGTGACCTGTCGAGGTACACTTAAATGCCTTGCTCGAGAAATAGCACCACCAACAGTGCAGCACTCCCTTAGTACTTTACTGAAATGTCAGTCAAGAGTATGGAAGGAAAGGTTGCTCCCCATCGCACCTAATTTCTGGACAAAAAATACGAGTAGGCTGTACCAATTTATGTGCATGATCTCCCATGCTCCTTACCCCCACCCCTACCATCCCACTCCATGGGCTGGATTTTACCAAGCTCACGATGTTGGGCTCCATGGTGGAGCGGGTGGGAGAGTGAAATCGTTCTGGCAGAGGCCTGTCTCAGAGGCCGATGCCACGAGAGCTCAGCCTGATTCTCCTGGCGGTAGCGCGGTTCTGTGCCGGCCACCCCCACCCCGTCAATGGGCAACGGGACCTCAATTTCCATATTTAAATCATTAAAACAAATTCATTTAAATATACTTACCTTGAATCTTCTGGCGTGGCGGCCGGCACTCCTGTGCCTTCAATTCCCTGTCTGGGGAAAGCAGGCATGATACTGGTGGGGAGGGGGCGTTAAGATTTTCAGTGTGGGGTGCGATAGGGTCAAATAAGCATCATCAGTGTAGGGGATGGTGGGAAGGGGTGAACTTTCAACTTTGTGCTGACGTGGGGGTTTGCCGGGGGGGGAAGGTCAGAATTCAAAGGTAAGTGTTTTGGAGGAAAGGACAAATATTTAATATAACTTTTATTGGGGGGGTTTGAAAGGGGCATTACAATTTTATTTTGTAAATTTTGGGGGTGGGGGGTGGTTCACTTTAAAAATTCAAATTTGCTGGCAAGGCTGGCTGCCTTTTAAAAATGGCACCAGCGTCTGCGTACAGGCAGCTGATGCCATTGCCAGGGACGGACAGCCCACCCTCTGCACATGATTGTGCAGGCTGCACTGGGCCACCCGATTGCCCTCCACCGCTTACCATTATGTAGATGAGGCCTGAGGCCCAATTTCCAGCGAGCCACAGACCTTAAAGTTCAAGCATTTGTTGCAGGCATGGTGGCCACTCTGCACTGGTTTTTGGTGCAAGACCAATTTCCAAATCCATGTGTTTAAATCTGTGTTGGGGCATCAACTTACAACCTTACTCATGATGGACTTCAGAATAATGGCACTAAAACTCCTGATGCTACAAGATATAGATTGGTCCCGTCCGTGTATTATACCAGTTTATGATATGAAACCCGTTTGAACAAAATATCAGCTAGCATTTGTACCTAGACCTAACTGTCGCCCATTCTGCTGGTATCCATGGTGCATCAAGTTATCCATCCATGACAAATGTTCTAAACCATAAAAAATTGATATCTTGTAGCCATCAGTACAATTTAGTGTAAGTATAAATATAGGAGTATATTTAAATGAAACATCATGCAGTAAAAGTATTTTTGCAGAGGTTATCACTGTGTAATGACATTCACTCAGCAGCTGTTTTTCATTTTGTTTTCTATTTTAGCAAACCCTGAAAGACCTGTCCCAGGAGTCCATCAATAATTAAATCTGTCCCTAGTCAATTTACAGATCAGGTTCTTGTAGGTAGGGACAACCAAGCAGAAACAGCTTCCAGAGTGAAATCAAAGGAAACCTAGGGACCTTTATGGATCTGAGGTGGGCAGAGCTGGAGTTAATGAAGTAAAGTTCTATCCTGATAAATGCAAAACTAGTTTTCCAAGAAATGTTGTGTTTGGATCACAATTTCTGTAGATAAAAATAATTTTTCAAGTTTTGTACCCCCATAGCCCATTCAATGATTCTTTCAACAACTTGATCTAATTAAACATAGGAGGGTGCGAATTTCATCTCTGAAGGCCTAGCGCGTTTTGCCCCAGTTAAAATTCAATTGGGATCCCATTCTCATAATAGAACTCCAATTTGTATAAATTCATGAGGCTCCTGATTGCTTCAGTTGACACTGTATATGTCTGCAGAACCCTGCAGATTAATATCAGGAAGGGTCAAGTTCTGAGTGGGTAAGTAACAGTCCAACCGCTGGTGGTGTCTGCCAGGCTGGTAGAGTTCAAAGCAACCCCAAGAATCAACTGTGATTAGTAATAACTATTTTTATTTATAGATATAACACTGAAACAGGCCCTTCAGCCCACTGAGTCTGTGCCAACATCAACCACCCATTTACACTAATCCCATTACCCTCTCACATCCCCACCTTCCCTCAATTCCCCTACCTATACTAGGGGCAATTTATAATGGCCAATTTACCTATCAACCTGCAAGTCTTTGGCTGTGGGAGGAAACCAGAGCACCCAGCGAAAACCCACACAGTCATAGAGAGAACTTGCAAACTCCACACAGGCAGTGCCCAGAATCGAACCCGGGTTGCTGGAGCTGTGAGGCTGCAGTGCTAACCACTGCGTCACTGTGCCGCCCTAAAACGTAGAATTAAAACATAGAATTAGTCTGGCATAAAATGCTATGGATGCCAGCACCTTTAACCCTGTAACCTATGTAGTTTATACACTTGTGATCCAGTAGGTCATTTTCATGGAAGGGTGGGATGGCTGATGACATCGCAGTCAAGTCTCATTTGACGCCCACAAGCACGCACTTCCTAGCAAAAGAAAATTGGCTGATTTATTTTCTCTCCACCCATCTTGGGATCAATTCGAACACTTCACTTCCACCCTGACTAAGATCAACTAGCACAGTATGGAGTAAGGATTGAAATTAGGACCTTCCTGGTCTCTTTGGTTCAATTCCAGGCTGTTAAACACATTTACTGGACACCAGCATGAAGAGGCGGTATAACTGCAATTGATATGGACTCTGAGAAATGCTGCATTTGGTGCAGTGTAACCGGGGGCATTGTATAACACAGCACGCTTGTTTATTGCTGTTAGTGCTCTGGAACATACAACAGCAGTGATGAGAAAATAATAATGTACTGATCAAAAAGTCCCTGCCAATGGATATGTAATAGTTAGAAATCCTTGGTCCTATATAGGTGTCGACAGCAGTAATTACCTGACTTCACTATTAATTATGTGAAATAATTAAATATGATGATTTCTTGTAAAGAACACAGATAGCCATTGTCTGTGGGATCACTGTTTTCACTTTTTAACTAGCTTATTGACATGTTCTGTTTGTACTGATTTGTGAGGGTATTTGAGTAGACACCTCTTTTAATAAGGCAGTAAGAGCATAGCGGCACGCACGGGGTAATTCAGCATATTTCACTTCATTCCCTTTATCACCAGGGAGCTTTCATAGCATTGTACATGCAGTGAATAATACAGCTTTTCAACTGTCAATATGTAAAATGATGAAACAACTTCACAGCAATGAATCATCTTTTCCCATCTGCTTTACTTGACACAAATTGTCTTACCATATTCAACCTGGTGCAATTAAATGGCATTTCACAGACTAGGATAAATACAAAAGATGTTTAAAGATAACTGGTGAAAATGACAGTTACTTGCTGGAAGAGACCCATGTATTGGAAGGAAGGGAGGAAATTAGTGTAAGAACACGGTGAATTTGCAGCAAATTATTTGCCAAGTGTTGCAGACACAGGGCAAAAACACAGTACATAGGATACTTGTGCTATTGCAGCAATTTAGAAAATGGAAAACTCTACAGTTTTATGCCCTTTAAATTGTGAGAATGAAAATCTTTGAATGTTGCTGTTTTATAACATTTCTGAAGATGTCCTGACATTGTGGTGGCAAATATATTCGAGTCAAATATGAAATTAATTTGTATTGTGATTTAACTTTGCAGCAAATTACAACCATACAGATGAACTGCTATAAGCTGCTAATATCACAAATACACTGAAATCTGATGCGCAGTAAAAAGGGGTGTGGGGAAATGTCTGTTCTGAACCCTCTCCTAGATTTGCACTTGAGCCAGTTATGAGGAACTGCATGAGTAGCTGCAATGCTATTTACCCAGCCTATCTCCACTTGGCATATTCACCTGTGTTGGTTGGATGGAACTGGATTAAAATGGGCTGGAATTTATAATTCCGCCACCATAATCGACAGCGGATGAAAACAATCGGGTCCGCACGTCGCAGAGCCGCCACGATATTAAGTGCGGCAGCTCATTTAAATAGCTGGGGTGGACCACCCACTCTGATGACATGGAGGGGGCGGGCGGTCCGGCCCCAGCAATGACATCAGCCGCCTTTACGCAGGCGCTGACGCCATTTTTAAAGGACTCCGAGCCCTACATTTCAATTTAAATATTTAAAGAGATAGTGAATTTAAAAGATTAAATAAACTGATCCTGACATTCTCCCGAGCCTCCCCAAAAAACATAGGATTAATTACCTGCCCTCTCCCCCCGCAAAACACTTACCTTGTGCACCTGACCGGCCCCCTCCACAAAGTTCATAAACTTTAAACTTTACCCCTTCCCACCATCCCCTACACCAACGAAATGACTCTGATGCTGCTCCCCCCAACTGAAAAACTTACCTGTTCCCCCTCCCAACCAGTGTTCCGCCTCAGTTCCCCAAACGGGGATCCGAAGGCGCGGGAGTGCCGGCCACCGGCACCAATATCACTCCAGGATGGACAGTGGGAGTGGGAAGGTAATTTATTAATTCATTTAAATTATTTTCCATATTTAAATTGAGCTCCTGTTGCCGAGTAGTGGGGGTGCTGCCAGGAGGTCTCGCTGCCGCCAGCAATATCGGGCCAGGCCTTCCCAGTGCCGAGGCCCGTGACAGATTTTTGGAGTAATTTTAATCTAACCCACTCAATGGAAAACTGACTAGCTCAGATTGACCACCTGTTTTACACTGTAAATGGTGTTCTGCTTAGCTGGGACCTGAATTGCAACTACCAGTATCTGAAACTGATGGGTACAGTGTCAATTCATTCTTAAACAATACCCTCCAGCTCCCAACTATTAAGACTTTGGTTTAGGAAGATGTTTGGCCACAAACTAGTGTCTTATGGAGTATTGTTCGAATGTGCTACCCTGGTTTTAATCTATGACCTAGATCTTTGTGTGTGTGTTTTTTTTCTTCCAGACAGCAAGTGCCGGTAGGCATTCAGTTCGAATCACAGGACTCAGTACCATTGACTTTCGAGCTGGATTTTCCCGAAAACCAACAATGAACTTTAAAAAGATTAGTAACAGGCCTGTACAAGGTTAGTTTGTAATAAGCATGATTTAACCTTTCTGCAATGTTAGTTTGATGTTGGCTCCATGATGTGACCATGTAAATATCCAGACTAATAAGCCTTAACTCTTTGATAGTGCTTTCAGTCAAATTCCATTTTTTTAATATGGGTCCCACCTCCCAGATGGATGAAGAAATGAGAGGCTATAGTAATTATAATTTTTTGTTTTATTTAATACTTATTTACTTATTTTTTTAGTATTGTAGGTTTATTATAACAAAGCAACACCTGACTCCTAAGGTACTTTATTACTCTATTATTAGTGTTTGTTTTGGCATCATAGATGAATTGAAGACTTACAAAAATAATTGGCATGGGGAAACTAGAATTTCCCTAGACCTGTACCAGACTAAAGGCTAAATTATTTCCACTGTTGTTTCAATTTATTTCAAATAGTGCAATTTTCTTACTGTATTTTAACTCTGAACAGGATTTATTTTGAACTATTTCTTTTACTTTGTGCCCTATATTGCTTGCACTTACAGGTATACCAACATATTTACTATTGAATACAACTGGACTTGTCCCTCCTGCTAGAGTGGATCGAGTGGAACTCCTTGGCACATCGGGCGTTGCACTGAAGACTATTCCCGTGAAGTATTATCCTGACCGTAAGCCTTACAGCATCTTGAATGTAACTGACTTTATTCCACCCGATGAAGCGTTCTTTTTGAAGATAACTGGATATGACACAGAAGATTACCTCTTCCAGCGAGTATCTAGTGTGTCCTACTCCAGCATTGTCCCAGGTAAGATGTGGTAAAGCCCTGCAGTAAGGCAGTATAAAATGCATTACTGCCATAGACACTTTTTACCATTTTCTGCTGCACTGGGTGAATTTACACTGTATGATATTAATAATGAACCTGCAGCTGCATCCATATGAAATTCCTCTCTGCTATTTTAATGAATGGTTACTATCTTAGAATAGTGGACAGAAGTTTTCATTCAAATGAGTGGATCTGTTTATTATGAGTAGCACAGAAAGCAACTTCAATCCACATTCATTCCACTTTTAGGGGTTTGAGGGTTGGTGGGGGGGGGGGTGGAATTCCCTCTATGAATGATATCTCTTCCATATACTGCACCCTATTGGACAGTGTTCATCTAATCTTCCATGCAATAAGCATCAGCAGTGTATTTGACCATGGCCCAGTCTATCATTTGATGTCCATGTACACAAACACTTTTCCAGCAGGGGGACTGGATAGTAATTAGGAGCAGGGGCATAGGCTGACTTTTCCCTTCCCTAATCCAGTGGCACTGAGGCCAATTACAGTGTCTCCCGATTAATGATATAATGTCTCCAAACAGAGCTGGATCAGAGAAAAGTCTCTCTTATCCTTTTTAGCTCAAATTACCAACTCAGCCTTCAGGAGATCTATATATCACATACTTTTAAAAAAATGTTGCATCAGCTATATCAGTTGCACCATTCTAGTCCTTTGAAGTTTGTTGGAAGTAATCTTTGCTGAAAGCATTACGTGCTTGATTGACTAAATGCTTCAAGCACTAACAAATATTTCCAATTTACTTTCAAAGAATAGTTTGCACACCCCTATGTGCTTATTTAGTAAAAAGAAAAAATCCCGGTTGAAGGAAATGCCACTTGACTAATATTACAGACAGTGATGGATCAATGCAAATAATCTTCTTGTAGAGGGACTGGTATTCCAGAAACTAGTATCCAGCTGTAAGCATAGTGATACTTCACAGCTCCAGCTGCACCAATGGAAAACAGTCACATCCACAAATGGTGCTTTGCAATCAAAAAGGTTTAGGCCAGTTTGCTGGATGGAATTGCTTTTGTGTTCTCAGATAACCTGGAATTCATTTGAGGCAGTTTTAACTCCCTAATCACTCATGAATCATGCCGCCGAGATGAGGTTTGGTGTTTGCACCCTGCTCTCCACCCTGCCAGATTACTGCTCCCAGTTAAAATTGGGGCTTACATTTTATAACAGACGTATTTCTCTTGCCTTTACAAGAAAGGGGGTCTGTTCTAACAATGTTTAGATTGACAGAAGCAAACTGCCACAGAAATCACAGCATCCACATAAAACACAAGTACAGTTGTCAAACAAAAAGAGAAACTATACAACAGGCCTATCAACATCTAAAAAGGAAAACAAAACTTAATGTTTCACATACAGGCTTTCCATCAGACCTTCTTTCCTGGATGAACTTAAGATTGGCCGGTGGATTTTCTCACCTGAATCAGAGCTTTTCTGATCAAGAGTCTCTGTAGGAAAAGTTAAGCTGTCATTTATGTATTTCCATCATTTTCTGCTTTTAATTTCAGATGCAGATTTTAAAAAAATCTTTCTTATTTGTGCACAATTAATAATCGTTCAATTTTCAGCATATCCTCCTCCCTGACAAAAAGAGAAAACTACGGACAATATTATGACCAATAATTGCAACTGTATCTACGTCTGAATGTTACCTGGGCAATAGGGGTCTCGACCACCGGCTAAAGTGCTGGTGAGAACCCTGTGTTGCCTCATCTGGGGAAAGCACACCAAATCATGTGCCTATTCGGCACTTAAGTAGACAGTGGGGGGCCTTCCCCGGGATCTCTTTCACTGAGGAGCGCCACCATGGAGGTGGTGGCTGCTGCATGTACTGGGCTCATCAGAGGCTCTGGACCCAGGATACAGATAAGTCAGGGTGGCAGGACTTCACAGTGTAGTGGGGGTCGACAGCAAGGGAAGGGAGGTGGCTCTCAGTGGGCCCCCCCCCTTCCTATTGCCGGGTCTTACTTTCAGTCATTAAGTGCCTTTTAATGAGGGACATTCCACCCCCCCGCACCCCCTGAGCTGGCAAGCAACCCACATGGGTTTGCTTGGCATGCTCCCTGTGCGGCGACAGGTCCACCTGCCACTGGGCTAAATCCGGCAGTGGCGGGACGAGGCCATTAATTGGGGGTGAACTGCCCACTTAAGGGCCTCAATTGGCAGTGGGTGGGAAGGCCATTCATAGGTCTTCCCATCCTGGACTTAATTTGGGTGGAGGCTAGAAGGTGGCAGGGTCCCCCCACGCAACCATCCTGCCTGATAATATGCCGTCCCTGCCTCCAAAGTCATCGCGGGGCAGAGTATAAAGTTTCCCCAATGTGTGGACACATGCACATTTTCATTAGTGCAAAATTGAAAGATACTGCTTTACGATCAAGTTGTCCATAAGATAACAATCAGAGCAGATCTACAGCACCAAATTCTCAGTGGAATATTATTGTCCATGCCTGGAAAATGGTTCTCTTGTGCATCAACTTAAATTAAATGCAATTATTAGTGGAAGATTCCTTCTGTTTACTACAGATAGCATCTACTTAGAACTTGCATTCCAATGAATATTCAGTCTAATTCTCCAAAGTGTTACCCTCCAATTTTATTGCTTCGCACATTCATGTTGTGTGACTACTTATAATTGCAGTATGTGTTGGAACTTACCCCATGTGGATCAGGATCCAGAACACTTGTCTGCAACTGTAAAGCAACTGTATGTGTGCTTCATTGTGCAAACACACAATCTTATAAGACATGTTTGTCAGTTTCATATGCAGATGTGGACTAGCCCCCAGACTGGAGGAAAGTCTATGATGGCCAACCATGTAAAAAATTAATTACGAGACCTTGCCTGAAAAATAGCAGTTGTTCACATTTGCTAATGGTGCCATTTGCCCCTAGAAACAGGGAGTGAATGATTTGAGCTTGGTTTTGTCTGCCTCCATCGGCTAGTATACCATCTTCTTTTATATTGCTTCTGGCAAACTGGTATTGGAGGTACTTCTGGGACATAAGTGGGGGTATAAACATTTGGCAGATGTTGTAACGTACACGTTATCGCTTTACAAGATTCTCCAGGAGCTTGTAACCAAGAAACAGGCTGGAAATTTGCAATTTATTTTGGTAAATTTAGCACAGTCAATACAAAAATCACTAAGAATAACTGCTCTAATAGAGTTAATGAAAAAAAGGCACTTTGCTTGACCTTTCTCATTAGGTGCTCCGAAAGTCACAATGCCGGCACAGACTCCCGGATACTACCTGCAGATGGGCTACATCATATGTACCGTGGACAGCCTTATCCCCTTCACATTGCGTTTCAGCAGAGCTGGTTCAAAACTTGGAACAGATTGGTTTTTCAAGTATGTATAAAGAATACATTTTTACTCATTATCTCTCATGTTATGTGCTGTAGTCATGATTCTAATCTAATCAGATCTGAGCTCTGCAGTCCTTCCACATCCAGTCGTGAATGGTGGTGGACAATGAAACAACTAACCGGAAGAGGTGTCTCCACAAATATCCCCATCTTCAGTGATGGAGGAGCCCAGCACATCAGTGAAAAAGATAAGGCTGAAGCATTTGCAACAATCTTCAGCCAGAAGTGCTGAGTGGATGATCAATCACGGCCTCCTCCTGAAATCCCCAGTATCAAGAAACGACTGAAGGCACTGGATACTGCAAAGGCTACAGGCCCTGACAACATTCCGGCAATAGTACTGAAGACCTGTGCTCCAGAACTTGTCGCGCCCCTAGCCAAGCTGTTCCAGTACAGTTACAACACTGGCATTGACCTGGCAATTTGGAAAATTGCTCAGGTATGACCTGTACATAAAAAACAGGACAAATCCAACCTGGCCAATTACCACCCCATCAATCTATTCTCGATCATCAGTAAAGTGATGGAAAGTGTTGTCGACAGTGCTATCAAGCTGCAGTTGCTTAGCAATAACATGCTCAGTGATGCTCATTTTGGGTTCTGCCAGGGCCACTCAGCTCCTGACCTCATTACAGCCTTGGTTCAAACATGGACAAAAGAGCTGAACTCAAGAGGTGAGGTGAGAGCGACTGCCCTTGACATCATCTGAAAACATAGCATTGGTTTTCATATGAAAACTGACAACACCCAGCTAGACCTCTCGCAAATCCTCCACTGTTGCAAAATTATCAGACTGTTTGTTTGCTATCCAGTACTGTATTAGCAGAAATGTTCTCCAGCTAAAGATTGGGAAGACTGAAGTCATTGTCCTCAGTCCCTGGCGCAAAGTCTGTTCCCTAGTTACTGATTCCATCCCTCTCTCTGGCAACTGCCTGAGGCTGTACCAGACTGTTTGCAGCTTGGAGTCATACTTGACCCCAAGGTGAGCTTCTGACCACATATTCATGCAATCACTAAGACCGTCTATTTCCATCTCTGTACATCTTCTAACTCTGCCTAAGCTAGCCTGTTGCCAAAACTCTCATCCATGTCTTTCTTACCCCAACTTGACTATTCCAATGCACTCCTGACTGGCGTCCCGCATTCTACCTTCCATAAACTTGGGCATCAGAGGTTTAGGTGACCTTATGTCCATACTCGCGCCAAGTCCTGTGCTCGCTGACGTACACTAGCTCCTGGTAAAGCAACACCTCAATTTTAAAATTCTCATTCTTGTTTTCAAATCCCTCCATGGTGTCAACCCTCTTTATTTCTGTAATCTCCTCCAGCCCCACAGTCCTGGAGATATCCACACTCATTTAATTCTGGCCTCTTGACATCCCCGATTATAATTTCTCCATCATTGGTGCCTGTGCCTTCAGCTACCAAGACCTTAAGTTCAGGAAATCCCTCCCTAAACCTCTCTGCCTTTCTATCTCTTTCTTCCTTTAAGTTGCTACTTAAAACCTACCCGTTTGACCAGCTATTGGCATCTGCCTGATATCGACTTATGTGGCTCGGTGTCACATTTTGCTTTATAATGCTGCTCTGAAGTGCCTGGGATGTTTCATTATGTTTAAGGCGCTATAGAAATGCAAGCTGTTGTTGTTAACTATTGTAATTCTATGAGGTTAACACTCTATTTTTCTCTTTCAAGCAGATTATTGTTGGTGTGATTGTGTATTTCTTTTATAATTCACCTGATTTTATGTTTTTTTTAAATTCTCTTGAAGGGAATCTGCCACTGCAAGTTTGGAAATTCCACATGTTTCTGCAGTACACGAAGGGCTTTATGAATGCATAGCAATTAGCAATGCTGGCACTGGCCGTGCCCAAACCTTCCTGGATGTGTCAGGTCAGAACCTTTTAATACATGTCTCCATTGTTCATTTCGTTAAGGATTCTGCTTTAATGAACAAAAAAGAAACACGTTATTGTAGATGATTTTAGTACCCAGAAGTGATCACAAAATATTTCATTGCCCATTTGGATATTTTTGGGACCTGTGTCAGAGTGGTCCCTGTAGGGTGTGACAAAGCCTCAGGATTCCTGAGATATACTGCCAATGCCTTCATCACTTTCACCAAGTGATGCCAAGCAATCAACAACAACAACTTACATTTATATAGCACATTTAACATAGTAAAACACAAGATGCTTAACAAGGATGATATCAATGACAAACATTTTTGCCACTTCTTAACACTGAGCATTGGAAGGAAAAATCAGGAGACATGACCAAAAGTTTGATCAAAGAGGTAGGTTTTTACAAGCATATTAAAAGACGAGAGAGAGGTAGGAAAGTGGAGAGGTTTAGAGAGGGAATTCCAGAGCTTAGGACCCAAGCAGCTGACAGCACAGCCACCAATGGTGAAGCGATTAATATCGGGGATGTGTAGCAGGTCAGATTTGGAGGAGTGCAGAGATTTCGGAGGGTTGTAGAGCTGAAGGAGGCTACACAGATAGGGAGGGGCAAGGCCATAGAGGGATTTGAAACCAAGGATGAGGATGTTAAAATCGAGGCATTGTCGAATGGGGAACCAGTGAAGGTCAGCAAGGACAGGGCTGATGGGTGAGTGAGATTTGGAATGAATTCAGATATGGGGAGCAGAGTTCTGGATGAACACAAGTTTATGGAAAGTGGAAGATGGATGGCCGGCTAGGAGAACATTTGCATAGTCAATTCTAGAGGTAATAAAGGTACAGATGATGGTTTCAGATGAGTTGAGGGTAGGTCAAAATCGAGCGATGTTACAGAGGTGGAGTAGGCAGTTGTAGTGTGATGGAATCAGTTGTTGCAAAGCTAGCTTTTCTTATCCTAACTGAGAGTGAAACTAGAATTGAAACAGAAACTAGAGCTATGCTAGAAACGGAACCCAAAACTGAAACGGAAACTGGAAAAACAACTTAAGGCTTTCAGGGAAACTGACACTGGTTAGAACCAGATAAAAGGAAACCAAGTCCTCCCGAGGTCAGGCAGACCCAGCAGACGAGACAGACCAGGCAGGAGTGAAGTGCCGGCAAGCAGAAGAAAGTGAAGACTGACTTCAGGAACTTTTTCTGTTATTTAAAGTAGCCAACTAACCAGACCCGGCCATACGGTGCACTGGTTGTCACTGAAGGACTCGGACAAAAGGAAGATTGGTAAATCCACGCTATCAAGACTGTTGTGAGCAGATCTGAGGAGGTTCTGGAGAAGTGTTCCTTGTGGTGAAGACCGCACCCATGGAATTTGGATTGAGAAGGAACTGAAGAAGAAGAATAGCGGCTAAATCCTTGAAGAAAAGAGCTGAAAATCTACCTGAGAAACATCTGTTGTGAAGAACTGTATGACTGTAATTGTTGCCATATGTGCTGGGTGGACTGCCTAGTGAAACTCTGAGACCCATCTCTGTTGTATCTAATAGTTAAGGTCTAATTTGTAATATATATATTATATATATATATATATAGAGAGAGAGAGAGAGAGAGAGAGAGAGAGGGAGGGAGGGAGGGGGAGAGGGAGAGGGAGAGGGAGAGGGAGAGGGAGAGAGAGAGAGACCATGATCTGTCTGTTGCTTCATGATGAATTTATGTTGGTTTTGGTTTGAGTGTTACCATTTGGTTTTGTTTCCTAAATTGGGGTAACAGTGGTTTCGAATCTTTGCGTTTGTTGGTCTCCATGACAATCATAACAAAATTGGGGCTCATCTGGGATCAGATTGTCCATGATTAGGTAGTAAAAAGGGTTCACTGGAATTTTCCAAAGTTTAAACAAAAAAGATTTCACATTTACTTTGTTTGTGTTCAGTGGGAAATCAACCTGAGTACCATCAATGTGCAGGAATTTGTTAAGAGGGAAGATTTGACTGTCAGTTGCAGCAGTTGAAAAAGGTCGATTTGGTCATGCTATTGGCACACGTAGGGATTACTGTAAGCCCAAGGGTTAGGAAAGCAGAGGTAGTCCTAGAATTAGTTTCTCACTTTAGCTGGAGAAAGGAAAGGATGTTTGTTCTAGTATTCAAATAGAACTAGTCAAAATTGAGTTAGAGAAGATAAGATTGAAGATAAGAGAAGAAAGAGAAAGATGAAGACAATTTGAAGTCAGAAAACTTGAATTCGACCTAGAGAGGATAAAACTGGATAGGGAAGAGAAAGAAAAAGAATGCGAACATGAAATACAAAAATTAGCCTTAGACCACAAAGTAAAAATGGAAAGGCTCAAAGCCAGTGGGCGTGCATCAGGGGTGAAAATTGAGGATGACCCAGATGAGTCCTACTCAGGCCCCCTCCCTCACCTCTTTTTCTGGTACATTGATGACGGTAACAGTGCCACTTCCTGCCCTCGCCCTGAACTGGAAAACTTTATCAACTTTGCTTCCAATTTCCACCCTTCTTGCAACTTTACATGGTCTATCTCTGACACTCCGCTTCCCTTCTTCGACTTCTCTGTCTCCATCTCTGGGGATAGGCTGTCCACTAATATTCATTATAAGCTCACCAACTCCCATGGCTACCTTGACTACACTTCCTCACACCCTGTTTCCTGTAAGGACTCCATTCCATTCTCCCAGTTTCTCTGTCTCCCCACAGGAGCGCTTCTGACACGTCTTCCATTTTTCTCAACCGAGTATTCTCCACCACCCCCCCACCCCCACTATGAGTGACCTGGCCCTCAACTATGTCCAACCCATTTCCCGCACTTCTGCCCTCACCCCTTCCCCTCCCTTCCAGAACCGCAACAGGGTTTCCCTTGTCCTCACTTGCCACCCCACCAGCTTCCACATCCAAAGGATCATCCTCCATCATTTCCACCACCTCCAGTGTGATGCCACCACCAAATACATCTTCCCTTCCCATCCCCTGTCAGCATTCCGAAGGGATCGTTCCCTCTGTGACACCCTCTTCCACTCCTCCATCACCCTTGACACCTCGTCCCTTCCTAGGGAAGCTTCGCATGCAATTGCAGGAGGTGCAATACCTGCCCTTTTACCTCCTTTCTCCTCACCATCCAAGGCCCCAAACACTCCTTCCAGGTGAAGCTGCGATTTACTTGTACTTCCTTCAACTTATTATACTGTATTCACTGCTCACAATGTCATCTCTACATTGGGGAGACCAAATGTAGATTGGGAGACCGCTTTGCGGAACACCTCCACTCAGTCCAAAAGCATGACCCCGAGCTTCCAGTTGTTTGCCATTTCAACACACTCCCCTGCTGTCATGCACACATATCTGTCCTTGGTCTGCTGCAGTGTTCCAGTGAACATCAACGCGAGCTCGAGGAGCAGCACCTCATCTTTCAATTAGGCACTCTACAGCCTTGCAAACTTAACATTGAGTTCAACAATTTCAGAGCAAGACTGGCCTTTTTTATTTTTTTAAAAATTATTTTATTTTATTTTTTTTAACCGTGTGCCTGTTTTTCATGTGGTGCGTTTGGACAGAGCTGCTCATTACTCTGCCATTAACACTCTCTCTCTCGACTAATGCTTTGTCTTTGACTACAACCATTAACACGCTCTTTGCCTTTATCCCATGACATCTTTATTTAATCTCTCTTTCCCTCTGCCATATCACACACCTTCCCTTTTGTTCTCTTCCCCACCCCCACCACCACCACCCCCCTGCCCCCCCACTTGCTTAAAACCTAATACTTTTCTGACCTTTGCCAGTTCTGATGAAAGGTCACAGACCTGAAACTTTAACTCTGCTTCTCTCTCCACAGATGCTGCCTGACCTGCTGAGTATTTCCAGCACATTCTGTTTTTATTTCAGATTTCCAGCATCTGCAGTATTTTGCTTTATTTTAGTTACAAGCCCCAATTTGGAAACTTTCAGAGAAGTTGAAGAGATAGGAAGTTTGATCCTGAAAAGAGATCTGGTTCTATTGAGAAAGATGACAAAAGTGAAGAGACTGACATATCTCAGGTTCGTAAAAGAGAAAGTCAGGAGGAAAAGTTTGGTTCTAGTGGACCGAAATGCTATTTCTGTCAAAAGAAAGGATTTGAAGGCTGAGTGTTGGAAGTGAAAACCAAGCCCGTTTCATGTGTTCAGTCGAAGGGTGTTTCCACATGAGATAATGTCCTCGCGGGTGCTGTTCATGTCAAGCAGGTAGTTTCTCTTATGTTCACTGATATAGTGAATCAGATTGCAGAAAACTCTATAAGTTTTCTGTTGGAAGGTGAGGTATCCCCTCAGTCATCTGGTGAAGCAGGCAAGTCTGTTGTCATCCTTTGAGATACAGGGGCGGCACAGTCACTGATGTTGAAAGGTGACATGAATTTCCTCTCCAATAATTTGCTGAATGCGAAGACGTTAATCCAAGGGATGAATGAAACCTATTTATCTGTTCCTTTATATAGGATTAATTTGAAATGTGACTTAGTCATTGGTCCTGTTACCATTGGGGTCATTCCTAGTTTTCTCATTGAGGGGATAGATTTTCTGTAAGGAATGACTTGGCTGGGGATAAGGTCCAGTAGTTTCAGAAAAGCCACTTGAGGTTGCTAAAAATTAGGTTTTACAGGAAGAATTGCCTGGAATATTTCCAGATTGTGTTGTGACTAGAGCCCAGGCTAATAGGATTAAACAAGATGGGATGGATTCAGTTATTGTGGAGGACAATTCGGCTGTTCGGTGGGCTGAGGATTTTTAAGGATTTAGATGGGGATGTTGATGATCAAGGCTCCAAAGCTAGCAATGGTGAATTGTTTAGCAGATGCTCTTTGATTGAAGCACAACAGGCAGCAGGCAGACCCTGACTTGAGAAGCTTGTCTCAGACAGCATTTTCTGAGGCAGAGGCTGAAAATGTCCCCGAGTGTTATTATGTCAAGAAGGAAATTCTGATGAGGAAGTGGAGACCTCCCCAGCAGCCCACTGATGAGGATTAGGCTGTAGTCCATCAAATTGTTGTCCCTCCTTACTACCACAGTGGAAGTTTGAGAGCTGCCCATGAAATACCAGTTGCCGGTCATTTGGGTATCCGAAAGACTCAGGCTAGGGTAATGATGCATTTTTATTGGGATGTGGTTGACTTCTGTAAGACATGTCACACATGTCAAATGGTTGGGAAGCCACAGCCCTATTAATACCGATACCTGCATTTGACGAACCATTAGAAGGGTCCTTATGGAGTATGTAGGTATAGCACAGGTGGTAGAGAATGTAGATGATGAGTCTGAGACTGAGTGTTCCCAGATTGAACCTCCTGCGGTGAAGCTGACAAACACAGAGGGTTAGAGGGTCTGGATGAGGTGCTACAACATCTACCTGAGCACCAGAGAAAAGACATAGCTAGCCTATTAAGGGAGTATAAGCCGGTATATGCAGATAAGCCAGGTCACACTTCTCTGGTTATTCATGAGGTTGATTTAGGGGAAGCTAAACCAATTAAGCAAAACCCCAAAAGACTCAATCCCAGTAAATTGGACAAAGTCAGAGAGGAGTTTCAGTACATGTTAAGTAATGATCTAATTGAACCTAGTAAAAGTAGTTAGAATTCTCCTGTTGTTTTAGTACCAAAACCAGACAGTTCTCAAAGGTTCTGTATAGATTACCGAAAGGTTAATGTTGTAACTAAGACGGACTCCTATCCGATCCCAAGGCTTGAGGATTGTATTGATAGGATGGGGAACTCGGCCTTTATTAGCTAGATTAATTTGCTTAAGGGATATTGACAAGTCCCCTTGTCTGAGAAATAACTGCTTTTGTGACACTAGATCACCTGTTCCAGTGTAAAGAGATGCCATTTGGTATAACAAATGCACCAGGTACATTTGAAAGATTGACCACTCAAGTGATTTCCGAATTGAGTAAATGTGTTGTTTACATCGATAACCTTTTGGTGTACAACGACACTTGGAGTGATCATGTCAGACATTTGAGAATTCTGTTTAACAGGCTGGGCAAGGCTAACCTTGTCATAAACCTGGCAAACAGCGAGTTTGCCAAGGCCAAGGTCACTTATTTAGGACATATTGTGGGTCAAGGTTAAGTATTACCATGAAAGGCCAAGGTTCAGGAGATAATAAATGTTCCTGTACCGAAGACAAAGAAAGAAGTGCTAGGGTTTCAGAGTATGTGTGGGTTCTACAGGAAATTTGTCCCTAACTTCAGCACAGTAGTCACCCCATTGACTAATCTGTAAAGAAGAATGTGCAATTTGAATGGCCCGAGTCATGCCAAACAGCACTTGAGAAGTTAAAGGCCATTTTAATAAAAAGTACCAGTTCTTGCAGCCCCAGATTTTAATAAACCATTCAAAGTGGATATTGACGCCAGTGACTTAGGAGTAGGAGTGGTGCTGCTCCAAGATGATGTTCCTGGTATGGAACGGCCTGTTAACTATTTCTTCAGGAAGCTCAATAAATATAAAACAAAGTCATCGACGATTGAGAAAGAAACTTTAAGTCTTTAACTGGCTTTACAACAGTTTGAGGTATATGTAACCAATAGTCAGGGAAAAATATTGGTTTATACAAATCACAATTGTTACGACCAGGTGAGGAAGGAGCCTAAGGGCTCCCCTTTTCCTGGTTTGGCCAGAACAGGGTTTAACATTTAAAAGAGAATGTTTTTAGCTTCCCTTCAGTGAGTCCTTGCTCACTGCTCTCTAATGGTAATTGTAAAGAAAGCAACCAGACAGGTTTTCTCTGATTTAAACAAGAAAGGTGTAAGTTTATAACCTTAAAACTCTAACTCAATTAAAACTACTAAAAAGATGTGACGTGACCATGCTAACATGCATAGTCGATAAACACACATGCAAATACATACAGAGGAGGAGAAAGAATTAAAGAGGGAAGGGTTAAAGTGGTAGATGGAAATTTAGTTACTGGTTTTGGGTTGGATGTAAAGTCTTTGATTGAAGTTAAGTCTTGCAGTTCTCATTGGGGCCCAGTGCACACTTTCAAACTTGTTTTGCTGGTCTTTTGTCTTGAGGCTTGAGTTACTTCCGTGGGTCCCTGGAACTTTGCGTGAGACAGCGAGAGAGAGAGGCATACTCTCTTCTTGAAGTTCAATTGCAGTCGCTCTTAAAACTTTTCGCTGAGCACAATTCAATCAACTCCAGGTTGACCAGCAAGTTAGTCATGTGACTAGCTTCTTGTTTGAAATCGCCTCACCTGCAAGGTTTGTGGATTCCTCCAGACACACTCAGTGGGGTGGGTGGATGGGGTGGAATGCTGGATCTTACACATTCAATGACTCTCAATGTCTCTTGATCATCATTATTGATAAAACCCATCTGGCTAGTTGAAGCAGTAAGTATTCCCATTGTCTCTCCATGCAATTGTCTTATAGAGTGCAAACATGCAGCTATGTTTTCAGCCACTGTTCTGTGGTCTTTTTAAAACAAGTTATGTTCAATGTCCAGTAAGCATTCAAATAATGTTCCGTATGATGAAATTAATATATTTCAATCTGGCAGGTGTGGTTTCCGTCACACAATCCACTTCTGTTTCGAGAAACGTTCAGAACAAAGACCCTCTGGCTATTTCATTGGAGTTTGATGATACAGCCATTTATACTGAAAATTGCAAATGTTGCAGGGTAAAGCAATGTAATTGCTGAAGCTCCATTCAGAGTTTAAAGAAGGAGTGTGAAAGAGAAAGAAAGCCCTGAGTTATGATAATTCTATAATTGAATCCTAATTGTCACATTTATTTGGGTTTTGTCATTGGTTAAGCCCTTATCATTTTGTAAATATATGTATAATGTGGAATATGAAAATGTTACCTGTACATTATGCAATAAGCTATTGTTAAAATGTTTATGATGTTAAGAACTTGCTGTATTTCCAAACTATTGTAAAGAAAACTTTACTACGGTAAAGCTTTCTTTTCCCTAAGAGGGACAAGTGTTGCAAAGCTTGTTTCTTTTTAAATCCAACTGAGAGGGAAACTAGAATTGGAACAGAAACTAGAACTGAAACAGAAATAAAAGCTGAAACAGAAGCTGGAAAACCAATTTCAGGTTTTCAGGGAAACACACTGGTTAGAACCAGATAAAAGGGCGACAGAATCCTCCCCAGATAAGGCAAACCAGGCAAATCAGACAGGAGTGGGCTATCGGCAAGCAGAACAAATTGAAGACTGACTCTAGGAAGATTGATAAATCCATGCCATTAAAACTGTTGTGAGCAGAGCTGATGAGATTCTGGAGAAGTGCGCTTGTGATGAAGACCGCACCCATGGAGTTTGGACTGAGAAGGAACTGCTCTTGGAAGAAGAACAACGGCTAAATCCTTGAAGAAAGAACTGAAAATCTACCTGAGGGACTTCAGAGTTGTGAAGAACTGTATGACTGTAATTGTTGCCGTATGTGCTGGGTGGATTACCCAGTGAAACTGTGAGACCCATCTGGTAGTTAAGGTCTAATTTTTTTTATTGGTTTCATGGGATGTGGGCATCGCTGGCAAGGTCAGCATTTGTTGCTCATCCCTTATTGCCCTTGAGAAGGTGGTAGTGAGCTGCCTTCTTAAACCACTGCTGTCCATCTGGTGTAGGTACACCTACAGTGCTGTTAGTGAGGGAGTTCCAGGATTTTGATCCAGCAACAGTAAAGGATCAGTGATATATTTCCAAGTCAGGAAGGTGTGTGACTTGGAGGGGAACTTGCAGATGGTGCTGTTCCCATGTGCCTGCTGTCCTTGTCCTTCTAGGTGGAAGAGGTCATGGGTTTAGAAGGTGCTGTCGAAGGAGGTGTGGTGAGCTGCTGCAATGCATCTTGTATATGGTACACGCTGCCTCCACTGTGTATCACTGTGGAGGGAGTGAGTGTTGAAGGTGGTGGATGGGGTGCCGATCAAGCGGGCTGCTTTGTCCTGGATGGTGTTGAGCTTCTTGAGTGTTGTTGGAGCCGCACTCATCCAGGCAAGTTGAGAGTATTCCATCACACTCCTGATTTGTGCCTTGTAGATGGTAGACAGACTTTGGGGAGTCAGGAGATGGGTTACTCACCACAGAATTCCCAGCCTCTGACCTGCTCTTGTAGCCACAGTATTTATGTGGCTGCTGCAGTTCAGTTTCTGCTCAATGATAACACCCAGGATGTTGATAGTGGGGGATTCAGCAATGGTAATGCCATTGAATGTCAAGGGCAGATGGTTAGATTATCTCTTGTTGGAGATCATCATTGCCTGGCATTTGTGTGACGTGAATGTTACTTGTCACTTAACAGTCCAAGCCTGAATGTTGTCCAGGTCTTATTGCATATGGATACAGACTGCTTCAGTATCTGAGGAGTTGCGAATGGTACTGAACATTGTGCAATCACCAGTGAACATCCCCACTTCTGACCTTATGTTGGAGGGAAGGCCATTGATGAAGCAGCTGAAGATGGTTGGGCCTAGGAAACTGCCTTGAGGAACTTGTGCAGCATTGTCTTGCACTGAGATGGTTGGCCTCTAACAACCACAGCCATTTTCCTTTGTTACTCCAACCAGCGGAGAGTTTTCCCCTTGATTCTCATTAACCTCAATTTGGCTAGGGCTCCTTGATGCCACACTCGGTCAAATATATTGACCGTGATCTGACTGTTGCTTCCTGTTTAATTTATGTTGGTTTTGGTTTGGATGTTAAAGCAAAGTTTATGTAAGTGAAATCTTGTCTGTTTGATTTGTTTTCCTAAATTGAGATAATTCAGTGGATTCAATCCTTTTCATTTGGTGGTGGTCTCCACGGGGATCATAATGGTAGTGATGGTGTGGATATGCAATTGGAAACTCAACTCGGGGTCAAACACCACACTAAGGTTGTAAATGGTCTTAACCAGCTTAAGCCAGTTATCAGAGATGGAAATGGTGGGCAGTAAATGGAGTTTGTGGTTTGGGACCAAAGACAATGGCTTCAGTCCTCCCAATGTTTAATTGGAGTAAATTTCTGCTTGTCCAACATTAGATGTCAGACAATCAGTGTGACAAATCAGAGACAGTTGAGAGTCCAAGGAGGTGGTGGTGAAATAGAGCTGAGTGACATCAGCTTACATATGGTACCTGATTTTGTGTTTTCAGATGGTATCTTGAGGGGTAATATGCAGATGAGAAATAGAAGGGGGCCAAGAATAGATCCTTGGGAAACTTTAGAGATAACAGAGTAAGAGTGGGAAGAGAAGCCATTGTAGGTTATTTTCTGACTACAATTAGAAAGATAAGGATGGAACCAATATAGGGCAGTTCCACCCACCTGGATGATGTCGGAGAGACATTGGAGGAGGATGGTGTGGTTAACAGTGTCAAAAAGTGCAGATAGGTCAATCACAATGAGAAGGTTAGTTTTCATGGTCACAGTCACAAAGAAGGTCATTTTTGACTTTAACAAGGGTTATTTCAGTACTGTGGCTAATGCAGGAAAGCTGATTGGAGGGATTCAAACATGGAATTGTGGGGAAAATGGGCATGAATTTGGGAAGCAATAACATGTTCAAGGACTTTGGAGAGAAAAGGGAGATTGCAAATGGGGCAGTAGTTTGCAGGCACAGAGGGATCAACAGTAGGTGTTTTGAGGAGGGGTAAATGACATCAGATTTGAAGGGAATGGAACAATACCTGAGGAAAAGGAACCATTAACAATATCAGCTAACATGGAGCCCAGTGGGGAGGTAGAGTGGCCAACAGTTTGGTTAGAATATGATCAAGGGAACAGGAGGTGGATCTCATGGTCAAAATAAGGTCAGAGAGAGCATTGCAGGACATGGGATTGATTTTAAAGAAAGAGGTGAGTACAAGGCTAGGGCAGCGGGGAATCTTTGGGGAAGTTTGTCCAGAAGGGCTAGGGGAAGGGAGGGAAGTGGCAGAGGCAGCTGAATGGATGATTTCAATCTCTGTGGTTTAAAAAAAATCCATGAGCTCCTCCTCCTGTCGGAGGTGAGAATGGAGGAGGCAGGGGAGGATGGTTTGGAGTAGAGAAAAGAAGGCAGGATTATCTTTGCATTCCTGGATGCACTTTGAATAGTGATCAGTTTTGCTGATGGAGAGCATTGGTCAATCAAGCAGATTTCAAATGTTGTTTAAGTTTCAATGTGAGTACAGTGGTAACAGGAGGTAATTTTCACAAACCCCATCCAGCTTGAGTAAGAAATGGAGCAATGTGACCCTGATTGGATTTTAACCAGGACTAAGCGGGAAAGCTGCCATGGTTTTCCTGCCAGGTGAAATCAGGTCAACAGCTGTCAGGAGGTCAAAGATTTAAGAAGTTCTCAGAATATGACACTACCACCTGGGAACTTGTAATCCATGCCTTCTTCCTGGACTGCAGTTAAAGGGAAGGTGAAAGAGCACTTCCACTGGCCAAACAAATTTCCCCAAGTGTAAAAGTATGTTTATAACTTAAAATCAACAGCAGTAGCTGACTGAAGGTAGGAATCTGGAGGGAGAATTTTTTGTGAATATACATTTGTAAATGTAGAAGTGATTGGAGGAGCAAACTACCATTTCCATCAGTTGTTGCTTCCAACTGTGCCTCTGCTCCACTCCACTTAACCAATATTGTTGATGTGGCAACATACACCTGAACTGTCCCATTGATTCTGATCAACAACGTTCTCGTTCGTCCTTTGATATCAAAGAAGATAGCCAGAATGTCATCTCATTTTTTTGCAGTGAGTCATTTGGTAACCTATTTTTGCCCAGAATGAGCATCTACAGATTGAACAGTTCATCCCAGATATAATCGGTTGGGAATCTTGATTTTTCAGGCTTGACTTCCTCAGCTGGCATTTACATTCAGCATCAGCAATGCGATGGGTCTCATAGGAGGAGGTGCCATCATGGATGGCTGTTTGCCATGCTTTCCTATTTTTATGCCAAAACCTACCAATGTTACATAAATAGCTTCACTGAAGAATAAAATAATAAGCATAAGGGATTATTTTCTCCCCATCGAAACAGAAACACCTGCTTTTAAAATCCAGATTGATGCCACGATGCCAGTTTGATGTGACCTTTAGAAGAAAAAACCTGACTGATGCAGTGATCAGTGATCAGATTAAATACTCCAAAGTGCAATAGGTTGTTATATTTATTGATCAGGAATAGCCATTACATCAGATCATTAAAATTTTTGCAGTGTTACGTAGTGAGGAGTAAGAATTGGAGAAAAATTTAAAATTCAGAAAGGTATTTTTAAGACTGTTTGGATGCAAGTCTCAATGGAACTTAGGCCAACTGACCCATAATCAGTTTTATTTAATTTATCAAAACCCTAAAACTATGTTCAACTGACACATTTTATATACCCATGTAAACCTCATCCCATAAAATGTCAGGCTGAGCCAAATACCAAAATTTCCAGATATGGTGGATGTGACATTCAGGATGCCTATTATAAATGCTGTTGTCCCCGGGCTGTGGTGGAACTGGAAGTTGTCCTGAAATAATAAATCCAGTTTGAATAATGCTGAATGAAAGTGATAGTTTAAAACTTCACTGGAAGTGTAACAGTGGTGTAAACGTGCTAACACTGTACTGTCTTCCCAAATATTCAGCTCCACTCAATGTAGGCATTCATTAAAATGTTGTTTGACAACTAATTTTCCGTTGACTGTATTATGATCTAACTTAAGGGTTAAGAAGAACTTGTTAGAATTTTAGCTTTCAATTAGAAATGAGCCTGTTGTGTATCTGTGCATGCTTTTGGATAAGGGCCATCCAACTGCCTGGTGGTCGATTCCCATGCTGGTCTAATCTCCTGCTTATGAATCAAAAATGCCTAAAATTAAATTCACTAAATTACCTCAGTAAACTTCATGCAAGCCACATGTGGATTATGTTCTGTGGTGAGTTCATCTCAATCTGCAAGCATTCCCAAGCACTGTTGGAGATTCCTTGAGGAGAAGAAGGTCATGGTAATTAACATAAATTGTGTAATTAAAATGTTGCAGTTGATTCAGTTAAAATTAAGTAATTTTTGGTAAGGGCACCATTCCAAATTTTTATGAGTACTTAGAGATACTTTTGTTTCCCTTCCCCCAAAGTTGTTACTCAAATGTAATTTCTTCAGTATAAATTCTGTATTTTAACTGTCAATTATACATAAATTTGGATTCTTTTCCATTTTCCCATTTGCTGATTCTATCATGCTTCTGCCTAAGTTGAAATATTAGGATGGACGAGGGAGTATATATACATTTCACAGTGTCTAGCAAACCTGTTCTATGGTTGGTGGGCAGAAAGCACACTTTTTTTTGCAGTGTTGGAATTGGTTCTATCAGTTTCTCTTCGCTATGAAGGAACTCTTCATTGCCTCATTTAATGTACATCACAGTGAGATGCTGTGTAGGTTTTTAATGATCAGGTTCAGGCATATGGGCAAGGGAATGCAGCTTCAACCCTAGCTGTTGGTGGATGGGCAGTTACAATCAGCCAGGTTACTTATCCAGCCTCGAGCCACCCAAATCCCACTGTCTGCAATTTTTACTCAGGCCTCTGGATGGTTGGCTAAGCCGCCTGTTCAAAATTGATGGGATTTTACGTTAGATATGTCAATCGAGGTCTGAAGTCAACAATCGAACTCCAAACAGCATTTTTCCCACCAGGCAAAACCAAGTCAGGGCTTGCTGAAAAGTAGAAAAGGCCAAATAACATAAATTTTAAACTTTCCTCTGTGGGATCAGGAACAGCAGGAGTAATTCTTTGGGCCTAACATAGGAGGTCGAGATCTTCCCAGCCTCCCAGCTCTGGACTCTCCACCCCCCACCATTCCCAACCATGAGACGCCATGGAATGTTCATCTTGCAGTAACCTGAGGTAGCTGATTTTCCATTTTCCGAAAGCTAACAGTCATTTCCTGCCTGTTCTGGGCAGGAAATCTACCGACGGCATGTTAAAAAGCCCAGTGGTTAAATCACATTGACTTAATATTGCTGTGAGTGAGTGGGAAGCTAACTGAAATCAGTATTGCTGAATCAGTTAATATTTTAGATAGCCCAATTTTAGATAGCCCAATAACATGAGTAATACATGAAGCATTAACATTTACCTGATAAGACTATGTATGCATGGGACATCTGGTTGAAATTGCAATGTTCTCACACTGAAACACAAGCTTTCTTAATCGCTTTTTAACCCTTAAGTATATTTAATTCCCCTCAACAATATTTGTTTACTGATAAGTTAATACATTAGGATTCAGTAAGAAATAAAAGCTGTGCCTTTTGAGAGCAGATTTTTCATAGTTTTAAAGTTATTGCTTCCGTTTGGATTGGAGACAATTGGATTGGCCTTAGTCACTTCAACGAACCAGCTCTCAGGTAAACAACAGTTGGATAGTCAGAATTGTAGCTCTATCTGAGGGCTGAATTTTATTTTGATGGTTGGGCTCCCGGCGATGGGCCAGAAAGGGGGAGGGGCAGGGGGGAAGGGCAACCCTGCCTCTGCTTCGGCCTCGACCTCAGCCATTTGTTGAACCCAGAGCTGAATTAAATGTCAAGCAGGCGATTAACTGCCCCCTGTCAGGATGCTGACCCTTCAAGGGACAAGATCCCACCCCAAGAGCTGCTGGTCAATCAGAGGGCCAGTGGCTCAGCACTCCCAGCAATGTCACTGGGAGCAGTGACCACTGCATGAACTGCACCCAGCCCAGAGCAGCATCATGGACACTGCCCTGGGACAAAGGTAAGTGGGGTCGGGGTCACTGGGGCTTGTCAGACAGGCTCTGGCAAGAGGGTTGTGGGCCTGCTTGTTGTGGGTAGGGGAGGTCTTGTCACAGCGACGGTCATCGCTGCTGGGGGTATCCCTCTGTGGGCTATGGATTGTCTCTAGAGGAGGGAACCACCCCCCACCAAGCCACTAGGGGGCCAGCAGGACATACCTGGTGGTGTCTCCACTCGGCAGATGGCCCTTCTGACATTAGTTAAATAGGAGCAGAGGTGGGAAGCTGCCCTTGTGCCCTTAGTTGGCCTGTTAAGTGGTTCAATTGGCCTCATGTAGGAGGGCTGTCCTCCACGTGCCCTGCCAAGGACAAAATGGCATGTTGGCAGGAGAATGTCAGGAGCGCCTCCCCATGCCATTTTGTCTGCCCGCCCCCGTCTCCAGGGGCTGGACAAAATTTAGCCTAAGTATGCATGGAAAACTTTTAAATTTCATTCACTATGAACTATGGTTGACACATCACAACTGTTTGTAAATGTATTTTCAGACTCACACATAAGTAAAGGCAGTCACATTCATTGTCATCTTTGATTTGTTTTGTCATTCTGCTTTGATTCATAACTGAATGATACTTCAACTCTTCAATCATTCTTTTAGGTTAGCAAAAATAAAACTTTGAATGTATAGGTTCCTGGCGGTAATAAAATAAACACACTTTAAACCGTTCTGACTTGTTCATTCTGTCAAATTATGTAAATTATCCATGGGCGCCAGAAAGTTTAAGAGAAGTGTATCCACTGCTGGGATTTAGCACTCGATTAATAATGAAAAACAGTCTTTCATTACAGTGCCAGGAACATTCCTGCTGGTCCAATAAATTTATGAGACAAAAGCTAAAATATTTAAGACTTAAGCTGTTAGTTTTCTTTTTACACGCCAAAAGTTGGAACAGACCACTGAACAAGAACTGACTCATCGGAATAAACCATAGTTCTACTATAGAAATACCGCTCAGTCATCAGAAGAATTAAAAGTCTACACCTTAAAACTCAAAAGACTTCATGCACAGTGTTACGTTCTCTATTTTACACAAACACACCAACTACACGAAGAGGATTGGTAACTCAATTAGGTGTTTTTTTTATTCGAAGAGATGAAACTATATCCAATAATATCTGGGTGGCAAGTTAACATGTCTGGTCTTTAGGACTGCTCCTGTATCTTCTGCCTGATGATTACACGAGTATATACATCACATCCTGTCTGGTGATGCATAACAGTTTGTTTTATTTTTTCATGGGATGCGGGCGTCTCTGGGAAGACCAGCATTTGCTGCCCATCCCTAATTGCCCTTGACAACTGAGTGGTTTGCTAGGCCATTTCAGAGGGCAGTTAAGAGTCAACCACATTGCTGTGGGTCTGGAGTCACGTGTAGGCCAGACCAGGTAAGGGCAGCAGGTTTCCTTCCCTAAAGGACATTAGTGAACCAGATGGATTTTACAACAATCGAGGATAGTTTGTGGTTACTGAGACTAGCTTTCAAGTTCAGAGTTTTAAAATTAATTAATTAAATTTAAATTCCACTAGCTGTCATGGTGGGATTTGAAGACGCCCCTTAAACTTTCTGGTGCCCATGGATAATTTACATAATTTGACAGAATGAGCAAGTCAGAACAATTTAAAGTGTGTTTATTTTATTACCGTCAGGAACCTATACAGTACCAAAAAGAAACTGGAACATAAAGTAAACAAAAAAAATGTGTTTTATTCACATAACGTCCTCCAGGATATTGGTGTTATAATAGATTTAAACATGTAGATGATTGGCACTAACCGATGGATATTGTTCAACAATCAGCTTGTATGCTCTGCTTCATAATACCTATTCTTTAGTGTTTCAATTTTACTGATGTTATGTCAGAGAAGCTTTACTGCAAATCACCAGATGATGCTTGAGGTGAAATAAAGGTTTGAAACCAGTAGAGGTTCTCTGTTTGTGGTACTGTTTTTTGCTCTGCCCCAAATACTTCTCTATGAAACGAACTTAGACGACTAGTGGAACGAAAGTGCTACTGTAAACATTTTTATTTGCAATTTCTTTAAATTATATTAGAGTAAAACTACCACCTTACAGGAGGATTAGATAGGCTGGTAAAATGGGCAGAGCAGCTAATGGAACTTAATCCTGAAAAGTGTGAGGTGATGCATTTTGGGAGCACTAACAAGGCAAGGGAAGAGACAATGGGTAGTAGAACCCTAGGAAGTACAGAGGGTCAGAGGGACCTTGGTGTACTTGTCCATAGATCACTGAAGGCAGCAGCACAGGTAGATAAGGTGGTTAGGAAGGTATGTGGGATACTTGCCTTTATTAGCCGAGGCATAGAATATAAGAGCAGGGAGGATATGATGGAGCTGTATAAAACGCTAGTTAGGCCACAGCTGGAGTACTGTGTACAGTTCTGGTCGCCACAGTATAGGAAGGATGTGATTGCACTGGAGAGGGTGCAGAGGAGATTCACCAGGATGTTGCCTGGGCTGGAGCATTTCAGCTATGAAGAGAGACTGGATAGGCTAGGATTGTTTTCCTTCGAGCGGAGAAGGCTGAGGGGAAACCTGATTGAGGTATACAAAATTATGAGGGGCATAGATAGGGTAGATAGGAAGAAACTTTTTCCCTTAGCGGAGGTGTCAATAACCAGGGGGCATAGATTTAAGGTAAGGGGCAGGAGGTGTAGAGGGGATTTGAGGAATTTTATTTTCACCCAGAGGGTGGTTGGAATCTGGAACACACTGCCTAAAGGGATGGTAGAGGCAGGAACCCTCACAACATTTAAGAAGTATTTAGATGAACACTTGAAATGCCATAGCATACAAGGCTACGGGCCAAGTGCTGAAAAATGGGATTACAATAGATGGGTGTTTGATGGCTGGCACGGACACGATGGGCTGAAAGGGCCTGTTTCTGTGCTGTATAACTCTATGACTCTACCTATTGTGCACATATTACAACTGTCAGCTTTTCAGTCCATTTGTCAGTTGGTCAGCATTTTACAAGAAAATAAAATCAGTTTGTTGTCCCTATCTTCAGTGACTGTTGATATCAACTGATCAGATAATTCGGAAGGTGGGACTGAGTTTGTTCGAAACAGATAGTAGGGCAGGACTGGAACCAATAGACATTACATTCTCCAGTTATTTAAGAGTGCAAAAGTTGAGGCAGAAAGTTTTAAGATGAACTGCTGGTTGCAGCAGGTGTGGCTGTTTTTTTTCCTCAAAGAAATTTTTAAAATTCTTTCAAGGGATGTGAGCGTCGCTGGCTGGGCCAGCATTTATTGTCCATCCATTATTGCCCTTGAGAAGGTGGTGGTGAGCCGCTTTCTTGAACTGCTGCAGTCTATGTGGTGTAGGTACACCCACAGTGCTGTTAGGGAGGGAGTTCCAGGATTATGACCCAATGGCAGTGAAGAAGCAGTGATATAGTTCCAGATGGTGTGTGACTTGGAGGGGAACGTGCAAGTGGTGGTGTTCCCATGTGGAGTCACGAATGATGCTGAACATTGTGCAATCATCAGCGAACATCCCCACTTCTGACCTTATGATGGAGGGAAGGTCATTGATGAACCAGCTGAAGATGTTTGGGCCTAGGACAACCATTATACAATTATATATAACAAATAAACTGCTAAAATACAATTTCTAACAACATAATTGAGATACAACATGGATACATTTAAAAGAAAAAGGACGGCATTGACTTTGGACAGGTGTCTTTGCCACTTCTCAGGAGAGCAGGGCTAAATTCATGGGCAGCAGGATCCTGGTGGCTTTGTGAGGGGTAAGTAACCTGGATGATTTTTTACTGCCCACCTGCCTAGTTTCTGCCAGTTGGGTAGCATTAAAATCACCTTCTAGTGCAGTTCAGGACCTTCTGCTAGAAAGCTCATATGTGAAGGCAAGACCATTGGAGGCCTGCCATCACCAATGGAAACAACGTAACCCCCATGCAGGAGATAAATAGAAAGGGAGGAATGTGAAGTTCAATGTTGGCAGGAGCCAAAATGGGTGGTAGTGGTTTGTGTGCCAGTTATACCCCCCACCTGATTTTCCTTTCCACTCTATGGCTATCCACTATCATCTGTTTTGTACTCATGCCGATGTGGAATTTCAAATCCACTATCTTAACATAAAAGTGTTTAGCAATCTTTAAAAAATGTCATCACAAATTTTAGTTCAGCAAAATCTGATTGAATCCCTCAATCGTGGAGCATGTCAGAAGATATTGTCTTTTACTATAATAGAAATGATATATTCCTTGTATATTTTGAGTCAGGTTATTTAGGAGAAAACACTTACACAGTTGCTTCAAAATAGTACTCTTGCAAACCATTTAAATTAGGAGCAAAGGGATAGAACATCAGTCACTCTTCCACGCCTCATATATTTGACCATTTTTCTCTCTTTAAACATACAGAACCCCCCCCAACGATTCAAGTGCCCAACAATGTCACCGTTATTCCTGGCGAGAGAGCCATATTGACCTGCTTGACGCTGAGCACAGTACGCTACAACCTCACATGGCAGAAAAATGGTGCTGACCAAAGATTGGCAGAAAGGCACAGGGTCCAAGTAATGAGCAACCTGTCTCTGGAGATCAAGAATGCACGACCAACTGATGCTGGGCAATATAACTGCATCGCTGCAAATGAAGGGGGTGCCACACTTGCTTCAGTGTTCCTGATAGTGCAAGGTAAGCTGCACAGTTGCATGGATGCAAAATACAGTCTTTAACCAAAGTTTGCATTGTGGGAATATTGTATCATCATTCATTAAAAAATAATCTGCAGTTGAATTTCACCGCTACTATTTTAATGTAAAAGTCGTTAGTAAACTTTGCAAAAGAAAAATCACAAGTTTCAATTCACCAAAATTATGGAACATCTCAAACGATACATTTAGGCATGCAAAGCTGTGCAAACCCCTTAGATTATGAAAATGGCAATATATCATTACATCAGTCGTAGAAAGAAAGGCCAGAACGGGGGAGCTGGTAAAATAGCACTTTCCCACTCCGGGCAAGCTCCCAGACATTTTTCCAAAAGCGGCCAGCATGGCAGATCACTGTCTGACTGATCAGAGGCGGGCAGTCACTTAATGACCCTTACAGAGCCAATACAGCAGGAATTTCCCAGGTGATTTTAATCTTACCAGTGACAAACAGGAAGTATAGAGACTCAGAGGTTTGCCTACAACAGTGAGGCATGTTATCAGCACCAGCAGAGTTGTGACGTTAAGTGGAAGGTCTGTCTGTCTGCAGCATGTGTCCTCCACCAAGCCAAGCTATCACGGCTTGGAGGCGCTGCAG
The DNA here is from genome assembly GCF_036365525.1 of Heterodontus francisci. NCBI lineage: Eukaryota > Metazoa > Chordata > Chondrichthyes > Heterodontiformes > Heterodontidae > Heterodontus > Heterodontus francisci. The sequence goes on along the minus strand of NC_090378.1, from coordinate 78,130,078 downwards.
AGGGTGGGGCCAAAGTGATTAGCTGTTACTGGAAAGGTGTCACCCAGGTTCTAAGCAGCCACTGAAGGCTGGACAAAGGTTCCTAGGAGGCTCAAGGCAGTGGCGGATACATCTGGCGATGGGATTAGTGTTTTCAGTGACTCCACCAGTGAGGAGAAGAGTGGACCAGAGATGGACATAGAGTCACATGATGTGGCTGTGCAGCGGCCAGGGGAGTTCCAGCTGCCTGAGGTAGCCACTGGAGGTGGATGGGGCAGGTGCATGGGGCAACTAGGGCAGCCTGGTTTCAGAAGGTGCTACCTAGCTCAATGGGTTTACCGGCAGAGTCTCAGCTTCATTGCGATATCGGAGCACCAATGCCTATGCAAACTGCAGCTCTCCAGGGAGGTGGTGGCAGAGCTATGTGGAATAGTAGAACAGGAGTTGAGGCCACTGGAAAGTGGCGGCTACCCAATGCCTGTTGCCTTAAAGGCGACAGTGGCACTCAGTTGTATTTACCAGTGAATCGTTCCAGGGATAATTTGGAGATCTCTGTGGTATCTATCGATCAGCGGCCCATTGCTGCATAAAGGGGGTAATGGTTGCCATGGACCATCAGGCTGGCCAGCATATCAAGTTCACTACCGGTCAGGCCAGTCAGGCCGAGAGGGAAGTGGGTTTGGGGATGTGGTTGGATTTCTCCAGGTGCAGGGGGTCGTTGACTGTACTCATGTGGCCATCGAGGCTCCCTCACAGCAGCCGGGTGCCTTCGTGAACAGAAATGGCTTCCACTCGCTCAATGTTCAGGGAGTGAGTGTGACCACTGTAAGCGGATCATGCAGGTTTGTGTGAGGTTTCCAGGAAGCTGCCACGACTCCTACATCCTTAGGTAGTCCCAATTGCCTCAGTTCTTCAGGCTACCCAAGCGCCTTCGTGGCCAGATCGTGGGGGACAAGAGGTATCATCTGAAGTCATGGATTCTGACCCCTGTACGCAATCCCAACACACAGGCAGAGGACATATGCAACTGCTGCATATGACTACAAGGACCATCATCTAGCAGGCCACTGGCCTGTTGAAGATGAGGCTTTGATGCCTCAATAGATCTGGGGGAGCCCGCATCATTATTGTCTGCTGCACGTTGCACAACCTGCCATCCAGAGGGCTATAGCGCTGGAGCCAGAGGGGAACACTGAGTGAGCCGCATCCTCAGAGGAGGAGGGTGCCAGTCGACAAAGGTCTGACATACATGGTAAGGAGATTCACACCTCTCTGATCTGCAGACGTTTCACTTGAGGACAAACGAAGGGGCATGCTGAACACAAGAAATAGGAGCAGAAGTAGACCAAATGGCCCATCGAGTCTGCTGCACCATTCAATAGGATCATGGCTGATCTTGGGCTTCAATTCCACTTTTCTGCCTGCTCCTCATTTCTCTTGATTCCCTATGAGACCAAAAATCTATCTATCCCAGCCTTAAATGTATTCAACAATGGAGTATCCACTACCCTCTGGGGTAGAGCGTTCCAAAGATTCATAACCCTTTGAGTGTCGTAATTTCTCCTCATCTCACTTCTGAATGATCGGCCCCTTATCCTGAGACTGTGCCCCCGTGTTCTAGATTACCTGCGCAGCGGAAACAATCTCTCAGCTTCTACCTTATCAAGCCCTTTCAGAATCTTGCATGTCTCAATTAGATCGCCTCTCATTCTTCTAAACTCCAGAGAATATAGGCCCAGTTTACTCAGCCTCTCATCATAGGACAACCCCTTCATCCCAGGGACCAATTTAGTAAATCTTTGCTGCACCATCTCCAGTGCAAGTATATCCTTTCTTAAATGCGGAGACCAAAACTGCACACAGTATTCCAGGTGCGGTCTCACCAAAGCCCTGTACAATTTTAGTAAGACTTCTTTATTCCTGTACTCCAATCCCCTTTCAATAAAGGCCAACATGCCATTTGCCTTCCTAATAGCCTGCTGCACCTGCATGTTAAGCTTGTGCTTTCCTTGTACGAGTACCCCCAGGTCTCTCTGACTATCAACACTTACCAGTTCCACACCTTTTAAAAAAGTATGATTTTCCATTTTTACGACCAAAGTGAACAACATCACACTTTCCTACATTACACTCCATTTGCCATCTTGTTGCCCACTCACAACCTGTCTGGGCCAAGAGTTTCTCTCCCAGAGATATCCTTGCTGACCTGTCATCGGAGACCCTCAGCATCTGTGTGCCCGTGACCATAATGTGCAAAGGCTTTCATCAAAACAGGTGCTCATGAGCCCCTCACCTTTACAGATCATCCAGTCAATGGATTTAACATCTGGCTAATGTCAACTGTTACATTGAAATAAAAATGCAATTCATTAATGATTGCATTTTACCAACTTTAACTTTCATTATACATTACACAAGTTTCAATGTAACAAAATGATATCATCCAGTGAACCCCAATTGCTAGTAACACCTATAGGTGCTCCCCCATGCCTCCAGTTGATGTGGAGACAGGCTGCTGCCTTCCTTGCTCTGGTGCATCGATGGCCTTGGCCTGCGTCCTCAGGTACCTGAACCCTACTGGGGCCTGACTCATTTGGGGCCACCTGCATCTGTGCAAGGGCCGCCTCAGTTATCAGAGCAGGATCTAGCGGGTGTTTCACTGTTGAAGGGGCTGAGGATGTGTCTTCAGCTGTGGAAGCGTCCTGAGAGGAGCCCCCATTGCCTGAAGCCTGCCCCTCTTCTGCCCTCTGAGGCCTCACATTCAATCCTATGGTCGCCTGGAGTGGTTGAGCGCCTGGCAATGGGAAGAAGCGTGGTTGGCCCACTTCGCCCATACATCGTTACATTGACCTCATGGACGAGGCCATGCTCTGGATGTCTTGTCACAACCCCTGCATCCACTCGGTGCTATGCTCCATGTGTCTCTCCATGAGAGTTGCCACTCTCTCAATGGAGGATGCCCTGCATTCGCATGCCACAGGAATGTCATGGATGGACTCCTCCATCGTTTGCCTCTGGAAACTCTGACAGATCTTCACACATTTGATGCACCAGCTGGAGCCTCTGTTGCTTTGCTGCTGACACCAAGGCTTGCCATCTGCATGGAGCTGAGCATCATTGGGCGCCTCATCATTGTATGCATCACTGCCTCCTCCTGCGCATATGTGAAGTGCTCACCAGATTGCGCCACCCACTGTACATGTGCAATGGAGCCCACCAAAGTGTTTCTGCGCAGGAATGAAGTGACGCAGTGTCTTCACATGGTGTTGTGTCTTGCGAGCTTTCGAGTATGGTTGCATCCCTGGTCTGTCCCTCATCTGCTGATGGACTTAGTGGAGACAAAATATTAAAGTGAAACACAAGGTCCTTCAACCGAGGCTTCTTGCCTCCCCTTGGTCAGAAGCATCCAGTCGCAGTAAAGGCCCACCCAGGTGTCACATGCCAGATATGGTGTAAGGAATGTTGGACGCAACCAGATCTTTGCACATTCTCCAAACCTTCTACAACTGCCCGCCCCCTCAGTGACAGGCTGCCCTGCAGTGACCCATCTGATGTGCATAGCCTCCTCCTCCATCGTTGTCACCATGGCAATAACAGCAACTCCACCTGTCTGTTGGCGGTCTCTGGCGTTCTGAGCTCACTTCTCCTGCAAGCAGCAACAGAGGCAATGTCACCACTGTCTCATGGCACCTATGTGCTGGTCACTCTGGGGCACTGTAAATGTACAGCACATCACTGCTGGGCTGGCATGGCACAGCAGCCATTCAGCCATCTCAATGCAGCATTCACCCATGCTGGAGCACAGTAACTGGACTTCTCAATATTAGTGTTGGCATCTGATGTTTCCCCCTCCAAGGGTCCACTATCTGGCTTCAGGTTTCATGGGTATCTTTCAATTAATGTTGGGCTTCCAGTTGCCAAATATAAACACCGCTCACCTTTCCAGACAGGAACAGATCATTAAATCATTTCCTGCACTGGATCCAGGTTCTGTCAACAAATGAATATATGGATTAGGAGCAGGAGTAGACCATTTGGCCCCTCGAGCCTGCTCCGCCATTCAATAAGATCATGGCTGATCTGATTGTAACCTCAACTCCACGTTGCTGCCTACCCTCAATAACCTTTCACCCCCAAGCTTATCAAGAATATATCTGCCTCGGCCTTAAAAAATATTTAAAGACTCTGCTTTCACAGCCTTTTGAGGAAGAGAGTTCCAAAGACTCACGACCCTCTGAGAGCAAAAATTTCTCCTCATCTCTGTCTTAACTGGGTGACCCCTTATTTTTAAATAGTGACCCCTAGTTCCAGATTCTCCCACAAGGGAAAACATCCTTTCCACATCCACCCTGTCAAGACCCCTCAGGATCTTGTATGTTTCAATCAAGTCGCCTCTTACTTTCATAAACTCCAGCAGATACAAGCCCAGCCTGTCCAACTTTTCCTCATAAGACAACCCACCCATTCCAGGTATTAGTCTAGTAAACCTTCTCTGAACTGCTTCCAATGCATTTACATCTTTCCTTAAATAAGGAGACCTATACTGTACCCAGCAATGACATCTTGCTGCTGCTAACATCTGCCACTTCCAGCTGTGCCTTCTTGGTGACACTTGCTGGCCTCCTCTCCTCTTCTGGAAAGAGGACCTGCCTCCTTTCACGGGCTGCTTCCACAAGTGCCTCAAGGGAGACTTTGCTGAAGCATGGGGCAACCCTGCCTCTTTCTGCCATCATCTCTATACTGCCTTCTCAGCTATCCATGCCCTCTTTCTTGCTTCTGGGTTCAAACTGGCTGACTGCTACACAGATGTCTTTAAAAATCCCAGCACTAGGACCCGCCTGCCACAGTTAATTGGGCAGCTCCTTCGTCGGCAACCTCTTAATTGGCTGCTAATGGTAAAATCAGAGGACCTCCCACATGTGCGTCCTGGTGCCATGCATTTCCACCCGACGTCAAGACCCCCGCACAAACAGTAAATCCTGCCCAAAGATTCAGTGCAAAAGGAGGCCATTCAGCCTATCATGACTGTGCCAGTTCCTTGGTAAAGCTATCCATTTAGTTCCATTCCATACAGATTGGGGAAAAGGCCAATATTTTAGCCCATCAAAGCTTCTCCCTTTGCTACATTTGTTGCATTTTAATTAAACCCAAATATTTTTCAGTCTATATTACCATGCCTGGTAGATTATTGCAAGCATGTGTCACTCTCTGCAAGTTCTAAGTTCGCTTTTCAACATGAGAACACATGGTTCAGACAAATCTTTTAACTCCAGGTGGAAGACAATTTAAAGATGGTGCTGTACCTTATCTTAGTCTGCAGAATAACTGTTGAAAGGACAGTGATTCCCATTATATTTTTATAGTGCCTTTCTGAAAGAAAACATCCTAAGGTTAAATGAAGGAACACTGAACCATGATGGGTGAGTTAAGAGAGGTGACTGAAGGCTTGCTTGAAAAGATTGCAAACAACTTTTAAAGGTGGGGTGAGGTAGGAAGCAAAAAGGTTTAGAAAAAGGAGTTCTATAAAATAGGCCTTAGGTGGTTGGATGCTCTGTGACCAATGGCTAGTTAACAAAATTGAGGCTCATGGAACAGGAGGGTCAGTGTCAGCTTGGATAAAAATTGGCTTAAGGACAGAAAACAGCTAGTCATAGTAAATAATTATTTTTCAGACTGGAGGATGGTAGACAGTGGTGTTCCCCAAGGGCCAGTACTAGGACCACAGCTTTTTTTTTAATATATACGTAAAACTAACTTGGATATTGGAATAGAGAGTAACATTTCAAAATTTTCTGATAATGCCAAACTTGGAGGAATCACCAACAGTGAGGATGATACAAATCGCCTGCAACAGGACATAGATAGGCTAGCAGAATGGGCAAACAAGTGGCAAATTGAATTTAATATGGACAAGTGTGAGGTGATGCATTTTGGCAGAAGGGATAGGGATAGATCATGTAGACTAATTGGTACAGTTCTAAAGAGTGTGCAGAGACAGAGGGACCTGGAGGTGCATGTGCATAGATCTCTGAAGGCTGCAGGGCATATTGAGAGAGTGGTTAGTAAAACATATGGGATCTTGGGCTTTATAAATAGAGGCATTGAGTACAAAAGCAGGGAAGTTATACTGAACCTTTATAAAGCTCTGTTTAGGCCATAAGTAGAGTTCTGGTCACCACACTTCAGGAAGGATGTGAGGATCCTTGAGAGGGTGCAGAGGAAGTTTACCAAAACGGTTCCAGGGATGAGGGCTTTGATTGGAGAAGCTGGGATTATTTCAGAGTAAAGGAAATTGCAAGGAGATTTGAGAGAGCTGTACAAAATTATGACAGGTTTGGATAAGGTAGACAAGAAAAACTGTACCCATTAGCTAATGGTATGAGGACTAGGGGGACACAAATTTAAGGTTTTGGGCAAGAGATGCAGAGAGGATGTGAGGAAGAACACTTTTAGGCAGCAAGTGGTAATGACTTGGAACTCTCTGCCCACGAAGGTGGTGGAAACAAAGACATTCATTGATTTCAAAAGGAAATTGGATGAACACTTAAGGAAATGAACTTGCAGGGCTATGGGGACAGAGCAGGGGAATGGACTGACTGGATTGCTGTACAGGGAGCTCGCATGGACTCGATGGGCCAAATGGCCTCATTCAGAGCTGTAATTGACTCTATGACTATGAAGAAATGGGGGTGCCCAGGTCATATTCAAAGTACTCAAGGGTGCGAAAGAGCCAAGATTGGAGGAGGGTGCAAAGGTAGGGCTGAATTTTGTTTTCCCGCTGCCGGGAGCAGCAGTAGGCAAAGAATGGCAGCCCACATGCACGGACCGCACACTGCCGTGATCTTGAGCATGACATCCTCATTAAAATATGTAGGGTGGCTGCCTTCCTCCCCCAATCATCTGGCAGGGCGGCCTCGGCAACACCGAGAACAGTGTCGGCTGTCTCTGCGCTGGCGCCATTTTTAAAGGGCTGACACACCTGCCCAGAGACTGCAGAGTTAAACCTTGTACCCACCCCTCCCACTGCACTGCAAATAAATGTTCACCCAGCTCTTTCCCCTGCCCTGCAAAATACTGAAACTGCAGAGTTGACCTCTTCTCCCCCCAACTGCATAAAGTGCAGAGATCACCCCTCTTACCCACCCACCCACAACTGCACAAAGTGCAGAGGTCACCCCTTCCCCCTCCCCCACACTATAAATGCAGAGTTGACCCCGTTTTCTTTCCCCACCTTGGTGGTGCCAGCTTTCCCTGGACGGGAAAATGAAGGTGTATGAGTGCTGCCCGTTGCACGGAAGATCTTGAACTGCAGGTAAGATCACAGGGAATTATACTTAAATGTATTCATAATGTTTATTTAAATATTTAAAGTCGGGTCTCGCTGCCATGCAGTGGGGGGCGGGGGGCACCACGGGTCTGGCAATCCTGGTGCCGGGCTCCGTGGCGGCCACAGTCGCTCTGATGTTCCAGCACCCCTCACCACCATGAAGCCCGATGTTAGGGCCTGAACAAAATTCAGCCCGTAGTGTGGGTGAGACAGCAGAAGGTTTTAAAGATGATGAGGAATTTAAATTCACTGTGTTGGGAACAAGGAGCCAGGATAGCTCAGCAAGGGCAAGAGTAAGTAATGGATGAGTGGGACATAGTGCAGGAGCAGATACAGACTGATGTAAAAAATATGTATTAGTCTGAATTATGAAGAGGATTTATGTCTGGCCTTCTGATACCTTTGGTTACATAATATTGACTGCTTTGAAAGCAAATGTGCCGCATTTTATTTTTGTTGAAGTAGATGAGATAAGTGAGGGATTATCAATTCAGTAATAAATGCAGGACCATATATATACATGAGAGAGGGAAATGAGCACAAATAACTCCTGGTTATGTTTCTCACATTCTTTTGGCTAACTGAAAAATGTACATGGTATTACAGGACAGACAGGTGGTTTCAGAGTGGAGGACTGAAGACTACCTTGCTCTTTCTAGCTTGGATTGACAACATAAAGATTTGGGAATACTTCTTTTGCCACGTGTGATGTTGAGACCTCTTTATATAGTATGCCCTTTGTTGTGTGTAATTTATCTCTTGGATACTAGAATACCCTGTTTTTGCAAACAGCTGTCAGGATGGCCTAAAGACAGTTAATTACCACCCACTGCAGGTTCAATCATAGTCATTAAACCTCCTTTGATGTGAGATCACTAAACAGGAAACAGAAAGGTGTTTAAAGTTGGGAGGTCATCTTTGAGGTAGGGTTAACTAAATATAACTTAATATTTTAACAAGGCTACAAAGGGAAGAGAGGATTTTCATTCAAATAAAGAATGAGACAATACCTATAAATCTATAAGAAGATAAAATGCATGTAAAAATTTTCCTGAATGTTTATTTCTAACATAGCATCAGTTATGACACCAACATATAAATTTCTTTTCAAAGTACTTTTAAATTCCTCCCATTTTACCAATTAGGAACACAGGGATGTACAGGAATAAAAAAAAAAGATTTTGCAGTCCAGCTGGCTAGTCCCAAGTTTTCATTTCCCTTCCCATAACAATTTAAATGTAGACCCAATTTCCTAACCATTTATCTGGTTTTTTTCCAATTCTCTATCTTTAAGTAAGAGTATCTCTTAAAGCTGTAGTAAATACATTCAGCACAAATGGGGGATAGAATGACGAGTCTGCAGATTCCTTTGTGACATGATGTGATATGCTTCCTGATCTCAGCTGACAAAAAGCTCACTCAAATCTTTTTTACGAGGAGAAGCAGGGAGACTGGAAGGGAGAGGTAATGCGGAAAGCTTTGAAGGCAACAAAGTCTTAGGCTTTGCATTTTCCACATCCCCTGAAAATTCTAACAAAGCAAATAACATAGCTTGGGCAAAAAACGGAGGCATTTTATTCAATCCCTAATATTGTGGGCTTGCTCTTCTTGCTGCCTCCACTCATCGGAATATAAGAAATAGAAGCAGGAGTAGGCCACTCAACCCTTTAAGCCTACTTCGTTCAATACATTCAATGGCCAATCACTTGATACAACCACCAATGTATTAAGAATTCAGTGGACCACATCCTTTCATGCACCTAGCCCATGCCAAACCCCATTGGCTGCCTGTTGTCAGTGAATGGATTTAAAAATCTTTCTCCTTGTCTACACTACAAACTTGAACCATGCTATTCAAGCAACGTTGTTCAGCCATGAGTCTCTACACCCAACCATTACTCTGCTGACATTGGGCTATTGCAATTTCTTTGTTCCATTTGCTCCATGACTGTTTGTTTCATCACTGCATCTCTTTTTTTGCTAAGCCGACTTTGACTTGCAAACTCCTTACCCACTTTCAAAAGCCTCCTTAAAAGCCCTCCTTTATGATTGTACCTTCAATCTACCCATACCAAATCTTTCTACCTTTCTTTGTGGATGCTTAAGTGTTCTGAGATGCTTCATTGCATGAGGAGTTCTACATAAAAGCAAGTTGTTGTATAGCTCTTTAATCGTTTGTCCAACTTCCGTGTTTTACAACATCCCCTTTAACTTCATCTACCGTATATTCCCACACTCGTTCCGTTTCATCCCCAGTCCTGGTACTCAATAGAAATGATAGGTGAGAGAGATGTCTAACTGATAGTTGAATCAATATCACACATTTCCACGATCACCCGAAGCCAAAATTTCCCTCCTTGTGTGTTAAATTCACTGGTTAATGGCTGCCAACATGGAACTTTGAACCAAGCTAGAGTAAGATCATGTCACTAAACTGTTTCCTTTTTTACCTTCCCAATGCAATTATGTAATCGAAATTTCTTAAATTACCCAACTGTTCAATGTGTAAGTAAATCAAGCAAAATATCAGTCTTTTAAGCCTGTATCAGATAATTTTATACCTCCTACACCCCTCCCCTCCCCTCCCCATAAGTATATTTGTTCTTATTTCTGGCTGTATTACAGTTGTTTGAATTGGATGTTCATATCTTCAAATCAATTATCTGCCAGTTTGGTCCCAATAGATGTTTAATTGCCAGACATCTAACAGGGAGTAGGTAATTTTGAAATAGTAACTGGTAAATTGGGACAACAATTTGAGGAGGCAAGTCTTGGGTAGCAGTGAGACATTAGGAAGAAGATTGTACAAAGTATGAGTGTGACCAGGCCAAGGACATGAAGTACCATGAGAGAAGGTAATAGAAAAGAGTATTAAACTACAATGGATTTTTTTGAACTTTTAGCAAAATCGTTATTCTAGAGTAGTAGTACCCACTAGTACCTATTATTGTTATTAGTTACAAGATAAATGAAAGTTTTTAATTAATATCTACTGGCAAAGAGTTGTAAATCAGACAAACCTGAACTTAACTTTGTGTGGTGTTCAATTATGCTAGCCTTCCACCCATTTTTAAGGTTCTCTTGAACCTTAGTGCCATTGTTTCTTTTTAAAAAATTTCCCTCACCACCATTAGTGGCATCTAATTGGAATCCTATCTGAGTTATTTGGAAGAAGAGGTGAACCAATAGAGGAATGCTAAACAGATCAGACTGTATAGGTACTTCATTTCCTTGGCCTGCTCACATTCATACTTTGTACAATCTTCTGCCTAATGTCTCACTGCTACCCAAGACTGTTCACCCACCACTACTCTGCACCCACACCTGCTGACAGAGGTATATGTACTTCATTGTTTTAGACAATTAGTACATGAGGAGGCTCCTATTCCCAAAACGAGGTGATGACACCACTAAAATATGTGAATACTTGACTGACTATAATGTTGAATACTTTGTTAGAAGCAGTGCCATCTCAGTATGTCATACGTTCCCCGTATAAAGAAGGCATGGCACAGTGATCAACAGCCAGCATATTATGATTGGTTGTATCCACCAAGATGCCACCATGTTTGCACTATTGAGGTTGTTCCTTTTGCAGACAAATGACAATCTACTACATTGCATATTGCATGTCCTGATTAGTTACTGTTTTTGGCGTAATTCCATGGACCTGGCAGCGTAGAGACCATCATGTTCCATAGCATTCTCTTTCTTCCATCTGTAATCATCTTATAAGGATTTTTGTAAGTGCTTTTCAAATGCTTACTTTGGTTATTATTTGTGTTTTACAGCAGTTTGGAGGTATGCTACCAAAGCAATATTGGGGTGGTACTTGTCTGGGTTCCTTTGAGTGGATTTTACACAGACTTTCCATTGTTATATTTCCTCTTCTCATACAGTCCCATGACATTATTCACAGACATTTAAAAAAATAGCCTTTAAAACTGAAATTTCTGGCTTGACAAGCTCATAAGTTGAGTCCCAGCCTCGGGACCCTGTGCTTAACCAAGCCCAGACACTGAACTTTAAAATTTCAGTAAGAACATCTGAATACATTCACTTAGTTCAGCTTTCAGTTGCAATTCTTAAATAGTAATTTTATTTTTCATTTTTCTTACTTCAATTGTCAGTTTTGACATGGGAGTTTAATGAGTGATTGTTTTCTGTACTTATTCAAGAATCCTATTGTCAAGTTTGATTGGTCCCTGCTAATCAGATGGCTAATGACAGCACCGTGAATCATAGATTAATACAAGCATATTTTATTTGTATAACAAAAACGGGGGCCGATGTCATATAAATGAACACTCCATCTTTCTATCCAAACCTATTGGACACCTGATTAATCTTCTGACATCTCAAAATAAGGCTTTGTGACTGAATGTACTTCCAAATTTTTGATTGGTCATCCAATAACAATCTCAGCCTTTGAAACACTTTTATAATTGAAGGTAAGCTGAAATGTAAATTTACATTATCCTAAGTATTTGTTGATTAATTTAATATGTATATAAGATTCACAACTATTAATATTCTCCATGAATGAGTCCATGATTTAATTGCATAGCATGTTTCTGTAATTCTTCTGATGTCATAATGTTCTGACTGGAAATGTAGCTGATCATCAATATGATTGAAAGCAACAGTGAAAGTTACAAAAAATATGGAGACCAGATCATGTGACTGAAAATCATAACTTGAACTATGATAGTTGAGATTAATGTAATTGCTTGCTATTATTATCCAACCTTGAATAGCTAACAAGTACTTTTTTAAAGTAGGAACCGGACAAACTCATTGCAAAATAACATAATAACTTTAACATAGGTTCTTAAACTCCAGAAAGCTTGTTATGGAAGGAACATGTTGGAGTCGATCTTGACTCAGTTTCACATTTATTGTATAAAGTAAAAGAATTACAAACATGTAACTCCTCACTCAAAATTCAGCCTCAGTAAGTGCTTATAAGTGCTCAAGTAAGACCCCAATTAACACCCTCCACCTGCATATAATCAAACAATTGATACACAATTACAGATTAACATAGGTGACATTTTCACAACTACCACTTGGGACTTTCCAATGTATGGTAGTTACCCTGAAGGTGATATGTTTGGCTCTGGTTGTTGTCTATGATCTCTGAGTATCATATGTGTTAATATCTCCCCAGTGGATGATAGATAATATACAACTAAGCCATGTATAAAAATAATTTGCCTATGCTTTCCCTCTCCCAAGGAATGCTGCAATGGATTTACAGTGTATTTTGGCAGTAAAATGGAACCATATTTCAAATGTCTTTTTATTTTCTTCAGTAAGACATTGATAACATCTCTACTTTGCAAAATGGCTCTCATGCTTCATTTAAATGTTATGCTCAACAGCCTTGGCATTTAGCTGGCATGTTAATTGCCTCGTATGCCTGCAGCAAAGTAGATTCTCCCTTTAATGTGCTGTAGAACAAAGATTCCACAAGTTTACCCATGAAGATTGATCAACATAAAATAAGAAGTATCAATGCTTACAACACCTTTTATTAAAAGTCAATTTTCCAACAAAATTAACTTTTAATCTTCAAATACTTCTAATATGATTGACATGGAACCAAAAAGTATCCTTTGTTTAAAGAACCTGGTACAGTAAAATATGTCCATGTATACATACTTACCTCATGGGTTATGTGAAGGGAAAATGATTTGTTAGCACTGAGGGACTCTTTGAAACTGGCATTTTCATGGCCTTTGGGACCTTTTTATGGCACTAAATTTTGGGCAGTAAATCTTACTACATACGCTCAGTATAAAAATTGACACATTGTCAGCTGCACGAATACACTTATCCTAGTTATGTGTTTATTTGATTTATCAATTAGCAGAGATATAATTGGGTACTCCTCTGAACCCATTGTTTTTGGGAAGACTTTTGCGATCAGGTAGGATGGAATACGCTTCTCTGCTGAACCAGAGACCTTGTTTCAGGCAACAATGCCTGTTGGGTTGGGTAAACCATGAGTGAGACTCTTATCTGGGAAGTTGGAGCCATCTTGGCTTATTCTAATCAAAGAAATATGCTTACAAAGGTCCCAGAACTGCTGCAGCAGGTTGCAATGTTTTGGAATAGCTGAATTTGTAACCTGATACATGTGGAGTAGGATATGAGAGTGTAGTAGTTATGTTACTGGACTAGTAATCCAGAGGCCTAGACTAATATTCCAGAGACACTAAATTCAGTTAAACAAAGCACCTACATTTCAGACAAACTGATGCTCAGGTTTATAATGTTTGAGTGGTTTTCCACAAATTGATCTATCTTGTCTGAACCTCCTATTTCTGTGTGATTTGCTAATTCATTTTATTCTAAGTAATTGGTAATGTTGTGCTTTAAATCAGAACCTCCAAGAGTCACTGTGTACCCCAGGAATCAAACCTTCACTGAAAGGAGAGAGGTGCGAATCAGCTGCTCCGTCACAGGCTACCCCCATCCACAGGTAGTCTGGACACACAATGATATGTTCATAATGGGAGCAAGCAGGTACAGACTTTTGTAATATTTCATGTAATGATAATTCAAGATTTTGTTATGCCTCACATCAGTTCCTTAAATAATCCATAAAGCACCTCAGATGGGTTCAGCTGGTAAATGTGCTGCTCGGTAGAATTCAACCATACAAAACAGAAGATTCCTGATCTCAGTTGAGGTGCCTATTGAAGTGTTAGAGGGAGAATATTTTGCTAGGGTTCTAACTCCTTGTGATCCCTGCTGAAAAGTGATGGTGTGAATTTCAGATAATGATAGGTTCAGGAGTGATGTCACACACCTCCTCACCAAATAGCCCACTGACCATTACTGCTTAAACTGACACAAGAGAAATGGCTATTTGATAAGTTTCTAAATGTTGGCTGGGAGCTGAGCCCGTGAAAAGTGGGGGAAACACTGGATAAACAGTGACCTAAAGTTGAAAAGTGCATTTGTGTGGGTATAGGTTTTATTAATTACTGATAAGTGTACGCTTGAAAGGGAACTTTACTATAAGTGAGCCTTGCTTATTAACTAGGATTATTGGAACATGCATTCAGCCAAGGTAAGTCTATGGTTTGGCTTTTGGTATCCCAATAGAAATTCTCTGGCGGTCCACCAGGATCAATTTCATGACATGCTGATCTTGTTATAGTTGTCTTCAGCTTCACACATGTCACTTATGTTAAAAAATGGTAAATACTTATTCTGAAATGAATCCCAGATTTTAACTAATTAGCTTTGTGAGTATTCACATATGCACAGCCCTTGATTCATTCATCTGAGCTGCTGAACCTTGAAGCGGGCAGTCTGTGGTGACATCGCTACCCAGATCCCTTATCACACTGACACCACTGATAAGAAACAGACATCCTCCAAGAAGATTCCCACAGCTGATGTTACATCAGTGCATCCGCTCCACTATTTAACAGCTCAGATGGGATGAATACAGGTTCAACAGAGGGCTATATTTGTAGGCAAATTATTTTCATTGATATTTTAATTTGTGGCAGATTAGAAGGTAAATACATATCTAATGTTCTGAAGTAAATTCACATTTTTATAAATATCTGTTATCACCACCCCCCCCCCATGGCCATGTTGCAAAGTTAGATGTCCTGAATGGAAATAAGCAATAATAGACCACAATCTCCTAAGTTCAATCCTTGCAAAGTTAGCCGATCTCAGTTAAGCATTTAAGTAATTGGGGGAAGGTCAACTTCAATGGGGTAAGAATGGAGCTGGGGTGAATAAATTGGAGTCAAAAGCTAGCAGGGAAACCCGTAGATGAATAATGGGCTACCTTCAAAGAAGAGATAGTTCGGGCGCAGTCAAGGTATGTTCTATCGAAGGGGAAAAGTAGGGCAAACAAATCCAGAGCTCCCTAGATAACAAAAAAGGTAGAGATTAAGATAAAAAAGAAAAAATGTGCTTATGACAGATGCCAGGTCGAAAATACTATTGAGAACCAGGCTGAATATAGAAGGTCCAGAGGGGAAGTGAAAAAGCAAATAAGAGAAGCAAAGAGAGAGCATGAAAAGAGACTGGCGTTGAGCATTAAAGGAAATCCCAAAGTTTTCTATAGGCATCTAAATAGTAAAGGGGTGGTAAAAGGAGGAGTGGGGCCTTTTCGGAATCAGAAAGGGGATTTATACGTAGAGGCAGAGGGCATAGCTGAGGTATTAAATGAATACTTTGCATTTGTCTTTACCAAGGGCAATGATGCAACCCAGGCAATGTTGAACGAGGAGGTACGTCAGACACTAGACGGGTTTAAAACTGATAAAGAGGAAGTATTAGATAGGCTGTCTGTACTTAAAGTGGATAAAGCACCAGGGCTGCATGAGATGCATCCAAGGATACTGAGGGAAGTGAGGGTGGAAATCGCAGAGGCACTGGGCATAATCTTTCAATCTTCCCTGGACTTGGGGGTGGTGCCAGAGGACTGGAGAATTGCAAACATTACACCCTTGTTCAAAAAAGGGTGTAAAGATAAGCCCAGCAACTACAGGCCAGTCAGTTTAACTTCTGTGGTGGGGAAACTTCTAGAAAAAATAATTTGGGACAAAATTAATAGTCACATAGACAAATGCGAGTTAATTAAGGAAGGCCAGTGTGGATTTCTTAAGGGAAAATCGTGTTTAACTAACTTGCTGGAGTTTTTTGAGGAGGTAACAGAGAGGGTTGATGAGGGCAATGCACATGGACTTTCAAAAGGTGTTTGATACAGTGCCACACAACAGACCTGTGAGCAAACTTATAGCTCATGGAATAAAAGGGACAGTGGCAACATGGATACAAAATTGGCTGAGTGACAGGGGATAAAGAGTAGTGTTTAATGGATGTTTTTCAGGCTGGAGGAAGGTTTGTAGTGGAGTTCCCCAGGGATCAGTGTTGTGACTCTTGCTTTTCCTGATATATATTAATGACCTAAACCTTGGTGTACAGGGCACAATTTCAAAGTTTGCAGATGATACGAAACTTGGAAGCATTGTGAACTGTGAGGAGGATAGTGTAGAACTTCAAAAGGACATAGACAAGTTGGTGGAATGGACTGACAGGTGGCAGATGAATTTCAATACAGAGAAATGTGAAGTGATTCATTTTGGTAGGAAGAACATGGAGAGACAATATAGAATATAGGGTACAATTCTAAAGGGGGTGCAGGAGTAGAGGGACCCAGGTGTATATGCGCATAAGTCATTGAAGGTGGCAGGACATGAAGAGAGAGCAGTTAATAAAGCATACAGTATTCTGGGCTTTATTAATAAGGACATAGAATACAAGAGCAAGGAAGTTCAGCCTCAGCTGGTGTATTGCGTCCAGTTCTGGGCGCTGCACTTCAGGAAAAATGTGAGGGCATTGGAGAGAGTACAGAAAAGATTCAGGAAAATGGTTCCAGGGATGAGGAACTTCAGTTATGAAGATAGATTGGAGAAATTAGGACTGTTTTCCTTGGAGGAAAAGGCTGAGAGGTGATTTGATAGAGGTATTCAAAATCATGAGTGGTGTGGACAGAGTAGATAGAGAGAAACTGTTCCTTCTCGTGAAAGGACCGAGAATGAGAGGGCACAGATTTAAAGTTTTTGGTAAGAGAAATAAAAGCGACATGAGGAAAAACTTTTTCTTGCAGCGAGTGGTTAAGGTCTGGAATGCGCTGCCTGAAATGTGGTGGAGGCAGGTTCAATTGAAGCATTCAAAAGGGAATTAGACAGTTATATAAAAAGGAAGAATGTGCAGGGTTACGGGGAGAAGGCGGGGGAATAGAACGGAGAGAATTGCTCTTTCAGAGAGCTAGTGGACACGATTGACCGAATGGCCTCTTTCTGAGCTGTAACAATTCTGTGATTCTGTGGTATACTGTTGGTGTTTGCTGGACCTGAGAGGGAGGGGAAAAAAATCAGCAACACTCATGCACCTGATTGAATCCAACAACCACTGCTGGAAAATCTGTGTGGCTATTGGGAGGAAAGCAGCATCAGGCTCAGCTCCAATACTCATAAGCCAGCCAATACTCAGTATCTGGGAAAGAGAAGCAGAGTTAACGTTTCGGGTCAGCGACCCTTCTTCGGAACTGGTTCCAGTTCCGAAGAAGGGTCACTGACCCGAAACATTAACTCTGCTTCTCTTTCCACAGATGCTGCCAGACCTGCTGAGTGATTCCAGCATTTCTTGTTTTTGTTTCAGATTTCCAGCATCCGCAGTATTTTGCTTTTACTCAGTATCTGGGATTAACTGTGACGAATGGACCTTTGGGAGAGCTTAAGAAGTTAACTGGTGTTATTGGAACTGTACTGTAGCTTGAGACAACGAGAAGAAAAAATAGAAAAAGAAACAGTTATTAGTGAATGTATTCTGGCCAGATACGAGGAAACTGTAGTTGAATACTCCTGGAGCTGCAATGTCTGCTACTCGAGGCTGCTGTTGTGCTTGCTCAGTGCTCTAGAAGCCTCTAGTGGTGGAGGTCAGGGACTGCAAACCACTTATTTTGCAGGATAGATACACAGTCAACTTCTCAACCTTAAAGTATTTTGCTTTCTGTTGCTGGCAGTTCAGGAGACTAACACAAGTGCACAGAATTATATTCAACAACACACTGCATTTCATTGCCATTGGGAATATTTGAAAGAAGAACATCCAAAAATGAAATACCCCAAGGCTCATGGCTCAGTCGATAAATGTACCTCCGCTGCTGTAGTCTGCATAAAGATCAAATTGCATGTGAACCAATCTTTCATAATGTGTCCCATTTGATTTGCTGAATAACATCATGTCCTTTTTTATGGAACAACACTTTCTTTTGTACATCCTATCAATCCTGTTTGAAGAAGACGCCAGTACAGAGTTTTGGTTCTGCATCAGTTCACTAGCTGACAGTTTGTTTTCTTATTGAACATACATGATGTAACACTGAGATTTTTATTCTTCCCCACAACAAAATGAGAATTCTCTGATGTTGATTTCTTGTCATGAGCAAAACTCCATTTGCACAATAGGTCTCTTTAAAATCAGACCTGTTAACACAATCCAGGTATGAGACGCTCGGTGTATTATCTATCTTGTCGAAATCATAACACCCCTAAATTGTGCAAATTTAGTTTATTTGATTTGAGCTTATTTTCTTTGGTGTAATGGAAATCTTCCATTAAATGTGCTGTATTTGTGCTGGAAGCATTTTTATGATTGTTAATTAATACAACAATTTCAAGATTATTGTTAAATACTCGACACTTAATCTTTCACTTTTTGGTACTCTCTGATGCTGGATTAGTAAATTTTATCCACTGTAGTATGAAGAGAGGTGAAAAAGATTAGAAAAAGATCCATCACTACTCCACTCCTGTACACTTCCAAGTGGCTGGCTTGAGAGCAGGGTGGGCAGACTGGGAGCAAATCAGCCACCGCCTGTTGGTTTGTAGTTGAGGAAGACAAGAAAAGGGGAGGAATGAAATACATTTTAAAATAAGGGGCACTTGGTGTTGGACCACACACAGGTCATGAACTCAGCTGGGGGGAAACAGGATGGTTTAGCCTGAGACACTGGCTAAGGAGGGAGGAGGATTTGATGGCAAGGACATTAGATACTTATAGAATTATTCCTGCAGTAAAGGAAATTGTAAACCCTGTAAAACAAAGGAATCTGATTAATTAACCTTTATTTCTATTCATTTTATGTATGATTAAAAACAAACTGCAACCCACGTGATTAGAACTGCCCACTGTGAAAACTGAATTTGTGCTGTGAGGATATTTAGTGACTAATTGTGAAACGCACAAAACAGAATAATAATAGTGTTGCTATCAAGACTGAATGATATAAGAACATAAGAAATAGGAGGAAGAGTAGGCCATATGGCCCCTCAAGCCTGCTCTGGCATTCAGTAAGTTCATGGCTGATCTTTGACCTCAATTCCACTTTCCTGGCTGATCGCCATGCCCCTTGATTCCCCTTGATTCCAAATAATGTGAGGTCGCTGATGATTTGGGTGTCCAAACTGCAGCTTATGAGCCTGCAATGTTGCTCTCACGACCCAGAAAACTCCATTCTAATTGTGCTCTATTTCTTATTTTCTGGTTTTCCCTGTATGAATTTTATGGATCCAAAGGCTGTTCTTAGCCTTATTAATGGGTAAATCTTGGGACTGGATTTTATGATCCCACCGCTGGCATAATGGAGGGAGCCATCCCCCCAATCACGTGGCAGATGTTGGCGAAGGTCTTTGGCACTTTGGCAGGCTGCCAGCCCTGTATTTTGTCTCTCCAAGCAATGAGCAGCAGCCTATTAAATGAACACCTCTGTGGTTTGCAATAAATTTGTGACTCAGCAAGCAGCAACCCGCACCCCCCCACCCCCCCCCCGAGCATCATTCTGACCATGTCAGAGCAAGGGTAGCCCCATCCCCCATTTACGAGCAAGCCCTTACAATTCCCCTCCTTTCACACACAGGCCCTTGCAGAGCTCTACCCCCATTCAAACACAAGCCCCTTGCAGACTTCCCCTCCCCCCCACCCCACCCCTTTCACACACAGGCCCCTTGCAGACTTAGCATATCGGCAATGGCTGTTGCAAAGCCCACTTACTCTTAAAAAAAACTCACATGAGATTACCTTCCTTTTTATGGCACTGAGGACTCTTGCCTTTGTGGCGCCACCTTTTGAAAGTTGAGAAACTGAAGGCACAGGAGTGCCGCACATCACGTACAAAATTGAGAATCCTTCGTTGGATTGTGGGAAATGAGATTCAAATTTATTTAAAACAGTATTTATAACATTTAAATGATGATTCCGTCACATCGGGGCATCAGTGCCGCCATGGTACTTCGCCGCCTCCAACAAAATCGGCAAACAGCGTTACGGTGCCAAGTTCCATGGCAGACGGCTCTGCGCTGATTTTCCGTCCCCCCACACTAACGAACCTGCCTCCGACAATAGAACGAAATTCAGCCTCCCTGGATATGTTAGTATCTGAAACTTGAAATATAAACAAATTAATGGGAACATGGATTTAAACTGATGTGTGGCCTCCCAGCTTCTACAGTATGCATCTATGCAAACCAGGAAGACGAGATTCGTTAACATCCCAAGTTAGTGGGTAAGGACCCTGCCCAATCGGATACTAAACCATAGAGACCAGACATGTCCCCAGTTGAACTTTTAGTCTGTGCTGAGGTAGCTGATTCTCCCTGTGGCAGAAATTTGGTCCTACAATTAAACACCGCTTCCTTGGGTCTACAGAGGAGGAAATGAGCCAATGGAGTTACTCACGATTGATCTTCATTCTGGAAAGCATATATGTATATGAGAATGTTGGGTGCCAACAGAAACAAAGTCAGCTGTAATGATACACGCCACCACCACCCTCCCTCTCACCACCACCACCCCACCCCCCAACTCTCAAAGTAAACTGGCTTCTGACATTCAATATCTGGGATAACAGATGAATAAGGGCCAGTTGGAACCAGATCATATGGAACAGCATCAATGGAACCATGGTTCAGCATGCATCAGTACCTTCAGAAGGCAAAAACTGAGAATTATAAAAGGATATAATGGACTGCTCATTGGTTTATTAAAGAATTATTTAGTTATTTGCAGTTGGTCTATATTAAAAGTTTACAACCTTCAATAGTAACATATTATAACAAATACATGTCTAAGGTGTCTCACTGTATTTTCTATTTTAAAGGCATATGCTAAGTAAAGGTGGAAGTCTAATTATTAGACATGCTTCCCAGAAGGATTCTGGAGTTTATACCTGCCTGGCCAGTAACCCTGCAGGGACAGACAGAGAAGCATCCATTCTCACCTACATAGGTTAGTGCAAAAGTCCTTGTATTTCTGTGTATAACAATGTAAAGAGTTAAAAAGTAAACTCTCTCATCCTATGCACCCAGCAGGGAGTCATGTTTGAACAGAAAATGGATTAACAAATTGGATCTAACTTGGATGCAAATTCCCTCTGAGGGTGGCTTCAAACTGGGAATGCAGAATTTACCGTTATACATAGGATTACAGATGGAATAGGATGTGTTGCAGGCTGCCGTGCAAATAAAAGGTTCTAGTTGGGTCATATAGCCAAATACGAGGGGCTTAGGTCATCATTAGCAAATTCACCAAGCTGCATTAAAATCCAGTACTGTCTCTTATTTGAGAAATAATGAGGGAGCTCTGACTAACGGAAGGAAAAGTCGGTATCACAGAAACTATTCGCCTGAATTTGCTGGAAACTTGCACCATTGTAATGAGGCATTAAATATGTGTACCAGTATTTAAACACAAAAGTTCCAAGAAATAATGGAGTAAGTGAGTTATGTCATTAATTGCATTGCCCCATAATTTTCTGGGACATTAGCACCATTGGGTCAATACCCTTGTCTAAACTGAAAGAAGTTTATTTTCAGTACTCGCCCCTCCAGTGCAGTAAATCGCATTCGCCAATTTGTTGGATTAATGCCATAGGCACTTAAACTTAAAGATAATGGCGTGCATGACCTGGGATTGATGTGTTTCATGACTCTTACCTCTGGGAGACCAACAAAGAGCCCTTTAAAACTGTGGAGCTTCACCCTGGCAGGTTGGAAATTGTTCTGTGTTTTTTTAAATCTTATTTTCTCAGCTTTGGCAGTCTTTCCTTGCCTGTTTTTCCAGCCAGAGTCCTGTTAGTGTCTGAAGGCAGTTCTTTTCAGGACCACCACCTCCCCACCACCTCTTTCTATGTGTTAAGAAGGCAAAAGCATTGCAATGTCCTATCCATGGGCCATTCCTCTATTTTTGATTATCATGAAAGACCTGAAGGAAGAGCAGAGGGAGGAGGTGTGGCACTTGAGGCACCAAGTCTGGCGACTGAACCAAACTCACCATATGGTGATGCCAAACCTCAATTTCAATGGCTCTGGTTCTTGCAGAAGACGTTTTGGAAATTGTAACATCAGCCAAGGAGCTGTGAGGACTTGTGTTCAACAGATGATGGATGCCCTCTTCTGCAGGGCACCTGACTTCATTAAATACACCAAATCCTCAGCAGAGCAAAGAGACAGGGTCATCAAATTCCACAATATTTCTCAGTGCTTTGGTCACCTCCCTCCATGCCTCCTGGCTCACTTTGAATGGAGTACTCTCCCTTGGAGTCCCCAATAACCAACAGCAGTCTTGCTGATGTGGACCTCATCTAATAATGCATGCAGGTCTTCATCTCCAAAATTCTGCAACCTTTTCTTCACATCCTTTTTTGTGACATGCCTGTAGAAAAGATGATGTGCAGACACTAGAAAATACTTCTTGCAACATTTTAAATGTTTTAAGTTGATTTCAGATGTTGCAGCTCATTTACCAATGAGTGCCAAGCCTCAGTCTGAGTTTATGGCATCTGTTCTTCAACAGCCATGATAAGCCATCGACTGCACTGTGAACAAGGTCCTTAACTCATCATTGAACTCACAGTACCATAGCCAGATTGGCAATTTTCAACCTAAGTATAGTGCAAGAAGAATGGAGAGTGCAAATGTCCAATTAACGGCGTAAGTCACGCCTCGCACCGTTCCAGCAAATTCAAGCCCATTATTGTTGCAAATGTGATACTGGAAAATTACATAAGATCTGCTTGACTATGTAGACATCTGAACCACTTTCTCTTCTGAAAGAAGCCACTCAATGTCCCCAAAGAACATATTAGGTGACAAGTGTTAATTCCTTCTCCTCTGGTATCATTCATTAAGGTTCAAATTCCGATGTATGTATTCGGAAAACTGGTTAGCTTTATGTACTGGTTGAGAAGATCAATAGATTGATGAGGGATTCAGGTGTGTTCCATAAACCATGAATGTGTCGTACACCGTGAGAATGATACTTGAACAATTTATCTATTTATTGGAACCATGAGATATGTTACTACCTGGCAGTTATGGCAAGGTTAGTTTTCTATATAACGTAAAAGCACGCACTATTTCACAAAGACTGGTAGTGTAATTGAGCAGTTTCCTGATGTCAATTATGTGATTGTGAAAATTAAGTTGTAGATGTACTAGGTGAATTATAGGAAAGTATCATGAGACATATGACTCATTGTGAGAATACAAGCTTTTATTTCACTGAATGTTATAAGTAAATAGGATATGCTGTGTAATATGCAGTTAGATTTCCGGTCACAGCAGACATTGAGCGCACAGTTGGCAGAGCATTCAGGACATCCACCCGCTGACACTAACGAGTGCCCAACTAATTTTCATTACCATTCTGTCAGCAAGATATTCATGCAATTTGAGCAGCTCCCTGGTTGGATGGGAGCCTGGAAGGAGTATTACTGCTCCTTTCCAACCCAACAAAAGTTATATTCAGATCTTAATTTTTTGATCTGTTATTGAGTGGTCTGCAGTAGTCTTTCTAAGGAATGCTGATTGGACCAGTCAACAACAAGTTCCAACTGCTGTTACTTCAAAATTGTTCCAAGCCTCCTACTGATTTCAGAGGGTGCTGATTTACATGGGCTAAAGAGGTGGAAAAAGTACATGGGGAAAGAAAAAAAACTACATAAAATGGTGGAAATGCATAGTGGGTCTGTCAGGATCTGAAAAAAATAAACATAGGTCAACATTTTGAATTCGAATGAACAATCTCACCTGAAACGCTATCTTTCTCTTTCAGATGTTTGTAGGCTTGTTGAGCATTTCCAGTTTTTACTTCAGGCCTCCAGTATTCGTAGCTATTTTAGGCAAAAAATTGCAACAAATCCTTGTTTTATATCATATTTTTAGTTTTATTCTCAAGATGTCAAAAAGATGTCCCCAAAAGTATTCAACCCTATGATGGGGAAAATTCAATTCTGGACTTCCAGTTCTCATTTCAAATTTAGAGTTAGTTTGTGTATTTTTAATTTAAAAATACCAATCAATATGAACAGTTATTCATGCTGAGATTCAAATAAAATAACTTATGGAATATCAAAGAGAACAATGGGGACTAAATTACACAATGATCTTGTCCTTGTGCTATTTTTGTTCAAGAGTAAGTACAGATCTATGCCAGTAAAAACAATTTGATAGAGGGGAAAAAGGGATGGTTTTCATTTTATGTTCTGAAAGATGTGCATGTAGGCATTGTAATTTGTCATTTTTCTTTTCCTCAGAGGCTCCAAAGGTCACTGTTACCCAAAAGGAAATACTAATTGGCCTTGGTGACACTTCACTTCTGGAATGCAGAACCACTGGTGTTCCAGAGCCAGAGGTCAAATGGTTCAAAGGTGAGAGGAACAGCCGAACTGAAATGTCCTATGAGATTATGCACTTCAGAAAAACTAGTTAGAAGTGTGCACTTGAGAGCTGCTTGAACTGCTGTTACAAGTGTCATTATAAGTCAGGAAACAACGTGTGGTAATTATTTATCCGTCTGAAAATAAGAGCTTTGGGGATTTTGATGATCTTCAAGTACTTTCAGTAATGCATACTTTGTTCTTGACTTTTTCTTAGTACCTTTGATTTAATTTGATGTACACTTATGACACTAAATCAAAGGCCCTGTGCAATATCAGTCCATTGGATCAGTCTATTTTCATATGTCAACATTGTCCTAAAATAAAATACACACTGGTTGTATTAATTGCCTACAAGTATAGATAGATAATCTTCTGTAAGGAAGCAAGTAATGATTGACCAAAAATGACTCTAAACTTATGAGGGAACTGCAACTTAATCTTTGCTATTTACATCATTTGTAGGTGTTTCTACATTTTGCTTATGCAATCATTCAGCGAATAGATGTGAGGAGAGAACTTCACTGATAAACTATGCAAATTTAAATTTCGGAACTTCGGAAGAAGGGTCACTGACCCGAAACGTTAACTCTGCTTCTCTTTCCACAGATGCTGCCAGACCTGCTGAGTGGTTCCAGCATTTCTCGTTTTTATTTCATATTTCCAGCACCCGCAGTATTTTGCTTTTATTTTATTGTATTATAAGCTAATGGTTTCCCATTTTCCACTGTATGGGTGCTGCCTGCTACTGCACATCCCCGTTAGTTGGAAGGGTCGTGTGCTCTGGGTCATAGATGCCACAGCTGTTGTCAATGCAACTGGATGTCAGATGATATAACCTCGACAGTATGAATTGTGTTTGTTCCAGTTAAATGAAAAATCATACTTATGTGGATAGACTAGAGAAGCAGCGTTGTTCTTACTGCAGAAAAGGCTAAGGGGAGATTTGATATAGGTGTTTAAAATCATGAAGGGTTTGGACAGAGTAATTAAAGGGAAACTATTTCCAATGGCTGAAGGGTCGATAACCAGTGGGCATAGATTTAAGGTGATTCACAAAAAAAACAGAAGCGACATGAGGAACAGTTTCTTTATGCAATGAATGGTTAGGATTTGGAATGTGCCACCTGATAGGGTGGTGGATACAGATTTAATAGTAACCTGCAAAAGGGAATTAGATAAATACTTTAAGGAGAAAAAAAACTGCAGAGGTATGGGGAAAGAAAGGGGAAATGGGACTAATTAGATTGCTCTTCGAAAGAGCTGGTGCAGATTCAATGGCCTGAATGGTCTCCTTCTGTGCTGTACCATTCTCTGATTTCCCCAGCAAGAGATAAAATGCATCTGTACCCACATAGATACAGCATTTGGTGAGAATAGAATAAGTTTGACTTCTCGTGCTGAAGTGAAAGGGAATTCCAAGACATCATATTCTGACTTCACAGTGGCAGTCAACTACTTGAACCATCCATTAGCTTCCTAAAAAACTTTGTTAAACTACAGTAGAAGGAAACCCATTGGTATTGCCAGAGACCATTTTTCACTGGCACAACCTACCATTCAGTATAATATGAAAATATAATTAATTATTTAAGTAACTGAGCAAATCATATATCAATATTATAAATTGTTTGATGGTCCATCTTGTTTAAGTACTTAAGCTTCTGCAAATTATTATTTATAAGAAAAACTTAAGAACTGTTACACTCGTATGAGAATAAACTATTTTTAAAAGGGCTAATGCTGATGACTAAATTTTCATTTGAGTGATCATTCAGCAAAGTTGGAACAGGATATCTGAAATGTGTGGAGTTTTTGTTATTCTGGACTAATCAAAAAGTGGACTGTGTAATCAACATGTTTAAAGTCCCACTGGCACTTCTATCTGGCATTTCCACTAGTCTGAATTTGAGAAAATAAATCTGCTAGATTTATGAGTACAAAGAGGGTAGTCAGTCTGTGATGTGCCAAGAGCGAGAGCTAGTAAGAAAATCTACAGAAAACACATGCTTAGGGTACACTTAAAAACTAATTGTGAAAACTCTGTTTTTTTAAATATAACCTGGTTGTATATCAACTTTAAAGCCCTAGAACAGAGTAAAAGAGAAATCAGCATGCCGATAGTAGCAGGTTTGAATGTCCTAAGTTGTAGATATACAATGGTGTTGAAAGGCCCAAACTACATTTTGTTCCATTAATGAATCTGGAGTTTGGATTTTATAGAGCTACTTTGGGAGTTATTACATAGAAACTTAGGAATGTACAGGACTGGAACAGATCATTCTGGTCCATCTGACTGGCCCCAGAGTTCAAAAGCAGAATATATTGTTCACTAACTATATCCCTTGATTGATTTTCTCATCAGAGACCTATCCAACTCAACTTGAACATAATATCTGCTCTGTCCATTCACCTTCCCTCTTCTGAGCTTCAATTAGTGCCCTTCCCTCCCTTGTCGGTGTTTTCCAGACCACGCCAAAAAGCTTGCTCAGTGAATGGCCTTAAGAATGTTGAATATGTCAATAAAATCTTCAGTCTTTGATATTAACAGAATTGGCGGCTGGAATTTTACAAAGCTCCCCACATCAGGCTCCATGGCAGGGGTGAGTGGGGGGGGTGCTGGTGGGTGGTGGCTGGAGGATTGTTCCGGCAGCGGCCCGCCACGGAGCCCAATGCCTGGAGGGCCGGGCCCGATCTTCCCGGTGGCAGCGAAGCTCCGTGGCGACGGGACCAAGATTAAAATATTCAAATCAGCAGAATGCATAAAATTTGAATAAAATAATAAAATCAAAAAATAAATCTGAATAAGTTTGAATAAAATTGATTCCAATCTTACCGTCGGGCAGCGATCTTCTGAGTGGCAGCCGGCACTTACACACCTTCACTTTCCCATCCGGGGAAAGCAGGTGTCGCAGTGGCGGGAAAGGGGGAACTTAAGATTTTTAGTGTGGTTGCGGGGTGGGGGGAACGGGGTCAAATTTACATCATTAGTGTAGGGGATGGTTAGAATGTGTGACCTGTGCACTTTGTTCAGCTTGGGGGAGGGGGAAGGTCAAGTGAGGAAGGTAAGTGCGTTAGAGGTGAGGGGAGAAGGCAAATAATGAATTTTATTGTTATTGGGGGGTGGGAAAGTGGCAACAGATTTTTAATCAGTACAGTGCAGGCGGGGGGTGGGGGGGGGGGGTGGCGGGGGTACTTAAAAATTTTTAATTAGCCGGCAGGGCTTTAAGAAAAGGCGCCAGTGCCTGCACACAGGCGGCTGATGCCATTGCCAGCGTCAGAGAGCCCGCCCCCTCCACGTGATTGGGGTAGGGGGTGGCCCAACCAGCATATTATTGTGGGCCACCGCAAGGAAGGTTGCGGTGGCATGGCGGCGCACGGACCGCACATGTGGCCCACTATATTTTTCCGGGTGCGTGCATAAAATCAAGCCCAGCTTTTGCGGTCATCCTTTGGAGCTCAGTTTTCCAATGCCAGATATCAGATCGATCTCTCTCTGCTGCAATGTTTCCACTACCATGGTGACCCGGCTGCACACAGTACTGCAGATAGGGATGAATTGATGTCCTGTGTGGATTCCAGGATCATGTCTTCTGATTTGTATTCCATTCCATGCACTATGCAACCTACTCCCTTTTTGCTTTATTTAATGCTGCTTCACACTGCATGGATAACTTTAATGATCTATCTATGAATTACCTCAAATAATTTTCTTGTGCTGAATTCTATAGACTGTTTACAGACCTAATGTTTATTCTGTTTTCCTAGTCTCGTGCCTTTGCACTTGTTGATATTAAATTTCATTTGCCATTTTTCAGCACAGCTTCCTGATTTGCAGCTGATGAGCCTTCTCTTCATTGTTTACAAATCCCTCTTACCTTGGTGTCATCAGCAAAATTCTGTGCCCACTTCCAAATAATTCATACACAACAAAAGTTCCAGCAATAATCCCTGGAACACTGCACAAGCCACTTCCTGTCACTTTGATCATCTCATTTAATGCAGCCATTTGCCAATAACACTTAAATAAGTACCGACCTATTTTATGTCTTACCCATCTCAAGCATGATCCCCAGATGAGTTTACTGGCAGATGAAGTTCTGCGATACTTTTAGCAACCAGCCATCAGGAATGGCCAGTGGTTAATGATTGACCAACTGATTATCCCTGAGTTCACTGCATCTCCAATTGGCTTTCCAGACATCGATTCCCATTGTGTTGGAAATTATGAATTGTCTGAACTTGCCTCCAACCCATCATGGTGCATTGGGTTAGTGCTTTAGTGCACTATTACGCTGCACCATGTGGCTGCCTCTGTACAAACATCTATATCCAATAAAACTACCCAGGAACAGCTTGATTGAAAAACACACCTCGCAGCCTCACATCTTCCCCTCTCTGCAACAATACATGTCTGGCTCTTGTCAGTCACCAGTCAAAGATATGCAACCCTTTCATGATCATAAGATCACAATCTCTGTGATTTAAGATTTTTTGATTTACACAGCAGAAATTTCCCACAATTAATGCCTTTATTATTATCTCCTACCTTTTTCATAAATTTGAGGATTTTCTTTATGAATTATAACACATTTTTGAAAATTGTTTTTGTATGTTCTTGTAAGAAAAAAGACAGTTCTTATTAGTGGCAGTTTTGACAGATTTGCTTGCCAGCTAAAAGAAAGTGAGCAAATGTTGGCCAAGCATTTATTGCCCAAATGTTGCATTCATTTGTCCAAGGAAACTTGACAAAAGCTAGTGTAGACTCCTGTAGCCCAGGCATGCCATTCTCGTCCTTTTAGCCTGCTCTAGCTGCAAGGATGGACAAGCATGCTGTAAACTCGCCAATAACTCTCAGCACTGATTTAACCAGTGGGAGACATATTAACCATACAACAGATGGAGTTTGCTAGTTCCTTGAGAAAAGAGACTCCTCTGTCCAGGTAAGAACATGCAAAATGCTAATGACACAATTGCATCATTATGCTCAAAAAAGGTTGAAGATAGTGGGTGATATTTCTCTGCCCATTGCATATTTACTTGTTCCTAGTTTTTTAACATACATTTTCTGTGACTTCAGGTGATCTTGAGCTGAGTCCTTCCAATTTTCTGAGCATTGATACTCGTCAAGGTATTCTGAAAATTCAGGGAACCCAGGATCTCGATGCTGGAGACTATACCTGTGTGGCCATAAATGATGCAGGAAGAGCATCTGGTCAGGTCACATTGGATGTTGGTTGTAGGTTTCTATAACAAATTCATTATTTACTTTTATTGAGATTTTGGTTGCTGCCATGCTGCTTTGTAATGGTGTTTTCTTCCTCATATAACCTTTCACCTGTACTGTTTTAGATTTTCAAAGATTATTTCCTGAGAACCATTTCTTTCCATCCATCACCCAAGAATAACCTTTCCACAGCTTGCTTGCACAGGGCTCCTATGATATTCAATCTAGTATGTTCAATTTTTGTGAAAACAATGAAGGAATCAATCCTGAAATTTTACAAATATTCCACATTCCCAAAGAATATTTTTCCACAACTGCATAGAAGTTGCACAGTTTTTGAAAATCTTGCCCAATTTTTAAAAACTTGTCCAATTTAAAAAAAAAAATACAATTTTACTTCTGGAAATAAATTAAATTCTACAACCACCACAGTTTTACAAGTTAAATTGTATATTGAGATTAAGGATACTTGCATGAAAAAAATGTGCTGTAAATGTTGCTATTAACAGACTAACATTTGAATATACTAAGGACAATAGGAATATTTGCATTCACCAATTTAAAAAATGGAGGCCTTAAAATTACTAGGTCTAGAGAGGGCAGAAAGGCCGATTTCCAAATTAGGCATGGACCCTGGTTATGCCGGAATTGCCTAATTGGAGTAGTAACATTAAAGCAACAGGCCAGGTTAGCAGCTAAAAATCAAAACTTTGTTCCAGATCGCTTAAACTACTAATGAACATAGCCATGGGGGAACTACTAGTTGCAAAAGAAGATACAAGAATGAGAAAAGGTCATATGGCCCAACAAAGATTATCCTTCCCATTTCTAAACCTAATTTGTTAAATAAAACACAGTAAAGATGGCAGGGCAGGTGATGTGTTGCAGCTGTAGCATGTAGAAGTTGGTGGACACCTGTGTGATTCACAGCAATCACATCTGCAGTAAGTGTCTGCAGCTTGAGGAATTTCAGCTCAGAGATGATGAGTTGGAGTCTGAGCTTTGGACACTACGATGCATCAGGGAGGGGAAAAGTTATCTGGACACTTTGTTCAAGGAGAGAGTCAAACTCCTTCGGCTAGGTACTTCAGATTTGGTCTGTGGTCAGGGACAGGATGGGGTGACTATGATTGATGCAGGTACGGGGATCCAGAAGGTTGCACTGGAAGAGACATAGCTCTTGCATTTGTCCAACTGGTTCGAGGTTCTTGCAACTTGTGTGGATGAGAGCAGGGGCAGCAGGGAGGATGAGCAAACTGACCATAGCACCGTGGTGCAGGGGGCCATTCAACTGTGGGGAGTTAAAAGGAATGTAGTTATAGTAGGGGATGGTATAGTTAGTGGGATAGATACGGTTCTCTGCAGCCGAGAGAGTGAGTCCCGAAGACTGTGTTGCCTAGCCAGTGCCAGGGTTAAGGACATCGCCTCGGGGCTGGAGAGGAACTTGGAGTGGAAGGGGAAGGATACAGTTGTCGTTGTCCACCTGGGTACCAACAACATAGGTAGGACTAAGAAAGAGGTTCTGCTGAGGGAGTATCAGCAGCCAGGGGCTAAATTAAAAAGCAGAACCATAAAGATAATAGTCTCTGGATTACTACCTGAGCCACAAGCAAATTGGCGTAGGGTAAATAAGATCAGAGGGTTGAATGTGTGTCTCAAAGATTGGTGTGGGAGAAGTGGGTTTCAATTCATGGGGCACTGGCACCAGTACTGAGGAAAAAGGAGGCTGTACTGATGGGACGACTTTTACCTGAACTGCACAGGGACCAGTGTCCTGGCAAATCGTATAAAAAGGGCGATAGAGGGGCTTTAAACTAAATAGTGGGGGTGAGGATTCACATGATGGGAAATATGGAAAGTTAGAGAAAGGACAAGGAAACAGTGCAAAGTAATGATACAGGTTTTGAGAATCAGAGTGTGACAGGAAGGGACAGAGCGTAGAAACATGACAGTGCACCAGCAAATAAGGTCAGAGTAGGGGAAAACGGTAAGATGACAGAATTAAAGGCTCTTTATCTGAATTCTCACAGCATTCGTAACAAGTTGGATGAATTGATAGCACAAATAGAAATAAATGAGTAAGATATGGTATCCATTACAGACACATAGTTGTAAGGTTGCCAAGGCTGGGATCGAAATATTCAAGGGCATTTGACATTTCGGAATGACAGGAGGAAAGGAAAAGTAGATGGGTTAACCCTGTTAATAAAGGATGAGATCAATGCAATAGTGAGAAATGATTTTGGGGTTTGGAAGATCAAGATGTAGTATCAGTTTGGGAAGAGATAAGCAACAGCAGAGGAAAGAAGTCACTGGTGGGAGCAGTTTATAGGCCCCCTACCAGTAGCTACAAAGTAGGGCAGAGGATACATCAAGAAATAATGGGGACTTGCAAGAAAGGTACAGCAATAATCATGGGTGATTTTAATCTTCACATCAATTGGACACATCAAATTGGCAAAGGTAGCCTGGATCATGAATTCATTGGGTATATTCAGCATAGTTTCTTAGAACAATACATTCTAGCACCTATGAGGGAACAGGCTATTTTGGAACTGGTGATATGTAATGAAACAGGATTAATGAAATGCCTCATAGTAAAGGATCCTCTAGGCAAGAACGATCATAACACGATAGAATGTCACATTCAATTTGAGAGTGAGAAATGTGGGTCCATAACAGGTGTCTTAAACTTTAATTAAAACAATTACAAGTAGATGAAGACAGAATTGGTTAAAGTGGACTGGGAAATAGCTTAAAAGGTAAGATGGTAGAGAAGCAGTGGCAGACATTTAAGGAGATATTTCATAACTCTCAACAAAGATATATTCAATTGCCGCGCCCCTAGCCAAGCTGTTCCAGTGCAGCTACAACACTGGCATCTACGCTGCAATGTGGAAAATTGCCCAGGTATGTCCTGTACACAAAAAGCAGGATAAGTCCAACCCGGCCAATTACCACCCCATCAGCCTACTCTCAATCATCAGTAAAGCGATGGAAGGTGTTATCAACAGTGCCATCAAGTGGCACTCGCTTAACAATAACTTGCTCAGTTTCGGTTCCGCCAGGTCCACTCAGCTCCTGACCTCATTACAGCCTTGGTTCAAACATGGACAAAAGAGCTGAACTCAAGAGGTGAGGTGAGAGTGACTGCTCTTGACATCAAGGCAGCATTTGACCGAGTATGGCATCAAGGAGCCCTAGCAAAACTGAGGTCAATGGGAATCAGGGGGAAAAACCCTCCACTGGCGGGAGTCATACCTAGCGCAAAGGAAGATGGTTGTGGTTGTTGGAGGTCAATCATCTGAGCTCCAGGACATCACTGCAGGAGTTCCTCAGGGTAGTGTCCTAGGCCCAACCATCTTCAGCTGCTTCATCAATGACCTTCCTTCAATCATAAGGTCAGAAGTGGGGATGTTCGCTGATTATTGCACAATGTTCAGCACCATTCGTGACTCCTCAGATACTAAAGCAGTCCGTGTAGAAATGCAGCAAGACCTGGACAATATCCAGGTTTGGGCTGATAAGTGGCAAGTAATATTTGTGCCATGACCAACTCCAACAAGAGAGAATCTAACCATCTCCCCTTGACATTCAACGGCATTACCATCGCTGAATCCTAGGGGCTACCATTGACCAGAAACTGAACTGGAGTAGCCAAATAAATACCGTGGCTACAAGAGCAGGTCAGAGGCTAGGAAACCTGAGGCGAGTAACTCACCTCCTGACTCCCCAAAGCCTGTCCACCATCTACAAGGCACAAGTCAGGAGTGTGATGGAATACTCTCCACTTGCCTGGCTGGGTGCAGCTCCAACAACACTCAAGAAGCTCGGCATCATCCAGGACAAAGCAGCCCGCTTGATTGGCACCCCATCTACAAACTTTTACTCCCTCCATCACCGACGCACAATGGCAGCAGTGTGTACTATCTACAAGATGCACTTCAGCATTGCACCAAGGCTCCTTGGACAGCACTTTCCAAACCCGTGACCTCTACCAAGTAGAAGGACAAGGGCAGCAAATGCATGGGAACACCACCACCTGCAAGTTCCCCTCCAAGTCACACACCTTCCTGACTTGGAACTATATCGCCGTTCCTTCACTGTCACTGGGTCAAAATCCTGGAACTCCCTTCCTAACAGCACTGTGGGTGTACCTACCCCACATGGACTGCAGCGGTTCAAGAAGGCAGCTCACCACCACCTTCTCGAGGGCAATTAAGGATGGACAATAAATGCTGGCTGGTCAGCGACACCCACATCCCATGAATGAATAAAAAAAAAATGAAGAAAGACTACCAGAAGGATACACCAACTGTGGCTAACCTCAGAAAATTAAGGGTAGTATCAAATTGAAAGAATAGGTGTAAAATGCTGCGAAGATTAGTGGTAGGCCGGAAGGTTGGGAAAATTTTAGAAACCAGCAAAGGATAACCAAAAAAGAAAATAAAGAGGAAGAAATTGGAGTATGAGAGAAAACTAGCAAGAAATATAAAAGGAGACAATAAAAGCTTCTACAAATATATAAAAAGCAAAAGAGTAGCTAAAGTGAGCATTGGTTCCTTTGAGGGTGAGTCTGGGGAATTAATAATGGGAAATTAAGGAACTGGCAGAGACTTTGAACAAGTATTATGTAACGT
The DNA here is from genome assembly GCF_036365525.1 of Heterodontus francisci. Lineage (NCBI taxonomy): Eukaryota > Metazoa > Chordata > Chondrichthyes > Heterodontiformes > Heterodontidae > Heterodontus > Heterodontus francisci. The sequence continues at coordinate 78,095,645 of NC_090378.1, read as the reverse complement.
CTTTACAGTTGAAGACACAAAAAGCATCCCAAAAATAGTAGAAAATGAGGAGGTAAAAGGGAGGAACTTAAAACAATTACTATCACCAGAGAAAAAGTAATGGGAATACTAATGGGACTAAAGGCTGACAAGTCCCCTGGAACTAATGGCCTGCATCCAAGCGTCTTAAAGGAAGTGACTGCAGAGATAATGGATGCATTGGTTATAATCTTCCAAAACTCTCCAGATTCTGGAAAGGTCCCAGCGAATTGGAAAACTGCAAATGTAACACCTCTATTCAAGAAAGGAGGGAGACTGAAAGCTGGTAACTGTAGGCCAGTTAGCCTAATGTGGATCATTGGGAAAATGCTAGAATCCATTATTAAAGCGGTAGCAGCAAGACATCTAGAAAATAACAATACAATCAGGCAGAGTCAACATGGTTTTGTGAAAGGGAAATTGTGTTTGACAAATTTATTAGAGTTCTTTGAGAATGTAACAAGAAGGGTAGATAAAGGGGAAGCAGTAGATGTAGTGTATTTGGATTTCCAAAAGGCATTTGATAAGGTGCCACATCAAAGGTTACTACACAAGATAAGAGTTCATGGTGTTGGGGGTGATATATTAACATGGATAGAGGATTTACTAACTAACAAGAACAGAGTGTCGGGATAAATGGATCATTTTCAGGATGGCAAACTGTAACAACTGGAGTGCCACAAGGATCAGGCCTCAAATATTTATGATCTATATTGATGACTTGGATGAAGAGGCCAATTGTATTATAGCCAAATTTGCTGACTATATGAAGATAGGTAGGAAAGCAAGTAGTGAGGGGGATACAAAGAGCCTGCAAAGGGACAGAGAGAGGTTGAGTGAGTGGGCAAACATTTGGCAGATGGAGTGAGGTTGTCCACTTTGGTGGGAAGAAAAGAAAAGCAAAATATTATTTAAATGGAGAGAGACTACAGAATGCTGTGGCACAGAGGGACCTGGGTGTCCTTGTGCATGAATGACAAAAAGTCAGCATGCACGTACAGCAAGTAATTAGGAAGGTAATGGAATGTTGGCCTTTATTGCAAGGGATAAAAGTAAGGAAGCCTTGCTACAACTGTACAGGGCATTGGTGAGACCGCACCTTGAGTACTGTGTACAGTTTTGGTCACTTTGTTTAAGGACATACTTTCATTGGAAGCAGTTCAGAGAAGATTCACTAGGCTGATTCCTGGGATGAAGGAGTTTGTCTTATGAGGAAAGGCTGAGCAGGGTGAGGCGATACTCATTGGGGTTTAGAAGACTGAGAGATGATCTTATTTAAACATATAAGATTCTGAGGGGGGCTTGACAGGGTAGATGCTGAGAGGATCTTTCCCCTCGTGGGGGAATCTAGAACTAGGGGACACAGTTTCAAATTAAGGGGTCTCCCATTTAAGATGGAGAAAAGGAGGAATTTCATCTCTGAGAACTGTTAGTTTTTGGAATTCTCTTCCCCAGCAAGCAATGGAGGCTGGCTCATTGAATATATTCAAGGCTGAGTTAGATAGATTTTTGATTGGAAAGGGAGTCAAGGGTTATAGGGGGCAAGCAGGAAAGTGGAGTTCAGGCCTCAATCAGATCAGTCATGATCTTATTGAATGGTGGAGCAGGCTAAAGGGGCAGAATGTCCTACTCCTGCTCCAATTTCTTATGTACACCACCCATATTTATGAGCAATGCCAAGGGAGATTCACCAGTATTTCCTTACAAGCACAAGATGAAACAAAATCAATTTTATTGAAGGACATTATTGCATCACCTGCATGTGATATCATCATAACAAAAAATACATTTATCTCTTCTGGCTGGTATGGGATAATAGTGCCCCTTTAATTATGCTATTGATTCTTTTGTGTGTAAACAGTCCCACACTAATGAAGTCCAACCATTTACAGGTTTCATCTGTTTCCACAGCGTCTCCTGTTTTTTCACAATCCCCGCTGGATGTTTCAGTGGACATTGGTTCAAACTTGACTCTACCTTGCCAGGCACATGGTTACCCCAAAGCACGAATCAGGTGGTGGCGGCTGGACGGGGAGTCCATTTTCTCCAGACACACAGGAGTCAGCTGGGTGACTCAGTTAAGAACAGGAAGTCTCTTCTTTAATAGTGAGTTACTTTTAGCTGTTACGTGTTACCTCCAAGTATTCCCTATACTATTAAATTTGTACTTATAAACTAGAGACACATGCAGAAATGAAAGTCTGAATGGTTGAGTACTTCAGTCTCACAAACTTTAAGGGTGAAATTCTTCTCAATTTTAGGGAAAAGGCAGCAAAAGTACAACATAGGATTACCCATTTTTTTTACTCACACTGATGTTTTTGCCAGAATTATCGGCAGATAAACAGTCCACCCTTACTGTTACAGGTGTCCCTTTATATCAAATTTGGCTGAAGCTCCATAAGAGTCAATAGAGGTTCAAGCCTAAATGTGATAAACTTTCAGACGTGGTGGCATAGTGGTGTTGTTACTGGACTAGTAACCCAGAGAGTCAGGGTATTTCTCTGGGGACATGGGTTCAAATCCCACCACAGCAGAAGGTGGAATTTGAATTCAATTAATAAATCTGGAATGAATAGCTATTCTAATGATGGCCATGAAACCATTGTTGATTGTTGTAAAAACCCATCTGGTTCACTAATGTCCTTGAGGGAAGGAAATCTGCCGTCCTTACCTGATCTGGCCTACATGTGACTCCAGACCTACAGCAACGTGGTTGCCTCTTAACTGCCCTCTGAAATGGCCTAGCAAGCCACTCTGTTGAATCTAACTGCTACGAAGTCAATAACATCGACCTAGGCACCGGAAACGACAACGGCAAACCCAGTCCTGTCGAACCTGCAATGTCCTCCTTACTAACACCTGGGGGCTTGTGCCAAAGTTGGGAGAGCTGTCCCACAGACTAGTCAAGCAACAACCTGACATAGACATACTCATGGAATTATACCTTACAGACAATATCCTAGACTGTCATCACCATCCCCGGGTATGTCGTGTCCCACTGGCAGGAAAGATCCAGCAGAGATGGTGGCACCGTGGTATACAGTCGGGAGGGATTTGCCCTGGGAGTCCTCAACATCAGCTTCAGACACCATGATATCTCATTGAATAAAGTCAAACATGGGCAAGGAAACCTCCTGCTGATTACCACCTACAACCCTCCCTCAGCTGATGAATCAGTAATCCTCCATGTTGATCACCACTTAGAGGAGGTACTGAGGGTGGCAAGGGCACAGAATGTACTCTGGGTGGGGGACTTTAATGTCCATCACCAAGAGTGGCTCAGTAACAGCACTACTGACTGAGCTGGACGAGTCCTAAAGGACATAGCCAGTATGTGGCAGGTGGTGAGGGAACCAACAAGAGGGAAAAACATACTTGACCTCGTTCTCACCAAGCTGCCTGCTGCAGATGCATCTGTCCATGACAGTATTGGTAGGAGTGACCACCGCACAGTCCTTGTGGAGACAAACTCCCACCTTCACATTGAGGATACTGTCCATCGTGTTGTGTGGCACTACCACTGTGCTAAATGGAATAGATTTTGAACAGATCTAGCAATGCAAACTGGGCATCCATGAGGCACTGTGAGCCATCAGCAGCAGCAGAATTGTACTCAACTACAATCTGTAACCTCATGGCCCGGCATATCCCCCACTCTACCATTACCATCAAGCCAGAAGACCAACCCTAGTTCAATGAAGAGTGCAGGAGGGCATGCCAGGAGCAGCACCAGGCATACCTCAGAATGAGGTGTCAACCTGGTGAAGCTACAACACAGGACTACTTGCATGCCAAACTGCGTAAGCAGCATATGATAGACAGAGCTAAGTGATCCTAAAACCAACGTATCAGATCTAAGCTCTACAGTTCTGCCACATCCAGCCGTGACTGGTGGTGGACAATTAAACAACTAACTGCAGGAAGTGGCTCCACAAATATCCCCATCCTCAATGATGGGGGAGCCCAGCACATCAGTGCAAAAGATAAGGCTGAAGCATTTGTAACAACCTGCAGCTAGAAGTGCCGAGTTAATGATCCATCTTGGTCTCCTCCTGAAGTCCCCAGCATCACAGATGCCAGATTTCAGCCAATTCGATTCACTCCGCGTGATATGAAGAAACGACTGAAGGCATTGGATACGGCAAAGGCTATGGGCCCTGACAGCATTCCGGCAATAGTACTGAAGACCTGTGCTCCAGAACTTGCCGCACCCCTAGCCAAGCTGTTCCAGTACAGCCATAACACTGGCATCTACCCAGCAATGTGAAAATTTGCCCAGTTATGTCCTGTACACAAAAGGCAGGACAAGTCCAACCCGGCCAATTACCGCCCTAAGAGTCTACTCTCAATCATCAGTAAAGTGATGGAAGGTTTCATCGACAATGTTATCAAGCGGCACTTGCTTAGCAATAACCTGCTCAGTGACACTCAATTTGAGTTCCACCAGGTCCACTCAGCTCCTGACCTCATTACAGCCTTGGTTCAAACATGGACAAAAGAGCTGACCTCAAGAGGTGAGGTGAGAGTCACTGCCCTTGACATCAAGGCAGCCTTTGACCGAGTATGGCATCAAGGAGCCCTAGCAAAACTGGAGTCAATGGGAATCAGGGTGAAAACTCTCTGCTGGTTGAAGTCATACCTAGCGCAAAGGAAGATGGTTGTGGTTGTTGGAAGTCAATCATCTGAGCTCCAGGACATCACTGCAGGAGTTCCTCAGGGTAGTGTCCTAGGCCCAACCGTCTTCAGCTGCTGCATCTATGACCTTTCTTCAATCATAAGGGCAGAAGTGGGGTTGTTTGCTGATGATTGCACAATGTTCAGCACCATTCGCGACTCCTCAGATATTAAAGCAGTCCGTGTAGAAATGCAGCAAGACCTGGACAATATCCAGGCTTGGGCTGATAAGTGGCAAGTGACATTCGCGCCACACAAATGCCAGGCAATGACCATCTCCAGCAAGAGAGAATCTAACCATCTCCACTTGACATTCAACGGCATTACGATTGCTGAATCCCCCACTTTCAACATCCTAGGGGTTACCATTGACCAGAAACTGAACTGGAGTAGCCACATAAATACCGTGGCTACAAGAGCAGGTCAGAGGCTAGGAATCCTGCGTTGAGTAACCCACCTCCTGACTCCCCAAAGCTGGTCCACCATCTACAAGGCACTAGTCAGGAGTGTGATGGAATACTCTCCACTTGCCTGTATGGGTGCAGCTCCAACAACACTCAAGAAGCTTGACACCATCCAGGACAAAGCAGCCCGCTTGATTGGCACCCCATCTACAGACATTTACTCCCTCCACCACCAATGCACAGTAACAGCAGTGTTTACCATCTACAAGATGCACTGCACCAAGGCTCCTGCAATCTCTACCAACTAGAAGGACAAGGGCAGCAAATGCATGGGAACACCACCACCTGCAAGTTCCCCTCCAAGTCACACACCTTCCTGACTTGGAACTATATCGCCGTTCCTTCACTGTCACTGGGTCAAGATCCTGGAACTCCCTTCCTAACAGCACTGTAGGTTTACCTACCCCACATGGACTGCAGTGGTTCAAGAAGGCAGCTCACCACCACCTTCTCAAGGGCAATTAGGGATGGGCAATAAATGCTGGCCTAGCCAGCGATGCCCACATCCCATGAATGAATAAAAAAAACCTAACTAGTACAGAACTAAATGCAGTGAGCTAAGGAGGTCCTTCGGTCCTTCTGTGTTGCAGTCATTTTATATCCACAAGTTGTGTTCAGGCCTGAGGAGTTGGTAATAATGATGGTGTAATTGTAATTTAATACTGGATATTTTTCTTCATTTTTTAAATTTCTAAACTAGAAAATTTTTTCGGTGTGCAAGTTTAATATATTTGTAAAACTAAATTATTATTCAAATTTTAAGCTGAAGAGTTTGTCAATTTTAAAGCAACCCTATTGTATTTTAATTCTATCTGTTATTTTATGGTTGTTAATTTCAACAGCTGTAAACTATTCTGGGGCTTCTGTCCTGCAGACGTTGGAGTATTAACAATTAATGTAGTTTCAGAAAGTCACTGCATCAATGAATTTAGTACTGGCTCTGATTCCACCAGATTATGCAATATTGTGCAATCCAGGGTCTGCACTTTTAAGGTAGCCCATCTTTTTTTATATCACTAAAAAGCTCTGTCATATAATTTTATGCCAACATTTCATAATAAAGAGGCCATTATTTCAAACCTTTCCATAAAATTGAAACTATGCGTAAGATTTTTCCGGTCTGTGGTGGCAGACTAGGAGGCAGGGGCGCTGGTAAAATGCTAAGGAGATGCAGTGGGACAGCTCCCCGATGCAGTTCCACTGCCAAGGATGTTTCCCAGTGTCGGGAATGGCAGTGGCTCAGCCACAAGTCGACTGGAGCTGGAGGCTAATTTAGTCAATTAAAGGCTCAATTGAAGGCCATCTTCCTGGGCCGCTGGCATTTTGCCAGTGGAGGAGCAGTCCCCCCCCACCCCCTCCTCCTCATGGGGCAGCTGCTGGCTGCATGGAGGCAGCCTCCTTGCGGCCTCCTGGGGTGGGTGTTGTCGGGGGGGGTGCGGGGGTCATCGGAGCCAAAGGCTCCACGGCTCAGGGAAAGGGCCAGCAGTGACAATGGCCACCCCTTCGGCCCCAACACCACCGCTGGGGGCATTTTTCATATAAACACTGGGGCCTGCTACTTGGGCCTGGCAGAAAAATGAAGTGAATTCCTCCCCGTGAGGATGGCTCATAATGGAGGCATGCTTTCACAAGAACACAAGAAATAGGAGCAGAAGTAGACCATATGGCCCGTTGAGCCTGCTCTGTCATTCAATACGATCATGGCTGAGCTTCAGTTCCATTTTCCTGCCTGCTCCCCATATCCCTTGATTCCCTGCGAGACCAAAATTCTATCTATACCGGCCTTAAATGTGTTCAATGATGGAGCATCCACAACCCTCTGGGGTGGTGAATTCCAAAGATTCACAACCCTTTGAGTGTAGAAATTTCTCCTCATCTCAGTCCTGAATGATTAGCCCCTTACCCTGAGACTGTGTCCCTGTGTTCTAGATTCCCTGCCCAGGAATAATCTCTCAGCTTCTATCCTATCAAGCCCATTCAGAATCTTGTATGTCTCAATTAGATCCTCTCATTCTTCTAAACTCAAGAGAATATAGGGCCAATTTACTCAGCCTCTCATCTCATTCGCCTTGCAGCCTCAGCAGCAGCCACCTCTCTTGGTGGCACTGCCAAGGCTGTAGAGCCAGCAGCCCTCTGATTGGGCTGACAGTATGGAAAGCTAGTCTGCTGATGCAGGCTTGGGACCTACATATAGTTCTGATGTCAGGACTTACCCCTTTCCGAAAAAATCCTGGCATATGTTTCAATACTGTAAATGCTAGAAGTAAATGTTGTTCTTGCCTCCATTTATATAAATCAGTGGAAATGAGTTAATTAACAACATGTAAATCCTTTCATTTCAGATCTTTGGGTGAATGATGAAGCCACATATGTCTGTGAGGCTGAAAACCAGTTTGGAAAGGTCCAGGCTGAAGCCACCGTGACAGTCACAGGACTGGGTAAGTGTTCAAGCAGTGGTAAGATCTGAAAACTTTCAAAAGAAACCAGTTGCTGGCTGGGTCAGATGTCACAACTTATAAAAGGTAGGTTAAATATTAGGCAATATAAGAATGGTCAATGTGTTCCCCAACTGGTTTTCACTTACTTAAGCAGGTTGGAGAGGAACTTTCCAGATACTTTTACCTAATGGGCCTTGAGTTTTTATGGGGTTTTTTTCCCTTTCCCAGGAGATTTTGTGACTTTTGGAGGGTAGGTTGTGTCTTTTCATGATGCTTTGTACACGATGATTGTGTGGGCAGGTTTGATCCACCAGATGGTCTTTTCCGTATGTTCATATATTTATAAATGAAAATCAGCTGATAACTGCATATTAAATGATGTCACTCTGCTATCACACATTAATAAGCAAGCATACTCATTTCTAGTGAGGTACAGAGATTTGCTGTACAGGCACATCAGGATTTTCAAGGTTGCCTGATGGTGATACTTACATAATTATCTCTTTTTTTAAAGAATAGTTTAAGTGATGCCAAACTTTGCTTTTAATAACCTATTAATTATAGGAAGAAGGGAATACTGAAGGAGGTAAGGGATCCCCCTCCTCGAGCACTTTTGTGCTTCTTCTGTCCCTTCCTGCAATGATTGGTGTCTTCATTTGCTTACACGCCACACTTTGGAATTCCCTCCTCCCCCAAAATCCTTTCACCTATCCACCTCCTTCCTATTTTAAGACCCTCCTTATAACTCACTTCTTATCAAACTTTTGGTCACCTAATATCCAGTCCTTTGATTTGGCATCCATTTTTTACTCATGCCTCACTGAAACACCTTGGGACATTGTTCTATGTTCAAGCTGCTGTTTAGTTGTATGTTGTAGCCTTCTTTTCAAATTTGGTGATAATGTTTAAATGGACCTTACAATTCAGTTAGGCTTCTCAATTACAAAATAAGTGTGCCTGTAATAGTGCAAAAGTTAAGAAAAAACTCCTTTTGTAGATAAATTGCAATGCTAGGAGAGCTATGACCATGAAAACCCTGATAAAACTCATATACGCATACAACTGATTAAAAAAAACTCCCATAAAATAATCTGTATCCTACCAGTGTCAATATTTAGATTGCTGCCACTGCAGATTTAGCTTGTTTGGCCCGCTTTCATACTTAGCAGGCCTGATTGTACTAATACCTAGATATATGCAAATATCTTGAGTTCATTATTTCCCACCTTTGAAACATATTTAGACCGCCATCTGTGATGCTGTTGAATTCACAGCAGACGATCAGGTGGAGAACAGTGAGCATCTCTGAGTGAAGTTATGCATTTCCTATTGGCATCACAATGGCTCTTAATCAATCCAAACACATCTTTAGCCTACTATTAAGCAAAGACGTTATCTAAATGGTGAGACTGCAGACTCTGAGATGGAGAGGAATCTGGGTGTCCTAGTGCATGAATTGCAAAAGGTTAGTATGCAGGTTCAGCAAGTAATTAGGAAAGCTAACAGAATGTTATCATTTATTGTGACAGGAATTGAATACGAAAGTTATACAGGTCATAGGTGAGACCACATCTGGAGTACTGTGTACAATATTGTCTCCTTATTTAAGGAAGGATGTTGTTAACGACCAAGTGAGCAATGTATCTAGGGGTCTGTTACGATCTTCACCTGGTCTTATTGTAACAGGGTTTAATTTTAAACACACAGTGTTTTGAGCTCCCCTTTTTGTGAATCCTTGTTCACAGTTTTCCAATTATAAGAAAAAGAAACAAATTCACACAGTCTTTCTCAGGTATAAAGAAGAAAGATAAAATTTTGTTAAAACTTAAACTCTAATACGGTTCACGCCGACAGATATATGACGTGCCCACGCTAGCATGCACACATGATATCACATGCAGATAGAGACAGAAAAGAGAAGAGGAAGATATAGTAGAGAGGAGTTTGAGGCAGTTTCTTGTTATGGTGCTTTGAGCTTACTGTAGTCCTTTTGGAAGTAGTCTTGTTTTTCATTGCGGCCCAGTCCCAGTAATCTTCTTAAAACCTTGTTCACGTAGGAAACCTTTCTCTCTTTGAGTTTCACGTATTTTCACAAGATTCAGTTCTGTGGGAAGGAGGTGGAAGCAGGCAGACAGGAGAGGCTGTAATTCTTGCTTTAGTTCCAGGAGAGATCTTCACTCCATGAGCACACGGCTTTGTCTCTGTTCCAATCCCTTGGTTGGGAGTTTAAATTTTAAAAAAAAACTCCTAGGTTGCCCAGCAGGTTAGTCATGTGACTAGCTCCTTATATGGAACAGTCTCTCCTGCGAGGTTTGTGGATTGTACCTTAGCAGTCCCTGGAATGCTAGCTCCCCCCACCTTCAACGTTTGGTAATCAAAAGTTCATTGTTGGTTGAATGAGTCAGGGCATGGCCCTTTGTCCCTTGTTCCAACACTGTTGGTTACCATGGAAATGTCTTTCTGGTCAGGGGTTTGCAATTTTAAGTTTTAATGTTCATGTGGCGAAATCATGTGTGCCTCAATCTTGGCAGGTGGGGGGTTTGCCTGACAATGTAAATGCGTTGGAGGCAGTTCAGAGAAGGTTTACTAGACTGGAATGGGTGGGTTGTCTTATGAGGAAAGACTGGATAGGCTAGGCTTGTAAACTCTGGAGCTTTGAAGAGTAAGAGGCAACGTGATTGAAACATTAAGGTCCTGAGGGATCTTGACAGGCTGGATGTGGAAAGGATGTTTCCCTTGTGGGAGAATCTAGAACTAGGGGTCACTATTTAAAAATAAGGGGTTGCCCATTTAAGATAGATGAGGAGAATTTTTTTCTCTCAGAGGGTCGTGAGTCTTTGGAACTCTCTTCATCAAAATGCAGTAGAAACAGAGTCTTTGAATATTCTTAAGGCTGAGGTAGATAGATTCCTGATCAGCAAGGGGGTGAAAGGTTATCGGGGATAGGCGGGAATATGGAGTCGAGGTTACAATCAGATCAGCCATGACCTTATTGAATGGTGGAGCTGGCTCGAGGGGCCTAATTTGGATGTTTGTATGTACAGGTTCCAGCAGATTTCAGGTTCAGGAGCTTTTCCAACTTCCCTCTTCTAAATGTCAGATACAGGACTGAAATTCAGTTAACGTACAAAATTACACCGGTTGAGTGCATCTGTGTTTGCTGGTTTTCTTAACTTTGCAAGTATTTAACAGATCCCCATGAGGGTATAAAGGCCTGGAAAATACATTTGAATCCAACCAAATAAGTACCTGTTTCCAAACCCTTACAGGCTTTTCTTTACCTCGTTAGAGTTAGGATAAGGATTGGAAAGTTTTAAACAAGACACTTTTCACATTTTGTAGGATTGGGTTCTTAAACTTATAGTTAGCTGAACAGATACGATGCCACATCCTTTCTTCATGAAGGTCACCACACAGATAAAACAAGTGTTTATAAATCTGATTAGAGGTAAGCACTGTGCCTTCTGTCTTTACCCTGCAACTGCTCTTAAATTGATAAATTCTGGTTGTGTTGTTGGAAAAGCTCAAAGTAACTCTTTAAAAGCAAAATGCCTTCAACACCAGCAATTTTAGTTTGGATGCATCTTTCAAGTAAACAAATTGGATGGTCAGTATGATCCAATATGGGAGTAGACTGTAACACTGTCACAACCAGCTCGGTAAGATTAATTTCCACATGTCCTTTAGGGAAGGAAATCTGCCGTCCTTACCTGGTCTGGCCTACACGTGATTCCTGACCTACAGCAATGTGGTTGACTCTTTAAATGCCCTCTGAAATGGCCTAGCAAGCCACTCATTTGTACAAAACTGCTACACAACAGTTGAAATGGAACAAAATCAGACGGAACACCCTGCATCGACCAAGGCACCAGAAATGACAACGGCAAACCCATCCTGTCGAACCTGCAAAGTCCTCCTTACTAACATCCGGGGGCTTGTACCAAAATTGGGAGAGCTGTCCCACAGACTAGTCAAGCAACAGCCTGACATAGTCATACTCATGGAAACATACCTTGCATCCAATGTCCCAGACACCACCATCACAATTCCCGGATATGTCCCGTCCCACTGACAGGATAGACTTACCAGAGGTAGCGGCACAGTGGTATACAGTCGGAAGGGAGTTGTCCCGGGAGACCTCAACATTGACTCTGGAGCCCATGAGGTATCATGGCAACAGGTCAATCATGGGCAAGGAAACCTCTGGCTGATTGCCACCTACTGCCCTCCCTCTGCTGATGAATCAGTCCTCCTCCATATTGAACAGCACTTGGAAGAAGCACTGAGGGTGGCAAAGGCACAAAATACACTGGGTGGGTTAACTTCAATGCCCATCACCAAGAATGGTTTGGTAGCACCACTACTGACTGAGCTGTCTGAGTGCAAAGGACATATCTGCCAGACTGGACCTGCAGCAGGTGGTGAGGGAAGCAATAAAAGGGAAAAACCTACTAGACCTTGTCCTCAGCAATCTACCTGTTGCAGATGCATGTCTTTGCCAGTATTGGTAGGAGTGACTACCGCACAATCCTTGTGAAAACAAAGTCATGTCTTTACAATGAGGATACTGTCCATCGTGTGTGGCACTACCACCGTGCTAGATTCAGTACAGATCTGGCAGCTCAAAACTGGGCATCCATGAGGTGCTGTGGGCCATCAGTAGCAGCAGAATTGTATTCAACCACAATCTGTAACCTTATGACCCAGCATATCCCTCAATCCACCATTACCACCAAACCAAGGATCAACCCTGGTTCAATAAAAAGTGCAGGTCAGCATACCAGGAGCAGCACCAGGCATATATAAAAATGAGGTGTCAACCTGATGAAGCTACAACACAGGACTACTTGCATGCCAAACTGCGTAAGCAGCATGCTATAGACTGAGCTAAGCAATCCTACAACCAACGGATCAGATCTAAGCTCTGCCGTTCTGCCACATCCAGTTGTGAATGGTGGTGGACAATTAAACAACTAACAGGAGAAGGAGGCTCCACAAATATCCCCATCCTCAATGATGGAGGAGCCCAGCAGCACATCACTGCATAAGACAAGGCTGAAGCATTTGCAACAATCTTCAGCCAGAAGTGCTGAGTGGATGCTCCATCTCAGCCTCTTCCTGAGGTCCCCATCATCACAGATGCCAGTCTTCAGCCAATTTGATTCACTCCATGTGATATCAAGAAAAGACTGAAGGCACTGAATACTGCAAAGGCTATGGGTCCTGACAACACCCTGGCTGTAGTACTGAAGACTTGTGCTGCAGAACAAGCCGTGCCCCTCGCCAAGCTGTTCCAGCTCAGCAGCAACACTGGCATCTACCAGGCAATGTGGAAAATTGTCCAGGTATGTCCTGTACATAAAAAGCAGGACAAATCCCATCCGGCCAATTACCGTCCCATCAGCCTACAATCGATCATCAGCAAAGTGATGGAAGGTGTTGTCGATAGTACTATCAAGCGGCACTTACACAGCAATAATCTGGTCACTGATGCTCAGTTTGGGTTCTGCCAGGGCCACTCGGCTCCTGACAACATTGCAGCTTTCGTCCAAACATGGACAAAAGAGCTGAACTCAAGAGATGAGGTGAGAGTGACTGCCCTTGACATCAATGCAGCATTTGGCTGAGTGTGGCATCAAGGAGCCCTAGTCAATGGGAATCTGGGGGTAAACTCTTCACGGGTTGGAGTCATACCTAGCGCAAAGGAAGATGGTTGTGGTTGTTGGAGGCCAATCATCGCAGCCCCTGGACATTGCTGCAGGAGTTCCTTATTAGTGTCCTAGGCCCAACCATTTTCAGCAGCTTCATTAATGACTTTCCCTCCATCATAAGATCAGAAGTTCGCTGATGATTGAACAATGTTCAGTACCATTCACAGCTCCTCAGATATTGAAGCAGTCTGTGTCCACATGCAGCAAGACTTGGACAACATTCAGGCTTGGGCTGATAAGTGCAAGTAATATTCACACCACGTAAGTGCCAGGCAATGGCCATCTCCAGCAAGAGAGAATCTAACCATCTCCCCCTGACATTCACCAGCATTACCATCACTGAATCCCCCCACTATCCATATCTGGGGTGTTATCATTGACCAGAAACATAACTGCAGCTCCATATAAATACTGTAGCTACCAGAGCAGGTCAGAGGCTGGGAATTCTGCAGCGAGTAACTCACCTCCTGACTCCCCAAAGCATGTCCACCATCTACAAGGCACAAGTCAGGAGTGTGATGGAATACGCTCTACACGCCTGGATGGGTGTAGCTCTAACAACACACAAGAAGCTCGACACCATCCAGGACAAAGCAGCCCGCTTGATCGACACCCCAACCACCACCTTCAACATTCACTTCCTCCACCATCGACACACAGTGGCAACAGTGTGTACTGTACTCAAGATGCACTGCAGCAACTCACCACACCTCCTTTGACAGCACCTTCCAATCCCACAACCTCTTTCACCAGAAGGGCAAGGGCAGCAGACGCATTGGAACACCACCATCTGCACGTTCGCTTCCAAACCACACACCATCCTGACTTGGAAATATATCGCTGTTCCTTCACTGTTACTGGATCAAAATCCTGGAACTTCCCCCCCTAATAGCACCGTGGGTGTACCTACACCGGATGGACTGCAGTGGTTCAAGAAGGCAGCTCACCACCACCTTCTCAAGGGCAATAAGGGATGACAGACAAATGCTGGCCTTGCCAGCAACGCCCACATCCCATGAAATGAATAAAACAAGAACTGTTTCTGGTTTTTAATGCAGTGAAGTCAACCACTGTGCTGAATACTCCTGCCCTAAGCCATTTCTATAATATCTCACTTTGTTTGAATCCTCAACTATGCTCCATCGAAGACAATATTAACTCTGCGTTACAAGCCCTAATCTTTTTGTTCCAGGAGAGCACTGTGCAGTGATCCATCTGGATCACATTATGAAATTGTGTTTGTAGCCAAGATGAATCCAAAAGGTGGGAAGGTTCAAATACTGAGAAAGTATTTTGTCTCAGTTAATTAGATGATCCGTTATTGTTCAGCCTAGTGACTAAAACAATTTTTTTTGAGAAGTTTTCAAAAACAAGAGCTAAGCACAATGTCTGATGTGTTATCACTCTGGGCTATCTTTAATACATGACCTTAATAAACATGTCAAGAACTACATGGGTGAATGGGCAAATCCACACTGTACTTGAATAACTTGGGCTTTTAGAGACTGATCGACAGCTGGGATCTCCAGTGACAGAATAAATCAAGTGGTGGCAAAAGGAAAACAACAAATTCAAGTGTGATTACTGCTGATGTGAATGGGTTCTTATTCTTTTAATTAGATCTGGCAACGACCAGGGCCTGAAGGGAGAGCTAGATTACAGAGCTGGAACAGAAAAAATATCAGAGCATGATACAGGGCTTTTTAATACAACATCTGTGTATGGAATAGAACTGGAGAGATTTAAAATGGAATAAGCTCCATTTTTATTGCTCCCTGAATCATTCTTCAAACAGAGACAAAGGTTTACTGAGCATATGATGTTTTGAATTAAACCTTCTAAAAACATTGCCCCTACATCAGTCACAAACACTTCAATGTTTGAAGTTTGTACTTTTGGTGTCCAACCATCTTCTTCAGAATATTTAACTTTATTCAGAGACATGTTACTTTAGCATCCAATGTAATAGTTTGATTCAAGTTGATCATTTAATCAAAAGTTATAACCAAAAAGGGAGTAAATAAGTAACTTTCCTAGAACGAACATGGTGAAGTATAGAATAGTCAACATGAGGTCTGCTGCAGTGGCTAAAATTCTACCGTAAACTAATGTTTTTTGCAATAATGTGGCTGAACCATATCAAGTTCCAACAGGAATCATATTTCTCTGCAAAAACTACTCACTACTTCAGGATAATCTCAGAGAGAAAAGGTAACCCAACTTCTTTTCTCCAGTATCAATGTACTCCATAAAACTCTCCACACTCACCCCTAACAAGTGCAAGTAGCTCATGGTAGAGCATGGCTACCCAACCCGAACCCGACCAGACCCGACAACGTGTCGGGGTCGGGTCTCTCTTCCGAGTCCAGCATTTGGGCTTGGGTTGGGTCGGGCAGGGTCAGACACAGTGCTGAATTTTGCTCAGGGAGGGAAAAGCTTCATAATTTGAACAGCCAGGACGTCAAGGGAAACGTGCATCCGGACTCTGCACTAGTCTGCAGTGAGCGATTCCATCCAAGGTAGAGCACAACCTCTTTGATATAATCAACTTCATTCCGGTAGTCGGGTCGGGTCGGGTCGGGTCGGGTTGGGCGCGGGAAAAAATCATAGGACTCGGGCCGGGTCTGGTTCGGTTTGATGTGTTTCTCTCGGGCCCGAGTTGGGTTTCAATTGCATACCCGAGCAGGCCTTTAGCTTGTGGACTCCTTTATCACCAAGATGGAGAGCATCTATTCTGCTGCTTCCCTGATTCAGCTTGCCTACCAAGTCGCACCTTCTTCAATGCCCCCCTACCCTAGCCCTAAACCCCTGTCTCCCTCACATGAATCTCCTATCTGGCCCCACATGCGCTCTAATTCTCTTAGGCATTCTCAATCGCAATCACACTAAACTGCTGACCACCTACTTTCTTTATCTTAGTGGATATTATAAATGGTTCCTTCTTGACAAGCACTGTCCTCTTTTAAAATTACTTTCTCCATGCCCTTCCTCAAAATAACCCACCCTCACCACTCTATCTTTGCAAACTACCACACTTCCTTAACATTCCTTGCATCTTCAAAGAACATACAAATATACAAAATTAACAGGCAGGAAAAGACCAGCTTGTCCATTAAATCTGTTTGACACCACAATGGCCAGACCATCATGGTGAAATATTTTCTCCCTCCCTGGACCTCTCTCCCTCCACCCCACCTACTCAACCTCACTCCTACCGCTGCAGGCATGTAATCTCATGGAAGAGCTAGAACAAAAAGTAGAGAAAAACCTCAGGGCCAATAAGGGAAAAATACTCTGTAAAATTCCTCTCTGACCCCCTCAGGCAATTGAAATCAGTCCAGGAGATCACATGGACAAAGTGTTACCTATAAAGACACTTACCTTCCCTAAGATGCGATCGCTGTGCCAGTCACGAGTCAGTTCAGCTCCCCCTTGAAGGCAGAGAGCCATCACACACCATACCAGCTGCCAATGTATTCCCGGGGCTCACAATTCTCTGGGAAAAGAAGAACTGCATAACATCCAGATTATTCCTATTCTTTCATAGTTTAGACTCATGTCCCCTGCTCCTCTCCAATTTCTTAACCCTGGAATAATAGATCATTAGGGACACTATCCAGCCCTTTAATTATCTGTAGACATCTGTCAGATAACCTCGAAGTCCATGTTGTTCTAAAGTCACAGAATCACGGAATTGTTACAGCTCAGAAGGAGGCCATTCGGCCCATCATGTCCGCACTGGCTCTCTGAAAGAGCGATTCCCTCAGTTCCATTCCTCTGCCTTCTTCCCATAACCCTGCACATTCTTCCTTTTCATATAACTGTCTAATTCCCTTTAGAATGCTTCAATTGAACCTGCCTCCATCACATTCTCAGGCGGGGCATTCCAAATCTTAACCACTCACTGCATGAAATGTTTTCCTCATGTCATTTTTGCTTCTCTTACCAAATATTTTAAATCTGTACCCTCTCGTTTTCGATCCTTTTACGAGTGGGAACAGTTTCTCTCTATTTACTCTGTCCAACCCCTCATGATTTTGAATAGCTATCAAATCACCTCTCTGTCTTCTCTTTAAGGAAAACAGTCCTAACTTCTCCAATCTATCTTCATAACTGAAGTTCCTCATCCCTGGAACCATTCTCGTGAATCTTTTCTGTACTCTCTCCAATGCCCTCACATCTTTCCTAAAGTGCGGCGCCCAGAATTGGACGCAGTACTCCAGCTGAGGCCGAACTAGTGTCTTATACAAGTTCAACATAACTTCCTTGCTCTTGTACTCTATGTCCCTATTAATAAAGTCAAGGATACTGTATGCTTTATTAATTGCTCTCTCAACCTGTCCTGCCACCTTCAATTACTTATGCACATATATACCCAGGTCCCTCTGCTCCTGCACCCCCTTTAGAATTTACCCTTTATTTTATATTGTCTCTTCATGTTCTTCCTACCAAAATGAATCACTTCCCATTTCTCTGCATTGAACTTCATCTGCCACCTGTCTGCCCATTCCACCAACTTGTCTATGTCCTTTTGAAGTTCTACACTATTCTCCTCACAGTTAACACTGCTTCCAAGTATCGTAACTTGCAAACTTTGAAATTGTGCCCTGTCCACCAAGGTCTCGGTCATTCATATATATCAGGAAAAGCAAGGGTCCCAACATTGATCCCTCAGGAACTCCACTACAAACCTTCCTCCAGCCTGAAAAACATTCATTAACCACTACTCTTTGTTTCCTGTCACTCAGCCAATTTTGTATCCATGTTGCTACCATCCTTTTTATTCCATGAACTACAAGTTTGCTCACAAGTCTGTTGTGTGGCACTGTATCAAATGCCTTTTGAAAGTCCATGTACATCACTTCAACAGCATTGCCTTCATCAACCCTCTCTGTTACCTCCTCAAAAAACTCCAGCAACTTAGTTGAACATGATTTTCCCTTAAGAAATCCGTGCTGGCTTTCCTTAATTAACTTGCATTTGTCTATGTGACTATTAATTTTGTCCCAAATTATTTTTTCTAGACATTTTCCAACCACCAAAGTTAAACTGACTGACCTGTTGCTGGGCATATCTTTACACCCTTTTTTGAACAAGGGTGTAACGTTTGCAATTCTCCAGTCCTCTGGCACCACCCCCGAGTCTAAGGAAGACTGAAAAATTATGGCCAGTGCCTCTGCGATTTCCACCCTCACTTCGTAGTATCCTTGAATGCATCTCATCTGGCCCCATCCACTTCAAGTACAGACAGCCTATATAGTACTTCCTCTTTATCAATAGTAAATAGGTAAATAGACCGGAGTCCCTGAGACTATTTGAATAGTGAGTTCTTTAAACTAAGAATCATTCTTGTAGCTCTTCTCTGAATCTTTTCCAAGGCCACTATTTCACCCACCATGTCAGGGGACCAAAATTGGGTGCAGTACTCTATATACAGTCTAAACAGTGACCTGTATAGTGTCAAAATGGACTCATAGAATCATAGAAAGTTTAAGGCACAGAAAGAGGGTACTTGGCCCATCATATCTGTGCAGGCCAAAAAACAATTCATCCATTCTAATCCCATCTTCCAGCATTTGGTCCGTAGCCCTGCAGATTACGGCACTTGAAGTGCATATCCAGACTCCTTTTGAATGAGTTGAGGGTCTCTGCCTCAACTACCCTTTTAGGCAGTGAGTTCCAGACCTCCACCATCCTCTGGGTGAAAAAATGTTTCCTCATGTCCCCTCTAATTTTTCTATCAATCACTTTAACTCTATGGCTCCTCATCACTGACCACTCTGCTAAGGTGAATTGACCCTTCACTTTCACTTTATCCAGGCCCGTCACAATTTTGTATATCTCAATCAAGTCTCTCCTCAACCTTCTCTGTTCCAAGGAGAGCAACCCTAGCCTATCCAATCTTTCCTCATAACTGCATTTTTCCAGTTCTGGCAACATCCTTGTAAATCTCCTCTGTACTCTTCTCCTCTGTACCCTCTCTAGTACAATACATCCTTTCTGTAATGAGGTGACCAGAACAGCACACAGTTGATTTATACTGAATGGTTCTATTAATACAACCCAACATCTTATTATCTTTAGCTACAATTTCTCTACATTGCTCATGAGCATTTCCCAGTGATCAAAAAGAGCATCATTCATAATCCCTGTTGCGTCTTCCCAATAATAAATGTCAGGCTGATAAAATTATCATTTCCCAGCTCTGATTTTTCCCTGTTTTGAAAATAGGAACTGCATGAGCTAGCTTTCAGTCTAACTGAAATATCCCTGACTCTATTGAACTATTAAATATGCAGGCAAAGGACTCAGAACACCTGTCCCATCTCTTTAAACACCTTTGGATGGTTATTATCTACACCTGGAGCCCTATCAATTTTGAGCTTTCCTAATTTATACTGTAGCGCCTGTAGAAGAGTCTGTCACTCTAGAATTGGCCTTTATAGCCACTCCAGGCACTGCTCCAGAAAACGCTGACCACCTCTAGGCGCTTATCCATTGTCTCTCGAGACAAGGAGGCCAAAAAGGAAAAAAGGAATTTATCCAAGATAACATTACTGTCTATTTAATATTAATAATGCTATTCAATACTTAATATCTGGAATCTTCTTCTTCTTCTTTGGCCTCTTTGTCTTGGGAGACAATGGGTAAGCGCCTGGAGGTGGTCAGTGGTTTGTGGAGCAGCGCCTGGAGTGGCTATAAAGGCCAATACTAGAGTGACAGACGCTTCCACAGGTGCTACAGAAAAAATTGGTTGTCGGGGCTGTTACACAGTTGGCTCTCCCCTTGCGCTTCTGTCTTTTTTCCTGCCAACTGCTAAGTCTCTTCAACTCTCCACACTTTAGCCCCGCCTTTATGGCTGCCCGCCAGCTCTGGCGATCGCAGGCAACTGACTCCCACGACTTGTGATCAATGTTACAGGATTTCATGTCGCGTTTGCAGACGCCTTTAAAGCGGAGACATGGATGGCTGGTAGGTCTAATACCAGTGGCGAGCTCGCTGTACAATATGTCCTTGGGGATCCTGCCATCTTCCATGCGGCTCACATGGCCAAGCCATCTCAAGCGCCGCTGACTCAGTAGTGTGTAAAGGCTAGGGATGTTGGCTGCCTCGAGGACTACTGTGTTGGAGATGCGGTCCTGCCACCTGATGCCAAGGATTCTCTGGAGGCAGCAAAGATGGAATGAATTGAGACATCGCTCTTGACTGACATACGTTGTCCAGGCCTTGCTGCCGTAGAGCAAGGTACTGAGGACACAGGCTTGATACACTCGGGCTTTTGTGTTCCGTGTCAGTTCCGTATCTGGAATACAAGTATTATTTACAGGTTGTTTCCTTACAGACCCACATCCATTTCTTCTGTAACAGCCTATTTGAATCTGTCCAGTTAGGCTTCTGCTCTTGCCAAAGCAATAAAGTCATCCTAACCAAAGTAATGAATAACTTTTGTGTGATTGTTTCACACTCCTCAACCCGTTTGCAGCTTTTGAGATGATTGATTACACTATTTTCCAACATATGAACATACGAATTAGGAGCAGGAGTAGGCCACTCGGCTCTTTGAGCCTGCTCCGCCATTCAATGAGGTCAAAAGAAACATCCTTTCTACATCTAACTTGTCAAGACCCCTTAGGATCTTATATGTTTCAATCAAGTCACCTCTTACTCTTCTAAATTCCAACAGATACAAGCCTAGCCTGTCCAATCTTTCCTCATAGACAGCCCGCTCATTCCAGGTATTAGTCTAGTAAACCTTCTCTGTACTGCCACCAATGCATTTACATCCTTCCTTAAATAAGAAGACCAGTACTGTACACAGAACTCCAGATGTGGTCTCACCAATGCCCTGTATAGCTGAAGCATAACCTCCCTACTTTTGTATTCAATTCCCCTTGCGATAAATGATAACATTATATTAGCTTTCCTAATTACTTGCTGTACCTTTATACTATTCTTTTGGATAGGGACACCCAGATCCCTCTGCATCTCAGAGCTCTGCAATCTCTCACCATTTAGATAATATGCTTCTTTTTTATTCTTCCTGCCAAAGTGGATAATTTCACACTTTCCCACATTATACTCCATTTGCCAGGTCTTTGCCCACTCACTTAACCTATCTATATCCCTTTGTAGCCCCATTATGTCCTCTTCACAAGTTACTTTCCGACCTATCTTTGTGTCATCAGCAAATCTGGCAACCATACCTTTGGTCCCTTCATCTAAGTCATTTGTATAAATTGTAAAAAGTTGAGGTCCCAGCACAGATCCCTGTGGCACACCACTCATTACATCTTGCCAACAGAAAATGACCCATTTATGCCTACTCTCTGTTTCCTGTTAGCTAGCCAATCTTCTATCCATGCACATATGTTACCCCCTAGACCATGAGCTTTTATTTTTTGCAATAGCCTCTGATGTGGCACCTTATCAAATGCCTTCTGGACATCCACCAGTTCCCCTTTATTCACAGCACATGTAATTCCCTCAAGGAACTCCAATAAATTGGTTAAACATGATTTCCCTTTCACAAAATCATGTTGACTCTGCATGATTACCTTGAATTTTTCTAAATGCCCTGCTATACTGTCTTTAATAATAGCTTCTAAAATTTTCCTAAGACAGATGTTAAGCTAACTGGTCTGTAGTTTCCTGCTTTCTGTCTCCCTCCTTTTTTGAATAAAGGAGTTCCATTCACTATTTTCTAATCTAATGCAACCTTCCCTGAATCTAGGGAATTTTGGAAAATTAAAACTAACGCATCAGCTATCTCACTAGCCACTTTTAACACCCTAGGATGATGTCCATCAGGACCCAGGGACTTGTCAGCCCGCGGCTCCAACAATTTGTTCAATACCACTTCCCCAGTAATTGTAATTTTCTTGAATTCCTCCCTCCCTTCCATTTCCTGACTTACAGCTAATACTGGGATGTTACTTGTGTCCTCAGTAGTGAAGACCGATGCAAAATATCTGTTCAATTCATCTGTCATCTCTTTATTATCCATTATTAATTCCCCAGACTTTCTATAGGACCAATGCTCACTTTGTTAGCTCTTTTCTTTTTAAAATAGCTATAGAAAATCTGTCTTTATATTTCTAGCTTATCTTTCTCTCGTACTCTAATTTTACCTTCCTTATCAATTTTTTAGTCATTTTTTGCTGTTTTTATATTC
This sequence comes from Heterodontus francisci, assembly GCF_036365525.1. Classification (NCBI taxonomy): domain Eukaryota; kingdom Metazoa; phylum Chordata; class Chondrichthyes; order Heterodontiformes; family Heterodontidae; genus Heterodontus; species Heterodontus francisci. Next base: position 78,073,165 of record NC_090378.1, on the reverse strand, counting down.
TGTCCAATCTTATGACCTGCCTCCAATCTTTGTGCAATTATAGGCTTTTTCTTTAAGTTTGAAACTATCTTTAACTGTTTTAGTTAACCACGGATGGTGGGTCCCACCCTTGGAATTGTTCTTTCTCATTGAAATTTATCTATTCTGTGTATTCTGAAATATCCCCTTAAATATCTGCCACTGAGTCTCTATTGACCTATCCCTTAACCTAATTTGCCAGTTCACTTTAGCTAGCTCTGCTTTCATGCCCTCATAATTGCCCTTATTTAAGTTTAAAATAGTAGTCTTAGACCCAGTCTTCTTCCACTGTCCAGCTTTGTTGGACTGTCTCACTCTTACCATTTGAAGTTGCCAAAGTATCTCCAGTGGCTCCTCTTCTTGCCCTGCACCATAATCTTGGGAACTCCTGAGGTTCTATCCTTGTCTCCCTCTTTCTCATTTATATGTTTCCTCTTGCTGACATCATCTACAAACAACTTGCTTATGTATGCCAATGACATGCTATCTGTCCACCACCTCGGTGCTATTAGACCGCTTGTTCAATATTCAGTCTTGAACGAGCTGCAATTTAATGATTCTAAACATTGGAAAGACCAAAGCCATCAACTTTGGCCTCTGCCACAAACTCTTTACCTTCACCACTGACTCCACTCCTGGCCTGGCACTGTTTCATTCTGAACCAGACTGTTCACAGTGTTAGCACATTATTCAACCCTAAACTGAGCCTCCAACACCATACCCTTTCCACAAAGACTGCTTACTTTCACCTGCGTAACATTGTCTGGTTTTGCTCCTACTTCAGCTAAAACCATCATCCATGCCTTTCCCACGTCCAGACTTGACTATTCCAAAGCTGTTGTAGCTGGCCTCCTAATCGCCACCCTCTGCAACTCATCCAAAACTCAGCTGCTCATATTCTATCCTGTTTGCCCATTATCCCTGTCCTTGCTAACTTACAGCAGCAGCTGGTCCCCAAATGCCCCGCATCTCTCCCTCAAAAGGCTGTTGAGGCTAGATCAACTGAAAACTTCAACACTGAGGTAAATGGATTTTTGTTGGATTTTGTTAGGTCAGGCTACTAAGGCATATGGAGCACAGGCAGGTAAATAGATTTGAGCGACAGATCAGCCATGAACTAATTGACTTACAGAACAGGCGGAGGGGCTGAATGGCTGACTCATGTTCCTATGTTCCCTCATGGCTTCATTATTCCCTATCTCTGTAACTTCCTCCAGCATTACAACCATCACGACCAAGCCCTGAATTTTTCATTCTTTTGTTTTAGACCTATTGTGCAACTCCACCCTTTATCTTACAATTGGCTTTCAGTCGCCTAGGCCCCATGCTCTGGGATTCTCCCCCTAAAGACCCTTGTCTTTCCACCTCCCTCCTTTTAAGACCTTCCTTAAACCTCAGCTCTTTGACCAATAATTTGTTTACCCACACCGAATATCACCCTTTTATTGGCTCAGTGCCATGTTTTCCTTGTGACTGGGAACATTTATTGCATTAAAACCACTAAATAAATGCAAGCTGTTGTTGCTGTTGCAGGAAATCAAATGTAAGCGGATTTAGTTTGCTTAGTCTCCTTCATTCGCACATGCCTGCATACACTCTCCAGTTTTTTGACACTAGTTTACTCCTCACTTCCCACTCCTCCACTCCACCTATGTCAGATGCTTATCCTTCCCTTCGTCATGCTGTCTACAACGCCATCCCCAAACATCTTAAACATACCATTTCACTCCCTGCTTTAGACGCCTTCTAAAAACCCTTTGAACATGCTTTCAATCTCTCCTAAACTTTCTATTTCCCCCGATTGATTTCCAAACTTTATCCATCACGCTGCAATGTAAACTCTTGATGTATTTTTTTTACATGAAGATGCATTAGAAATCTATATACCTTCTGGGAGAGGAGCGGACCTGTGGGCAGAACGCCGAGCAAGAGAAGAGGATAAATTGAGCCTGAAGATCGAGGCCCAGTCACTTACCTTCCGGGCGAGGAGCGGACCTGTAGGGAGAAGGCCTAGAGAGAGAAGAAGATAAGTTGAGCCCGAGGATCGAGGCCCAGTCACTTACCTTCTGGGAGCGGAGTCGAGAGGAGTGGACCTGTGGGGAGAACGCCGAGCGAGAGAAGAGGATAAATTGAGTCCGAGAATTGAGGCCCAGTCACTTACCTTCCAGGTGAGGAGCGGACCTGTAGGTAGAACGCCTAGCGAGAGAAGAAGATAAATTGAGCCCGAGGATCGAGGCCCAGTCACTTACCTTCTGGGAGCGGAGCGGAGACCAGTCCAGGCGCGCCGAAGTTTGAAAAAAAAGTGACATTACAGGAAAGCTACAAGGTGATTGGTTGGTGACTAACAACTGTTGGTGCCTGGAAATAGCTTAAAAAAATCAGGGGAAAGTTCTTTTTTTAAACCTACTGTCTAAGTGATAAGGTTAGTACTACTGAAGTGTGATTTTTTAAATTAGTATAATTTATTAAGGACTTTAGATTGTAGTGGGTAGTGTTTGGAGTAGAACAAGGCCCCTAGTGTAATTAATATTTTTTAATTAAAGGGAGTAACGAATTAATCTAAAGGTAAGTCGTGGCAGAAGAGCTCGCACCCGTGATATGCTCCTCCTGTGCTATGTGGGAAATCAGGGACACTTCCAGTGTCCCTGACGACCATGTGTGCAGGAAGTGTATCCAGCTGCAGCTACTGGCTACCTGCATTACGGAGCTGGAGCTGTGGGTGGATTCACTGTGGACCATCTGCGATGCTGAGGACATCATGGATAGCCCGTTTAGCAAGGTGGTCACACCGCAGGTAATGGCTGCACAGACAGAAAAGGTATGGGTGACCACCAGGCGGAGTAGTAGGCACAGGCAGGTAGTGCAGGAGTCCCCTGTGGCCATCCCCCTCTCAAACAGATATATCGCTTTGGATACTGTCGGGGGGATGGCCTCCCAGGGGAAAGCAGCAACAGCCAGGTTTGTGGCACCACGGATGGCTCTGCTGCACAGCAGGGAGGGAAAAGACTGGGGGAGTCATAGTGATAGGAGATTCACTTGTAAAGGGAACAGACAGACATTTCTGTGGCCACAAACGAGACTCCAGGATGGTATGTTGCCTCCGGGGTGCTTGGGTCAAGGATGTCTCAGAGCGGCTGCAGGACATTCTGAAGAGGGAGGGTGAACAGCCAGTGGTCGTGGTACATGTCGGCACCAACGACATAGGTAGAAAAAGGGATGAGGTCCTGCAGGATGAATTTAAGGAGTTAGGAGCTAAATTTAAAAAGAAGGACCTCAAAGGTAGTAATCTCAGGATTACTTCCTGTGCCACATGTTAGTGAGTATAGAAACAGGAGAATAGACCAGATGAATGCGTGGATGAAGAAATGGTGCAGGAGAGAGGGATTTAGATTCCTGGGACATCGGGACCGGTTCTGGGGAAGGTGGGACCTGTACAAGCGGGACAGGTTACACCCAGGCAGGACTGGAACCGATGTCCTCGCAGGGACGTTTGCTAGTGCTGTTGGGGAGGATTTAAACTAGAAGGGCAGGGGGATGGGAGCCTGAATGGGGAGACTGAAGAGGAGGAAACAAGATAGAAACAAAAGACAGGAAAGAAAAAGGCGAAGTGGAAGGCACGGAAATCAAGGGCAAGAAACAAATAAGGCCATAGTGCGAAATAATGCTAAGATGACTAAGAATGTTAAAAAGACAAGCCTAAAGGCATTGTGAGTCAATGTGTGGAGTATTTGCAATAAGGTAGGTGAATTAACCGCAAAAATAGATGTAAATGGATACGATATAGTTGCGATTACAGAGACATGGCTGCAGAGTGACCAAGGATGGGAACTGAACATCCAGGGGTTCAATTTTTAGGAAGGACAGGCAAAAAGGGAAAGGAGGTAGAGTAGCATTAAGAGTAAAAGAGGAAATCAATACAATAGTGAGGAAGGATATTAACTCAAAGAATCCTGATATGGAATCTGTATGGGTGGAGCTAAGAAACACCAAGGGGCAGAAAACATTGGTGGGGGTTGTATATAGACCCCCAAACAGCAGTGGTGATGTAGAGGATGGCATTAAACAGGAAATTAGAGGCGCATGCAATAAGGCTGCAACTGTAATTATGGGTGAATTTAATCTACATATAGATTGGGCAAACCAAATTAGCAATAATGCTGTAGAGGAGGAATTCATGGAGTGCATACATGATGGTTTTTTGGACCAATACATTGAGGAACCAACTAGAGATCAGGCCATCCTAGACTGGGTATCGTGTAATGAGAAAGGATTAGTTAACAATCTTGTTGTGCAGGGTCCCTTGGGGAAGAGCGACCATAACATGATAGAATTCTTCATTAAGATGGAGAGTGAGAGAGTTGATTCCGAGACTAGGGTCCCGAATCTAAATAAAGGAAACTATGAAGGTATGAGGCACAAGTTGGCTATGATAGATTGGGGAACGTTACCTAAAGGGTTGACAGTGGATGGGCAATAGCTAGCATTTAAAGAACATATGGATGAATTACAACAATTGTTCATTCCTGACTGGCGCAAAAATAAAACAGGAAGGGTGGCTCAACCGTGGCTTATAAAAGAAATTAGGGATAGTATTAGATCCAAGGAGGAGAAATATAAAATGGCCAGAACAAGCAGCAAACCTGAGGATTGGGAGCAGTTTAGAATTGAGCAAAGGAGGACAAAGGGATTGATTAAGAAGGGGAAAATAGAGTATGAGAGTAAGCTTGCAGAGAACATAAAAACTGACTGTAAAAGCTTCTATAGATATGTGAAGAGAAAAAGATTAGTGAAGACAAATGTGGGTCCCTTACAGTCAGAAATGGGGAAATTTATAATGGGGAACAGAGAAATGGCAGACCAATTAAATAAATACTTGGTTCTGTCTTCACCCTCCCAGAAATGTGGGGAACATAAGGTCTAGTGAGAAGGAGGAACTGTATGAAATCAGTATTAGTAGGGAAATGGTGTTAGGGAAATTGATGGGATTGAAGGCCAATAAATCCCCAGGGTCTGATAATCTACATCCCAGAGTACTTAAGGAAGTGGCCCTAGAAATAGTAGATGCATTGCTGGTCATTTTTCAAAATTCTGTAGACTCTGGAACAGTTCCAATGGATTGGAGGGTAGCTAATGTAGCCCCTCTATTTAAAAAAGGAGGTGGAGAGAAAACAGGGAATTATAGACCGGTTAGCCTGACATCGGTAGTGAGGAAAATATGATAGCAGAGCACTCGGAAAACTATGACAGGATCAGACAAAGTCAACATGGATTTACGAAAGGGAAATCATGCTTGACAAATCTACTGAAATTTTTTGAGGATGTAACTGGTAGAATAGATAAGGGAGAACCAGTGGATGTGGTGTATTTGGACTTTCAGAAGGCGTTTGATTAGGTCCCACATAATAGATCAGCGTGCAAAATTAAAGCACATGGGATTGGGGGTAAGGTACTGACATGATAGAGAACTGGTTGGCAGACAGGAAACAAAGAGTAGGAATAAACAGGTCTTTTTCCGAGTGGCAGGCAGTGACTAGTGGGGTACCGCAGGGATCAGTGCTAGGACCCCAGCTATTCACAATATATAAATGATATGGATGAGGATAATATAAATGTAATATATCCAAGTTTGCAGATGACACAAAGCTGGGTGGGAGTGGGAGCTGTGAGGAGGATGCAGAGAAGCTCCAAGTGTGATATGGACAGGTTGAGTGAGTGGGCAAATACATGGCAGATGCAGTGTAATGTGGATAAATGTGAGGTTATCCACTTTGGTGGCAGAAACAGAAAGGCAGATTATTATCTGAACTGCGATAGATTGGGAAAGGGGGAGGTGCAGCGAGAGCTGGGTGTCCTTGTGCACCAGTCGTTGAAAGTAAGTATACAGGTGCAACAGGCAGTTAAGAAGGCAAATGGTATGTTGGCCTTCTTAGCGAGTGGATTCGAGTACAGGAGCAAGGATGTCTTGCTGCAATTATACAAGGCCTTGGTGAGACCATATCTGGAGTATTGTGTGCAGTTTTGGTCTCCTTAGCTGCGGAAGGATGTTCTTGCTATGGAGGGAGTGTAGCGAAGGTTCACCAGACTGATTCCTGGGATGGCAAGACTGACGTATGAAGAGAGATTGGGTCGATTAGGCTTTTTTCACTAGAGTTTAGAAGAATGAGAGGGGATCTCATAGAAACCTACAAAATTCTAATAGTACTGGACAGACTAGATGCAGGAAGGATGTTCCCAATGTTGGGGGAGTCCAGGACCAGGGGTCACAGTCTAAGCAGAAGGGGTAAGCCATTTAGGACTTAGATGAGGTGAGATTTCTTCACCCAGAGAGTGGTGAACCTATGGAATTCTCTACCATGGAAAGCAGTTGAGGCCAAATCATTAAATAGATTCAAGAAAAGAGTTAGATATATTTCTTAGGGCTAATGGGATCAAGGGATATGGAGAGAAGGCGGGAGCAGGTTACTGAGTTGGATGATCAGCCATGATCATATTGAACGGCCGAATGGCCTACTCCTGCCCCTATTTTTCTATGTTTTTAAATTATTGTGCAGCTGGCAGCTGTATTGCATAAGTGCATTGGACACTGAACTGTTATTTAACTTGGGTGCCCTTTCACCTTTTAACATGTTCTATTGAAACAAAGCTTTTGAGATTTCCTGATGCAACATGAAACTACTGCATGGCTTGGATTCTGTTCTGCAACCCTGGTCAAAATCACATCATGGCAGAGAATGATGCAAAATCTGGATGTTGAGGCCAAACTGCGCCTAATGGGATTTCTCTCCACCTCCGCCTCGAACACCATTAGCTGCTACATTCCTGCAAATGACAAATTTCCCCCCTAGCCACTTACTTACTGGTGCTTCCTGAGGTTGTTATGATTGTCGGCCTGAAGAAACAGTGGCAATGATACTGAGTCCCCCTTCCTCTCCAGGCTTTGGTCATTTTTCAAATCTTTGGGGGACATCTGCCCCTTTATCTGCCCAGCTACCTCTTCTGGTATTATGACAGTGGTCTCACTGTAGCATTGCCAGGTCATTTTTAGCCAGGCAGCAGGAATTGCACTGGGAACCTCTCATGCTTCAGCAACAAATCCTAACTCAGGATGTTGGGTTGGGGGTCGGGCAGATTAACGGTTAAGAAAATCTTGTTGCTGACTTTCTCCAAATCTTACAAGGGGACCCATAGAACACAAGCAATAGGCAACAAGGCTGTGATAACAATAGGTTTCAGATGATTGTGGACCTGTGTTTTAATTTGACTGCTTCCAGATACAAATCTTACACATTCATGGGAATTTCAGCACAGGATGGGTTCATTTAGCTATTGTGTCTGTGTGAACTCCAAATTACAGTTTTTTAGTTTACCCCCATATCCCTAATCTTTCTCCATACTCTTTTGATATTTTTCTTCTTCAATTATTCCCTATTAAATCAAGCCTCAGCTTCAATAGCTATGAATGTTAATGTATTCTATACTGCCAATAACCCTTACATTAAGAAAAACTGTTTCTAACTTAATGTTTGCTAGGTTTTTTGCCCCTTATTATTAATTCACCAAATGGTGGGAATGATCTTTTGCTGTTTACCTTCTTAAAGCCTTTCAGAATTTTGAATGTTTCTCTGAACCTGTTCATGTTCTGTGTTTCAGTGAATCCAGCTATAATTTTCCTAAGTCTCTCCCCATAATAATATCCTCTGATTCATGTTATTATCTTGTGTTGCACCTTGTGAAGACTTCTGTATTCTTTCTATAAAGTGATGCCGGAAGTGATGCAATACTGCAAATTTGGAACGTGCTTATTGGATTGCATTTCATTTAAACTTCCATCACAGAATGCCACACAACAGATAAGCTGCATAAAACTAGAAAGACAGCCATGCAAGATAAGAGTTCTCAGCATCCAGAAACAGTTGTAAAAGTTTATGTCAATAGAAAAGAGTCTGTTTTAAGGTAAAACTACCTAACTTTGAGCACACAGTAGTACATTTCTTGGATTTAAATCTAAACTCAACTTGATCTTGTATAAAATAACATAGAACAGAAGACTCCAGGTTCCAGTAACTGGTCTATGATGAATTAGCATGCCTCAACAGACAAGAGGAATTGCACATATGAGAACATTAGTTGAGGATTGTGTTCCATGGTGATGCCCTCCAAGTGGCCCCACCCTCACTGACTAGACTCACATATAAAGAATGACTATGTTGTTCCTATTGAACTGTAACCCAGCACAAAAATAGGCAAAAGGATAGAAAACTGTGTTTAAAAAAAATTGTAGATAGCTTTGGATGTGGTCAGATGAACTGATTTTAAAATCATTAGAATTTTTAACCTCTTAAAAACAGGCTTCTCAAAATAGGGTGTTTAAGTTATTTTCATAACCCTCTTTAACACAAAAATAAAGCACTTTATTTTTTAAAAAAAGAGACACAACTCATTTGCCATGCTCCATGAATAAGAGTAATCCGTGTAAGTTATAGGTGAGAGACACTAAGCACACAGAGCTCACACTTCAATTTTAAACCTTTGCACTTTCAAATTCTTATTTCAGATACAAATTTAGTTTAATTTGGTTAGTGCAGAGAATTAAAGAGGACTTTTCAGCTTCCAAGCTAAAGATTCCTGTGTACAAGTAGTGGTGAGTTCATAAGCCATTTTTGGACAGTTTCAAAGTTTTTTTGTGTGTAATGTTTATAACTTTTGGAACTGTTGGAAAAGCATCTTTATAATGAAAACTGTGTTCACTCACACATTTGCTACTCAGGCCTTAACATTGTTTAAGAACAACATGACTTCCCCCTTAGATGCACTTTTGATAGCAGCATGGTAGTCACAGATTGAAAGGTCAGTAATAGGACTCAATGAATGGACATGCTCATTGGAATGTTCCCCTTGAGTGCCATACATATGGAAGTAGGACTAGCGGAAACTCTCCATTAAATATTCTCAGTTAAAGCAGCCCTAGGATAGGATTCCTGAAGGATGAAGTGTGCAGGCATCAAGGGGAAAGAGCTTCCGGCTTTTTTAAGTACAGGTTTGAAACAGAAAAAGGAATACATTCTTGTGGCATTTCACCAGTTTTAAGTGAGAGGAAGATTAAAACATCAGTGGCCATCACCATTTAAAATAACAAAATATGCATTGATCTTAGAATAGATATTATCAGGCTTTTGTTACCTGACAATGGTAAACCGTAATCATATAACTTTTTCTGTATTTTCCAGCTATTGTTAACATGATATGTTCCTTATTAATAATAACCAGGATGAATAGACCCAAATAGTTGTACTGTATAGCACTACATTCACACCTAGCCTCCACTGATATTCAAACTTGGTTAACTTCTTGGTTACTGGCTCTTGGCCCAGGAAACTCAGTGACGTGTTCTGCGGGAAGCAAAGATCTGCCTCTTGACCAAAAGAAAGGATCACTGACATTGTCACTGATAGTGACATTGTATCTGAGGAATGAACAGCAGTGCAAATAATGAAAAATAGATCGGATGATGTATTTCTGTCATTTGCATAGTATTTTCATATGTCTGTCCAGTCATTTCTGTTAGGGAATCACAGAAATTGGGGCAGCAAGCAGAGAGCAGGGAATTCAGTTTGCACTGCATGTTCTTGTACTTTCTCCTGCAGTTATGTCAGCTCTGCAGCATAACACCAGTGGATGCCATTGCCTAATACGATGGACTGGATTTTCCCTATGGGGGTGGGAAACAGAAGTCGCAATGTTTTTCCAGGTCACAAACCCACCCACCCCCCTGGGAAAAATGTCACTCATTGGGATTTTAACAGAGACACCTCCTTAACTGGCATGGAGTCAGGTTCCATGTACAATTAAGGGCGGTGGGTGGGCTCTCGAAGCTGGAGGGTCAATCAGAGGCCTTCCAGATTGAAAGGAGCAGTATGCTGTGATGACAGGTAAGTAACAGAGGTGGCACTTCAACATGGAAGCGCCCTCTCACCAACTGTTTTAAAACTTTAATTAAAAGATGGTTGTTACAGCCAAGCCACCACTGTTGGGGAGTGGAGGAGAGCCCCTCTACAGGGCGGCATGTGGCTGCTATGGCTGCTCATGCACCCGGACAGGCAGTGAGGGCCTCTGGGCTTGCCTGGAGTGCTACCTCCCCCAACCCCGCCCCCCCCCCCCCCCCCACCTGCCACCAAATACCCACCTCCAGGCACCTAAACTGGCCCCTTTCAGTGGGAAACTGGAGGCTGACTGGAAAATTCCAGTTGGCCTCCTTTAATCTGACTTATCAAGGCTCTTAAGTCTGCTGGCCCCAATCCCACTTTCACTAAAATGGCCGGAGCTGGGAACGGCATCAAGAAACTGACAAGCCGACCGGCACTGGCCTCCATCTCCAATCCCGCTCCCAGAGTAACCAGACAATTTAACCCGATATGTCAAAAATAATACGAATTATTGTAGTATTTAAATGTTGCATGCAAGGTTGTCATCAGTAGTTTGGTAAGGTCTAATAGTGGACATCAGGTGGCATTATGCATCACTGCCTGGTATGGCATGAGGAAATATTAAAGACAGAATGACATCTATATCTACTAAACAGAATTAAAAGTGATTTCCAGTACTGCAGTCAAAGCTTCGTGCACATGCAGAATGTATATATGGCACTTGACTTGCTACTATAAATCTGGTTGTTTTTCATGGATACTCTCCATTTATAACCTTTCCTTCTTCCATGACCTTTCTCACTTTATTTCCTGAGAAGGCACATGATTATGGTAATTGCAAAAAGAATTAAAGGAAAGATTAGAAAAATTATCAGAAAGATTATCAGTCGGGCTTGCAATGTGGCTCACTTATGCTTCCTAGAAGCTGCATATATTCATACGCAGGGACCAGTCCTTTGTAGGGAAAAGGAACAAGTCCAGGCGTGGCACCTGATTTGAATTAAACAAAGCATGGGAGACAATAGTTCCCTGGTGCATTCACCATGGCAACACCTCAACCAGAGTTAACTTGCCAACCAACCAGCACCCCTTTTCTCATGCAGTATCAGTTGAAATTTGGCATTTTTGCATCTGTCCTGATGACAAGACAAAAAGCTTCAACAGCATGTCTCTTTTTTCAGCAATACTCAAAAATTAGAAGATGTTTTTAGACAGAATGTGGTTAAAATGTAGGATTCTGTGTGACAAACTGTTGTTGAAGCAGAATTCATGAATTATTTTAAAAGGTATTGAGATAATTACTTGAAAAAGAGGAATATTAAAGGAGAAGTGGGAGTGTGCAGGAGAGTGAGAATAAACTAGGTGGCTCAAAGGGAGAAAAACACTGGCATAGTCTTGATGGGACAAATAGTTTATTTTTGTGCTGTAATGATTTTCAATTCTACAGTATCAAACACTAGAGGGACATTGGGGAAACCAACAGAGGCACAGAAGCTTGAATTATCTCAGAGTATAAAGCAATTTTTGTACAAAAGCAAATGCTGATCTATAAGATGAAATGGAGACAGAGGGGACTTGCATAGGTATTTCAACTTTCACAGAGCAAAGCTGTCTAAAGATTCTGGAAATGAACTAATTTAAAGCATATTAGGAAGCCATTATCTTTATTATAGTAGGGCTCTTTATTATAGCCTGCTACTTGAACAATTGTTTGACCATTACACAGCTTTTTCCCTACTGATTTGAATATCCTTGTTATCATTACGTAGTTCAGTCAGTTAGGTTTTTTCCCCCTACAGTTATGCCACTGATTGGAATCAGACCAGCAGTCGTCAACATCATTGAGGGACAACCACTGACTTTACCATGCGTATTATTGGCTGGAAATCCACTCCCAGAGCGACGTTGGATAAAAAATAATTTCAAGGTGAGCAAAGGGGAAAAAAACATAGTTGTTACATGGTCGCCACCTCATTGTCTTTTAGTTAAGCTTAAGGTTTGAATGTAATTCATTAGTGGAAATGTATTGAAAAATACAGTGAAGGTTGGCCCACTAGCTACCACACTAGACTTCTGAATTCCCAAATGGGGGACTCGAGAGCAGGAAATATTCTTGATTTAAATTCAAATACCGTTTTCCCCTAGGGGAGTTTGTTTGCTTTGGCAGGGCATCTAACAGAGGAAATTGAGAGTTTCCTTGAAGCTGTCAACATACAAACATACAAATAAACATATGAATTAGGAGCAGGAGTAGGCCACTCGGCCCCTTGAGCCTGCTCTACCATTCATAAGTTCATGGCTGAACTGATTACTCCACATTCCTACCCACCCCAATAATCTTTCACCCCCTTGCTTATCAAGAACCTTTCTACCTCTGACTTAAAAATATTCAAAGACTCTGCTTCCACAGCCTTTTGATGAAGAGAGTTCCATAGACTCACGACCCTCTGTGAGAAAAAAAATTCTCCTCATCTCTGTCTTAAGTGGGCAACCCCTTATTTTTAAACAGTGACCCCTAGTTCTAGATTCTCCCACAAGAGGACACATGCTGTCAAGATACCACAGGATCTTTTATGTTTCAGTCACGTCGCCTCTTACTCTTCTGAACTCCAGCGGATACAAGCCTAGCCTTTCCAACCTTTCCTCATGAGACAATCCGCTCATTCCAGGTATTAGTCTAGTAAAGCTTCTCTGAACTGCTTCCAATGCATTTACATCCTCCCTTAAATAAGGAGACCAATGCTGCACACAGTACTCCAGATGTGGTCTCACCAATGCCATGTATACCTGAAGCATAACTTCCCTACTTTTGTATTCAATTCCCCTCACAATAAATGATAACATTCTATGAGCTTTCCTAATTCTGTGCTGTCCCTGCATACTAACCTTTTGTGATTCATACACTAGGGCACCCAGATCCCTTTGCATCTCAGAGCTCTGCAATATCTCACCATTTAGATCATTTTCTTTTTTATTCTTCCTGCCAAAATGGACAATTTCACATTTTTCTACATTATACTACATCTGCCAGATCTTTGCCCACTCACTTAGCCTATCTATATCCCTTTGTAGCCTCCTTATGGCCTCTTCACAACCTACTTTCCTACCTATCTTTGTGTCATCAGCAAATTTAGCAACCATATCTTCAGTCCCTTCATCCAATTAATTTATATAAGTTGGAATATCCTGCACTCACAACCAGACAATTGTGTGGAGGTACAGTGTCATCAGGTAATACATGACTATGGGCCCACAGGTCTTGTGTAAAGCTTTGCCTTTCTCTCTGGCACAAAACCCAGGAATTATGCATATATAAAACTGATTGGAATCTAACTGCATCAAGATCATATCTATGTAAACCATGGTTTTAGAAATGATTTTAACTTATAATTATTTTAATGTCAGAGCAAAGGGAATTGGGGGTTCAGATACTCAAATTTTTCAAATGGGAGGACAAGTTTAATAAGCTATACAAGCACATTTTATAAATGGGAGCAGAGAGTACAAAAGTAATGAAGTAATGCCAAACTTATATAAATCTTTGTTAGGCTGCTGTTAAAATTGTGTGTCCAGTTTTAAGAAGCCTACTTTAGGAAGGAAGCCATGGAGAAAGTATAGAATAAGTTCAGTGGGATGATACAAGGGGTGAGAACCTTCTTTATGAGGAGAAACTGGGATTATTTTCATTACAGCAGAGAAGGACAGGTAGAAATGTGATGGAGGTAATGGGTATTGATAAGATAATGGAGGTATAACTATCTCCAGTGATCGGTGACTTGGTAGATAGAGAGTATAAATTTAAGATCATCAATGTAAGTCTGAAGGAAGAGGGTAGAAATAATGTGTTTTTATTCAGAGGGTTGTGAGGATATGCAATGCCCTAAAAGAAACATTTATGGAAGCAGGAGTCATAATCTCTTTCAAAAGGGAAATGGATAACTATTTGAAAAAGAAAATATTAAAATGGTATGAGGAAAGTACAGGGGAATGGGACTAAGTGGATAGCTCTTTCATAGAATGCACACAGGTGGAGGGGCTTAATGATTATTTTCGCTGTAAAATCCCATAATTCTGTGGCAGATTTTGCTGAAACAAGGGGCCAGTAATTTTTTCTGGGCCACATCAAAAGCAATATAGGTTTTGAACATAGGAAAATGGCATGCCTACCTTTTTACTATGTATAGTTGCATTTAATATATTAATAAGCCAATGTGTACTTTAATTTCAGACATCTTTGGTACAATGTTTGTTCTCTAATATGTTTAATGAGGAATCCTGTCCTCTGTGGTACTTTGATGCACTAAAGAGATCAAGTCTGAGCAGGGTGAGAGAGAAGGAACTATATTCCTTCCCTCAACACTGTCATCCAGATCCCAATGAGCAGGCATTCAAAGACTGGAAAATGGAAGGGAAATAAAGAACTGGGATAAAGTCAGCAAGGAAAATAAGACTGATAGGTATAAGTGTGGAAACAATCTAGATAGCCAGTGTTCGCACCAGATAATGCACTGTGTAACATGTGAAACCTGACAGGATTTTGAGTATTTATTGAAATTATAAGTGCCATTATTTGTGTTAAAATAACACTACTTTTTGAGAGCATCTTCATATCTTGGTTGGGGTAAATGGCAGCTTGATTGGTGCACATCCTGTTACAGTGCTTTCTTCAGGCTACAGGCAGTAGAATTGACTACGGGCTGAATTTTATCAGCAAAAGCGGTGGCCATCCGACACGGAAGTGCCGCCGCCGAGCCACCACCACCCCCATCCCCCTGCGCGGGGGATTATTTAAATTGAGAGGGTGGAGCAGCCGCCCCCGACGATGTAGAGAGGGTGGTCGCTACATCCCCAGCAACAGCATCCGGCACCACTGGCAGGCTCCGGCGTCATTTTTAAAGGGCTTTGATGTCCTTACATGAAATTTTAATATTTAAAGGGGAAATTGGTTAAACCTCCTTTTAAAATTTTATTGGAACCTGAAGGCCCTTTCAACCCACCCCCTAATGTCTATTTTAGGGCCAGAGACCCTGAATTAACTTTACTGACATTGTGAACTTCCCCCCCCCCCAACCTTGTCACTTTTGCCCTTCAACCCCTTCCCACCATCCCCACAGGCAATAAAAAAACGTCTTTCCCGCTCCTCCCCCCCACCCCCCCACTCCTCCCCGCCCCACCCTGATAATTTTAGTCCTCTCCTCTCCCCGACAGTTTCTTGCTTCGGAACGCCATACGGAGTTCTGAAGGCACGCTACTTGCGATCGATAGCCGTAAAATCAGCCTGGGACAGCCGCTGCCTGCAGGTAAAGTCATTTGCAACTTATTAATGTTCATTTAAATATTTAGATGAAGGCCCCGCCGCCATTTTCTGGGGGTGCCACACCGAGGCTTTGCCGCTGCCGCTAATATCCAGCGGAGCCTTCTCAGCGTCGTGGGTTGTGGCGGGCTGCTCCCACTAGCATTTTACGGGCCTCCCCACCATGACCCACGGCATCGAGGGGCTGGTAAAATTCAGCCCTATAACATGGTGTTTACTAATTTAGCTAGTTTAATACAATGAGGTGAAGCAGCACACACTATAAAATGAAATAACTCAAAAATATTTAAAATAATCTCTTCCTTGTCTTGCTGCCTTATTCCACAGAGCTGTGAGGGTCTAGCCCATGATGTCTCCGCCACTGCTGTGTATGCTGGTCTGGGTTCAGTTGAGGCATGCACCTCATTAGGGGGACTGTTCTTGCCAGATGTTCCACCTCCCAGACTGAGCACTCTGCTATGGAACTGATGGGAATAATTCAAGGGAATGTGTCACTGTTGAACAAAAAGGGACAAGCAGTCACAAGGCTGGAAAAAGGTTACACAGAGAAGGGGAAAAAGTGACCAAGAGGGCAGGTTAAAGGAAGTCTGGGAGGAATCCCAGATGAAAACCCCTACTGTCCAGTCAGCCAACCCCATAAAATGTGAAAAACTAGACCTCACATCCTCCTACATAAATGCAGACACTAGAAGCACCCCACCAGAGTTGCTAACAGCATTTACAGGAACCTGCAGAGACAAAAAAATGGCCTCTAAGGGGCAGAGAAACCCTGAAGGTGATATCTCACTTCGTCAAAGTGCCATAGGGATGTGCAGCAGAGTCTGCACAAATACCTGCAGGCAGAAGTATCCTCTGGGACAAAGGGGAGATTAGCAAAGAATCCTCCCCCACAGTCAGAAACAAAGTGAACCACCCATCCCCTGAAGTCAAAAGCCTTTGAATGGCTCAGCAAAGCAATGAAAGAGAGTTCAGGATAGACCTGCCCACTGCTGAATCCTTTTAAAAAAGGAAATTACCTCAGCAGGAACAAAGACCCTAGGCAGCCATGGAAATGGGCAAACGGAAGAGAAACTTCAAAAAAAAAGGAACCACTTGTTTATTGGGATGCCAAAAAGGGGGCAATTAAAGCAGCGCTGGCACCAAGAGAAGACAGGCTGTAATAAGTTTTAGGACTTATGAATGAAAGGGAATGAATGAGAGAAATGCATGTTTTTTTCTGTATTTTACATTTTTCTCTCGACCCTTTTAACGAAAGTGCTTTTCTTGAATGCATTTCATTCCACTGGGTTTGGAGGTGTCATGCTAGGCCCCCACCTGCCAAGAATTAGGCACAGTAATTTTGTCATGAACATTGATTCCAAACTGTTATTGGAGTGAAGAAAGGACTTGTTAAACAGATCAGCCATGGCTGGAAAAGATACTTATATATTAACAGACATTAAGCAGCCATTCCCCAACACAATCAACCCACAATGGACTTTTGATCACGTTGAAGGTGGGGGAGCTTGCATTGCAGGTTGACTGCTAAGATGGCCGAATACACAAACGGACATGGCCAAAGCAGCTAGTCACATGACTAAGCTGCTGGGCAAACTGAGTTTTTTGAATTTGTACAAACAGTTTGGGGAGAAAGTCTGTTTGCTCCTGGACTGAGAAGATCTCTCTCCTGTCTGCTCCCAACTCTTTCTCACAAGCCTCTGAATCCACTGAAGACACATGAACCCAAGACAGAAAAGTCTCTTACAGCGAACAAGGTTTAAGAAGAATACTGGGCCCCAATAAATAGCAAGATCTTCCTACAATCAAGGACTCTACAGTGAGCTCGAAGAACCGTAACAACTCTTCAGATATTGCCTCAAACCTTTCCACTTTATTTTTCTTCTGCTCTTTTCTGTCTCTATTTGCATGTATCATGTATGCATGCTAGCATGGGGAGCAGCGTGTATCCAAAGGCAATAACCGAATTAGAGTTTAAGTTTAATAAATTTCAACTTTTCTTCTTTAAACCTAAGAAAGCCTGTTTGTGCTGGTTTATTTGCCTTATAATTGAAAAGCGGTGAACAAGGATTCACCAAGGGGGAGCTAAAAACACAGTGTGTTTAAAATTAAACCCTATTACAATAAGACCAGGAGAAGGCTGAAAGGGAACCGTGGACACCTTTCTCACCTGGTCGTAACACTGTACAAAGGAGCTATGAGGCAAGCTGAGCTCCTGGAACATCCTACTCCAAAAATCCCACTACAGAGTGGCAACAGGTCCAGCACAATAATTGGTGAATGCGGCAAACACTATAGACTGATTTTCTTCCCTTTCCTACCTTTCTCCCTCCCCTATCCAAACTTAATTAGATAGTGCACCTTTGAAACACACCAGACTTAAACATACCCAGATAATTTGATTGGACTCGTCTTGACCCAGGCAGGAACCCCAGATTGAGCATTGGAGTCATGCACGGCTGCAGCCCTGTACCAGTGCTAATACCTGCCAATCTCTGGCCTTTTAGCAGCTGTCAAAAGCAGCAACCACTTGGTTTACATGCCGTGCTGGACCACAAAAATGGGATTCTTGTATCTCTGGAGTTCTGAAAGCTGGCAGCAATCTTTCTTTACATAGTTTTTTTGACAATCCTCTTCCTGGATGTCTGCCCACCAGAAATCCGGGAAAACTTTTATTCTTTCACCTGCTTAAGGCAGGAAATCCCTGCACACGTTAGGGATCACTCTAGAAATGCACATTAAGCACATAGCAGGTGGAGACCTAATTAAGTAAGCCTCTACTCCAATTTCCTGTGCTAATGACACAGGACCAGACAAATATTGGGCGTTAGGCAATGAAAAATTAGCCTCTATTTATAATTCAATCGGCTGAGACATTAGACAGCATGGTAGATTACTATCCTGTCCTTCCACTTTAGTGATGTGGATTTAAATCGAAGCACACCAGCAGGATAAAACCTCCCCTTTTCCTCTAGAGTCCTGTGGAAAGCTAACTTGGACAGTTTCAAACCAGTTCTTCGGGAATGATCACACAGCACAAAAATAGCCACTGTTTGGCACACACCAGCAGCACTCGGAGGTCATAAAAATGTTTTGGTATGGGGAAATGTCTAGCTCATACTGGTGGAACATGGTTGAGAATGGAGATGGAAGTACATTTCTGGGATAGAATAGAAGGCCATCTTACACTGTACCAGGTTGTACAAATTCTGACCTCATAGTGCTTGATGTTGATTTAATAGCATTGACATTCAGTTAAAAATATACATTTAATGGAAAAAGAAAATTGCTTATTTAGTGGCTCTAGATAGAATTAGCCAGTTACACATTCTTAATACAGTAAAATGCATTAAAGACGATGCAATGATTACTACCCGCACCCCCGCCACCACCCCCACCCCTGCTTACAAGTTGCTTAATTAGAGGAGGTAAGTGTAAATATGATTGAAGCCAGATGTTAAACTTCCAAAGAAAAAGAAAAAAAAGAAAGGTTAAAAATTTGAAATAAAAGCAAAAAAAAAGCTGGCAATTCTTAGCTGGTGATCAGAACCTAGAAGTGAAAGTTGGTTGGCAATGAATATCCTTGAGACATCAGTGGTCATCTGTGGTACCCAAAGAGGAAGCGCAAAATTTTGGAATTGGCAAAAAATGAACTGGAGCCAGAGGCAGATGCTGAGGAAAGAGAGTATGTGTATGGGAATGAGGTTTGGCAAATTCATATTAAAAAAAAAACTAGAAGGGATAATAACATCAATGAAAATGCTTCCAATGAAAAGTTATTCCCAAAATTGTAACCTTTCTTCCTCAGATGTTTAGCTACTTTCTGTGCATTATCAGCATTTTCTGGTAGTATTGAAACTCATGTATCTATATTTTCCTCTACTGAATTGGAGGTCTGTTGTCTTACCACCAGAACTATCAACCTCTGAGTGCATGCGCTAGTTAAATATCATTGCTGAAAAGTTCACCAACTCCCTTCTCTAGGTGACATCAGATGGGTATGTGACTATACGTAGAGATGGAAGTCTTCATATTGAAAGGGTTCGCCTACGTGATGGTGGGAAATACACATGTGTGGCCAGTAATGTGGCTGGAACGAAGAACAGAACAACTACTGTGAATATATTTGGTGAGTGCTATTTAATTGCCTCTCTCAGGAGATTACATGACTACAGTGGGAGGGAACATTGGAAGTCACAACACTTTGCTATGTTATGGCTGTTTGGGACAGGCCTAATAGACCAGTCAGTCATTTCCTGTTTGTTTGTTTGTTTGTTTGTATGCTTTCAAACTAGTGATTGACATTGTGTTACATTGCATGGTCATCACCTAACTGTTAAACAAAGTGATGCTAAATTATTTACATTATTTGTAAATACTTGTGCAATGTATTAACTTTACCAGATGTGTCACCATGGACAACAAAAGAAAATTGTTTCATGGTACAGGAACATTTTTTTTGGCGCAGTTCCCTTGTACCATTTCAATGCCTTATTTATTCTTTTATAACATTCCTTTTGCTAATTATATATCAATAATATATTCAAAATGTTTGTGCCTGAACAGACTTCCTTTACATTCTGCTATCACATTTGTTATGAAGGCTGAACTTTGTAGCATGATTAAGTTTAAAAATTCTGATTTTTAAAAGTTTATGATGGAGTCTGGAAGATCAGGTGACCTCACATCCACTCTGCTAAAGGACAAGATAGATCAAAGACTTATTTTGAAAAAAAGTGATTGCAGGGTAACATCCTAAGAACAATGAGTTTCGCCCTCCCAGACTTTTGGATTGTAAAACAAGGGGCCGTTGGGGGTCATGGCCGGTGGGGGGGTGGGGGGGCAGGAAAATGCCTCTGGGAGAGGCTCACCACAGGTCTCGACGCCGGGAAGGCACCGCCCAATATTACCAGCGATGGCGAGGCCTTGTGGCGGCCCCCTACCCTGCTGCTCAGCACTGGGAACATAATTAAAATATGATAATGTATGCAAATATATGAATAAATACTTACCTCATCGCACCATCCATCCTGCTGCACTATTCCAGCCGGTTGCCGGAACTCCTGAGCCTTCGGATCTCCGTTTGGTGATCCGAGGCGGAACACTGGTTGGGAGGGGGGAGCAGGTAAGTTTTCAGGGTGGGGGGGTGGAGTGGGGAAAACCATTGCGATTGGTGGAGGGGATGGTGGGAAGGGCTTGAAGGTGTAAGTAAATAAAGTTCAGGAGGGGGAAAGGTCGGGATCATGGGGTAAGTTATTTTTGGGGGAGAGGGCAATTAATTAATTGTTAGGTCATTAGGGGATGGCAGAGGAGATAGAAACTTTAATTAAATTTTTGCCTTTAATTTTATGTCCCCTATAACTTTAAAAACTTAAATTAAACTTAAGGGCTGGAAGCCCTTTAAAAATGGCACCTTTGCCGGGGACAGAGCACCCATCCCTGATGGCGTCATCGGGGGTGGGCGTACCACCCCGGCCATGTACATGAGACGCTGCGTTAAATATTGCGGCGGATCCACGGCGCACATCTCATGTGATGCCACCCGGTTTTTGATCTCGGCGGCGAGCTGGAAAAATTCAGCCCAAGGAGTTAATGATTCTGAAGATGCAAATGTAACAAGCAGCTATTAACATCTGGGAACAGCGGAAGGCCCAGGTGGCTTTGTGAAACCGACTTCTGCTCTTTGCATATTGAAACAGGGCAATAAGCTATTGACTCTTGAATCCAGATAAATTTAACAGATTTTCTGAAGGCTTACAGGTTGTAAGAGAAGAAACCAATGGTTGCAGCCTTTAGGCATGCTCTAAGAAGGGAACCCAGCGGTTGCAGCCTGAGAGCAGGCTGTAAGGAAGACAACCAGTGGTTGCTGCCTTGACAGAGAGGGGATACCTGCTCTTGGAAGCCTGACACAGTAAGTGTCTCTGGAGACTTGAACCTGTTTTGAAAGTAGAAGACCCGGAGGATCAGCAGGAATTGCCTTTTTCATGGACGTCCAGGTTGGAAGTACAAGGAGAAGTGAGTGAAAAGAACATTGATTTTTGAAAAAGTCTGGGAGATCCAACTCATTGCTACTGGGACTTTTAACCTCAAAGAATTCCTCCATCAAAAAGGACTGTGTAACATATAAGGCTGGTGTGAGGTTTTCAAGTAGTTTAATAAGTAAAGAAAATAACTTTCTTGGTAATCTGGGGTATCAGCTACTTACAAAGTACTATTTCGTTAATGGGGATTTCTTTTAGTTTAGTTGTTATAAAGAAGTCTTGAAACGTGAAATCTTGTGTAATTATAAATTGGTCTGGGGATTCGTATCTCGTATTTTAACATTAACAGTCACACTGAGGTCGTAACAAATTGGGAGCTCAGGTCTGGAATATGAATTCAGAGGCTGTAAAATGGGTTTGCTGGAATTTTCCAGAGCTTTAAACAAACAGAATTTCCCATTTACTTTGGCTGGGTTCAGTGGGAAATCAACATGAATACCATTAATGTACATTAATGTAAGAGGGAAGATTTGACTCTCGGTATATTGCAGAAGTTCAGAAAGGTCGATTTGGTCATGATGGCAGTACATGTGGGGGTTAGTATAAGCCCAGGGTCTCGGAACGTGGAGATAATCCAAGTATTGGTTCCTTGCTTGAAGCTGGAAAAAAAAAAGGATATTTCTGCTAGTGTTCAAGTGGAGCTAGCCAAAATTGTGTTAGAGAAGCTGAGATTGGAAAGGGAAGAAAAGGAAAGAGAAAGGCAATTACAACTTGAAATGAGAACTCAAAAGGGAAAAGAAAGGAAAAGAGAGTTACAGAGAGAAAGGGAATCTGGGAAATTTGAATTGGACAAAGAAAAGCTTAGATTACATGAACAGGGAATGACAGGAAGGTTTGAGGATGAATCTGACTTAAATCCTGATTTTGATTTGGCAAGGAATAGTCGCTTAGTACCTAAATTCAGTGAGGAAGGCAATAAAATGTACTTTGTATCCTTTGAAAAAAATTGCTACGAAGTTGCAGTGGATGAAGGAATGTTGGACAATTGTAGTGTAAAGTGGGTTAGTGGGAATAGCGTTAGAGGTATAATCAACACTTTCGGCAGGACAGTCAAGTGATTATGAAGTGGTTAAAACTGCAGTTCTCAATGCTTATGAGTTGTTACCAGAGGCTTACAAGCAAAAAGTCAGGAATTTAAGAAAGAAATAGGGACAATTGTTGTTGTGGAGGACAATTCGGGTGTTTGGTTGGCTGAGACTTTTTTCAAGGGTTTGGATAGGGATGTTGGTGGAAAAAACTCCAAGGCTAGCAATAGTGAGTTGTTTAGCAAATTGTCTTTGATTGAGGCCCAACAGGCAGACATCAGACTTAAGTTTTTCTCAAATGGCATGTTCTGAGGCAGAAGCAGAGAAGTTACCTGAGTGCTATTATATTCAGAATGACACTCTAATGAAAAAGTGGAGACCTCCCCAGAGGCCTGCTGGTGAGGATTGGGCGATAACTCATCAGGTTGTTGTTCCCCCAGGTAGCACAGTGAGATTTAGAGGGTGGATAATGAGAAGAGATTCAGTTTTAGTGAGAGAAAGGATACAGACAACCCTCAGAGGTTTAAAAAAAGGAGACTAGGGTTGAGTCAGAAGGACCAATGTGTTATTTTTGTAATAAAACAGGGTATATAAAATCAGAATGCTGGGAAAGCCAGCAGTTCTAGTAGGTTTACTGAAAGCCTGTCCTGAAAAGGATTCCCCAATAAGTGGCGCTGTTGACAAATCAGTGGCTTTGGCGATGTTGGCTAGTGAACAGAAGTGTTCTTCCTTGTGTGCTAATGAATTAAGTCAGGTCCCTGAAGGGTATAGAAGTTTTGCGCACAGGGGTATGGTGTCCCCATATTTGTCACATGAGGCAGGCAAGCCAATTGTGCTGCTTAGAGATACAGGGGAAACCATCATTGGTGGTAGTACAGGGTATAGACTTTTCCCCAAATAGTGCTATGAATGTGAGAGTCATGGTCCGGGACATTGACGGGGGCGTTCCATCTGTTCCATTGCATAAGGTTAATTTGCAATGTGATTTAGTCACTGGTCCAATAACAATCGGAATTGTTCCAGATTTGCATATTGAAGGGGTGGATTTGTTGTAAGGGAATGACTTAGCTGAGGATAAAGTATTGACGTCATCAGTAGTTTCAGAAAAGCCAGTTGTGGTTGCTGAAACTGAAGTGATGCAGGAAGAATTTCCTGGAATATTCTCAGATTGTGTGCTGACAAGATCCCAGGCTCATAAGATTAAACAAGATGAGAAGGAGTCATTTGTTGTGGAGGACAATTTGGGTGTTTGGTTGGCTGAGACTTTTTTCAAGGGTTTGGATAGGGATGTTGGTGGAAAAAACTCGAAGGCTAGCAATGGTGAATTGTTTAGCAAATTGTCTTTGATTGAGGCCCAACAGGCAGACATCAGACTTAAGAAGTTTTTCTCAAATGGCATGTTGAGGCAGAAGCTGAAAAGTTACCTGAGTGCTATTATATTAAGAATGACTTTCTAATGAAAAAGTGGAGACCTCCCCAGAGGCCTGCTGGTGAGGATTGGGCGATAACTCATCAGGTTGTTGTTCCCCCGGGTAGCACAGTGAGATTTAGAGAATTGCCCATGAGATCCCAGTTGCAGATCATGTGGGTATTCGAAAGACTTAGGCCAGGATAAGACAGCATTTTTGTTGGCCAGGCTTACATAATAATGTGGTTGAATTTTACAGAACTTGCCATACGTGTCAGATAGTTGGGAAGCCACAGCCTTCCATTAAACCAGCCCCACTGATACAAATACCTGCTTTTGAAGAACTGTTTAGTAGGCTTCTTGTGGATTGTATTGGACTCTTACCCACAACTAAGTCAGGTCACAAGTTTCTCCTAGAACCATAGAAAAATTACGGCAGAAAAGGAGGTCATTCAGCCCACCCTGTCTGTGCTGGCAGAAAAAACTAGCCACCCAATCTAATCCAGCACTTTCCAGCACCTTCCAGCTCTTGATCCATAGCCTTGTAGGTTACAGCACTTCAGGTGCATGTCCAGGTACCTTTTTAAAGAATTGTGGGTTTTTGCCTCCACCACCATTCCTGGCAGTGAATTCCAGACACCCATCACCCTCTGGTGAAAAAAATTTTCCTCCTGTCGCCTCTAATCCTTCTACCAATCACCTTAAATCTGTGTCCCCTGGTAACTGACCTCTCTGCTAGGGGAAACAGGTCCTTCCTGTCTACTCGATCTAGGCCCTTCATAATTGTGTATACCTCAATTAAGTCACCCCTCAGCCTCCTCTGTTCTAAGGAAAACAACCCTAGCCTATCCAATCTTTCCTCATAACTGCAACTTTCAAACCCTGCAACATTCTTGTAAATCTCCTCTGTACTCTCTCCAGAGCAATTATGTCCTTCCTGTAATGTGGTCCCCAGAACTGTATGCAATGCTCCAGCTGTGGCCTAGCCAATATTTTATACAGTTCCAGCATTACATCCCTGCTTTTGTATCCTATACCTCGGCCAATAAAGGAAAGCATTCCATATGCCTTCTTCATCACTCTATCTACCTCTCCTGCCACCTTCAGGGACCTGTGGACATGCACTCCAAGGTCTCTGACTTCTTCTACCCCTCTCAAAATTCTTCCATTATTGTGTATTCCCTCACTTTGTTTGCCCTCCCACTTTTCTGGACTGAATTCCATTTGCCACTTTTCCACCCACTCAACCAAACCATTGATATCATTCTGGAGTCTACAGCTATCCTCTTCACTATCAACTACATGGCCAATTTTTGTGTCATCAGCAAATTTCCCCATCATGCTTCCCACATTTAAGTCTAAATCATTAATATATACCACAAACAGCAAGGGACCCAACACTGAGCCCTGAGGAACACCACTGGAAACCACCTTCCATTCGCAAAAACATCTGTCGACTACTACCTTTTGTTTCCTGTTACTGAGCCAATTTTGGATCCAACCTTCCACAAGTCCCTG
Source organism: Heterodontus francisci (assembly GCF_036365525.1). NCBI lineage: Eukaryota > Metazoa > Chordata > Chondrichthyes > Heterodontiformes > Heterodontidae > Heterodontus > Heterodontus francisci. The sequence goes on along the minus strand of NC_090378.1, from coordinate 78,047,921 downwards.
TATCCCATGGGCTTTCATTCTACTGACCAGTCTGCCATGTGTGACCTTGTCAAATGCCTTAATAAATTCCAGGTAGCCCACACCCACTGCACTACCCTCATCATGTTACTTCCTCAGAAAACTCAATCATGTTAGTAAGACATGACCTTCTCGTAACAAATCCATGCTGACTATCCCTGATTAATCCGTGCCTTTCTAAGTGGCAGTTTATCTGTCCTTCAGAATTGATTCTAATAATTTACCCACCACCGAGGTCAGACTGACTGGCCTATAATTATTTGGCCTATCCCTCGCACCCTTTTTAAACAATGGTACGACGTTTGCAGACCTCCAGTCCTCTGGTACCTCACCTGTATCTAGTGAGGATTTGAAGATGATCCTCCGTGCATCTGCTATTTCCTCCCTGGCTTTTAACAACCTGGGATGCAATCCATCTGGCCTTGGCGAATTATCCGCTTTCAAGGATGTCAGACCCTCTAGTATTTCATCTCTCATTATGCTTATCATATCTAATATTTCACACTCCTCTTTAACTACAATGTCTGCATCAAGCCTGTCCTTTGTGAAGACAGAGACAAAAAAACTCATTAAGAACCCTGCCCACATCCTCTGCATCCACGCTTAAGTTCCCTTGTACATCTCTGATAGGCCGTACCCTTTCCTTAGTTATCCTCTTGCTCTTAATGTACTGATAAAACATCATCAGGTTTTCCTTGATTTTACCTGCCAATAATTTTTCATGTCCTCTCTTGGCTTTTCTAATTTATTTTTTACTTCACCACTTCACTTTCTATACTCCTCAAGACTTTCTAAAGTATTAAATTTTTTGTGATCGTCAAAAGCTTTCTTTTTTTGCTTTAACTTACCCTGTAGGTTTCTAGGTAACCAGGGGGCTCTAGATTTGGCAGTACCACCCTTTATCTTTGTGGGGACATGCCCACACTGTGCCTGTAGTATCTCACTTTTGAATGCCTCCCACTGGTTTGCGACTGATTTTCCTTCAAGTAGCTGTATCCAGTCCACTTTCGCCTGGTCACCTCTGAGTTTTGTAAAATTTGCCTTCCCCCAATTTCAAACTTTTACTCCTGTTTTATCTTTGTCCTTTTCCATGATTAGGCTAAAACTAACTGTATTATGGTCACTATCTCCAAAATGGTCACCCACTGCTACTTCATCCACTTGCCCAGCTTCATTACCGAAGACTAAATCTAGAATTATGCCTCCTCTCGTTGGGCTTGTTACATGCTGGCTAAAAAAGCTCTCTTGACTGCAGTTCAAGAATTTTGTGCCCTCTGTGCCCTTCACACTGTTTGTATCCCAGTTGATACTGGGGTAGTTGAAATCATCAACTATCATTGCCCTATAATTTCTGCACTCAGAAATTTGCCTACATATTTGTTCTTATATCTCCCTCTCACTATTTGGGGGTCTACAGTACACTCCTAGTCGTGTGGCTGCCCCTTTTTTATCTCTGAGCTCCACCCATATGGCCTCGTTTGATGATTCATTTAGCATATTATCCCTCCTCAAAGCACTTATTGATCCCTTAACTAATAATACCACCTCCCCCCTTTTTTATCCCCCTCTCTATCCTGCCTGAAAACTCTATATCCAGGGATGTTGAGCTGCCATTCTTGCCCTTTTAGCCAAATTTCCATTATAGCAATGATATCGTGTTGCCATGTGTCTATCTCTGCCCTCAGCTCATCGGCTTTATTTACTATACTCCTTGCATTTAAATAAATACCCTTTAACACTGCCAAATTCCTGTGCTGCGCACTTTTTAACATTTGCTTCTTCTGTCTTTGTGACCAACATGCTAATTTTCTGTCTCCTGTTCCCTGCCCTGAAATTGTCCTATCTAAGACTGCGCTAAGGTTCCCTTCCCCTTGCCAAACTAGTTTAAACCATCCCCAATAGCACTAGCAAACCTTCCTGCAAGGATATTTGTCCCAGTCCTGTTCAGGTGTAAACTGTCCAGCTTGTACAGGTCTCACCTTCCCCAGAACCAGTCCTAATGCCCCAGAAATCTGAAGGCCTCCCTCCTGCACCATTTCTCCAGCCATGCATTCATCCTGTATATTTTCTTATTTCCACACTCACCCAGCACATGCCTTGGGAGTAATCCAGAGATTACTATCTTTGAGGTCCTGCTTGCTAATCTTGTTCCTAACTCCCTAAACTCAGCCTGCAGGACCTCATCCCTCTTTCTTCTTATATTGTTGGTACCAATGCGGACCACAACCTCTGGCTGTGCATCCTCGCCCTCCAAAATGCTCTCTAGCTGTTCGGTGATATCCATGACCCTGGCATCAGGGAGGCAACATACTATCCTGGAATCTCACCTATGACCACAGAAGCACCTATCTGTTCCCCTAACTATAGAATCTCCTACCACTATTGCTCTCTTGTCCTTTCTCTTCCCTCCCTGCATAGCTGGGCCACCCTTGGTGCTCTGGTCATGGCTCTCGCTGTACTCTTCAGAGGAACCCTTTCTCCCATCGGTACTCGGAACTGAATGCCAGTTAGAAAGTGGGCTGCTCTCCGGGGACTCCTGCACTACCTGCCTTGACTTTCTTGTCTGTCTGGTAGCCAGTCTCTTTCTGCCTGTGTTGTCTTAAGTTCTGGGTTGACTACCTCTTGGTACGTGCTATCCACATAGTTCTCTGCCTCGTGGATGCACCACAGTGACTCCAGCCTCCGCTTGAGTTCCGAAACCCAGAGCTCAAGCTTCTGTAGCCGGTGTCACTTCCTGCAGATGTGTTTGTCAAGGATACATGGTGCGCCCACGACTTCCCACCTGCCACAGGAGGCACATTCCGCTTTGCTGAGCTACCCTGCCATTATTTCGCTTTATAAAAAAAATTATTGTTAATATACTAAGTAGAATAGCTTACCAGTTACTCGCCAATCAGCTTCTTCCCCTGTACTGTTGAGGCTGAAAAGGCAGTAAAGAAAAGAAAGAGTCCAAAGAGCACCTCATTCCCTTAGCCAGTGAAATCCCTCACACACAACTCACAGCCTTACGCTCTATCCAAACAGCACTATTCTAATTGGTAGTTATTCATAAATTACACTAATTTAAAAACCTTAGTAGTACTAACCTTATGACTTACAAGGTGGCTATTTGAGTGTTTTAAGAAAAAAGAACGTTTTTTTCTCTGATTTTTTAAGGTATTTACAGGCAATAACAGCTGTTACTTACCAATCAATCAGCTTACAGATTTCCCATGATGTCACTGTTAGTTTTTTTTCACTTTATAAACCCAGTGCATGGAGACACAAAGACTGACTGCCGCCGACTGCTGCTGCTCCGGTCTAAGGTAGGTAAGGGCCTCGAGACCCGCTCTTTATTTCTCCAGGTCCCGCTCTGGATCCGCCTCCTCCCAGGTCCGCCGCCAACTGCTGCTGCTCAGGCTTAAGGTCTAACCATCATGGATTTGTCCACTAGGTTTCCAAAGGCAATGCCTTTGAAAATGATCACAGCAAAAGTTCGTCAGACCAGGCGTCAAATTTCAAGTCAGAGGTATTTAAAGAGTTCTTGAGTAATTTGGGAATGAGATAGCTCAAATTGCCTGCTTATCACCTGCAGTCACAATGTGCTTTGGAAAGGTATCACCAAACCGTAAAAAGTATGATAAAGGCTTATTGTTTTGACTATCCTTATGATTGGAACAAGGGGATAACATTTTATTATTTGCCACCAGGGACACACCAAATGAGTCCATTTGAATTGGTCTAAGGGCATGAGGTTAGGAGGCCCCTTAAACTCATTAAGGAAAGATTTTTAGCACAGGAAGAGGAAACAACCCTCTTAGATTATGTGTCAGAATTTCGAGGGAGATTCACTAAAACTCGTTCAGTAGCCAGAAAACATCTCAAAATTTTTCAGCAAGTGAGGATAGAACAGCTAAGGCACACAGTTTGCAACCTGTAGACAAAGTGTTGTTGCCTTTGCCTGGAGAACCATTGAAAGCTAGGTTCAGTGGACATTACTTCATTAGAGGAAACTTAGTGAGGTGAACTATTTGGTTAGCACCCCAGAGAGAGGGAAAAGTCAAAGGGCATGAATATGTTGAAAAGATACTATGAACGTAAACCTTGTCAGCCAGTAAATGTATATCAAGTGACAGAAGAGGAGGTTCAAGATAGCATTACTTTTGAGGAGCTGGAAGAAGGGACAGAGACTGAGAACTCTCAGATTGAACCCCCTATGGTAAAACTGGCAAACACAGATGTGGTAGAAAATCTAGATACAGTTCTCCACTATCTTTCTGAACAGCGTAAAAGGGACATGGCTGAGCTGTTAAGAGTTTAAAGGAGTATGTGCAGATAAGCCAGGTCGAACTCCTCTGGCTATTCATGGGGTTGATGTAGGCACAGCCATACCAATTAAACAGAACCTTTATCGAATCAATCCTGATAATTTTCTCAGGTCAGAGAGGAGGTTCAATATACACTAAAGAATGATCTAACTGAACCTAGTCAAAGTTACTGGAGTTCACCAGTGATGCTATGCCAAAACCAGATGGTTCCAAAAGATTTTTTATTGATTATCGGAAAGTCAATGCAGTAACTAAAACAGATACTTATCCAATCCCACAACTCGAGGATTGTATGGGTGGGAAATTCAGTCTTTATTAGAAAATTGACTTGCTGAAAGGATATTGGCAAGCCCCCTTGACTGACCAAGCTAAAGAAATAAAAGCAAAATACTGCGGATGCTGGAAATCTGAAACAAAAGAAGCTAAAGAAATATCCACCTTTGTGACCCCAGATGGCCTATTTCACTGTAAGGTCATGCTGTTTGGTATGAAAAATGAACCGGCCACATTCAAAGATTGACCAATCAGGTGATTGCTGGACTGAGCCATTGCGTTGTGTACTTTGATGATCTGTTGGTGTACAGTGACACCTGGGAAGACCATAGTAAACACTTAAATACTCTGTTAGACAGGTTAGAGAGAGCCAATTTGGAAATAAACTTAGCGAAGAGTGAGTTTGCTGAGACAAAGGTCACCTATTTAGGGCATGTAGTAGATCAAGATCAAATGTTTCCCAGAGAAGCTAAAGTTCAAGTGTTAATAGACTTCCCATTCCCCAAGACAAAAAGAGAAATACTACGATTCCTAGGGATGTGTGGGTTCTACTGGGCCTTCGTTCCTAACTTAAGTACAGTACCAACTCCACTGACAAATTTACTAAAAAAAATCCAGTGGACAGAATCCTGTCAAATGGCGTTTGAGAAGTTAAAGGCTATTTCAATAAATAAACCCATTCTAGTAGCACCAAATTTTGGCAAACGCTTTAAAGTGGCTATGAATGCCAGTGATGTGGGGGTAGGAGCAGTATTACTCCAGGATGATGATACTGGTATCGAACGACAAGTCAGTTATTTCTCTAGAAAACTCAATAGGTACCAGAAGAAGTACTCTACTGTTGAGAAGGGGGCTTTAGGTCGCATTGGCTCTTCAACATTTTTAAGTATATGTCGAAAATGGCCATGGGGAAATAACAGTTTACACTGATCATAATACATTAAGGTTTCTAGAAAAGTTCAAAACAAAGAATGCCAGATTATTTCGGTGGAGTTTAATGTTGCAACCATTTACTCTAAAAAAAATATTATACATGTTACAGGAAAGAGCAATGCAATTGCCGATGCTCTATCCAGAATTTAAAGAAGAGGTGTAATGGAGGAAAACAACTCATAATTGTAAAATATTGTGACCTGTGTAAAGTGTAAAATGCTAATGGAAACGCTTACAAAGTTATATCTGATTATGTTGTAAGAAAAATCATTACTACGGTAATGACTTTACCATTTTTGGATGGAGGTGTTATGGACATTGGACATGATTATGTTTTAAAAATTGAGATTTTTAAAAGTTTAAGATGGAGCCCAGAAGGTCAGGTGACCTCACATCCACTCTGCTAAAGGACAAGACAGATCAAAGACTTATTTTGAAAAAAAAGAGACTGCAGGGGTAACACCTGAAGGACAACGGGTTTCACTCTCCCAGACTTTTAGGTCGTAAAACAAGGAGTCAGTGATTCTGAAGATGCAAATATACCAAGCAGCTGTTAACACCTGGGAACAATGGAAGGCCCAGGTTGCTCTGTGAAATCAGACTTCTGAACTTTGCTTATTGGAACAAGGCAATAAGCCAACGACTTTTAGGGGAAGGTGGTGGCATAGTGGTAATGTCACTGGACTAGCAATCCAGAGGCCCAGGCTAATGTTCTGGGGACACGGTTTCAAATCCCACCATGGCAGCTGGTGGAATTTAAATTCAATTAAAAAATATGGAATTTTAAAAAAGCTAGTCTCAGTAATGGTGAGCATGAAACCATTGTCGATTGTCGTAAAAACACGTCTGGGAAGGAAATCTGCTGTCCTTACCTGGTCTGGGCTACATGTGACTCCAGACCCACAGCAATGTGGTTGACTCTTGATTGCCCTCTGAAACGGCCTAGCAAGCTACTCTGCTGTACCAAACCGCTAGAGAAAAGTCTAAAAGGAATGAAACCAGACAGACCACCCAGCATCAACCTAGGCACCGGAAACGACAACGGCCTACCTCCCCCTGTTCACACTGCAAAGTCCCCCTTACTAATATCTGGGGCTTGTGCCAAATTGGGAGAGCTGTCCCACAGACTAGTCAAACAACAGTCTGACATAGTCCTACGCACGGAATCAGACAATGTCCCAGACGCCACCATCACCATTCCTGGGTATGTCCTATCTCACCAGAGGTGGCGGCGCAGTGATATACAGTCAGGAGGGAGTTGCCCTGGCAGTCCTCAACATTGATTCCAGACCCCATGAAGTCTCATGTCATCAGGTCAGACATGGGCATGGAAACCTCTTGCTGATTACCACCTGCCGCCACCCACCCATCCCCCCTCCCCCCTTTCAGCTGTTGAATCAGTACTCCTCCCTGTTGAACAGCACTTAGAAGAAGCACTGAGGGTGGGGGACTTCAATACCTGTCACCAAGAGTGACTCAGTAGCAACAGTACTGACTGAGCTGGCCGAGTCCTAAAGGACATAGCAGCTAAACTGGGTCTGCAGCAGGTGGTGAGGGATCCAACAAGAGGGAAAAACCTACTTGACTTCGTCTTCACCAATCTACCTGTCGCAGATGCATCTGTCCATGACAGTATTGGTAGGAATGACCACTGCACTGTTATGTGGAGACAAATTCCCATCTTCACACTGAGGATACCCTCCATCGTGTTGTGTAGCACTACCACCGTGCTAAATGGGATAGATTTCGAACAGATCTAGCAACTCAAAACTGGGCATCCATCAGGTGCTGTGGGCCATCAGCAGCAGCAAAATTGTATTCAACCACAATCTGTAACCTCAAGGTCCGGCAGATCCCCCACTCCACCATTACCATCAAGCTGGGGGACCAACCCTGGTTCAGTGAAGAGTGCAGGAAGGCATGCCAGGAGCAGCACCAGGCATACCTGAAAATGAGGTGTCAACCTGGTGAAGCTACAACACTGGACTACATGCATGCCAAACAGAGAAGCAGCATGAGATAGAGCTAAGCGATCCCGCAACCAACGGATCAGAACTATACCCTGCAGTCCTGCCACATCAGTCGTGAATGGTGGTGAGACAAATAAACAACTAACAGGAGGAGGAGGGTCCACAAATATCCCCATCCTCAATGATGGGGGAACCCAGCACATCAGTGCTAAAGCATTTGCAACCATCTTCAGCCAGAAGTGACTAATAGATGATCCATCTCAGCCTCCTTCTGAGGTTCCCTGCATCACAGATGCCAGTCTTCAGCTAATCAGATTCACTCCACGTGATATCAAGAAATCTCTGAAGGCACTGGATACTGCCCTGACAACATCCTGGCAATAGGACTGAAGACTTGTGCTCCAGAACTGGCCGCGCCCATAGCCAAGCTGTTCCAGTACAGTGACAACACTGGCATCTGCCGACAATGTGGAAAATTGCCCAGGTATATCCTGTACACAAAAAGCAGGACAAATCCAACCCAGCCAATTACTGCCCCATAAGTCTACTATTGATCATCAGCAAAGTGATGGAAGGTGTCATTGACAGTGCTATCAAGTGGCACTTAAACAGCAATAACCTGCTCACTGATGCCTCCTGCATCATCTCCTCAGCCACGCATTCATCTGCTTTAGCCTCCTACTCCTATACTCACTGGCATTTGGCACCGGGAGTAATCTAGAGATTACAACTTTTGAGGTCCTGCTTTTTAATCTGCTACCCAGCTCCCTAAATTCTTGTTGCAGAACCTTATCCTCTTTCTACCTATGTCATTGGTACCAATGTGTACCGCAACCTCTGACTGTTCACCCTCCCCCTTCAGAATGTCCTGCAGCCGCTTCGTGACATCCTTGACCCGAGCACCAGGGAGGCAACATACCATCCTGGAGTCACGTTTGCGGCCACAGAAATGCCTATCTGTACCTCTTACGATAGAATCCCCTTTTACTATAGCTCTTCCACTGCTTTTCCTCCCCTCCTGTGCTGCTGAGCCACCTGTGGTGCTACAGACTTGGCTCTTGCTGCAGTCCCCTGAGAAGCTATCTCCCCCAACAGTATTCAAAGCGGAAAATCTGTTAGAAAGGGAGATAGACCCAGGGGACTCCTGCACTACCTGCCTAGTTCTTCTACTCTGCCTGGCGGTCACCCATTCCCTTTCTGCCTGAGCAGTTTTTACCTGCGGTGTGACCACTTCCCTGTACGTGCTATCCACGATGATCTCAGCCTCGCGGATGCTCCACAGTGTCTCCAGCTGCCGCTCCAGATCCGAAACACGGATTTCAAGTAGCTGCAGCTGGAGACACTTCCTGCACACGTGTTCGGCCTGGACACTGGAAGTGACTTCCCACATTGCACAGGAGGCGCACTCCACGTTGCCGAGCTTCCCTGCCATGACTTACCCTTAATTTATCCCCTTAAATTACCCAAAAATTAGATTATTTACACTAGGGACCTTGATTCCCTAAAAAAAACACTCCCTACTATATTAAAAAACTGTAGACCTTTCCCTTTACTTTTAGTTACTTACCCAGCTATTTAGAGTTGTTCCCTAACAGCAGTTACTCACCAACCAATCACCTTGCAGCTTTCCTGTGACCTCACTGCTCACTTTGTTTTCAAACTCCAGTGCGCCTGGATTGCTCTCCGCTCTGCTCCCGGAAGGTAAGTGGCTGGGCCTCGATCCTTGGGCTCATTTTAATGGCTCCACTCTCGGCGTTTTCCCCACAGGTCCGCTCCTCTCCGCTCCGCTCCCAGCAGCAAGACTTGGACAACATTCAGGCTTGGGCTGATAAGTGGCAAGTTACATTTGCACCGCACAAGTCCCAGGCCATGACCATCTCCAACAAGAGAGAGTCCAACCAACTCCCCTTGATATTCAATGGCATTACCAACGCTGAATCGCCCACTATCAACATCCTGGGGGTTACCGTTGACCAGAAACTGAACTGGACCAGCCATGTAAGTACTATGGCTACAAGAGCAGGTCAGAGGCTAGGATGTCTGTGGCGAGTAACTCACTGCCTGACTCCTCGAAGCCTGTCCACCATCTACAAGGCACAGGTCAGGAATGTGATGGAATACTCTCCACTTGCCTGGATGTGTGCAGCTCCAGCAACACTCAAGAACCTCGACATTATCCAGGACAAAGCAGCCCGCTTGATTGGCACCTCATCCAGTACTTTGAACATTCAATCCCTCCACCACCGATGCACAGTGGCACTGTACTCAAGTTGACCAATGATTTATACAGTTCCAACATAACCTCCCTGCTCTTATATTCTATACTTCAGCTAATAAAGGAAAAGATTCCAGATGCCTTCTTAACCACCTTATCTACTTATCCTGCTACCTTTAGGGGTCTGTGGACATTTACTCCAAATTCCCTCACTTCCTCTACACCTCTCAGTATTTTCCCAATAATCATGTATTCCTTTGCCTTGTTTGACCTCCCCAAATGCATCATCTCACACTTCTCCAGGTTGAATTCCATTTGCCACTTTTCTGCCCATCTCACCAGACCATCAATATCTTCCTGCAGCCTACAGCTATCCTCCTTGCTATCTTCCACACGGCCAATCTTTGTGTCATCTGCAAACTTCTTGATCATGCCCCACCACATTTATGTCCAAATCATTAATATGTATCACAAAAAGCAGGGGACCCAGCACTGAGCCCTGCAGAACGCCACTGGAAACAGCCCTCCAGTTGCAAAAACACCCGTCAACAATTGCCCTTGGTTTCCTGCCACTGAGCCAATTTTGTATCCACCTTGCTGCATTTCCCTGGATCCCATGGAATTTTATTTTTTAACCAGTCTACCATATGGGATCTTGTCAAAAGCCTTGCTAAAGTCTATGTAGATCACATCAACTACACTACCCTCTTGTTACTTCTTCAAAAAATTCGATCAAGTTGGCCAGACAAGATCTTCTCTTAATAAATCCATGCTGACTATCCTTGATTAATCTGTGCCTTTCTAAGTGACAGTTTATCCTGTCTTTCAGAATAGATTCCAATAATTTGCCCACTACTGAGGTCAGACTGACTGACCTGTAATTATTCGGTCTATCCCTCGCTCCCTTTTTAAACAGAGGTACAACGTTAACGGTTTTCCACTTCTCTGGCACCACACCTATATCCAGCGAGGATTGAACAATGATGGTCAAACCTTCTGCTATTTCCTCTCTAGATTTAATTAAAGTTTTAGTGATGTTTTGATAAATTAAATTTGTTAATGATAAATACAGTGAAAACACAGATATGCAGTTGCTCAATGGAAGCTGTGGGGCATTTGATAATTAAAAATATATATATATTTTCAATATGTTAACAGATTCAGTAAGTGAATATTGAGTTCTCAGCAGGAAGCTCACAGCATCATCTTGACTTAATAGCTTTTCCAGATTGGAAACATGTACTTATAGAACGGAGAGTTAAGTGGCAGATCCTTTTTGAGAGATCCTTTATGTTAGGTTCTCCATAAAAATCTACTAAAATTTGTTTTATGTAAATATAACAAGAGTTAAAATATACAGCTCCACATAAAAAAAATTCATCATGTTTTATAAATGTCATTTCAGAAAGACCATTTATTTTTACAGCCAACTTCATGAATACTCAAAATGTATTTCTCAATGTAGTTTCTTCCCACATGAGACCTGCCTTGCTAAAACTGTTAAGTTCCCTAGAACATTTTAAGCTTCTCTTACAAAGATTTGGTTAGACACACAAAACTTTGGTGACTCAAACTGAGCCTTGAGTATGTGAAATCTGCTGATAGAGGGAACAGAGACCAGTTTCTTCCCCATAGTACAAAACCATTTCACGAGAACAAAGGGACTTTCCTCTTCCTCCCTGTTACATATGCAAATGAAGGTTGGGAAATTTCTGTCATCCCTATGCTTGCACTGGTTCCAAAATGTTACTTAGATCATTCCATATGAAGGATATTTCCAGTCCATATCCAAACAGTTCACAGATTATTTCATTCTACATTCCAAATTCATCCATTTTTTGGATCCAAATCATAAAAAACAAGGATAGATAATACCAGGAATAGACCATCTTACCTGAAAAACAACATACTTTTTAAAAAGAATTGGAGAACTGCAATAGGTTAAGTGAGTGGGCAAAAATTTGGCAGATGAAGTATAACGTGGGAAAATGTGAGGTTATCCGCTTTAGGAGGAAGAACAGAAAAGTGAAAGCAAAGTATTATTTAAATGCAGTGATTACAGAATGCGACAGTACAGAGGGATTTGAGTGTCCTTGTACATGAATCGCAATAAGTTAGCATGCAGGTACATCAAGTAATTAGGAAGGCAAATGAAATGTTGGCCTTTATTACAAGGGGTTGGAGTATAAAATTAGGGAAGTCTTGCTCCAACTGTTCAGAGCGTTGGTGAGACCACACCTAGAGGGCCCCGTAAAGCTTTTGGTCTTTTTTTTTAAGGAGCGATATACTTGCAATGGAGGCAGTTAAGAGAAGGTTCGTTAGGCTGATTCCTGGGATGAATGTGTTGTCTTTTGAGGAGACTTTGAGCAGGTTGGGCCTATACTCATTGGAGTTTAGAAGAATGAGAGGTGATCTTATTGAAACATCTAAGATTCTGAGGGGGCTTGACAGGGTAGATGCTGAGAGGATGTTTCCCCATGTAGGGGAATCTAGAACTAGGGAGCATAGTTTCAGAATAAGTGGCAACCCCACAGGAGATCCAGTTGTCCCTAAAAACCAATAACGAAGTTTTGAATGTTCCACAGTGCACAACTATAAAAGGTTAGAAAATGTCTCTTTCATCAAATGCATGTGTAGGAAGATAGCAACATATAATCAGGCTAGTTAAACCATTTAAATACAGTGTATTATATATTGTAGGGCAATGGTTTATCCCAATTTGATCTGTAGTTTTCAGACAGATTCAGTCTCCAGAACAGCCAATGACAATCTGCATTATTGAAGCAAAGACAAACTTAATCTGTGATGCAATGAAATTGTGTGGCCATTATCTGGGTATAAACATTTAGTATGATGACTTTGTCCTTACATGAAGGAAAATTGTGTCTTATTGTTTTGACATGACAAAGATGAAAGTTTGTCATTCTCTGCAAGACTCATTTTCATTGAAGGTAATGTGTTTTGTTGATACAGGTCCATCATTTACTCCCTATTTCAGGACCCTTCGTAAGGCTTTTGACATTGACAATTTAATTTGCATCGGAAAGGAAGTTGATCTTTCTTTTACATTATCTTTATGCCTGTATTCTGTTCATGACAATATGTCCAAGGGCTAGCTGAAGCTCCTACATTCTTATCTACCAAACCATAATCTCTACTGCTGGAACCATGTGGTATCTGATATTTAAAAAAGAAAGAATTTGCATTTATATAGAAGCTTTTATAATCTTAAGATGTCGCAAAGCACTTGATTATCAATGAAGTTCTTTTGAAGTAGAGTTGCTGTTGTAATGAAGGGAGATACCACAGCTAATTTGCTCAAAAACAGAAAGACAACAGATGATCAGGTTAGTTTTGTTGGTGTTGAGTGTGACACTGCAAGAACTCCCTAACTTTTCTTTAACAGTGCTGTGGAATCTTTTGTGGCTACCTGAAAAGGCAAATGGACCCTTGGTTTAACATCTCATCTGAAAGATGGCACCTCCAATAGTGTAGCACTCTCTCTAGATTTTATGCTGATGTTTCTTGAGTGAGCTTGAACTACAGATATATTGATTCAAAGGTGAGGGTTCAACCACTGAGCCAAGGTGTATAGCTTATTTCCTTGCATATTCACTGCTGGAAAACTGTGGCACCTGATGTTTAGTCGAGATGTTGTGTGGAAACGGATAACCACTTCCTGGTCAACATTTATCCCCGAACAACCCTACCAAATCAAATAATCTAGTCATTTAACTCATTGCTATTTATGGAACTTGCAGTGCACAAATTAACTGCATAAATTCCTACCCGGAACTTGACTTATTGGCTGTAAAAAGGTTGGGGACATTTTTTTAAACTCATTCTTGGGATGTGCTCATCACTAGCAAAGCTGGCATTTATTTCCCAATCCCAACTTCCCTTGAGAAGGTGGTGGTGAGCCATCTCCTTGAACTGCTACTGTCCGTGTGGTGAAGGTACTCCCACAGTGCTGTTAAGTAGAGAGTTCCAGGATTTTGATCCAAAGACAATAAAGGTTCAGGATAGTGTGTGACTTGGAGGGGAGCTTGTGGGTGATGCTGTTCCCATGCATCTGCTGTCCTTGGGCTTCCAGGTGATGGAGGTCATGGATTTAGGAGGTGCTGTTGAAGAAGTTTTGGTGATTTATTGCAGTGTATCCTGTACATACTACAGTATCTGCAGCCGTGGCATACTGATCATGGAGATGGTGGATGTTTAAGCCAGTGGGTGGGCTGTTGATCAATTGGAATTCTTAAATGTTATTGGAGCTTCACCCATCCAGGCAAGTGGAAAGTATTCCATCATACTCATGGTGTGCTTTCTAGATGGTGGACCACTCACTGCAGAATAACCAACCTCTGACCTGTTCTTGTAACCACGGCATTTATGCAGCTGGTTCAGTTCAGTTTCTGGTCAGTGGTGCCCGTCGGGATGTTGATGGTGGGGGCCTCAGCAAGGTAATGCTATTGAATGTCAAGAGGAGATGGTTATTCTCTCTTTTTGGAGATGGTCTTTACCTGGCCCTTGTGTGGCATGAATATTACTTATCATCTATCAGCCCAAGCCCGGATGTTGTGCAGGTCTTGTTGCATGCGGGTATGTACTATTTCATTATCTAACGAATTGTGAATGGAAGTGAACACTGCAGTCATTAGCAAACAACACCAGTTCTGACCTTATGATGGAGGGAAGGTCATTGATGAAGAAGTTAAAAATAGGTAAGTAAAGGACACTATCCTGAGGAACTCCTGAGACGATATTCTGCGGCCTCCAACGACCACAATCATTTTCCTTTGTGCTAGGTATGGCTCCAGCCACTGGAAAGTTTACACCTGATCCCATTCACTTTAGTTTTACTAGTGATCTTTGGTGTCATATTCTCTTTTTTTCTGCTATTAAAAATTCAAGGGAGAATTACATCATGTACTATTGGACAACATCCTTCTTCCTTCAGCTCATCTGCTGCTGAAACTCTCATCTCTTCTTCTTCTTTGGCCTCCTTATCTCGAGAGACAATGGATACGCACCTGGAGGTGGTCAGTGGTTTGTGAAGCAGCACCTGGAGTGGCTATAAAGGCCAATTCTAGAGTGACAGGCTCTTCCACAGGTGCTGCAGAGAAATTTGATTGTCGGGGCTGTTGCACAGTTGGCTCTCCCCTTGCGCCTCTGTCTTTTTTCCTGCCAACTACTAAGTCTCTTCGACTCGCCACATTTTAGCCCCGTCTTTATGGCTGCCCGCCAGCTCTGGCGAAACTCTCATCTATGCATTTGTTATCTCGAGATTGGCCCACTCCAATAATCCCCTGGCTGGCCTCCCATCTTCCACCTTCCATTAACTTGAACTCACCCAAACTCTGCTGCCTTTATCCTAACTTGCACCAAGATCCATTCACCCATCACCTCGTTGCTTTCTACCTACGTTGGCTCACAGTCTGGTAATGCCTCGATTTTAAAATTCTCATCCTTGTTTACAAATCCCTCCGTGGCTTCACTCCTCCCTATCACTGTAACATCTTCCAACCTTACAAATCTCTGCACTCCTCCAATTCTGGCTTCTTGCGCATCCCAGATTTTAATCATTCCATCATTAGCAGCTGTGCCTTGAGCTGTTTAGGCCCAAAGCTCTGGAATTCCCTCTCTGAACCTCTCTACCTCTCTCTCTTTTAAGGCAGTGCTTAAAACCTACCTCTTTGACAAACCTCTCCTAATATCTCCTTATGTGGCTTGGTGTCAAATGCTCTTGTGAAGTGCCTTGGAACGTTTTACTATGTTAAAGTTGTTGTAGGTCAGTCTTCAGTACTTGAGTAAATCTATATGGAATAATATGGGTGAGAAAGTTGAATAACCTAGCTCCATTATTTGTATCATGTGTTCTAATGTTCAAAATGCCAGCAAAATTATTGTTTAATAGTTACTTTATTTACTTAAAATTAAAAAAGCAGATTATTCTTACCGATGAATAGCAGCTTTAACTACTCCAATTCTGTAAAAATCACATATTCAATAACTAACAATGCATTTTGTCTCTTGCAGTTCTCCCCACCATCCAACATGGACCTCAAATATTCAGTACCATTGAGGGAGTCCCAGTAAAGCTACCTTGCAAAGCACATGGTGTTCCCAAACCTTCCATAGTCTGGTCTAAGGTACGCATCTATTATGTAAGCAAGTTGGCAGATAATCCGGCTTCCAGAAATTCCAAGAGAACCATTTCAACCCATTTGACCTAAATAAACGGACTTGAAGTGCTATCAACTGGATTTTGGAGAAGGATAAATGGCAGTCCATTGTTAACCTGTTTGTGTTTAGCCACAGAGATCATAACTGATTGGTGTGCCGATGATATAATTAGTCATTCCATGTTGCTAAGTTAATTATGTCATTATTCATTCTCTACTACTAAATTTAAGCTGAAATAAAGCTTGGCTCAGGTATAAAATTAAAACTCGACCCTGGCCTGACCTGACCCAACCTGACCCAACCTGAATATGCTTCATTCGTTCTGGCAGCAGACTATTCCTGCAGATGGAGTTGTGGGGAATCATGGGTAAGCCTGATCCCGTGACTTCCCGAAAGCAGCACTCTCCAGCCTGATCCGAGCCCGAATGCTGGACTCGGAACATAGACCCAATCCAACCCGATCCCAACACATGTAGTCGGGTCTTGTCGGCTTCAGGTAGGGAAGCCAGGCTTTAAGCTGAAATATCATGCCTGTAATATAAGGGTCTGAAAGGGTTAATGTTTGGGACAGCGAGAGTAACACCTCCCACAGTGATGATGATATAATAAGCTTTGGAGAAGCAAGAAGCATCATGAGAGGTAGCAGCTAGATAGGCTTATGGAAAGTGTGTATAGTCCATGTAAATACAATAAATGAGTTATTGTTCAGATTTACAATGACTCCAAGAGCTCTGTAAACCAAGCTCAACCTAGCATCTGCAACGCTAGCAACAATATACAACATGGTGGCAACGGGGAACCAGAAAATTTTAAGACGCCCAACCTGGTACAGTAGCGCCAAAGGACTGCAGATCTTATGGAGAGGCTGCAAAGAGCTCCAGAACTGCTCCATAGACAACAAAAAGACACAGAGAATCAGTGAGTCAACCACACAGGCATTCGGGCTGCAGTACAGAAGCATGGTGGTCTGTGAGAGAAACCCATTTCAAGTGATTGCAGGCGTCAAGTCACAGAACTGAGCAATGGTCGAGGACCAGGTAAACAACCTGTAGAAAAGGCGGCCATTACTCGAGCAAACAGCGAGGGTGAAAAGAGTGGGAAACCTCCGAAAAGCATGGGAAACCCTGAGAAAAGCAGGAAACCTCTGAAAAGAGTGGGAACACTTCCATAGTGGCAATGAAAATTTATTAAAGAAAGGAAACAACCTACAGAGTTTAGGAAGGATATGGATCCAAAATATATGATGCCAGAAAGGTTTGAGAATTTGGAAGGACCTAACCAGATTCAGAATTGGTGCCTGTGGAGGAGAAGATTTTTAAGATACAGAAGAGCTTCCCAGCTGAACAGCAAGTCTAAAGCTGAAAAAGTAAATAAATTGCTGTACTCAGTGGGTGCAATAGCTGATGATGTCATCGCAAGGCAGGGCATCAGTGAGGCTTCCAATAAGTTTGATGGAGAAAGTTCAAACTCAGCTAGAAGAGATGACCAGGATGGGAGATATTTCTCCTGTCACAAAACCAACAGAGTGGCATTCAGGAATGGTTCCAGTTCCTCAACCAAATGGTACTCTTTGCATTTGTGTGGAACTAACTCAGCTTAATAAAGCTGTCGCAAAGGAAATTCATCCAATTTCCTCAGTAGATGAAAGCTTGGCAAAGTTATCCAAAAGCGTTATATTCACAAAACTCGACACAAATAGTGGCTTTTGGCACATTTCATTGGACGAGAAGTCAAAATTACTGACAACCTTCATCACTCCATTTGGAAGATTTTGCTTTAATCGTTTACCATTCGGTATAACATGTGCACCTGAAATATTCCAAAGGACTATGTGAAACATTTTACAGGGTCTTAAGGGAGTCATATGCCACATGGACAACATCTTAGTCCTTGGTGAATCCGTCGAAGAACATGACGTCAGGGTTAGAGAAGTGTTGAATCGTTTACAGGAAGAAGGCTTGACACTCAATGAAAAGTGTGAATTCTCAAAAATATCCATTTGTTTCTAAGGACAAATTGTAAGTAGCAAGAGCATAATGACGGACCCACAAAAGATGAGAGCCATTCATGAATTCCAAATTCTACTTCTGTCTAACATCTTCAACAATTCCTTGGAATGGTTAATCAGTTGGCAAAATTTTTGCCCAATCTAGTACAAGTTATTCATCCATTAAGGCAACTTTTTTTTATTTGTTCATGGGATATGGGCTAGGCCAGCATTTATTACCCATCCCTAATTGCCCTTGAGAAGGTGGTGGTGAGCTGCCTTCTTGAACTGCTGCAGTCATTGGGGTGTAGGTACACCCACAGTGCTGTTAGGAAGGGAGTTCCAGGATTTTGACCCAGCGATAGTGTAGGAATGGCGACATAGTTCCAAGTCAGGATGGTGTGTGGCTTGGAGGGGAACATGCAGGTGGTGGTGTTCCCATGCATCTGCTGCCCTTGTCCTTCAAGGTGGTAGAGGTCGTGGATTTGGAAGGTGCTGTTGAAGGAGCCTTGGTGAGTTGTAGATGGTACACAGTGCTGCCACTGTGCGTTGGTGATGAAGGGAGTGAATGTTAAAGGTGGTGGATGGGGCACCAGTCAAGCAGGCTGCTTTGTCGTAGATGGCATCAAGCTTCTTGAGTGTTGTTGGAGCTGCACCCATCCAGGCAAGTGGAGTTTATTCCATCACACTCCTGACTTATGCCTTGTTGATGGTGGACAGGCTTTGGGGAGTCAGGAGGTGAGTTACTTGCACATAATTCCCAGCCTCTGACTTACTCCTGTAGCCACAGTATTTATGTGGCTGGTCCAGGTCAATTTCTGGTCAATGGTAACCCCCAGGATGTTGATAGTGGAGGATTCAGTGATGGCAGTGCATTGAACATCAAGGGGAGATGGTTAGAGACTCCCTTGTTTGAGAATGTGATTGCCTGGCACTTGTGTGGTGCGAATGTTACTTATCACTTATCAGCCTAAGCCTGGATGTTGTCCAGATCTTGCTGCATCTGGACACGGGCTGCTTCAGTACCTGAGGAGTCGCAAATGATGCTAAATATTGTGCAATCACCAGCGAACATCCCCACTTCTGACCTTATGATGGAGGGAAGGTCATTGATGAAGCAACTGAAGATGAAACTGAAAGAGAGATCAAGCTTAGTGTTGGAATGCACATCAAGAGCAGGCATTTCGAAGGATCAAGGAAATAGTGATTTTGCGAGATATCTTAACGCATTATAATCCTCCACTTGCAACCACAAATGCAGCAGATGCCTCATCTACAGGCTTAGGGGCAGTCCATTTCAAGAGCAGTCAGACAGATGTAGAAGTACGATCTACTATGCATCACGAGCATTGTCTGAGATTGAGATAAGATAAGCTGCCATAGAGAAAGAAGCACTCAGTCACGTGGGCTTGCGAAAAGTTCTCAGATTATATTATGGACTTAAAAGTTATCATTGAGACATACCACAAACCCTTAGTTTCCTTACTGGATGAGAAGGAACTCACTAGAATGCCTCTGAAAATTCAGAGATTCCAGTTGAGGCTAATGAGATTCACTAATGAAACAGTGTATCTACAAGGCAAGACGCAAACTTCCACAGATGCTTTATCCAGAGCTACTGTTGACCATCCTACACAACAGGATGTTAACTTCGGTGATGAGATTGGGTCGTTCTCACAATACACTGCATTACAATGGCCGGCAAGTTCTCAAAAGCTCAAGAAAGTCATCAGGCTCAGGAGTGAGACGAGGAATGCATCCCAATATGCCAATATTGCACAGAAGGTTGGCCACAGCAATGTCCCACTGGTAAAGTGATGGAAACCTTCGTCGAGTTCAGGAAGCTCTTCATTATTCTGGATGATTTGCTGGTGTATGATGACAGGCTGGTGATTCCAATCTCACTCTTGTCAGATATCTTGGAAAGAATATGTCAGGGTCACATGGGTCTCACAAAGTGCAGAGCACAGGCTCAGTCATCCATCAGGTGGCCAGGGGTATCCAGAGATATTGAACGCATGATCTTTAATTGTCAGGTATGCGCAGTGCATAGACCAGACCACAGGGAACCCCTGATATCGACACCATTTCCAACCAGACCGTGGGATCTATTTATGTTTCAGGGAAATCCTACATGATTGCGATTGACTATTTTTCAAGAGGGATAGAAGTAAAACGGTTGTACATGACAACTGTTGAATCTGTCATTCGTGCTTTACAGGAGATCTTTGCAACGCATGGCCTCCTGATGAGGTTGTGTCAGATAATGGACCACAATTTGCAAACGAATACTTCACACAATTGGTGAGAAAATGTGGGTTCATACATCTCACAAATTCCCCAAGATATCCTCAATCTAATGGTGAAGCTGAAAGAGGAACTATTAAAGCATTGTTGAAACAAAACGTAAATTTTCAAACTTCGCTCTTAAACTACAGATCTGCTCCATTGCAGTGTGGATTAGCACCTTCACAGCTGTTGATGGGGAGGAAGCTCAAAACTCAACTTCTTATCTTACCCAAAAAAAACTACTTCCAGAGCTAGAAATCTGGGATTATCAGAGTTCAAAATAGAGAGAAGTCTTATAGGAAACAATAAGTTCAGAAGTAAAATAAGAGATATCGTAGCAGAAACCTACCCAAGTTGATTGAAGGGCAAAAGGTATGGATACGAGACCAAGGCAGAGAAGGAGTAATTATCTAGCGAGATGAGAAGTCTCAAAGATCTTATTTAGTACACACTCCAGAAGGTACTATAAGACGAAATAGGAGAAATTTTATTCCTATTTCTCAAAGACCTCAATCAGTCATATATTTGAATGAACCAGATGTTGATCCTGAAGTTCAGAGAAAACCAGATACTGCAAACCTCAATGAAGTCTATCCAAGTCGACGAACAAGAGTTGAGAAAAAGACTACTGATCTTCCACGTCCTATGAGAACATAATCAGAGAGAGTCATGCAGCCCCCTGACACATTGAATCTGTGATGTCAGAAACTTGGGGGGAGATGTAATATAAGGGTCTAAAAGGGTCAATGTTTGGGATAGTGAGTAACACCTCCCACTGTGATGATGATATAAGAGGTCACATGTGTAATAGGCTTGGGAGAAGCAAGAAGCATCAAGAGATGTAGCAGCTAGACAGGCTTATGGAAAGTGTATATAGTCCATATAATAAATGAGTTACAGTTTAGATTTACAATGACTCCGAGATCTCTCTAAACCAATCTCAACCTAGCATACAACAACGTCTGACAAAGTTTATTTATTTATTTAGAGATACAGCACTGAAACAGGCCCTTCGGCCCACCGAGTCTGTGCCGACCATCAACCACCCATTTTTTTATACTAACCCTGCACTAATCCCATATTCCTACCACATCCCCACCTGTCCCTATATTTCCCTACCACCTACCTATACTAGGGGCAATTTATAATGGCCAATTTACCTACCAACCTGCAAGTCTTTTGGCTGTGGAAGGAAACCGGAGCACCCGGAGAAAACCCACACAGACACAGGGAGAACTTGCAAACTCCACACAGGCAGTACCCAGAATTGAACCCAGGTCGCTGGAGCTGTGAGGCTGCGGTGCTAACCACTGCACCACTGTGTCCGAAATTTAATGCTCCCCACCAATCCCCAGGAGTGGGCTAGGAGGCAAGGTCAGTGTAAAATAGGGAGGGAGGCGGGGTTTGCCATGCCCATCACCTATCGCCCCACCGCTGCAATTATACCAGCAGCGGGGGAGGTGACAAACTGCCCACCTGCCATTAGGCTAATTGAGGCCCTTGTGGTCAATTAACTACCAGCAGCAGAGGGCAGGTCAGCACCTGAGGAGGCCTCTTAGTAATGCCTTGCAGCCTCCTTGCAGACTGGGAGGGGGGAAATCCTCCTGATTGGGCACCCTGTGCACCACAGTGGCCCCCCCCCCCCCCCAACAGCATGGGCCACCCCTGCTAAAACTACCCCACCACACCCTAGAATCTGACCCCCGCACCCCCCCCCGCCAACCCCCTACCCGGAGCTGAACCGATTGTCTCCGGCGAGGCCCGACCCCCCCCCCCCCCCACTTCCTGTTCCCCAAACCGGCATCTATAATGTCCTCATGACTGGAGTGAGGTTTATCCGGGTTTTGTATAAAATATGTGAGACAAAGACTGAGACAGCAGCTGCAAGCTGTTGAACATAAAGGCTTCTTTTTAATTCTGTTTTAGTTTCACTTTCCCTTTGCTAACATGCGTGTTCTGCAGCAGCTCCAAGTGTACACCAAGCACATTGCAATTTCAAAATACTACAACACTATAACATCCGTCGTGGCTGTTCTGGCTGAGTGCAGCCCCAGCAGGGGTCACCACTCCCAGTGATACTGCTGGGGCTGAAGAGCTGCTGGCCCTCTGATTGGCCAGCAGCTCTTGGAGGCAGGACATTAGATTAGATTAGAGATACAGCACTGAAACAGGCCCTTCGGCCCACCGAGTCTGTGCCGAACATCAACCACCCATTTATACTAATCCTACACTAATCCCATATTCCTACCAAACATCCCCACCTGTCCCTATATTTCCCTACCAACTGCCTATACTAGTGACAATTTATAATGGCCAATTTACCTATCAACCTGCAAGTCTTTTGGCTTGTGGGAGGAAACCGGAGCACCCGGAGAAAACCCACGCAGACACAGGGAGAACTTGCAAACTCCACACAGGCAGTACCCGGAATCGAACCCGGGTCCCTGGAACTGTGAGGCTGCGGTGCTAACCACTGCGCCACTGTGCCGCCCCAGAGATGCCACTGAGACATCTTGCCTCACAGAGGCAAAGCCCCGACTGAAGCCAATTATGCGCCTGGGACACACAAAATATCAGTGTGGCTTTCAGGCCTGGCAGAGGCGGGCTCACCGCCAGCTTTACAGCCAGTGGGTGGGGCCGCAGCCTCACTATTAACTTCTGGCCAGTGTCATTAATATCATCATGTTGGAATACAGTAGATTTCAATTACAGTGTATTTGATAAATTTAAATTTTCAGGGTTATTGATTCCCATTTCTCCTATACATGTGGCAATTTCCTTATTAAAATGTTCCTAAGGCATTGAAATGAAACACAAACTATCTGAGATGAAAGTTTGGCAAGAGGTTTAGGAAATATATGTGTTGCAAATTTCCCCATGGTGCTGTAAAAG
Source organism: Heterodontus francisci (assembly GCF_036365525.1). Lineage (NCBI taxonomy): Eukaryota > Metazoa > Chordata > Chondrichthyes > Heterodontiformes > Heterodontidae > Heterodontus > Heterodontus francisci. Next base: position 78,024,857 of record NC_090378.1, on the reverse strand, counting down.
GCTCATAAGGTATGCAGCAGAATTCACTCCTAACATCAATAAATCTAAATCACATTTTGGCTGACCTTAGTAACATGTAAGCTGAACCATCTTAACATAGTGTGTGTCATTATCAATGTAACTCTATGTAGCTTTACCCCAGGATGTAATAATATTATAATGCCTTGAATGTTGTATATATGTGTGGAGGGAAAATATTAATTGCCACTCCTACTTTGCAAGACTAAAAAGTGACCCATGTGACATTAATGGAGTGGTTATGTTCCTCACAGAACACAAATCGCTTATCAATAACATTTCTACAAATTGTTCACATTTTGTGGAGATTTTGATTTGATAGCTCATCTGTTGGGAGTTGAAAGCTCATTTATAGTTGACTGGTGTAACCAAAAAGGGTGCAGTGAATTATGGGCACACAACAACAACTGGTATAGCTGGGAGAACAATGATAGGTAGCAAATAAGAAAAAAACCCTAAAATAAAAGCAAAATACTGCAGATGCCGGAAATCTGAAATAAAAACAAGAAATGCTGGAACCACTCAGCAGGTCTGGCAGCATCTGTGAAAAAAGCAGAGTTAACGTTTCGGGTCCTTCTTCGGAACTGACAAATATTAGAAAAGTCACAGGTTATAAGCAAGTGAGGTGGGGGTGGGGCAAGAGATAACAAAGGAGGTCTAGATTGGACCAGGCCACATAGCTGACCAAAAGGTCACGGAGCAAAGGCAAACAATATGTTAATGGTGTGTTGAAAGACAAAGCATTAGTACAGATTAGGTGTTAATACACTGAATATTGAACAGCAGAAAAAACCCTCCTATTTCTCTCTAAAATGTAACTCTGGATCAATTACGAAGAACTTAAGCAAAGTGCAGCAAGTTATAATAAAAGCTCACTGATAATCAGTGAAATACACTGTAAATTAAAGTGCTATTATTATAAATGTTCCGGAGGTCATTCGTTTGTATTTAAAGGGCATAAAACATGTACTGGACAAGGTACTGGAAGTTGCCAGTACCTGTGGATCCAAACACCAGCAGATGTTACTATTTTCAAAAATAAGGATAATGGTTAAAAAAAAATTGAACTGAACCTTCCCAGGGCATTAACATTTCAAATTATATTGGTTCTCATTTTTTAAGTTGATAGCAATGTGGTATATTTTACACTGTTTGACTGCAATATTCAGTTGTGTAGCGCCCATATTTTCGATGCTACGGGTCTTGTTTCAGGTCCAAAGTGACACACGCACACTTCTGATGCTGGCTGTGCTGGATGCCATTTTGGGAAGGGCATTAGCACGGATACAGGCAGTGTGCATCAGACGTATGCAAGGTAGGCAGATTGTTACATCAGTCAATCGGATTTGACACCAACAGTGCCATTTTTGACCTGAACGCTCCAACTAATGCCCTCTCTTAACTTTGCACGGCTGAATGTGCATTCAGCAGTAGGAAGGACTCCCCCCACCGGCGCTATTTACAGGGATCATCAATTACTTTCAGGCTAGCTGCTGATTGAATTCTACTGGCTGTTGCTAAGTTAGTAGAAGTGTTTGGCAGTTTGTACTACTATTTAAAGTTAATCAAGTCTACTGGAAGTGGTGTGGCACATTTTGAAGACCTTGGTTCTGACTTTGAGAGTTCTGCCTGGACCACTTGCTCCCAGACATAAGGACAGTAGTTTGTATCACCCTTGGCCTGCAGAATGACAGGGAGAATAGGCGAGGTGACACAGAGGGCAAGCTGCTTGAAGAGGGAGGAGGAGGAGGGGGAGATGGCTCTCACTGGGTGGCCTACTCCACCTTGGGTCTTCAGGGAGCAATTGTACTATCTCAGGCTCAGTGAGGATGTCTGCACTTCACCAAGGAGGTATTCATGAAAATTTGCCATCTGTTGCAATCTGAACTACAGCCTCAGAGCAGGGTGACGATAGCATTGACCGTGGCTGTGAAAGTGACCATGAACTTCTTTGCGTCAGGCTCCTTCCAAGCTGGAGCTGGTGATATTTGCAATATCTTCCAGTTCACCATCCATTGCTATGTCAGGGAAGTCATGAGGCTCTTTGTGCAATGGGAGCTGAATATATTTATTTCTCTCTTGCCAGAGAGAATTATGCAGAGCAAGTGCACAGCTTCTCCAGGATTGCAGGCTTCCCTATGGTGCAGGGTGCCATTGACAGTACACACATCGCTTTACAGGTGCTACATGTAAATTCTGAGATATACCCCAACCAGAAGGGATTTCACTTTCTCAATATCCAATGGGTGTGCGACCATACTCAGCATATCATGGAGGATAATGCCCACTTTCCAAGCAGCAGTCATACCTTTATTCTGCAACAGTCTGCTTGTACCATCTGCTTTTGAGCCACCAAGACAAACCAAAGGGTGGCAACTGGGTGATGAGGGCCATCCGCTCACCACCTGGTTCATGACTAGGGTGTGCAACCCACGTACACGTGGGCAGCGTGCATATAATGAAAGACATGTTGCCACACAAATTACCAGCAAGCAGACCATTGGAGTGCTTAAACAATGCTTTCACTGCCTGGACAGTTCTGAAGGAGCCCTGCAGTACTCGGCAGAGCACCTGTCAAAATTCTTTGTCGTCTGTTGTATGCTGCACAACCGAAGCCACACTGAGGACACATCCATTACCACTAGGCATACGACAAGCAACTGAGAAGGAGAAGGAGGAAGGGAGGAGGCAACTAACAGATCCCCTTTCTGATTGGGCTATCCGTGATTGGCTCATCTGGCTGCGATTCCAGTAAACACAACCCTGGTTCTCCATTCATCAACATCCCCACACCTTTCCTCTCCTCTGTCATTGACTATCATGGTGTCTTCTTGGCCACAATGCTAAAAACCACTGCAAAACAGATATTCCAAACCAACTTTATAAATCAAATCATCCAATATTCCATACAAAGGTCAGATAATCAACCTCGCATGTTCCCTTAGTGCCTGTCTTCCACTTGCCGTTTTGTCCTCGTGCTCCTACACAATGCTACCACAGTGGCTGCAATATGAGTGGCAAAAGGCTGGCTTTGGACTGTACCACCTTGGTATGGGTGGCAGCAATCTGGGCTGGCTTGCTGACAGGTAACATCAGGGACACTGTGGAGAGGCAGTGGTGGGCGGTTGACAATTGTCATCCTGAGAGAGTACTGCAGGTTTATGCTCCACGGAGTCACTGACACTCCCATGGGCGGCACTTGAGCAATGCTACTAATGTGTCAGACAACAAATTGCTGAACTGCTGTGACACCCTGCAAGTCCCTTTGCACATTGGTATCTGCAGCTATGATAGCAGCATGAGCTTGTGTGGCAGCAAGTTGAGCTTGCATGACTTCATTCTGAGCTTCAACTACAGCAGCCTGACATTGGGTGGCAGCTGCTTGTGCTTCATTGGAAGCTGAGACATCGGCTATCAGACATTGCATCATGGTTTGGTCCAAATGTGTGCTAATGGAGTTGTCCAGCACTTCCAAGCTAGAAAGAATGCACTCCAACCTCTGCGCATAGCCCTGTGCCACATTGGTGCCAGACTCCTCCATTCTACTTGATGGTGACCGCAGACTTCCTGCCAGGCTTCCCAGTGCACCAAACATTTCCTTGTGGATACCCATCAGCCTTTTCCCCACCGGCGTCCTTAGCCAAGTCCTCTACAGCAGAATTGGTGAACGATCTCTGCCCATGGGGAGCTGGCACCTCCGCTACCCTTATCCCCTGTCCTCACTGCAGGCCATTTGTGCCTCGTGTTTCACCATGGGTAGATTCCGTCTCTAAGCTACCCTCTAAAGTACATGCAGTGTCAGTATCTGTGAGTGTGAGATCGATTGTGTTTTTTCATCATCGGCGTCTTCCTGTTCTTCCACCTCCTTCTGTTCCATCATTCCCTGGCAGGTTGCAGTTCTTGGGATCTGAAAGGAGATAGGCACAAGGGTAGTTTGTGTTGAGGAAGGGATACGGAAAGTAAGAGGTGCCTGCATATACCTACGGCAGCTTCTAAATCAGCAGGAATTGTGGAATGAGGGGAAAGTGGAATGTAAGAAGAAGGTATGAGCATACCGTCATTTTAATGGTTTCAGCCCCGCCATTGGCCACCATAGGGTTTAGGACATGCAGGCACGCCTGTCCCCTTCCAACTTAGCTCCTGCTGCCTCTGGTTTTGCACCAACTTTTCCTGCCAGAAAGAGGGATGTGTGTCAGTGAACATCATAAAATCTGTTTGGGTAATATGGCTGTCGTGGTTAATCAGCTGGATCTTTTTGCAAACTGAGATGTGGATGTGTGGCTTGCAACAGTGCTAACTGTGTGAAGTTGAGGTGAAATTGTGAATGTCAGGTGTGAGTCATGGTTCATAGAGATTGTTGGTAGGTATATGATGGGAGCCTTTGGTATGGTTGATCATATCATCCTCCTCCAACGCCTTTCCATCGTCGTCCAGCTGGGTGGGATTGCACTCACCTGGTCCTGTTCTTATCTGTCTAATCGTAGCCAGAGAATCACCTGCAGTGGTTTCTCTTCCTGCTCACGTATCGTTACCTCTGGATCTATTCTTGACCCTATCCTATTTCTCACCTACATGCTGCCCCTCGGCGACAGCATCCGAAAACACAACAGCAGTTCCACATGTACACTGATGACACCCAGCTCTACCTCACCACTACCTCTCTCGACCCCTCCACCCTCTCTAAATTGTCAGACTAGTTGTCTAGCATCCAGTACTGGATGAGCAGAAATTTCTTCCCAATTAAATATTGTGAAGTCTGAAGCCATTGTCTTCAGTCCCCGCCACAGACTCCTCTCCCTTGCCACTGAATCTATCCCTCTCTCTGGCAACAGTCTGAATCAGACTGTTCGTAACCTTGGTTTCTTATTTGACCCTGAGATAAGCTTTCAACCACATATCCATGTCATCATTAAGACCACTTATTTTCACCTCCCTAACATCACCCAACTCTGCCCTGCCTCAGCTCATTTGCTGCTGAAACCCTCATTCTTGCCTTTGTTACCTCTAGAATTGATTATTCCAATGCAGTTCTGGCCGGCCTCCTGTGTTCTATCCTCCATAAACTTAAGGTCATCCAAAACTCTACTGCCTGTGTCTTTACTAGCACCAAATCCTGTTCACCCATCACCCCTGTGCTTGCCACCTACACTGGCTCCTGGTTCAGCAAAACCTTGATTATATAATTCTCATCCTTGTTCCCAGACCTCTCCATGCCCACGCCCCTCCCTATCTCTGTAATTTTCTCCAGCCCCACAATCCTCCAAGATAGCTACGCTCCTCTAATTCTATCCTCTTGAGCATCCCCGATTTTAACTGCCATGCCTTCAGACACCGAGGCCCTAAACTTGAATTCCCTCCTAAACCTCTCTGCCTTGCTACTTCTCTTTCCTCCTTTAAGACACTCCTTAAAACCTACCTCTTTGACCAAGCTTTTGATCATCTGCCTTAATATCGCCTTACGCGGCTCAGTGTCAAATTTTGTTTTATAATGCTCCTGTGAAGCGCCTAGGAATGTTTTATTATGTTAAAGGTGCTATATAAATATAAGTTGTTGTTGAGTGTGTTGGGGTTGTTATTAGGATATGGTATTTGAAGATGCATTCACTGACCTTGGCCACTCGTGTGAGATAATTGAACTTCTTACGGCACTGCATCCAGGTCCTTGGGGCTACACTCATGCATCGACTGCCATAGCTAACTAGTGCCACTGTCTTCTAAGAGTTTGTCTGGAGACAAATGGATAGATGACACCTCTCCTCTGCATCTCCTTAACCAAGGACTCCAGTGCAGTGTTGGAAAATATTATCACCTGCTCTCTGCCATGCTAGTCTGTTATTCAGTGTTCCTCTTGCTCACACTCTCTTCTGCAACCAATTCCAGCACCTGCACCAGCCAGAAAGCACCTCTCCTTTATAAGAAGTGCAGGCAGGCTTTAAGTAGTGCAGTTCCGAAGAAGGGTCACTGACCCGAAACGTTAACTCTGCTTCTCTTTCCACAGATGCTGCCAGACCTGCTGAGTGAATCCAGCATTTCTTGTTTTTGTTTAAGTAGTGCAGGCTAGCTTTAAGTGATACTGGCCTCTCAGATTTTTGCACCTCCGATCAGGTGTCCAGCCACTCAGCAGCAAGCTTAGCGCTGGCAGCATGCGACAATCATTTAAGTGAGCAAGCAGTGCAAAGTTTGTGTGCTGCTTGCATCAGAAGCAACAGGTGCAGGTTAATTGCACAATGCGATCCCCACACTTGTTTTGGGCCTCATCGAATTTTGTGGCCTTTATGTATCCCCCAACTTTTCACTCATTGGCAGCCAGAGAATATATGCCTATTGGAAATGGATGCTGGTATTCAATAAAGTGCAGCTGCAGTGCCACTTCTGTTGCTCACAATGTTAGACTACTTGGGGTTTACAGAGCAACAACAAAATTAACAACAGATGCAGTCTTTTTTTATTCATTTGTGGAATGTGGGCATCACTGGCTAGGCCAGGACTTATTGCCCATCTCCAATTGCCCTTGAGAAGGTGGTGGTGATCTGCCTTCTTGAACCGCTGCAGTCCTTGGGATGTAGGTACACCCACAGTGCTATGAGGAAGGGAGTTCCAGGATGTTGGCCCAGCGACAGCATAGGAATGGCAATATAGTTCCAAGTCAGGATGGTATGTGGCTTTGAGGGGAACTTGCAGGTGATGGTTTTCCCATGCATCTGCTGCCCTTGTCGTTCTAGGCGGCAGAGGTCGCGGGTTGGAAGGTGCTGTCGAAGGAGCCGTGGTGAGTTGATGCAGTGCGTCTTGTAGATAGTACACAGTGCTGCTACTGTGCGTTGATGGTGGAGGGAGTGAATGTTGAGGGTGGTGGATGGGGTGCCAATCAAGCAGGCTGCTTTGTCCTGGATTGTATAGAGCTTCTTGAGTGTTGTTGGAGCTGCACCGGTCCAGGCAAGTGGAGAGTATTCTTGACTCTTGACTTGTGCCTTGTAGATGATGGACAGGCATTGGGGAGTCAGGAGGTGAGTTAATCGCCACAGAATTCCCAGCCTCTGACCTGCTCTTGTAGCCACAATATTTATATGGCTGCTCCAGTTCAGTTTCTGGTCAATGGTAACCCCCAGGATGTTGATAGTCTAGTTTTATCATATCAAACACCTGAATGTGCCAAAATTGTGGGTCATTGGGATTTTAAAAATGTAGAAAGGTTGTCCCTTTCACTTATTCAAGTGTGTTCGGTTTAATGTTTAATCTTGGTCACTTGGTGTTAATAGTTTGCAGTGTCAACAAATTACAAAGGAATGACATTTCTTCTTTGGCCTCCTTGTCTCGAGAGACAATGGGTAAGCGCCTGGAGGTGGTCAGTGGTTTGTGGAGCAGCGCCTGGAGTGGCTATAAAGGACAATTCTAGAGTGACAGGCTCTTCCACAGGTGCTGCAGAAAAATTTGTTTGTCGGGGCTGTTACACAGTTGGCTCTCCCCTTGCGCTTCTGTCTTTTTTCCTGCCAACTGCTAAGTCTCTTCGACTCGCCACACTTTAGCCCCGCCTTTATGGCTGCCCGCCAGCTTCGGCGAACGCTGGCAATTGACTCCCACGACTTGTGATCAATGTCACAGGACTTCATGTTGCGTTTGCAGACGTCTTTAAAGCGGAGACATGGATGGCCGGTGGGTCTGATACCAGTGGCGAGCTCGCTGTACAATGTATCTTTGGGGATCCTGCCATCTTCCATGCGGCTCACATGGCCAAGCCATCTCAAGCGCCGCTGACTCAGTAGTGTGTATATGCTGGGGATGTTGGCCGCCATGAGGACTTCTGTGTTGGAGATACGGTCCTGCCACCTGATGCCAAGTATTCTCCAGAGGCAGCGAGGATGGAATGAATTGAGACGTTGCTCTTGGTGGACATACATTGTCCAGGCCTCGCTGCCATAGAGCAAGGTACTGAGGACACATTAAAGGAATGACATTATTAGGAAGTTATTGCAGCAATTTCTCTGCAAATATCATGCTAATAGCATTCCATCAATACTTCTTGTGTTTTAATTATAAACTACACATAATAAGGGGAACGGTGGCACAGTGGTAATGTAACTGGACTATTAATTCAGAGGCCCCCAAACTAATACCCTGGGGGCATAAGTTCAAATCCCACCACAGCAGCTGGAGGAATTTAAATTTGATTACTTAATAAATCTGGAATTAAAATCTAGTCTCATTAATGGTGACCATGAAACTACCGGATTGTCATAAAAACCCATCTGGGTCACCAGTGTCCTTTAGGGAAGGAAATTTGCCGTTCTTACCCAGTCTGGCTTACATGTTATTCCAGTCCCACAGCAATGTGATTGCCTCTTAACTGTCCTCTGAACTGTCTTCCAAGCCACTCAGTTGTACCAACTTGATTCAGAAAAGTTGAATAACACCAATGGACCACCCGGCATCAATCTAACCATTGGAAACGACAACAGCACCCTGTCGACTCTGCAAAGTCCTCTTCATGAACATCTGGGGATTGGTGCCAAAATTGGGAGAGCTGTCACACAGACTAGTCAAGCAACAGCCTGACATAGTCATACTCACCGTATCATACCTTTACAGCCAATGTTCATCACCCTCCCTGGGTATGTCCTCTCCCACTCGAAAGACAGACCCACCAGAGGTGGCGGGTCAGTGATGTACAGGTGGGAGGGAGTGGCCCTGGGTGTCCTCAACATTGACTCCAGACCCCATGAAGTCTCATGAAATCAGCTCAAACATGGGCAAAGAAATCTGCTGATTACCTCCCATCACCCTCCCTCAGGAGATGAATCAGTACTCCTCTGTGCTGAACACCACTTGAAAAAAGGGTAAAAAGTGCACAGAATGTACTCTTGGTGGGGGGGCGGGGGCGGGGATAGTGGAGGGGGGACTTCAATGCCCATCACCAAGAGTGGCTCGGTAGTCCCACTAATGACCGAGCTGGCAAGTCCTGAAGGTCATAGCTACCTGACTGGGTCTGCAGCAGGTGGTGAGGGAACCGAAAGAGGTGAAAACCTGCTTGACCTCACTCTCACCAATCTACCTGTCGCAGATACATCTGTCCATGACAGTATTGGTAGGAGTGGCCACCAAACAGACCTTGTGAAGTTGAAGATCTGACTTCACACTGAGGACACCATGCATTGTGTGATATGGCACTGCCACCATGCTAAATGGGATAGATTAGGCACGCTACAGCCTGCCGGACTGAACATTGAGTTCAATAATTTCAGAGCATAACAGCAACCCCTCCCTTTTAATTTTTATTTTTAGTTATTTTTTATTTTTAGTTATTTTTTATTTTTTATTTTTTTTATTTGTTTATTTTATTTTGGTTTGTTTCTACTGTGCCTACCCACAGTTTTTTTCATGTTTGTGCTTGGGGCCAGGGCTGTTCATTTCTCTGTCAATTCACACCCTCTCTGCACTAAAGCTTTGTCTTTCACCACACCATTAACATACTGTTTGCCTTTGCTCCATGACCTTCTGGTCAGTTATTCTCTGTGACCTTGTCCTATCAACACCTTCTCTTTGGTTATCTCTTGCCCCACCCCTGCTTTACTTGCTTAAAACCTTCTATATTTCTAATATTTGCCAGTTCTGAAGAAGGATCACTGACCTGAAACATTAACTTTGCTTCTCTCTCCACAGATGCTGCCAGACCTGCTGAGTATTTCCAGCATTTCTTGTTTTTATTTCAGATTGCCAGCATCTGCAGTATTTTGCTTTTATTTTAATTTAGTTAAGATTCAGAACATATCTAGCAGCTCAAAACTGGGCATCCATGAGGCACTGTGACCATCAGCAGCAGCAGAATTGTATTCAACCACAATCTATAACCTCATGGCCCAACATATCCCTCACTCTACCATTACCATCAAGGCAGGGGATCAACCCTGGTTCAATGAGGAGTACAGGAGAGCATGCCAAGAGCAGCACCAGGCATGCCTACAAAGGAGGTGCCAAACTGGTGAAGCTACAACAGAGGACTACTTGCATGCTAAACAGCGGAAGCAGTATGTGATAGACAGAGTTAAGCGATTCCACAACCAATGAATCAGATCAAAGCTCTGCAGTCCTGCCACATCCAGTCATGAATGGTGGTGGACAATTAAAAAACTCACCAGAGGAGGATGCTAACAAATATCCCCATCCTCAATGATGAAGGAGCCCAGCACATCAGTACAAAAGACAAGGCTTAAACATTTGCAACCATCTTCAGCCAGAAGTGCCAAGTGGATGATCCATCTCAGCCTTTGTCTGAGTCCCCACCAAGAACAGATGCTAGTCTTCAGCCAATTCAATTCACTCCACGTGATATCAAGAAACATCTGAAGGCACAGGATACGCTATGGGCCCTGACAACATCCCGGCAGTAGTACTGAAGATTTGTGCTCCAGAACCTGCCATGCCCCTAGCCAAGCTGCTCCAGTACAGCTACAATACTGGCGTCTACCTGACAATGTAGAAAATTGCCCAGGTATGTCCTGTCCACAAAAAGCAGGACAAATCTCGGCTAATTACTGCCCCATCAGTCTACTCTGGATCATCATCAAAGTGATGCAAGTGCTATTAAGTGCATTGACAGTGCTATTAAGCAGCACTTAAACAGCAATAACCTGCTCACAAATGCTCAGTTTGGGTTCCGCCAGAGCCACCCGGCTCCAGACCTCAATACAGCCTTGGTCCAAACATGGACAAAAGAGTTGAATTCAAGAGGGGAGGTGAGAGTGACTGCCCTTGACATCAAGGCAGCATATAACCAAGTGTGGCATCAAGGAGCCCTGGCAAAATTGAAGTCAATGGGAATCAAGGGAAAACTCTCCACTGGTTGGAGTCATAACTGGTACAAAGGAAGATGGTTGTGGTTGTTGGAGGTCAAACATCTAAGCCTAAGGCCATCGCTGCAGGAGTTCCTCAGGGTAGTGTCCTAGGCCCAACCATCTTCAGCTGCTTCATCAATGACCTTCCCTCCATCATAAGGTCAGAAATGGGGCTGTTCACTGATGATTGCACAGTGTTCAGTACCATTCGCGACTTCTCAGATACTGAAGCAGTCCGTGCCAACATGCAGCAAGACCTGAACAACATTCAGGCTTGGGCTGATAAGTGGTGATTAACATTCACACCTCACAAGTGCCAGGCAATGACCATCTCCAACAAGAAAGAATCTAGCTGTCTCCCCTTGTCATTCAACAGCATTACCTTCACTGAATCCCCCACTGTCAATATCCTGGGCATTACTATTGACCAGAAATTGAACTGGACCAGTCATATAAATACTATGGCTACAAGAGCAGGTCAGAGGCTGGGAATTCTGTGGTGAGTAACTCACCTTGTGACTCCCCAAAGCTTGCCCACCATCTACAAGGCACAAGTCAGGAGTCTGATGGTGGCCTCTTAAGAAGCTCGACACCATCCAGAACAAAGTAGCCCGCTTGATTGGCACTCCATCCATAAACATGCACTCTCTCCACCACCGATGCACAGTGGCAGCAGTATGTGACATCTACAAGATGCACTGCAGCAACTCACCAAGGCTCCTTTGACAGCACCTTCCAAACCTGCGGCCTCTATCACCTAGAAGGACAGGAGCAACAGACACATGGGAACACCACCACCTGCAAGTTCCCCTCCATGTCACACACCTTCCTGACTTGGACCTATATTGCCATTCCTTCACTGTCTCTGGGTCAAAATTCTGGAACTCCTTTCCTAATAGCACTGTGGACTGCAGCAGTTCAAAAAGGTTGCCCACCACCACCTTCTCAAGGGCAATTAGGGATAGGCAACAAATGCTGGCCTTGCCAACAATGTCCACATCCCATGAAAGAATAAAATGTTTTTTGTGATTCACATAATTAAAACTGAAATGCACTATTTTCAACTATATCCATATAAACGTGAAGAATGCAAAATATGGGGGAACCAATGATATAGTGTTTTTGGATTTTCAAAAACCATTTGGGAAGATACCACACAAGAGGTCATTGGGACACATGGGATTGGGGATAATATATGAGCATGAATTGAGGATTGGTTGATGGACAGAAAACAGAGGGCCAGATTTCATTTCGACGACAGGGGTCCTGGCAGCTGGCTGGGAGGTATCGGCCCTCCGTCGGACCCCCGTTGCTATCACGTAGTGGGCAGACAATTAACTGCCTGCTGTAGGGGACGCGTCCCTTTAGGGATGAGCTTCCGCCTCCAGAGCTGCTGGCCAATCGGAAGGCCAGCAACTCTGCAATACCAGCAGCACCACCAGGAGAAATGGCCACTGCCAGTACTCCAGGAGGCCCTGCAGTACCAAGAAACTGGAGGACACCCCGGGAGAGGTAAATGGGTTTGTGGTCGCTGGGGCCATTCAGGCAGCTCCTGCCGATGGAGATAGTGGGGGGGGCAGAGGGTCTTCCCAGGATAGTGGCCATCACCACTGGGGGGGCTTCTTTAAGGGCCCTCGATTGCCCCCAAAGGAGAGACCCCTACTTAACCCTGCTAGGTGGCCACCAGGCTTTACCTGGTGGCATCTCCCTGTGGCAGCAGGCCCCTCCGCCTTTAACAAAACTGAAGTGGAGATAGGAAGCTGCCCTTATGTGGCCATTAGTTGGTCTCAATTGGCCTGTGGTGGGATATTTACAGGGTGGCAGCCTGTAACTAATGGAGTACTGCATGGATCAGTCCTTGGGCCTCAGTAATTTACTGAGTGTAATCTATCCAAGTTTGCTGACGATACAAAGTTAAGTGGGAAAGTAAGCGGGGAGGAGGATGCAAAAAAGCTGCAGATGGATATAGACATGTTGGGTAAGTGGGCAAGACATGGCAGATGGTTATACAACATGGCAAAGACTGAAGTTATCCACTTTGGTAGGAAAAATAAAAAATCAGAATTGTTTTGAATGGCGAGAGATTGGGAAATGTTTGCATTCAAAGGGACTTGAGTGTCCTTGTGCATGAATCACGGAAAGTTAACATGCAGGTGCAGCAAGCAATTAGGAAGGCAATTGGTATGTTAGCTTCTGTTACAAAGGGAATGGAGTATAAGTAAAGATGCCCAACTACAAATATACAGGGCACTGGTGAAGCCTCACCTGGAGTACTTTATGCAGTTTTGGTCTCCTTATCTAAGGAAGGACATACTTGCCTAAGAGGGAGTGCAACGAAGATTCACTAGACTGGTTCCTGGGATGAGGGGGATTGTCCTATGAGGAAATTGAGGAAAGATTGAGTAGATTAGACCTATATCCCTGGAGTTTAGAAGAAGAGGAGGTAAACTAATTGAAAAATATAAATATAAATATAAAAGTCTTAAGGGGCTTGACAGGGTAGATGCTGAGGAAATGTCTCACCTGGCTGGGGAGTCTAGAACGCAAAGTCACTCTCAGAAGAAGCAGTTGGCCATTTAAAACTGAGACAAGGACTCGAAGGATTGTGAATCTTTGGAATTCTCTGCCTCAAAGAGCCGTGGATGCTCAGCCATTGAGTATATTCAAGATAGAGGTCGATAGATTTTTGGGTACTAAAGGGAATTAAGCGATATAAAAATTATGTAGGAAAGTGGAGTTGAGGTAAAAGGTCAGCCATGTTCTCGTTGAATGTTGGAGCAGGTTCAAAGGGCCAAAAGGCCTACTCCTGCTCCTATTTCTTATATTTTTATGTTCTTATCAATCCATTAGTCATTTCCCTGCATTCAGATTGATTTGGAAGTGGAACACAGAGTGCTACAAGTTCAAAGGTCAGGGTTTGTGCTTAAGCAGCAGAGCGGTTGACCGGGTTCAATTCTGGGTACTGCCTGTGCGGAGTTTGCGAGTTCTCCCTGTGACCGCTGGGTTTTCGCCGGGTGCTCCGGTTTCCTCCCACGCCAAAGACTTGCAGGTTGATAGGTAAATTGGCCATTATAAATTGCCCCTGGTATAGGTAGGTGGTAGGGGAATTGTGGGGATGTGGTAGGAATATGGGATTAATGTAGGATTAGTATAAATGGGTGGTTGATGGTCGGCACAGACTTGGTGGGCCGTAGGGCCTGTTTCGGTGCTGTATCTCTAAATAATAAATAAAATAATAAAAATCAGAGGTTTTGGAACTGAACTCATTTGTCAGTTGAGTTTTGCTTTCAACAAGTTAGAGTGGAGATAAATATATATCCTCATGGGAATTGTACCATTTCACAGAAGCTGTGAAGAAATCCTGAGATCCAGTCTCCCTCAACCTCTTGGATGATAGTCACAGCTAAATGTGTAAAAATATACATAAGTTCTTTATATCAGAATAAAATTAACAAGCTTTATACAGAAAAGTATAGATTTCCACAGAATCTTGTTAAATCCAGTAAATGGCACATATAAGATACAGACCTCAGGAAGAGTGACCAAAATACAAACTGAATGGTATGAGTCTTGATAAAGTCCTTGAGTTCCAGAAACGACATCTTGCAATTTCTGCATTTCTGAGATGTTTTACAGCAGCTCAACTTGAATATAAATCTGCTAAAAGGTATTCCGTAAATTGTAGAATTTTTCTCAAATAAATTTAAGGTAAAAATGAAATTGGTCATAAAGATTAATTCCAATCACAGTAATGACCACACTGTAGAGTTAGCAGTAACGCAAGATGCTACCAAGTAACGGTTACGAGTTGTCCATATTTCCGAAAGTTGTTGAAAACAAGTAAAGCAGGGTAATCCTCTTTGCAAATAATTTCTATTTTCTTTTACAGAATGGTGAACTCATTAACCAACATATGGGGAAGACCAGCACTGAGTCAGATGGTAGTTTGTTAATATCTTCACCAACTGGTGAAGAGACTGGGGAATTTGTGTGTACGGCAACAAATGCTGCAGGCTACGCCTCACGCAAAGTTCAGCTGACAGTTTACGGTATGAGTTCATATTTAATCTTAATTTAGTACAAGAAAAAAATATAACATTGGTTACAGCTTGCAGTCTGTCTTGAAGAATGTGTGTTTGAGTCTTTTAATAATAAGTTGGGTCCAGCAATGAACAAACTGGGTCGATTCTTTGTTTCATGGCAAATGCCTTAATTTTTCCCCCATGCTTAAAAGTATAGAAGCTTTTGTTTATTTATATTTAATGAATGAGGCTATATTGTTCCATCATGCATTTTCAATTTTTACATATGTTTTTGTTATTCTGGAACATCTCTGAATCAGCTGGCCCTGCATTCATCCAGAGCACACGAGTGAGACAATTGCTTTCCGTCATTGTCCCACCTACAGACTCTGAAAGGGGACAGGTTACAATACATAACTGTACTTTGCCTATACTCTTCATGTTGACTATGGTGATGCTAACACCACAACATTTTAAATTAGCAGTATCGGTGGTAAACTGTCAATATTGGTGATTCATATGTCAACATAATTAAGAAAAATGTCAGCTCTGTCAAAGAATGTTGGATTTTTCTATTATTCCATACCAAACAGATCACTCATTTCTCAAATGTTAACTGTCAAGCCCATTTGTTTTGTGACATGTGGTCAACTTCCTATAAATTTCAGGGTAGTTCTTCGTCTTCTTCTTCTTTGGCCTCCTTGTCTTGAGAGACAATGGGTAAGCGCCTGGAGGTGGTCAGTGGTTTGTGAAGCAGCGCCTGGAGTGGCTATAAAGGCCAATTCTAGAGTGACAGACTCTTCCACAGGTGCTACAGATAAAATTGGTTGTCGGGGCTGTGACACAGTTGGCTCTTCCCTTGCGCTTCTGTCTTTTTTCCTGCCAACTGCTAAGTCTCTTCGACTCGCCACACTTTAGCCCCACCTTTATGGCTGCCCGCCAGCTCTGGCGATCGCTGGCAACTGACTCCCATGATTTGTGATCAATGTCACAAGACTTCATGTCGCGTTTGCAGACGTCTTTAAAACGGAGACATGGATGGCCGGTGGGTCTGATACCAGTGATGAGCTTGCTGTACAATGTGTCCTTGGGGATCCTGCCATCTTCCATGCGGCTCACATGGCCAAGCCATCTCAAGCGCCGCTGGCTCAGTAGGGTGTATATGCTGGGGATGTTGGCCGCCATGAGGACTTCTGTATTGGAGATAGGGTCCTGCCATCTGATGACAAGGATTCACCGGAGGCAGCGAAGATGGAATGACTTGAGACGTTGCTCTTGGTTGACATACGTTGTCCAGGCCTCGCTGCTGTCGAGCAAGGTACTGAGGACACAGGCTTGATACCCTCGGACTTTTGTGTTCCGTGTCAATGCACCATTTTCCCACACTCTCTTGACCAGTCTGGATATAGGAGTGGAAGCCTGTCCCATGCGCTTGTTGATTTCTGCATCGAGAGACAGGTTACTGGTGATAGTTGAGCCTAGGTAGGTGAACTCTTGAACCACTTCCAGAGTGTGGTCGCCGATATTGATGGATGGGGCATTTCTGACGTCCTGTCCCATGATGTTCGTTTTCTTGAGGCTGATGGTTAGGCCAATTTCATATTGTTGCAGGCAGCCGCAATCCTGTCGATGAGTCTCTGCAGACACTCTTCAGTGTGAGATGTTAATGCAGCATCGTCAGCAAAGAGGAGTTCCCTGATGAGGACTTTCCGTACTTTGGTCTTCGCTCTTAGACGGGCAAGGTTGAACAACCTGCCATCTGATCTTGTGTGGAGAAAAATTTCTTCTTCTGAAGACTTGAACGCATGTGAGAGCAGCAGGGAGAAGAAGATCCAAAACAGTGTAGGTGCGAGAACACAGCCCTGTTTCACGCCACTCAGGATAGGAAAGGGGTCTGATGAGGCGCCGTTACGCTGAATTGTGCCTTTCATATTGTCATGGAATGAGGTGATGATACTTAGTAGCTTTGGTGGACATCCGATCTTTTCTAGTAGTTTGAAGAGACCACGTCTGCTGACAAGGTCAAAGGCTTTGGTGAGATCAATGAAAGCAACATAGAGGGGCATCTGTTGTTCACGGCATTTCTCCTGTAGCTGGCGAAGGGAGAACAGCATGTCAATGGTGGATCTCTCTGCTCAAAAGCCACACTGTGCCTCAGGGTAGACAAGCTCAGCCAGCTTCAGGAGCCTGTTTAAAGCGACTCTAGTGAAGACTTTTCCCACTATGCTGAGCAGGGAGATTCCACGGTAGTTGTTGCAGTCATCGCGGTCACCCTTGTTCTTATAGAGGGTGATAATATTGGCATTGTGCATGTCCCGTGGTACTGCTCCCTCGTCCCAGCACAGGCAAAGCAGTTGGTACAGTGCTGAAATATAGCAGGCTTGACACTCTTGATTATTTCAGGGGTAATGCCGTCATTCCCAGGGGCTTTTCCGCTGGCTAGAGAATCAATGGCATCACTGAGTTCCAATTTTGTTGGCTGTACGTCCAGCTCATCCATGACTGGCAGAGACTGGGCTGCATTGAGGGCAGTCTCAGTGACAACATTTTGCCTGGAGTACAGTTCTAGGTAGTGCTCCACCCAGCGGTCATTTGTTTGCGTTGGTCAGTGATTGTGTCCCTGATTTAGATTTGAGGGGGGGGCGATCTTCTTGATGGTTGGCCCAAAAGCTCTCTTAATGCCATCATACATTCCTCTGATATTTCCGGTGTCAGAGGCCAGCTGAATATGACTGCATAGGTGTTGCCAGTAGTCATTTGAGCAGCGCCTGGCTGTTCCTTGTGCAGCACTTCTGGCTGTTTTAAGTGTAATCATCAGGAATTCATGCTCAATAGCTTGAACTCTAAATTATTGGACACAGCGAATGGCAAAGCAACCAGAGTTGAATCCTCATAAACATATAACTACTTCATGCAGAAATACTGCTTTTGGATCAAGCTGTAATTGGTCAAGCGCAGTCTACTCCTGATTCTTCAAAATCATTTCTGTTGTGAAAAATCTTTGAATTATACCAATAATCTGAATTAAGCAAAATAAATAACACAGAAATTGGAAATTTAGTTTTTTTAAAAAAAGGTAATTTAACTATTGCTGTAAATAGCTATTCTCAATAGTGCAGCCTTTAAAATTACTCATACACTCCATTTAATCTAAACAAAAACAGGGAATTATCAACAAATAAATGTGATTTGATTTCTCAAATGTACTGTTACCACTTTGTGTATTTTACTGTTGAATACCTCCATAATTTGTGTTAAGCATAAAATAGAGGCAAATAATCAGGAAACCTTCAGAGTTTACATTTTGTTTGAAGGCAATGCTTAATTCTGGTACACAAGTATCTAATTCTGGTTACATGCTACATTTTTTTTTCAAAAGGAATTGTTTCTGGAGCCCTTAACTTGCTTTGAAAAGAGCACCAGGGAAATGTTAGAAATAGGGTTAGTCCATGTTTTCAGATGACTTTTTTTTATTTCTTCAAGGGATGACGGTATCACTGGCATGGCCAGCATTTATTGCTAATTCCTAATTGCCCTTGATAAGGTGGTGGTGAGCCACCTTCTTGAACCACTGCAGTCCATGTGGTGTCGGTACACCCACAGTGAGGTTAGTGTGGGAGTTCCAGGTTTTTGACCCAATGACAGTGAAGGAATGCCGATAAAGTTCCAAGTCAGGATGGTGTGTGACTTGGAGGGGAATTTGCAGGTGGTGGCGTTTCCACGTGCCTGTGGCCTTTGTCCTTCTAGGAGGTAGAGGTCGCAGGTTTAGGAGGTGCTGTTCAAGAAGCCTTGGCAAGTTGCTGCAGTGCCTCTGATAGATGGCACATTGCAGCCACTTTGCACTGGTAATGGAGTGAGTGAATGTTTAAGGTGGTGGCGGTGTCATCAGCTGTCCCTTGGTTTGAGGTCAACGTCTACTCAGGGTCACGAGTTTCTGCCATGGGGATCTTCATGTGACTGAGCAGGCTGATTTTCAACACACAGATCTTTGTGCACATGGGGCAGAACATCCTGCGAGTTAGTGAGATCTGGAGTGAAAGCTTTGATTCCTTTTCTTCTCTGGCATCGCTCTGCCTCATCATAAAGGTGTTGGGACTTGAAGCGTGATGCAGCTTGGTGGACATGTTGTCCCAATTCTGAGCGATTGGTAGCAAGCTCCTCTCAGTCGCACTTCAAGGAGAACATCAGAGTGATTTTGAAGTGTTTTCTTTGTGCTCCCTTGGAATGTTGGCCATTTGAGAGCAGTGAGAACAGGACCTGGCAGGGGAGATAATTTTCAACCATGCAGACACAGTGGCCAGTAATCCATTGGAGTTGATTTTGCATGAGTTTTGCCTGAACGTTTGTGGGTCTGGCTTCATGAAGGACACTAGTGTTTGTTCGAAGGTCCTCCAATTGAATCCAGAGGATGTGGCGGAGGCATTGCTGATGGAGGTGGATCAAGTGCCAATTAAGTGGGCTGCTTTGTCCTGGATAGTGTTGTTGGAATTGCACTCATCGAGGCAAGTGGACTGTATTCCATCGCATACTTGACTTGTGCCTTGTCGATTGTGAAAAGGCTTTGGGAAGTCAGGAGGTGAGTCACTCATTGCAGAATACCGAACTTCTGACCCGCTCTTGTATTTATAGTATTCATTTGACTGGTCCAGCTAAGTTTCTGGTCAATGGTGACCACCCCACCTCCCCCACCCCCTGGATGTTAATGATGGGGGATTCAGTGATGGTAATGCTGTGGAGCGTCATGGGGAGGTGGTTAAACTATTCTTTTTGAGGGCAGTCTTTGCCTGGCACTTGAATGACATGAATATTGTTTGCCACCTATCAGCTCAAGCCTGAATATTGTCCAGGTCTTGCTACATGCGGGCATGGACTGCTTCAGTATCTGAGGAGTTGCGAATGGAACTGAACACTGTGGAATCGTCAGGGAACATCTCGTTTCTGATCTTACGATGGTAGGAAGGTCATTGATGAAGCAGGTGAAGATGGTTGGACCTTGGTCACTGCCCTGAGGAACTCCTGGGGTTACAATGATTGGTCTCCAACAAGCACAACTATCTTCCTTCGTGCTAGGTATGACTCCAGCCATTTGAGAGATTTTTCCCTGACTCATATTGACTTCAGTTTTACTAGGGCTCCTTGATGCCACATTGGGTAAAATATTGTCTTCATGTCAAGGGCAGTCACCGTCACCTCACCTCTGGAACTCAGCTCTTTTGTCCATGTTTGGAGCAAGGCTGCAATGAGCTCTCAAGCCAATTGGCCTGGAAGATCTCAAACTGAGCATTGCGAACAGGATATTGGTGAGTAAGTGCTGCTTGATGGCAACATTGAACATATGTACGAACATATGAATATAGGAATTAGGAGCAGGAGTAGGCCACTTGGCCCCTCGAGCCATCGCCACCATTCAATAAGTTCAAGGCTGAACTGATTTCTCCACGTTACCATTTACCCCTGATAACCTTTCACCCCCTTTCTTATCAAGATTCTAATACGAACATCGAAGACATCTTCCATCACTTGGCTGACGCTTGAGAGTATACCGGGACAGTAATTGGCCTCTTTGGATTTTTCCTGCTTTATGTTGCCTAGACACACCGGGGCAATTTTCCACTTCAGTGGGTGGATGCCAGTGTTGTAGCTGTACTGGAACAACTTGGCTAGGGGCATGGCTAATTCTGGAGCACAAGTCTTCAGCACTACAGTCAGGATGTTGTTGGGGCCCATAGCACTTGCTGTATCCAGTGCACCTAGCATTTCTTGATATCACGTGAACTGGATCATATTGACTGTGATGGTGGGGACCTCAGGAGGGGGCTGAGAAGGATCAACCACTTAGCACTTCTCACTGAAGATGATTTTGAATGTTTTAGCCTTGTTGTTTGCACTCATGTGCTGGGCTAGGCAATCATTGAGGATGGAGCTGTTCCTGGAGCCTCCTCCTCCAATTAGTTGTTTAATTGTCCACCACCATTCACGACTGGATGTGGCAGGATTGTGGAGCTTTGATCTAATCTGCTGATTGTTGGATTGGTTAACTCTGTGTATAGCATGCTGTTTCCATTGTTTAGCGTGCCTGTGGTACAGCGATGAAGCTTCAGCAGGTTGGCACCTCATTTTTAGGTAAGCCTGGTACTACTCCTGGCATCCTTCTCTAAACTCCTGATTGATCACCTGGCTTGATGGTAATCATAAAGTCATAGATGCATAGAGTTATACAGCATAGAAACAGGTCCTTCAGCCCACCATGTCTGCACCGGCCCTCAAGCCTATCTATTCTAATCCCATTTTCCAGCACTTGGCTCGTAGCCTTGTATGCTGTGGCGTTTCAAGTGCTCATCTGAATACTTCTTAAATGTTGTGAGGGTTCCTGCCTCTACCACCCCTGCAGGCAGTGTGTTCCAGATTCCAAACACCCTCCAGGTGAAAAACATTTTCCTCAAATCCCCTCTAAACCTCCTGCCCCTTACCTTAAATCTATGCCACCTGGTTATTGACACGTCCACTAAGGGAAAATGTTGCTTCCTATCTACCCTATCTATGCCCCTCATAATTTTGTATACCTCAATCATGTCCCCCCTCAGCCTTCCGTGCTGTAAGGAAAACAACCCTAGCCTATCCAGTCTCTCTTCATAGCTGAAATGCTCCAGCCCAGGGAACATCCTGGTGAATCTCCTCTGCACCCTCTCCAGTGCAATGACATCCTTCCTATAGTGTGGCAACCAGAACTGTACACAGTGCTCCAGCTGTGGCCTAACTAGCATTTTATGCAGCTCCACCATAACGTCCCTGCTCTTATATTCTATGCCTCGGCTAATAAAGGCAAGTATCCCATATGCCTTCCTAACCACTTTATCTACATGTGCTGCTGCCTTCAGTGACCTATGGACAAGTACACCAATGTCCCTCTGACCCTCTGTACTTCCTATGGTCCTACCATCCATTGTACATTCCCTTGCCTTGTTAGTCCTCCCAAAATGCATCACCTCACACTTCTCAGGGTTAAATTCCATTTGCCACTGTTCTGCCCATCTTACCAGCCCATCTATATCGTCCTGTAATCTAAGGCTTTCCTCCTCACTATTTACGACACCACCAATTTTCATGTCATCTGCAAACAGGCTCTTGCTTGACTAGTTTGTCGGACAGCTCCCCAATTTTGTCACAAGACCCCAGATGTTAACTTTTCGGGGTTGACTGGGCTGGGTGTTTCTTTGTCATGTCCACTGCCTTTGTTGATGCCAGGTGGTTCCTCCTGTTTTCTGATTATAGTTTTCTATACCTGTTTATACAACTGAATGGCTTTCCAGGCCATTTCAGAGGCCAGTTAAGAATCTGCCACACTGTTGTGGGTCTAAAGTCACACAGAGGCCAGACCAAGTAAAGACAACAGATTTTCTTTCCTGAAGGACATGAGTGAACCAGATGGGTTTTTCGATAATCTGGTTGTTTTATGGTCACCATTACTGATAGGAACTTTATATTCCAGATTTATTTAAATAACCAAATTTAAGTTCCCCAGCTCCATGAAGGGATTTGAACTCATGTCTCCAGATCATTAATCCAGGCCTCTGGATTACTAGCCCAGTAACATAAACACTATGTAATGTACCCTATATTTCTTAAACTACCTTCTGATACTGTGAACATTGTTGGCATGGGCAAGCTTCCAGAAGCTTCTTTTGTAAGGGAGCAAATGCTTTTTTCAGTTTTTTTTCCTCCCATTTGCTCAGGTTTCTACGGTAAAAGCACTAGTTGTGCCTCACCTACTGCTAATTCTCCACTAATATTGGTCTGAACAGGCTCTAAGATCTATGATCACTCAATGATGCCACTGTTTTAAGTTTTTCTTCTCCCAGTGAAGAAGCGCCTGATTTCTGCTTGCCATCTTTCCACAGCAGTATGACTGGAATTTGGAACTCAGTTGTAAGGGAGATCATAGAATAAAACAATGTCTTGACATTCTGTGACAGAAGGCATTATTGCTGCAATGTGGCATTGTGTTGCTTAAAATTACTACATTTTTCCCTTGTACAGCATATTTACATTCCTTCAATTTCCCCTTCAACTAGGTGGCAGGGATGGTCTGAACTACAGACTTCTACATTACCACTTAATAGGCTGTGGATTTCCAATGTATCTCCCCACCAACTCATCTGCCTCACTGATTATAATGCACAATTTGCCATGTAGTGCTGTCAATAGAGAGCACGCTGTAAAATTACTGGGAATTGAGAATAAGATTAGAACTCTCAGTCCAGGCAGAGGCAGGATAATATGTTTTGACTGGCATATTTCCTGAAAATCCTTTACTCACATGCTTATTCAGAACACAAAAACATGAGAAATAGGAGCAGGAGTAGATCATATGGCCCATCGAGTCTGCTTCGCTATTCAGTATGATCATGGCTGATCTTGGGCTTGATTTCCACTTTCCACTTTCGCTCTCCATATCCCTTGATTTGCTGAGAGACCAAAAATCTGTCTATCCCAGCCTTAAATGTATTCAACGATGGAGCATCCACAACCCTCTGGGTAGAGAATTCCAAAGATTCACAACTCTTTGAGTGAAGTAATTTCTCCTCATCTCAGTTCTAAATGATCGGCCCCTTATGCTAAGACTGTGCCCCCATGTTTTAGATTCCCTGACCAGCAGAAACAATCGCTCAACATCTACCCTATCCAGCTCCTTCAGAATCTTGTATGTTGCAATCAAATCACCTCTCATTCTTCTAAACTCCAGGGATTATAGGCCCAATTTACTCAGCCTCTCACCATAGGACAACCTCCTCATCCCAGGGACCAATTTAATGAATCTTTGCTGTACCGCCTCCAATGCTAGTATATCCTTTCTTAAATGTGGAGACCAAACTGCACACAGTACTCCAGATGTGGTCTCACCAAAACCCTGTACAAATGTAGCAAGGCTTCTTTATTCCCGTACTCCAATCCCCTTGCAATAAAGGCCAACAGGCCATTTGCCTTCCTAATTGCTTCATGTACCTGCAAGCAAGCTTTCTGCAGGTCTCGCAGCATCTGTGAAGAGAGAAATAGAGTTAACTTTTCAAGTCTGTGACCTTTCATCAGAACTGGCAAAGGTTAGAAATGTAAATAGGTTTTGAGCAGGTGAAGTGGGGTAGGGTGGGGGGTGAAGAAGAACAAAGGGGAAGGCATTTGATAGTGTAGAGGGCAGGAGAGTTTAAATGATAAAGATGTCATGTAACAAAGGCAAAGGAAGTGCTAATAGTTGTAGTGAAAAATCAAGCATTATTCCAGAGAGAATAATGAGCAGCTCTGTCCAAAAACACAAATATGAAAAACAAGTTTAAGACAGACACATGGTTAAAAAAAAATTAAAAAGGCCAGATATGCTCTGAAATAGTTGAACTCAATGTTGAGTCCTGAAGGCTGTAGAGTGCCTAATCGAAAGATGAGGTACTGTTCCTCGAGCTTGCGTTGATGTTCACTGGGTGGCTCAGCTGTACAGGGGAGCAGGAGAAAGATAAGGATAGTGATAGGGGATTCGACAGTTAAGGGAGAAGTTAGGTGTTTCTGTGGTCACAGATGTGATTCTAGGATGCTATGTTGCCTATGGTACCAGGGTCAAGGATGTCACTGATCGGCTGCAGAGCATTCTGGAGAAGGTGAACAGCCAAAGGTCATGGTCCATATTGGTACCAATAACATAGGTAGAAAGAGAGATGAGGTTCTGCAGCAGATTTTAGGGAGCTAGGAAAGAGACTAGCAAGCGGGACCTCAAAGGTAGTAATCTCCAGATTATTCCCAGTGACACGCACTAGTAACTATAGAAATAGGAGGAGACAGCAGATGAATGCATGGCTAGAGATGTGGTGCAGGTGGGAGAGCTTTTGATTCCTGGGACATTGGAGCTGGTTCTGAGGGAGGTGGGACCTGTCGAGACCCGATGGGTTGACCTAAACAGAGCTGGGGCCAATGTCCTTGCAAGGCAGTTTTGTAGGGGAAAGTTTAAACTAACTTGGCAGGGGAATGGGAACCAGCATGCAGAATTAGGGATGATAAATAAGGTGCACAAAGGATTTGGAGAAGCAGACAGTAAAAGAGTAAGCAATAGTAAGGTAATAGTTGGAGTCGGAATAAAAGGTGATACAATAAGGTCTAAATTATGTTTGCAGTGCATGTATGTAAACACGTGAAGCATAGTAGATAAGGTTGGTGAGCTGCAGGCGCAAATAGAAACATGGGAATATGATGCTGTGGTGATAATAGAGACCTGACTCAAAAAAGGGCAGGGTTGAGTTCTAAATATTCCTGGATACAAGGTGTTCAGGAAAAATAGTGAAGGAAAGAAAGGAGGAGGGGTGGCTTTAATGATTAAGGCAAATATCACAGTGCTGGAGAGAGAGAATGTCTGGGAAGGTTTAAGGACTGAATCAATTTATTTAGAGTTAAGAAACAATAGAGATACCATTATACTACTGGGTGTATCCCTATAGGCCACCAACTAGGGGAAAGATATAGAGGACCAAATTTGCAGGGAAATTACAGAGGTGCATAAACTATAGACATAATGGGGACTTTAATTATCCAAATATTGACTTGGATAGTAATAATGTAAAGGGCAGAGAGCGAGACGAGTTCCTGATCTGTGTTCAAGAGAATTTTCTTGATCATCTGTTTCTAGCCCAATGAGGAAGGATGCATTGCTGGAATTAGTTATGGAGAATGAGGTGGGTCAAGTGGAACAAGTGTCAGTAGGGGAACTTTTAGGCAACAGTGACCGTAATATCATAAGGTTTTGGTTAGTTATGGAAAAGGACAAGGAGCAATCGAATGTAATAATATTAGATTGGAGAAGGGCTAATTTCAATGGGATGGCAGGGGAGAGACCATGATCCTGTCATGGGTATTTATTGAGCAAAATGGCTGTAACCAATTCTAGAGCTTCAGGCCAGGGAGTGCGCAACACTGTTCGGGTGGCTGCGAAGGATAAGGAAGGAGGTGCACCGGTTGACCATACCTTCTTCATCAAAAGAATCCTTATTGATTGCTGCGGATTCCAAGCTGCAGATATCTTCTGCCTGCAGGACTTCCCCAGCAGTGGATATTTCGACGTGACGTTTAAGAATGTAGCGGGATGCATCAAGTTCCTGAAGGTGTTCAAGGAGAAGGGAAACCAGGCGCCGCTGTCCATCCTCACAGTGGAGCCACTCTTCACGCTGCTGTCACAACGTGACCGGATGGTGACTATTCACCTTTATAACCCCCATGTTCCTGTCATGGATGTACTCACCTTCCTCGCCAGGTATGTCGAGGTGGTCAGCAGCAGCACTGATGTCAGGGACCCGTTTGGGATTTGGACAAGTAAGCGGCAGGTCAAGGTGACCTTGAAGGTCGATGCCAACGGAACCATCATCCATCCTCCCTCCAGCTTCGCTATCGGGGGAAGTCAAGGCTTCTTGGTCTACGCTGGGCAGCCCAGAATTTGTCACACCTGTGGCAAATCTGGTCACGTGGCAGCCAACTGCAGCAAGAACTGCAAGAAGGAAGGCCATCAGAAAAAGGACTGTAAACAGAGTAAGTGTTGCAACCTGTGTGGTGAGGCAGACCACCTCTAGAAAACCTTCTCCACACGCTGCCTCAGTTATGCTCAGGCAGCAAGGCCCAAGGAAAGGCCGGCGGAAGAAACAACGAATGCGACTGGGAAGCTGGGAAGGAGACAAGCAACCCTCTCCGCAGCGAGGAAAGTCTACCTGAGAAGGAGAAGAAAGGGGAGGCAGCTGAAACCAGCGACCCAACACCTACCCTGTGCCCGGAAAACCCTCCTCTACAGACAGAATGAGTGGAGGAGGAGGCAGCTGGCAGACAAACAGGTCGGTGGCAATTGGTACCAAAGAAAACCACAAAGGAAAATCTGCCTAAAGCGGAACAGGTCACCACCCAAACCAGTGGCAAAAGGAGGCTACCGTCTGAGACAGGCTACAGCAGCTCCTCTTCAGTGAACGAGGAAGTGTCGAAACGACGGCTCCTTCAAAAGAAGCGGCAGAACTCAAAGGAGCTGGAAGATAAAGCCACGCAGCCCCCGGGCACTGAAAGTTGTGATGGGCGCAGCGTGCCCCAAACCCAAAGCGCCGAACCTAGCGACATGCCCAGTGCATCCCAGCTCTGGGACACCGAGAGCAACGACATGTCTGGCGCACTCCAGCTCCGGGAAGCTGGGAGCAGTGATGTTTTTGAGGAGGAAACAACAGCAGAGGACAGCCCAATCCTTGCTGTCTACAAGACCCAGTGGAACAAACCCTGCATGAGAAACCAGGAGGGGTTTCTGAGCCCAACGAACGTGAAACAGCTTGTGTGCACCATGGGTATGCAGGAACATACCAAAGGGCTGGGTCTAGCAAGGAGAAATGGTGTAGGAAGCAACAAGTAACTAAAAAATGGGTATAAGGATTGCTTCAATTAACGTGCGTAGCATTAAATCCTCTACGCGATGTGTTTCAACCTTGGATTACCTCACCAAGGTCAAAGCCAACCTACTGTTTCTGTAGGAGTGTGGAATACCACAACTCAGCATCTACAGGCAATGGTTGAGATGGTGGTCCCACGGGCCATCGATCTGGTCAGGGGGGAATGATTCCCGTTCCGCTGGCCTGGGTATTCTGCTGCGGGGAGGTAACTTCACCATCTCCGAGGTTAAGGAGGTGGTGGGCGGTCGCCTCCTTGTAGCAGATGTAATGTACAACAATGCTCCGCTGCGGTTGATCAACGTGTACGCCCCGGTTCAATGCAGCGAGCGGCTGACCATCTTCTAGCAGCTCCCATTGCTGCTGGTGACGTCCAGGCCGGTCATCCGAGGCAGTGAATTCAACTGCATCATCGAAGCAGCTGGACGATCCGGCAGTGACGACAGCAAACTGGACGCAACTGTTTGTGTCCCATGCTGTCACGGTCAGATCCACCGACATCAAGCCGGTGTTTTTCTCCGACCACTGCCTCTTACTGGCCGACTGACAGGATGACCAGCGGGTTGGCAGGGGGGCATGGAAGCTCAGTGCTACACTGCTTACCCCAGAGAACGTTGAGGAACTCAAAAGGGATTACAAAGGTTGGAGAACCATGAAACCCCTCTTTGAGTCTCCAGTTCACTGGTGGGAGGCGATCAAGGAGAACATCAAGAGGTTCTTTATATTCAAAGGTGTTCAGAGGGCGAGAGAGAGACAGAGGGAAATGTCCCGACTCCAGAAAAGAATGCAAAATCTGCTCCGGCTTCAGTCGATGGGGGTCGAGGTCAAGGAGGACCTCCAAGAGGTGAAGAGCCAGCAGGCCTCGCTCTTTGCCACGGAGGCGTCCAAGATCATCTTCCGGTCCAGAGTCCTCTCCATTGAGCAGGATGAGACGTGCTCGCGTTACTTCTTCCAAAAGGTACACACAGAGAGCTCTGTGATCAGCAGCCTGAAGGAAGAGGATAGCTCGTTAACGTCTTCGCAGTGCGACATACTAAGGATCAGCAAATCCTTTTATGCTGGGCTGTACGACTTGAAGCCCGCAGACAGCAGAGCCTCCCAGTCCTTCCTGTCATCTATCACAGAGGTCTTAGATGACAGCATGAGGGAGAGACTGGACAAGCCGCTAACTCTGGACGAGCTGACAAAGGCCGTCAAGTCTTTCAAGACGAGTAAAACTTCTGAAAGCGATGGCTTACCAGTTGAGTTGCATTCGGCCCTGTGGGACTGGGTCAGCCCAGACCTGCTGGAAGTATACGAGAGTATGCTCCTGGCTGGCAGCATGTCAGAATCCATGAGGAAAGGCATCATCACCCTCATCGACAAGCGGTAGGGAGAGAGGGCAGAAATCAGAAATTGGTGGCCCATCTCACTGCTTAATGTTGACTACAAGATTCTGTCCAAAGTCATCGCCAGTTGGATGAAGTCTGCTCTGGAGTTGGTGATTCACCCTGACCAGACCTGCACTGTACCCGGCGGGAAGATCTCTGATAGTCTCGCGCTCCTCAGGGATATGATTGCCTATGTACGGGACAGGAGGGTGGACACCTGCCTCATCAGCCTGGACCAGGAGAAGGCTTTTGACAGGATATTGCACACCTACATAATGGACATGCTTTCCAAAATGGTGTTTGGGGAAGGAATCTGCAATTGGATCAAACTGCTCTACACAAACATCAGTAGCGCTGTCTTAATCAATGGGTGGGAATCAGAAAGTTTCCTGTTCCAATCTGGAGTCAGACAGGGCTATCCTCTCTCCCCTGTCTTGTTTGTTTGCTGTATTGAACCCTTTGCTGAGTCTATTAGGAAGGATGCGAGCATAAGGGGGGGCGGGTGACAATCCCAGGCAGTGGAGGCACTCAGGTTAAAGCTTCCCTGTACATGGATGACGTTCTTTGGGAACTGGGCTGACCGATCCTTTGTCCCCTTCACTGTCAGGTCAGACTACCTGAAGGTGTTGGGGATATGGTTCGGAAGGGCCGGGGCATGCACCAAAACCTGGAAGGAGCGAGTAGCCAAGGTACAACACAAGCTGAGCATGTGGGAGCAGTGATCTCTCTCTATTGTGGGTAAGAACCTAGTCATCAGATGCGAGGCGCTCACGTTGTTGCTCTACGCGGGGCAGGCCTGGCCCATACCCCACTCCTGCGCCGTGGCGGTCACCCGAGCCATTTTCCGCTTCATATGGGGATCCAAAATGGACCGGGTCTGGAGGGACACGATGTTCAAAGCTCTGGATAAGGGTGGGAAAAATGTACCCAATGTCGCCCTCATCCTGATGACCACCTTTGTGTGCGGCTGCATCAAGCTGTACATAGATCCCCAGTACGCAAACTCCAAGTGTCATTACGTGCTGAGGTTCTATCTTTCCCCAATGTTGCGAAGGATGGGCCTGGTCACATTGCCGCAGAACTCTCCATCTAGTTGAACCATGCCGTACCACCTATCCTTCGTGGAAAAGTTTCTGCGGAAAAACACCTTTGACCACCAATCCATCAGGCAGTGGTCTGCATGGAATGTCCTCAAGACCCTATGGGAAAAGGAAATGGTGGATACGGTCGGATGGTTCCCCGAGCAGACTGCCAAAGTCATTTGGCGAATGCCTCATCACCAGAACTTTCAAACAAGCACCAAGATGTAGCTTGGCTGGTGGTGAGAAGAGCCCTCCCAGTCAGAAGGAGTCGGGCTAAAAAGGGATCTATGCATGGAGACAGAGGGCATGGCTGATGTACTAAATGAATACTTTGTATCTGTCTTTACCAAGGAAGAAAATGCTGCCTGTGTCATAGTGAAAGAGAAGGTAGTTGAGATACTGGATGGGCTAAAAATTGACAGAGGAGCTGTTAGAAATTCTGGCTGCACTTAACATTGATAAGTCACCAGGACTAGATGGGATGTATCCGAGGATGCTGAGGGAAGTAAGGGTGGAAATTGTGGAGGTGCTGGCCACAATCTTCCAATTCTTTTTAGAAATGAGAGTGGTGCCAGAGGACTGGAGAATTGCCAATGTTACATCCTTATTCAAAAAGAGTGTAAGGATAAACCCAGCAACTACAGGCTAGTCAATTCAACCTTGATGGTGGGAAAGCTTTTAGAGATGATAATCCGGAACAAAATTAACAGTTATTTGGACAAGTGCAGATGAATTAGGGAAAGCCAGCACGGATTTGTTAAGGGCAAATTGTGTTTATCTAACTTGATTGAGGTGACAGAAATGGTTGATGAGGATGATGTGGTATATATGGATTTCCAAAAGCATTTGATAAAGTGTCATATAATAGACTTGCCAGCAAAGTTAAAGCCCATGGTATAAAAGCGACTGTGACCACATGAAGTTGGCTGAGTGACAGCATACAGAGTGTAGTGGTGAAGTAGGGTGAAGTGTGTAGTAGGGTTGCCCAGAGGTTGGTGCTAGGACCTCTGCTTTTCTTGATATGTTTCAATGACCTAGACTTGGGTGTGCAGGGCACAATTTCAAAATTTGCTTATGACACAAAACTTGGAAGTATTGTGAACTGTAAGGAGGATAGTGATAGACTTCAAGGAACATAAACATGCTGGTGGATTGGGCAGACATGCGGGAGATGAAATTTAAACGCAGAGAAGTGGTACATTTTGGTAGAAAGAATGAAGAGAGGCAAAGTATGGCACAATTCTAAAAGGGGTGCAAGAACAGACCTGGGGGTAAATGTGCACAAATCGTTGAAGGTGGCAGGGTTAAGAAAATGGTTAAGAAAGCATATGGGATCCTGGGCTTTATAAATTGAGGCATAACATATAAAATTAAGGAAGTTATGGTGAAGTTATGGGGCGGCACAGTGGCGCAGTGGTTAGCATCGCAGCCTCACAGCTCCAGTGACCCGGGTTCAATTCTGGGTACTGCCTGTGCGGAGTTTGCAAGTTCTCCCTGTGACCGCGTGGGTTTTCACCGGGTGCTCCGGTTTCCTCCCACAGCCAAAGACTTGCAGGTTGACAGGTAAATTGGCCATTATAAATTGCCCCTAGTATAGGTAGGTGGTAGGGGAATTGAGGGAAGGTGAGGATGTGAGAGGGTGATGGGATTAATGTAGGGTTAGTATAAATGGGTGGTTGATGGTTGGCACAGACTCGGTGAGCTGAAGGGCCTGTTTCAGTGCTGTATCTCTAAATAAAATAAAACTCTAGTTCAGCCTTAACTCGAGTATTGTGTCCAAATCTGGGCGCCACACTTCAGGAAGGATGTAAAGGCTTTAGAAAGGGTGGATAAAAGATTTACAAGAATGGTTCCAAGGTTGAGGGACTTCAGTTACTTGGATGTTTAGTTTAGTTTAGAGATACAGCACTGAAACAGGCCCTTCGGCCCACCGAGTCTGTGCCGACCACCAACCACCCATTTATACTAGCCCTACACTAATTCCATATTCCTACCACATCCGCACCTGTCCCTATATTTCCCTACCACCTACCTATACTAGGGGCAATTTATAATGGCCAATTAACCTATCAACCTGCAAGTCTTTGGCATGTGGGAGGAAACCGGATCACCCGGAGGAAACACACGCAGACACAGGGAGAACTTGCAAACTCCACACAGGCAGTACCCAGAATTGAACCCGGGTCGCTGGAGCTGTGATGCTGCGGTGCTAACCACTGCACCACTGTGCCGCCCTAAATTGATAGATTGGAGAAGCTGGGTTCTCCTAAGAGAAGAGGGGGGGTCGAGAACCAGAGGTCACTGATTTAAAGTGATTGTCAAAAGAACCAATAGTGGCATGAGGAAATATTTTTTTACGTAGTCAGTGGTTAGGATGTGGAACGCACTGCCTTTCGAGTGTGGTAGAGATTTCAATCATGGTTTTCATAACTGAATTGGATAAAT
The DNA here is from genome assembly GCF_036365525.1 of Heterodontus francisci. Lineage (NCBI taxonomy): Eukaryota > Metazoa > Chordata > Chondrichthyes > Heterodontiformes > Heterodontidae > Heterodontus > Heterodontus francisci. The sequence goes on along the minus strand of NC_090378.1, from coordinate 77,992,651 downwards.
ATCTAAAGAGAAAACATTTGCAGGGCTATGAGGAAAGGGCGGAGAGAGGGACTAACTGAGTTGCTCTTGCAGAGTGCCAGCGTGGACATGACTGGCCGCATGGCCTCCTTCTGTGCTGTAACCATTCAAAAAAGAATTATCAACAATATGCAGTAGCATTGAAGATAATGGAAGATAACTAATATATAAATGTGCGTTGCTTTGTTTTTTTTTAAATCAATCACAACTGTCCAAAATGCAATTAAGACTGAGAGGTACCAGAGTCCCTTAATAGAGTCATACAACTTTAATTCACCTGCTTATTGTACAAAATATTTTTAACAATGTAAAGAAAGAGAATAGGTTCATTTCATATCTTCTGATTAAATGGCTTTCTGTGCATTAAATTTTACTGTTGAAGTTTTGTAAATGATAACTTATTCCAGATTAACCCATGCCAAATTTCATAGTGTCTCATACTTGGACTAAGCTGAGTCTTGAATTGGAATTTCCAATTAATGGGAGTGGTAAAGGGAGTTCTGCTTTTCAATCAGTATAATGCTTGAAAAGGGAATGTATTGATGCACATTATGCTCCATCTGCATCTACATGCAAATGGCTTGTAAAAGTTATTCAAACTGATTTTAAATTCTAGTTAAACCAAGAGTCATTACTGAATCTAGAGGAGGATCTGAGAGAGCAAGTCCGAAGGAAATATCAGTGATAGAAGGAGAGGACGTCACGTTGCCTTGTGAAGTACAAAGTTTTCCACCTCCCATTATCAGCTGGGCCAAAAATATGCAACTTATCTCTCCTTTCTCGCCAAGGTAACTCAAGTTTGTACACTAATTTCTCACATTTTACTATTATGCACACTGCATTTGTATTTGTAGGAGAATAGTGCACACAGAAATAATGAACAGATCTATTGCACTAGTAAAGGCAGCTGTTGCACTATTTGTTGAGCACAAAAGGCTTATTATTGATGTAGCTGATTTTTAAACTTTAGATTGTTGGTAAATTCAGATAGGTTGCAGTTTCCATTGACCAGCCATTTTTTCACATTTTGGCTCACACCCCATAACATTGAAATTACATTTAATTCCATTCAAATGAGAAGAATCACTATTTTACTGAAATATCAACCCTAAGCTACAAAAATAAACTTTAATATACAATTTTAAATAATGCAAAATGTAAGGAATTTACATATCTGCTTACCTTCCCCTAACATTGCCTCCATATAGTTCTCAAGTTGAACTTGTTTTGGGGTAAATCATACTACAATATTGAAGGAGAACTGAAAGGCAACTTAAGTTATTAAGGTTCAGAACAATTTGAAATACAACAATAATCATTAACTTCTTTTAGCTTACAAACTCCATGTTGCAGACCGAGTGCCTGTCTAGTCTGGATATAACAGGTGACCTTGCTGCAATATTGATGCAGCACTTATTGGTGTTAAGGGAACTTCTTGAATTATATGCTCAAACAGATATATCATGACACCTTTTAAATCTCACTTCTCTGTTTTCTCACTTCCCATTGTTATTCATCATTTTAACTTTTCTCCTCCCTAATCTACCTACTCCAGCCCTTTTTGTTTTAAATCAACCTTAAAATTAGTCATTTGGTAGTACAGAACTTGAGTATTGCTGAAAATAGAGACACGTTGTCGAAGCTTTTCACCTTGCACTCATCAGGACAATCCGCAAGAATGCCAATGTAAGGGAAAACAACGACTTTATACTGTATGAGAAGAGAGTGCTGATTTGTTGGAAAGTGAACTCTGATTGACAGAGGTGTTGCCATGGAGAATGCTCCAGTTTAGCTTGGCAGTTAACTGTCAGTCACTGTAAACTGGTGCATTCTCCATGGCAACACCTCTTCTCATACAGTATAAAGTTCTTGTTTTCCCTTTCATTGGTATTCTTGCGGATTGTAAAGCTTCGACAACATGTCTCTATTTTCAGCAATATTCAACCTTAAAATTCTTCTTCCTAGCTCACATCATCTATTTCCAAGACGGTGACAACTTACAAAATAATCTTACAAAGTAGAGAAACAAAAAGGTTACAGATCATTAGCATTGACTTTTTGTTCAATGCTTTGGCAATGTTTACATAATTATACTTGTTTTGCATTGCACAACTTGAAAATAGCTCTGTATATAGAAAGCACTTTGGTAGGCAAGAAAATATCATAATTGTTCTTCATTCAATTAATTAAAAATGAACTTAAATATTAATGTGAAGCACATCTTCACATGTTTGCAAGGTAACACTGGGAGTTGAAAAATAATAAGCACAAATAACAAGTTATACTTAATTTATCTTTTTTCCTCTAATATCCCCTACTTCCTTGTTTTTTTTTCTTTGGGTGGACCTCCTGTTGGCTCACCCATTTGAACATTTTTTTACTTCCCTTATTTCTTCCTAATTGAAATGATATTTTATAGAATCTAACAATCTAGTACCTTTTTAATGATTGGCAGGTCCTCCCACCCATTAACTTACTGTGATTGACATGCATGTGGGGTTTTCTCTCCCTCCCTCCCTCCCTCTTTTCCTGATTCTATTAATATGCTTGGTTATCTTTTATTTTTCAGTTGTTAAGTAGTGCCGGACCAAAATGTTAACCTGTCTTTTGTTTCTGCAGATAGTAAATGATATGGTATTTATTTCTAACATTTTCTGGTTTTGTTTTTGCACTGAATTTGCAGCTTTAAAATAATCCATCACTTTACATTCATGTTGTCAACTATTCACTTAATTAAATGTATTTGTTTCCAGAAAAAAAGATATAATTGAGTTGTGTGTATGAGAGAGTTTATTTTTCTATTTTTAAACAAATATATCTAGAATGTTCCACATGCATGCAATGAAGTGAAAATAAAGTTAAAGGAAACAGAGTAAAGATGTCTTGTCGAGGGTTCTTCATTTACTGGTAGCAGATAACCTCAGAACTATGCTTGTCTTCCTCATTCCTCTGACTGGGGCAGTGAACTTATCCTTAGCTACCTTCAGTGGTATTCTCTATTGGCTTGAGGATCAGGACTGCCCTGAGTGGTTCCTGCTTCTCTTGAGATGGAACACAGTCATGAAGCTGACAGCCCAGTTAACTGGTAAAACTTGCCCAATCAGGCCAGGTGAATTTAGGAGTGATTGCCACATTTTACCTTCTATCATTAATTTATCCTGCTTAGTCTCTTGAAACAGATCATAGAATTTTATTCTCGTCATCCATTTCAACAGCAGCCTCCACAGATGGATTAGGGTATCAAATGATTTTTTTTTAAAAGAACACTAATCAAAACAAAGCAACAATCACTGCACTTCAATGATTAATTTATTTTGCAAAGTATTGTATATTCGCACGAGTTACAACAAAGGGTCACTGGCCTGAAATGTTAACTTTGTTTCTCTCTGCACAAATGCCACCAGACTTGCTGAGTATTTTGCTTTTATTTCAGATTTCCAGCATTCACCGTACTTTGCTCTCGTGTTGTATATTGCCTTGTGTAAGCCTACATTGCAAACATTGCTCTCTTGATTTGAGAATTATTTGCTGTGCCACTAGAGGTACTGGACTGTTTCACATTAAACTCATTTCAGTTATTCTTTACAAAGTAATGTGGATGCTGGAAATCGTAAATAAAACTGAAAATTCTGGCAATACTCAGCAGGTCAGACAGCATTGGTGGAAAGAAAAACAGAGTTAACATTTCTGGTTGATACATTTTTGAGCTGTAACAAAAGTTTAACAGATTTTAAGCAAGAACAGAGGCAGGGAATGGTGGTGGTGGGGGAGGAGGAGGAAAGTATAACAGGGAAGTCTGTGATAGGGTGGAAGACAGGAGAGATTAAATGACAAAAGGGATGATAGTGCAAGGCAAAAGGGGATGGTAATGGGAAAGATAAATAAACAAAAGATGGGTGTAGAGGAGCTGTAAATGGCAACAGCAGAATCATTACCAGCATCCACTGTCTGAAAAAATAGGAGCAGTGGTTACGATCTAAAATTGAGTCAGTTATTGTTTACATTGTTATCTTAAATCTGAAAGTATTATATAGTTTTTACTGTACACTTTAAAATGTTAGTATTTGTTGCCTGTTGGTGATTTATAATTCAAAATGTATTCTATATTGCAGACATACACAACTTTCCTCCGGCTCAATGAAAATTATTGAAACCAGACTGTCTGATAGTGGACTCTATCTCTGTGTTGCCACAAACATTGCTGGGAATGTTACACAGTATACTAAACTGAGTGTGTATGGTATGTTTCCATTCAGGTGCAGATTAATGACAATGTCTGTTCTTCTATTATTTATCAAAGGTCAGAGATTCTTGGGGTCAATTCCCTGAGGCCCACTAATCACTATTTAAACGCCACCAGCTCAATAAGCCTTAATGTTGTGTAGTTGCTCACAGGGGAGTGCCACAAGTTTAAACTCTCTCCAGAAAGAACCCATGTTCAATCAGCCCTTGATAAATAGGCAGCAATTCTAGGCATGGCTAGGCTTCCCTTGATCCCAATTTGTTTCAGAGTCATAACATCTATTTGTTTGTGCCTTATTACTGGTTATATTGAGGGTTGTACTCCAATCTCATTTCTATCATTAATTAATCCTGTTGAATATCTTGAAACAGATCTTAGAATTTGATTACAATCATCTATTTCATCTCTAGCCTCTACAGATGGATTAAGGAGTCAAATAATTTACAAAGTCGGAACACTAACACTCATTCAACTAAAATGCAAGTAACATTGATGTGGTTTTGGGCATTTAAAGTGGTACCTTTGAAAGACTTTTGGTAACCCTGCTTTCAATATGTGCTAAATCACTGCAATGCAGTACTCAACTCATAGTATCATAGTGTAGAAAAGGAGGCCACTTGGCCCATCATGCATGTGCTGGCTCTTTGAAAGAGCTATCTAATTCTTTCCCCCAGAACTGCATTTGTTTTCCTTTTCAATTATATATCCAATTCCATTTTGAAAGATCTGATCGAATCTGCTTCTACCAGCCTTCCAGACAATGCGCTGCAGTTTATAATAGCTCATCTGACTACATTGTGAAAAATATCATTGTCTTTGTGATGTGCCATTCCAAGACAATGAAAATAACTACCACATTAGGTGTACCCCAGCTAATAAGAAAAAACCTTTTTAAAATGAGAAATTGCTGCCTGAGGCATAACAGACAGACCAGAATTTTTAAAAACACTAACAATGACAAAATCTACATGAATGAGTTGAATTTTCTACACACACAATCAAAATGTATATATTGCTAAAGAAACTGAACCCTTTGGCGATGATTTGGCTTCCTGCTTTTGCTGAATTCCATATGCCTCTATTATTCACCAAATAGAGTCATGGGGTTGGACTTTGTGCTGGAGACGGGGCTCCCAGCACTGGGCAAAAAAGGCGGGGGGAACCCCACCTCTGCCTTTTCGAGCACCCCCCATCCGGAGCGATCATCTGGTCTTTTTGATTCAAAGTTTTAGGAGGCAGGATCCCTGTCCCTTTAAAGATTTTAAAAGGATGGGGTCCCCCCTCCAATCAGAGGGCCGACAGCTCAGCAGTATCGGCAGCACGACCGGGAGCGGTGGTCACTACCAGTACTGCAGAGACCTCAGACCCAGGCCCAGTGGTGGAAGCCCGGAACAGAGGTAGGTGAGGCAGGGGCGCTGGGGCAAATCCGGAAGGCTCCGGCGAGGTGGGATGAGTGGGTGGTCATTCAGTCCAAGGGGAAGGGATTGGGGGGGTAATGTTGTTCCCAGTAGGGGCCCTCCATGGGCCACAAATCGCCCACGGAGGAGTGAGCCCCCTCCCAAGCCTGCAGGGAGGGCATCACATTTTACAAGGCGTCCTCACTACGCAGCGGAGGCCCCGCCCCCCACTTCTGGTAAGATGGCAATGGTGGTAGGAAGAGGTCATTAATTGGCTGTTAATAGGCCACTTAAGGGCCTCAATTGGCTTCTGGGCAGGAAGGCTGTCATTGGCCTAATCCCACCCCTGTGAAGTTCGCTGGGTGAGGGGGAGGCGACAGGCCCTAGGCCCCGCTGCCTATCCCCCGCCACGTGTCACAATACTTTGTTCCCCCCCACCCCACCGCCCCCCTGCTTTGGGGGAGGCCTGTAAAATCTTGGTCATAGAGCCATTTATTCAGCCTATCGAGTCTGTGCCGGTTCTCCACAGAGCTATGCAGTCAGTCCCACTCTCCGGCTCAATTCTCGTAGCTCTGCAAGTCTCTTTCTCTCCAGTGGCCATCCAACTTCCTCTTGAAGTCATTGATCGTCTCCACTTCCACCACCCTTGTGGGCAACGAGTTCCAGATCATTAATACCCACGACATAAAAAAGTGCTTCCTCATATTCCCCCTGCATCTCTTGCCCAAAATTTTCAATCTGTGTCCCCTAGTCCCAGTACTATTTGTTAATGGGAACAGTTTTTCCTTGTCTAACCTATCTAAGCCTGTCATAATCTTGTACACTTCTATTAAATCTACCCTCAATCTCCTTTGTTCTAAGAACAAACCCAGCTTTTCCAACCTAACCTTGTAACTAAAATTTTCCATCCCTGGAACCATTCTGATAAATCTTCTCTGCACCCTCTCAAGGACCCTCACATCCTTCCTGAAGTGTGGTGACCAGAACTGGATGCAATACTGCAGTTGGGGACTAACCGGTGCTTTATAAAGGTTCAGCATAACCTCTCTGCTTTTGTACTCAATACCTCTATGTATGAAACCACTGACCACCTCCAGGCGCTTATCCATTGTCTCTCGAGACAAGGAGGCCAAAGAAGAAGAATCCCAAGATCCCATGTGCTTTACTAACCAATCTCTCAATATGTCCTGCACCTTCAAAGATATGTGCTCATGTACCTCCAGCTCCCTCTGTTCCTGCACACTCTTTAGAACTGTGACATTAAGTATATATTGACTCTCCCTATTCCTTCTGCCAAAATGCATCACCTCACACTTCTCAAGTTAAATTCCATCTGCCAATTAAATCAGTTAAAAACCAAGTTTAAAAAGAACTTGCAAAGGGGTGACCTTTACATTTCTAAAGGGGCAGGCAGGTTACCCACGCCTTCAGAAACTGACCAGCTGAAGGCAGGTGGGTAAAGAGTGAGGAGCCAGTTGAGGCTGCCCCAAGGCATCACTCCGGCCCCATCAGTGGGTCAGCGGGACAAAGGGGGTTTGGACACCTGGTAAGGGGGTGAACTTGGTGCTGCACAGGTGGCAGGGAGATTGGGCACTCAGTGTCAAGGCTTTGAACAGGGTCAGCATTCCTCTTGTATCGAGGGTGGGGGGTTGGACAGAAAAGCAGAGGTCAAGGCTGTCAAGGACATATAGGTGGCCAGCTGCTCAGAAGTAAGGCTTCTGCTAGCAATGGTGACATGATTGTAGCGATGAGGTGCAGAACCCTCCGCAGTAAGGGCAGAATCCCGAGCATCATGGGAGAGGTAACAAGGGCAGGAAAGCAATGGAGGCCAAACACAGGAAATGACCGAGAACCAGTACTGCAGGAAACTGCGACCTTCCGGGAAGTTTGTCACAGACATCTGTGCCCACGTCACTGAAGACCTCGCACCTCACAGAACTGATCACCCTGCCGTCAAAATCACTGTGACCTTGAACAACTTCATTTCTGGCTCCTTCCAAGGATCAGCTGCGGACCTTAGTGGCATCTCGCAAACAGCAGCAAACAAATTCTTGCTAGTCACTGATGCCCTTTTTGCCAGAGCTGGACAGCACATTCATTTAACGACAGGTGAAGCCTCACAGTTACAGAGAGCATTAGGTTTCGCCTCTATTGCTGGATTCATCCAGGTGCAAGACATCATCGATAGCACCCATGTGGTCATTGAGGCACCCAATGACCGGCCAGTAAGATCCATCAACAGGCAGGGCTTCCACACTCTTAAGGTCCAACTGCTGCAACCACAACAAGAGCTTCCTACATGTGTGTATTCACTTTCCTGGCAGCTGCCATGTCTCCTTCATCATCCCCCAATCCAGGCTGTCTCAGATATTCATTCCACCCCCAAAGTGCATGGATGGATCCTAGGGGTCAAAGGAAATCTGTTAAAAAGATGGCTACTCACTCGTCTACAGGAGCCCCAGACAGAGTCACAGAGAGAATACAACCAATGCCATTTGCTCAGCAGGGCCACAATTGAACAGGCCATCAAGCTTCTGAAGATGCGATTCCGGTGCCTGGACCAGTGGAGTGGCACCCTCCAATATCCTCCTGCAAGGGTCTCGGTCATTATGGTGGTCTGCTGCGCTCCCCATAACATAGCCCTCCAGGGAGGTGTGAGCCTTGAGGACGGTGAGGACCTGGAATGAGACAGCTCATCGGGGAAGGAGCCAGAGCAGGAGGTGAGACAGGCGATGGCAGCGGAGGTGGAGGGAGATGATGCTAAACAGGGAGGTACCCCTGCTGCACGAGGAGGTGGCCTCCTGCTGCCAGCCTCCAGCATTAGATCCAGATTGTCATCGATGAAGCGAAGGTCCTACCTGCCCAGGGTTCCAGACCTCTGACTCCCCTGTGCCATCTCGCTTCCCTTTGGTGCAGTGGAAGGCTTAGGCACAAACGGCAGATCTCTCCCTCAGGACAATCAGAAGCCTCAATGATGGCTGTCATAGGGAGTCTAAAAGCTTCATCTGACCCACCTCCATTCCCATCCCCACTGGCTCTAATTGGACAGGAAACTGTCTCCATATCAATTAAGGGCTCACCCCTGTGAAAATGTGAACTTTAATCAGTTTCCCACCGGAGGCAGGTTTCTGACCCAAAAACAGACCCAGCTGCTGTTTGCCACTTTCTTGGTGAAAATTCAGCCCCTAATATCAGTTAGCTCAGAGGTGCATTGGCAGAGGCCTGGGAAAATCATAGAATCACAGAATAATACAGTGCAGAAGAGGCCCTTCCGCCCGTCGAGTCTGCACTGATGCATTAAAACACCTGACCTGTCTGCCTAACCCCATTTGCCAGCACTTGGCCCATAGCCTTGAATGTTATGACGTGCCAAGTGCTCATCCAAGTACTTTTTAAAGGATGTGAGGCAACCTGCCTCTACCACCCTCCCAGGCAGGGCATTCCAGACCGTCACCACCCTCTGGGTAAAAATGTTCTTCCTCAAATCCCCCTTAAACCTCCCGCCCCTCACCTTAAACTTGTGACCCCTCGTAACTGACCCTTCAACTAAGGGGAACAGCTGCTCCCTATCCACCCTGTCCATGCCCCTCATAATCTTGTACACCTCGATCAGGTCACCCCTGAGTCTTCTCTGCTCCAGTGAAAACAACCCAAGCCTATCCAACCTCTCTTCATAGCTTAAATGTTCCATCCAAGGCAACATCCTGGTGAATCGCCTCTGCACCCCCTCCAATGCAATCACATCCTTCCTATAATGTGGCGACCAGAATTGCACACAGTACTCCAGCTGTGGCCTTACCAAAGTTCTATACAACTCCAACATGACCTCCCTGCTTTTGTAATCTATGCCTCAAAAAGGTTCGCTGTCTGCTCCGTTGGCTGTAGGATATGTAACACTAGGACATAGAACATAGAACATTACAGCGCAGTACAGGCCCTTCAGCCCTCGATGTTGCGCCGACCTGTGAAACCATCTGACCTACACTATTCCATTTTCATCCATATGTCTATCCAATGACCACTTAAATGCCCTTAAAGTTGGCGAGTCTACTACTGTTGCAGGCAGGGCGTTCCACGCCCTTACTACTCTCTGTGTAAAGAAATTACCTCTGACATCTGTCCTGTATCTATCACCCTTCAACTTAAAGCTATGTCCCCTCGTGTTTGCCATCACCATCCGAGGAAAAAGGCTCTCACTATCCACCCTGTCCAACTCTCTGATTATCTTATATGTCTCTATTAAGTCACCTCTTCTCCGCCTTCTCTCTAACGAAAACAACCTCAAGTCCCTCAGCCTTTCCTCGTAAGACCTTCCCTCCATACCAGGCAACATCCTAGTAAATCTCCTCTGCACCTTTTCCAAAGCTTCCACATCCTTCCTATAATGCGGTGACCAGAACTGCACGCAATACTCCAGGTGCGGCCGCACCAGAGTTCTGTACAGCTGCAGCATGACCTCGTGGCTCCTAAACTCGATCCCCCTACTAATAAAAGCTAACACACCATATGCCTTCTTAACAGCTCTATTAACCTGGGTGGCAACTTTCAGGGATTTATGTACCTGGACACCAAGATCTCTCTGCTCATCTACACTACCAAGAATCTTCCCATTAGCCCAGTATTCTGCAATCCTGTTACTCCTTCCGAAGTGAATCACCTCACACTTTTCCGCATTAAACTCCATTTGCCATCTCTCAGCCCAGCTCTGCAGCCTATCTATGTCCCTCTGTAACCTACAGCATCCTTCGGCACTATCCACAACTCCACCGACCTTCGTGTCATCCGCAAATTTACTAACCCACCCTTCTACACCCTCATCCAGGTCATTTATAAAAATGACAAACAGCAGTGGCCCCAAAACAGATCCTTGCGGTACACCACTAGAAACTATACTCCAGGATGAACATTTACCATAAACCACCACCCTGTCTTCTTTCAGCTAGCCAATTTCTGATCCAAAGCACTAATTCACCTTCAGTCCCATACTTCTGTATTTCCTGCAATAGCCTACAGTGGGGAACTTTATCAAACGCCTTACTGAAATCCATATAGACCACATCCACGGCTTTACCCTCATCCACCTGTTTGGTCACCTTGTCAAAAAACTCAATAAGGTTTGTGAGGCAGTGTAGAGAAAAATAGATTAAGAAAGAAGCAATAGATTGTTAAATGTTTCTTTCTAATGGAGTTATTCTTTGGATTCTGTAGATGGCCCCGAAAATGTGCTAATGTTCATGGGGTCATGCATCGGACCAGAAAAAGCGACCTTTGGTACTTGGGGCAGGTTAGGGTGTCCCTACCAGAAGAAGCTACATAGTGGCAAAGGTTGCCAACCTGGGGTGCGGTTGCAGGCCACATGCCAGACTCCTTTCGGAAGCAAAATTAACTTGTTTATGCATTCACTATCCTTATATTTTCTTTAAAGCTGTCCCTGATCTTTACTGGTTCAGGTACCAATCCCAGCAAAAATCTCTCTCCTATTCATGTTTGCAGCTGTTTCTTTGGATTGCCACAAGAGCAGCTGCCCAATTTCAACAACAGTGTGTACTAGTGTATAAACGCTGTTAGGGAGGTATTATATCCTCTAGCTGTGGAGTAAACACTTTAGAGGCTAATAGTTTGATGTTCAACTATTAACATGCGCCACTTTCTTTTATGTTCAATCTTGGGATGTGGGTGTCACTGGCAAGGATGGCATTGTTGCCCTGAGAAGGCCCTAATGGGCCACCTTCTTGAACCACTGTAAAGGTTTGATCCAACTGAGTGGCTTGCTAAGCCACTTGACAGCTCAGAGCCAACCACATTACTGTGGGACTGGATTTATATATAGGACAGATGGGGTAAGGACAGCAGGTTTCTTTCACTAAAGCTGCATGGTCAGCAATGTTTCCTGTAAGCTGCACACACCCACAGCCATGCAGCAACTTGGAAGGTACCGTACAGGTGGTTCACAAGTTGCCCCCTGTTAGATACCGTGTGTGTGTGACAGCGCAAAAATAATTAAAGGTACCCTGTAGTCAAATGAACAGGTTACGCACAACGAAAAATATTTAGAGGGGATATTGATGGTCAGTTTTTTATTTCCAGATTTTTAAAAAAGAACTTGTATTCTCAGACTGTTATAGTGGGATTTGAACTCACATTCTCTGGATTTTAATTCAAGCCTCTGGATTACAAGACAGTACCATGACCACTATACTACTGTACCCCTATGAAGAGTAATTTAATTTTAGTACACCTCAAAGTATTTCAATTTTCACAGCCTATCTATCAGTTCCTATATTTTTTTTAAATTTCTTTAAACTGCTCATTTCTTAGATTTTAGATTTAGATATACAGCACTGAAACAGGCCCTTCGGCCCACCGAGTCGGTGCCGACCATTAACCACCCATATTATATTAATCCTATACTAATCCCATATTCTTACCACATCCTCACCTGTCCCTATATTCCCCTACCACCTACCTATACTAGTGGCAATTTATAATGGCCAATTCACCTATTAACCTGCAAGCCTTTTGGCTGTGGGAGGAAACCGGAGCACCCGGAGAAAACCCACGCAGACACAGGGAGAACTTGCAAACTCCACACAGTGCAGTACCCAGAATTGAACCCGGGTCGCTGCAACTGTGAGGCTGCGGTGCTAACCACTGCGCCACTGTGTTGCCCCTGATGCCTATATATAATGCTGCCAGGCTAATGTGAAAAACCACCCAACACTGATGGACGAAAGTGAGCCAATGAATATTTATTACATGGGGTAATGCAGCACTGAACAAAGCTGCTTTTACAGTTCACAACACCCAGCTAGTGCTGCTGGAAGTACTGGTTTTGTACAGTGCAAGCTGAATGCAAAGTTGCTAGGACTCATTTAAGATCAACACTCGAGAAAACTCATTTTTAGCAGGCCTTGTATGTTTTACATTCTGTTGTGATGTTCATAACAATTCCTGGAAGTAACTCATTTGATTCGCAGAGTGCTAGAAGCTGAAGAACCAGTGGCACAAGTATAGGTCTCATACAATGCACTAGCAGCACATAACAGGAAAAGCAGTGGTTCCAGATATTGCAGTGGTGATGATGCAGACTAACATACACAGTGGATGCATGCGGACTTACTCTTATAAGCTGAATCAAAGATATATAAATTGAGAAGTCCCTGTGCTCAGTAAAGACATGGTTATCCAGTAAAGTTAGCATGTCATTTTCACTAAGATTGGTTAATACAGAATATATGCTTTAAGAACACAAGAATTTTTAGTAACAGGAAGATGTCTTTCGCCCCAACAAGCCTGTGACTTTTTTAGAAATCACCACCATCTATGTACACTCTCAGTATATCACTCAATCCCTTCTCTTTTCAGAAGCATATGCACATTTCCAGAACCCACTCATACTAACCACTTCAGAACCTTCCCTGCTTACTTATTGTACATGTCTTTAGGTGAAAAAGTTGCAACTGACTTTCTTTCTCGCATTTTAATTTTTAACACTGCTATTTTTTTTCTTTCATGATAAAGGTCCTGCACTAAAATGCGATTGAGTTAAAATTGTAAAGTACAAAAATAAACCCAAATTCCCCTGCAAGTTTCCCTTCAAGCCCCACACCATCCTGACTTGGAAGTATTTCGCCATTCCTTCACCGTCGCTGAGTCACAATCCTGGAACTCCCTTCCTAACAACAATGTTGGTGTACCTACACCCCAAGGACTACAGCAGTTCAAGAAGGCAGTTCACCACCACCTTCTCAAGGGCAATTAGGGATGGATAATAAATGCTGGCCTAGCCAGTGATGCCCACATCCCATGAACAAATAAAAAAAGTACAATTCTGCTCCCTGATGAATAGCTCTTGAATAAGATGTTTCTTAGTTTTTCACCTTTTGACCTACAGTGTCCTAAATTAGCCTCACAGAGATTACAAGGCTTATCCCTACAGGGAAAACAATCTTGGCAACAGAAAGGGTTAATGTGGGTTAGACTTTGACAGTAAATGCCTAACAAGAGCTCCATGTGTGCCATTTAAATATGTAGCATGCCACAGATGTGACTCACATGAGTTTTATTAGAGGTATCATAAAAATGGAAAAATGAATGCCACTTGCCGTTACATACCAATATCATGATACCTTCCTGGAAAACAAATCTCATAAAATTCTGCTCAAATTAATTCATGACTCATACTAACGAACATTCATTGCCCTTTCGTGGTAAGATAGTGGTTAGAATTGTTCACAGAAATAACAATTGCAGCCTCTAGAAATGTATTTTTGGAAGCAATTCTTCAATTGATTTAACGTAGATTTTGGGGAGTTCTCTGTAAAATTGTGTCAATAGAACATTTTTTTGTGCTGAAACGCTACAGAGATTATTGAAGGCAGTTTACTTTCAAGGAGGACAATTACAGGCATTGCATTGTTCATTTTATAGACTATTTATTTCATACTAATGCTATTTTTTAATGTTGCCTGTAAGTTGTAGTTTAGTATTCTTGTCTAGATTTTAAAGATTATGGCCTGGATTTTGCAGTTTTTGGTGAAGGAACAAAACTCTATCAGTGAAGACAGTTACAGCGCACCTTGTGGAGGAATGGGATATCACTGATAGCAACTTCCAGATTTACACATTTAACTATGCATGTGCACACACTGAAAGTTGCTGTCCAATGTACTCTATAATAACGGTGAGTGCTGACAGCCTCACCGTTATTCTATCACAAAATCCTGACCCATATGTTTTCACTCATTCAGTAATAGCTGTAAATCAGAACCTCATAACAAACTCTGATAGCACAGACTTTCTATCATAGTATACTGTTTATGCAGCTAGTCAACACAGACCTTAAAGTTGAGGCAAGAGGTGCTTGAAGGAGATGCTGCCAGAGAAGTAGAGAAAGATACCAAGGTGTGATTTGGTGATAAGGGCCACAGTGTCACCGTTTTGGTTTGGGCAGAGCAGGTGGTGGAAAATATAGCCAGACGTGACAGGGGTGGTGAGGGGGAGGGGCATCTGGTAAGAGGCAAAATGTCATCACCCATGAGCCAAATTTTAGTCAAAGCCAGGATGTCAATACAATCATGCACATTAAGTTTGTCAATAGCAGTTAATACAATGTCATTGAAATTAATACAGTCCTGGCACATCTGTAGTCAGTACTTCACTACCTGTCTGATTGGGTGAGTATTACTTTGAATTGAAATATGCTGCTTGTATTTACTTTGAGCAAAGTTAACAGTAGGTACAACTTTGCTGCAGTGTAAGATATGTGACATGCAAATTCAATTATTAATGGCTATGATTTTTTTCTTTTGAAAAACTGGATCATTTATATTACATATTACTAATGTGGTAACTAACTACAGACAAATCAGATAGCGTAAGACAGCAAACAATCTCAATTTTAAGTCTATTATGCTTAGTATTTGGAGTTGAAGTTAATGTATCACATTTAAAGAAATTCTACTATAAATCTTATACTGTTTACTATTCTTTAGTTCCTCCACGAATTCAGCCTGGACCGCGTATTATGAAAGTCCAAGCAGGTCACAGGATTGACATCCCCTGCAATGCACGGGGTGTGCCGACTCCCACTATAGCATGGTATAAAGGAAGGAACGACATTCTGCTTGATAACAAGCAGTATAGTGTGGGTGCTGAAGGAACACTGACTATTAAGAGGGCCCAACTCACCGATGACGGAGTCTACAAGTGTATTGCCAATAATGTGGCAGGCCAGCATGAAGTAAATACAACTGTACAGGTTCATGGTGGGTATCGATAGAGACATAGATAAGAATATATTTCTGACAATGTTTTGAAGGCATATAGAGCTAAATTATCCACCCATTAATTATGGATGGGTGGAATACTGGTCTGTAATGTGTAGAGTATGCTTGTGAAACATTGATATTCACAGGCATGCTAAAGTAAAATTTTAATGGTTTGATGTCTCCGCACGCTTAGCCAGCATTCTCATATATGATAAAATTAGAAAGTAGAAATAAAAATGGTAGTCAGCAGTCTCCTTGTTTAAACTCGGCAAAGTCAACACAACTATACCAGAAATAGACCACAAGTATAAGTTTTAACTGTAATGATGACATTTTCTTATAGTAACCATGGACTTTTACAACTTAGAAGGATGCCATTTATTTAGGCACTCCATGTCCTAAGATGTTCCTCTGTGAAAAAGAACAATTCTGCTTCCAGCTCCCTTCATTTTTGATGATGATCTTCAATTTATTCCTTCTCATTAGCTACTCGCCAACTACTGGAAATAGTTTTCCCTATTATAATATTCAGAAATTGCATTTAATGGGGTCTCAAATCAAATCCAAATGATTACAGTCAGGATTCTTGCCTTCAATGCAACAACTTGCATTTAAATAGCACCTCAATATAGAAAAACATTCCAAGGTGCTTCATGCAGGCATATTCAGATAAGAATGGATGCAGAACATGAGAAGGTGGTATTTGGAGGGGTTAACAAAAGCTTGGTCAAAGGGATGGGTTTTAATGACAACCTTCAAAGAAAAAATAGAATGGCCAGGGTGGAGGGTTTTAAGAAAGGCATTCCAGACCACAGGGCCTAGATGGTGCCAATAGATGCAAAAAAGGCCATATTTGGAGGAATGGAGAGTTCAAGGGAAGGTTGTAAGGTGGGAGGAGACTGCAGAAAATGGGAGAAACAATGAAGGGATTTAAGCATGAGGATGAGAATTCTAAATTAGAAACTTTGGGAGTACGGAAAACCAATGTAGGCCAGCAAGGACAGAAGTGATGAGTGAGTGATACCTGGTACAATATGGAGTATATACAGCAGAGTCTTGGATGAACTGCAGTTTACGGTGAGGGGAAGCTGGAAGACGAGGAAAACATTGGAATGTATGGCTTTGGAGGTGATAAAGGCATGGATGAGAGTTTCAGCAGCAGATGGACTGATGCAGGAACAGAGGTGGGAATTGTTTTGAAGGTGGAAGTGAGCACTCTTTGTGATGGAGAGGTGTCCAGGGTTGGAGGCTCAGCTTGGGGTCGAATAGAGTCCCAAGGATATAAACAGTCTGGTTCAACGCAACAGTGGCTGGGATGGAATTAGTGACAAGGGAACAGGATTTGTGGTGGGGTCAAAGACAAATGCTTTGACCTTCCCAATGTTTAACTGGAGGAAATTGCATCTCTTCCACAATTGGATGCCTGACAAGTCATTTAACAACCCAGAGGCAGTAAAGGGATTAATAGAGGTGATGGAGGGTTAGAGCTGGGTGTTGTCAGTATACATGTTGAAGCTGACCCCATGTCTCCAGCTGATGCCACCAAAAAGTGAATGTTAAAGAGGAGGAGGCTAAGGATAGATTCGATAGGGACTCATGAGGTAATGGCTTGGGGTTGGAAAGCTGAAGTTGCTCCAGATATAATGGAACCAATTCATAAGAGTGGAACCAATGAAGGACAGTCCGACTGAGTTGGGCAGTGGAGGAGAGGGATTAGAGGATGATGTTGCAGTCAGGAAAAATGAGCACGGATTTGGGAGGTGACAACATGTTCGAGAACTTTGGGAGGAAAGGGTGGTTGGATATAAAGTGGCAGTTTTCAAGTACACGGGCCAAAGATGGGGTTTTTTGAGGAGGAAGAGATCAATGGTGGTTTTGAAAGGGTGGGAACAAGCATCTGAGGAGAAGGAAGCATTTACAATGTCAGCTAGTATGGGAGCCAGGAAGGGAAATTGGGTGCTCAATAGTTTAATGCGAATAGATTCAAGGGAACAGAAGGTGGAACCCGTGGACGATGAACTCAGAGGTGAAAAAAGAGAAATTGGAGGAAGATCCAAGTTCAGGGTTCAGGCAGGGCGGAGCATTGGGGGAAAGATTTGACTTGATGTGGAAAGATAAGTGTATGGGGAGCAGCAGAGACAGTTGTATGGTAAGCTCAATCTTAGTGATAAAGAAGTCCATGAGTGCTGTACACTTATTGTTGAAGACGAGGGAGCAGAAGAGAGGTGTTTAAGGATACATTTGGTAGACAGAAAAGAAGGTAGGATTATCTTTGCATTCAGGTTGCCCTAAAAGTAGTGGATGCTTTTACAAGTGGAAAGTGAGGTCCAATAGCATCTGATGTGGTGATAAATGGCTAAACCAGTTATGGGTCAGACACGCTCAAGTCTGCATCTTTTTGACTTGATAGATTTAGTAAATTGTTGATATAATTTCCATCATATTTATAGAACCTCCTACTGTTGAAGACCCAGGACCGCCATACAATAATCCATTCCAAGAGAGAGTGGCAAACCAGCGTATTGCATTTCCCTGTCCAGCCAAAGGTAAGTCATGGACATGCATATATACAGCACTTTATAGTCCTTTGCGAGATACAATATATTGTATGTGAAATGTGCTACATTTCACATTACAGTGGAACCATCAACAGTGTGATAGAGAGCATACCTCATGGACCATGGAAATTGGATAATAATTGAGAGTCCCCAAACTTTGGTCTTGCACATGTGCTTCAGTAATCTCCAGCAATAGATATGAAGACAGTACAATAAAAATAACCAAAGAAATATTGGGCTAAATTTTAAGGGCCCCCTAGGGATGGGAACAGAGGTGGAGGGACCCATAAAATTGTGAGGGAATATGGGGGTGGAGGAGGAGGAGGACCCATCGCCTTTCCAGACACCTGCGAATGTAGTCTGGGGTGGGGAAGGCCAAGGATTGCCTTCCCACCCAGAGGCCAACTGAGGCCATTACATGGCCAGTTAATGGCCCCTTAAGGGCCTCTTCCCGCTGCTGTTGATATTTTACCAGCGGCAGGGGGTGCCTCCATCACTCAAGGCGGTCTCCATGTGGGCTTGGGGAGAAGGCCTTCCTCCGTGAGCAATCTGTGGCCCATAGCGGCAAAGGCTGCCTCTGCAGCATCTCCCACCCCACTGTCCTCAGTAACCCACCAACCTTAACCTCGCCAGGGTCTGTCTGAGTGGCCCCAGTGGGCCCCCCCTCCCCTCCACCGTCAGTCCAGGCTCCCGTGCTGCTCTTCAAGTGACTGCTGCAGTTCCAGCAGTGGCCTCCGCTCCCAGTAGCACTTCTGGGACCGCTGAGCTGCCAGCCCATAAAGGGACAGGACCCCGGCACCGGGCAGTTAATATCCCGAGCAGCCTGAAATGCAGCAGGTGGTCCCCTAAATGGCCAAGGTGGTGTTCCCCTCACCTTTGGGCCTGGCGTCAGGACCCTCACCAGCTGCATAAAATCCAGCCCATTGTGTTGTTTTATTCACTAAAAATAAGTGATGAAATATAAATATTATAAAAGTATATGAAAGAAACAGTAGTGGGTTGTGCAATGAGTTGATAGCTTGCACAAGGTTTTCTCCAAGAAACTTTGGGTGAACATTTGGAAATGTGGATGATTATATTGTGTATAATTCAGTTTTTATTGTATGCCTGGGGTGGTATGATCTACTGATTATACTTTACCCTAAGAGTTGGCATATGTTGTGTTTCCTATTACGCCCTAGGAAATATTTTGTACTGTGTTGTATTGTGCTCTGAGAAATGCCATGAACAATATTTCATATTATAATATTGGATACAGTCTACATTACATTTCATATTCTGTCATGGTATCTGTCATGCACGCTATTTCATATAATGCCTCAGGACATGGTAAACTTATTATTTAGTATGAAAATCATGGGGAATGCTATGCAACATAATTCTAGAATAAGAGATACCCAGAAGGCTTTTTTTTAATGATAAAGGTTCATTAAAATTTTGTTATCGTAATGCTTTGGTTAATCCCACTGGAAGAATATTGGGAATTTCACTGGGGGTAGGGGTTGTTAGCTCAGTTTTAAATACTTGTTTTTCTAGAGGAAGCATCGTTCATAATGACCGAACAATCATACGTCACCTATACAGGGCTAGTAGGGATCAGTAATCCAGGTAAACCTATAGCTTTTAATGGGCTGCAATCTGTGATTCCTGAACATATGCTGACCATTTGACTATCAACTCAAAAAGCTTTCAAAGAAATTAGACAACAACTGCAACTTAACTTTAAGAGATGTTTTTCCACATCTGTTAGAAAAGCATCATTACCAGCAGAGGACACTGCATAAATCAGCTTGTGAGAGAGTTTTATATGTAAAGGAAATTAAACATTTTTTTAAAAAATTGACTCATGGTTCAATTACTCTAAGCAGTGATATCAGTTTCTACCAAATAAATGATTGATTAACAGAACTAGCATCTAGCCATGTCGGTAAACAAACAGCACAGAGAAAATCTCTTTGACAGGCACAATTTCAAACCCAAATCTCCTGTCATTCATAAGACATTGGTAGATTTACAAGATTGTAGTACTTTCCAGTGATAGGGTACTGCCTGTTTCAATGGAGTCAAAGAGATACTCAACTGATCATAGTGCACCTTTGAAGGTTCCAAGGTCTTGCCCTTCTAATTGAAAGAGGACACACACAGCAGTAAGGTTACTGTGACTCCAATTTCCTTGCCCATTTATTCCTTGAGTACTGTGTTTTGCTTATTGTGTTGGTTACGATGCCAATTGTCCTGGTCAGTACCAATCCTGCAGTGGCTGCTTACCAGAGTAAGTGGCAGCGCTATGCAGCCTGTGTGTGAATCCAGTCACTCATTTTGGCTCTGACCAATCCCCAGCTGTCACGTTATTTCATCACCTGGAGGAACAATGGATTATGCCACTAGGAATTTGCAGGAGTGTTAAGTGTTAATGGATATACCCTGATTGAAGCTTTTGAAAAGGCAGTGTTGGAAAGCTATAACAAGACAAAGATTGGATAAAAATTCAGGCAATGGATGTCAATCTAAAGTGTAATTTGAAACATTTTG
This sequence comes from Heterodontus francisci, assembly GCF_036365525.1. Classification (NCBI taxonomy): domain Eukaryota; kingdom Metazoa; phylum Chordata; class Chondrichthyes; order Heterodontiformes; family Heterodontidae; genus Heterodontus; species Heterodontus francisci. The sequence continues at coordinate 77,972,133 of NC_090378.1, read as the reverse complement.
GGCATTCAGAAAATATCTTTGAGCATATTGAACTGTTGTCATACAGTGAGGGATGCAATATAGTGCTGATACCATTGTATTACCAAAAGTAAACTTACCAAGAAAATTCGGGAAATAGAGATGATACTTATACAATTGTAAGCTTATTTTATTAATTGATCTCCTTGCTAAAATCATACAGGGGCTGCCCATCACCCAAGGCCCACTTTCAACAAGCCTCCAGTTCCAACCTCATTGCTCATTGTATCCCTCTGCCAAGAAATCACCTCAGTCCTGTCAGTAACTAATATCACACACGTGTACTAAACTGGGTCAGACCCTAAATGCCATGTAATCAGTAATGTACCTTGACCCAAGAAATGTCAACCTTGTGCAGCCCTATTAAAAATCTAATGTGGTTAGAACACAATTTTTGAAATGTTAAAATAATCAAAATATAACAACTGAAATATTTTAAGTTGAAATCCTGCTTTCTTTTAGCCATGAAGATGCACTCTAAAACCTTGCTATAATTAAAATTAAAGCATGTTTGACTACCTTTCCAATATTCTGTAAAAACATTATAAAATGCCCTCTGTGGGAAACCTTGTGGGTTATGGAGTCGCTGCAATGCAATGCCTTTGGTGTTCCTTTCTCTCTGGTACCGGCTTGAAGTAACATCAGATGATTATTGCAGGCATGATCAGTTTGCCCATACTAGGATAACTATTGAGTTCTCTTTAAATTGTCCTCTTCAACATTTACTATACAGTAATTTTTAGAGAGTTTTTTAATCAAGCAAGTTATAATTCTCTGTTATTAGGTATCCCAAAACCCGTAATTAAGTGGCTGCGTAACGGAAGAGAGTTGACTGGGAGTGAGCCAGATGTTTCCATTTTAGATGATGGAACCTTGCTTATTGATACTGTTTCACCACATGACAATGGAGAGTATGTATGTATGGCAGTCAATGAGGCTGGAGCAACAGAAAGAAAATATCAACTCAAGGTCCATGGTAAGCTTAAAAACCAATATAAGCAGAATGTTAATCCTATCCAATCCAAAAAGTGTAAAACCTTACTTGTACAGAACACAGTTCAAAAAAATCATTTATAATTGTTATGGTGCTTAACTCAAACCCATTTAATTTTACTTAATTTTCCATCTAACCTATCCTTTCTACTCTATAAAGCACTTTTAAAATGTTAGGATGCCAAATTCAATCATGTAAGACCATCTACGAAGGCTAGAGGCAGGCTGTGCCACTGGCTGCAACCTTCGTAGCCAGTGTGACATTCTTCAGGAATATGGGTGCACACAGCTGTGATCCCTGCATGCGCCCAAACACATTGAATTAGCCCTATCCTAACATCACACAGCTCAACTGGCTGATGTGATGCCTGCATTCCAAATTTGGACAATGCAGGCCCTGGCACCCCCTGCGTTGTCCACTCATGAAAAATGATGTGTGAAACAACGATAGTGCAATAGTCGTATTTAAAGGCCCAGGCACTCTGAATGCAGAAAAGTTGAATTTTTGGAACTTTTTCTATTGTAAAGTGTCTGAAAGTACTCTGGAGTGTTTTTGGAGGTAATTTGGTACATTTGCCAGGGCACGTTGCTGAATCCTCACAGGAATGGCAGAAGACTAGGTGACTCTCCACACAAAGGCTGCAATAGGAATGGGGGCAGCAGTGTTTTGCTTTATTTTAGTAGTTCTCCCAGTGTCTTGGCCACATTTATCCTTCAACGAAGAGTACTAAAACAGATCATCAATTCATTTATCGCACTGCTGTTTTTGGGATCTTGGTGCACAAAGATTTTCTGCCAAATTTGCCTATGTTCCAATGTGACTGCATTTCAAAAATATTTAATTGGCTATGAGGCACTTTGAGATATCCTGTGGATAAGAAGACCAAGTTAGCTTGTTCTTTACTTGTTTAATTCACTATTTCTCCCTCCTGGTTCCCATTGTCCATTTTGGAAATGGAAGCAACTTCCCAAAAAAAGAGTTTTAATTGGCTCTTAAAGGCCAATTTTCAAGCCAAACAAATGCTTTAAAAAAATGACAACTAGCAGTGCCAAAATATGGCACTTCTGTACAAGTCAAAACAGGTGGGGGCTATGCAAGTGCTGTAAGGTTTTGTTGCACATCACATTTTAACAACTGTAATGTAACTTGGTGCAGTACCGTTATATATTCTAAACAATAAATATTAATTCAGTGGAACATTAAACAGGCCACAAATTAGCATCAACTTTAGCCAGCACTGCTATTGAAAAATTTTGCACAACTTGCTGATGAGCAATATTTGGTTACATAACTATGTATAAGATGGTTCTAAATTTGATCACATTTTACCTGGAGGAATGTCCTTATTTGTGCAATTTCTTTCTTTTTGCAGTCCCTCCTGAAATCAGAGATAATGAAAAGCCAGCCAACATATCAGTGGTCATGAACCAACCCATCAGCCTCTTCTGTGATGTGTCTGGTCACCCTGTTCCCATCATCTCTTGGTACAAAGATGGAATACCTGTATGTGGTGACACTCCTTGTTGTCTTAGAAAGATTAGAGGATAGTCACAATATTCAACAGAGAATGGCATTTGTCGAGCATTCTAAGGAAATTAGGATTCCTATATTAAAATTGGCTGCGTTTGCTGACAAAGCAACCACTAGGTGGCGCAGTACTTGCACATGAGCAAATGCAGGCTCTTCAATTGGAACGTCAGTGTCTGCGACGTTCAGGCAACTGCCATTATTAAAGATGGCGCTGCTTAATTTATCACAGGAAATGCTTATGGCTAGATCGTTCTGGTAAACTAACCTTACATTAAGTTTGACGGAAGCCCAGTAATAAGTTGTGTAGTTATCGGATACTAACTGTAATCCTCAGATCCATTTAATATTCCAGTAATCCTATGAAATACAAAAGGAATTTTAACCTTGACTTTCCATTGGTAGATGGTGAATTGCCACCCCGATCGAAAATCGGGCAGAGTATAACATGTGCTGCCAATTTGTTATTGTGATTCATTTATATGAGTGACCAGGACTGATTTCACCAGAACGCAGCTACTAGCTCCTGCTCCACTGGCCGCTCCCCCCCCTCGGCAACTTGCTTTCTCTCCCTCCACTCCCGCGGCTAAATGTTCCCCGTTTGCGCCACCCTGTTCTCCAGTCGCTCAGTTGCTCCCCAATGCCCGCCCCCCCCCTCCCAAGTCCCTGCCACGTTTGATCAGTCTCCACATGCCACTCGAAGAAGCAAGGCTGGCTGCAAGGAGTGATGTAAGAGCGATTGGCTGAGAGGATGGAAGCAGCTCGGCCTAGAACTAGCAGCTGGAGAGAGAGTGGGGGTGGGGGGTGGGGTGGGGGTGGCCGGCAGGAGAGCGGGGTGGCGAAAAGCGAGCAACAATCGGCCGGGGAGTGGGGAGGAGCATCGAGGTCCGGAGCGAGCGACAGAGGGGAGGAAGCGTTGAGGCCTGCAGCGAGTCGCTGAGGTAGGGGAGAGCGGCTAGTGGGGCAGGAGTGAGTGACATGGATGGAGCTCCTGCCTCAAAGTCTCCCATTCAGCCGCTTCCTCCAGCCGAGTTGGAGTTGGGGGGGGAGTGGGGGGGCTAGATACTCGATGACACTTTAGCGCGCATGCATGAAGATTGGCCAGGCGCGGGTACGCGATGATGTTGGCACTGCGCAATGACATCATCCCACGCACGCGCCACATAGTCCTGGCAAGATGTAGCTGTGCATGTGCACAGCTGGGGCACTCTGATGATGTCAGCGGGCTGCTGCGTTGTCAGAAATTACTTTGATTAAAATTAGAACTGTGGCATAATAGACAATATTGCCCACAACCACCTTCTCAAGGGAAACAAGGGATTGGCAGTAATTTCTGGCATTGCCAGTGATGCCCATATCCTGAAGATGAATTAAAACAACTGAGATGGAGGACAGAAAATGGCTTTTTCTGTGATCTATGGTCATGTATTGTGATGAACACCCCGATACTTATAATATTAACATTAATGGCCACTCGCAGTCCACATCCTCTGTGCCTGTGGCCTCCACCAACCCTCTTGCACCATGTATTGCTAGGCCTCAGTTCACAACCTAGCAGCTCTAGAATTTCCCTGGAGTTGAAGTTTCAGTGGGAAGGAGGGGTTGTTCGAAAGAGAGACAGCCTTCAGTCAAATTACTTCTCAGGACTATGACGCTCAGCAACAAGTTAGTGAATACATCTGGTTTGAAGGGTAGATGTACAGGACTTTTAAACTAAGAACACAGAACCAGACATGAGTGAATTATTACATTTATCAATTGAATAACATGAATATATGAAAGGAATAGTTGTTACTGAGACATCTACAAATCCTATAACCCCAAACAATATACAGAGCCAGATATGAGTGACTTGTTCCCCTTCATTCCAGTGAATAGACTAGCTCAAGGTTGGTAATACAAGGTGCCAAAAAGAAATTTGGGGAAATCTGGCTTTTGTTACTGCTTGCCTATTGTACAGAATAGATATATATCATGTATGTATAAAATATGTGTTATTCTTTCAAGATAATGTTATCTAAAAAAGTATCTAAATATCAATCACTTCATGGTAAAATACCCTTCCAAAATAATGTGTCCTCCAGATTGGAGGCAGCAGCATTGTACAGATATTGAATGCGGGGAAAACACTGAAAGTGCACAAGGCAACAACTGGTGACACAGGGAAATACACTTGTCGAACAATCAACATTGCTGGAACTGCAGAGAAGAACTTCAATGTGGAAGTGCTAGGTGAGTGGACATAGATTTAAAACAAAAGGGAATAATCAAGTTATTGAATGTCTCTTGCAGTGTGCAACCAACGTTGTATAATATATATTTCAGATGCTTTTTCAAAATACATAATCCATCTGAATTGATGATGGGTGGTTTTATTTTTCAAATTGAATTGTACAAAACTTTACACATTTTCGGTCATGGAACAATAAAAAAAACTAGAAGCTATGTTGTAGATTACATGACACTTGTAGATACATACTTTGAGGGCCTCATACAGTTGCACAGTTTTACACATTATGGGCTGGATTTTATTTTCCTGCCACGAGGCCGTGCGCCACCATGCCACCGCGATCTAGTGCATGGCAGCTCATTATAATTTGCAAGGCGGCCGCCCCTCCCCAATTACGTGGCAGGTACGTCCTCGGCGACGCCGTCAACAGGGTCGCCTATTTCTGCACAGGCACTGGTGCCATTTTTAAAGGGCTGCCAGGCCTGCATTGACAGATGACAGTTGACCCCCCCCCCCCCCAACCACAACTACGCTAAAAATAAATGTTTGGCCCCTTTCCGCAACCCCCCCTCCACTCCCCAATACACCTGAAATTGCAGTGTTGACCCCTTCTCCCCACAACTGCACTAAGTGCAGAGGTCACCCCTTCCCCTACCACACTAAAAATGTAGCGTTGACCCCATCTCCCCCCCCCACTACACTAAAAATGCTCTGTTTCCCACTTCCCCACCTCAGTGGCGCCAGCTTTCCCTAGACGGGAAAGTGAAGGCATGTAAATGCCTTCCTTTGCACTGAAGATCCGGAACAGCAAGTAAGATCACAGGAAATTGGATTTAAATATATGCATAGAGTTTATTTAAATATTTAAAGGTGGGTCCTTTCGCTGAGCGGTGGGGGGGGGGCCGCCATGGAGCTTCGTCGCCGTCGAGAATATTGGGCCCGGCAATCCCGGAGTCAGGCTCCATAGCGGGCCACTGCTTCAGCGATCTTCCGCCCCCCCCCCGCCCTCCCGAGGAACCCGGCGTCGGGAGCTCAACTAAATTCAGCCCTATGGGTGAAGTTACACATTTACAATCTAAGTTCACTTTTATTGAGGGGCTTAAATTGTGTCGAGAGTAAAAGAGGGATCTCATTTGAGCACTAGTTAAAGCAACTGACAGAGGTTAGTTGAAAGAACAATTTTACATAATCTCTGTATTTTTCTGAATTCATGCCTCCCTTAATTTTATGGTACTGTAACCCTTGACTCCTCCTTGATCTCTCTGCACCACTCAGCATCTGCTCTTCTTATTCCTTATAAAGCCATGGATATTTATTTGACTGCCTCCCTACTCTGATTTTTCCTTTGTAAGATCCAAAAGCTACGGAATCCCTAGCCTCCCTTGGATGGCAATCCTTCTACAATCTGACAAATGTTAAAACTCTTAACTTCATTGCACTTAATCACGTGCTTGATTTATTTAATCATCTACCCTTTTCGACTTCAGCAATGTCCTGTTGACTCCCTTCACTTGGGTTTCTCTTTACATTAAAAAAGCTAACCGTCTCTCAATCTCTGTGTTCATACCATTTAAATGCTTTCTGCATTGTTCTTTATTTGTTTTCCCTCCCTCCTCAAGTCCCTCCAAGTATAACAGGTGCTGGCAGCCTAAGTGAAGTCTCGGTGATTCTGAATCGTGAAACAACACTGGAGTGTAAAGTCAAAGGCATTCCCTTTCCTAACATTCAGTGGTACAAAGACAACAGGTAAGCACCTTTTCCTGCCATGTCCACAAACAGCACCCAGAAGGTCTTTAATCCCAGTATTATTACCGCTAGTCCTGGGAAAAATGGTGGGACTTACATTTTTCAACCTCATGACCTTGCTGCCTGCTCCTCTCAACTACTTCTATCTGAAGGACTAGTTACTAAGGCCATCTAATTGTGGATGTCATTCCACTCAGACCATCATGAGGCAGACACTCAGAAGAATGAGCTAATAAATGTGTAGATATTACTCTCACCTCAGTTGCATGGCCTTTGTTTGTGTCCGCTGTTATATATTGTTATTCTATCTGTAAAGTGCTAGGAACTAATTAGCTGGGAGCTAGTTGTTATGTGTAAGTGTTCCAGTGGGGCCACATTCATTGCTGCACTGGAGAGTCATGTGATATGTAACACAAAACCAGTTTTTACCAGTCTTACAGCAGGCAGTATAGTGGCTGAATGATTAAACAAAGACTCCAGCCTTTCCAAGTTTAAAGTGTGATTATTTCCAACATCTGGGAACCAGAAAACAACAAGAAGACATAACATGGTGCAGCGAGTGTCTATGAGTAAACCTAGAACATTTTAAAAGAATTAAATTGGGAAAATTGACCCAAATTAGTGCCAGAGAGAGAAAGAAAAACTGAGTGACTCGTGTAAAAATGAAATGTCAGCTGGGACAGGAATGAATGCACAACTACAACCCATAATGAATTGGGAAGCATTTGAGAGTTTAAACAAAAGTGCAGATTGACATTCAGTAATTTATTAAAGGCACTAGTGAAGAGGAGAGGGTCAGCTATATTCGACTGTGGGTTGGAGATAAAGGATTACATTTATTTAACAGCTGGGACCTAAGTGAAGAGGACAGCAGAAACCCAGACAAAATTTTTGCAAGATTCAGCACCCATCTCCAGCCAAAATCAAATAATCGGATATACCAATATGAATTTCAAGGCCTCAAATAGGAACTAGGTGAGCCGATTGACAATTTTGTAACAAGATTGAAAAATGCAGCCAGAAAATGTAAATTTAAAGTCATTTATAGATGAAAGGCTAATAGATCAGCTCATTTGGGGTTCTGCACATCCTGAAGTACAGAAAGCTCTAATCAGAAAGGACAAGCTCACAATATCATAGGCTGTAGACATTGCCAGAGCGCATGAACCCACAAGCAGACAGATAAAGACACTGACTACCCAAACAGCTAGCCTTCAGTTAAGCCAAGAAAGGGAGCAGGGTTGATACAATAAAACCACAACAAAAGAATGTACACCAGAAAGAAAGACATGCAGGAGCTGTTGACAACCACATGAATTGACAGATAGAAGGAAGTGTCCCGCATATGGATCAATCTGCAGAGCTTGCGGAAAGACCAATCATTGGGAAATGATGTGCAGAACAAGGCAAGAAGGTGGTAGACGAGTCACCAGAGTCAGAGTAACAGGGCAAAGGAATAGTGAAAGAAACCAAAACATCCATACCCTGGAAGATGATGATAAGCTGGAGAACATGATAGACCTAGGAACCATACAATTGCACGAAATGTCTGGATGTGACCTTTTTCAGAGAAAAGAAAATCACATAACCATTCAGATCAGGAAGAGGCTGAGAAACAAGCCCACAACGATAAATCTGAAGGTGAAGATAGATACTGGAGCGCAGAGTAACATCATCCCGCTCAGACTATACCAGAAAATCTTTCCTGAAAAATTGGAGGAAAATGGTTATCCAAGGAAAGGTGCTCTGAAACCAAACAACATCATGCTAACAGATTATGGGGGAACTGAGATTCGACAGCTGGAAACAACCCAAATCAGAGGGACACACAATGGAAAAGATGTTAACTGTATATTCTATGTCACTGAAACAGATGGTCCTGCTATCCTGGGGTTAAACAGTTGCGAAGGGCTGCAGATGATCTCAGTAAACCATGAGGTGAAGGAGGTGACACTGAGGGTTGAAGATAGTACACCCATTGAAAAGCGCCCTCCGATCAGAAGCAAAGAAGTGAGTGGGACACAGCGAGAGCGGAGCCGGAGTACAAAGAGACTGGGGGAGGGGAGGGAGGGAGGGAGGGGGAGAGAGAGAGTCCATTCAGCGAGCGGGACATAGCGAGAGCAGAGCCGGAGTTCAAAGAGACTGGGGGAGGGGAGGGAGGGGGAGAGAGAGAGAGAGAGTTCATTCAGCGAGCGGGACATAGCGAGAGCGGAGCCGGAGTTCAAAGAGACTGGGGGAGGGGAGGGAGGGGGAGAGAGAGAGTCCATTCAGCGAGCTGGCTTACCTTCCGGGAGCAGTCCAGGCACGCCGGAGTTTTGAAAAAAAGTCAACAGTGACATCACAGGAAAGCTGCAAGGTGATTGGTTGGTGAGTAACAGCTGTTAGGGAATAACTCGAAATAGCTCGGTAAGTAACTAAAGTAAAGAGAAAGGTCTACAGTTCTTTTTAATATAGTAGGTAGTATTTTTTTTTGGGAGGGGAATCAAGGTACCTAGTGTAAATCTAATTTTTGGGTAATTTAAGGGAGTAAAAACAGAGTGAAAAATAAAACAAAGAGTGACATCACAGGAAAACTGTAAGTTCATTGGTTGGTAAATAACTGCTAACTTGAATTACCTATTCTAAGTTGATTTCAAATTAAAGGTGAAAAGGAGAAATATTTTACAGATTAAAAACTAAAGACTAGTCGGAAATTTAAAAAAACAAATTAAAATCTAATTAAATAAAATAGAGATGCAGGGTCAGGCGATGTGTTGTACCTGCATGATGTGGGAGCTGGTGGACCCCATTGTGGTTCCTGGTGAACACATCTGTTGCAAGTGCTGGCTGCTCAAGGAACTCCGGCTCAAAGTTGATGAGCTGGAGTCTGAGCTTCGGATCCTGCGACACATCAGGGAGTGGGAGAGTTACCTGGACGCTGTGTTTCAGGAGGCACACCCCTTAGATTAACTACCGTGAATTCGGCCAGTGGTCAGGGACAGGGGGGTGTGACTCTGAGTGAGGCAGGTAGAGGGATCCAGGAGGTAGTGCTGCAGGAGCCTCAGCCATTGTCCTTGTCCAACAGGTTTGAGATTCTTGCTCCCTGTGTGGGCAAGAGCAGGGACTGTTGGGAGGTTGAGCAAACTGACCACAGCACCGTGGTACAGGGAGCCGTTCAAGTGGGGGGAGAAAAGAGAAATGTAGTCGTAATTGGAGATAGTATAGTTAGGGGCATAAACACTGTTCTCTGTGGCCAGGATCGAGAGTCCCGAAGGCTCTGTTGCCTACCTGGTGCCAGGGTTTGGTATATCTCATCTGGGCTGCAGAGGAACTTGAAGTGGGAGGGGAAAGATCCAGTTGTTGTGGTCCACGTAGGTACCAACGATATAGGTAGAACGAGAATAGAGGTTCTGCTGAGGGACTATGAGCAGCTAGGGGATAAATTAAAAAGCAGAACCAAAAAGGTAATAATCTCCAGATTACTACCTGTCTCACGAGCAAATTGGCAAAGGGTCAATAAGATTAAAGAGGTAAATGCGTGGCTCAAAGATTGGTGTGGGAGAAATGGGTTCGAATTCGTGGGACATTAGCACCAGTACTGGGGAAGGAAGGAGCTGTTCTGATGGGACGGGCTCCACCTGAATCATGCTGGGACCAGACTCCTGGCAAATCGCATAACTAGGGCTGTAGATAGGGTTTTAAACTAAATAGTGGAGGGAGGGTTCAGTTGCATGGAAAAACAGGAAGTTAAAGGAGAAGGTGGGAGTGCAGGTTAGTGGTGAGGCTGATTGTTACCAAACTGCAAGAAATATACTGGTTAAACCAGAAGAGAGAAATAATAAACAGGCGAATAAAGCATCAGTGCTGATGGACAGGTTAGGGGGTATAGCTCAAATAAGAGTTCTATATACAAATGCACGGAGTGTAAGAAATAAACTAGATGAACTGCAGGTGCAAATTCAAATGGAAAATTATGATATGGTGGCCATTGCGGAGACGTGGCTGCAGGATGGTGGGGACTGGGAATTAAATATACCTGGTTATAAAGTTTACAGGAGGGACAAGGAAAATGGCAGAGGGAGTGGAGTATCCTTACTGATTAGAAATAATATCACCTCATTGGTGAGGGAGGATATAATGAGGGGAAAGCATCCAGTGGAGACCTTATGGGTGGAATTGAAGAACAGAAAAGGATCTAAAACTGTAATGGGTGTTGTGTATAGACCCCCTGGTAGCAGTTCTGAGGTGTTAGATTGTATAAATGCACAAATTAGGCAAGTGTGTAACAAAGGCAAAGTAGTATTAATGGGGGATTTTAACTTACACATAGATTGGGAGAGGCAGACTAGAACCTGTCAGAAAGGTAGTGAATTTCTGGAATGTGTCTGGGATAGTTTCCTACAGCAATATGTCCGAGATGTAAAAAGGGGACAGGCAATATTAGATTTAGTTATGAGTAATGAGCCAAATTTAATTAGTAGCCTAACTGCGTGAACATTTATCAAATAGTGATCACAACATGATTGAATTCAAGGTAGCGTTTGAAAGGGAAAAGCACGAATCAGCTACTAGAATTTTAGGCTTGGGTAAGGCTGACTTTACTGGGATGAGACAGAGACTGTCCACAGTAAACTGGGTAGATCTGTTAATGGGTCAAACGACTGAAGAACAGTGGAGAATATTTAAAGAAACATTTAACAAAATACAGAGCGATTATATACCCCTGACAGGAAAAAGCTCCACTTCACAGAAAAAACAGCAATGGACAACTAAAGAGATTAGGGACAGCATAAAACAAAAAGAAATGGCTTACAAAAATGCAAAACGCCGAATGGGATCAATACAAAGACCAGCAAAGGGTCACAAAGCAGCTTATAAGAGCTACTAAAAGAGATTATGAAAGGAAACTTGCAAGGGACATCAAAATCAATAAGAAGAAATTTTATAGTTACATAAAGGGAAAACGGGTGGTCAAGAGCAATGTAGGCCCACTAAAAGCTGAAACTAGAGATATTGTCATTGATAATGGGGAAATGGCAGACATGTTGAACAATTACTTTGCCTCAGTATTTACAGTTGAAAAGGAAGATAACTTGCCGGAAGTTCCGAAAAAATTAATAGCCGATAGGGGACAGGGACTTAATACAATTAACGTAAGTAAATCATCAGTAACAAGGAAATTAATAATGGAACTAAAGAGTGAGAAATCCCCAAGCCCTGACGGTTTCCATCCGAGGGTGTTAAAGGAATTAGGGGAGCACATTGTAGATGCCCTAACTATAGTCTTTCAGAGTTCCCTAGATTCAAGAGTGGTCCCTCTGGATTAGAAAGTTGTACATGTCACTGCACTTTTTAAGAAGGGTGAAAGGGGAAACCAAGGAAATTACAGACCAGTTAGCCTGACATCTGTGGTGGGCAAGTTGCTGGAGTCTATAATCAAGGATAGGGTGACTGAACAGCTCGAAAAATTTCAGTTAATCAGGGACAGCCAGCATGGATTCATGACGGGAAGGTCATGCCTGACAAATCTCATTGAGTTTTTTGAAGAGGTGACTAAGGTAGTGGACAGCGGAGTGTCCATGGATGTTATTTATATGGACTTCCAGAAGGCATTTGATAAAGTCCCACATAAGAGACTGTTAACTAAGGTTGAAGTCCATGGAGTTGAGGGCAAATTATTGACATGGTTAGAAAGTTGGTTGAGTGGTAGGCGACAGAGAGTGGGGATAATGGATAAGTAGTACGACTGGCAGGATGTAACTAGTGGTGTCCCGCAGGGATCTGTGTTGGGGCCTCAATTATTCACATTATTCATTAACGACTTGGATGATGGCATAGTAAGTCATATATCCAAATTTGCTGATGATACAAAGTTAGGCAGCATTGTCGACAGTCTAGATGATAGCATAAAATTGCAAAGAGATATTGACAGATGAGGTGAGTGGGCAAAACTGTGGCAGATGGATTTCAATGCGGGCAAGTGTGAGGTTATCCATTTTGGACCAAAAAAGGATAGAGCAGGGTACTTTCTAAATGGGAAGAGCTTAAGTACAGTGGATGTCCAAACAGACTGGGGGTTCAGGTGCATAGATCTTTAAAATGCCACGAGCAAGTGCAGAAAATAATCAAAAAGGCGAATGGAATGCTAGCCTTTATATCTAGAGGATTGAAATATAAAGACACAGAGGTTATGCTGCAGCTGTACAAAACCCTGGTTAGACCCCACTTGGAGTACTGTGAGCAGTTCTGGGCACCACACCTTAGGAAGGAATATTGGCCTTGGAGGGAGTGCAATGTAGGTTTACAAGAATGATACCTGGACTACAGGGGTTAAGTTACGAGGAGAGATTACACAAATTAGGCCTGTTTTCGCTAGAATTTAGAAGGTTAAGGGGTGATCTGATCGAAGTCTTCAAGATATTAACAGGAAAAGACAGGCTAGATAAAGATAAACTATTTCCACTGGTTGGAGATTCTAAAACTAGGGGGCATAGTCTAAAAATTAGGACCAGACCGTTCAGGAGAGACGTTAGGAAGCACTTCTTCACGCAAAGGGTGGTAGAGGTTTGGAACTCGCTCCCACAAACAGAAGTTGAAGCTAGAACAGTTGTTAATTTTAAATCTGAGATAGATAGATCTTTGTTAAGCAAATTTTATTAATGGATATGTGCCAAAGGCAGGTATGTGGAGTTAGGCCGCGGATCAGCCATGATCTCATTGAATGGCGGGACAGGCTCGAGGGGCTGAATGGCCTACTCCTGTTCCTATCTTCCTATGTTCCTATGTTCCCATCAGGTACAAATGTACCCAGAGTGTTTTGATGAGACAGTTGGATGCTTTGAAGATTTTGAGTATCACATTGCTATTGACCCAGCAATGAAACCCGTGATTCATCCCCCACGTAAAGTACCAATAGAACTAAAAGGAAAGCTTGAAAGAGAGCTCCAAGAAATGGAAGAAAAGAAGGTGATTGCCAGAGTCACAGAGCCTACAGATTGGGTAAATTCCATCATTGTGAGAGAGAAGCCAAATGGACAAGTAAGAATTTGCCTCGATCCCAAAGATCTTAACCAAGCAATAAAGAGGAATCACTACCCTATTCCCACACTGAAAGAAATCACACCACTGGTAGGGGCAAAGGTTTTCAGCAAGCTTGATGCCAGAAATGGCTACTGGAATATGAAGCTAGAAGCAGAATCATCATTGTTGACAACATTCAACACACCCTTTGGACAGTACAAATTCCTGCGTCTACCTTTTGGCCTCAAAGTGAGCCAGGATGTGTTCCAACAGAAAGTAGGCAAAACATATAGGGGATGCAAAGGAGCAGTCGGCATAGCAGATGATATCCAGGCATATAGTGTAGATGGAAAAGATCATGACAACCATCGACATGAAGCCATGGAGAGAACCAGGAAAGTTGGGATTAAGCTAAACGCAGACAAATGCATTGTAAAGGTGGCAGAATGCCAGTTCTTCGGAATGGTGTGCACACCTGACGGAGTCAAGCCAAGTCCTGAAAGAACCTCAGCCATCTCGGGGATGGAAGCCCCAGGAGGTAAGAGAGTGTTGAGAAGTTTCCTTGGCTTGATACAATACATGGGCTCCTTTATTCTGCACATGTCGGAACACACAGCAAACCTGCTGGAGCTGATGAAAGAAGATATAGAGTACCAGTGGTCAGTGTCACATGACAGGAATTTCAACAAACTCAAAAAGGTGGCCTGCAAGGAGACAAGTCTGTCATACTACGACAGAAAGAAACCTGTCACTCTACAAATAGATGCTTCCACAAAAGGACTGGGAGCAGCCCTGGTACAAGAGGGAAAGCCAATAGCATTTGCGTCCAAAGCCCTGACGTCAGCTGAGACAGATATGCCAACATAGAAAGAGAACTTCTGGCAGTTGTGTATGGATGTGAGAAGTTCCACACATATCTCCATGGGAGAAAGTTCATAGTGGAGAGTGATCACCGACCACTGGAGTAGATTGACAAGAAAACTCTATGTAAAGCACCAGCAAGACTGCAGAGGTTACTCTTGAGGCTTCAGAGTTGTGATTTCACTCTGAAATATAAGCTAGGAAGAGAAATGGTACTGGCAGATACCCTATCTCGTTTGTCACCACTGGAGAAACACGAGATAGAAGATCTAGGCATAAAGATTCATCACCTGATGAATGTAACACCACCGAAACTTAGTCAAATTAGAGATGAGACCAGCAAAGACAAGGAGTTACAGATGCTATCTCAGCAAGTGATCCAGGGATGGCCTGATAAGATACAGCACACATAGCCGGCAGTACAACAGTACTGGTCTATCAGAGATGACATCTCACTAGAAGATGGTGTTCTGCTGGCCGGATCCAGAATAATCATAATCAAAACAATGCAGGAAAATCTTCTCCAAAAGATACACAAAGGCCATATGGGAATGGAGAAGTGTAAGCTCAGAGCCAAATCAGCTGTGTACTGGATAGGCATATACATGTCTACATGCAATGCATGCCAGAAGTACAGAAACTCCCAACAGAAAGAGATAATAGCTACTGAAGTACCACCCAGACAATGGTATACTATAGGAGTCGATTTATTCACACGTAATCAAGAATGATATCTCATAGTCACAGACTACTACTCAAAGTTCCCTTTTATCCAGAAGGTGAAAGAATTGAGAGCCACAACAATAATCTCAGCAGTATGAGTTCTGTTTGCTGAGCAAGGGATTCTTGAAAGGTTAATATGTGACAATGGCACCCAATTTACATCCAGAGGATTTAAGGAATTCGCTGACCAGTATAGGTTCAACACCATCACCTCATTGCCACACTACCCACGGGGACACGGATTTATAGAAAGACACATCCAGATGGTCAAAAGAACACTTGTGAAATGCCAAGAGATGAAGGAAGACCCAAACCTGGCCTAATTGTCACTCGATCCACACCTCACAAGGCTGACAAGCCTGCAGAGCTGTTGAATGAAAGAAAATATAAGATTACTCTGCCAAGCAAAATACATCCTTCAAGTGACCAGGACTCACTGAAGCACAGGTAAGAGGAGAGCAACACTTCAACAACTATGCTAAATCCCTACCCGAGCTGTTGAAAGGAAAACTGTACATGTACAGGATTCAATCATGAAAAAGCTGGAGCCCAGCAAAGTTGTTGGTGAAGCTGAGACCCCAAGGTCATATATCATTGAGACCAAAACCAATAACCAAATGAGAAGGAACATTATCCATATTCAACCTACACCTGAGCTAGAACAGCATAAATGACCATCAACAACACCGGAAACATCACTATCCAGCGAGACAACATTAACAACATCACCAGCAAGTGACACAACATCGCCTGTACAGTGCGCCAACTCACCACTAAGAGCAACAAATGTTAAACCTACAAGATGGAGGCACAACATTTTACCACCCAAGTGATACCGTGAATAATAGTTTTTAGAAAAGGAATACACACTATAAAAGACTCTAAAAAGGGGTTCAGATTATTTCCAAAAGTCGGTTGATAATCTTCTTTAGCTATATTGACACTTATATTTATATGGGGGCATTATGTTTTAAAGAAAGAGGGATGTTATATATTGTTATACTACCTGTAAAGTGCTAGGAACTAGTTGTTATGTGTAAGTGTTCCAGTGGGTCCACATTCACAGCTGCACTGGAGAGTCATGTGATATGCAACACAAAACCAGTTTCACCAGTCCTACAGCAGGCAGCATGGTGGCTGAATGATTAAACAAAGACTCCAGCCTTTCCAAGTTTAAAGTCTGATTATTTTCTACATCGGGGAACCAGAAAACAACAAGAAGACGTAACACCCTCAGTACACCTAAACATCCAATCAGCCCCTCCTCGAGCATACCTTAGAGCAAAGAAAAAATTTGATAGAGGTGTTCAAAATCATGAATGGTTTTGACAGAGTAAATAGCGAGAAACTGTTTCTAGGGATAGAAGGGTTGGTAGCTACAGGACACAGATTTAAGGTGATTGGCAAAAGAACCAGAGGTAACATGAGGAAACATATTTTTACACAAGTTGTAGTGATCTGTAATGTGCTGCTTAAAAAGCGTGGTGGAAGCAGATTCAATAGTAACATGTAAAAGGGAATTGGATAAATAGTTGAAGGAAAAACATTAACAGGGTTATGGGAAAAAGCAGGGGCATGGGATTAATTAGATAGTTTTACCACACAAGCACGAAGGGCTGAATGACTATCTCCTTCTGTGCTCCATAATATGATTCTATGAAACCATGGAAACATGAAGGCACCACAAAAGGGGCTGAGATACAGCTTAATGGTCTCCACCCCTTTTCTCATGCTAAGTAGCAAGTGTTCCCTGGGCACACAGCAGAGGAAAATTAACTCCTAGAACTCAGGCCATGATCCCACTCCTTGGTCTGCTCATATCACTATCACATTTTGGAAAAGGCAAAAGGTGGCTGTGCCTGATATGCTTCCTACCATATACCTATCAAATTCCAAGACTTACTTTATGAATCTCGTCTGGTAAAATTTTGAAGTTCCTTTTCTCAGATATCTTGTAGTCTGAAAATTTGCAGACACAAATAATCATATTGGTGAGGGCAAGAATAATAAAAGAAAACTGTGAATAACATCCACCAGGTATTGGCTTTGGCTTCAGAATTGGTGGTGAGATCTTTTTTGAGTTCATTTTGTATACTAATTTTTTTAAGATGTTTCTATCATGTGTGATTCATCTGTTCACAACAGTGCTTGAAAGAAGAGAGTTATTATCATAGCAATATGTATAACTGGGTAGTGTAAAAAATGTACCACTACTTATTTTTTTATTTTTATTTATTAATTTATTTATTCGTTGAACGAGAGGGTAAATGGAGACTGCATGGATTTTTGAGGAGCTGAATTCTAGAGATGTTACAGGTCCAATTCAGTGATTCCCTTTGTGTTGACCAAATCAGTATAATTATCTAATGAACCCAAATCTTTTCCTAGCTTTGTCGGGAAACGATTACTTTCATACTTCAAATCTTTACAATGATTCAGATAATTAATCAAACAACTGTGAGAACAAAATGTAGTTTTCCTTAATTATTTACATATGGTATAGGATGTTTATGAATTTCGTTGCATACAAAACAAGCTGAGCAAGAGAGAAAATTTAGTGAAAATACAGAACTGCTTCAAAAATACTATAATCAAAGCAGATGTTTGACAGGCTCAATCATGACACTGACTGTTGGTCAGGGATGGTCTATATGGGTCAGTGAGTGAAAACTGTATCCATGCACAGCCAAACAAAATCCAGGATAAGCATTTCACATTTGCTGCTTTTGGAGGAACAGCCAAACAACTTTTGAGTTGTTTGTGTGCTACTCCAGCAGCACCAATACTGCCTTATCTACACTGCATTGTTGCCATAAAAGTCAGGGCTGTAATCTGCAGTAGTGCTGCAATTTAAATGGAGTACAATTTTGGAAGATATGCCACACAAGATCCATCACTCACTGGGTATTAATTTTGTCCTTGGAAGCTCACTCTGTCCTCCCACTTGTAGAGATATGGGCTGAGTTTTATGGGCCCTCTAGGGATGGGAACAGAGGGTGGGGGTGGGGTCAATACATTTGTGTTGAAAGTGCCACTTAAGGGCCTCTTCCTGCCTCCACCTCAATTTACTAGAAGATGGAAGGGCCCACCGTCATGGGGAGATGCCGCCAGATCACATAATAGAAACACCTTAAAATAAATCAGTATACAAAATTAACTCAATGGTTTTACTGCCAATTCTGAAGCCAAAGCCAATACCTGGCAGCCTCCTAGCAGGATTGGTGGGGTGGGTGGGGGGGGGTCACTCCTTTGGGAGCAATCCAGGGCCCCAGAGTAGCCCCACCTACCCCGGAGGACCCCCCGGCGGTGATTGCCACCCCTCCCCAATAAGACCCTCCCCCCACCCTCACCAACCACACCCTCCCCAACTCTGTCACAGGGCCTGCCTGTGACCCCAATCCCACTTAACCTCTATCAGGGTCTCTCCCAGTGGTGCTGCCAGTACTGCAGAGCTGCCAGCCTTCCGATTGGCCTGCAGCTCTTGGAGGCAGGAGCTCATCCCTTAAAGGGATAGCTTCCCTGATGGCACGCAGTTAATTGCCTACCTGTTGTGGAATTGCGATGCGTTTCCAACAGAAGGGCTGAGGCAGGGACTCCCCTCACCTTCCAGCCTGTTGCCAGAACAAAATTCGGCCCCATATATTATCAAATTAGATTTGTTTTCATTTTGTACTAAATGCAATAATAATGAAAAAATTGCATCATTTGCACAACAGGCTTCTGTTCCCAGGTGATACTAACTTGGAGGTAAGAGACAGAGGGCAGGTACTACACATAAAGAGTGCACGTCTAGCTGACCAGGGCCTCTACCAGTGCAGTGCGGTGAATGCTGCAGGAAAACGATTCAAAGAGTTCCAGCTCAATGTCTATGGTAAGTCCAACTTTTCCCAGATGGAAAACAAGTGGTTGCCCCTGGTTTGAGTTATATCATCTTGTGTTATACTTAAAATCTGGGGATTTTCTGTCAGTGATTTACTTTATATTTTTGTTGACTGACTGAACTGCAAAGCTGACATTATCAAATTTCTGTGCAACAGTTACACTCCCAGAAGTAGGTCACCAGAGCATGGGAACTAAAATCCAGCTATTTAGCTGGAAGTTTCAAATCTAAAATACCAAATTAAATAGCCAGAATTTTGTCTTTACACTATCACTTCATAACCTGCACTGCTCTAAAAGGAAGGAAATCTGGTATATCTATTTGTACCAGCTGACTTCCTATAATGTTGCATGCAATAAGTCAGATGATGTGCGGTTTCATAATGAAAAAAGCACTGTGGCATACAGCCCACTGTGTTTGTTTTGCTGGTAAGATGGATCTATGTTTAATTAGTTTCCTCTAAGGCCACAAAGACTCGGGCCAGGATGGGACAGTAAACATTTTCAACGTGCTGCTGCCTCACTTTTGCCTAACAGGGAGGCGAGGGGAGGAGGACGGCAGATGAAAATTGGTCGCACAAGGGGGAGAAAATACAAATCCTGCAGGCGAAAGAGGAAGGGGTTTACTGCCATGAATATAGGGACATTGAGAGGGTGGTCAGAGGAGCAAAGAGAGACCTTGAAGAAAGCATAACAGTTGAGGCTAAACGTATCAGTAACACAGTATCACATCATAAGAGTGCAGCTGGAGAAGTGGTGAAAATCATCAAAGATGCAAACAGGCTTAAACCTGGCATTGAACACAAAATATTAAGTATTCTAAATGATTACTACTTCTGATTCTTCACAAGGGAGGACATAGGCAACATGCAACTCCCCAAACAAGGATAACCTAAGTAAAATCAGTGACTTTGATATAACTGAGATACTAATCCTAAAAAGGCTAAAATAACTCAAAAATAATTATATATGGATAGTATTTACCTCTAAATGCTGAAACAGCCTAGTGAGATTTTTGAAGCACTGACGATCATTGTGAGGAGTCAATGGACACTGGAGAGGTACGAACATACATATGAACATACGAATTAGTAGCAAGAATAGGCCACTCAGCCCCTCGAGCCTGCTCCATCGTCCAATAAGATCATGGCTGATCTGTTTGTAACCTCGACTTCACGTTCCTGCCTACCCCCGATAACCTTTCACCCCCTTGCTTATCAAGAGTCTATCGAACTCTGCCTTAAAAACATTTAAAGACTCTGCTTTCACTGCCTTTTGAGGAACAGAGTTCCAAAGACTCACCACCCTCTGAGACAAAAAACATTTCTCTTCATCTCTGTCTTAAATGGGCGACCCCTTATTTTTAAATAGTGACTCCTAGTTCTAGATTCTCCTACAAGGGGCAACATCCTTTCCACACCCAGCCTGTCAAGACCCCTCAGGATCTTATATGTTTCAATCAAGTCGCCTCTTACTCTTCTAAATTACAGCAGATACAAGCCTAGCCTGTCCAACCTTACCTCATAAGACAACACGCCCATTCCAGTTAATAGTCTAGTAAATCTTCTCTGAACTGCTTTCAATGCATTTATATCCTTCCTTAAATAAGGAGACCAATACTGTACACGGTACCCTAGATATGGTCTCACCAATGCCCTGTAAAACTGAAGCATAACCTCCCTACTTTTGTATTCAATTCCCCTCGCAATAAATGATAACGTTCTATTAGCTTTCCTAATTACTTGCTGTACCTGCATACTAACCTTTTGCAATTCATGCTCTAGGACACCCAGATCCCTCTGCATCTCAGAGCTCTGCAATCTCTCACCATTTAGATAATATGCTTCTTTTTTACTCTTTCTGCCAAAATGGACAATTTCATATTTTCCCACATTATACTCCATTTGCTGGATCTTTGCCCACTCACTTAACCTATCTATATGCCTTTATAGCCTACTTCTGTCCTCTTCACAGCTTACTTTCTTATCTATCTTTGTGTCATCAGCCAATTTAGCAACCATACCTTCAGTCCCTTCATCCAAGTCATTTAAATAAATTGTAAAAAGCTAAGGCCCCAGCACTGATCCCTGCAGCACACCACTCTTTACATCTTGCCAGCCAGAAAATAACCCATTTATGCATACTCTGTTTCCTGTTAGC
Source organism: Heterodontus francisci (assembly GCF_036365525.1). NCBI lineage: Eukaryota > Metazoa > Chordata > Chondrichthyes > Heterodontiformes > Heterodontidae > Heterodontus > Heterodontus francisci. The sequence continues at coordinate 77,950,996 of NC_090378.1, read as the reverse complement.
TAGCCAATCTTCTATCGATGCCCCCTATACCATGAGCTTTTATTTTCCGCAATAACCTTTGATGTGGCACCTAATCAAATGCCTTTTGGAAATCTGAATGAGGTACATCCACCGGTTCCCCTTAATCCACAGCACTGTACCACTGGACAGAAGCTGAAGTGTTACAAATAATCAAAACTGATGAAAGAAAAGACATAGGGAACTGGAAACTCATTAGTCGCACTTGCATACCATGTAAAATAATAGAATTGATTATTAGGAATAAATTTGAGGGTTATCTGTTCTATAGTAACCCAGTACAACAGTTTCATGATGGCACGCTCTCGCGTGTCCTGGATTATGGTGAGTCTTCTGATCCATTCCCAGTCACTAATAGAGTTAAGCAGGGCTGCGTGCTAGCACCAATCCTTTCAGCATGTTTTTCTCTGCCATGCTGTCTGATGCCTTCCAAGATGGTGATCCTGACATCGAAATCAGATATTGCATGGACAGGAAGCTGCTCAATCTGAGAAGCCTCTGGGCAAAATCCAAGTTCTCTCAGGGCATACTTCGCGATTTTCTGTTTGTCGATGACTGTGTGTGAGTTGCTGGTTCCACGCTGGACATGCAATGCAGCATGGACTTGTTCTCCAATGCATGCGACAACTTTGTCCTTACGATCAGCACAAAGAAAAATGAAGTAATGCACTAGCCTGCTCCAGGAATCTTGAGCCCAAGGTTTCAGTTCATGACCAGAACCTGTCAGCAGCGGATAAGTTTCATTATCTTGGCAGTACACTCTCTCGAGCTGTTTATGCCGATGACGAGACACATGCAAAAATTGCCAAAGCAAGTGCAGCCTTCGGCAGACTTCGAACATCAGTCTGGGAACAAAGAGGAGTAAGTCTGCCTACCAAACTGAAAGTCTATAGAGCAATAGTCCTGTCCACACTGCTCCACGTATGCAAAACCTTGATTGTGTACTAGCGTCACGCCAAGAAGCTCAACCACTTTCACTTGTGCTACCTTTGGAAGCTTCTGAAGATTAGATGGCAGGACAAAACACCAGACCCTCTGGTGCTCACCTGAGCTGGCATGCCAAGCAGCCACACCATATTGAGACAGTCACAGCTGAATTGGGCTGGTCATATAGCCAGAATGCCCAAGACTTGCTTATCAAAGTGAATCTTCTATGGAGAGGTTGAGTCTGGGTTGTGCTTTCATAGCAATCAAAGGAAGTGCTCCAAGGACACTTTGAAGGCTTTGCTGAGGAGTTTTGACATCGACCACGAGTCCTGGGAGAAGCTCGCTCAGGATCACTGTACCTGGTGCAACCAAATAAAAAAGGGTGCAACCTCCTTCGAAAGCAAGCACATATCAGAGGCAGAGAGAAAATGCAAGGAGAAGAAACCCCGATCTAGCAGCTTGTCCAAAACTCAGTCGCCTGAGGTATCCTGCCTTGTTTGTATCAAAACCTTCCAGGCGCAGATTGGCCTTATCAATCACCTATGTACTCACCGGAACCCTACCAAACACCCCAGATGATGGACATGCACCTCCTTCAAGGCGAAAATGACTAACAACCCGGTAAAAAGCAGTTAATAGAAATTCAATAGAAGATCCTGCTTGACAAGCTCCCTGAAGGCTGGGAGGAACTGTCAACACAAGGGGATTGTGGACAGCTCTATGGAATAGTGTACTTTTACTTTCTAAAGACAAAGGTTAGTACAAAAGGCTATTAGTTAAACACAAAGCTGTGAAATTTCAGGGTAAACACTGGGAACAGATACAAAATTGGCTAAAAGACAGAACTTATTACAGAAGTTAGGTAAGAGCAGGTGAAAGTATTCAGAATGATGGGACTTAGGTTCAAACTAGTAAAACATAATCACAGGACTGATGTCAGGAAGTCACAAAACTAATCAACATATGAAATAGATCTCCAGGTAGTGGAGGCAAAAGCCCTGGCATTATTTAAGACCCAATTGGATTCTACAAATGGGAAGACATTAGAATCTTTTTGGATGGATGAATTAAGATGGATGGAATAGCTTTCCTCATCTGTAATTATATTATGATTTAGTATCTTCTGCTGTGTGATTGCCTTAAGAGTGATATCCCTTTAAGAGTTCAGCATGCTAATGAGCTAAGTACCAGGTCATAGTCATGTGAATACAAACTGGAGTCACTCTGCAACTGTAATTCGCAGATGAAGGTTCTGTAAATAGTTTCCTCTGTACTGTATACAATAGTTTAGCTGTTATTAAATCTGTTAGAAATCTTCAATGAATTGGACTCCACGCGTCTCATTTATGTTGCATCAGACAACATAAAGAACTCATTACATGGTGGCAGCTATGGTGAGAAGACAAAGTCTAAGTTTGAAGACCATGGGTAAAACTGCTGTGAAAACGACCTTGTCTATAGCCACAAGAGAGCAAGTTCCAAAGAAATACTGGCCCAAACAGTGGAAAGAAAAAAAATATTTACCTCCAGCTGTAGATGACAAAGCTCAGAAGGACAAGCTGCAAATAAATTCCTGCGATTGGGTGAGTCATTGTGCCGACAGTCGAGGAATCCCCGCTTGAAGTGCTTAAAAAAGTTGATTTCTTTTCAAAGGCTCTGTGGGAGAAAACAAAAAACGAGGAAAACATGATTATTCTCCCAGGCTCATTGAGGTCGGCGCCATTACATGAGGCGTCCAAAACAAAAAGCACGGGAAGCCTCCAAACACTGCAGAGTGTCCATCCACACAGCCAAAGTTTAAAAATATTAGTAAATCACTCGAGCATGAAGAAGAGTCTCCATTCACGCAGCCACAGTTAAAAAAACATTAAACCACTTGAGCGTGAAGAACATAAACAAACTCTAGCAAAAAAATCAATTCAGCTGCCTATTGAACAGCTGTGTAAACAGAAAAGCTTAAGTACTGCAAGCAGAATAAACACAGAACACTGTCAAATACCTGCTCCTCTCTTTCCAAGCAGCCAGTATAAATAACAGAGAATTTCTTTAGGGGGAAACAGCACAGAGTGAATAGAACAAGTTTAAAAACCAGTTTCAAACCACAAATAGAAAAGTCATAATAAATACAGAGCTGCAGGCACACACACAGAGCTGAACAAAGTTAAACATAGAGCAGAAAGCAAAAGAACAGAAGAAAGATGGATATCAAATTTCTGAGCATGAACTGGAAGGCCATTGATATCCTATCAGAGTTCAAACTTTTCAAACAAAGAATGCAATTATGCTTCGCAAACCAAGCGACTGGAGAACTGGAGAAATGGGTTGTAAAAATACTGATAACAGTTGGAAATGAGTGGTTACACAGAAGCAGTATCTCTGGCTTATCTGAAGAAAACCAGAAAGATCCCGCAAAGATATGGAAAGTGTGAGAAGATCAGCTCCGGTTACGAGTGAATTTTAGAATTCACTGCCTGGAATTGATGTCTTACAGGCAGCAGCCACAGGAATCAATAAACCAGTTCAATTCAGCAGATGCTGTAGTAAGGGTAACAAATGTGATATTCAGAAACTGAGCTGTCGGAGCATTGCATGGAGCTGGTGAATGTCTCAACACCCATTGAAGCATTTCAGAAAGACCTCTTGAGGGGAAAAGAAAGGTCACAGCATTGATGCGCTGCTAGAAGATGGCAGGAAATATGAAACCATGGTAGCTGGACAACTGCATCTGCAAGCACTAGGTGCAGCCAACAGTATCAGCATGATAACCATGTCGAAAAGAGCAAGCAAAGTGTGTGGTTTGTCCCATTTACCACAAAGTTGTTCTGCATTTCAAGACCTGTGCAAGGCGTGCGGTGCAAAAGGACACTGCCCTCCCCCCCCCACCATGCAAGAAATCTGTCTCCAACGATGCAGCCAGAAGTCACAGTAGGACACAAGAAAACAGAAGACAGGTGCAGCAACAGGGCAACAGCAGCATGGCGGGCACCAGAGACTTACATAACCGCAAGCCGATACACGAGGTCCACAGCAAAACAGACCTGAGACAGGACTCAGAGAGGAGTGATTCTCAGCCAGAAGATGAACAGGCATTTCACATTGTGATCCTGACACACTGTGTTGATGAAGTCAAACAACTGGAAGCTTTTGCTACTATTAACATCACGTACCCAAAGAAAGTTGGTAAACACACACTCTGTTTAAGATTGACACCGAAGCTAGTGCAAATATCCTACCTGGCCGAACCTTGAAGGAGTTTTTGGAAATTAATGATACAGCTGACAACTGCAAAGTTATCTGCGTACAATGGGTCATCCATCCCTTGCAGTGGCACACTGACAGTGCAATGCAGCTATGGCAAGTCAGCATGGAAACCGTAAAATTTTGCCTGGTTGACATGAGCAGAATAGCATTGGCAGGATTACCAACATGTCGGAACCTCAACATTGTGACTCTCCACGAGGTCACCAAGGAACCCATTACAGCAGAAGAGACCAAGGGTACCCACATTGAGTCAGTTCAGGGTGTACAACAAATGTACCCGGACAGGTTTGACGCCATGAGAGACTCCAAAGGCGCCTCAGAGAGGATGCACCCCCTGTGTCCAGTCCCCTGATGTCTGAGGTTGAGTCACAGCTCCTCCAGGATCTCAATGGTTGTAATTTGGAGAGTATCAGCCCCTTCTCAGAGATGCTACACCAAGAGAATGAAGATCTAAATTCAGATGGTGAAACTTCTTAGTCAACAGACAGTGTTTCTTCACAGCCCAGCAACTCAGAAGAAGAGAATGACACTGTAACCACTGAGAAGCAAAGGCTGGCAGTGGGGAGCATTCCCAAGGGAAAACCTTCAAGGACTGGAACCCGCTCGCAGACACTGGCAGCATCAAACGGTGTAGTCTGGAAATCCAGCAACAGCACAACTATGCCGCGCCATCACCACTGCTCTCTATAGAACTGCCAGCACCAAAACGAGCCAGAATGGACAGCTACCTCCACAAGGCCAAGTACTCCTCCCCAAACAGGTCCTTGACCTTGAGTCCCAGGCCTTCAGACATGGAAGATGAGGAGAGACGAAGGACACGCAATGTCCTGAAGAGGCAGAGGAGCAATGAGTTGAAGCATTGTCTGTTGGCTGTTTGAGATGAGGTGCCGGAACTTTCCAAGAATGACAAGGCCTCAAAAGTGGTCATCTTGAGAAAAGCAACAGAGTATGTTAGCAGGCTATGGGAAAAGCAACAGAAACTGAATGCAGAGGGGGACAAACCTCAGAAAAACCGTCAACAGACGTGATGCAAACTCCCCGAGCAAGCTCTGCAAACCACCGAGACAATATATGGACTTTTAAACCTCTGCACTTGTAAATTTCACAATTCCTAACCAGATACCTGTCAATTTTATAATCTTTATCCCGTATAACTAATTTTGATATTATCTAATTCTAAGTATTTTTACTTGTAACATATGAGACTTATCTTTGGAAAGAAAGGGAATGTCGTGTGATCGCCTTGAGTGATGTCCCTTTAAGAGCTCAATATGCTAATGAGCTAAGTACCAGGACGTAGTCATGTGACTACAAGCCGGAGTCACTTTGCAACTATAACACCCAGATGAAGGTTCTGTAAATAGTTTTCTCTATACTGTCTATAATAGTTTAGCTGTGAGAATTGGACTCCATGCATCTCATTTATGTTGCATCAGACAACATAAAGAACTCATTACATCTTCTACCTTCCCATAAGCATTTCCACTGGCGATCCATGACTGTTATTTAAATGAATAAAATCATAACTGCCTTAATTTAGCTATGCATGGTTGGCAGAAAAAGCAAAGCTGGTGTATGTATACAGTCAAAATGAAATTAGTAATGCACATTGTAAAACTCAGGTTATGTAAATCACTGAAACAATTCAAGTATCAGTTTGATCAGAATAATATAGAGGCAGGTCTCTTATATAACAATCATTGCACTGCAAAAAGGAAGTAATTCGAGCCATTTTTACAACATGGTGAAGCACTACATAAATGCATTCTATTCCTCAAAAATATTTTATTGACCAGAAAAGCACATAATTTATATATAAGTATTTATAACTTACATGAATTGGTGGAGAAAGAAGATGGGAAAAACCAAATAAATAAAGGAAGCAAATGAAAGAAAGGAAATATGGGAAACTGGGAATACTCTGTGTCTTGGGGGTGAAGAAAATCACATAGATTTAATTCAGAAGCACTCACTCCACGGATATTGTAAATAGTGCATCGACTCCGCATAATGCTCTCATTCCACTATATAATGAATTCAATTAGGCATGTACAGGAAGTCCTTTTTGCTGATCTACATGTATAGATTGGAAGTTACAAAGGCTCTTCAGGATTTAGAGTTAAAATGCAAGTTTATGCAAGTACACAATTTTTTCCTAAAGTTTGCAAGATAATTATTAAGCATGGATATGAGGGAAATTTTGCAAACCACAAAATGGTTCCCAGACAGTGCAAAAAAGGTTCAAAATGTAATAAAACTAGATAAATGGATGTGGGTCCCCTTATGCTAAATTCAGTGACAACTCAGTTATAATCAAATGCTAGTAATGACACATATAAAGCAAATGAATTAACCATCCCATCCCTAGCTTTTTACAAAGCATGTGCATAGAAGTAGGAAGACCGACATCTGTTATGCCTGTAGAGAGCTGGGTTCTTGCACTGCACTATGAAGGAAACCAGATGTTGGTTGTGAAGAATAATAGTCACAACAGATTAGCCCAACATCAGATGGGAAGCAGCTGGATAAATTTACAATATAAAACATGCTGATTGACAAAAACAAAATGCTTTAGATCATTGTGCTCCTTGGATATCCAAGACCAAGTCCTATAAGAGCTTGAGAATTCATGTTTTACCTGGAATATTGTGCTCAGCTATTGTTTAACCCTGTTTTAATAGTGTTTTCCTTTTTCACTGAGGATTGGATACCTAAAATTAACAATGTCAATAAGACCTAATTGAGAAAAATGACCCTTTGAGAAATTGGACATAATTTGTACGTCGGGACTGACATTTGACTGATATTCCTTTACCTAAGTGTACTGTTAAGCTCTTAGTACGCATGGTTATTTATAAGAATGCTGATCACTGCAGTCTCAGCTACACAGTCCAACTACTCAGCAAAGTATTGGACAAGCAATATTTAAAAAAACCCTGAGAATCCCTCGGACAATCATGTACAATTGGCTATTGTACGTAAATTGAACAACTGTACATAAAAAGGACGTGATTTCTGTCTTCCTCCTGCCAGGTTAGGAAATGACCATGGGATGCGTTCCACTGCATCCCCAAACATGTTCCTGTTTATTTGATTTCCTACCAGAACAGAAGACTGCTGTTCAATACATCTGCCCAAATATGGGAAAGTGTATTGAAATAATATGTAAACAATAAAAATATGTCATCTGATGTATCTTCCATCGTTTCACTAAAGTAGTATTGGATACCAGGGACTCCTGATGGTCCCTGGCATTTAACTCTTCATAAACAGGGAAGAAGAGAGTTTAAAGTTTAAATGTCAGGAAACCTGCAATTGATTGCATGGGCTGCAGCATGTAAATATACATTTAAAATGAAAATTCAATGCCAAGAGGAAGTTGAGTACATCTGTGGTACACTCAGAGGCTGGTGAATCTTTGGAATTCTCTGCTCCAGAGGGCTGTGGAGGCTCAGTCCTTGAGTATGTTCAAGACTGAGATCGATAAATTTCTACATATTAAAAACATCAAGGGATACGGGGATAGTGGAGGAAAGTGGTGTTGATGTAGAAGATCAGCCATGATCTCATTGAATGGTGGAGTGGGCTTGAAGAACTGAATGGTCTACCCCTGCTCCTATTTCTTGTGTTCTTATGAGAATTCTTTTACATAGCAAGTTGTTATGATCTGGATTGCATTGCCTGAAAAGGTGAGACAGACGCAATAACAACTTTCCTGTCCGCCCGACATAAAATCCAGCCCATACAGTTATCGTATTCATTGCTAAAGATTGTTTACAGATAATGCTTTGTTGACTAAGAGACTTTAATTATCAGATAGAAATAAATGCTGGCAATCTGAAGTTAAGATTGAAAATGCTGCAAATGACTAAATGGTAATTGGTATCTGAAAGAGAAAGACTAATTAACATTTCGAATGGAATCCTTCATCAGAACTCAGTTCTCTGCATTTCCAGTAATTTTTGTTTTCATTCCTGTAAAAGTCAAACCACAAGACTGAATTGAATGTATGAAGGATATGTATTGAGATGAATTATCTAAGGTACACTACAGAGCTTCTTTACTACATGCTACCTGCAGGGAGTCTTACCCATCATTCACACATATTGGAAGGTCATTGTTGTGCTATCTGCAATTTCTCAATTATGAGTTTTAATAGTTAGAAAATTGTGCACAATGCACCCATTATATCCCAATCTACAATGCCAATGGGTAATGCTTCCCACTGGGAATGTACATGTGCAAAATTAGCCCTGATGGTTTCAATCCTGTTAGGATTATGGGAATGACATTTGTGGGACGCATCCGGTCCGAATTGAACAATGTAGATTTTTTTTGTGGCAGATTGAATAGTGTAGATTATTTTGTCAGATTCAAGATGTAAGTTATCTGGTTATATCTACTGTAGATTAATTATTAGATTAATATCCATGAATATATGTTCAGTTGCATTTCAAAATCAAGGAAAATTGCTTCTTTGAGCACATGCAATTAATTAAATTGTATATATTGGATAAATTTCATGATAGTGAGGATTGTTGATATCCTGTTGGAAGGATTGGGATATGTAGGTAGGTCATTGGAAGGTTGACGTATCAGCCAAATATCTTTTGGTCTTTGGACACAGATGTTCTCTGTCCTGCGGCCATGCCAGGTGAATGGATGACTGCTGTGGTTTGTGGCACCACAATAGGAATCGCTAGGTAATAATTAACCCTTTCATATCCAGACCTGAGCTCCAGCTGAGCCTGAAGAAGTGGTATGAAAATCTCCTCTCTCTGATAGCTACTAAGTGCCTATTTGCAATAAGTTTGAGCATTCTTTCCCCAGTTCCTAGTTAGTCCCAAGATATATCTTAATATTCAGTACCACATTAAATAAAAATAGGCAGAAACTAACACCATACTAATAGTCTAAGGCAGCAATGTTTGTTGATGTAGAAAATTGAAATTTCACACTGATGCAGTGGAGGACACAATTCTGAGGTTAAGGTTAAGTACATTGTTGGAGTAGCGTAGAGAGATCTTTACCCAGCATTTTAGGAAAAAGACTTGTGTTTATATATTGTCTTATCACATTTTTTAGAAATATCCCTAAGGGCTTCATGTGGAATAAATTGCTTTAAAATGTAAGTGCAAATGCCAGTCATTTTGCACAAGATACCACAAACAACAATGTGATAAATGATTAGTTAGTCTGTCCTAGTGGTGTTGGTTGAAACAGGAACTTTAAACGGGATATCAAGAGAACTACTTGCTGTTCTTCAAATAGTGCCATACAACTTTTAACAACAATATGGTCCTCTGAAACAGGCAGATATGGCCTTGGTTTAATGTCTAATCCACCCTATACCTAATCTTGAGAGTCCTTGATGCAAATGCAGGACGCAAAAATGTGAAAAGCATTCCATTTCCCCAGTGCTCATACATCTCATTTAAATACAAAAGAATAAAATAATTTTTTTATAAAAAAACTAACAGTACTATCAGTGTAGGTCAATGCTGACAAGGAACCAACAAGTGGTTGGCAGTGATGTAAATTGATCTGTCAGACTGTAATCTGTCATTCATTGTGGTACAGTTCATAAAGTGGTCTGCAGGGATCTCTGGCGTTAACAGCTGTTAACAATAGCTGAACCGACTGCTGTTGGAGCTCAGTTAACAATGCATGGGATTTGTCCCATTCAAACAGTCAGTTTCCAATTTCCCCTACCTAACCCAGGGGCACTTTGACCAAATAGCTCTGTCTCACCTGAGATCAGCCAATTCATCGCAAACAATGAACTCGACCTGAGGCCTTCCTGGTTTTTATGGATCAGTACCATACCATGTGGCATAATTCCCTGCTGAGTCATCAGGCCACATCATTTGTGCCAGGATTTCCCTCTGCAGACTGAACTTTCTGTTCTAATGTCGCGCAGCTGATCAAGATCTGGTGAAACTCACCCAGTAAAACCTGATGATTCTAAATATGAGTAAAATCTGAAGTATGACACTGCCTTCCTTAAGACTAGAAGTCCAGTGTTCTACTGCTGGAGTTGCTGAGTATTCAGAAATTATAGAAGCTATTTCTCCCAACTTACATTTACACTGTTTTCTTATCATTATTCCCAAAGTCCCACCAAGTATTAAAGGCGGTAATATCACAACTGACCTGACAGTTCTGCTGAATCACCCTATGACCCTGGAATGTGAGGCTCGTGGCGTTCCTCTACCTGCTATAACGTGGTACAAAGCTGATCGACCAATCATCTCTAGTCCACAAGCTACATATATTAACAGAGGGCACTTTCTTCAGATCCCTCGGACCCATGTATCGGATGCAGGCCAATATACTTGTCGTGTCACCAGCATCGCTGGAGCTGCTGAAAAATTCTATGAGTTGGATGTGTATGGTAATAATTCTACTTGTATTTACAAATACATTTCTGTTTCTTTTATCTCGCCTCTCTGTTTTGCAAGCTTTTATTTCCAGTTAGGCTAGCCAATAAATAATGGTTTAACTCTTGCATTTCTTAGGGCGGCTTTAGCCTGTGTGATTAGACCACGATATGCGTTTGCAGATTTGGGAGTAGATTTAATGGCTCTGCCCCCTCCACACACATACAACTGAATCCTGAATTTAACTGATGCTGTTTAGCCAATCCCTCAATTGGGCATCTGTACATCTATTTCCAACAGAGTCTAGGATTGCCCTGTTCTGACTTGACATGCTCACATAAGACAGAAAGAATTTTCATCTATATAGCACCTTTCCCATCCTCAACACCATCAGAAAGAGATTAAGTGGGCATTCATCTCATTGCTATTTTAGGGAATTTTTGTTCAAATTGGCTGCTGTGTTTGCCTACAAAACAAAAATGAGTGCAATTCAAAAGTAGTTTGTTGGCTGTAAAGCATTTGGATCAATTTGAGAACACAAAAGGTGTAATATAAATGCAAGTTCCTTCTTTCAGGATTTTCCAGTCAATGAAATATTTTGAGGTGCAGTTATATAGGCCAATTTGTGCACAGCGAATCATATGAGTGACAAATTACTCTTTTTAGTGATGGTATTTGAGGAATGAATATTTACAAAGGCACTGGGAGAACTCTCAGTTCTTCTAGAATATGTCACTTTCCAGTAACAATCAGAAAAAGGAACCTTGGCTAATTTTTACCCCTCTCCGTAGCCTGGAAGCCCTAGGGCTAATTGTAACATTCCAGTTGATATCACAGTATAACTGCTTGAGTATGATTTAGAGTTCAGAACTATAATTCCTGTCTAAGCCATTAGGGAACTAACACAGTGGGCTGAATTTTTTGAGCAGGAAGAAGTCCTGCCTCCGGGACCAAAAGCAGGAGCCGACCCTGCACCGGCAAGGGCAGGACTCTGAGCGGCATTTTACCGGTGGCGGCCAATTAAGAGGCCGCCACTGGACTACCATCCAATTGAGAATGGCGGCCTGCATTTCAAAGCTGCTGGCTCAATCAGAGGGCTGATAGCCTTGGCAGCGCCACCGTTAGAGGTGGTCACTGCTGAGGCTGCTTGAAGGAGAGGGTGCCTCCATGGCTAGGCATGCTTGAAGACAAGGTAAGTTCTTTTCAGCAAGCTGGGGCCAAGCAGGCAGGCCCCAGCGGTGCTGTAGCCGTGGGGGTGGCCACTGCAGTCAAGGGCCCCTCCATGGGCCATGGAACGGCCATAAAGTAGGGCCCCCCCCCCAAACTGCGGGGAGGCCACCAGGGTTTACCTGACAGTCTACTCACATGGCAGCGGCCCTTCCTGATGCCAGTAAAATGCCAGTGGGGGTGGGAGGTGGCAATTATTAAGCACCTAATTGGTTGCCCAATGGGTGGCCGGACTGCAGAGGTTCCTGCCACTGGTCAAATGCCATGACAGCGGGAAGACATCGGGCTCCCCTCCCAACACCTTCCGCACTCCTGTTTGTCAGCCCATCTCCAAAGGGCTGGTAAAATCCAGCTCAATATCTGTAATAAGGGTGTGGGTTTTTTTTTGCATTTAAAGTGATACGTTTATTCTGATATCTTTTTATTTTCCAGTTCCTCCTAACATTGAGGGAGGAGGCCCCGATGCTCCGCAGCATAAGAAGGTCATCGCCAGTAGATCACTGGTTTTGGAGTGTGAAGCTTCCGGCTATCCCACTCCTGTCCTCACCTGGCTGAAAGACGGGGTACCTGTGAAAGCTAGTGACAACATCCGTGTCCTTCAGGGAGGCAGAAAGTTAGAAATTCTCAATGCAGCTGTAGCTAATGCAGGTGGATATGTGTGCGTGGCCAGCAGTATTGCCGGAGAAAGCAAAATAAAGTACACCATTGGTGTTTTGGGTAAGGAAATAAAATAATTTATGGACTAATTCTGCAACCCCACACTCCCAACAGGAAAGCCATACTCAAAGGGGTCAGAGATAGGAATGGAACACCTGTCTTATTTCTCTCTGTGAACATGAAAGTAACCTTGCCACTCAGTGTAAATATCTGAATTATCATTGCTGGGAAACTTAACCTCTTGAAAATGAATAATTTTATTTGAAGGTTACAATTACTCTCAACCAGGCTGGTGCATAAAAGTGTTTTAATGTGTTCTTCACCCAGTTAAAATGCTTCTAAAGTGTATCAATACCAGGATATGAATCAAGAGAAAAAGTTCTCATGCTTGGTTTTTCCCACGCTCATTTGTCCTTGTTTCTGTTACTCTTACAAATATTTACAACATTCCATAATTTGAGTAAATGTTGAGTTGAATTCCATGTAAATTCCCCAAGCAGGACTTGAGTGTACAATTAGGCTCCTTTCAGTTCATGAAACGCCAAAGCTTTAGTCAGTTTCATTTATGCTTTGGACCTAATTTCATTTGTTAAGTGAAAAGTCTTTCTTTCCCTCACCCTTTGAGGACTATGGTAGCAATTTGGTGCATACATTTGGCCAAATCATTCTTTTTATTCAAGGCATATTTTGAAAAGAGAAATGTTCTCTGTTTTTACACATTTCCAGTTTTCCTTTATAATCTGGATTAGATAATTATTAAGAATGGTCTTTACAATTATGTGTAAGATCTACATTTTAAAAAGGGTAATGGGTGCATAACTTTGCAGAAGTTAAAATGGATGATGATGGTTGATTATTTCTGGAGCATAAGGATGCAATTGCAGATTGAACAAAGCACAGTGTTGTAGCATTCTGCTGCACTTGATGGAATGTAGACAGTACTCCAAAAATATATTTATTTTGCACTGTGCATGTGATTTGGATGCAGCAAAACTCTCTCACTATTTTTTCTGTATTTGTTTAGAGCCACCAATCATAGAAGGGAGTGATGAAGCCACAGACATCACTGTAGTTGTCCATAATCCACTGGAACTTAAGTGTGATGCAGCAGGAACTCCTCTTCCAAACATCATGTGAGACATTATTGCAAATATTCGCATCGCAAAATAAACCAATAGCAGTAGTGATGATGAAAACCACAAAAATGGAATCTCACCATTAGAAAATCAAACAGTGACCGAGACTTCTGATTAACATTAACGTCCTGTTGCCTCCATTTCTGCTGATTTTCTGAATATTTTTGCCTACTTAGTATAGTTGACATCAATAGAGGTGGAGGTTGGAGGACTTATTGGAACTGATGATCCTCTTGGTAGCATGCTATCTGTATTAGTTCCCAGGACGATAGAAAGGGGAAAAGTTGTGGAGACCTGTAAGGCTGGGACTCCTCCTCATTTGTGCATTACACTGAAACACTGAAACAGCTATTTAAATGCTATGTAAATTATACAGAAGCGACATTCTGCTCATTTTCCAGGGATTCCACCAGGTAAATGCTTATCTCAAAGACTGTCCGTGGAAACCGGACATTTGGGTTTGCAGGGCTGCTCCATCAGATCAGAGCATCTGTTACTTAGCTCAGGAAAATAAATGTTTTAGTCCTTCAGAGCAACAGGGCTGCATGCCAGTTGACTGTTGACAGCTGCCACCTGAGGCCTAAGATCATGGGAGGTTCTTGGCTGCTGATGGGATTGAGGTTGGCTTATTCTTGGCAGGCTGTAGTTCAATTGTTTATAACAGTTAAGATTATGAAAATTATACACCAATCCAATGGGATTGCATATGAACGGACTGAGTAAACCTGTGTCTAAGCCACTTTTTAAAAATTCTTTCATGAGATGTGAGCATCGCTGGCAGGCCAGCATTTTTGCCCATCCCCAATTGCTCCTGAACTGAGGGGCTTGCTAGGCCATTTCAGAGGGCAAATAAGAGCCAACCACATTGTTGTAGGTCTGGAGTCACATGTAGGCCAGACCAGGTAAGGACGACAGATTTCCTTTCCTAAAGAACATTAGGACATTTTTATGACGTTCGATGACGTTGATTTCATGGCACCATTGGCGAGCTTTCAATTCCAGGTTATTGTTAATGAATTGAATTTTATTAATTAATTGAATTTTAATTCCTTCGGCTGCTGTGGTGGGATTTGAATGCGTGTCCCCAGGCCATTAGCCTGGGCCTCTGGATTACTAGTCCAGTGACATTACCACTACGCCACCATCTCTCCACTGGCAGGGACAACATTTTGAGGAAACTTTAGGCTGCCAAAAAATTTCCTGGTTCCACTTTATAACAGGCTGTGCATCAAAAATAAGCTGTCCAGTTTACACTTTGGAATTCTCTATCTCAGAGGGCTATGGATGCTCAGTTGATGAGTATATTGAAGACTGAGATTGATGGATTTGCTCACTAAGGGAATCGAGGGATATGGGGATAGGGCAGGAAAGTGAAGTTGATGTAGAAGTTTGACTATGCCTTTACTGGCAGAGCAGGCCCAAGGGCCATATGGCTTATTGCTGCTCCTACTTTTTACGTCCTTATGTTTGCTGTAATTAAATGCTGATGAAAATTTGTACCCAAAATTCAAATGCAGGTAACAATTATTTTTTTTAATGAGTTACACCTTTTCTTAGATTACCATTTGAAAGAGGATTAATTGTTATTATATACACTGTCAATAAACAACTGGAAATTAAATAGGTATTTAAATCACTTTTAAAATATATTATTTTATTTTAGGTGGATGAAGGACGGCCAACCAATTAAAAGCATGACAGGTGTTCAAATTTCAGCCAATGGCCAGAAATTAATCATCTCTCAAGCCCAGGTCTCTGACACAGGCAGATACCAATGTGTAGCTACAAATGAAGCAGGCAATCGACAGCGGGAATTCAGTGTCGTAGTTCAGGGTAACTCTTGTATATCTAGAACAGATTATTGAAATGCTTTTATTCATTTGTTTTTTTACTTCTATTTTAATGTACTCCTCATATCTTTCGGACTTAAGCTGAGTTGATGTGTGATTAGAGATATCTCCATGGTCTCTGGCAGTGTTGCATTTTGCTCAATTGATAATATGAACGAATGAAGCTAAAATGCAACTTGAGGTAGAAATCCTGCTGATTGTTTCCTCCTTTACAAGGGCTAACTACCCAACCTCTGTTGAGTGCTGCAACAGATGACCCAGTCACAGTGCACAATCTGCTGTCTGGATGAATCTGAGTCTGCATTTTATGAACTGTATCTGCCTTAATACACTTAGATCAGAAGGCATGTGCTTTAATAATTTCCACTGCTTATTAGTTGACATTCATTAAAAATAATCTGCAAGGTAATTTCTTTTATTAAAATGCTCCATTTTTTCCCTTAATTTTCTGTGACTGTTTATCTGGCGTGACCAAGTCTTCTGCCTGAGAATAATTAACAACCAGTGAGTTTGTTTTCTGCCAGGAGTTGGCAACTAAAAATTAATTTATATTTCTATATAAATTCAATAAACGTTTTTTCCACATTACTGCAGTCTCACCAACAATTAGATCAACAGGACCTTCTGAAAGATCAGTAGTGGTTCATAAAACTGTAATGCTGCAGTGTGTAGCCAATGGCATTCCAAACCCTGTCATTACCTGGCTCAAAGATGGACGGCCAGTAAACACAGCAAGAGGAAGCATTAAGGTATGTTTACTGAAATATTCTAGATACATGTATGTTAAAATATTTTAACTGTTACTCAAATCATGTGAAGAATGCCATTTTGGCAAGGAATTAGAGGCTCCCAAGTTCTAATGGAACTGTACCCCAAGGGAGGAGCAAAATGCTGGCGAGGCCACAAAATTGCCCCCAATCAGGGCCTTAATTTTCTTAATTGGCTGCCTGCCTCTGTGGAGCAGGCAGATGATCCTATTCCCAGCCTGCTCCTAGGAAAGATACCCTGTGTTGGAATGTTTTAGGGAGCCGTCCAGACATAGCTCTTCCCTATTTTCCCGCCCCCCCACCCTCCACCTCCAAGCCCATCACCATGGGTATGGGAAAATTCAGTCCATTAACTCTTCTTGCTGTCTCCACAGATGTTGCCAGATCTGCTGAGGATTTCCAGCATCTGAAGTATTTTGCTCCAAAAGTTGAAGTTAGGTCCTGCTGTTAAATTCATCAGGACCTTTGGGAAGCCCATAATTTCGTGTTTCCTGACTGCTACATCTCTCCCACTCTCTTTCTGCCTCCTCATAGATATTGGCATTATTATTTCATAAATGGCTGGAGAGCAGCTGATGGAGTATAATAAACTTAGCAAAATGTTTTGTTACATTCCTACTCTACCCAATGCAATAATAGTGTGACACATTTAACAGTTCAGCATATTTATTAAGATATTGGGCTGGATTTTATAGAGGATCTGTGGTGATGGGGGTGGCATGAAGATTGCCCTGGATGAGGCCCGCCATGGACCTCGATGCCGGCAGGGCCTGGCCCGATCCCCACGGAGGCGGAAAGGCCTTGTGGCAGCCCCCACCACCCACCCCCTGCCACTTGGCGACGGGCCCTGAATTTAAATATTTAAATAAATCTACATACCTGACTTAATTGCAAGCCCACCTCGGCCTCCGGTCCCATTGCGATCTTCGTGCCACTGGCCAGCACTCCCGTGCCTTCCGATCCCCATCTGGGGAATCGAAGCACCACACTGGTTGGGAGGGGGGAGCAGGTCAGTTTTTCTGTGCGGGGGAGCAGTGATAAAGTCTTCTCATTGGTGGAGGGGTTGGTGAGAAGGGGTAAAGTTTATAGTTGATGCACTTTGGGGGGGGGGAAGGGCATTTGAAAAAGGAAAGTGTCTTAGGCTGCAGTGTGATGAAACATCGGTATAATAGGCTTAACGAGGTAGAATTTAGATATAATTAACACATTATACCTTTTAGAATTAAAGATTGAAGAAATGGTCAGTTTTCAAGACTCACTGAAATTCCCCTTTAAGGGTAGAATAAAAAAACTCAATTTCAAAGTCTTCCAAGGTCTCTGCCACAATGGAATTAGAACATGACACACATTGAAACATCCTATGTGAAGTCAGTACAGGATGGCTATGAACTTAATTAGATGATAGTGTTAGCGATAAAGACAGACTGACTCAAATAAATGGTACAAGGTACCATAAAAACAATTACAGATAATAAATTACAAAATGAAATGGTACTTACAAAAACAGATGCCAAGTAAACCCAATTACAAACATTTTGACCAGATAAAAGCTCACAACTTCAAGAGCAGGGGATTTCCAACAAATACATTAAGTGGGGATGGTAGCTAATGATATTACCATATATGGATCTCAAAAGCAGGAAAAACAAGCACACACAATGGTAACATCTACATTCTAAAAAAATGAGAAGAAAGATTAGAAACAGTATAAACATGAGAGTTTTGAATCAAGAAACCAGAAGTATTGAATTCCTCATCAATGCTTCTCAACCTATGGCTTACTCGGGGAATTTAAGGTAAAAGTTTACTTTAAATTTTGATGGATATTCTAAGATATTTTGCTGTAACATTGTAAACTTTTGGATTCTGTTTTAGAAATAAGATCATGTTTTACACCTCTTAGTAATCTTTGATATTGTCGTATACTGCGGCACTTAAAGTGTATTGCATGTTCAACTCGTTAATAAATATATATGTTAATAAATCATCTCATGTAGCATTCTGTATACAACTAAAAGAGCCCCCTCTCTATGTCTCCTTAAGTGGGGAGATACTTATTGAAGAGAATTTCCGAGCCCCTTATAATATCTGGGATATTTATGACTTAGCTATAATTATTTTTTAAAATAGGCTATACGAAAGACTCCCTATTGGTTTTCCTTCTTTGAGGGTAAACTAGTTCAGTTCTTTAGGACCCAAACAAGTGTCTATAGGAATCTGGCTGGTCTGAACTTAATTAAAGGAGACTTATAGGGATGCACGCTTGATTTGGTTTAGTCCCTATAAGGGGTTAAAGTCATTAATCACTTAAACAGAGTGCAAGTATTTAATATTGTGGTTATTAGTGCGGGGGTGGGGGAGGGTGGGTGGTGGGAGAGGTGCAAATATGCCGCTTTTAATTTTTAAAATAAATGTTTACTGCATTCTTTAAAAAATCCCAGAAGGGCTCAAAGCCCTTTAAAAATGGCACCAGCGCCTGCGTGCAGGCAGCTGACACCATTGCCACTGACTGACAGGCTGCCCCCTCCATGTGATTGGGGTGGGGGGGGGCGAACGCCCTAGCTATTTAAATGAGCCGCCGTGCTTGGAATTGCGGCGGCTCTTTGGCGTGCAGCCCAGGCGTGTGGGCCGCCATTTTTTTCCGCAGCGAGCCTATAGAACTCAGCCCATTGTTATCAGAGGGTAAAACATTCAACAACACAAGTTCAAAGCAGCGAGTTACTAGTAGATCCATTTTTATTGTTCTGTGTGTTCTTCATACTACTCCTGAGCTCAGTTATTCTGTTGAATGTAGAGCCTCAGTTATGCTGAAAAACATTAATCGTTGACATCTGATTCTTTTAATCTGTCCCCAGCCTAAAATGACCCTCCACTCAAGATCATATGATAAATATATAATAAATAAATAAGGAAGGCTTTTAGTCTATTTTAGATCATCCATCCAATTTCTCTTCAATGATTCTAGCCAGATTCTAGTCATTCTTTGTGTTGAGAACTCTTAGATTGAATAACTTTCTGACATTAGTCACCAGCTAGTACCTGTACCAGCTTTCTCTCATGTTGGAGATTAACCTTCTGGAATTATCTTTCCATACTATTTACTATTTCAGGTACGCCCTCTCATGATCCCCATCTTCTTTCAATGTGTAGAGGCCAAGGGAGCAATTTTAACCTAACCTGTGCAAGGGGAAACTGACTGGATTGGATGTAATGCTGGTTTTTTACCCTCCCCCCTCCCCCTCCCCCCACCACCGCCCCCACCAGCTTTACTATCTGATGAAGTCACTGGAGAGTAATAGTCGGGGTGTAAAACTGGTGCTCTCGCATGCTTCCATCCATCTCCTGCCTGGCAAGTTAGGTTTAAAATTAATTTGCTTGCAAGTTTCTACAGCTTTTCCTGAAAATTGAGCCTTCACATCCAAGTTATAATGGCCTTCCACTTCCTCCATGTACGTCAGTGGGAATAGTATTCATCTAACCCGCCTAGTGGGACACTGATGGGATCAGGTCAGCCACCTGTTTTACGCACGATTTTGCTTTTCTTTGAAGTCAATAGTTTCATCTCTGTTGAAGTCAAAGGAGAGTCAAATTGGGCATGGTGGAAACCCCAAACTCATCAGCCTCCCACCAGGCGAGTTAGGTTAAAATTACACCCATACATTTTGCTATTGCTGTTTTTTATTTAATGCATTTTGCTTTGCAACTGACTAGGTCAAAGTTGCCTTATAATGTAAAATGGGGAGAAAAGCTCTCTCAATCATAGATGACTCACTAACTAAATCTCAGAAATCATGCCTTCCAAGGCATTGCATTTCCAACTGGAAGTGAGTAATCTTTTGTTTCCATGGCGGAGGAATGATGGATTAGTGTAGTGACTTGACTGGTGGTAAGGGCTAGGAAATGGAAATGTTTTAAAACCGGCGATGAGGATGAAATAGGGATCATGGTTATATCTAAATGTACATAGTATACCAAACATATGCAGTATTTGTAGTTCATTCATAAAGTTTCAGCATATCACTGTCTGTCTTTGTAGCTGAAGTCTGCAGGTCGCATGCTGCAGATTGTGAATGCCTTCCTGGAGGATGCAGGCAGGTACTCCTGTGTAGCAACTAATGCAGCTGGGGAAGCACAGCAACACATCATACTCAATGTACATGGTAAGAACTACCCTCTGACAATAAACACCAAAACTAATTTGTTTTGCTTCTACAATTTAAAAAAAAGTTCTATTTGTAAAAATACAATTTTAATTGTTCTGTGCATAACATTTTTAACTTGCTACATATCTCCAGCCCCCTTTAAAAGTCTCACCACCACGCCCACCCTCTCCACCCCACCAATGTCAAAACTGCTCTCCAACTGAGCGAAGTCAAGTGACTTGCACCCAGCCATCTGCCTTCCCATTCTGTTCACCTGGTTATCATGAGGTGAGAGGGACACCTGGGATAACTCGATTAGTTTTTCTTCCCTCTTCTGCCTGTGAAAGGAGCTCCAAGCCTCTATCCACCATCTCCCCTAATGGTACAGTTGAGATTAGGAGCACAATATGGGGAATGTCATGAGTGAATCTGCAGTCAACCTGTTTGAGGCATGACACATTGCATTACACTGCCACCACCCCATCATAATAAATTGGAGGCAAAACTGGATAGCCTTTGAAACAGGCGTGGAGATTGCAATACACAATTCACCCATGCCCAAGTGCCGGCTTCATGATCCCTGCTCATTAGAATGATTTCTTTGTGCAGCTAGCACTAAACACGTTCCACAATCAGCAGAGGGCTCAGAATCGTACCCTTGTAGGACCACTTAAAGTCAGCCTGCACTGCTTAAAGGTAACCTGTACCTCTTAAAGAGGAGAACATTGTAGCTGGAGCAGGTACTTGAGTGGGCAGGAAGTGAATCTGTCCTGGGAAAAAGTGAGGAATGGCATAACATGGGGGAGAGGGCTCCAAGGTTTTGAGACACTACAACGGAGGCGGCCTGCACCTACCTCTGTAACCCCCTACAGCCCTACAACCTCCGAGATCTCTGCACTCCTCCAATTCTGGCTCCTTGCACATTCCCCATTTTAATTACTCTGCCGTTGGCAGCAGTGCCTTCAGCTGCCTGGATGCTGAGCTCTGGTATTCCCTCCCTAAACCTCTCTACCTTTCTGTCCTCCTTTACGGTGGTCCTTAAAACCTACCTCTTTGACCACGCTTTTCGTTAACTGTCCTAATATGGTGCTCAGTGTTTAACAACGTTCCTGTGAAGCACCTTGGGACATTTTATTATGTTAAAAACACTCTATAAATGCAAGTAGTTGTTGTTTAATAGAAGTTGATGTATAATCGAAGGTAAACAAAATTTAGTTTGCAAATATGTTATAGCAATATCCTGGGTAGAGGAATAAATAGTGTAATAGAAATAACAGAATGAACATTATGTTGTGCAATTTGCCAAGTAGTTAATAACATACAAATTACAGGAAAAAGTATGTCTCATGAAAACTTTGGTAAGTAATGGGATGGTGGATAGTAGGAGTGTGGCTAATGAAGATTAAACTGCATTTGTCAAGTGTGACATTTCATTTACTGACATATAGCCTTGAGCAACATACTTTATGATTCGCATATAACCCTCATCACATTTTGGGATTTTTGACAATTTCCCATGAGAAGGATCTTGGCTCATTTCATATTAAGAATATTACCCAAAGTTGAATCCAGCTCTCAGAGGATTAAAATTACCTCAGCAGCCAGCAGATGGTATACATGTAAAAGCTTGACAGAGCAGTTTGTGGAAAGTTGCTACTCATGTCCCACCTCGAACTGAGGCAATAAGCTAGGTTTTAACCCAGAGAGGGAATCGGGCATATGGAAGTTGAAGCAAGCGGCAAACTTCCTCAGCAGTGTGAGGCAGAGGCAATTTGAATTCCTGGGTCTCATTTGCATGCTGCCAGTCAGTTGCCTGCCCAAAACAGATGGGGAAGCGCAAGGAAGCAGCAGCTGCCTGGTGTGCAGGAGCATAATGTTAGATGGCACTCAGGTAAGTTGTGGGAAGGGCGGCATTGGTGGTGGGTTTGAGACTGAATGAAGTAACTTTAATTTTGACCATAATTACATTTTACACATTCACTAGTAATCTATAAAATAAAGCTGTTTAACAATTTGTAACTGACCTTGTCTCACTGAAGTGTTTTTAGTTCACCTACTGAAATGTTAGAGAAGCATGCTTGACAGCTGAGAATTTGCTGGAGTTGGGCATCTCATGCATGCCCTGTGCTTTGGATATTTTTTCTCACCTTTCAGTTCAAAACTGTCGTGTGCTGCAAATTGCTGGAAGTGCACTATGCTGATACTGTATCTCTTCCTTGCCACAAATTGCTTTTTCTTTACACACCAATAGCAGGGTGCACATTAAACACCTTTTTCTTTTAGCAAATTCTGGGCCTATATCTAGTTCAGATCAGAAGAGGCACTCCCACTTTAGGATATCACATGATATATCATGTTAGACAGTATGGACACACGCCTGAACATAAGATGCAGGGATCACCTATGGGAGTGTCCAGCACCACTGAACCCCAGAGAATATCTAAGCAGACCTGAAGTTTGAAATAATCCTATTAAAAAGCAAACAGGTTGTGAAGAACATGAGCTTTGTGTAGTCTTTTCAAAAAATAAATACCAGAAAATTTAATATCTTAATATAGAATTAGATAGAAATCACAGCATAGAATCAGGCCATTCAGTCTAACTGGTCCACGTCAGTGTTTATATTCCACAACACTCCATATCACTCTAGTTACTTCTTCTCAACCTGACCCCTCCTAGCCCCATCCCTCTATTCCCTTTTCCCTCAGTTGTGCATCAAACCTCCCGTTAAATGCATCAATACTACCTGTTACAACCACCTGATGTGGCAGCAAGTTCTTCTGAACCATTACCCATGAGAACCTATTTTATTTGACTTTGTAGAACCTCCGAGCATTGAAGATGGAGGCCTAATTCTAAATGAGACAGTGATTGTTCGAAATCCAATAGAACTGAAATGCAAAGCATCAGGAAATCCCCTACCAGGTAGGTATGAGAAACTCCTACACATGCTCCAGATGTATCTAATTGATCTAATCTGTTAACTGATTACCTCCATGGTCAATGGTATAATAGTATATATTTGATTGTAATGTTAAAATTTTGCTCCATGCCTTCATTTAAATATTTGTTTTTTTTTGGAAAATGTATAGTAGTTTCAAGGATGGGCATTCAGAATAATGCATAATTTAGTTTTGGACCTTCCATGCCTGCCCAAAATTTCATAGCCAATAAATGTGAACTTTACAGCAGCACCATGCAGCATGGCATTGATCATTGTGTAACAAGGATGATCCCAAGCTTGGTATATGTAGACACCAAAGATGATGATTTGTTCTGGTTGCAATGTGTACCAGCACTGTCAATGCACCCAAAAGGAACACATTTATGCTTTTGTCCCTGGTGCTGGTTGGGTTTGGCTCAGCCATGGTGGACGCTTACTTGAAAGCTCCCATCAATACTGATCACCATAGTATTACATATGATTTGCCACTGAGGGCACTGTTGCCTATGGAAATGTACCCCATCATGAGCCATCACCTTCGGAAGAGGAGGGATAGGAGGGGAAAATTGAAGATTGGAGGAAAAAATAAAGTATTGGTAATCAGCAAGGAGAGTCATCTAGACCAGGTTAGCTGATATTGGAGACCATTGGTGAACTTGAACACCACAAATAGTTAGTTACAATTACCAGGAAGCTTGGACAGTAGAGACTTTGAATGTAAAGTTTGTAAGATATATAGTTAATAGGAATATACAACGTGTGAGAAGTTACCAGGGAGATGTACAACTGGAACAAGGAGCTTTATATTTGAATGGAAAATCTATTCTATACTTTGATTCAATAACTCAACTGCAGTGAATTGGGCTGTAAAAGAACTGTTCATGATGAGCATTTCTTTTTTTTTCTGAACACCAGCTATAACATGGTACAAAGATAATCAGCCAATCAGCACAAGCTTTGGAGCTTCCATACTGAATCGGGGTCAGCTTCTGCAGATTGCCAGTGCTCAGGTAGAAGATAGGGGCATGTACAGGTGTGCAGCTGTCAATGTGGCAGGCTCTGCTGAGCTACTGTATAGTGTGAAGGTTTATGGTAAGTAAAGCTTCATTGTGCATTCATGAAGTTAGTGCAATTGCACTGTCCTGATAAGATAATTGAACCTTAATGGAAATACACCCTCATGTATTATGATGTATAAGATGAATTAAAATTATTGAAAGAATTAAAACTTTTCTAACTTATGTATATATCACAAGTAATAAGGGAAAATATTTTAACAGCTCTTCAGCAAGAGGCAAGTTGGGAAAATTGTATTTTAATAATAAACTTTATCAACTTTATGTTATTACATTGTAAAACTCCTCGCTGAATACATTCTTTGCAAATAAGCATAGTTTTAGCATAGCTGTGACTTAGACATTTTACATTGAATTTAAACACCGGAAAATTAGACACGAGATAATAATTAAGGAGAGGACTGGTTAACCATCAAGATAATGTTATTAACATGCAGGGCTTTATCAACATGACTAACTAGCATCGCTCTGTGAAGTTAGTTTTTAGTGTACATCAAGAATGCAATTTTTTATCTTAAAAGATGTACCTGAAATGTCTGTGTGGAACAGTAACCTATTTCAAAATATTTAATGCATTTTATACACAATGGGGTTAACTTTGACCTTGGCCGGGATTTTACACTTGGCGGACTGGAGCCAGCCACTGACTGAAAAGTCGGTGGCGAACCCGCTTCCGCCTGGCTCGGGGATCTGACCCATATTTTGCGGGTCTCCGGCCTTTAAATGTTCTGAGGCAGGACTTCCACCCTCTAGAGGTAGAAAGTTCCGCCTAATAGAGCTGCCAGCTAATCAGTGGGCCAGCAGCTCTTAGTCCCAGCAGCACCACCGGGAGTGGTGCCACTGCTGAGACTGCAGCCCAGCCAACAGAAGATGATGTCGGGGAACCCCAGAACCAAGGTAAATTTTTGTTGCCTCACCGGGGTGATCGGTTGGGCCCTGGCGAGGGAAGGGTGGTCGATTGAGGGGATGTGGGGGGCTTGTTGGGGGTTGTTGGGGCAGCAGGGGCGGACCTCCATCTGCACAGGGTGCCCGATCATGAAGGCCCCCCCACCTTAGGCTGTCAGAGATCCGCCTGCTTTTGTCAGGCGGCTTTTCTTGGGCCTGGGACGCCTGCTTGCCACGGGTAAAATCCCCGTGGAGGCGGGCAGAGGCCCTTTAGTGGCCACTGAAGGGCCTTGATTGGCCTGGAGCGGGAGGGCTGTTTTTTGCCACTGTCGCCCTGCGTAAAGTGGCGGCAGAGGTGGGAGTGGATCGGAAAGGGCCCCCCAAACCTCCCGCTCAATTTTACGCCCCCCTCCGCCACCTTCCTGCCCTTTGTGTGACTTTGTGGAAGTAAAAATCGGGAGTGATGTAAAACAGGCTACTGATTCACAATCACACAAAGTCAAAATTGCTCCCAGTTAATTTTTGAAGTGTTATGAAGTCAAATGCAGCAGCCTTTCGCCACCAGCAAGATCCCATAAACCTAAAAAAGATGTACTTTGGGAATACTACTGAAAGATCATGCATGACAACACAGATAAAACAAACAATGAAAAGTGCTCTAAAATAGGTTGCAGTGCATCAGGTTTAGCCGTTTGATGATAGATTTAAATGGATATTGAATCACTCCATGATAGAAGTAGACAATGAAGATAGGATGCATCCACTGATGTGCAATAAAGAGAACTGATACACTATTTTAATTAATGGGAAACAAATGACATTTTTAAATTTTGCACAAATTGTGTTTTGACATTGATCATTTCATCCTGCAGTTCCTCCAACAATCTTTGGCAGCAGTGACATGGTGACAGTGGTGGTAAATAACCCTGTTAGACTGGAATGTGAGGCCAGGGGCATCCCAGTGCCAAGCATGACATGGCTGAAAGATGGCAGTCCTGTCTCCAGCTTTTCCGATGGCGTTCAGGTACTGCTAATTCCTAGTTTAATACTAGTCATTACATTAAAGCATTTAGGATTGTATCAAACATGGCAGCCAACTCTGCAAAGAAGGAAAGAACTTGCATTTATATAGCACCTTTCATGTTCTTAAGCTGTCTCAAAGTGCTTTTCAGCCAATAATTTATTTTTTAGAATGTAGTCACTCTTGCAGGCAAATGCAGCAACCAATTTGCAAAATGCAAGATCGCTTAAAGAGCAAATAAGATGAATGATCAACTAATCTGTGTTTTTTGGTGGAATTGGTTGAGGGATGAATGCTTGCCAGAACACTGGAAGAACTCTGATTTTCTTAGAAATGCTTTGTGGGATTTTTTATAAATAGGCAGAAGCGGTCCCGTTTTAATGTCGCATCAAAGATGGTGCCTCAATAATCCATTGGTGCTGCATCACAGGTCTGAATGTTAGAACCAAATGCTGAACCCAAATCTGCACATGGCTTCAGTGCGCCCGCCGGAGAAACTCCTTCTTGGCATCCTCTGTGTTCGCCATCCAATTAAAGATGGCAAGTGGACCAGGGAAGTGGGGGGCCCAATAGGAGGGCTTGCAGCTGTGTCTGGATGGCAGGCCCACCAGGACAGGTGAGCACTGTTGGGGAAGAGGGAGACCTAGGGGCAGCTCAAAATTGAGGCAGTCAAGAAGGCCTCCCTCTTCTGGTGAGGAGAAAACTGGCAAATTATTGTGAGGGGTCTCAGGGTGGAGGCTTGACTCCTCCAAAAGAGTGCCTAGGGCCCTGTGGGCATTGTGGACCCCTCTTGCTGCCGATTAATTCAGTCCTGCTGACCTGCCGGTAAGATGCTCCCTCCGCAGTTTTGCCGGGTTTCCAACATAGCAGTGGGCCTGTGCGATGCTGGGGAAGTTCTGCGCTGGGGGAAAATGGCCCTTGATTAGAGCCTTAGCTGGCTTCATTGCCTGCCCGCCTCCATGGAGCGGGCTGACAATTCCCATGGCAGCCCGCCCTGCAAAAGTTACCCGGATACAGGACAACGTTGGAGAGCCATCCCGACAGGGTTTCCTGCTAGTTTCCCAGCCCCCTGCCTCCAAGCCCATCTCCACAGGGGTGGGAAAATTCAGCCCAAAGTGTCAGCATACATCAATGTGTTTGAGACCTGAATTGGGGTTTCAACTTACAAACTCTGCCACACAGACAAAAAGGACTACTGTTGATCCAAAGAGCATTGCAACCCAGATGTGGTATTATTTGTTTGAAAGAATTGTCTTCTCCCAGTGTTGTTGCTGCTAGCGTTTTTATCATGACCTTATTCTAGCGTAAAGGTGTGCCATTATGTGGTATATGGTTATGGTGTACCATCCCTACACTCCTGAGTTCCCAACCACATGTGCTACAATTGGAGACCAAATTGACATAATCAATGAATACAATATCTTGCCACTGGGGTTATGTATTTTGTTGAATATTATTATTTTTACTATTGCTGTGAAGTTTTATAATGGAGGATTTAGTTACACGATGATTAGATAACAGGTACAGAAGGTTCCAGGTTTACATCTAGTCTGTTCTGAATGAGCACCATGTAGAACACTACATAGACTATAGAATAGTTATGATACCCTTGTGATGCCCTCCACAGTCAAAGCATTACAGGGGCTGATCATCAACTTTTGCCCAAAAGTGGTGCACGGTTGGCATAGTGGTCTGTTGATACCAGCTTAAGGCCAGAGCCATTTAATCCCTGAATCTCATTAACTTGCCAAGTAGGCAACTCACTGCAGGTGACCAGTTCTGAGAAGGTGGGAAATCATCTGGCTTCCATGCTAAGCCAACCAGTAGATCAAATAAGATCAAGTCTCAGGAGACCTTCCAGCGGCCAACAGTGGACTGGAGTGTTTAGAGGGGTTCCAGGAAGAGCACACATGTTCTTCTTGGGCCCACCAACAAAAAATGACAAGTTTCCTGGGCTGTTTCTTGCATAACCTCCAGTGGTTCCTACTCCACCCCTTATAAGATTATAATTGAGGTCCCACCACCAGCATAGGAACCTAATTTGTGTTGTTGAGCAGTCTCCTGTCTGTTTCAGGTGGACAAGCTGTTCTCCCATTTACAAGTACCCTCGATGTTGGCATCAGACAGGCCTTGGGCATCAATGGACAGGCTGAGGTGCCCCTATGATTTTAAATTACTGGCTGCTCATTATGCCTCATAACTGCCCATTTAATTGTTAAATGATAGCTGGCAGTTAAAAATTGCCTCCACTCTGTAGAATCACAGATGACAAAAGGGCACATGAACATATTACTGGTGAGCAACTGGCACCTGTGGACTGTTCTTCAGTATTACTAATATAGTTAGTAGAGTAAGAGAGGAAATGGTAGAATAAAAAACAAAATCATAATCACTGTGTCTTAATTGGTGAATAACAGCAATAAACTAAAATAAATTTCCATGTTAGAACATTGATGTGAATGTGTCATTCATGATCTCTCAGCTCTAGGTGGCCCTATTTTTATGACTTGTAACCTTAAAACATGAAAAATGAAATAATCCATTTTTTGGTAAACTAATTGTTTACCCTATTCGCTTTCTGCCATCTCTATTGGCAGCCTAACTGTGGGCTCCCCTAACCAGCAGGCTAACCTCTTGGCTTATTGTGGTCCTTTTTCCATACGGCTGACAGATTAGCTGCTCTTCTGGCCTTTTGTGGCCCTGAAATGCAGGCTGATGATGCACACTCTACTCCATGAACATAATTAACGATGTTCCCTGCAGGAGGTAGACTGTCTACTTTTTTGGTCTGTTGGGGTCCATGGCTAGCAGGCTTGACGCATTACTGGTGAGCTGGCCACGGTTCATGGCTGTGGAGGTACTTATGTAATTTTTTTTCCTAATAGCTTTCCTTTCACTTAAAAGGGAAGTGCATTCTTCTGAACTGTCAGGTAATTGTAGATCTTGTGGGTACTTTCTACATACTTAACAACAGCTTTCTCAATTGCCTATGTTTCCTCCTTTAGAACTGATGACCATCGATAGATTGGATCTGTTATTTCAGACAGAACTCCCTCTAATGTGACACTGTGCAGTTCTGCTCCTGTGATGTCAAAAATGGGGGAGGAGGGGGATTCAAAATTGCAGGGAAACAATGAACGCCCACCACCATGCCCCACCTTCAGTTCAGTGAGCTGCCTGCGAGCACTCATTGAGTGTAAGACTGCTCACTCTATTTTAATGAGGCCTGAAGCTGAAATGGTTTAGGCCCTCCACTAAATCCATTAAGTGAGTGCCGTGGACACGCCAATACCTTTGCGACCAGCTTGGTAAAAAGTTCAGATTTTCCCCAAAGAAGTCTTAACCACAGCCCATTGTTCCTACTCGTAATGTCATCAGTAGAACTTCATGTTGATGACCTGCACAAAATGTTTGCCATTACTTTTAAAACATAGAAACAAGGAGCAACTTAAAGATACCAGCAGGTTTATAGTTAGCATTTTGTGACACTTATGTACAAAGTCTTTTCCTTTTAACTTTACATTTGCTTGTGAATTGAATCCTCTAGTGATGCATGTTCTATAATGTGCTGTGGATATCCTTCCTTGCAGGTTCTGTCTGGAGGTCGAGTGCTTGCTATCACCAGCACTCAGATTAGTGACACTGGCAAATACACATGTGTAGCAGTGAATGCTGCAGGAGAACAGCAACAGGCCATTGACCTCAGAGTTTATGGTAACATTATTACAAATCTTTCACTTATTTCTCCAATCCTTTTTGCATATATTCCCTGAGAGGATGCATTAAAGCTAATCTGAGTCATCTGTACACAAGATGGTTCTTGCTTTCCAGCAATAATATTGTCACAGGACTACAATTAATGAGCATTCATTTCCCATTTCTTTGCGTAGTCCATATCAGTCATGCTCCATGTGTGTCTTCAGCTCATTAATAAAACAGTAACATAAGAAATAGGAACAGAAGTAGGCCATTCGGCCCCTCAAGCTTGCTCCACCATTCAGTAAAATCATGGCTGATCTGATTGTGACCTCAACTCCACTTTCCTGCCTGCTCACCATAACCCTTGACTCCCTCGTAGATCAAAAATCTGTCTAACTCAGCCTTGAATATGCCCAAAATCCATCCTCCACTGCTCTCTGGGAAAGAGAATTCCAAAGATTAACAACTGTCTGAGAGAAGAAATTCCTCCTCACCTCCTTCCTAAATGGGAGACCCCTTATTTTGAAACTGCGCCCCCTAGTTCTAGATTCCCCCATGAGGGGAAACATCCTCTTAGCATCTACCCTGTCAAGCCCCCTCAGAATCTTATACATTTCAATAAGATCATCTCTCATTCTTCTAAACTCCAATGAGTATAGGCACAACCTGCTCAATATTTCCTCACAAGGCAACCCCTTAATACCAGGAATCAACCTAGTGAACCTTCTCTGAACTGCCTCCAATGCAAGTATACCCCTCCCTAAATAAGGAGACCAAAACTGTACACTGTGGCCTCACCAACGCCCTGTACAGTTGTAGCAAGGCTTCCCTACTTTTATACTCCATCCCCTTTGCAATAAAGGCCAACATTCCATTTGTCTTCCTAATTACTTGCTATACCTGCATGCTAACCTTTTGTGATTCATGTATGAGGTCACCCAGATCCCTCTGTACTGCAGAATTCTGTGGTGTCTTTCCATTTAAATAATATTTTGCTTTTCTATTCTTCCTACCAAAGTGGATAGCCTCACATTTTCCCACATTATACTCCATCTGCCATATTTTTGCCCATTCACTTTACCTATCTATATCCCTTTGCAAACGCTTTGTGTCCTCCTCACAACTTGCTTTCCTACCTATCTTTGTATCGTCAGCAAATTTGGCTAAAATACACTCTGTCCCTTCAAGTCATTGATATAGATTATAAATAGTTGAGGCCCCAGCACTGATCCCTGTGGCACTCCACTAGTTACAGTTTGCCAACAAAAATGACCCATTTATCCTGACTTTCTGTTTCCTGTTAGCTAGACAATCCTCTATCCATGCTAATATATTACCCTCAACACCATGAGCTATTCACCATAAGTAGTTCTTAATCCTTTTGTTTTGCTGATTGTAGCTGTGTTCTTTTGTCTACAGTACAGGTAAGCAGCAAAACATTTTCCAAACCCAAATTGGATCAAAATTCAGATAGCCCTATAAATCCAAATTTATTCCAAAGTCTGATAAAGGGAAAAGCATCTCTGTCGGATTTGTTGGTTCTTGTCCCTATCTTGGAATGGCCCTCCAGAGTTTGGGCTGCATTTGTTGTCCCTACCTGCAGGCTTTTGAATGAATATTGTGCTTTAATGCTTCAAAATAAAAATAGGGCACTGTGAAGCAACTGGCCCATCTGGAATGTGCCTTCTAAGTCTTCAAGTATAGAACGTGATATAGTGGCAAGGTTATCATAACTGTTCTTATATAATATTTTACATTAGAGGTGAAATCAGTCTGAACTGTGTTAGGAACATAATAACAAAAATGGAAAGGGCTGGCAATACTCAACATGTAAGGCAGCATCTGTAAAGAAAGGGAAAATGTTGGTGTTTCAGGCATATTCTTTCATCAGAGTGTAGCAAAATCATTGGGAACACTTCAAGATGACCAGTCTGACAATTGGAAGTATGATACATCTTTTGTTTTTTAAAAGTAAGGCAGGACGTTTATTTGAAAATATTACATCTTACTACGTTAAATCAAATGGTTATAACAGCATTGAGAGCATCTTGTACAGATAAAATGACCTTCAAAATAATGGCATCAAACTTGTGCAGTAGAATATTTTACTCAATTATCTCCAATTCTGCACAAAGAGGACATAAGTTGTGCAATGTTTGCCATAATGTTATCTTACAAATTTGAGTCCCATTCTAGTCTGTTGTCTGCGGAAGTGGTGTTGTCCATCAGGGTTAGTGTCTATTGAAAGTTATATTGTCCAATAGGTATAGCAATTATACATCTCATTTCAATATAGTAATGGGGAATATGTCTTTATCTCATTCTGGTAGTTGAGGGATGCATTCTTATTCACATTCCATAACCTTTTAGGTTTCAGTTTAAGACAAAATTTTGTGAGGAAAAGGGATTGACATATTTCGAGTACTCATCCCATCACCCAGCTTACACTACAGCTGCAAATTCACATGTGTTTGCTACTGCTTGCACTAAAACATTGGGGGGAGTTTTATCGTGGCGGTGGGGGTCTCGCTGTCCGGAGGAACCAATGCCGGGATCCCTGCATCGCCTCTTCTACTGAAGGCCTGTCAAATTAAGTGCCAATCAGGCATTTAAGTGGACAGCGGCGGGCCTTTCACGAGATCAAAGACCCCGTCGCGGAAGTCCCGTCCTTGCAGATCAGCCAGCCAATCATAGGCTGGCAGCTGCAGCACCACTGCAGAGGCAGTGGCTGCTTCTGTAGCTGCACCAACCAGAGGCTAAGGAGCATCGCTGGAACCAGACTTCAGGTAGGTCTGGGCGGGAGGGGTCTCGGGGTGGGCAGGGGGGGGCAGTCACAGGGGAGGGCGGAAGGGCGTTCAGCAGCAAGGGCAGGGGGATGGCCCTCAGCGGGCTCCCCCCTTCCCAATGCCAGGTCTCTCGCTCGTTCAGGCACCAAGTGCCTTTTGGCGGGGACCCACCCCCAGAGCCGAGAAGCACGTTTTCGGGTGCCGTGCTTCCCGTGTGGTGACAGGGCTGCCCACTACATGGCTAATTGCAGCTGTAGCGGGAAGAGGCCTTAATTTGGGGTTAATTGCCCAGTTAAGGCCTCAATTGGTGGCGGGGTGGGAAGGCCATTTACAGGCCTTGCCGCCCCATACTAATTTTTTGCAGAGGCGGGATGGTGGCAGGAACCCACCCCCGCCACCATCCCACCTGATTTTATGCTCTCTCCACCTCCAAACCCGCCACGGGGGAGGGCATAAAATTCCCCCTGTTAAGTGCAAATAGTGCAGACATATGGCTTTTGACCACATTGACAATGATAAACACTTCTACCCCTGGTTACTGAATTGAGAGTTTATTGTGCATTGGATTGTTGTAAATGTCAAGGGGAAATTAGACTTCAGTAGCAAACAAAAAGCAAAACATCTGTTGAGCTGGCAACTTAACACCTCAAACTACCTGCACTGAATCAAGGCAGGTGTAAAGAAAAAGTGAGCAAGCATATTCATTTGTGATCTTCCTGATCTAAGTGGAATAGGGTTGAAGTGTGAACAAGATTTGTATCAGCCGTACCCAGCATGAGCCAGCACTGCACAAAACATGTTTGAACCTGCTCCAGATTTCACTGGAAGCAATGGGAGGTAAAATCATATAAATTGAGAATGTGTTCCCAATAGAAAGCCTTTTATATAAAAAGAAATGCAATTTCATACTCTGTTTAAAAGAACAGAAAGTGCATAATCATTTTTTCATACATCCACCTTATGCAAAGCTCCATATTAACCCATATAGTGCCATGTTACATCAATGCCCTCGTATTCTATAAACTTCTAACACTGGAATTGGCATAGTGGAACTGATGGCTGATTTAGAGCACTTCATTTGAATAAGACAGTTCGCCATTGGGAAAGCTGATATTTGGGCTATAATGCATAATGTGGAAGAGTTAAAGCTGACCAGTTTTCCAATCTAATGAACTACAGAGAGGTAGGATGCAGTTTAAGACCTACAATTGAATTGTTGACCTCAGCTGATTGAGTGTAGCATCTGAAATGTCACACTTAGTGACTAAGTAGGAAAAGGATAGACTGCAAGATATATTGAAGATACATGATCCCTTGTTGCTCCTGAGTTATCAGATTAAGGAATATAAATCATAAATCTTATATATTATGGTTGCGTTCTGGTATATGCTACCAAGTAGTAAAATTACTCCTCATATGTTAATTAAACAACTAAAATAACAAATGTAAATTTTTATTTGAAATGTGAACTAAAGTGATGCATGAAGAACAGACTATTTCCGTGTAAAATGTTTCTTTCCATACTGTTCTCTCTTTTCTCAATCACAGTGTGATTTCTATGAACTATAAAATGAAAATTATTATGAAATCATCAGATTTGTTTTAATCTTTTTATAATACAGCAAGTGTTTTGTAAGAAGTATTTCACTGCTTGCACTCACACTTGTGACATAAATGTAAAATTTGGTATAATAAAAGCAAAATACTGCAGATACTGGAAATCTGAAAGAAAACCAAAAGTTCAGGAAATACTCAGCAGGTCTGGCAGTATCTGTGGAGAGAGAAGCAAAGTTAATATTTCAGGTCAGAGACCTTTCATCAGAACTGGCAAAGGCTAGAAATGTAATAGGTTTTAAGCAAATAAAGTGGGGTTGGGGCAAAAGAGAACAAATGGGAAGGTGTTGATAGAACAGAGGGTCACAGAAAATAACTGACAAGGAGGCCATGGGGCAAAGGCAAAGACAAAGAGTGCAATAATGGTGTGGTGAGAGACAAAGCGTTAGTGCAGAGAGGGTGTTAAATGACGGAATAATGAAAGCCCTAGCCAAAAGCAAAAACATGAAAACAGTGGGCAGGCACATAGTAAAAAAGTGT
The DNA here is from genome assembly GCF_036365525.1 of Heterodontus francisci. NCBI lineage: Eukaryota > Metazoa > Chordata > Chondrichthyes > Heterodontiformes > Heterodontidae > Heterodontus > Heterodontus francisci. The sequence goes on along the minus strand of NC_090378.1, from coordinate 77,916,126 downwards.
AATGATGAAACAAACTAAAATAAAATAAAAAGAAATAAAAATAAAAAATGCAAAGTAAAACTAATAAAGGGAGGGGGCAGTCTTGCTCTGAAATTATTGAACTCAATGTTCAGTCCGGTAGGCTGTAGCATGCCTAATCAGTAAATGAGATGCTGTTCCTTGAGCTTGGGTTGATGTTCACTGGAACACTGCAGCAATCCCAGGTAAGAGATGTGGGGATGAGAGCAGGGGGTGTGTTGAAATGACAAGCAACAGGAAGCTCGGGGTCATGCTTTCGGACTGAGCGAGGTGTTCCGCAAAGTGGTTACCCAATCTGTGTTTAGTCTCCCCAATGTAGAGGAGACTGCATTGTGAGCAGCGAATACTGTATACTAAATTGAAAGAAGTACAAGTAAATCACTGCTTCACCTGAAAGGCATGTTTGGGGCCTTGGATAGTAAAGTTTTGGTGTTTTATTTTCTATCCTGATCCAGCATTTCTGGTCCTCAAAGGGTTAGGATGCTCAGGATTACTAATGAAACATGACTAATAGGGGTTTGGTATTGTAATTATGAAGAGTTTTTGAAAAAAACTATTAGGTTATTCTTCTAATAGTTTCACACAGCTGTAGTTTAAAGTCTGGTAAACACATTCAGTGCGACCAGATATTGCTTGTACTGTTCTAAATAATGTTTAGAAGAGCATGTGCCAACTCAGTATTGATTCATGTGGCCAACATGGTGTACCTTGCCAGCTGTTAGAACTCCAAGCCAATAGCTCTCCTTTCTGCTAACAAATCCAGAATGCTGTAATCTATTTAGCCTTCTGATGCTTTGTTATATTCCACTTTGGTTGCTGGCAATGTACTAAGAAGCATAAATTTATTTTAGGAAGTATTTTCTTACCAAAAACTGGAACATGTTTTGCAAGTTTATTTGCAGTTCTGTCTTACTTAAATCCATTTATTGCAGGCTTGGAGAAATCTGCAGCCCAATCATTGTGGTTCGTAGGCCAAATGGCCTCCTTCTGTGCCATAAATTTTCTGAAAAGTAGCAATGAGTCATTTGAGTGAGTCTTCAATATGGATCTGAACCAACGTTCCCACTATTTCTTTTGGCACGGGTGATTTATTTAAGTGTGGGACCCATTGAATTTTCTTTGTCTGGCCGAGTAGACACGGTATATTAAAGGGTCTAATTTGTGCACGGCCTGCTTTTGGGTTGCTGTGCAGCTGCATGGCTTACAGGGAACATTGATCTGAACCACAAGATAGAAGGGCTAAATCACCTTGTCTCGTGTCTATTCTCAACGACAGTTGCTTGCATTTATACAGCGCCTTAAACATAGTAAAACATCCCAAGGTACTTCGTAGGAGGGTCATCAAACAAAATTTTACACCGAATCACATAAAGCGATATCAGGTCAGATGTCCATTGTAGTTGTTGCAACCGACAATAACTCAATAACAAGCAAAATCACCTGAGCCACAACCAGTAAATTATCATTCTTTTAATACAGTCTACCCCAAATAAGTTGGTCATTTTTTGTGTTTTTATCCAATGATTCAAACTAAATAACTTTAAATTAAAATGAGTCGATTGATCTGGTTCAGATTTTCCTTTTCAAATCCACCTCTGCAAGTCACGTCCAGTGAAAAGCATACAACTTCAATTTTGCACTTTTATGTAGATGAAGCAAATCAGACAGTAATGTTTATGCTGCTTGCCAGACCTGCAACTGTGCTGGCTTCCTCCAAGTCTGCTTTTAAGGTTCGGTTACTCTAAAACTGACTCTGCAATTTTTTTTATGTTATTCTTTTGATTCTGTTTTACCCTTCAAAATGATGCCTTCTGTAGACACCTTCATTCCAATGAAGTAGAGGAGGAACAAGCCTTAAACTTCTCTGAAAGCTCAGCTGAACAGTCATTTTTCATGCTTGGCTAATAGAAAATAGACTTGCTGCTGGATCCAGCAACATCTGTCCTTTCGTTTGCTCCTATCCACCCCAACCAAAATGAGATGTTTAAAACTAGCATATTTCATTATTGTGCGAAAATTTCTGCCCGTTGACTATGAATGGGCAGTCAATCTTTCTCATGTCTGTATAATAATAACTTTTCACAATATTTTGGGTCGTGTCTCAATGACTGAAGAACATTTCTTACTCATGTCCTACATGCACAAAACACTGATTATTTCAAATGTGTTAGTCAGGCCCCTATATAAAATGCACCATCAACATATAACACATTGAAACTTGAATCGGATTCTAGACCTAGTTTTGGTGCCTTTTATTTGTTTTATTGAGTACAAAATAAATGTGTTTCACTTTATTCCTGATCCATGCTGCAAATTAATATCTGGAGCATATAGCAAGAGTATAAATGCATCCCAGAGTAATGTAAATCTTTTTTTCAGTTCCGCCAAATATTATGGGAGAAGAGCAAAATGTTTCAGTTACCATCAACCAAGCTGTTGTGCTGAAGTGTCAAAGTAATGCAATTCCTCCTCCAACTCTCAGTTGGCTGAAAGATGGAAAACCTCTGCTCAAGAAGCCAGGGCTTACTGTTTCTGACAATGGAAGTACTCTAATGGTAAGTCATAGCAGTGTCATCCACCTGTAGAGATCCTTCCTGCATGTGTCATTTTTCTTTTGTGGGTGTACTCTTGGAATAGGTGTTTCTGAACAGCCTTGCATTGGTTGTAGAATCCTAAATAAACAAAACTACCAATGAAAAAGATTGTCCACATAGCGCAGGATTTTTAGGCGCTCCCTGCCTGCTTGGCCTCAGCTACAGCTGCAGGCGCCCTGTGGAGGACATTTTTAAATTTAAAAATGAGGTGCCCTCTCTCTCTCTCTCTCTCTCTCTCTGTCTCTCTCTTTTACCTGAACTGCAGGTTGCTGCTGCTTCTGAGCTGGTGGACCTCCTACAAGCCCTCCAACTTCGAGAGCCCACCCACCATCCTTTATTGGACAGCGAGCCCACCTTCTAGTCATTAATTACCCAGTTCGGAGAAAATCTCTACTGTGTGACTGATTCCCACATAGGGCAAGGTTGTGACCCCTATTTGACCCTGACGTCAGGGTCCCAACACAAAGGGCAAAATCCTGCCCATACTGTTGTCATTTTACCTTGACAGTCCCACTGTTCTCTTGCTCCAACACCTGCTGTCACGAGTTTGGGAGCATTCACTATGTGCACGTGAATGCTGTAAACCCAGTGGAAGCATCGAATCAAGCACAATTAAGAATGTTGGAGTATATGTGGGAGCGCTGAATGAAGTACAGCTGCGCTGTGCAGTACCAATAATGACACCTACAGGCATCTCCATTTCTATATCTTGCGTGACCATGTATTGGGAAGAAATCATAAAGATAACATCACAGGAGTACTTAAAATAAATTTATTGAATGGTTTATATTAAGCCGTAGTTGCATTTCCACAGTGTTTACATTTATTGTAAACTGTTGCCTTGTTGCTTATAAATTAGCAAAGACTGTGTGGGGAAATTTGGGCAAACTTATTAGAAAATTCATGTATTTTAAATGTTAGCTACTGCTAGTTGCAAGCCACAGAAAATAATGCTTATGGTCTTGTATACAAAAAAAATTCAAAGATATTGGGTCATAATCTGTTGTAGTGATGTATCTAACAGTCTCTGCTGTTACCCTTGCACATTTAGGTTTTTAGGTTTGCTAAAAGTGTGAGCTGATAATGTTGCAGTGAAGGAAATTAGGTATCTCGGATCTGAATGAGCAGGCCAAGCAACTGTGTTTCTCTTTAACCAACCAGATTGAAAGATTGTAAAGTTAACAGTGCAAAGACAGAGAAGGAAATGTAAGTTAGAGTGGGTGAATTCAATGCTAAATGAGGTACAGAAACAGAAATAAAGAGAGGGAAAGTAAGCTTGAATTCAGAGAGAGATAGGTAAAGTAAAAAAAAAATTGACATTTTAAAAAATCTCCAACAACAATAAAACCTAAAGGAATGATACTCCATGCTTGTAGTAGTTAATTTTCAGTGCCAAGGCAGTTGGCTGGCTGTAATTAACACACATCAAATCACTAAAAGGGCACTTAACTGAAATGGACAATGTTTAGCTTTCTATGCCAAGTCCGAGCAGACTCGGAGAGCGGAATTCCAGAGCGGTAAGTATAAAAAAAACTTACCTCGGAGATTCTCGGAGCAGACTCAGAGGGCGGAGTTCCAGTGCGGTAAGTATTAAAAAAACTTACCTCGGAGATTCTCGGAGCAGACTCGGAAAGCGGAGTTCCAGAGCGGTAAGTATAAAAAAAAAACTTACCTTGGGGATTCTCGGAGCAGACTCGGAGAGCGGAGTTCCAGAGCGGTAAGTATAAAAAAACTTACGTTGGGGATTCTCGGAGCAGACTCGGAGGGCGGAGTTCCAGGGCGGTAAGTATAAAAAAAAACTTACCTCGGGGATTCTCGGAGGGCGGAGTTCCAGAGCGGTAAGTTACCTCGGGTGGGGAAAAAAAACTGAAAAAGTGACATCACAGGAAAGCTGTGACCTGATTGGCTGCTGGGAATCTGTACCGAATTTGAAAATAAAACTGATAAAAATTCATTAAAACACTAATTCACTAATTAATAAGTAGAGTAACTAAACCAGAGGGAGGAGATTACTGTATTTAGTTAGCATTTAGTATTTATTGTAGAAATCTAGCACTAGGGACCATATAGTTAAGTGTATCATAATTTAGTAAGGATTTAATAAGTATTTATTTTATATTAATTAACTAATTAGTGCTAGAAATGTCAGTTAGAGGGGTGAAGTGCTTCAACTGTGAGATGTGGGAGGTCCGTGACGCTTCCAGCGTTCCGGGCAACTACATCTGCAGGAAGTGTACCCAGTTGCAGCTCCTCACAGACCGCATGGATCGGTTGGAGCGGCAACTGGATGCACTTAGGAGCATGCAGGTGGCGGAAAGCATCATAGACAGGAGTTTTAGAGAAGTGGTTACACCCAAGATGCAGGCAGATAGATGGGTGACCGCTAGAAGGGGCAGGCAGTCAGTGCAGGAATCCCCTGTGGCTATCCCCCTCTCTAACAAGTATACCATTTTGGATACTGTTGGGGGGGATGGCCTATCAGGGGAAAACAGCAGCAGCCAGAGCAGTGGCACCACAGCTGGCACTGTTGTTGAGCAGGGAGGGACAAAGCGCAGAAGAGCAATAGTTATAGGGGACTCTATAGTCAGGGGCACAGATAGGCACTTCTGTGGATGTGAAAGAGACTCCAGGATGGTATGTTGCCTCCCTGGTGGCAGGGTCAAGGATGTCTCTGAACGGACAAGGGGCATTCTGAAGGGGGAGGGTGAACAGCCAGAGGTTGTGGTACACATCGGTAGCAATGACATAGGCAGGAAGAGTGATGAGGTCCTGCAGGGGGAGTTTAGGGAGTTAGGTAGTAAGTTAAAAAACAGGACCTCTAGGGTTGTAATCTCTGGATTACTCCCTGTGCCACGTGCCAGTGAGGCTAGAAATAGGAAGATAGTGCAGCTAAACACGTGGCTGAGCAGCTGGTGAAGAAGGGAGGGTTTCAGATATCTGGACCATTGGGCTCTCTTCAGGGACAGATGGGACCTGTACAAGAAGGATGGGTTGCATCTAAACTGGAAGGGCACTAATATCCTGGCTGCAAGGTTTGCTAGCGTCACTCGGGAGGGTTTAAACTAGTGTGGCAGGGGGGTGGGAACCAGAGCAGTAGGACAGCTAGTGAAATAAATGAGGAGGACATTGTAAATAAGGCCAGTAGGACTAAGAGGAAGAACAGGCAGGGAGATGTTGCTGAGCACAGCGGGACTGGTGGTCTGAAGTGCATTTGTTTCAATGCGAGAAGTATAACAGGTAAGGCAGATGAACTTAGGGCTTGGATTAGTACTTGGAAATATGATGTTGTTGCTATTACAGAGATTTGGTTGAGGGAAGGGCAGGATTGGCAGCTAAATGTTCCAGGCTTTAGAAGCTTCAGGCAGGATAGAGGGGGATGTAAAAGGGGTGGGGGAGTTGCATTACTGGTTAAGGAGAATATCACATCTGTACTGCGGGAGGACACCTCAGAGGGGTCATGCAGCGAGGCAATATGGGTGGAGCTCAGGAATAGGAAGGGTGCAGTCACGATGTTGGGGGTTTACTACAGGCCTCCCAACAGCCAGCGGGAGGTAGAGGAGCAGATATGTAGACAGATTTTGGAAAGATGTAAAGGTAACAGGGTTGTGGTGGTGGGTGATTTTAACTTCCCCAATATTGACTGGGACTCAGTTAGTGCTAGGGGCTTGGATGAGGCAGAATTTGTGAGGAGCATCCAGGAGGGCTTCTTGAAACAGTATGTAGATAGTCCAACTAGGGATGGGGTCATTCTGAACCTGGTATTGGGGAATGAGCCCGGCCAGGTGGTCGAAGTTTCAGTGGGGGAGCATTTCAGGAGCAATGACCATAATTCCATAAGTTTTAAGGTACTTGTGGATAAGGATAAGAGAGTCCTCGGGTGAAGGTGCTTAATTGGGGGAAGGCTAATTATAACAATATTAGGCAGGAACTGAAGAATTTAGATTGGGGGCGGCTGTTTGAGGGTAATTCAACATCTGACATGTGGGAGTCTTTCAAACGTCAGCTGATTAGAATCCAGGACCAGCATGTTCCTGTGAGGAAGAAAGACAAGTTTGGCAAGTTTCGAGAAGCTTGAATAACACGGGATATTGTGAACCTAGTCAAAAAGAAAAAGGAAGCATTTGTAAGGGCTGGAAGGCTAGGAACAGATGAAGCACTTGAGGAATATAAAGACAGTAGGAAGGAACTTAAGCAAGGAGTTAGGAGGGCCAAAAGGGGTCATGAAAAGTAATTGACAAATAGGATTAAGGAAAATCCCAAGGCTTTTTATACATATATAAAGAGCAAGAGGGTAACCAGGGAAAGGGTTGGCCCACTCAAGGACAGAGATGGGAATCTATGTGTGGAGCCAGAGGAAATGGGCGAGGTGATAAATGAGTACTTTGCATCAGTATTCACCAAAGAGAGGGACTTGGTGGATGATAAGCCGAGGGAAGGGAGTGCAGATAGTCTCAGTCATCTCATTATCAAAAAGGAGGAGGTGTTGGGTGTCTTGCAAAGCATTAAGGTAGATAAGTTCCCAGTGCCTGGTGGGATCTACCCTAGAATACTGAGGGAGGAAAGGGAAGAAATTGCTGGGGCCTTGACAGAAATCTTTGCATCCTCATTGGCTACAGGTGAGGTCCCAGAGGACTGGAGAATAGCCAATGTTGTGCCTTTGTTTAAGAAGGGTGGCAAGGATAATCCAGGAAATTATAGGCCGGTGAGCCTTACGTCAGTGGTAGGGAAACTATTAGAGAGGATTATTCGGGACAGGATTTACTCCCATTTGGAAACAAACGAACTTATTAGCGAGAGACAGCATGGTTTTGTGAAGGGGAGGTCGTGTCTGACTAATTTGATTGAGTTTTTTGAGGAAGTGACGAAGATGATTGATGAAGGAAGGGCAGTGGATGTTATCTATATGGACTTTAGTAAAGCCTTTGACAAGGTCCCGCATGGCAGACTGGTACAAAAGGTGAAGTCACACGGGATCAGAGGTGAGCTGGCAAGATGGATACAGAACTGGCTCGGTCATAGAAGACAGAGGGTATCAGTGGATGGGTGTTTTTCTGAATGGAGGGATGTGACTAGTGGTGTTGCACAGGGATCAGTGCTGGGAACTTTGCTGTTTGTAGTATATATAAATGATTTGGAGGAAATTGAAGCTGGTCTGATTAGTAAGTTTGCTGACGATACAAAGGTTGGTGCAGTTACGGATAATGATGAGGATTGTCAGAGGATACAGCAGGATATAGATCGGTTGGATACTTGGGCGGAGAAATGGCAGATGGCGTTTAATCCGGACAAATGTGAGGTAATGCATTTTGGAAGGTCTAATGCAGGTGGGAGGTATACAGTAAATGGCAGAACCCTTAGGAGTATTGACAGGCAGAGAGATCTGGGCTTACAGGTCCACAGGTCACTGAAAGTGGCAACGCAGGTGGATAAGGTAGTCAAGAAGGCACACGGCATGCTTGCCTTCATAGGTCGGGGCATAGAGTATAAAAATTGGCAAGTCATGTTGCAGCTGTACAGAACCTTAGTTAGGCCACACTTAGAATATTGCGTGCAATTCTGGCTGCCACACTACCAGAAGGACGTGGAGGCTTTGGAGAGGGTACAGAGGAGGTTTACCAGGATGTTGCCTGGTCTGGAGGGCATTAGCTATGAGGAGAGGTTGGAAAAACTCGGATTGTTTTCACTGGAACAACGGAGGTGGAGGGGTGACATGATAGAGGTTTACAAAGTTATGAGCGGCATGGACAGAGTGGATAGTCAGAAGCTTTTTCCCAGAGTGGAAGAGTCAGTTACTAGGGGACATAGGTTTAAGGTACGAGGGGCAAAGTTTAGAGGGGATGTGCGAGGCAAGTTTTTTACACAGAGTGTGGTGAGTGCTTGGAACTTGCTGCCAGGGGAGGTGGTGGAAGCAGAAACGATCGCGACGTTTAAGAGACATCTTGACAAATATATGAATAGGAAGGGAATAGAGGGATATGGGCCCCGGAAGTGCAGAAGGTGTTAGTTTAGGCAGGCATCAAGATCGGCGCAGGCTTGGAGGGCTGAATGGCCTGTTCCTGTGCTGTACTGTTCTTTGTTCTTTAGTTCGTAAATATCAGCAAATACAGCAACATCACGCCATTCAATGGAAGGCAATGGTGAGCCAAACAGTGAGATGCTGTTTATATGAAGCTAGCGGTAGAGCATTCACATTCAGACAGCAACCTTTAGATGTCTGCATTTAACCGCACAACTGCGCATACCTGAAGTTGTTGCTGCATTTGCATATAAGTATCTGCGAGCGCCATTAGTCTCACCATTATTTTGACAGCATTTTATGGGCCAATATTCCTGAGAAGCATTGGTCGTGTTCTATCTAATTTGATCAGCATTCAAAGCTCCTCAGTTAGGTGCAAAGATACAAGCTGAGAAATGCCTTAAGTGGCGCCCTTCTTAAGTGTCTGCTGTATTTGTGTGGGAAAATACCATTCTAAACCTTGCAAATGGCTGAGCAACTATTGCCATTGGCCCAAATTTTCCTTTCAAAATGGAGTTATTGGTGCTCACCATTGTTTATTATGAAATGATACAGCAACTTCAGGCAAGGGACAGATGTGCTGTTAAACTCAAATATCCAAATGTTGCTGTCCTGGTTGCTCCACTCCGCCTTTAGCTTCACGAAAACTGCATCTCACTACCTGCCTTATCATTGACACACATTGAATGGTATGAAGTTGCTGTATTTGTACGGTAGGTATGAACTAATCTCACCAAAGAAAGTTGGACCTTGGCTATTCCAGACTAAATACCCTTTCAATAAGTATATGTGTTAATTACTACCTTTCAACCCCTCTGTCATTGAAAATTAACATATTATAAGTGTTGGGTCTCATTCCTTCCAGATTCCATCGTTGTTGCAGATTTTAAAAATGTGACTTTTTTTCCTTTTCCTTTCTGTCTTTTTCCTTTTTAAATCCAATCTTTCATTACCTCTCTTCATTTCCCTTTCTGTACCTGATTTGATACTGAATTCACCCACTCTAATTTATGTCTCCTTCTCAGATTTTGCATTGTTAATTTCATAGTCCTTCAATCTGATTGTTTAAGGACATACACCATTGCTTGCCCACTTCACTTAAGGGCCAGCCTTGGTTCCCTGCTGCAACATTATCAGTTCACACTTTCTGTGATTTACCATGCTAAAACATTTTAAAACCTTAATGTGCAAGACAAGTCTAACTAACTGCAGACACTGTTAGTTGCCATGCCACAGAAAATTTTGACCCATTATTGGCATTTTGGTGCAACTTCAAAGATTTTGAATGGCTTTCTCAAAGTTAGCAGTGATGAAGTAAGCCCAAAACACTATGGTCGGGAATAGCCACATAAGATATGAGGGACCATGTTTCAAGAGTCGGTTTTAAGTAGAATGTTAGTGCAGAAGAGCTTTTGTTGTTCTTGATATTCTGAGAAGCATAATAAAGTTTGTAATTATTGTAAATCCAGTTTGTGTACATTTATCTGTTTGGTGTTCAATAAATCTGACGAGTAGTTTGTAGCCTAAGTCACAGTCTGATAGCATATTTATTCTTCCACCTAACCAAAGTCAAGAAACTCACATGAGAACAGGTGGTACATTCAGTAAATAGAACAATGTGTTAGGGTTTTCTGTTTAATTCCTGGGCTCATTGCATTTACCTAGATATTGGTCAACTAAAGATGCACTCCAGGTCAAAGGGAGCACAGGCTCACTTACAAGACTGGTCCGTAATGCTGAACCAGAGGAAGATATCTAGTGTAAAAACTGAACACTGATTAAAGCCATTAAAAAAAAAACATGTAAACTGGGCATGTACTATCGAACTGGCAAGAGCAGTCTCCAGTGAATTTGAGCACTCAAAATGATTCCTCCAAAGTTTTCTTTCATTTCTGCACCATCATCTGTAGCAAGAGAGTGTCAGCTGTGATGGAAGGTGAATCAAGAAACTTGTAATGCTTTAGTACAAGATGTTGTAACGTTAATGTGCTTAAATAGAAATGTCAAAATTAACAACAAAAGTAGCAGTCTCTGTATATTGCACATAATCTACTAGCAGCTTAACTTTCTTTTCCTAACTCAGATTGAGGCTGCTCAAGTCCTGGACACTGGTCGTTACACATGCAAAGCCACAAACGTGGCTGGTAAAACGGAGAAGAACTATAACCTAAACATTTGGGGTATGTTGGCATTGCTGTTGCGTAAGAATGGATGAGAATAAATTTTAAAATTCTTCTGTATATCACTTTTGTATAACTTGCAAGTAAATATTGGTGTGCAGATCACTAAATTGTAATTTCGATATGTTGCCTAACTTCTGTATGATATTTTCGTAATCTCAGAAATTTCCTTCCACTGTCTGTAGAGTAGTTTTTTTGTCCCATTCACAGTCTGTAAACATTGGCTTTCAAGCATGATCTTGTGGTTTGGCCTATATCCAACACAGGCTCCCAATAACCCTTGCCAAAAATGGGGATGGCTTGAATTGCAAAAGACTGGGGCCCGTTTAAAAAGCCATTTGTAAGAAGAGGCCCCTTTCTACAAAAGGTGTGATGTTTGGAAGAGAGTTGCTATATGTGACAGTGGTGTTGAGCTGGGAGGGAGAGGCTTAGCCCTCAAGGCAAGGTTAAAACCTAGATGGAGATGCTGAAACTGTGGATAAAGCCTGGGGCTGAGAAGAAAATCTCTAGCCTCTGAGAGAAATCAAAAGCTGGGAGGACAGCCTATATATAGCCTATTACAAGCTGGGAATTGGCAATCTGGCACAGTCTTAATCAAGAAATTGTGACTTTGAATGGGGCTCCATTTATCTACCAATAAAAATGCTGATTTTTTTTTAAAGTTAACTCAATGTGCAGCCAGAAGTGCTGCTACTGGCTCCACTGCAATATTCTTTTTTTTTCTTTCTTTTGGGCCTCCTTATCTCGAGAGACAATGGATACGCGCCTGGAGGTGGTCAGTGGTTTGTGAAGCAGCGCCTGGAGTGGCTATAAAGGCCAATTCTGGAGTGACAGGCTCTTCCACAGGTGCTGCAGAGAAATTTGTTTGTTGGGGCTGTTGCACAGTTGGCTCTCCCCTTGCGCCTCTGTCTTTTTTCCTGCCAACTACTAAGTCTCTTCGACTCGCCACAATTTAGCCCTGTCTTTATGGCTGCCCGCCAGCTCTGGCGAATGCTGGCAACTGACTCCCACGACTTGTGATCAATGTCACACGATTTCATGTCGCGTTTGCAGACGTCTTTATAACGGAGACATGGACGGCCGGTGGGTCTGATACCAGTGGCGAGCTCGCTGTACAATGTGTCTTTGGGGATCCTGCCATCTTCCATGCGGCTCACATGGCCAAGCCATCTCGTGAGCAGCTATTCCCACCCTCCCCCATTCTCCCCAATTCCCTCTTCCAGGGCTAATCTGCAAGCAGGCTCAGCATCCAAGCCAGATGATTTTGTGAAGGCCTGGACTAACAGGCTGCATTGGGATGTTTGACAGGTGCCAGCAGCTCACTGGCTTCATGGAAATAAAGCCTGGGGCCCAATTAGGAGTAAGCCTCGAGTATCTGTCTTTGGGCACATGTTCTGGAAAACCTGTCCACTTTGCAGTTGTTCCGGCATAAAACCAATTTCTCAGCCATTGTGCATGTTTACAAGGATCAATTTCTGACTTTGATAGCTGCACAGCAATAATTCTACTGCTGATTGTACTTAAAGTCAGAGTAATGAGATATCAAATGAGAATTTACACACACTGTTATTGCAGATGGTTATTGCCTGGCATGCATGTAACATGAATGTTGATTAGATTAGAGATACAGCACTGAAACAGGCCCTTCGGCCCACCGAGTCTGTGCCGAACATCAACCACCCATTTATACTCATCCTACACTAATCCCATATTCCTACCAAACATCCCCACCTGTCCCTATATTTCCCTACCACCTACCTATACTAGTGACAATTTATAATGGCCAATTTACCTATCAACCTGCAAGTCTTTTGGCTTGTGGGAGGAAACCGGAGCACCCGGAGAAAACCCACGCAGACACAGGGAGAACTTGCAAACTCCACACAGGCAGTACCCGGAATCGAACCCGGGTCCCTGGAGCTGTGAGGCTGCGGTGCTAACCACTGCGCCACTGTGCCACTTATCAACCCAAGCCTAGATGTTGTCCAGGTCTTGCTGCATGCAGGCACAGACTGCTTCATTTTTGAGTAATTTCAAATGGAGCTGAACACTGTGCAATCATCAGCAAAGAGCTCCACTGCTGACTTTATGATGGAGGGAAGGTTATTGATGATGTGGGAGAGGATGATTGCTAAGCCAACATCCTAGGGCTGAGGTGATTAGCTGCTAGCAGTTACAACCATCATCAACTCGGTGAAAGGCGCTCTTTGGTCTGCCCAAACCTTGCTGGTCTTCCAGTGCAAAGGCTTGTCCACGACCAAGTGTTGCAGACTGGCATATTCCAAGGTCTATGACTATGTGCTGAGGGATGCACTAAAGCTTGGGGCAGACGCCGCAAAGGCTCAATGGGGAAAGACCACAGTGTAAAGTCCTCCTGCCATAGTGAACCGAGGGGCTGGAACCTGTGTAAAACCCCTCGGGCTGTGTACACCAAAATATGGTTTTGCTGTGTAATGCAAATATACATTGCATATAAATGGATTGGAAGGGTTGTGAGGCAACTCATGTTCTGTATTGAAGAAAACTGATTTCTTTTGCACTTTCTGGAATATCAACTCGGAACTGTTTTTTGAACTGTTTTGTAATGTATTTTTTACAAATTTTTATGAATAAAGTATATTTTTGGAAAAAAAAGTTCTCCCAGGCTGAGGCTGGCCCATTGCACTTCTGATGTGCTGACGCCAGCAATGTCCTCAAATGCGGGATACTCGACTGCAAAATTGGTGCTAGTGGGGAACTGCGTTCACGCTCTCCCCTGATTTTACAAATCAAAAAAAAAGATCTGACTCCAAGCCACTGGAGAGTTTCCCCCAATCCCATTTACAACAATTTTACTAAGGCTCCTTGTTGCTACACTCAGTGGAATGCTGCCTTGATTTTGAAGGCAGTAACTCTCGCCTCAGCCATGCAACTATTTGTATTTGAAATGTTTATCATTTTATTGCATCAAGATTGGTAGTTAAGAATGCCAATGTCAGTCTGGAGCTCACTGACCCATATAATAGAATACTGAGATTTTATCTCAGACAAAGCAGTAAAATCCAGACTGATGGGATAAAAAGTCTAATTTAAGAACTTTTAAACCAATTTCTAATGACTGATTCCACAAGAAAAAATTGTTGACTCAAAGAGGACACAAGGAGGATTAATGTGGGAAATTAAAAATTCAGTCTAGTGAAGTGTAGGCTTACTCCTTTGTGGTTAGATTTCAAGCACATTGTTGGTGTGATGTAACAGGGAACCTGTACTCTTGCATCTGGCTGAACGATCTATCAATCATGGATGCTTGATCCTGATATTGGTGCCAAAAGCAGAGGCATTCCCATTTTCTGGCATCTTTTATCTTGGACTCTAAATTTAACATCCTAGTGCAAGAATAAAAGCACATCCAGGTTGAAATTCTGTTAGAATTTGCTTTGTGTCCCATCAAAGTTAATCACATCGCGATATGATTATCAGATAAGGATTTGTGTTAACACCGAAGGTTAGCTGGAACAATGGAGTTTCCTTACAGCCAGCCAGGCATCAAATTATCTATCTGGGATGCTCAGGGCATCTGCTGTCCCTTTGTATTGCCAGAGAGAGGCATCGGGTTAAACTGTTTAACAATCAAACTATCAAGATGGCCATCATGTCAGCATCTGGAGGTTTGGTGAGAAGGAACCTCACTTCAACACACATTGCTGAGCATTTGGTGACATGACTTGACATCAAAGGAGAAGGTTCTGTATTTAGTGGGAGGGATATGTAGCATTTCCCTCGAATTGTCAGGACAGTCGGAAGTAAAACACCCACAGAAGTCAAGGTGATTACCTTGGTCTGCTAGAAACCAGGTTGTATGAGTTTATTGTGTAACTGTAAAAGTTACAGTATTTTTGTGTCTGATTAATAAACTTGCATTTGGACAACACAGTCGCTAGAACTGTGAGGAATAATTTAACTAATTCAATTAATTAATTATAGATTGATACAGAGATGTACCTTGACAACCTCTTCAAGTGTACACTTCTATCCTTTCCCATTTTTAATTTCCTGGTTTCTGTACTCGGTAGTATCTAATGATCTGGGACATAAGTGGCATCTTTGGGATGATCAGACTCTTTTTTTTTTTTCTTTTTGGGCCTCCTTATCTCGAGAGACAATGGATACGCGCCTGGAGGTGGTCAGTGGTTTGTGAAGCAGCGCCTGGAGTGGCTATAAAGGCCAATTCTGGAGTGACAGGCTCTTCCACAGGTGCTGCAGAGAAATTTGTTTGTTGGGGCTGTTGCACAGTTGGCTCTCCCCTTGCGCCTCTGTCTTTTTTCCTGCCAACTACTAAGTCTCTTCGACTCGCCACAATTTAGCCCTGTCTTTATGGCTGCCCGCCAGCTCTGGCGAATGCTGGCAACTGACTCCCACGACTTGTGATCAATGTCACACGATTTCATGTCGCGTTTGCAGACGTCTTTATAACGGAGACATGGACGGCCGGTGGGTCTGATACCAGTGGCGAGCTCGCTGTACAATGTGTCTTTGGGGATCCTGCCATCTTCCATGCGGCTCACATGGCCAAGCCATCTCAAGCGCCGCTGACTCAGTAGTGTGTATAAGCTGGGGATGTTGGCCGCTTCAAGGACTTCTGTGTTGGAGATATAGTCCTGCCACCTGATGCCAAGTATTCTCCGAAGGCAGCGAAGATGGAATGAATTGAGACGTCGCTCTTGGCTGGCATACGTTGTCCAGGCCTCGCTGCCGTAGAGCAAGGTACTGAGGACACAGGCCTGATACACTCGGACTTTTGTGTTCCGTGTCAGTGCGCCATTTTCCCACACTCTCTTGGCCAGTCTGAACATAGCAGTGGAAGCCTTACCCATGCGCTTGTTGATTTCTGCATCTAGAGACAGGTTACTGGTGATAGTTGAGCCTAGGTAGGTGAACTCTTGAACCACTTCCAGAGCGTGGTCGCCAATATTGATGGATGGAGCATTTCTGACATCCTGCCCCATGATGTTCGTTTTCTTGAGGCTGATGGTTAGGCCAAATTCATTGCAGGCAGACGCAAACCTGTCGATGAGACTCTGCAGGCATTCTTCAGTGTGAGATGTTAAAGCAGCATCGTCAGCAAAGAGGAGTTCTCTGATGAGGACTTTCCGTACTTTGGACTTCGCTCTTAGACGGGCAAGGTTGAACAACCTGCCCCCTGATCTTGTGTGGAGGAAAATTCCTTCTTCAGAGGATTTGAACGCATGTGAAAGCAGCAGGGAGAAGAAAATCCCAAAAAGTGTGGGTGCGAGAACACAGCCCTGCTTCACACCACTCAGGATAGGAAAGGGCTCTGATGAGGAGCCACCATGTTGAATTGTGCCTTTCATATTGTCATGGAATGAGGTGATGATACTTAGTAGCTTTGGTGGACATCCGATCTTTTCTAGTAGTCTGAAGAGACCACGTCTGCTGACGAGGTCAAAGGCTTTGGTGAGATCAATGAAAGCAATGTAGAGGGGCATCTGTTGTTCACGGCATTTCTCCTGTATCTGACGAAGGGAGAACAGCATGTCAATAGTCGATCTCTCTGCACGAAAGCCACACTGTGCCTCAGGGTAGACGCGCTCGGCCAGCTTCTGGAGCCTGTTCAGAGCGACTCGAGCAAAGACTTTCCCCACTATGCTGAGCAGGGAGATTCCACGGTAGTTGTTGCAGTCACCGCGGTCACCTTTGTTTTTATAGAGGGTGATGATGTTGGCATCGCGCATGTCCTGGGGTACTGCTCCCTCGTCCCAGCACAAGGCATAGCAGTTCATGTAGTGCTAAGAGTATAGCAGGCTTGGCACTCTTGATTATTTCAGGGGTAATGCTGTCCTTCCCAGGGGCTTTTCCGCTGGCTAGGGAATCAATGGCATCACTGAGTTCCGATTTGGTTGGCTGTATGTCCAGCTCATCCACGACTGGTAGAGGCTGGGCTGCATTGAGGGCAGTCTCAGTGACAGCATTCTCCCTGGAGTACAGTTCTAGGTAGTGCTCAACCCAGCGGTCCATCTGTTTGCGTTGGTCAGTGATTATGTCCCCCGATTTAGATTTGAGGGGGGTGATCTTCTTGATGGTTGGCCCAAGAGCTCTCTTCATGCCATCATACATTCCTCTGATGTTTCCGGTGTCTGAGGCCAGCTGAATATGGCTGCATAGGTGTTGCCAGTAGTCGTTTGCGCAACGCCTAGCTGTTCTTTGTGCAGTACTTCTGGCTGCTTTAAGTGCTGCGGATGTTAAATCGCTGGGGGCTTTCTTGTAGTTCAAAAGTGCAATGCGCTTAGCGGCTATGACAGGTTCCAGCTCTTCATTATGAGATTGAAACCAGTCTGCATTTCTCTTCGCACTTTTGCCGTAGGTGGTCAAAGCTGACTCATAGATGGCGTCTCTGATGTGGGCCCACTTGGTCTCAGCATCCCCTGTGGGAGTGTTTTGAAGGGCTGTTACAAGTGAATTTAGAAATTTTTGTAACAGCTGTGGGTGAGAAATTCTGCTCGTGTTGATGCGCGGGTGGCCCTTCTGCTTGGAATGATGCAACTTCTTTGGTCTGAGTCTAACCTTGCTGCACACCAGGGAGTGGTCGGTGTCGCAGTCCGCACTGTGGAAGCTGCGTGTGATTTGAACACTGTTTAAGGCGGCTCGCCTTGTGACAATGAGGTCTAGCTGGTGCCAACGACGTGATCTTGGGTGCCTCCATGAAACCTGGTGACAGGGTTTAGTGTGAAAGAACGAGTTGGTGATGCAGAGGTTATGATAGGTACACAACTCAAGCAGTCTCTGCCCGTTCTCATTCATCCTTCCAACGCCATAGCGCCCAAGGCAGGAGGGCCATGAGTCATGGTCGGCCCCAACCCTGGCATTAAAGTCCCCCAGCAGGAATAGGTGTTCGGTGTTGGGGATGCTGCTAATGATGTTATGGAGTTGTTCATAGAACTGGTCTTTAGCTTCAGGTGCGGAACAGAGTGTTGGAGCATAGATGCTGAGTAGGTGTACTGGACCAGAGGTGGTGAGCAGTCGGATGGACAGTATGCGTTCCGAGCCATTTGAGGGAGGCTCTATCATGCTGAGCAAGGAGTTTCTGATGGCGAAGCCCACTCCATGCTGTCTTGGTTCTTCAGGATCCCTGCCCTGCCAGAAGAAGGTGTAGTCTTGCTCTGCTAGAGAGCCACTCGCGGGGAGGCGAGTCTCCTGAAGTGCTGCAATGTCCACATTGAGTCTACTGAGCTCGTTGTTAATGATGGCGGTCTTCCGAGAATCGTTGATTTGTGTAAGGTCTTCCGACAGGCCAGGACACATAGTTCTGACGTTCCAGCTTGCAAAGCGAAGGGCTGGTACCTTCTTTCCTTTTTTCATGTTGTTTGGTGCGGTGTATCAGTCCACCTTTCGGGCAATGACCCTGAGCTCCAAGCACCCATTGAAGCAGGCAGACTGTGGCGGGACAGAACCTTATTGACCGGGGGCTGCCTGGTTTGAGGCGGGCGGTAGCTGTCCAGTGAGGTGCAATGACCTCTCCCACCGACAAAGGCAACCCGTGGCGCCCAGTTTCTACGCCAATTTATCTGGACTTATAACCCGTAACTGCTGCCTTCCGTGTTGTTTCAGTCGCTGTGAGGCAACTATGGAGTGACCTCTCCATGGCGCATGCCTGGGCAAATTTATGGAGGTTGAGAGTTGCCCAGTCGTCAAAACCCCCCTCTCGGCCTTTCTGGTGGGGTCCAAAGGAGTGCAGGACACGACGTTTGGCACCAGTATGGCTGCAGGAACTGCCGGAAACATGCCAAAGGTGACACATGACCGCCTACGGGGTTCCGCTCCGGATTTTCTGTTAGGGTTTACTCCCTTAGCCTTGGTCTCTCCCGAGACGCCCACAAGGCAGTGGGGTTGTTGGGGCCCCTACACAGGTGTAGGATGGTGCCGGTGGGAGGAGGGGATGCAAGGGGGAGGGGTAGAGGGAGGGGGTGGGGGGGGGTGCAGGGGAAGGGGGTGCGGGGTGAAGATGGTGCGAGGGGGGGGCGGGCTGGGACGGGGTTGTGAGAGGGTGGAGCAGGGAAGGGGACGGGGGTGGGGGGGGTGGAAGGGGGGTAAAAGGGGGGGAGGGGGGGTGGAATCTGGTGCAGGTAATAAGCCATTTCCTCAGTGCCCACCATCGACGTCCGGAAAGCTCATCCACGTCCTTCGGGAGGTGAAGCATCATTTGGCAGACTTAGAGGTGATTACATTTGCTAAGGGTTTTTTTTTTGCAGTGGTTTAAATAAAGGCATGCAGCATTGCCGACAGTGCGCTGCAGATGCTCTCCGAGCCATCTCCCGCGGGCGCTTTGAAGTTGCGGCCGGGGGGCCGTTCGTGGATGTTATGGGTGTTCGGGGCACCTTTTCACAGGACTTCTCTCGGGTCCCGCAGCTCCTTCTTCACCTCAATGGACTTACCGCACTCCGTGGCTGCAGACACTCTGGACTGTGAAGACAGCAGGATCGGAGATTGAAGTATCGGCAGCTGTTCTCGTCAGTTTCATCCGGATCAATTTCATTGAGAAAACAAGTGTACACTTCTATCCTTTCCCATTTTTAATTTCCTGGTTTCTGTACTCGGTAGTATCTAATGATCTGGGACATAAGTGGCATCTTTGGGATGATCAGACTATTGACAGGATAAAATGCTGGACTTCACTCCATTTGCAAGTCACCAGTGCTACTTTTTTCTAAGCTTAATGTGAACTTGGTCATAAGAGATTAAAAAATGGTAACAAAAATTGGTCCTTTAATAATTTAGCTACATAACTCTTATCTTTGGAAATCTATATCCAAAGTGATTGTTCTTAAACTCTGAGACACTGAGGTTCATGAAATAGTTGGCCACATGCCTTCTGAAAATTGCAATTCATGTCAGTTTAGACTAATACAATCATTGAACATATTCCAACTGCTCTGGACTGGGACCAGTTGAAGCTACTTGTTACAAATGAACTGAACTTCAAAATGAAATTTGAATCCAATTTTGTATTAAACTATTTAACTATGCTGAAGCAGAATCAATTCAAAATTGTCTTGAGTTTCCACTGGGCCGGCCTGAGTTTTCCAGAGAGTTTAATTTTTTATCATTTTATATCCATATGAAGGTGCTTCATTCATATATAGGATTCATATATAGAATTGTTCACAATTAATTAGTTTTTCTACTTGTATTTATAATACCTCCTTAGAAAATATAGTTTAAAATTACAACCTGAAACATCTGTTTATGTGTAACTGTCATGTTATGTAAACAAACTTTAATTTTATTGTTTAGTTCCACCCAGTATTCGAGGATCAAATGAACTATCCAAGCTGACAGTCATAGAAGGAAGCCTAACCAGCTTGATTTGTGAATCCAGTGGTATTCCACCACCAAGTCTGGTTTGGAAGAAAAATGGTGAGTGACTAACATCCACTGTAAAACATGGTTGAAAGATATGCACTATTAATTACAAAATAGACATCAGATGCTGCAAAACACCAGATCACACCTATGCAATCCTTGGATTGCAAAAATACAATCCTCCATCTATACTTGTAATACATTAACAAGTTACATCTGCACTTGCTTTCCTGTTGTCAACTTTTTCCCATCATAAAATTTATTTGTCACATAAATGATAGGTTTTGCTGATGTACACTGGTCATACTACAACTGCACTCTTCTGCTAGTGGTGGCACTGTAGCATCTCTATCTCCTGTTAAGCAGGTCTGTCATGAGTGGTTGCTTTGGAGCACCTTCCCCTTAGTTGCTTTTGTTTAAATGTTCCCCAGCTCTTCTGTTGGCATAGTTCCCAATCTGCTGCCACGTTGCTGTTCTCCAGGCAAGCCCCATTCAAAAAAAATGCTTCTCCATGAAGAATCAGCACTGCTTCCGAGCAGAGCATATTGCTACTAGTTTTAAAAAAGATGTCCCCACTTCTTTCTGAGTTAGTAAAAGAGCTGAGAGCTGCAACAACTTTTTTAATTGTCCCTAGTGCAGAGCAGATGCGTTGAGAATGTTAACGGGTGAGTTACTCAGCTCTCAGGCTGCAGCATCTTAATTCCGATCTGGCAGTGCAGAATGATGCAGGGGTATTAAATTCAGCCTGGTTGTATCATGGCAGGATTGGGTTGTTTCCTGAACTGGATTGTGGAAATTTTATCTGCCATTTTTAGTACTGAAAACCCCACCATCTCATAAATCAGGAGACAAACTCTTAAAAATCAAAAGATTTGGTGTAAAGATCATAAGTTGTTCTATTTTTCAAACATAAATGGATATAGATTGATAGTTGGTTTATAAACCTCATATGTGGCTTATTTAATCTCTAAAAGGTCTGAGGTCTTTACTAAAACTATATTACTCCATATTTGGGCATAACGAAGCCTGATTTCCTGCTTCCCAAGGATGCTTGAAAAAGGTACGACCAGAGATTGAGTCAGGCCATTTAAGGGTCACTAATTTATATCCCCACTCTGATGTGGGGGATTTCTGAGAAGGGTGACTATGAGTGGGCAGTGGTGGGGGGGTGGGGTCTATGAACAGGGGTCTCCCTCTCTTACTCTCAGTCTCTCTTTCTCCCCATCCCCAATCCTGGGCTTCATGGAGTGGCAGCTGGCCACTTGGTATCAGGGTTTCCCCGGCTCCTTGTGTGAATGATCCCGGACTCCCAAGTCCTTCCTCTTCCTCTGAACCTCTTACCTGCTCCATGCGAGATGGGGAATGGTCTCATCAGATTAGAAGTTGGCAAATATGACACCGCTTTTCAAGAAAGGAGGTAGAGAGAAAATGGGGAACTACAGGCCAGTTAGCCTAACATCAGTCGTTGGGAAGATGCTGGAAACTACTATTAAAGAAGTCTTAACATTGCACATGGAAAAGTGCAGTATGATTAGAACAAGTCAGCATGGTTTTACAAAAAGGAGATTCTGTTTGACAAACTTATTAGAGTTTTTTGAGGATGTAACTAGTTGGGCAGATAAAGGCGAACCAGTAGATGTAGTATACCTGGATTTTCAAAAGGCATTCGATAGGGGCCACATAAAAGAGTAATAAGCAAGATAAGGGCTCATGGTGTTGGAGGTAATATATTAGCGTGGATAGAGAATTGGTTAACAGACAGGAAGCAGAGAGTGGGCATAAATGGGGCATTTTCAAATTGGTAGGCCATGAATAATGGGGTGCCGCAAGGATCAGTGCTGGGGTCTCAGCTATTTACACTCTATATTAATGACTTGGATGAAGAGACAGAGAGTAATGTATCTAAGTTTGCTGATGATACAAAGCTTTGTGGAAAGGTAAGCTGTGGGAAGGACGTGGAGAGGCTGCAAAGAGCTAATAGACAGGTTAAGTGAGTGGGCAACAAGATGGCAAATGGAGTATAATGTAGGGAAGTGTGAAGTTGTTCACTTTGGTCATAAAAATAGAAAAGCAGAATATTTTTTAAAAGGTGTGAAACTGGTAAGTGTTGATGTTCAGAGAGATTTGGGGGTATTCGCACAAGGAACGCACAAAGTTAACACGCAGATGCAGCAGGCTATTAGGAAGGCAAATGGCATGTTGGCCTTTATTGCAAGGGGATTGGAGTACAGGAATAAAGGAGTCTTACTAATATTGTACAGGGCTTTGGTGAGACCGCACCTGGAATACTTTGTGCAGTTTTGGTCTCCACATTTAAGAAAGGATATCCTTGCACTGGAGGCGGTGAAGATTTACTAAATTGGTCCCTGGGATGAGGGGGTTGTCCTATGATGAGAGGCTGAGCAAATTGTGCCTATGTTCTTTAGAGTTTATAAGAATGAGAGGCGATCTAATTGAGACATACAAGATTATGAAAGGGCTTGATAGGGTAGAAGCTGAGAGATTGTTTCCACTGGTCTGGGAATCTAGAGCACGGGGGCACAGTCTGAGGATAAGGGGTCAATCATTTAGGACTGAGATGAGGAGAAATTACTACACTCAAAGGTTTGTGAATCTTTGGAATTCTCTGTCCCAGATGGTTGTGGATGCTCCATCATTGAATACATTTAAGGCTGGGATAGATAGATTTCTGGTCTTGCAGGGAATCAAGGGATATGGGGAGTGGGTAGTAAAGTGGAATTGAAGCCCAAGATGAGCCATGATCGTATTGAATGGCAGAGCAGGCTCGATGGGCCATATGGTCTACTTCTGCTCTTATTTCTTGTGTTCTTACCAGGTGTCCCGAATCTGCCAACAGATCCTTTCTCTTCGGCTCCAGCACAAACTTTGAGACTGCATGCTATGTCACCCTATAACTTATGCAGAACGTCAGCACATAGCCCAAAGTACTTCATTGTCAATCGCTTCAGGCTCAGCAAAGCATTATGCTTTGGCAAGCCCCCCTTCCATTCTACACTCGGGAATCTAGGCACATTCATGAGTGTGACCATTCGGGGTCACATGCACAGTCCTGTACTGAGTGCGCAGAAGGAGAACTCTTGCAAGATCATGAGTGAGGTTGAATTTGACTGAGAAATCACACCTCTCGCAATCATTAGTGGCTGTTGTTGGCGTATCTGCATTTTATTTTGTTGTCCATGAGTGTCAGACTTGGGATTAGCCAGACGATCTCGGTTGCATAGAGCAAGGCAGGGCCAGTGGCACTAGAGCTCATTCACAGCATTTCTTAAGGACTGAACACTGAACGCATAATGTATTCTTTCTGATGAGATGGAAATCTCTGAAAGGAAAATATAAGCTGGGATCATTTACCATGTGTCACATTTATCAGGATTGATCATTCAGACGGCAGCTTAACACTGTAAATCTCTTACATGCTGTACAGAGTGTAACCGCCAAGGATTCAAACATTCAGTCATAGAAGTTCTTGGACTGCTGGAATTCTAGAGAAATCAGCTGATGGAACATAATCCTAAAATTTCAGCTAATCTCTGTTTCGTGGCAGTACCTGCTTTTTCTCCCCAAATTTCACTTACTAAAGTTTTTTTGGTAAGTTTTACTTCGCAACAAAAAAGAAGAAATGTTTACTATACTGTTACGGTCACGTGGTGAGGAGTGTGGGTTGTCCCCACTGTTCAACTCCCATCTTGACCGCAGCAAGCGTTTTTTGTTATTAGGGTTTAACTGCATTGTGTTTTGTTTGTCAAATAAATAGACAGTGACAGGTTTTCTTGTAGGTTTAAAACAGAAGATAAATTGTTTATTTATTAATATGCCTTATCCCAAAATTGTCACAACCGCATCCACACTCACATTCACTCGTGCACACACATACACAAGAGACAGGTAAGTAGGAAAAGGGGTAAGTGGTTTGAAATGAGGTAGGGTTTTGGGGTTCACAGTAAACCTGTTGAATCTACTCAGAGGTTAGTTTCTCTTTAATGTTGCCTGGAGTGTTTGTAAATTTCTCTGTTGGTTGAAGTTTCAGTCTGAAGACAGGGCATCATTTCCAATTCTCTGCTGCACAAGTTGAAATGTAGAATTCATAGCAGGGCGCCTTCCTTTTGGCTTGCTGGGTTTTCTCCCAGCTCTGAGCTGGACAGGCTTTGGTGATTCTTTGTCCTGGGTCTCTCTCTCTCTCTCTCTCTCCAGAGAGCTACCTTTTAAGCTAAAATTCTCTCACATCTTGCTTCTTTTAGGAGACACAGATCTTTTCACTGTGATGACTGACAATGGCCCAGGATGTAGCTACTTCACAACTTCTTTGTTTCAGAAGAACCCATTCAATTCAAAAATTTCTCTTGATGAGTTCAGGATGGGTATAATTGAGCTTTGGAATGTATCCTTCTGTCCTTGCCAGACAGTAAAACATCCTCAATATACAAGGCCAGGTCTTTTGACCTTTGGTAGCCATTTTGAAGCATATTATCCACTTTTTAAAAAGAAAAGTCCATTTTTATAACTCTTCAAGTTTAAATGAGATTAGATTAGATTAGAGATACAGCACTGAAACAGGCCCTTCGGCCCACCGAGTCTGTGCCAACCATCAACCACCCATTTATACTAATCCTACACTAATCCCATATTCCTACCAAACATCCCCACCTGTCCCTATATTTCCCTACCACCTACCTATACTAGTGACAATTTATAATGGCCAATTTACCTATCAACCTGCAAGTTTTTAGTTTTTTTAGTTTTAGAGATACAGCACTGAAACAGGCCCTTCGGCCCACCGAGTCTGTGCCGACCATCAACCACCCATTTATACTAATCCTACACTAATCCCATAATCCTACCACATCCCCACCTGTCCCTATATTTCCTTACCACCTCCCTATACTAGGGGCAATTTATAATGGCCAATTAACCTATCACCCTGCAAGTCTTTTGGCTTGTGGGAGGAAACCGGAGCACCCGGAGAAAACCCACGCAGACACAGGGAGAACTTGCAAACTCCACACAGGCAGTACCCAGAATTGAACCCAGGTCCCTGGAGCTATGAGGCTGCAGTGCTAACCACTGCGCCACTGTGCCGCCCTAATTTTCAATTGCTGCACTTTACATGAGCATAACAGTATCAGATGTGATGCAGGAATGCCACTTTGAAATCTGCGGTATTTCTGCACCTTCAGAAGAGTGAGGAAAAAAGGCAAATAGAAGAGAAAAGGTCCAAAGGTCACAGATTGTGCAGGCTGGGGCTCTTTTCCCTGGAAAAGAAAATAGTAAGAAGTGACCTGATAGAGATTTTTTAAGTTGTGGAATGGTTCAATAGGGTGAATGTGACAAAATTGTTTCCAGTTGTAGGTGAGACCAGAACAAGAAGATGCAAGTATATAATAGCCACTAACTGATCAAATAAGGAATTTCTTTACGCAAAGTGATGAGAATGTGGAACTCGCTTGCACATGCAGTTGATGCCACCTGGGCCTGACCAAGCAAGCCTGGACAGAGTTTGCGGAGGAGATCAGCAACCATGGACATGGATCCAGTGCATTTATGTATTTAAGGAAAGACTCAATTAACACATGAGGGAGAAGAGAATAGAGAGATACAGGGCAGGGTGGGAAGAGGTAATCAGAGTGGGAAGAGGCTCACGTGGAGTATAACTAGCAGTTGATGCCACTTGGGCCTAATAGCCCGATTGTGTGCTGTAAAAATTATATAATTATATGTATGATCTCCTTATTAACATACCATACTTTTTACAGTCATTTTAAGAATGTTTACCTTATATGTTAATGAGTGTAGGAATTCAAAAATGTGTTTTAATGCTTTAATAATATTAAACTAAATTGCCTAGCTTTTAGCTTTTCATTTATCACAATACTTCTGCATGTATCGATCTGCTCAACCACTCTCATCTCCACTTTTTGATGCCCTTATTCTGTGTAGGGACTCATCTTCACTCCCTCAAGTCCAAGGGTCACAGACTTTACCATATCTGGTGCACAATTGGTTTAGCCTCAACCTCCCGATCTAGCTGGAACACATCAAGCACTATCAGACCTCACTCTCAATCTTCACTACCAACTGTCTCCCGAAAATAAGATGCCAAGTTTGTGAACAATATGGCTTCAACCTGGGTGGTAGATGAAGTTGCTGGCAAGGGTGGGGAATTTGTGGTGCTGCCTGAAAATGATGGCATCAGTGTTCCCAATATTAAACTGTAAGTAATTGAGGGTCATCCCAGATAGAATGTGAAACAAGGGGCTGAATTTTTAACAGACGAGCGGCTCTTGGTGGCGGCACTGGAAGTGGCAGCCAGCCAATTAAGGAAGTGGAAGTGTGGGACCCGGGCATTCAAGGGCCAGAGGCGGGGAACGAGGTTCCAATGCCGCTATCATCTGATGCAATGGCAGGGGCTGTCACCATATTTAAAGGGCTGCTAGCCTTGCACTTACTCCTGCCTCTCCTGCCCCAGGACCTGTACTGTTGCCTCTCATGCCCCAGAACCCGTTCTGCTGCTCCAGGATCTCTTCTGCTGCCTGATAGGCAAGGAGCTGAATGCAAGCCAACAGCAAACATGGCTGAAGGAAGACACCGGGTGGCCCCACGGTTTAGCGATGCATCCCTGCAGGTTCTCCTCCAGGTTGCAAGGGAAAGGCGGGAGGTCTTCTTCCCAGGGGCAGGAGGAGGAGATCTGCCTGCCTGACCAAGCAAGCCTGGACAGAGTTTGTGGAGGAGATCAGCAACCCTGGACATGGATCCAGTGCAGGAAGTGGGTCAATGACCTCATCTGGGATGCTAAGGTGAGAACTCCAAACACCTTGGACCATTTGGGCATTGCATGTGGGTCAGTGAGAGGGAGCGTTTGGTGGAAAGGGAGTGACCACTTAGTCACGTACATTGGGGAAGAGCAGCAGGACATGCTGCCTGAGGCTTGGCTGCATTTTGGTGAGAGGTGCATGTCAGTCATTGCATTACCCCACACTGTCCCTCCAGAGGGGCCACATGCAGGAGGCATATGTGTGCCCCCATCATGGACTGCTGGACTATCACCATCAGAGGTCTTGGGCTTGTCCCCGTTGGGACATTGACTTTGTTCATCATTTTGTATGCAGAAAAAGACAGCACACAATTGGAAAGAGCGTGCCAAGATTGGTGGCAGAGTTTCTTATCTCCATGTCTTAAGCCCAACCGAGGAGGAGGCCATGGAACAGGCAGGGCCGCAAGGTGTCTGCTCCATAGCTGATGGTGATTCAGGGACACCTGTTCAAGAGAGTGAGTGAGAATCTCCCGGAGCTGTTGTATCTGTTGTAAATGAGCCATGCTGCTCATCTGTTCACCACTGCATCAATGGAGCTGCACAATAGGGATAGTTGGAATGTCGTGATGGTCAGACCTTAACCCTTCAATGTTTCTTTTTTCCATGCAGGTCGAGATGAAAGACAAGAGGTAAGAGTTGGAGAGACTGGGGGTAGCTGGCCACCTCTGAGGAGGAGGAGAGAGCATCAGAGGGTGCACCGTCACATCATTTCTGTGCACCTTCCACCAGCGCATACTCTCACATTGGTGGGTATCCGGTCGCAGTTAGATTCGGGCATCTGGTGAGCACATCACAGACGTGCCTGGGCAGCTGACGGGGCTGTGACAGCTGAGGTCACTGGCAGTTAGAGGACTGTGGGAGGTCAGGTCCATGCTGAACCCCAGGCTGATGGCATACCTCTTGTGTTGTCTGCAACATGAGAAATGCTGCAGCAGCAGCAAGAGGTAAGATAGCATCTGGCAGAGATGCCAAATGCTTTACATACCCAAGCATGTACGATGGAGGAGTCCATCCAGACCTTGGTACTGCACTGTCTCAGCCAGTTGTGCATCTGGCTTCCTCCATTGAGAGATTGCCCCTTCTCATGTACAGCCATATCCAACAAATCAGTGGCTGCTGGAGACCTGCACACCAGCGCATTGTTTATGAGTTCTGTGCAATGGTGGCAAAGCGAGAGGAGGATGACGCACCTGGAGTCTCCACCAGGTCCACGTCCCTCTCGGGTCAGCAGG
Source organism: Heterodontus francisci (assembly GCF_036365525.1). Taxonomy (NCBI): domain Eukaryota; kingdom Metazoa; phylum Chordata; class Chondrichthyes; order Heterodontiformes; family Heterodontidae; genus Heterodontus; species Heterodontus francisci. The sequence goes on along the minus strand of NC_090378.1, from coordinate 77,887,900 downwards.
AAGGTACAACTTATAAGAGGGGAGGAACAGCTGGCTGCCGCATCTGGGGGCTCCTCCCAGGGTACTCCTGGTGTGGATAGTAGTTCCAAAGTCCGTCTGCCAGTGATGTCAGCGCCTCAATCTTCCCCGACAACAGAGGTGCCCCTGCACCAACCTTTGCAGGAGGTCCTCAGTATGCTGGGACCCTCCAAGTTCCAGGCAGCCAGAGGACAATGGCCAAAGTCATCCCAAGACAGGGGGCCGTGAGGTCAGCAGCCTGCCTCCATCTCAGCTGACAACGCAGGGAGAGCACCACATAGTAGCACCCAGAAGAGATTTAAGAAAAGCACCTAGATCCACATGGGGAATCACGGATGACTGTAAATTTCAACTGGATAGGCTTGCGTTTAACGTCACAAGGAATAAAGAAATGATAATATCTCACTACATCTCCTTCTTATTGTTGATGCCCTTTGGGATTTCCTTTAAACCCTGCCTCTCAAGAGGCTGGAAGTGAGGGACCAAGCTGTGAGCACTCAACGCTTCAGCCTTGCCACTGTGTGATGTGCATCCAGGCACTGCAGTGCTGAAGGAAGGAGGCAACAACAGGGCTTCTTCAAGGTAAGGCTTTATTGTTGTGGCTCCAGAAGGTGGTAAGGCTCAAAGGAAATGTGAACATATAAGAGCGTCTCATGCCTGCCTTTTGTTTATCTCAGAGCACCTTTCCTGCTGTGCCTGGGGCCCTTCATCTGACACTGTCTGGGCAGCTTCCTCCTCCACATTCTGATCATCGGAGGAGGCAATATGCTGCAAGATATCCTCACTGGTCAAAGCCTCGCCCCTCTGAAGGACCAGGTTGTGTAGTGCACAGCAGACCACCACAATATGCGAGACCTTCGCTGGGCATACTGCAGGGCTCCACCAGATTGATCTCGGCACCAGAATCGCATCTTCAGAAGCCCAATGGCCTGCCTGATGGTCGCTCGGGTTGTCCCAAGGCAGGTGTTGTACCTCTCCTCTGCATCCATGCCTGCACAGGTGTCAATAGCCACATCCTCAGTGGGTAGCCTTTGTCTCCAAGGATCCATCCCTGAAGATGTGTGGGGGCACAGAAAAGGTCTGACACCTGGGACTACCTTGGTATGTAGGCATGGTGACTGCTTCCCGGGAATTGTGCACATACTTGCAGGATTCCTTTGCGGTGGTCACAGACCAGTTGTACATTGAGCAAGTGGAAGCCCTACCTGTTGATAAAGACTGCTGGTTGGTCTGCGGGAGCCTTGATGGCCACATGCATGAAGTCAATGACACGCTGCACCTGGGAGAATCCAGCAATAGCCGCAATTCCTATAGCTCTCTCAGCTCGACTGTTTGGATTAGTGGGGAAGCGCAATTAGTCACCGGTCCTCCTGAAAAGGACATTGGTGATCTCCTTGATGCACTGATGGGCTGCAGACTGCGAGATTCCACACATACCTCCAGTGGATCCCTGGAATTATCCAGTGGCGTAGAAGTTCAGTCTGACGGTGACCTTTAGCGACACTGGCATCGGGTGCCCACCAAGTCGCATGGGGCTCAGGTCATTCTCCATCATGGTGCATAGATCAGTGATGGCCTTGCTGGAGAGGCGGAGTCTTTAGAGACATTGCCACTAGGACAGCTACAGGTCGTTGAGCATCCTTTCTAGAGGGAAGCTTCTTGTGTGCCCGTGTGTGGGGGGGGGCGGTGGTGGGGGTGTTTAGCATGCTCATTTGCGTTCTCCAGCCTCCGGTTCCCCAGGCTGGCTGTCCTGTGGGCTTCCAAGCTCTGTGGTGCCCCTGCCCATGCCTTCACCTCCCTCCCTCTATGCTGATCCTCCTCCTCAACAGGCACCTTGAAGCCATGGTGAATGAGGCCCATGACAGGTTGCCTTTCCCTGAATGCAAGGCCTTCACTTGTCACCTCTAATGAGGTGGCACTGCCATGATGGCATCCATTTGGCTCCCCCACAGAGCTGGCATCTTTGCCCCATGCCTGACTGTTTCCCGATGCCTTCCCTCCTCCACCCTCTGCCAAACAATGCTGCCTCACCTGATGGGTTCCAAATGAAGCCAGCACTGAGGGCCCACCTCCCTGTTGGCTCCTTTAACCAGGAGAGGCCCTAAAGCCCCATGGTTCCCATGCACCGTTAGTTAAATCAGACCCAGTGAATAAAATTGCTGTCTATTGGGCTCTTAAATACCTTAATTGCCTTTCTACCTCTTGAATGTGCAAAGTCCACCCTCCATATCGGCCGCCGACAAAATGCGGAAGGGACACCAAGACGTCGGACTACCGGTCCAACATCTTCCATCCCTGTTTTATCCCTCCCACCCCTGGCCTCCGTTCCCATCTCCAATGGTCCCTTAAAATTCCGACTAAGGTGTCTGACAACACAGGCAGTGCAGAGGTCGAGAGGGGTGGTAGAGAGAGAGAGAAAGCTGGGTGTCGTCAGCACACAAATGGAACCAGACCCCAAGTCTTTGGATGAAGGGACCAAAGGTATTGTTGCTAAATTTACTGATGACACAAAGATAGGTAGTAAAGTAAGTTGTGAAGAGGACATAAGTAAGCTACAAAGGCATATAGATAGGTTAAGTAAGTGGGCAAAGATCTGGCAAATGGAGTATAATGTGGGAAAATGTGAAATTGTCCATTTTAGCAGGAAGAATAAAAAAGAAGCATATTGTCTAAATGGTGAGAGATTGCGGAGCTCTGAGATGCAGAGGGTATCTTAGTGCATGAATCGCAAAAGGTTAGTATGCAGGTTCAGCAAGTAATTAGGAAAGCTAATAGAATGTTATTGTTTATTGTGAGGGGAATTGAATACAAAAGTCGGGACGTTATGCTTCAGTTATACAGGGCATTGGTGAGACCACATCTGAAGTACTGTGTACAGTATTGATTTCCTTATTTAAGGAAGGGTGTAAATGTGTTGGAAACAGTTCAGAGAAGGTTTACTGGACTAATACCTGGAATGAGCAGGTTGTCTTACAAGGAAAGGTAGGACAGGCTAGGTTTGTATCCATTGGAGTGTAGATTCTGTGTAAGATTCTGAGGGGTCTTGACAGGGTGGATGTGGAAAGGATGTTTCCCCTTGTGGGAGAATCTGGAACTAGAGGTCACTATTTAAAAATAAGGGGTCACCCATTTAAGACAGAGATAAGGAGAAATGTTTTCTCTGAGAGGGCTTGTGTGTCTTTGGAACTCTCTTCCTCAAAAGGCAGTGGAAGCAGATTCTTTAAGCATTGTTAACACAGAGGTAGATAGATTGTTGATGAGCAAGGGGGTGGTAGGTTATCGGGGATAGACGGGAATGTGGAGTCGAGGTTACAATCAGATCAGCCATGATAAGATAACCACTGTTGGTTGGAGATGCTATGGCTACAATTGCAGAAGTAAGAGTAGAACCAAGCTAGGGCAACTCTACTGAGCTGAACAGCAGAGGAGATCATGGAGGGGAATGGTGTGGTCAACCCTGTCTAAGAGTACAGAAAGGATGAGGAGGAGTCACAGTCACAGAGAATGCCATTTCTAATTGACTGAAGCTGTTTCAGTGCTCTGGCAGTTGCAGAAACCTGTTGGAGAGATTTAAACATGGAGTTGAGGAAAAGATGGATGTGGAGTATGGGAAGGGACAACACATTCAAAGGTTCAAAGGATCTGGAGAAGAAAGGGAGATTGTAGATGGGGTGGTAGTTTTCAAGGACAGAGTGTTTGAGAGAGGGTTTTGTTGGATGGGAGGGTGAATATTGCAGTTTTGAAATGAGGGAAACAGTACCTGAGAAGAGGGGACCATTTACAGTGTTAGCTAGCATGAGGTCCAGGAAGGGAAATTGGGTAGTAAGCAGTTTAGTGGGAATGGGATCCATTAAAACAAATTAAATATAAGCCAAAGCTAAGTCTTTAGATTAATTTTAGCATGCATTGATAATGACTCACACGTTGGCCTGGACATTGCAGTGGTAATGATGGCTAAATTGTCAGCATTCATCATATTTAATCCACTGAAACTGACTGCAACTTTGGATGTTCAGACATACACAAAATAATACAGAAATCCAGAAGTTGCTGTTAGTGAGTCTAAGATCCTCCATAGGGTGCAATGTATAGCTTCCCTCAGACTGCAAGCTCCCTTGAAACTAACAAGAACTTCCACCCTAACCTTGTTAGTAATGCTGTAAAAACCCTGGAAAAAGGTATACCTTGTTGAATGAGGTGCAACTGGGTAATGGTGTACTAACTTCATAATTGCTGCTAAAAACCCTCCCTGACCCTGAAAAGACAATTTTGTAGTTGTGCACCATCAAATTTTTCAACAATGATTAAAGATTCTCCATACTTTTATACACATGAAAAAATTAAAGTTTGTTTATCTTTACTATAGCTTTTATCTTAAAACAGTCATGCAGTTATTTTGCTGTCTGAAAATTTTAATTAGAAGTGAAAGATTTTAAATGCTTTTAACTTCCTGGTTTGCTGTGTGCGCATACTTGAATCTGATTGGTTTCTTACCTGCTTTCTGACATCACTGCTGCTGCCCACTAAGACATCCCCTTCATATGGCACCAGATTTAAACTGACATTGAGAAAGGGGAAATTCCTGCCACAGAGATCGCTAGTTCTTTGTGAGCATCTTTCTTTAGGGTCAAAGGTAAGCATTCTTGCTTCATTGCTGACTACAAAATCCTGCCCATTATGATCTTTATTGAAGTACCCCTATTTGCTGAGAGAGAATATTTGGACCCAGCAACATGATAACTCTTTGATCACAGGTTTGAATCCAAAGTAGACTAACACTCTTATCAGTTTGTGGAATTACTTACTTCATGTTAGTTTTAGGAAATGAAGACACCCTAAAGAGGGTTTCCCACCACTGCTACACCTAGGATTCTCAGAATAGAGTTTCATTCATATGATATTAATTAAATATTTATAAAATGTTTCAATGATATCTAGTAGTAAAATGCCATTGCTGCAATGAAATTGGCAGTTTATAATATTGACAATTGGCATCCAGTTTTGCATCTTTGATCCTTGCTATTTTGCCTAATTGGAATGTCAGATATAGAATGGGTATATTGCTAGATTTTCATCATTGTTAAAAAAAAATCTTCCCTCTTTGTTTTTTAGTTACATGATTCTAGTTGTTCTACCCTCTCTATGTATTAATTAATGACAAGAGAATGTTCAAGAGGTGATGTATTGCATTCAAGAGTGGAAAAGACAGGGCAAACAGATCCAGAGCTCCCTGAATAACAAAAGAGATAGAGAGTAAGATGAAACAGAAAAGGGGTTGAATATGAAGGTTCAGAGGGGAAGTGTAAAAACAAATAAGAGAAGCAAAGAAAGTGTATAGGAAGAGACTAGCAGCTAACATAAAAGGGAATCTAAATGTCTTCTATAGGTACATAAATAGTAAAAGGGTGGTAAAAGGAGGAATGGGGCCAATTAGAGACCTAAAAGGGAATTTGCGCATGGAGACGGAGGGCATGGCTAAAATACTAAATGAATACTTTGCATCTGTCTTTACCAAAGAAGTAGAGAGTGCACCTCCTGTGCCATGTGGGAGATCCAAGATGCTTCCCGTATCCTGGAGAGCCATTTGTGCAGCAAACGTCGTCAGTTGAAGCAGCTTGAGCTCTGGGTTTTGGAACTTGAGCAGCGTTGGTGACACTGCAGTGCATTCATAAGGATGAGAGCTACATGGATAGCACGTATATAGATGTGGTCACCCCACAGCTTAAGAGTATGCAGGGAGAGAGGGAATGGGTGACCACCAGACTGTCAAAAAGAATCAGGCAGGTAGTGCAGGAGACCCCTGAGTGCATCTCACTCTCCAACAGGTATTCAGTTCTGAATACTGAGGAAAGTGATGCTTCACCTGGGGAGTGCAGCCAGAGCCAAGTCCATGGCACCACGGGAGGCTCAGCTGCACAGTGGGATACAGGGAAGACTGGAAGAGCCATAGTGATAGGTGATTCAATAGTCAGGGGAACAAACAGGTGTTTCTGTGGCCGCAGACATGAATCCAGGATGGTGTGTTGCCTCCCTGGTGCCAGGGTCAAGGATGTCACTGAGCGGCTGCAGAGCATCCTGAAGGGGGAGGGTGAACAGCCAGCAGTCGTGGTCCACATCGGAACCAAAGACATTGGTAGAAAGCGGGATGTGGTCTTGCAGTCAGAATTTAGGGAACTAGGTAAGAAATTGGCAAGCAGGACCTCAAAAGTAGTAATCTCCAGATTACTCCGAGTGCCATGCGCAAGTGTGTATAGAAGTAGAAGGATAAGACAGATGAATGCGTGGCTGGAAAGATGGTGCAGGAGGGAGGGCTTCAGATTCCTGGGACATTGGGACCGGCTCTGGGGGAGATGGGACCTGTACAGGCCGGACGGGTTGCACCTGAACAGAGCTGGGACTGAGTTCCTTGCGGGACGTTTTGTTAGTGCTGTTGGGGACGGTTTAAAGTAGTTTGGCAGGGGGATGGGGACCTGAGAGTAGACTCAGCTGGGACAAAATCAGAAATTAAAATGGAAGGCGGAAAAATTAATGGATGAGCCTGGAAGACAGAGGAAACGAGGGTTAGAAAATAAAAAAAGAGCTTGGCAGTGCTCAAGGGTATCTATTTCAATGCAAGGAACATAGCAAATAAAGCAGATGAGCTGAGGGTACAGATAGACACATGGCAGTATGATGTCATAGCTATTACAGAAACATGGTTTAAGGATGGACAGGAATGGCAGCTCAGCATTCCTGGTTACAGCTTTTTCAGATGCGATAGGGAGGGGATTATGAAAGGAGGGGGAGTGGCAATTTTGGTCAAGGAAGCTATTACAGCTGTGAGGAGGGATGATATGTCGGAAGGTTCATCAAATGAGGCCATATGGATTGAGCTAAGGAAGTAAAAAAGGGCAATCACACTGCTGGGAGTGTACTATAGACCCCCGAATAGTCAAAGGGAGATAGAAGAGCAGATATGTAGGCAAATCTCTGAGAAGTGCAGGAACAATAGGGCAGGAATTGTAGATGATTTTAATTGCCCCATTTATTAACTGGGATAGTTTTAGTGTGAAAGGAATTGAGGGAGCAGAATTCTTGAGGTGCATTCAGGAGAACTTTTTTGTCCAGTGTGTAGCAAGTCCGACAAGAGAGGGCGCAGTTTTAAACTTAGTTTTAGGAAATGAAGATGGGCAGGTGGAAGGAGTGGCAGTGGGAGAGCATTTAGGTGACGAGTGATCATAATTCAGTTTTAACATAATTTATGGAAAAAGACAGAGATAGCACAGGAGTTAGAGTTCTTAATTGGGGCAAGGCCAATTTTACTAAACCGAGAGTGACTTAGCGAAAGTGGACTGGAAACAGCTACTTGAAGGTAAATCAGTGTCAGAACAGTGGGAGGCATTCAAAGGGAAGATTCAAGGTGTTCAGGATAAACATGTTCCCACAAAGAAAAAGGTTGAGGTGGTCAAATCTAGAGCCCCATGGATGTCAAGGAGTTTACAGGGTAAGATAAGGCAGAAAACGAAAGCTTATGTCTGACACCGAGAACTCAATACTACAGAAAGCCGAGAGGAATATAGAAAGTGGAGGGGTGAAATCAAAAAGGAAATTAGGAAAGCAAAGAGAGGGCAAGAAAGAATATTGGCAAGCAAAATCAAGGTGAACCCAAAGATGTTTTATCAATACTTTAAGGGTAAGAGGATGACTAAGGAGAGAATAGGGACCATAAAAGACCAAAAAGGTAACCTATGTGTAGGAGCGAAAGATATTGATATGGTTCTTAATGAATACTTTGTCTCTTTCTTCACAAAAGAGGGGGACGATGCAGATATTATAGTTAAGGAGGAGGAGTGTGAAGTATTGGATGTGATAAGCATAGGGAGACAGGAAGTATTAATGGGATTAGCATCTTTGAAAGTTGATAAATCGCCAGGGCCAGATGAAATGTATCCTAGGCTGTTAAAAGAAGCAAGAGAGAAAATAGCAGAGGGTCTGGCCATCATTTTCCAGCCCTCACTGGATACAGGTGGTGTGCCGGAGGACTGGAGGATTGCTAACGTTGTACCTCTGTTTAAAAAGGGAGCAAAGGATAGACTGAATAATTACAGACCAGTCTGTCTAACCTCAGTAGTGGGCAAATTATTGGAATCTATTCTGAGAGACAGGATAAACTGTCACACAGAAAGGCACAGGTTAATCAAGGATAGTCAGCATGGATTTGTTCAGGGAAGATCTTGTTTGACCAACTTGATCGAATTTTTTGAAGAAGTAACAAAGAAGATAGATGAGGGTAGTGCAGTTGATGTGGTCTACATAGATTTTAGCAAGGCTTTTGACAAGGTCCCACATGGCAGACTGGTTAAAAAAATAAAAATCCCATGAGATCCAGGAAAATGCAGCAAGGTGGATATAAAATTGGCTCAGTGGCAGGAAACAAAGGGTAATTGTTGACGGCTGTTTTAGAGACTGGAGGGCTGTTTCCGGTGGTGTTCTGCAGGGGTCAGTACTGAGACCCCTGATTTTTGTGGCGCATATTAATGATTTGGATTTAAATGTAGGGGGACTGATCAAGAAGTTGGCAGACGACACAAAGATTGGCCGTGTGGTAGATAGCAAGGAGGATAGCTGTAGGCTTCAGGAAGATATTGATGGTTTGGTCAGAGGGGCAGAAAAGTGGCAAATGGAATTCAACTTGGAGAAGTGTGAGGTGATGCATTTGGGGAGGTCAAACAAGGCGAAGGAATGCATGATTAATGGGAAAATACTGAGAGGTGTAGAGGAAGTAAGGGACCTTGGAGTGAATGTCCACAGATCCCTGAAGGTAGCAGGACAGGTCGATAAGGTGGTTAAGAAGGTATGTGGAATCCTTTTGTTTATTAGCGGAGGTATAGAATACAAGAGCAGGGAGGTTATGCTGGAACTGTATAACTCATTGGCTAAGCCACAACTTGAGTACTGTGTGCAGTTCTGGTCACCTCATTACAGAAAGGATGTAATTGCACTGGAGAGGGTAGAGAGGAGATTTATGAGGATGTTGCCAGAACTGGATAAATGCAGCTATGAAGAAAGATTGGATAGGCTGGGGTAGTTCTCCTTGGAACAGAGAAGGCTGAGGGGAGATCTGATTGAAATGTACAAAATTTTGAGGGGCCTGGATAGACTGGAGGTGAAGGGTCTATTTACCTTAGTAGAGAGGTCAGTGTTGAGGGGGCATAGATTTAAAAGTGATTGGTAGAAAAATTAGAGGGGAGATGAGGAAAAACTTTTTCACCCAGAGAGTGATGATTGTCTGGAACTCACTGCCTGAAAGGAGTCTGGATATGCACCTCAAGTGCCGTAAACTGCAGGGCTATGGAGCAAATACTGGAAGGTGGGATTAGAACAGGTGGATCGTTTTTTGGCCGGCACAGACACGATGGGCCAAGTGGCCTCTTTCTGTGCCTTAAACTTTCTATGATTCTAGATGCTGCCCAAGTCGTGGTGAAAGAGGAGTAGTAGAGACACTGGATGAGCTAAAAATTGATAAAGAGGAGATATTAGATAGGCTGGCTGTACTTAAAGTTGATAAGCCACCAGGACCGATGACATGCATCCAAGGATACTGAGGGAAGTAAGGGTGGAAAATGCAGAGGCATTGGCCATAATCTTCCAGTCCTCCTTAGATGCAGGTGTGGTGCCAGAGGACTGGAGAATTGCAAATGTTACATCCTTGTTCAAAAAAGGGTGTAAGGACAAGCCCAGCAACTGTAGGCCAATCAGTTTAACCTCAGTGGTGGGAAAGCTTTCAAAGACAATAATTTGGAACAAAATTAACAGTCAGTTGGACAAATGTGGATTAGTTAAGGAAAGCCAGCATGGATTTGTTAAGGGCAAATCATGTTTAACTAACTTGCTTGAGTTTTTTGCTGAGGTAACAGGAAGGGTTGATGAGGGTAATGCAGTTGATGTGGTGTACATGGACTTCCAAAAGGCGTTTGATAAAGTACCACATAACAGACTTGACAGCAAATTTAGAGCCCATGGAATAAACGGGACAATAATAATATGGATATGAAATTGGCTGAGTGACAGGAAACAGAGTAGTGGTGAATGGTTATTTTTTGGGCTGGAGAAAGGTATATACTGGGGTTCCCCAGGGGTTGGTGTAGGACTCCTGCTTTTCTTGATCTATATTAATGACCTAGACTTGGGTATACAGGGCACAATTTCAAAATTCGAGAATGACACAAAACTTGGAAGTATTGTAAACTATGAAGAGGATTGTGATAAACTCCAAGAGGACATAGACAAGCTGGTGGAATGGGCGGACAAGTGGCAGATGAAATTTAATGCAGTGAAGTGTGAAGTGATTAATTTTGGTAGGAAGAATGAGGAGAGTCAATATAAATTAAAGGGTACAATTCCAAAGGGGGTGCAGGAGCAGAGGGACCTGGGGATAAATATTCACAAATCATTGAAGGTTGCAGGGCAGGTTGAAAAAGCAGTTAATAAAGCATACTGGATCCTGGGCTTTTTAAATAATGGTATGGAGTACAAAAACAAGGAAGCTATGATAAACCTGTATAAAACACTGGTTCGGCCTCAACTGAAGTATTGTGTCCAGTTCTGGGCACCACCCTTTTGGAAGGATGTTAAGACATTCGAGAAGGTGCAGAAAAGATTCATGAATTGGCTCCAGGGATGAAGAAGTTCAGTAACGTGGATAGGTTGGAGAAGTTGATCTGTTCTACTTGGAGAAGAGAAGATTAGGAGGAGATTTCGTAGAGGTCAAAATCATAAGAAGTCTGGACACAGAAAATAGGGAGAAACTGTTCCCATTGGCTGAAGGATCCAGAATCATAGGACACTGATTTAAGGTGATGGGCAAAAGCAACAGCGACATTATGAAAACCTTTTTTATGCAGCCAGTGGTTAGCATCTGGAATACACTGGCTGAGAGTGTGGTGGAGACAGACTCAATCGAGGCCTTCAAAAGAGAACTGGATAATTATCTGAAGAGAAAGTATTTGCAGGGCTACGGGAAAAAGGCAGAGGAGTTGTACTAGGTGAGTTGCACTTGCAGAGGGCTGGCACAGATATGACAGGCCAAATGGTCTCCTGTGCTGCAACCATTCTATGATTCTAAGGAAACATACTTCAAAGAGTGAGTATAGGAAAGAGGCAAATGAAATGTGTAGATCTTCTAAAATTCTTCTCATTTGTGGCTTTGTAAACCTCCAATCATGTGACTTTCAGGGACATGCTCGATTGCTAATATGGAGTAATGAAGTCATTATATATTATGATTACATTTATACATAATCTCACTATAATGTTTTTCACAGAATCTGTTTTGTTCTCTATTACTTTTATTTGCAGGTTCCCCATTGCTAAATGACCGTACTGGACAAGTCCGTGTTGTTTCTGGTGGGCGACAGTTGCAGATCTCAAATGCTAAAACATCTGACAGTGCATCCTACACTTGTGCGGCATCTAATGTTGCTGGAAATAGCATGAAAGAATACACATTAGAAGTCTATGGTGTGTAACAGAACTTTGCCATAACTGAATTCTTTCTGGATATATGCTACCTTTGTCCTGTTACTAACGATGCCTCAGTTAGTAAATGAGGATATATCATTATTCTTGACCCTTACTAAAGTTGAGGTGTAAAAAAGCATTTCAAACTGATATATTTGAATAATATTAGAAAAGTGATGAACAAGACAGTCTGTGATATTACTGTAAGGCAGCACATTCACCCATTTTCACTTATCAGTAGATTATCAGGCTCTTGTTATAGATTACCAGCTATTAAAATTTGATTCTTAACGTTTCCTATTGACATTTCATAAATCTTCACTTTCACATTGGTGGCGAATTCCCGTTTGCCTAAGGTAAAATCCAGCCCAGGTCTCTGCTGAGTTACCTGATTTCAGATTGGACAGCAGTCCAGATATTCGATTTGACCTCAGTGTATCTGGGCTAGCTAGGGGGGGAGAAATTGGTTGCCTTTCCCATTAATGATCATCATACGATAACCTCTATTATGGCTAGAAAAGGGGAAAAATTGACATATTTAATCTACAACAATTAAAACCCCTTGGTTAAAGAGCCTGGCTCATAGCTGAAGGATGAGTATTTGTGGATGAGGCAGAGGAGAAAGGAGAAAGAAAGAGACATTTGTGTTTTTAATGGGTGTTCAGAGAAGAAATATTCGGTTTCCTTGTATTATCAATTGATCTTGATAAGCGTGCAACGATCCAAAAAAAACATAACAAATAATGTTTGGCACCTTCCCAATAAAAGTAAGGATAAGTGTGGTGCATGTCTATTCTGAAAAGGAGAACAACTGAAGCAATCTCTTATAATTGCAGTAAATATGTCCAGCCCTTCTATCCCTCTTTTTTTATACTCACAGTTTGCAAAAAAACTAATGTTTGTGATTCACATGGGAAATTTAAATTTTCTGTGTGCATCAATAAAATAACCACAATTCAGTGGATTCATGAGTGAATTGTAATTGTTATCAACTCCAGCAGCAGTCTCATGTTTGATAATTGATCTCGTTATTCCTGTTTATTGTTTCTTTTTACACATTTCATACACCTTTCTACTTTTCTGTTACCCTATTCAAAGCTATATTCACAACTAAATATAACTATTTTAAACTGTTTATACCATAGGTGTTTGGCAGATAAAAAGAAAAAAATTAAAATTTCACATTCACAACTAATATTTGTGAAATATTGTAACTAGTTTCACCCATGCATTCACATGCTTTATCACAATTTGGACGACACGGTTGTTCTGTTCTCTCCTTGGTGATCAAAGCAATGCTTCTTTAAGCAGTTCTTGGGTTAAGGGGGTGAGGAATGGAAAAAATCTCCGATGACAGATTCAATTAAGATGCAGTTTTATAGCCTATCACAAAGCATTTGAGACATTTAGCTTTGTTACTGGCAAGTACTTCAAAAATATGTAAGTTTATCCAAAATCAATTCCACATTTTAGAGTGAAAGAGGATCTTGAAAAGCTTTGTGTCAATAATAATTTTTGTATTGATGGTGGCCTTGTACTGAACTATAAAAACCAGAAGAAAATGACAGATCCCTGATATTAGACACTAAATTAGACACTAAACTAAAAGCAAAATTCTACGAATGCTGGAAATCTGAAATAAAAACAGGAAGTGCTGGAAATACTCAGCAGGTCTGGCAGCATCAGAGTTAATGTTTCAGGTCTGTGACCTTTCATCTTTTTATTATAGTAGAGGAATTAGAGCTTGGTGAGATTAAATTTGTCAGTGTGAATTAATGAGTTAAACTAAATGGGCTTTTTTACTCTCTTACCTGCTTTGTTCTACTATTTTGTAGTTAGTCTAACAAAAGCTCAATTGTGCATATGTTCTGTAGGCTTTTCATTCTTCTCCTTTGGAGGGCAATATTTTTCTGTTGTAGCTAATTAAAATACTTCAGAAGAAAAAGTTAACTTGCACTATGTAGTTGCAACATTCATCATGTTTTCATCTTGGGTGTAATTTTATTATATTGTTTAACTTTGTTTTTGTTTGACAGTTCGACCAACTATTAGTAATACTGGAAGTCACCCGACTGAAGTCACTGTTATTCAAGGGAATGACATTACCTTAGAGTGCAAGGCCCAGGGGATTCCTCGTCCTGCATTGACATGGCTGAAAGATGGCCGCCCTCTTGTGAATGACAGAGGAGCAATCATCCTGAATGATGGACAGTTACTACAGGTTAAGAATGCACAGGTTTTTGACACTGGTCGGTACATGTGTATGGCTGTGAATGTAGCAGGACAGGTTGATAAGAAATATGACCTCAACATACATGGTAAGTAGTAATATTATTCATCTATTCGTTATGTTTAAATGATCCTGTGATCTATCAACATAAGATATACCAAGGCTTATATACAGTTTTTCACCATTGGGAAAAGTGACAGCCTGGATCTCTACTTACCAATATCATTTTAACAGTTTTCTTTCATGGCCAGATCACTGGTGATGAAATTTAGCAATACAAATCCTTACATTAATATTTCTCATTTTTTTTCAAACAAAATTCCCAGTGGCTTTATTTTACAAGATCAAAAATTAGAACTTATATTTAACCAGTTAGTTCTTAGCAGCGTGAAAGGACCAATCGTAGCAATGGTCTTGACCTTCTATTTGCATATAATTGTCTCTGGAATTTAGACTCCTAACAGCTCCAAATTCTCCTTGATTTTGCCAATATTTGCAACTAAAATTCAGTACAACTTGTGTGGTGTGGAGCAACGTCAGCTTTTTTCTATTTGGAAAAAAACCAATTTAGGCAAAGGGAAAGGTGAAAGTAACTTAATTTTTCTCCAGTGTAATGTGAAATCAGAAAATAAAGTTCTCACTTACTGGTGCTGGGACTTGAAGAGATAAAATTGGAACCACTGGGAAGTGTGCATCTGAGATTTGCCCAAGTATTAGATTAATAGGGACAAATACTCGGGTTGAAATTCAGAGAATTTTGTTGACTGTAATGAGAGGAATCAAAAGCAAAACTTTTAATTATGGACTTGCATTTACATGTCTACATGTGGAACAGCTGACCAAATTCAAAACTTTCTCTGGGCAGAATGTAATCATTATATGGTGAATTCCCAATTTCTCAAGGTTCCCCTTGTCCTCACTATCCACCCTACCAGCCTCCATATCCAAAGGATCATCCTCCGCCATTTCTGCCACCTCCAGCGTGATGCCACTACCAAACGCATCTTCCCCTCCCTTCCCCTATCAGCATTCTGAAGCGATCATTCCCTCTGCGACACCCTGGTCCACTCCTCCATTCCCCCACCACCTCGTCTTCTTCCCACAGCACCTTCCCCTGCAATCGCAGGAGGTGTAATACCTACCCATTTACCTCCTCTCTCTTCACAATCCAAGGCCCCAAACACTCCTTTCAGGTGAAGCAGTGATTTACTTGTACTTCTTTCAATGTAGTATACTGTATTCGCTGCTCACAATGTGGTCTCCTCTACATTGGTGAGACCAAACGCAGACTGGGTGACCACTTTGCGGAACGCCTCCGCTCAGTTTGAAAGCATGACCCTGAGCTTCGGTTGCTGGCCATTTCAACACTCCCCTCTGTTCTCATGCTCACATCTCTGTCCGGGGATTGCTGCAGCGTTCCAGTGAATATCAACGCAAGCTCGAAGAACAGCACCTCATTTACTGATTAGGCACACTACAGCCTGCTGGCCTGAACATTGAGTTCAATAATTTCAGAGCATGACAGGCCCCCTTATTGTTTTTATTTTTAGGTTTTTTCTTTCTTTTTTATGTGTTTATTTTATTTTAGTTTTTTAGTTTGTTTCCACTGTGCCTACCCACTGTTTTTTTTATGTTTGTGCTTGGGACCAGGCTGTTCAGTTTTCTGTCCATTAACACCCTCTCTGTACTAATGCTTTGTCTTTCAGCACACCATTAACATATCGTTTGCCTTCGCTCCAGGACCTTCTGGTCAGTTATTCTTTGTGACCTTGTCCTATCAACACCTCTTTTGTTATCTCTTGCCCCACCCCCACTTTACTTGCTTAAAACCTTTTACATTTCTAATATCTGCCAGTTCTGATGAAGGGTCACTGACCTGAAACATTAAATCTGCTTCTGTCTCCACAGGTGCTGCCAGTCCCGATGAGTATTTCCAGCATTTGTTTGTGTTCCCAATTTCTAATGCTGTTAACAGAGAGAGTCACTGATGAAACACTTTCTGATAAGCAAGCAGTGAAAATTGGAGGGATTCATCCTGGACTGCTCTTATACACCACCTAGTTTTCGGCTTTAAAGCAACATTGACCAAACCACTTTCATATGAAATATGTTTGTGATACAGGGAGATCTGAAGAAAGGAAAACATAAAATGAGGGCGTAAAAATGGGGACATCTTTATGACTCATTAATTTAGGAATAACAATTTACCCATGAACATCAGTTTGGCCCCGATTTAGATATTAACATAATATTAACATATTATTAACATATTAATCCAATTTGTTCTGATGCATTCAACTCTTAAGGCTTTTTGGAAAAGCATGGAAGCATTCGTTGTTGATCATTAATATTATTTTCTTTGAAACATGTCTGTATGGATAGAATTTTGTTTCCATTATGATTAATAGACTCTTAATTGTAAAAATATAACTGACTACCAATTTATTTCCATCAATTGATTTTTGCATCTTTTCTCTCAGTGCCACCAAGTATTAGTGGAGCCCTGGAAGTGCCAGAAAACATCAGTGTTGTGGTTAACAATCCTGTTGTATTGACCTGCGAAGCTTCAGGCATCCCTCTTCCATCGATCACCTGGTTGAAAGACGGACATCCAATCAGCCTGAGTAGTACTTTGAGAATATTCTCAGGTAAGCATACAACCAGTGACCATTATTTACATTCGTATCCTTTACAAAAGAATATTAACAAAAATGGCGTGTGATTACTCCAGCCATGCATAGAACTACAAAATTCAAGATTCTACTATTTTACACATATCTCACAAAAAGAGCAGTGACCTGGGGATGGGAGCTGGGATAAGTTTTGGTCAGTAATGTTTGTAATAGATTTGTGCTGTGTTCAGAGAACAAGACTGGGATCTGTGAATTTAACCTTTTTCTAATTGTTATCCCAATTGGGCTGTCTACACAGCTGCAGTTATAGTTTCTCATTTCCCTTGTCGGCACATTCTCTCTTCAGTGAAAAGCCGCATTATTCCTACACAATTGTTCATTTTTTGCAAGAATTTAAATATTAAGCATTTATATTTAAATAAAAAATGCATATGACATATGTGAGGCCGATAATACAAGTGAAAACCAGGCTGAATCTAGAAAGTTCAGAGGGGAAGTGAAAAAAGATATAAGAGAAGCAAAGAGAGAGTATGAGAAGAGACTAGCAGCTAGCATAACAGGAAATCCAAAGCAACCCAAATGTCTTCTATCGGCATTAAAATAGTAAGAGAGTGGTAAAAGGAGGTGTGGGGACAATTAGAGACCAAAAAGGGGACTTAGGCATGGAGGAAGGGTGTATGGCTGAGGTACTAAATGAGTACTTTACATCTGTCTTTACCAAGGAAGAAGATGCTACCCAAGTCTTGATGAAAGAGGAGGTAGTTGAGATACTGGATGAGCTAAAATTGATAACGAGCAGGTATTAAATAGGCTGGCTGTACTTAAAGTTGATAAGTCACTAGCACTGATCAGATGCATCCAAGGATACTGAAGGAAGTAAGGATGGAAATTGCAGAGGCCCTGGCCATAATCTTCCAATCCTCCTTAAATGAGGGGTGGTGTAGAGGACTGGAGAATTGCAAATACACTTGTTCAAAAAAGGGTATAAGGACAAGCCCAGCAACTGCAGGCCAATTGGTTTGTGGGAAAGCTTTTAGAAACAATAATTTGGGACAAAATTAACAGTCAATTGGACAAATGTGGATTAATTAAGGAAAGCCAGCTTGGATTTGATAAGGGCTAATCATGTTTAACCATCTTTCTTGAGTTTTTTACTGAGGTAACAAAGAGGGTTGATGAAGGTAATGCGGTTGATGTGGTGTACATGGACTTCCAAAAGGCATTTGATAAAATGCCACGTAACAGACCTCTCAGCAAATTTAGAGCCCATGGAATAAATGGGATAGTACCAGCATAATTATGAAGTTGGCTGAGTGACAGGAAACAGAAACTAGTGGTGAACAATTATTTTTTGTACTGGAGGAAGGTATATAGTCTGTTTCCCCAGGGATCTGTATTAGGACCACTGCTTTTCTTGATCAATATTAATGACTTAGACTTGGGTGTGCAGGGCACAACTTTAAAATTTGTGAATGGCACAAAACTTGGAAGTATTGTGAACTGTGAGGACCATTGTGATAGACTTCAAGAGGACATAGACAAGCTGGTGGAATGGGCGAACATGTGGCAGATGAAATTTAATGCAGAGAAGTATGAAGTAATATATATTGGCAGGAAGAACAAGGAGAGGTAATATAGAAGAAATATACAATTTTAAAGAGACTGGAGTTGCAGAGAGACCTGGGGGTATATGTGCAAAAATCATTGAAGGTAGTAGGGCTGGTTGGGAAAGCAGTTAATAAAACATACGGGATCCTGGGCTTTATAAATAGGAGCATAGAGTCAAAAGCAAGGAAGTTATGGTGAACCTTTATAAAACATTGCTTTGGCCTCAACTGAAGAATTGTGTCCACTTCTGGCATCACACTTTAGGAAGAATGTGAAGACATTAAAGAGGGTGCAGAAATAATTTACAAGAATGGTTCCAGGGATGAGGGGCTTCAGTCATGTGGATAGATAGATTGGAGAAGCTGGGTCTGTTCTTCGTATAGAAGATTGAGAGGAGATTTATAGAGGTTTCAAAATCATGAGAGGTCTGAACAGAGTATGTAGGGAGAAACTGTTCCCTTTGGCAGAACGATCGAGAACCACAGGACACCAATTTAAAATGATTGGCAAAAGAAGCAAAGGCATCATTAGGAAAAGCTTTTTTACACACTGAGTGGTTAGGATCTGGAATGCACTGCCTGAGAGTGTGATGGGGATAGATTCAATCATGGCTTTCAAAAGAGATTTGGATAATTATTTGAAGAGAAATAATTTGCAGGGCTACGGGGAAAAAGCAAGGGAATGGGATGAGCTGAGTTGCTTTTGCAGAGAGCTGGCATGGACACGATGGGCTGAATGGCCTTCTTCTGTGCTGTAACCATTCTGTGATTCTATGATATGAAAGACAATTTGGGGAAAAGCCATTCAACCTATCAAGCTTCCTCCTTCACCAGATCATGTTCGGTATACCCTGCATTGACTTTATTCCACCCATTTGATGATCTGAATGCAAGGACTGTGTATATAGTCTCTGGTCTCCAAAGATAATCAAGCAAAATTATTTATCCATCCTCATATTACTGGTACTCAACTCTGCCCTGCTGCTTCCTTTCTAATTCCTAGGCCCATTATGGAGACTTTGATCATCTCAAGTCTATACTTATCCCTTTACAACCACCTATTAGAACCAACTATTCAGCCAGCTTCTCATTGAGGAAGTTAATTAACTCAGTCCGAACTGCTATACTGGGAGTCTGTGGCACAAATCCACTATTCTTAGGGGAAAATATCTTTTAATCTCTGGTCTCAATACAGGTTTAGTCATTTTAGTCCCTTTTCCTATGGTTACATCTAGATCATTGACACCTCTCAGCTTTTTAAATCAATCTTCATTTCTCCACTGGAGTATCGCCTCACAACTTACAGCTTCAAATCCCAGAGAATTGTTGTTGGTTGCGCTATTCTGAACCTTTTCGAATGCATCAATAGCCCAGAATTTGTTGCAAAAGTAACAGTAAACAACGAATGCCATTATTTGCCTGTAAATTGACAAGCAACTTGTGGCGAGGAAGAGATACCCCATATATTGAAAATCAGCACAAGTTGCTAGCCGATTTGTGCCACACTGCCATTAGCCTCACAAATGGCATCCTGCCATTAACTTCCTCTTGATTTTCATGATGTTGCTGCACTTGCACATTAATTGCCCATCAAACTTGCTGTAGAGACTTAGATCTAGTAATTAACTGTTTAAATACCTTTTAACAGTGTAATAATTGATAATGACTGCAGATCAAACTCTCTGGCCTAGAAAGTGATGAATTCAAAGTATCATTCCTTCAGGATGGAAATTGTTGCTGGAGGTCTTGATTTTTTTTGTTTTCTGCTACTCTGTCTCACTCCAATCTTTCATTCTCTCTTCTGGAGTCGTAGAGTCCTTATTGGCACAGAAGGAGGGCATTTGGCCCATCAAGTCCATGCCAGCTCTCTGTAGAGCAATCCAATCAGTCCCATTTGCCTGCTCTACTCCATAGCCATGCAGGCTTATTTCCATCCAATTTACTTTTGAAATTATTCATTGTCTTCACTTCCACCACCCACATAGGAGCGAGTTCCAGGTCATTACCACTTGTTGTATAAAAAGGTTCTTCCTCATATTTTGAGGCGGCACAGTGGCTAGCACCACAGCCTCACAGCTCCAGCGACCCGGGTTCAATTCTGGGTACCGCCTGTGTGGAGTTTGCAAGTTCTCCCTGTGTCTGCGTGGGTTTCCTCCGGGTGCTGCGATTTCCTCCCACATGCCAAAGACTTGCAGGTTGATAGGTTAATTGGCCATTATAGATTGCCCCTAGTATAGGTAGGTGGTAGGGAAATCTAGGGACAGGTGGGGATCTGGTAGAAATATGGAATTAGTGTAGGATTAGTATAAATGGGTGGTTGATGGTCGGCACAGACTCAGTGGGCCGAAGGGCCTGTTTCAGTGCTGTATCTCTAAACTAAACTAAACTAAACTAAACATAGCCCCCCTGCATCTCTTGTGCAAAACCTTAAATCTGTGTCCCCTAGTCCTTGTACCATCACCTAACGGGAACAGCTTTTCTTTGTCTACCTTATCTAAACCTGTCATAAGCTTGTACACGTCTATGAAATCTCCCCTAAATCTCCTCCACTCCAAGGAAAATAACCCAGATTCTCCAATCTAAACTTGTAGCTAAAATCCCTCATTCCTGGAACCATTCTGGTTAATCTCCACTGCGCCCTCACAAGGACTCTCACATCCTTCCTAAAGTGTGGTGACCAGAACTGAACACAAAGCTCTCTGTTTTGGTACTCAATACCTCTTTTCATAGAAAGCTGCTGCACTGGGCCAGCCTCAGGAGAGCTGCTGCACTGGACCAGCCTCTGGAGAGCTGCTGCACTGGACCAGCCTCTGGAGACCTGCTGCACTGGAGCAGCCCCTGCTGCAGTGGACCAGCCCCTGGAGAGCTTCTGCACTGGACCGGCCTCTGGAGACCTGCTGCACTGGAGCAGCCCCTGCTGCACTGGACCAGCCCCTGGAGAGCTTCTGCACTGGACCAGCCCCTGGAGAGCTTCTGCACTGGACAAGCCCCTGAAGAGCTGCTGCACTGGACTAGCCAGTGGGGCGGCACAGTGGCGCAGTGGTTAGCACCGCAGCCTCACAGCTCCAGCGACCCGGGTTCAATTCTGGGTACTGCCTGTGTGGAGTTTGCAAGTTCTCCCTGTGTCTGCGTGGGTTTCCTCCGGGTGCTCCGGTTTCCTCCCACAAGCCAAAAGATTTGCAGGTTGGTAGGTAAATTGGCCATTATAAATTGCCCCTAGTATAGGTAGGTAGTAGGGAAATATAGGGACAGGTGGGGATGTGGTAGGAATATGGGATTAGTGTAGGATTAGTATAAATGGGTGGTTGATGGTTGGCACAGACTCGGTGGGCCGAAAGGCCTATTTCAGTGCTGTATCTCTAAACAGCCCCTGAAGAGCTGCTGCACTGGATCAGCATATCTCCGAAGTGTTCAGTCCAGCAATACATTTTCTTAACAGACGTGCCTGTAAATTTTTCCTCTGCTGGATTAACTCTAGCACAATTTAGCGCAAAATGAGCCCACCGAGTTTTGTTGAAATGTCCAAGGAGAAAATATCGAGCACATAAAATGTACAGCTAATTAATTGACAAGCTCAACCCTACTCCTTGATGCAGACAGCTATTTAAACAACAGCTGACATATATGACTATGTTTAATAATGGTGACGTTGTGTCTGTCCTATATATAGTATAAATGATTCATTGTGCAAAGCAAATCATTTTAGTGCTATGTTCCTTTGTGATTACATGGTGTAGAATTTAACTGCATCCTGGGATTAACTAAAATAATTACATTCCTAAATAATAGTGTAGGTAGTTGTTACTTAGACCCCAATTGAACTTTGTGAGAAGCTGTAAAAACTGCTGTAATTCAGTTATTTTTGTGTTCTTTTTGAAATACCTACCTTATGTGACATTTGAACTCTTATTTTTCCCACAGGAGGTCGCATACTGCGCTTGATGCATCCTGCAGTGGAGGATTCTGGGAGATACACCTGTGTGGTCACAAATGCTGCAGGAGAAGAGAGCAAGAGCTTTGACCTTGATGTCTTAGGTAATATAACGAGAGCAGAAATATTCCAACAAATCACTTTCCATCTCCAAGCACAGTAATGGATCAAAGTAGTAATCACATTGTCTAAAACTTCTGTGACTATATACACTAAACCGGCCTTATTATTATCTTGTAATAGTCTTCATCTAAAAACTTTTATATCAAGGGCTTCATTTTTGAATATTTTTTCAATGATTCATATTTTTCATTATCACCTTTTGATAGTTTCAAATACGCTGAATAATTAGGATCAAAATAATATGATCAAACAGAGAGCACTTCCACCAGGACTCCTTTCTAAAAAATCAAAAGACACATTGGGCCAGATTTTGCAGTGAGTGGTGAAGGAACATCACTCACCATTCATTACATTGACAGTAGTTTTTGTGGGCTTTTGAGCTGAGACTTGCAATCGTCAGGTGTTTAATCCAGCGTGGTGCCTTCTATAGGGACTCTTGTAGTGGGTGATTAGGATGAGAAATAGGGAGACTGCACAACCTATCAGATTAAACATTCATCACTGAGACATGCAGATTTTAAACCAGTAAGTATAAACCAGGAATTAAACATTAGATTTAAATCATATACAGAAAGCAAACTAAAAATTGGGGGAAAACGGATGGGATTAAGAGAGAGAAATAAAAGAGATGGAAAAAGTAAAACAAAATGATTTTTTTTTAAAGGTCCAACACTAATTAAATTCTGAAGGAATGAGACTTCACACTTGTAAAATTAAATATTCAGGGCCAGAGAGGTTGTTTGGTAGTAATTTTGACTGGTTACACCATTTTAAATAATTGAATACCCCTAAATGCACCAGCCCTAATTTTTCATGCCCTTGAATATATTTCAATGCTGAATCTATTGGCAATGTTCTGTTATAGCCCAATCTGTGGAGAGGCAGGGTAACTCATACTGCACCTTCTGGATTTCCACATTTAACTGCATAAGTGCATACTCCAGAAGTTGCTTCTCCAATTTACTCAATAATGGTGAGCCCTGTCTTAGCCTTCCCATTATTCTGTATGCAAAATCTGGGCCAAAGAATCATTAACTATCATATTATTCTGTTCTTTACCCACACCACCACTCTCCCCCTCCATGCACCACCCCACCACTCCCACCCCTGTTCCTCCACCCCTCCTCCCTGCCCCATCCCACCACTCCCCCCACACAACCCTACCACTCCTCCCCCACCACACAACTGCACCCCCCACCCCCCCACAAATATCTATAATTATTGAGTGACAATGATCCAATGATCCCTTTGAGAGAGCTGACTTGGAAGAGTTGCTGTTAGCCTGACACTGTCAGATGAGCAATCGATCCAAGTGCTTCAACCATTCCTCCAACAATCAATAAAAGAAACAAAAAGCATGAAAGTAAATTGTAGTTTAATTTTCTTTTCGAGCAATATAAGTTATACTCTTTCACATCATAATATATTAATAAAATTATTTTTGCCATATCAAAAATTCCTAATGACACTTTGCCTTTAAGAGCTGTAGGGTTGTTATTTCAGAACAAATACCAACAGTTTCCTTTTCTTACATACAGTCTGTAAATAGTAATTATTTTAAAAGTAAACTACCAGGAATATTAGGCTTGTATGTTTACGTTCCTACACGTAAAGAAAGAACTCACATGTATGTACCACCTTTCATGACCTCAGGATGTCCCAAAGCTTTTCACAGCCAATAAAGTACTTTTGAACTGTGGTCACCATTGTAAGGCAGACAATATCCAGTTCAGAAGAATGGAAGATACTGCTGGCAAGCCCCTAACAATTTTTTATGACTGTTCTGGTCTCAAACACCTAAGATAGCCATTTCTCTTTGATAATTGTTAATCATCAAGACTGGCAGATTTACTATTAGTTCAGAACTGTATCTGTAGCAATCAGCTAGATACAGTGATCAGAGTCACCACTGTAACATTTTAAGCACTGAAGAAAGATTTCACAACCAAATTATACTATCATAACCTCTGTCCCAAAAACAGAGAAACATGTTTACTTGTGCTTAGTTTATCCCAAAGAGTACCAGAAATTTAACACATGATCTATGATCCATTTTATCTGTTAGTCTCACTCTGCTTCACAACACAAAATATAAACCACTGAATCAATCAAGATGCATTAGAAACTCTGTTGTGGAGTCCATTGTGCAAGCATCCAAATAACTTTGGCTATCAACATGCTTAATAATTTTTTAAAATCATTTAATTCAGTCGACCTGGCTGAATTCAAGCTCCTACCTCAAAGAAGAGTAGCCAGAGTCACTGTGTATTACACCAGATTTCAACAAAGGTCCGGCTTCAAATTTTCTCCATTGAATACATTCTTCAAAGCCAAAGTTCAGAGCATCAAAGACTTCAAAATATTCAGATACTGTTATTGAAGCATAAAGAGTTCTCAGTCCTAATTGGCTATGGATATTCTGAAGTTTTTGCTAACATACTAGCTTCTGAATAGTTACTTGAAAAAAGAATGGACACACAATACTCAATTTCTTCCCTGCTAGCCTAATGGCAAATTGGCTTATTTGGTAGTTCCTTCATTTCTGAATATCTTTTGAATGAGACATTCATTTAAGCCTATTCAGCTGGATGAATAATGGGTTCCCACAGTGCCCTGAATAACATTCCTCCTTCAACCAACCACTCCCAAAAACAAATGACCTGGGCAATTATTTACTTGCCGTTTGTGGGATCTTGCTGTATCCAATTTGGCTGCTATATTTGCTAACATGCCAATGGTATATTCAAAAATATTCCCATGGTTGTAATGTGCTTTGGAATGCCCTAACACGTGATAAGGTGCTATATAAGTGCAAGTTCTTCTCTTATCATGGAGATAGCTGAAAATAAGATCCAATTATGCTTGGATATTGTGAAGTAAACCTAATGCAGGTGCAGCATTTGTGTGCACTGTGCAAGACTGAATTTTGTATATCAGTACCAGTGAAATATTGTTAGAAACTGTAATTCACTCAGTCCCTCTAAAGTGGTCCAATTGGAAATCTCCTCATTTGTTTTAAATATCTAGTTTTAGACCATACATCTAATAAAGAGAGGAAAAGTATTTTGGTTTGGTTGTGCTGTAATATTTTAATATATTTTTTATATGAATAGCACCACCAAGCATCGTTAATGAAGAAAAGATGGAGGATGTGAAAATAAAGGAGAATCACAGTATTACCCTCACGTGTGAAGTTTCAGGTGAGAGCACAGTAATGAATATCATATAATTGTGAAATAGCTTTTCTCTTACAATGTAGCTGAGTGGTGTAATATGTTGCCTAAAGGGCTACAAAAAGGTGATTGACAGTGTATTATAATAAACAAAGATGACTGCTGTGGACAACATTGCATGTCAGACGTCACCCCCGTGAACCCAAGGCTAATATTATAGCACTATTGCCCTAAACTTTAGGTTTTAATGTATCAGTTTGATTTTGCAAATTGCTCAGCAACAGTGGTTAATGTCTGCCATCTAGAGACTTCATAATGTTTAATTTTTTATTTGTGTAATTTGTGTGATTATAGCTTCCCAGAGTGAAGAACCAGAACTCATAGATAATCCAGTCAAAATCCTACTTAAATTTTCCTAATAGCTCAATACATAAATTTGCCAGTTACTGTCACACGATCCCAGGTAAAACAGGAAGGTCACTGGGATGGTCCATAGACTGAGCTGAGTTAGCCATTCCCAGCCAGGATGGCTGTGAAAATACTATATCTATTCTAAGCTCGCCTGGCCTAGGGAAGGTAAAAATGGCCACTTGGGTACGCTATCAAAGTTCAAGTGCCTGTGCAGCCATACCCAGCATAAGAGCTTGATAGGAGGGATAAGGTGACAAAAAGAATGTATTTATTAAGTGGAACACTTCACAAATTCTTTTAGACCTAATTTCTTGGATGATTACAAAAAATCCTTAGATTGTTTCCCACGTTAATATGTGTAGTCAGCAGTGTGATTTGACAGATGTTTACATTCAAGGGGTGCTGATAATCTAATTGTGATGAGTCACTTATGCACTAAACCTCACTTCTAGATGGGTGTGTCATTCTATTCTGGTGACTGCAATATATCATATATAACACTAGACAATATTTTAACTAGCTATTTCTAAGAAGGTAGCACTATAGCCATCTTTCACACAAAACAGGCAGTGCCAGTAAATGGTAAGCTATGTAGGACGAGCTTCTACATGCGAACAAGTGACTATAATTCTCTACGTACAAGTTTTACTTCCATTCAATCCTACAGCACTGAATTTCTGAATACAAGTGATTCACTTAAAAACATAGAATACTAGCCCTACCCCCGTGGCTGCAAAAGTAATTTTGGTATCCACTGCAGGAGATACAAGCCAGGTTGGGAACAAAGGAGTGCTTTTTCCACTTGGGTACTCCTGGTGCCAAACACAGTCAGCTGAGAGAATATTTTGAGAAATAGTGATCCCATGCACATCTCTAATACTTCATCGATAATAGATTGGAAATCATAGGCTGCATGTAAAATGCCAATATGTACTCCTAGTGCACATGCAGGAACACGCAAATGGAGAAGTTATTCTCTGGTAACAAAGTAATGATTTAATAGCAGGAGTAGGACTTTCTATTATTTATCTCAGCCATCCAACTTCCCACAAACTACCTTAATGTAATGCAAAATCAACAAGGTAATAATTTTGAGTAAAAGTAGATCAATAGTCCATCTGCTATAGTTAGGACAAAGAATTAAAGGTTTTAATTACATTTCATACTAAGAAAAGGAATTCACAGAATTTGTTTTTCTGTGAAAAGGCAATCCTGTTCCACAAATAAGATGGATGAAAGATAGTCAACCTCTGACTGAAGACCAGCAGCATCAGATTCTATCCAGTGGGCGCTTTCTTCAGATTGTGAGTGCACATGTGTCTGATACGGGTCGATACACCTGTATTGCCTCTAACACTGCTGGAAACAAGAACAAAATCTTCAACCTAAATGTACTCGGTAGGTGTCCTAAGTAGTACTTCTAACATTTTAAGCCTACTAGGCTGAATATTAGAACACGAGACAACAGTAAATTTTACCTTCTGCTCAGTTTTCCTTTTTCACCTGACCATGGGTGGTCTCCTGGTTCTCAAAATGTCGTGCACAGTTGTTGCTGGCACAAAGGCAGAAGCAGATGCTCTACTATAGGACAGATTTCATGTGATGAAACCTCCTGAATATATCCAACCAGAGTTTCTAACCCTAGCACATAGGACATGGAATAGACCTCAATCCTATATGCTGAGTTGAAGGAGCCTGTATATTAACTGTGCGCGAGGCTCATCAAGTCTTCATTTAAGTGCAAATAAGGCCTGCTCCACATAAATGAGTTGGTGACCAGCGAAGCACACCAGTAACTCAGTGCCCATTGAAAATGAGGGCTGTGGAGATGGTTTTTTTTCCCTTGGGTTGTGCTGATCTTTCATTAGGGCCATCCAGCTTACCCTCACCTACACATTTGGGCCACAAAAGTTCATTCCCATGCAGTCTTGCATGTGCCTGCAGCTGTTTACTAACTGCTGGCAGTAGAAAACCCACCCTTGTGACATCAGGGCTCTTTCAATATGTCATGCACAATAAACTGGGAGTAACATTCAAATGAATTGACATTATTATGCCAGATCAGTTCATATGATTGCCGATTCACACAATACCTGATGAGTAGCAGTGCAGGAATCGCTGTTTTGGTACCATATTGTTAGCCCTCTACAATATTACTATTTAGTGCAAAATATATTTATTGTACATTTATAGTTCTAGTGTAACTGGAGTTTTAATGAGCTTTATAACTTATTTGCGGTTTTCTCTTTTGCCATCCAGTGTCTCCAAAAATTCCTGGCGTTGACATTCAAGGCACTCCAGAAGATGTCACTGTCATTTTGAATAGCCCTACCTCCCTTGTGTGTGAGGCTCAATCATACCCTCCTGCAACTATCACTTGGCTCAAAGATGGAGCACCCTTTGACTCTAACAAAAATGTTCAGATTCATCCAGGTAAATATAAAAACATTATAACCAAGCGGAAAATAAATTCATGTTAAGTTTTATGAATATGATGTCACAGACACCATGAAAATTAGATGGGTTAAAATAACAATCACTTTAAGCGCTAAATATCATCTCCAGCTTTCTTAGCAGGCAAGGAGAAGTAAGTATTTATAACTTTCTGTCTTTGAATAATATTGAGGAACAAGCTTTTAACCAATGGTACAAAAACACAAAATGCTGAAAATACTCAGCAGGTCAGGCAGCATCTGTGGAGAGAAATGCAGGGCTGGATTTCTTCCCAGCCCGACACGGGCTCCATGGCGGTGGGAGATGGGGGGCGGGGAGGGCGCGAAAATTGACACAGCAGCGGCTATCACGGAACCCGACGCTGGGATTGTCAGGCCCGATCTTCACAACGACAGGGAAGGTCTGGGACGCCCCTCTGCCACTGTGCGACGGGACCCAACTTAGGAAATTTAAATGCAGAAACATGAATTAAAATATAAACTGCAGCAATCTTACCTTCAGTTCCCAATCCTCGATGCAATGTGCGGCACTCATGCACCTTCACTTTCCCGTCCAGGGAAAGCTGCGCCATTGAGGTGGGGAAGGGATGAACTCTGCACTCTGATGGGGAGGGGAGTGAACTCTGCACTCAGATAGGTGAGGGGGGTGAACCCTGCACTCTGATGGAGAGGGGGGTGAACCCTGCACTCTGATGGAGCGGGGGGTGAACTCTGCACTCAGATAGGTGAGGGGGAGGGGGTGAACCCTGCACTCTGATAGGTGGGGGGGGGAGGGGGTGAACTCTGCACTCTGATGGGTGGGGGGGAAAGGGTGAACTCTGCTCTCTGATGGGTGGCAGGGAAGGGGTGAACTCTGCACTCTGATAGGTGGGGGGGAAAGGGTGAACTCTGCACTCTGATGGGTAGCAGGGAAGGGGTGAACTCTGCTCTCTGATGGGTAGCACAGAAGAGGTGAACTCTGCACTCTGATGGGTAGCAGGGAAGGGGTGAACTCTGCTCTGATGGGTAGCAGGGAAGGGGTGAACTCTGCTCTCTGATGGGTAGCACAGAAGGGGTGAACTCTGCACTCTGATGGGTGGGGGGGATAGGGTGAACTCTGCTCTGATGGGTAGCAGGGAAAGGGTGACCTCTGCTCTCTGATGGGTAGCATGGAAGGGGTGATCTCTACACTCTGATAGGTGGGGGGGGAAAGGGTGAACTCTGCACTCTGATGGGTAGCACAGAAGGGGTGAACTCTGTACTCTGATGGGTGGGGGGGATAGGGTGAACTCTGCACTCTGATGGGTTGCAGAGAAGGGGTGAACTCTGCTCTCTGATGGGTAGCAGGGAAGGGGTGAACTCTGCTCCCTGATGGGTAGCAGGGAAGGGGTGAACTCTGCTCTCTGATGGGTAGCACGGAAGGGGTGAACTCTGCACTCTGATAGGTGGGGGGAGGGGGGGAAAGGGTGAACTTTGCTCTCTGATGGGTAGCAGGGAAGGGGTGAACTCTGCTCTCTGGTGGGTAGGAGGGAAAGGGTGAACTCTGCTCTCCGATGGGTGGGGGGGGGGTGTTGAACTCTGCACTCTGATGAGTAGCAGGGAAGGGGTGAACTCTACACACTGATGGGTAGTGGGGGGAAGGGGTGAACTCTGCACTCTGATAGGTAGCAGGGAAGGGGTGAACTCTACACACTGATGGGTAGTGGGGGGAAGGGGTGAACTCTGCACTCTGATGGGTAGCGGGGGGAAGGGGTGAACTCTGCACTCTGACGGGTAGCAGTGAAGGGGTGAACTCTACACACTGATGGGTAGTGGGGGGAAGGGGTGAACTCTGCACTCTGATAGGTAGCAGGGAAGGGGTGAACTCTACACACTGATGGGTAGTGGGGGGAAGGGGTGAACTCTGCACTCTGATGGGTGGGGGGGAAAGGGGTGAACCCTGCACTCTGATGGACTGGAGGGGAAGAGGTGAACTCTGCATTCTGATGGGTGGGGGGGAAAGGGGTGAACCCTGCACTCTGATTGACTGGAGGGGAAGAGGTGAACTCTGCATTCTGATGGGTGGGGGGGAAAGGGGTGAACCCTGCACTCTGATGGACTGGAGGGGAAGAGGTGAACGCTGCATTCTGATGGGTAGCAGGGTAGGGGTGAACTCTGCACTCTGATGGGTAGCAGGGAAGGGGTGAACCCTGCACTCTGATGGACGGGAGGGGAAGAGGTGAACTCTGCATTCTGATGGGTAGCAGGGAAGGGGTGAACGCTGCACTCTGATGGGTGAGGGGAAGGGGTGAACTCTGCACTCTAATGGGTGGGGGGAAGGGGTGAACTCTGCACTCTGATGGGTGGGGGGAAGGGGTGAACGCAGTACTGTGATGGGCGGAGGGTAAGGGGTGAACTCTGCTCTCTGATGGGTGGGGAGCGAAGGGTTGAACTCTGCACTCTGATGGGGGAAGAGGTGAACTCGGCACTATTATGGGTAGGTGGGTAGGGAAAGGGTGAACTCCTCACTCTGACGGGGGAAGGGGTGAACTCTGAACTCTGATGGGTGGGAGGGTAGCGGGTGAACTCTGCACTCTGACGGAGGAAGGGGTGAACTCTGCACTCTGATGGGGAAAGCAGTGAACTCTGCATTCTGATGGAGGAAGGAGTGAACTCTGGACTCTGATGGGGAAAGCGGTGAACTCTGCATTCTGATGGGGGAAGGGGTGAACTCTGCACTCTGATGGGGAAAGCGTTGAACTCTGCATTCTGATGGGGGAAGGGGTGAACTCTGCACTCTGATGGGTGGGGGGGGAAGGGGTGAACTCTGCACTCTGATGGGGAAAGCGGTGAACTCTGCACTCTGACGGAGGAAGGGGTGAACACTGCACTCTGATGGGGGAAGGGGTGAACTCGGTACTATTATGGGTAGGTGGGTAGGGAAAGGGTGAACTCTTCACTCTGACGGGGGAAGGGGTGAACTCTGAACTCTGATGGGTTGGAGGGTAGCGGGTGAACTCTGCACTCTGATGGAGGAAAGGGTGAACTCTGCACTCTGATGGGGAAAGCGGTGAACTCTGCATTCTGATGGGGGAAGGAGTGAACTCTGCACTCTGATGGGGGACGGGGTGAACTCTGCACTCTGATGGATAGGGGGGGAAAGGGGTGAACTCTGCATTATGGTGTACTGTTTACAGGGCTGGCAGCCTTTTAAAATTGGCACCAGCACCTGCTCCTTCAACAGGTGACGCCATGAACTGCATCACCTAGGCCGTCCCTGCCATGTGACTGGGGGAGGGCGGCAGCCGTGAATATGTAAAATGTCCTAGATCTCGTGGGGGATGGCTTTCGACTACAAAGTTCAGCCCAAAGAGTTAACATTTCAGGTCTGTGTGACTTTTCATCTGAACTGAAACGTTAACTCTGTTTTTCTCTCCGCTGATGCTGCCTGATCTGCTGAGTATTTCCAGCATTTTCTTTTTTTTTTCAGATTTCCAGCATCTGCAGTATTTTGCTTTTGTTTAACCAGTGGTAGTTTGGCTCTGTTGGTAATACTCACCAAAGAGTTACAAAGTATTACCTTTTTGACTTCAACACTTAATCTAGGCTGCCACTCTAGTTATGCATTGTTAACAATGGCCTCTTACAAATGAGATAAGGCCCCATTTGGCTGCTGTAGTAGTTTAGATGAATATTAAAGGCTCTATGGCACTTACATATTTTTATTTGGGGTCATCCAAGTGGACCATAATGGTTTTTCCCTGGTCCTGTAAATTTCCTAAGAATTAAGGTCAGATGAAAGTGGAACCAAAATACAAAATTGGTTTCAAAACAAGTGAAACTGTCATCACATATTAGGTCTTAATTTTCCAGTAATGGCTATAAGATAATATGAAAGAATAAGGTTGACATATTTCATAGTAAAACAGTTGCTGGACTGTAGCAAAATCCCAGAGCAACAGGTTGATATTCTGCAGAAAAGAATTTGACAGAAACAACCAGATAAGATGTATCCTTGTACTATATTACAGAAAGGATTTGTATGAAAAAGGTTGGCTTCTGTATCAAGATATCACAAAATTAATACAGGCTTTAAGCAGAAATGTAGTGAAGATCCAGCTCAACTGAGATTCAGTTGCAATAAAAGATTTTAATATTTATTGTGTGTGTATTTGACAACAAGTTGCATTCATAAAGCACCTTTAGGATAGAAAAATATCCGAAGGCACTTTACAGACCTTAATCAGATACAAATGGATGCAGACCTAAAGAACACGATATTAGGACAGCTGACCAAAAGATTGGTCAAAAGGATGGGTTTTGAGGAGGGACTTAAAGGAAGAGAGGGAGGTGAAGAGGTTTATGGAGGAAATTCCAGAGCATAGGACCTAGACAGCTGAAGGTACAGTCATCAATCATGGGTCAAAGGAAGGAGGTGATGTACAAGAAGCCAGAGTCAGAGGACTGCAGAGTCTGGGTGAGAGTTGGAGGGCTGTGGGAGATTACGAAGATGGCGAGGGCACGGCACAGAAGGGATTGAAACATGACTGACCATATTAAATTGAAGGTATTTGGGGTCGTAGAGTCAGTGTAGATCTGTGAGGATAGGGCAGATGGGTGAGTGGGAGTTGGCCTGGAATTGGCAGTGGGCAGCAGTGTTTTGGATGTGCTGAAGGTTATGCAGAGTGCAAGATGGAAAGCTGGCCAGAACAAATTGCAGTAGTCGAGTCTGAAGGTGACAAAGGCATGGATGTGCATTTTGGCAGCAGATGGCTGAGGCAGGGTCAGAAGCAAGTGATGTTATGGACGTAGACATAGTGGGTTTTCATGTTCGGGAGGATATGGGGTCTGAAGCTCGGGATTGAATAGGATGCCAAGGTTGCTAACATTCTGACTTAATCTCAGAAATGGTTGGAGAGGAGGACGGAATCAGTAGCAAGGGTATGAAATTTATGGTGGGGACCGGAAACGATAGCTTTGGTCTTCCCAATTTTTATCTGGAGGAAATTGCAGCTTATCTCGGATTAAATGTTGGCAGCAGTCTCACAACACAGAGACAGTGGAGAAGTTGAGAGAGGTGATGAGGAAACAGAACAGGATTTGTCAGTGTGCATTTGGAAGTTTAACCCATGTCTTTAAACAATGTAAGCTAAGGTTTGATACCATAAAATGTAAGTAATAGTTTTCTTAAATAATAGTGAGGATTACCTGGATATGGTTTACTGTAATCCAAAGCCTCCAGTGACAAAAACCATCATTCAAATGGAGAGAGCTGAGTTCATCTATATATTGAGAAGGATAAGATTGATAACCAAATAATGTGTCAGGACTGTCCATTAAAGCATTGATTTGATAAGCTTTTGTCCAAAGCCTATCTCTACAGCAAATGGTGGGAATACTCTCCTTTATTGATCCAGAAGATTGTTTTAGAAGCTATTTAATTTCTTTTGGCAGGTCTTGGTTTGGCTTATTAAACAAACTTTAATAGAACCTTTGGTACTTGATCTTGGATTTCAGATAGCTTTTCTGGAAACTTGGTATTCAACAAAGCTGTCTTGCCTAAAAATGGGTGGAGGCTAAATTCTATAGCCCTAATAAATGGGCATGGGATCACGATGCACGATTACCCCTGCTTGTTGATTGCAATGCAGGCAGTATGCCAACTTCATACTGTCTGCTCATTTCAACGACTTCAGCATTCAACCACCACTAACTCTGCTGTTGATTGGCTGGACACAATAACAGGGTGCTAATATCGGGGACACCACTCAAGCTAGCCTGCACCTCTTAAAGTGGAAGTGCATTGTGGCTGCAGCAGTTGCTGGGAATTGTGCAGGAAGTGAATCTGACCTGGAAAACATTCAAGAATGGCGCAACATGTTTTCGGCTGCTGCATTAGAGAGCTTGATGAAGGAGATAGAAAGGAGAAGAGACAGCCTGCATCCACGTGGGAGAAGGAGGCCCTCCAGAATCTCGGTCAGAAGGCAATGAGAGCAGATAGCCGTGGAGGTCGATGCCAGGAGTTGAGTTTGAGAACCTGGATGCAGTGCGTTATAGACACGTGGTGAGATATGGGAACTTCCCATTGTTCAACTCCCACTTGACCGCAGCAAGTGTGTTTTGTTAGTACAGTTTAATCCCTTTGTGTTTTATTTGTCAAATAAACAGACAGTGACAGGTTTTCTTGTAGGTTTAAAACTGAAAGTCAATTGTTTATTGATCGCTATGCCTTATCCCGAAATTGTTGCACTGCGTCCATTCACGCATTCACTCGCACACATGCGCGCGCGCGCACACACACACAAACAGACACACAAGAAGAGACAGATAGAGAGGAAAAAAGGGGTAAGAGATTATAAGTGGGGGGTAGATTTCAGGGGATGTCACGATAAACCTGTTGAATACTCTTGTAAGTCTAGTTCTCGTTGATTGTAGGCCTGAGCTGTTTGTAGATTTCTCTCTTGGTTGAAAGTTCAGTTGAAGACAGTTGATCACTTCTAGTTCACTGCTGTATAAAGTGTAGATGTATAATTCTACAGCATGATCTGTTCCTTCTGGTTTGCTGGAAACAAGCTTCTTGGATGCTGCTTTCTGGATGTCTTTCTTGTGATTTCTCTCTCTCGCTCTCTCTCTCTCTCTCTCTCTCTTGGCTGCCTTTTAAGGTAAAGATGTGTTATATTTCATCTCTGAGTAGGAGACGCTTTGGTCTGTCCCCATGGTGATCGGACAATGGCCCAGGACTTTGCTACTTCACACCTTCTTTGTTTCAGAAGAACCCATTCAATTCTAGAATATTTTAGGACGGTGTAGGATGGGTGCAGTTGACACCTTTCAGCTTTGAAAATTTTCCTTTGTCCCTGTCAGACATTTGGAATATACAAAGGCCAAGTCCTTTTCCATCAGTGGCCATTTTGCAGCATTGTTCACTTTTTAAAAGAATGGTCCATTTTTTAAAAGACAAAGTCAGTTCTGATAACTCTTCAGTTTTTGTCCATAAGTTTTGTATCATTGCACTTCTTGTGTGCATGACAAGGCCCTTAAAAAGTTCAATAACCTCACGTGAGTGGTCAAGGTCAGTGAATGCATATTCAAATTCCATATCCCACCAACTGCACCATTAGCCTCAGTCACTGCTCAATTCGACACACCTCCATCACTTACCTACCATCAATCTTGTGGACCCAACCATGATGCAGCATCTGATGGCCAATGTTGCAACTTCCATTACAGCACAAGGAGCAGCCAGACGTCTGAGTGCTGCAGTGGAAGCTGTTCCAACAGATTACTGGGATTGCTGAGGTGCTGCTTGGTGAGTGGCAGTAGTTCCATCGAGCACGAACCTGCTGCCCTCTTTCAGGAAGGCAGAAAGTTGTTCTCCCGCCTCTTCCACTCTACCAGTGTCCTTGTTGTTGCCTGACATCCTGCCAGCCCAGGCTCCTTCCTCCCACGCCACAATGGTGCGGTCTGAAGTCTGGACCTCTAGGTCCAGAGCTGCTCAAGGTCATTCTCCAGGGCCATCTGCAATCTCCTCTGCTGAAAATCAGCAGCCTTTTACCAGCCATGCTGCAGCCACTGGGGCACTAGGACTAGCAAATAAACACAGAAGACAGGCACTAAAGGAAAGCACATGGATAATTACACTTGTATGCAAGATAGAATGATTTAATTCTTTTATTTAGTTTGAAAATGCATTAATGATGACTTTGGTTTTGCATTGTGGCCAAGTGGATGCTGTGATGGTCAGTGACAGAGGGACTATAAGGTGTGGGATTGTTGGTGAATGGGGGTTGCAGTTACTGGTATCACTCTTGGATGAGTTCTTCATGGACAGCCTGGACAGAAAGGGACTATGCTCCCTTCCTCTTCTTCCTCCTCGTCGTGCTCCTGCTTCTCAGCGCTCGCTGTACAGCTGGTGGCAAGTGCTGTCCCATCATGATGTCTAGGTTGTGCAGCTTGCAGCAGACCACCACAAATCTTGGCACCCACTCTTCCCAGAGTTAATTGTAAATAATTGGGTGTTTAATTGTATTCAGGTGGTGGGTGTTAACTGGGGATTCACCCATATTCACTTTTCAGAGCAGGCCGAAACTGGTGGATGGATTGGAGGTCCATGATATGTAATGCGTGCCTCTGTAAATAAAAACTTGTAAGTGTATAAAGACTTGGCTCCAGTTCTATCCTTCACCACTTGACTATCTGAGTTGTAACACCGAGCACAGCAGGGTTCCCTCAAAACAGTTCAGGCAGCAAAAGCATTGTTTCAGCCATGCCAATGGTCTCCTCTGTCACATTTCATATGGCAGCATTGCTTTCATTGTATGCACATGTGGGTTGTGCACCAGAGTTAGTGATAGCACTGTCACCCAGTAGCCACCCTTTGGTTTGCCATGGTAGGTCAGATGCAACTGGCAGAGCAGACTGCCACAGAATGAAGGCATCACGACTGCTGCCAAAATACTGGGCATTAACCTGTATGATTCACTGCATATGGTCACACACCAGCCGAAAGTTGAGGGAATGGATTCCCTTTGGGCTCCAGTATAGGGCAGAGTTGACACACAGCGCCCACAAAGCAATGTGTGTCCAGCCAACGGCACCCTGCACCATGGGAAAACCTGCAATCCTAATGAAACTAGGTGCTTGCTCCCTCTATTTCTCTCTGGCAAGAGAGAATAAGTAGAGAGCTTCAGTGACCTCCCTAATGCAACAGTGAATGGCAAACTGTGAGATACTGCAAATGTCTCTAGTTCCAACCTGGAAGGAGCCAGGCACATAAAGGTTCATGGCTACGGTCATCTTCATAGCCACTGGCAATGCAATCCTTGCCCTGCTGTGAGGTTACAATTGTGTCTAACGGGTGGCAATTTTTACTGAGTACCTCATTGGCGAAGCACAGACATCTGACGCACTGTTCTTCTCTGAGCTTGAGATAGGAGAATTGCTTCCTAAAGACCCTGGTTGATCCGGCCTCCAGCTGAGAGCCTTGCTCCTCCCTCCTCCTCCCTCTTCCAGCAGCTTGTTCTACTCTGCGTGGCCTCTGTTCATTCTTCAAGTCAAGCTGTATTCCAAAGGGAATGTCTGCTAGTGCCCCATGTCTCAGAGCAATTGATTTGTGCAGAAGCCTTTAACTCAGCAAAAACTCTTTCAGCATCTGCCACACCACTCCCTGTAGACTTACACAACTTGAGACAACTATACAAAGCACCAAACTCTTGTAGAATTGTAGCACAAGCTAGAAGAAATCAATCAGAAAGCAACACATTCAGTATTTGATCCTTTTAAATAGCACTGGTGTGGGGTGGGTCCTCCCTACAACTAAGCATGTGTTCAGCTGTGCAAGTTTAAAAGAAGGCATTGGCTAAAGTGTTGAGCTACAAAATGGTACAGCTGATGTCAAATCAGCATTGCACACTGAGATGTCATGAAATGGTCACTCTGCATACTTCCAGCAGACATTCATTGTGTGTGCACCTAATACCTTTACCAATATGGCATTTGCCAGGATTCGTCCCACAAGTGTGCACATACCCCAGACACCATTTTGGGCCTCTAAGGCCACTCATAACACCCAAAAAAATGGGGGAAAATGTCCAATCTTTCGCTCCTATGTCTTTTCAAGTGGAAGGGTGGATCTAATGTTAGCAACAAATTCCAATTTTATATTAAAACAAAAATTTAGTGAAGAAGCCTAGAAATGTTAATATTTTTGAAGCCTATAAATTTGAGTTGTAAAAATATTCTGATCTCAATATTCTTCAAGACTGTTGTGTATTCACAGAGTAAATCTACATGAGGTCTTTACTGGGCGCCATGTTGGAACTTTATTTACATCTCCCAACAGAGAGGGCAGCAGAGAGGCAGTATGGCAGTATACAAATGCTTAGCTATCACAGTACAATCAGTCAGTTCAATACAGTACTCTACATTCCCTCCCCACTCAAAAAAAACTTATGCATTAAAATGGTACTTGTACATAATGACCCAGAATACAATAACAATACTCTGAAATTTAACAGGTTGGGTTGCATACTTCTTGTTACTGTAATCACAACTCAACTTCTATAACCAATATTTCCAGAGTAATTTACATGTTAAAAATATTGTTTTTCCTTAACACTAGTATGTCTTGAACAAAAATATCATTATTTGACAAAAAGAAATGAAAAGAATAACTTATTTCTTCTTCCTTCCTACATACTTTCAATTGACCTATCAGGCTTCTTTCTCTTTCTGTCTGGGTATCTTCTTCCATTTCCATTAGCTTGGCTTTGCTCTCCCAACATCTCAGACTGTGTCAACCCTGAACTTTGACTTTGATTACCAACTCCACTTAATGGTTGGGATTGTGAAATTGAATGATCAGTCTTAATCAAAGAGCCTGACTCACTTTGCTTGACTGGTGAATTCTGTGATATCAGCAAACTTCCAGTTTCTTTGTGACTTTCACTTTCGTTCTGACTTGCTCTTGGGACTGTAGGAACTTGGACTATAGGAGATTTATCATGCTCTCCCTTTGATAGATTTCCTCTTTCAAGCAAATGATCTACATGACACTGACGGAGTCTCTCTCCAATCCTCAGTCAATATGTGAATGCATTTAGTCTTTTTATAACAATTAAAAACACATACTTCTCCTCATCACCTCGATGGTTCTTCACCATGACCTTCTGACCCGCACTGAACTCTCTAATTTTCATGCCTCGTGTATTATGACTCATCTTCACTCGGTCTTGCTCTTCTCTTAGTTTGCTCATAATGTCAGGCTTAAGCAAACTAAACCTTGTCCTAGGAGCGAGTTTAAACACTAACTCATAAGGTGACCAATCTGTTGTAGACTGTGTGGTTAGTCTGTAAGAGAACAGAAAATGTTCTAGACTGTGTCGAAGAGAAACAGGAACATTACTGCCAAGCTTATCACCTAGCAAATACTTTTGCTAAAGACCTCTTCACAATTTGTACACTTGTTTCTGCAGCACCATTCGTGCTGGGTGGTACGGAGGTATTAGAGTGTGTTTGACGCCATTCTTATTCAGAAATATTTCAAACTCTTCACATAAACTATGAGCCATTATCTGACACCAACACCTCTGGTAATCCATAAATTGCAAACCAGCTTCTCAAAACCTCAATAGTTTTGGCACTTGTGGTATTGGGCATAAGCTCAACATTTATCCACTTGCTATTGCTATCGACCAAAACAAAATACTCTTTACCTTCCACTTCAAAGAATCAACATGTACTCGTTCCCACTGTTTTCTTGTGTTTGACCATGGAATAAAAGGAACCTTGGTTGGATCATTTCTCATTCTGAGACACACTTCAAAACTTTTCACCAATTCTTCAATATCTCTATCTGCCTTTGGATACAAAAAATAGTTTCTTACTACTGCTTTCATATGGACTAGTTGATGAACTTCCTCTAACAATCTCTCCCTAAACCTTGGTGGAATAATTACTGTTAACCTTGAATGAAGTGGACAGTCCTTACCCATTAGGTCATTGGTGGAGCTTTTACAGTCCAATTTTAACAAATATTCAACCTTCTTGAAGATACGTAATACAAATCATATTACACTTAATATACACGTAAAATCAGTATACCATTAGGGACATTACTTCATCTTGACTGCATATAGTATATATACACTTTCAATATACAAAACTCTTAGCATAATTTAATTCTCCAGTATGAATCGCAGATTGTCTTAAGTAGAGAAAATATGATTAAGAGGGAATGAGCCCTATGCCCTTAAAATAATGAGAAGCAGACATAACGTAGTGGACATAAATAGAAAATGAACAAACCTCAAGCAAGGCTAGAAATTTGGGAAAGAGTACGGCTTATATAGAAAAGCCAGTTGTTTAAAAAGAGCTGGACACTTATCTTAATAACAGGATTGAAGAATAAACAGATTTTTTTGCGATGGACAAGAAAGGTTCTTGTGCTGCTGTGAATATGGATGATTTCTCTGTGGCATACAAAAGGTCAGAGCCTCATATTGTCTGTAGTAAGGCGGGATGAACTTCCTGCAGTTTTCTTTGATTACTTTAGGGGACATGCAGATGGTTCACAGAAACACATCAGTGAATTTTGTCTGTGATTGTTTGCCTCTCTTAGGAGATGGAAAGAGTTGAGTACAGGTTTCCCAGCCACTGCGATTGTCAAAGGGGGCAAAAGAGTGTCCAATGAGAGTCAGGAATTAGAGCTCCAACTTCACCTCACTGCTAACTTCAGACTCCCACTTCAGGACTGCTTCTGACAGTCTCTTATGCTTACAACTTATCGATACAGCTTGTGATGAGGCAAGCTATACATAGGGGTCAATTTCAACCCTACCTGCCCTGTTGAAACTGGGTGGAAAGTCGGTTAAAATCAGTGAGTTTAATTACCAGCCCTAGAGCAATAAGCAGTAAGGTTCTGATGAAGGGTCACTGACCTGAAACGTTAACTCTGTTTCTCTCTCCACAGATGTTGCCAGACCTGCTGAGTATTTCCAGCATTTCTTGTTTTTATTTCAGATTTCCAGCATCTGCAGTATTTTGCTTCTATTTTAAGGAACTGATCTTTCCCAATTTTAACCATCTCTACTGAGCAGACGGCAGGACATCCTCCCAGCTGCCAGGTTCCTTTTCTACATATACATATCATGTCCCAATGATGTCATTGTGGCCCAACTGCAATTTTAAATGGATAGCCTGCGTGGGAAGCCGCAGTAGCCTTTCCTCTAGGTGAAGGCAACGGGAAGATCACCTGAGCCAGAAGTGACACAAACAGATAATTTGTTTTACTTTCCTTGTAGGGCCAGGAAGAGTAGATGTACTCTTCTGAACTACAGAAGGAAAGTTTAGGTGTCCCTGCCGCAGATTTGTTCCCCCAACTTCACAATCACAAAATTCTAGTAAGACAGCCCTGGCAGCTGATCCCACAAGCCAGCTGGTGTTGGTGGGAAATAGGTCAGTAGGATGTTGGCCGGTGAGATTTAAATGTGGCTTGGGAATTAATATAGCCCAGATCTCATTTCAAGAGCAGCAAGTGAGTTACTAGTTCCAACTGCCACCTACCCACCCTAAACCTTGCCCGTACTTAAAATCAGGGCCACAGTCCACAGAGTGGATGAGATTGATGGGTTAAATATTCTATTTTTCATCCATAATTTCTTGCATTCTAGATGTCACTATATATTGATAGCTTGTCCATTCCCACAGTATAACATTCATACGGTGCAAATTCTAATTTCATTGAGTCAGTTTTTGCTCACCATTAAACTCTGACTAGATTAACTTTCACATAAAATCATTTTTAAAACTGTCA
Source organism: Heterodontus francisci (assembly GCF_036365525.1). Taxonomy (NCBI): domain Eukaryota; kingdom Metazoa; phylum Chordata; class Chondrichthyes; order Heterodontiformes; family Heterodontidae; genus Heterodontus; species Heterodontus francisci. Next base: position 77,846,552 of record NC_090378.1, on the reverse strand, counting down.
TGGAACTAGATCTTTTATGTTGCATGCATATTAAAAAAACTCAGTCACATTTCTACCTATATCTCAGTACCAGGGTGCCATTATTAGATCAAGATTCTAAAGCTCAAGACTCCACTCAAACCTTCATGAACAATTTTCAGTAAATTTAAGGCGGGGAGATTTAGACATAGTGAAATTGTAACCCTGTGTTTTATAAATGTGCTCGTAATTGTTATGACCTCAGTGAGACTATTCACATTAAAATATGAGATATGAACCCCAGACCAATTTAAAGAATTACATGACAAGAGTTTATGTTTTAACTCTTTGATTATAACAACTAAACTAAAAGAAACCCCCATTAACTAAATAGTACTTTGTAAGTAGATGATACCCCAAATTACAAAGAAAGATGTTTACTTATTAAAATACTTGAAAACCTCACATCATACTTACATGTTACACAGAGCTTTTTGATGGCAAAATTCTTGTGGTTAAAAGTCCCAAACTCCTCCCAGTTGCAATGGGTTGGATCTCCCAAACCTTTTCAAAAATCAGTGTCCTCTTTGCTCACTTCTCCCAGCACTTACGACCTGGATATCTGTGAATAAGGTGATTCCCAGTGATCCTGCTGGTCATAGAGAGATACAGCACTGAACCAGGCCCTTTGGCCCACCAAGTCTGTGCTGACCAACAGCCACCCATTTATACTAATCCTACATTAATCCCATATTCCCTACCATATCCCCAACATTCTCCTACCACCTACTTACACTAGGGGCAATTTACAATGGCCAATTTACCTATCAACCTTAGATGTGGGAGGAAACCAGAGCACCCAGTGGAAACCCACACAGTCACAGGGAGAACTTGTAAACTCCACACAGGCGGTACCCAGAACTGAACCTGGGTCGCTGGAGCTGTGAGGCTGCAGTGCTAACCACTGTGCCACCCCAAGCCTTCTACTTCTGTGCAAGCTTCAACTTTCAAAACAGGTTCAAGTCTATGCAGCCTTTTGCTGTATGAGGCTTCCAAGAGCAAGTAGCTTCTCTCTCTTTTTCTTAATGCTGTAACCACTGGTTGTCTTCCATACAACCTGCTCTCAGGCTGCAACCATTGGGTTCCCTTCTTACAGTCTGCCTTGAAGCCACAGTTGTTGGTTTCCTCTCTTACAGATTGTCTGCCATGAGAAAATTTGTTAAATTTATCTGGACTCAAAAGGCAATATCTTATTGTCCTGTTCCAATATGCAAAGTCCAAAAGCCTGGTTTCATAGAGCCAGCTGAGTCTTCCATTGTTCCCAGGTGTTAACAGCTGCTTGGTACATTTGCATCTTCAGAATCACTGACCCCCTGGTTTACGACCTGATAGTCTGGGAGGGTGAAACCCATTGTTATTCAGGTGTTACCCCTGCAGTCTATTTTTTTTCAAAAGAAAGGCTTTGATCTATCTTGTCCTTTAGCAGAGTGGATGTGAGGTTACCTGACCTTCCGGACTTTATCTTAAACTTTTTTAAAATCTCCATGTTTAAAATGTAATCATGTTACAAAATCCAGCATTCATAACATAATCTTCCCACAAAGTCTCAAAATGAAGAAACTGCTGATGATCTTCTGCCCTGGAAATCTTTATTATGCTTTGGAAGTATTGATATACTCATAATTCAATACACACTGCACATCCAGTGGCAGATTAGAAATATTATTAAACTTTTTTTTAGTAAACTGAAAGACTATCCAATTTGAACATCTCCAGTACGTTTTGTGATTTTCTAACTGCGATGTCATCATTCATTGGAACTGATATAAGAACAGGGAGCAGAAGAAAGCTCATACCTAACTTAGACTAAGCCAAGTCAAACATTGTAGTTAAGTAATACACTCAATCGTAATATCTATCCCAAAGGTATTGATATAAATCAAAACTGTAATTACTAAGAAAGCTAAAAGATTGTCATGGGCAGAGCTTGTGTGCCACTATCCTCAGAAGATAACAGAATAGGGACAGACCTTGTGTGAAGTCAAAACTGAAATGTTGCAGGGGAAAGCATAAATGGAAGAGAGACAAAGGGCACACAGCTGGGAGAGTTGACAGCAGGAGGAGCATGATATGTTTTTTGGCACCAGTAACCTCCTTGATCATGATGATTAACTGAATGGTGAGTCGCCAACCAGTTGATATCATAATCAAACACTAATCATTTCACGTGATTATGATTGAATGAGATTGCATAATAATGTGATCAACTGGCAGGAATTCTAATGAATTTGGACTTCAAATATGGAGCACGTGAGTTCAGGTCCCACTTTGGCTAATGTTGAGACTTTGCAGATCTCACTTCACAAGTTTCATTGATGGTGTAAATTCAACTAACTCTGTTTCACTTTTCCTTCCTAACTTCAGGGGGCCGAACTCTTCAGATTCTGAATGCCCAGGAAAAGGACGCAGGAAGATACACTTGTATTGCTACTAATGAAGCTGGTGAAACACTAAAGAATTATGAAGTAAAAGTATACAGTAAGTGCTTTCAGTGTTATTTAGTTATTCTGAAATTCTGTGAAATGTCTAATAGATTAGCAATTGCTCCATTTAATTAGTCAGTTAATGGAGAATATTGGTGCTAAGTCCACTTTAATCAGAAGTCCTGGAAAGTAATGGTTTGCTGTTATTTTTTATTTGCATAGTCCCTCCTACTATCAACAAAGCTGATGTTCCAGGTTTTGGTCTGTCACCTAAAGAAATTAAGATCAAAGTAAACAACAGCCTGACTCTTGAGTGTGAGTCTCACGCAATCCCAGCAGCTATCCTTCGCTGGTACAAAGATGGGCAGGTGTGTTTAGTCCTCCATGTACAATATCGAATGAACAGTTGAAGTAACACAGTTGTGTTGTGGGATAAGATGATTCTGATACAACTTGCATTGTCAAAAGTTAACCATTCATGTGTCACAGTGAACACTAGCAGATAATGGAAGCTATACCAATTCAGAGAATTCCAACTGGAGAAGGGATTGAATTGCCATTTTGTAAAGAGCAAATGTGCCTAAACTATATTTAAAAAAGGAATTCTTATGGTTTCTTATAATCTGAATGTCCAAACAAATGTATTCCTCTTTCTTTCTGAATATCTTTGAAAAGCTTTGAGGAATCTGACAAGCTGGCTGGGAATTGATGTTTGACATTTGAGACAGTATGGGATATTGCTCTGAATAGCAACTGAAGGATGGCATATAACCAATGAATACTAATGTTCTATAATAATATCAAACTGGGCTTCTGGCCATCCTTCCAGCACAGTGGCGCAGTGGTTAGCACTGCAGCCTCACAGCTCCAGCAACCTGGGTTCAGTTCTGGGTGCAGAGTTTGCAAGTTCTCCCTGTGACCGTGTGGGTTTCCACCGGGTGCTCCGGTTTCCTCCCACAGCCAAAGACTTGCAGGTTGATAGATAAATTGGCCATTGTAAATTGCCCCTAGTATAGGTAGGTGGTAGGGGAATTGAGGGAAGGTGGGGATGTGGTAGGAATATGGGATTAATGTAGGATTAGTATAAATGGGTGGTTGATGGTTGGCACAGACTCAGTGGGCCGAAGGGACTGTTTCAGTGCTGTATCTCTAAACAAACAAACAAATAACCTGCTGGAATCCTGACCCAGTTTTTTCAGTCAGGGGTCATCACAACTGCATGGTGAGTTCCTCTCAGAATTCCCACTACCAAGATTCCCATTGCCCATGCCCAGCTAAGAAATCCTGGCAGTGCTGCAGAACTGGAATCTAGACAGTTAAAAGGATAGAAGCTCCCCAGTGGTAAGAAAATCACCATCTTGGTAGGCTGCAGAGGTTGGGTTGGAGGTGGAGGAGGCAGTCACAAGGTTCTCTCCCACCACTGGTGGAATCCACTGTCATTACCACTGGTTTCTGGGCTTACCACCACCTTCTCCATAGTGCCCCAGGAAGTAAGTTGGGCAGACAAAAGGGAAATCCACTGGGGATCTGGGTCTTGCACTCCTGCATTAGCAGATGGAGAAATAGAGCCAGCAGTGGTCCCAGCAGAGGTGGAAAACCTTGGTTGGTTGTTGACCTACTGTCTAAATGTTTCATTATTATCCACCACAATCACATCTGAGTTTTCATAAGATTGCATAAAGAAATCCAAGTCAGGGAGTTAATAAGTATGTAGATCAGTTTAGGTGAAATTGGATAAATATTGAAAGCAGTGTAAGATACATAGCTATGGGTTGGGAAAGAAGTAGTAGGATTAGTTTTGGATTCATCTAGCAAAGAGTCGGTATGCGAGGGAGAATGGCTCCCTTTTGTGCTGTAAACTTCCATGGTTCTGTTGATTAGATTACTATTTTGAAGTCATCCCCAGGTATCTCTTATATTTAATGAGTGAGAGATTACAAATTGTATATTAAGTTGCCAGCACAGGATGCTCTTGTGTTCTCAATGATTCAGTTAATAGTTTGGTGGATTATTAAAGTGGCACATGAACACATCGCCAGAGTTACCATTCTACTGCAGGGAAGTGAACATGCTGATGTCAGAAAAGGACATGTTCTAGTATGGGTATAATGCCATTACAGTCACATTGTCTGACCTCAGACATCCAGAATGGCCACTTCGGTGAGGTAATGAGGGCATTTGCAGCCCATAGAACCATATTAGCAAGGGTCAGCATCTTCAGAGAAGGAGGAAGGAAAAAACCTTTGATTAAACTATGGTCAATGGCATCAGTTTCCTTCTGACTAGTGCATTTATCTGTTCAGATGTCAGTAAGAAGTTCAGGTCAGTCTTCCCAAAGTGTACACTTTCTATGATTATTACTATAAAGTAAATGAAGATTGAAAGCTTTGTATTTTCATGGGAAGAAAACAACTCTTTGTACTCCTAGCCTCTCAAGAAAGATGATCATATCACGATCACAGCAAATGGCCATATCATTCAAATCAAGAATACACAGATTTCGGATACAGGACGATATACCTGTGTTGCCACGAATATTGCTGGAGAGGATGAGAAAGACTATGATGTAAATGTTCAAGGTTAGATTGCATTATTGGCTTATACCTGTAAGTAGTTTGTGACACAGCCATCTTTTGAAGGGCCCTTGTTTCAAAACAAATCTGCCAGATAGACAAGCTGGGATGATCCATAACTCTTGGTCCTGCCAACCACACAGCTAACAAAGAATTCAACCAAGTCTTTAACAGTATGAGTCAAATCTACAACAGTAGGTAAGAAGTCAATGCTTAATCTCCAAAACACTGTGGTTGTGCTATGGTTTAGACTGACATCTGTATAAACAGATAAAAGATCTGGCAGTCTTGCACTTAGCTTGGGTGGATCTAGTTCCCTCTGACTTCACCTTGTTATATTATCTATTACACAAAACATATAAAAACTAATTCGAATGATTTTTTCCCTTATAATTTCAGATTTTTTAAGTAAATGTCTGTGTATGTAATTCTGTTCAGTATTCTGTTAGACAGCCTATACCAGAACTACCTTTTACATATATTAGATGCTGAGCCTGTTCTATAATTGCTCTTATGCTGTGCCTTTTGTTCTACAGCAATTGCATTCTTATAATGCGATATGTTTTTAAAAAACATATTTTGTATCTCATGACTATTCTTTTAATCCTTTGTTTAGTTCCACCAAGTTTTGAGAAGCCAGTATATATTCGCGATACAAAGGGTGGTGCACTGGAGGGAAGCAGAAGTGTTGAATTTAAGGATGTAGTCATTAACAACCCCATCTCCCTGTACTGTGAGACCAATGCTGTTCCACCACCATCTCTCACTTGGTACAAAGATGGCAAACTGTTGACATCTAGTGACAAAGTTTTGATACTGCCAGGTATGAACAAATTTTGCTGCCTAGATGGAAGAAAATTGTTTGTAATGTGAAGTCACTGATAGCAATAGTCAATCAAACTCTGCAGGTTAACTCTTGTACCATGGAGTATTTAGTTACAGATCATTCATGCTAGAAATTAATTTTCTGATATATGGGGATATAACCATTGCTTTACCTCATTGCTTTACCCCATAGCTGCATGGGAAGGTGCCTGAAGGTTAGCTAGAAGTATGAGTGAAAAAATAGGGAGACGTCCCTGCAGAAAGTGCCGAGGGGAGTGGAAGATGATGTGCTTGGTGGTGGGATCATGTTGTAGGTGGCATAAATGACAAAAGGCATAACTTACAGTGGCAGCGCAGCATCTCACAGTTACAGCTCCAGCTCCAGGTTCCAGCAGCATCAAACATTCCTCATTCTCATCAATTTATTTTTCCAACTTTTAGCTGACTTTGCAATACCTCATTAATAGGTACAATTGAACCATTTCTTAGAATGCATACCTTATCCTGGTCAGCACACATTTCTGAAGATTTGGAAGTATCTGTGGTGTGAATATTCAGGCATTTCCTATCAATAATGGAGCTGTCACAAATATTTATGAATTTGGGATGTTTTATTATCTTAAAAACAATTCTTAGTCACAGCCTGCAGGAACAGCAAAATTAATGAGTTTTAAAATTCTCTATTATTTCATGTATTAATGCTGTATTCAGATAGAATTTACTTGTTCTGTAATGTACGCCAAGCTCTTAATAACCTTTTTAATATGCTGTAGAACTCCAAAATAGTTCTTCTCACCCAATACCCCTGCTTCTAGCTAGCCTTCCTGTATTTTCCCATGCAGCTACAGCAGAAGTAACACCATTTGATTTATCTCCTCTCATGTCATTTGTCTAGGGTGACGAACACTTCTTCTATCCGAGACAGCAATTTATATGCACTTCCTCCAATCTAATATACTGTATTCACTGTTCATATGGGGGTCTCTTCTAGCTTAGAGAGATCAAAACCAGATTTAGGTGAAGAGTTTGCCAAACATCTCTGTTTTGACCACATGTGTGATCTGGGCCTCCCTGCCTGTTAGTCTGTTTATTCTCTCTTCACAATGACAGACCGACTGTGCATTTCAGCATTTGTCTCTTTTCATTTCAGACTTTCTGCATCTGCAACTTTTATTTTCACATCTTTTCAATTTCCCAATTTTTTGACTTTTCTTTGTGTGGGCTTCTCCCTTTTTTATCATCTTAGATATTTACACATTCTTTTGTTCTTTGAGATGAGCTAACTTTTTATATCATCTAAGATATTTCCAGTGTGCATTTTACAGCTCTTTCAACTCAGTAGCCTAAACAATATATATTTTGTACCCGAAATCAGTAAAACAGATCATAAGTTCATTTGCTTCTTGCTGTTTGTGGGATCGTGCTGTTTACAAATGGCGACTGTATTTCCCTGCATTACATGAGTGACCACATGTAGCGAGTGGTTAGGGTCTGGAATACACTGCCTGAGAATGTGGTGGACATAGATTCAATCAAGGCCTTCAAAAGAGAACTGGATAATTTCTGAAGAGAAGAAATTTGTAGGGCTGGGGGAAAAGGCAGGGGACTGAGACGAGGTGGATTGCTCTTGCAGAGAGCTGGCACAGATATGATGGGCCGAAATGCCTTCTTCTGAGTTGTAACCATTGTATGATTCAATGGCCGGGATTTTATGGCCGCCAGGAGTGGGCTAGGAGGTGGGGTGGGGTGGGGGGGGTGCATAAAATAGAGTCAGAGGTGGGGGATGCTGTCTTCATCGCCTATCTGCCCCTGTTGCTATTTCACCAGTGGCAGGGTAGTTGGCAGGTGGCCTCTCTGCCCTTAGGCCAGTTGATACCCTTGAGTGGCCAAGTAATGGTCACGTAAGGGCCTCTTCCCACCACCGCTGGTATTTTACCAGTGGCGGATGGCCACTTTGTCACCTCAGGAGGCCACCAAGTAATACTGGCAGCCTCCTTGCGGGTTGAAGGGGGCCCTTCATGATTGGACACCCTGTGCCCCACGGAGGGCCCCCCAGCAGCACAGGCCGCTCCCGCTAAAACTACCCCTCGCCCTGTTTTCTGGCCCACCCACACCGCGCCAGGGCCTAGCCGATTGTCCCTGGCGAGGCCCGACCCCCACTTACGTCTTTGAACCTTTGCCCCTCTTCTTGCTAGATGCAGTCCCAGCAGTGGCCACCGTTCCCGGTGGCACCGTTTGGACTGAAGTGGTGCCGTGCCTCTGATTGACCGGAAGCTCTTGGAGGCAGAACATCCTGCCTCAGAGGGGCGTTAGCCCCGATTTCTTCCATCTAAGGACCTGGGCCACACAAAATAGCAGCGTGGCTTGCAGGCCTGATGGAGGCAGGCTCTCCCCTGACTTTTCAGCTGATGGGCGTGGCCACCACCTCCTCATGCTTCTATGATTTCAAAAGTACTTCAGTAGCTGTGAAGAACTTTTGGAGTGCCTTGAGTCACGAAAGGTGCAATGTAAATACAAGTTTTTCTTTCATTCGCTTCTTTTTGTGTGGTTCAGTTGGTAGCACTTTCGCCTTTGCACGAGCAGGTTCTGGGTTCAAGTCCCACTCCAGGACTAGAGCACAAAAATCAAGGCTGACACTGCAGCACAGTATTGAGGGAGTGCTGCACTGTCAGAGCTGCTGTCTTTCAGATGAGATGTTGAACTGAGACCCTGTCTGCCCTCTCAGGTGAATGTCAAAGACCTTCTGACACTATTTTGATGAAGGGCAGGGGAGTTATCCCTGGTGGCCTGGCCAATAGTTATCCTCAATCAACATCACAAAAACAAATTATCTGATCATTATCACATTGCTGTTTGTAGGAGCTTTCTGTGCAATTTGGCTGCCACTTTTCCTACATTACAGTAGTGCTACACTTCAAAAAGTACTTCATTGGCTGTAAAGCACAGTGAGACTTTTGGTGCTCTTGAAATGTGCTATATAAATGCAGTTTTTTTTTTTGCTTTTTTGTGATTGGAGTATCTTTCTTTGTCTTGCTTTTCCAGTCCTATCAAAATGGCTGCTATCTTTTTGTTTTCAATAATCAACATTAGGATGGTCAAGCATTTCTTGCCCTGTTTGCATCTTCTCTGCACTTTTGACTTCCCACTTCAAGTCAGCACTCATCTTCCGCCTTCCTCTCAATTTGAGTTTATTCTCTTTTTCCCTTTCCCCCTCCAGTCCAAGCTGGTACACTTTTCCCCATTGGTCTCCCTGTTCAAATTGGCTCTGTTACCCTTCTCCCTTTAATTACAGAGTGGCAGTCAACTATTCCCTTCCAATTTCAAACTGTTCCTCCTCCCATTTTTACAATGGCATTGTTGTTTTCATCCCCTCAACCCTACCAATTCCATGCAGGCACTGTTCCCCTTTTGCCTAATTTTACACTAGCAAAAGAATTCCTGTCCCCATAAAATGAGCCAGTGTTACATCCTCGTGGCAGGTTGAACTTTGATGCATCATCAAAGCTATGCTGGGATTCCACAGTACCAGAAAATCCAGGCTCCTTACTCTATATTATACTCTATAAGGAAATACGTGACAATGTTATTCTGTACTGATAACTTGCAGTCTTAATTTAATGTAATTTCAGTTCTACTTTTAACAGTCATTAACATCGGCTTCATTTTGTTGAAATCATTGCTCTGAGTGCACGTTTTACACTCCAGATGTCACATTTTGTGTAAAACATCAACACATCACAGTTGCATAATCTTAGAAAATAAAGAAAGCAAGTCATTTCCATGTCTGTTTTCTGACTTTGAGATAACTGTGTCTCTCCCTAAGGAGAAGAGTCAAGCACCTGCCTTCAACATGATCCCACTACCAAGCATATCTTCCCCTTCCCTCTCCGCTTTCTGCAGGAACTGCTGCCTATTTTTTCACTCTACCACTCCTACTTCCAGCTAACTTTCCTCTTGAGAAATTTCTAACAATAATTAGCCTCTGATTTACCTTGGGACCTATTTAAACTTCTTCCCCAAATGCAACACCTAAATAGTGACCTAGGGATTGGAGGAGGGAGGTGTGTCTTAACAGATAAATATCACAAATGCACTCTACAGCCCAGGAAACTTGTGAGTAGTGTCACAGGAGATCCATTGTCTTTATAAAGTATGAGTTGATGTCCTGACTGTAATGTTTGATTGATCTGGGTTTGATTGTATTAGTCTGTCCACTTATCTGTGTTCTACCAAACAAAGACTGTTCTGAGAAGACATTTGCTGAGATCTGGTAAAACTGAGGTATTTTAAAGTGCTGTAAATAAACCAGTTGGAGACTTAGTACAAGTGTGATATCTGCATTTGTCTGAGATAAATGAGATATACATAATATAACCAGCAACCAGGAGTAAACATAACACCAACTTATGATATCATTTGAATTCCTTTTGGTATTCTAGTATTAGATTGAAAACAATATGTCCTTCAAGCCTAGACATTCAAATATGTAAATTTGTGCTCATTATCCATTAGGAGGACGTGTGCTACAAATTCCCAGAGTGCAAACAGAGGATGCTGGGAGCTATACGTGTGTGGCTATGAATGAAGCAGGCGAGGATTCTATTCAGTATGAACTGAGAGTTATGAGTAAGTATTGTGGGCGCAACCAAACAGTGAATTTTGTGGTAGAATAATTTTCAAGTTTATGAATTACATGTCTTAAAAAATTAGCTGAATCTCTTTTCCCCCCTCCACCCTTGTTCACAATCATCAGCACAAGTTATGTTGCTGAATAAACTGTACTTTGCAATGAACTGGACACAACTCACTGCTGACAATCAGAATCTTGCTATTTTATTGGTTATTAGAAATTCCAAATGTGTAACTAGAATTTGGTTAACCCTGCTCAATCTCAGATTACAATGTCAGCTGAACTGCTGTCTTGGGAACTGAGTGCAACTCATTCATTATATTAAGTAAAGAAAACTGATGATTTTTCATTGCTGTAGTTTGGTATTACAGACAAAAGGTTCAAAAGGATATTAGTAAGCAATTCCTAACACCATTGCACTTTTCCATCTAGCTCCTCCTACCATTAAAGGGGCTGATACTGATTTACCAGAAGAAGTCTTTGTGCTGATAAACAAGACTGCCATGTTGGACTGTATGGTCCGTGGAACTCCCACTCCCAAAATCTCCTGGCTGAAGGACGGGCAGCCGCTGAAAGCAGACGATATCCACAAACCCCTGTCCAATGGACGAACTCTTCAGGTGTGGACCCCAAGATTATTAGTGCTTATGTTTAATGGGGCATTGTTAAGATGGGCCATTCATAATCAAGAACTCATCCAACATTTCTTCTATCTAAATATTTTCACCATGTTTTAAATACTTCATAAAAACAGGCTGTTGAAGAAGTTGCAGAAGGCACATGAGGTACTTTCAAGGAAATGTCCAGCATGAACAATGTAATAACTTGGCCTGTTGCTAGCAATCAGCAGATGGCTTGCCTCACCAACTGAAAACAGTAGTAGATATAAAATCACTGAACATTAAAATCTACTGATGATCCTGAAATTACTTTTCCCTGCTTGCAAGATATTTTACATTGATTTCATGAAGATATTTAATTTTATGTCATGATTTTGCTAATTCTCTTACTTAAAGTCAACCAGATCAAAGCAGTAAACATGGAGACTGTGGATGATGTCAGTAAAATGGATTGCAATGTCTGTTTGTTAAAGAGTACAGCAAATGTGCATGAGTTACTTTACAAATAAAGAGAACAATTAAAATTTCAGATAAAACTGGACAGAATCCTTCCCCAAAGGCTCAGTGGATGAATGCACTCTCTTGTGTGGAGTGGAGTCCTACAGACCAGCGTGGGCCAAGTCTGCTCCTTTGCAGCTGGAGTAGCAGTAGGCTTTCATAATTGGCCTGTCTGTCCCTGAGCTAGGGAGGGAAAAACAAGCCAGGTTTACAGCCAGTAACTCCTGTTGAAAAGAGAGTGTATGTAGACACTAGGTCATGGCAGGCTCAGACTTGGCCTAAGTGCCCTTCGCAATCAATTAGCCTGCTGATATTCTCCGTCTTGGTCCACAGTGCATTGGAAACAAACCTTAGCATAAGTCAGCACCTTTCCAACAGGACGGGAGAAAATTGTAAGGGAGAAATGTTGGACAGAGTATCAAATATTAAATTGTAATGTTATATACATATTGCTGAAACGTAATGTTATTGCCCAGAATATAAAGTAACTTGTAAAGCAAAACAGTGTTTAAATTTTGTGACTGGGCATTTCTCTGTCATTGTAAAAGTTATTAAGATTCCATTCTTACTCTCACTAACAGATCCTCAATGCTCAAGTGTCAGATACAGGCAGATATGTTTGTGTCGCAGAAAATGTAGCTGGAAACACAGAAAAATATTTCAACTTAAATGTCCACGGTGAGTGACTTTGTTGTTAGTAGACAGCAATTTCATGTGTTGCATTGGGAAAATCAGAAACCCCAAGAAATCTGCTCTGAAGATATTCCACATTACCACCAATGCCACGGAAAGCAGATAAATAAGAAAAGACTAAATTAGCCCCTGACTGTTACATTTTGATCTGAGGTATAAGATTTATTGTTGTTAAAGAGAAAAACCCTTTCTTTAAAAAAGTTTTAAAAATGTATATTAATTTTGTGTTTCACAGTGCCTCCTAGTATCATGGGCATCAACCCAGAGAACATGACTGTTGTAGTAAACAACTTTATCTCTTTGACATGTGAGGCCACGGCTTTACCACCACCAAGCCTCAGTTGGCTGAAGGATGGGAAACCTCTACAGTCCAACACCAACATTCTTATTTTGCCTGGTAAGAAACTGGTTCATTTTATGCGGTTTTCTTTCGAATCTTCACTTGACAGTCAACTTGATGGTCTTTATGGGTGAGGTATTAGCACGGTGCACTCACCACTATTAGTAATATCTACCACTCAACTCAACACACTGTGCATTCTTGCAAATTAGGATCACTTCACAATTGTGCTGTACACACTGTCTTTGGTGTTTATATAGAATTTGATTATTCAAGGGAAATTCAGCCCTACTTGAAAATGATAAAATGCAAACATTTACTTTCAGGGATCAAGCCTGTGTTTCCTAAACAGAAGTTGGCAGTTCACATATTTGGAAGGCTAATACTCCCAGGATGGAGTCAACATGTATTGATGCAGCAAGGACTGGCTTTATTCATATTCCATTGTACATCGTTGCTCATATCTAATATTTTGGATGGGAGTCACAATACTTGTGGGATGTTTTCCATTCCCTGCTGCTTTTTCCTTACTGTTCCTAACCCTGTCCAAATTTACTCATGAATACTGTTGATTGCCTAAGGTGTTCTGTACTAAGTGTGGAGTCATCCATCTTGTACATATAATCACATTGGGAGGAGGGTTGCCATTACACTTTTCTGCCCCATCTAATTAATTGTGAACTTAATTGTGGACAGTAAAAATAGCCAAAGATGCAACTTAAGCAGCCTGACTGGGAGACGCTAAGCTGCTGTTTGCTCCTTTCTGTTCAGGAGCAAAATTCTGGGCAGTTAAAGGGAAACCACAGAAAAGCCATATTGTGCTCCAAAATGACGAATGTACAATGGTAAATAACTGGTGGGAGGTGGAGAAAAAGCAATGGCATAAAAAAGGAAGCAGAACAAAATTACACACGAAAGGGAAAATTGCTGCAGAGGCTTTCGGCAAATTGTGTTGCTTCACAGAAACTGCCTTATATTGGCTGAGGCTTTGGTAGGGAGCAGATTACTGCTAAAAACTCAGCTATAGTGACGAATGCAGGCCGTCATGTGTCTTTGTTCTTAAAATGTACTTGTGTGGCAGCTCAATTATAGAGACTGTGACAGCTTTGTCTCATTCCTATACATTTTTACAGCTGTTATTTTCTATTCAGTAACAGAATAGTAAACCAGCCGTAAACAGAATACCATATAACTTATGACTGCATTGAAAGTAATAGCAGCACTTTTGGAGTCCACAAAGAGGTTCATAGCCAAAGGCACCATTCCTGTTCTTCAAATGTGACCAATCATTTGTACTTTTTGGTAACCAATGGTAACTATAAATCTAATGTTGCTGTGGTGTTTGGATGAATTCACAGTCAGGATTATCCTCCCAGCAGCAGGGTTCCAGGGCACAGGGCAGAACTTTCATATGCACCTTTCACGCTGTTTTCACCTTCCATGTACGGAAGGTTCCCAGCAGGATTGCAACCACCATTGCCCAGCCACAAAATCCTGTTGGTGTTGTGCATTGCAGCTTGTATTACCTGCTTGAAATTACACATATCTGGCATTGAGATTTTTTTGCCCAGGACATGTTTCCATTTATGGACAGAGCAACCTCTTGTTGTATTAGATCCCTTGCTAGGCAGTGTATGAGTGACAGTAATTGGTTATAGACCATCCCACTCATGTATTTCATTGGAGTGGGGAACAGAGAGGAAGGAGTGGAAATCTAAAGGACAAATATCAACCTTCATAGGCATTACCATGACATAAAAATTGATTTGACCTGCAGGCTTTTCCATCCATCACTTCACAGTGATGCATGGAATTCATACACAGCTGAACATTTATGAAGTAAAGTCAGAGTAACTGCATTTTCATTTGGATTCTATTTAAATAACTTTTTGATCTTAAATATTTTAATTTAGAGATGAGTTCAAATGTGTGTAGGCATTTAAAAAGATCTGAGAATTGCACAGATGCACAGGCAGGGGATAAGTCTTGGAAAGACTATTACAAAAATAAAGACAATGCAGCTCACATTTGCACTCATCTCTCAATCAAAATAAAATTGAAGATCAACAAGTGAGAGCAAATCATTTTTACTGATATCAGAACTTAGGAAAACAAGAAATGAGAAAAGGCCATTCTGCTTATCCAGCCCATTCCTTCCACATACGTTGTACAATTTACTCTATCGTAGGCTTCATTCATCCCTTTAAATCTCCTCAGGAAAGGTTCTGCAACTTTCTCACTGCTCAAAGATAAATAAAGAAAAAATCTGAAAAAATGGTCTAATTTTATGTCCTAAATTATACATCCTAGCCGCCTTGGTATAACATTTGCCTGATCTTATGATCTCAAGAACTACACATATGAGGCTGAATTTTAATCACGCACCACGTTCCTCGGGGGTGCGCTTTCAACTTGGGGCGGCCTTCCGACACAATAGATTTATTTCCCTCCCCCGCACCCCCCAAGAACCATTCTTGACAGTCCTGAACTTTAAACCCCAAGCTTTGCACTCTTTGCCCTTCGACTCCTTCCCACCATTCCCACAGCCAATGAAAATTGTTTACTCGCTCCTCCACCCCTCCCGCCCTGAAAGTTCTATTCCTCCTCCCTCCCCACCAGGTTCTCGCCTTGGACTCTGTATGTGTTCGAAGTCGGTAAAATTGGCGTGGGACGTCCTCCGCCTGCAGGTAAGTTTATTAGTATCTAATTTAGGTTCATTTGAATATTTAGATGAAGGGCCTGCTGCCAGGCGGTGGGGGGGAGCCACACCAAGGTCCCTCCACCGCCGGTAATATGCGGTGGACCCTTCTCGACATCACGGGTTGAGGCGGGCCTCTCCCTGCAACATTTTACCTGCCCCCGCATCACGACATGCGGCGTCAAGGGGATGTTAAAATTCAGCCCATGGTAAACTAACTCGACAAGTTGCAAAACTAATTACTCAAAAAGAGTAAAAAGATTCAGTGCAGCAACTGAGCAAATATGCACCAGAGATACTAGTTGACAATAGCTCTTGAAAATAATGAGCATAGATTGGTATCAGTCGCCAAACAAACATACGTTAGTACATAATTAACACTATTCTGCACTTTTACTTTTCAGAATTTATGGACGCTGGCTTTCTTTATTGCTGTGGGATTTCATAGACACATATGAAACTACAGAATTTGTCCAGCACTGTCCTTCATTTTGATGAATAGTGGAATCTGTTTCTGATTCTGAAACCTTTCCATCTCACAGGAGGCCGAACTGTGCAGCTGCCTCGGGCTAAGCAATCAGATGGAGGAAAATATGTCTGCATAGCCATGAATCAAGCAGGAGAAGCTAAAAAGCAGATTTACCTCACTGTTTATGGTTTGTATATATATCATTACAGTCAGAATTAGATGCATGGGGACCAAAGAGATGAAAGACAACACAGCAATAATTTATAGAGTTTTCATAAGAAACATGTGATAACTGCAGGAAAGAGTATAGCCTATATGAAGTAACAGTTGAGGGTAAAAAAGAAATAAGCAAGGGTATATATCATCTTGGTTAAGGAGAGTTAAGCTTTGTGTTTGGGATTATTGTTTCAATGAAACTCGGCAGATTTAAGAGTAGTTTCTTTTTACAAGAAGTTATTTGGTATTTAAATTTTTTGACCTCATTCAATTAAAAACTTGCAGAAAATTAGTTTTGAAAGTTTTTGTATAAGCTAAAGAAATTTCAAATAGCAAAGATACTTGTGGCAGTGTTGTCACTGGGCTTACTTAGCATATTATTATCAGTAGACCTTGAGTATTGTGTGCATTGGAGATGCCTTGAAGGGAGCACAAAAAAGGAAACTTAAGTTTATAATTGGAATTGGGCACCTAAGCTATGAAGAAAGGAAAATCACTCTAGCAGAAATATTTACATTAGAAAAAGGTAGTGTTTCCATTTAGAAGTGACTTTATTGAAATATTTAAGGTCTTCAAGGAAATAGGAAAACTGGATCCAAAAATGATCAATAGTTATATAATCTGTAGGACAGGGATACATGAATTTAAATTTAGACAAGAAAAGATGAATACACAATTAAAATGTAACTTCTGTACAAAGAAGGTAGTAATTATGTGGAACAGTCTACCCAGGGAGGAAGTAGAATATGTTGATGAATTTTAAGAGGGTGATGGATGCACTTTTAGAATACAGAGTTATTGAGGGGTATGAGAAATAAATTGGGATAAGAAGTCTCTTAGGACCAGCCACTTGGATTGGGGATAGTCATTCCTGGTTCTGTATAGTCCTATGCTCTTAAGGAAACTGGGCCATATGGCGTGGTGGGGGAAATGCAAAGTTAGTTTAAGTGACTTGTGATTTGTTACTGGTAATGGCTTTTTGGACATTCTTTGATAGTCTTAGGAATTGGGAGGTTTTCTTAATATTAGCCACGAGTTTCTTTTCACCTCCCTAAGATATTACTCTTGCCTGGGAAAGGTTAAGTTGTGTGTCTAATGAATGGGATGAGCATGGATAGGCTTTGATAGTCTTTTATTACCTGTCTTTTTATTCAGATGCTTGTGGCATCCAGCTAACATGGTGGCAGACATCATTATAAGAACAGAAATAGGTTGGGACTTGGTACAACATGCTCCCACCCAATTTTTCACCCACCCACCCAAGTTACACCAGGGAACTTGAGAACAAAATCTGCTTATGCATTGTCTGATTATTCCTAAAGTGGTGTACACTGGCTGTAAACTATTTCTGGAGCTCTGATATCTACTACACAAGGATAAGCACCAAATGAAAAACTGCATTCCAATCTTTTGAATTAAAACACATTTTGAAACTATTTCCTCTGTTAGGGGAATCCAGAACAAGGGAGCATAACCTTAATATTGCAGCTAGGCCATTTTGGAGTGAAATCAGGAAGCACTGGAAATCTGGAACTCTCTTGCCCAAAAGGCTGCGGATGCTGAGTCAGTTGAAATTTTCAAGACTGAGATCAATATATATTTGTTAGGTAAGATGTCAACGGATATGGAGAAAAAACAGGTAAATGGAGTTGAGGTTCAGATCAGCAATGACATAACTGATTAACAGAACAGGCTCAGGGGCTGAATGGCCAACTGCTGTTGCAATGTTCCCACCATTTATGAATAACGGACATTAATCTAGGAACATTGGTTGAGTTGGAACAATATTAGGTGGGGCTGATGGAAGTCTCACTCCGACAGAACAGCATCTTGATGAGGAAAGTGAGCTATTAATTGCTTGAGTTTAACACCTGTATCAAAAAAAGCTTTATTTTTTTATGTCGGAAAGGGACTGCATTACAAGCCAGCCTTAGTTTAGTGTTCAATTTCAGATGCTTTCAATTCAATTTAAGTTTCTGTAATTGACCCTTGGAATTCATAGAACAGGTTGGATTATTGCCTCACAAACTAACAAATAACGTAATGCTATACCCATTTGCATCATTGGTTCAGCTGTACTAGGATAATGTGTCCAGTTTTGGGGATAATACCTTAGGAAACATGACAAGGTTATGGACATGTTGCGGATGAAATACACTAAAATAATCCCAGAAATGAGAGGCTTTAGTTATGAAAAAAAACTAGAGAAATAGGGGTTTGTTTCATTGGAACAAAGACTAAGAAGAGGTCTGCTAGAGATGTTTTGAGATGCTGTGCTGAGGTAAATTGGATATGACTATTTTCATTGGTCAGTAACTTGAGGACATATATTTAAGATCATCAATGAAAGAATAAGTATAGGAAAGTTTTTTTTAAACAAAGTTGTTGGGACATAGAATGCAGTGTTAGAAACAGTAGTGAACTAAGAGGGTAGCTCTTTTCACAAACTGTTGATAATCTGCATGCGACTGGCTCAAGTCCAAATCTCCTCAGGAGGCCAGTTCCAATTCTAATGGTTCTAACATAGCATCAAGAACCCTGTTTCTTCCTATGATCTTGTAGATTAACAAGCTGTGTAATAATACACTTGGAGAAAGATATTTAACCATTTTTGGATTGATTCAGTCTTTATAATTTTTGAAATATTTATACTTCCAGTCTCTAATATTGTTCTGCTTCTGTGTAATTATAACTCTTGTAAAAAGTTGATAGTTTTAGCCTGAACGATAATCTCACACCCTAATGTTTTTTGCATTGCAATCTCCAATGCAAAATATCTCCATAAATTGGGAACTGTTATTTCTGTGACATAATGTTCCCATTCACAACTTGCCTAGAGTTTGTGGGAGAAGAGGATCTGTTTATTGAAATTGTTTTTGCTGAGTACACAAATAAAAGTGATTATCTTGCCAACAGATTTGAGTTTGTCAATTAAACTCACAATTTCAAACTCAGTTATGAATTTATCTTCTTATCTATCTATTAGATTCAATTTTTGAAAATCTTGCCTCCCTTAACCTTCCTAACCTCCTACTTACAGGCTTTAAACCCCAACCTTATCATCATATAATCATCAATCTTGATTTACCTAATCTTTTCTACCAATCTTTTCAACCTTGTATCCTGCACCAATGGCCTAAAATCCTCAATAAAAATAATTATTGAACCAGCTGTTTCTCTGCATTGAAGTTTGGTTAATGGGTTTTGAATCAGTAACCAACAATCTCATATTTAATAACCAGTTTAAAATTTCCAGTCATCTGCAATAGTTATGAAGACAAAGCCTAAATGACAAATGTCAATCGCAAATAAAATCGATTAATTTGGTTAGCAGATAGTTTCCATAATTTATCAATCATGTAAGAAAAAGTACATTTTTGCCCTCAAATTTTAATCATCTAGTTTGAGAAATTTGATAAATACTGATGTTCCCTAATTTTGATGAATAAATACATGCTTTTATACGAAATTAGTTGATTCATTGTGACTTCATATAAAGAGTGGGAACTTGGATGAGTTCAGATTTATATTTTTCTGCCCAATAGGTGGAGAAAAAGAGAGAATTTTTAAACCATTAAAATAGGTCATTGAGGCATTGGGCTATCAGCAGCTTTTAAATCAGATTTTGATTTCCACACTTTAGGGCCCACACAAACATTGTAATGACAAATATCCAAGAAGCCAGGTTTGGATAGCAGAAAGTGCACCTTATGGTTTTAATATCTGCCTGTAATACAATATAGACCATCTGGCTGTGGAAGCCAGGGTAATGAAGTGAAGTTAGAGCTGCTCTTTTTACAAACTGTTGACAATCTGCATGCGACTGGCTCAAGTCCAACTCTCATCAGGAAGCCAATTCCAATTTAGATAAACACATACAGATTGTTGACTCATGATTTAGCTGAAAGTGTATATTCTAAATAAGAAAAGCTGAAAATATGCTGGAGGTAATTCTACAGTCTGTACCCCAGTTAGAAATGACACACAAAAACCACATTTGGGGACATTTGGCATGTATACCTCATGATTTTTAATTTTCATGTTTGTACCTCCACTATGAACATGAAATATGGTCAGTTTAGAAAGTTAGTACCATGAAGAATGTCTTAATAACTAACATAATTCTCCCAATTGAGTAAAGGAAAGAACCACATTAATATTTCTGCAGATTGCTTTGTGTTTTAAATAGCCCTTTTCCCCACCAGTGGAAAAATACACCCTATAATATTAGCATATGCCATCCAACCTATCAGCATTTTCATATAATTGTACCCGTGAGTTATCTTCAAGATGTACAATCATCATGTTTAATAAGAATGCAACAACCCCCAGCATTTGGCCTTTGCAAAACCATGTATTGCCTCTAAATATAAATGATTTTTTATGCTCTGGGAATGAAAAACTTTTAGTATTATAATCAACAATTTCCATGTCTGACTGTCCAGCCAGTATGCCCCCTTCGTCTCCCCTCCACCCCAATCCCGACTGTACCAGCAAGTGGGCTTAGGGAGGGCAGTTGATATTTTTTGAAACTCCTGCTTCATTATTTTGTATTTTAGTCCCAATCAGTAAATCAAAATTCTTTACTAACTCATTCTTTCCCATTACATTAAAACTGAAATGCCTTACCTTCCTTTATCTACTTCTACTGTCTTGCTCTCTGATGAGATAAATTCCAACTATTTTCTCGTATCCCTCAACTATGCAATGCCCAGAAGTGCCTCTTTCAATCTCACTTCTTTCTGCACCTGCTGCAAGTTACTCAGAACTGTACGCTGTTAATTCCAACTGCCCTGCTTTTGGTCTTCAATTTGCAATAACTCCTCTTCAGCCGTCAGATTGCTCAACCAGTCCCTCACCCCCATCTTTGATGTCCTTGTCCCCAGCAAACCCTTTCCAATTTCCAATTCATCGGTTAGTCCCCTTGCATCATCTTCCTTCCAAGTGCAAAAAGAGCAAACATAATGCGCCTGTTGCACAACTAACTGTTGCAATTAAATGCAGTGCCATCACCTGGTTTAAGAACAGATGGCCCGTCATGGAATCCAACAACATTCATACCCTGGCCAATGGCCTCCGCCAAATCTGGCTTTACCATATTAAATTCTACCATGCCTTGCTCCCCTCTACCAAAACTGACCACTACGCTAGTATTATCTTTGAGATCAAAGATAACCCCAGATTCCTTTTTTATATCATTAACCACCTCTTCAACCACTCTCCTTTTCCCTATCCACCTTTTCCTCTAACAACAAGTGTGAGGAGCTCATGGATTTCTTCACCAAGATAAAGATCATCCAATTCAGCTGCCTCTGCTGCTTTTCATCTTCCTTTGCTCACCAAGCTAAACCTTTCCCAATTCCTTTCCATTCCTAGCCCTGAATTTCTGTTAGTTTCTATCTTTTCTTCCATCTCCTCTCCTTAGTCCATCTACATGAGAAGTAGGACAGAGACATGTGATTTTAGAAGGTGGAAATAGGTGGGCTTTGTGAAGGAGAGAATTCAGGGTTAGAGAGGATACGCATTTTTTGTAATCTTCAATCATGACAAATCCAATGTTCTCCTGGCCAGTGTCCCATCCTCCACCCTCTGTAAACTTCAGCTCATCCAAATCTCTGCTTTCTGCATCCTATCCCAAATCAAGTTCTGCTCACTCATAGCTTATCTTTGTTAACCTACATTGGTTCCTAGTGCCTCAAGTTTAAAATTCTCATCCTCAAATTCTGTCATGACCTCATTCCTCCCTATTTCTGCAATCCCAACCAACGCCACAACCACTACTGTCCAATTCTATATTCCTCTGAATCTAGCCTCTTGTGCATTGCTCCTCCATTTGCCCCACCATTCATAGCTATGTTATCAGCACCTAGGCACCACATTTTGGAATTCCTTCCTTAAACCTTTCTGCATTTCTATCCCCCGTTCTTCCTTTGAAAATCTCCTTAAACACAATCTCTCCTCATCTTTCCTTCTTTGGCAAAGGCTGGAATTCCCCCCCACCCCCCCACCCCCCACCACAGGAGCGGGCTGGTGGCAGAGGGTGTGGGGGTGTCATAAAATTGAGTGGGAGGTCAGGGATGCCAATTAACTGCCACATAAAGGCATCCTCACACCTGGCGGCCTCCTTGCGGGCTGGGGGGCCCTCTTGATCGGGCATCCCATGCCTCTTGGAGAGGTCGCCCCCCCCAAAGCCCCAACCGCCCCCACGGAAATATAGACCTCCCAAACAAACCCCCAACCGATTCCCCATTGCCTTGCCAGGCCCGGCCGTTTGTTCCCGGTGAGGCCCCAAATCTTACCTCTCTTCCAGGGCCGGCATCCACGATCCTGCAGTTGGCCTGGTGCAATCCCAACAGTGACCACCACTCCTGGTGGCGCTGCTGGGATTGAGAGTTGCTGGCCTGCTGATTGGCTGGAACCTCTTGGAAGCAGGACTTTCTGTCTCAGATTGGTGGATTTCCTGCCCAAGACCAATTAAGGGCCTGGGGAGCGTAAAATCCTGGCGTGGCTCCCTAGGCGAGGCAGAGGTGGGTTCACCCCCGACTTTTTGGCTGGTGGGCGGGGCCTCCCATCCTACATAAAATTCTGGCCTAAGTGTCTGTCTTTCCATAATCCTCTTTGGGACTATTTTATGGTAATAGTTCCAATGAAGTTGCTGCTGTGTTTCCTTCCAACCTACAGGCTTTTAAAACCAAAGCTTGTCATCTTCAAATTACCACTTCTCGGTTTATCTTTACTTTTCCAAAATATGTGGCGTTCTCCACTATGGTTCTTCATAGAAAAGTAAAGTATAATTGCTATTACCACAGCGCACTTGGAAGTCTGCTTAAAATGGCTTGCCTCCAACATGTGTGAAAGGTCACTTTAAAAATATGCTTTAAACAGTGATATGATTGAGAGCCAATCTGGAAGTCCTTACCTTATATTTTCTTTTACATTTTGAGTTGGGGTACAATGTGGTTAATGTCACATTTACAGTTTTCAAAACTTAACTTTTTATACAGTACCACCAACTATTAAGGACCGTGCAGGGGATTCCCCTCGCACAATCAGTGTCCGCACTGGGAATACAGCCATGTTGGAGTGTGAATCAAATGCAGTACCACCACCTGTCATCACCTGGTTTAAGAACGGGCGGCCAGTCACGGAATCCAGCAACATTCGTACGCTGGCCAATGGGCAGATGTTGGAGATCAGAGGTGCAGAGGTAAGGTTTTTCAAAGCAGAGGGTGCAAAGTGATAGCAGAGCACACTTATGGGTCTTGCAGTCTAAACCTGTGACACAACAATATTATAGTCATCATATTACAGACACAAGGGGCACAAAATTCGGATAAGCAGCACCCATTATTTTGTTGCTATGGGTGCTCTTTTGCCTCCAAAATGGCATCCGTGGTGCATGTGCACATGTTTGATGCTGGCTGTGTCAAATGCCATTTTGCTAATGGCGTCAGCGCACGCGCAGGGAGCATCCACAAAAGTAAGTAGATTGTGACGTCGATCAGTGCATAACCCTATTCCCACTAGCACTATTTAAAGGGATTATCAACTGCTTTCATGCTATGCTGATCGATTTCTGGCTGTTGTGCCATTGCAAAAGTGTTTGGTGGTTTCCAGAGTTGCTTAAGGGTGTTGATGTGGACATGGTGAGGTATGGCAAGCGCTGAGGGACTTTATCCTGACTTCAAGTATCCTGCACAAAGCACTTGATTCTAGACATGAGTGTTGTAGTTTGCCTCCCTCTAAGCCCACAGCATGACAGGGAGAATGAGCAGAGGCTACACAGAGCAGGACATGTGCTGGAGGAGGAGGAGAAGGGCCCTCAGCAGGCGGCCATAGCCAGCAAGAGTGTTCAAAGAGCAATTCTCTTACCTGAACCTCAGCAAGGGACAGTTTGTCAGATATCCCTTAGAAGTCTCACTGAAATCTGCCACCTGCTGCAGTCATTACTGCAGCCTCAGAGTAGGGCGAGGACAGCATTGCCTGTGGCTGTGATGGTGACCATAGCCATGAACTTTTATGTATCTGGCCAATTCCAGGCTGGAGCAGGTGATACTTGCAACATCTCCTCAGTCGCTGTCTGATGTTGCATAAGGAAGATCATTGAGACTGTCTATTCCAAGAGAGCTGAATACAATTTATTCTCTCTTGCCAGAGACAAGCTGGCAGAACAAGCATTCAGCTTCACTGGATTATAGGTTTTCCCATTGTGCAGGGTGCCATTGGCTGCACACATCGCTTTCTGGGCACTGCATGTTGTTACGACCTCAGTAGAGACTGCTAACTTTAAAATGAGATATGGAGTTGAATTTCATTGGGACAAAGTGGACAGGCATGGAGGTGTGGGGGGACATAAAATCAGAATGGACATGTCGGACAGGAAGTCTGACGCCGTGACCTCCCATCCCGTTTTTGTGCATGGCAGCAATCATGGCAGGCAGAAGTTAGAGGTCGACATGGCGGGCAGGTAATTAAGATTCTTTAGAGGCAATTGAAAGTGATTTTATTCAGCGGCTGCAATTTTATTAACAGTGCACGGGTCTCATGGGGCTTCAGAATCTCACCTCCTTCAGGGATGCGACATAGAGGCAGCAGAGCATGGTTGGCTGCAAGGGGAGGCTCTCGGAAGGGCAGCCATCAAAGGCCAGGAAAGGCCCCGAAGGGATGGCTGACCTTAGGGCGTCAAACGTGAGGGGAAGGTGTGCTGCGCTGCAGGGGAGCCAATACAAGGATGGCAAAAAGCAAGTGACACCTGGTCAAAGATCACAAGTGCGGGCATCAAGAGGGGGACACTGGCAGAGATGGACTGCCGTTCAGGGAGAGGCCTCATTCACCCAGGATTCGGGACCCCGTTGAAGACGAGGTGCTCCTAAACAGGAGGGAGGGCTAGGCACCTGCAGTGGCAACGCAACGACCTATGAACCAACAGGAGGGTCCTTAGTTGCTTGCAGAAGGGCAAAGAGAAGAGAGAGGGAGCTGCCCCAGGCAGTAGGAGGTACCCACCACAGAGAGTGTACAGGTTGAGGCTCAACTACTTGCAGATGTCTGAGAGCCAGTGCCAATGAGGGAGGCCATGACAGAGCTGTGTGCCATGATGCAGAATGAGCTGTGCCCCAGGGGACTTGATGGGAATGCAATGCCAGTGACCCTGAAGGTTACCGTGGCGCTGAACTTCTATGCCACCAGATCATTTCAGGGAATCACAGGGGACATGTTTGGGATCTCACAGTCAGCAGCCCATTGGTGTATCAAGGAGGTCAGCAGTGCCCTGTTCAGGAGGGCCGGAGACTATGTGTGCTTTAGGACGGGTCCCATCTCTCAAGCTGAGAAGGCTTTTAGTTTGAGGGCCATCACAGGTGCAGAGTTTCATCGACTGCACACTTGTGGCCATCAAGACTCTGGAACACCAGCCAGCCGCCTTCATCAACAGGAAGGAATTCCACTTCCTCAATGTATAACTGGTCTGTTACTACCGTAAATGGATCATGCAGGTTGGTACACACTTCCCGGGAGGTTGCCACGATGCCTACATTTTGAGGCACTCCCAGGTGCCTGAACTTTTCCAGCCTCCCTCCAACCTTCACCCACTGAGGGCATGGCTGCTGATGCCTGTGAAGAATCCACACACGGATGCGGAGGAGAGTTACAATGCCTCCCACAGGACAATGCGAGTAAATATTGAGCAGGCCATTGATGTGCTGAAGATGAGATTCAGGTGCCTGGATCAGTGGAGCCCTCCAGTATCCCCTGGCGAGGGTCTCGCATACTGTTGTGGTTTGCTGTGCGCTGCACAACCTTGCCCTGCAGAGGGGGGAGCCGATGAGCAACAAGGAAAGTGATGAGCGAGATGCCTCCTCAGGTGCTGATGATGTGGGACAGGAATATGTGCACACTTAGCCAGATGAAGGGCCCCAGGGGCAACACGAGATTGGACATGAGAGACATGCACCATGCCCTTATATATTACCGTTTCATTTGATCTTTTATGGCCCTTTGTTATGACTGAGGCGGGAAGAGTGCACTGTCTTTCTCGAGTTCCACTTCTCCACAGGTCACAACACATATTTAAACGTTCAACTAGTTACCGATATGGCCAATTATATACTCTTTTTATTTCAGAATAAAATCCACCAACCAGGTTTCTTTTATAATAAATTGATAATTTTATTGTTTATTAAACAAGCTGTGTTCAGTAAAGATGCAAAGCATTAACAGAGATTGAAATATAAAAGTTCTCTTCTAACTTAGCTGAAGACATGTGATTTCCAGTAAGTGTGTTTTTAAACAAAGTCCTTCCAGTGACCTTTTTTTAAAAAAAACAAGGTCCAGCATCTATGGAATTACTTCAGTCCTCCAAAGGAAACCATTTCCACAATTTTAAAAATTCAAAATAAATTTTCAAAACAAAATTACCTCTTCCAATAAATCCCTTCCTTGATGCAACCATCTTTCAGCCTTCCTTCCTTAACGATGCAATGCCTTATTGAACACAGAGCAGATCTAGTAAGGCTCCAGAGTTGACCCCTACAGCATCTTTGATCGATGCCAGCCTCTTCATAGAGTCTGGGATACAGCGAAGGGCCAAGCCCATGATGCAGAAGAAAGGAAGGGAGCCTATGTCTACCAGCAAACATTTATTTACATGTATATAAAAGAAAAATACCACAGATGCTGGAAATCTGAAATAAAAACAAGAAATGCTGGAAATACTCAGCAGGTCTGGCAGCATCTGTGGAGAGAGAAGCAGAGTTAACATTTCAGGTCAGTGACCCTTCTTCAGAACTAGCAAATATTAGAAATGTAAAAGGTTATAAGCAAGTAAAGCGGGTGTGGGGCAAGAGATAACAAAGGAGAAGATGTAAATAGGACAAGGTCACAGAACAGCTGACCAGAAAGTCGTGGAGCAAAGGCAAACAATATGTTAATCGTGTGTTGAAAGACAAAGCATTAGTACAGATAGGGTGTTAATGGACTGAAAATTGAACAGAAAATTCCTTTTCTTTACTTCCAATCTAAGAGTCTTTGCTTCAAGATTGACTCTCTCTTGACTGATTGTGTTTGCTGGAATTTGCAGAAAAGTTTTGTCTGAGAGACTGCTGATTTTTAAATATTCAAGTAGACCTATTGCTGTGCTCATCATTGAAAGAACTGTGTGACACCTTCTGCAGCCAAATGCCTATCTACTAAAAGAATGTTTCATCAAATCCACATGGAGACTTCGTGTGGCATTTGATTTTTTTTTTACAGTAGGACACCTCACCCATCAGGAACTGTCATGCAGACCCCTACCCACCCCCTCCCCCGCCACTTGCCAAGGCTGAGGCACATTAATTTTGTCATATGAATATTGATTTGAAAACTATTGCTGAAGTGAAGAAAGGACATGTTTAAAAAAAATCACCAGGCCCCTGGCTGGAAATACATTTGCATATTAAAAGACAGTGCTTGTGGAGACAAAGGGGTTACTTCCCTTATCCAATTTAACCCACAATGGACTTTGAACACCAGACATCGAAGGTAAGGGAGCTCAAATTTTAGGATGACTGCTGGGAAGGCCGAATCCACAAACAGATGTGGTCAGACCAGCTGCTCACGTGACTAGCCTGCTTGGCAACCTGGTTTTTCTGAATTGTATAAATAGGTTTGAACTAAGACTGTCTGTTTGCTCCTGGACTGAAAAGATCTGGCTGGCTCGCCACAGCCTCTCCTGTCTGCTCCCATCTTTTTCTCACAGAACTCCAAATCCACTGAAGACACATGAACCCCAAGAGAACAAAGTCTCCTACAGTGAACAAGATTTAAGAAAAATACTGGGCTACCTACAATCAAGGACTCTACAGTGAGCTCGAAGATCTGTAACAAAAACCCTCTTCAGAGATTGCCTCAAACTTTTCCACTTTATTTCTTCTGCTCTGTTCTGTCTCTATCTGCATGTGTGTCTCGCAAATGCATGCTAGAGTGGGCATGTCGTGTATCCGTAGGCATTAACCGAATTAGAGTTTAAGTTTAATAAATTTCAAACTTTATTTTTCAAACCTAAGAAAGCTTGTTTGTGCTGGTTTCTTTGCCTTATCATTGGAAAGCAGTGAACAAGGATTCACCAAAGGGGAACTAAAACACTGTGCATTTAAAATTAAACGCTGTTACGGTAAGACTGAATGAAGGCTGCGAGGGAACCCTAGACCCATTTCTCACCTGGTTGTAACAGAAATTTGGGGGCCACCGTCCTGCATTTTACTGACAGACAAATGCGAGAAATAGGAAATGGGAAGCCAAATTGTTCCCAATCAAAAAAGAGCAAGATTTCAATCCAGGTTTTCTTGTGGCTGTGTGTGCTTGAATACTAATATGTCTGCAACTGAAGCAAGTAGCTCCCCAAGCCAGGGTGAAGTAACTTGGGATAAGGTAAGATCACTATCTATGGAGGAGCTGAGGAAAATGGCTGAGCAGTGTGGAATCACTGTCCGTGCCAAGGCTAGAAAGTCTGAACTCCACGACTTGTGGCTAACCATTTTCCCTTGAATCTGAAGAAACAGGGTTAGAAGCAGACTCCGACAGGGTATTGTTCGCAAAGATACAATTGGAACAGAGGAAACTTGAATTTGAGGAAAGGGAAAAAGAGAGAGTGAGAGACAGGAGAAGGAGACAGAAAGAGCCTTCCAGACGGAACATGAAGGAAAAGAAAGACAGAGAAGGAACAGGAGAGAGAGGAGAGGGAAAGAGAGACAGAAGAGAGAAAGAGAAAGAATATTCTGGAAGGAATGCGAAGAGAGAGAGATGAAGCAGCTTGAGTTAACTAGGGGGCGACAGAGTAACCCCAGTGAAAGCATGGCCAATATGGAGGAGCGTAATTCAGGACTGGGTACAAAATTGCTAAAACTAGCTCAGCTAATCACAAAATTCAATGAGGAAGATGTAAAATAATTTTTGTGTCCTTTGAGAAACTGGCAAGGCAGCTAAAATAGCCAGCTGAGACCTGGCATCTTTTACTACAAAGCAAGCTAACCGGAAAAGCCCATGAGGTTTATTCCCTGTTGCCAGATGAGAGTTCATCAAATTATGAAGTAACAAAAAATGCTATCCTGGGGGCATATGAATTAGTACCTGAAGCCTATCGCCAAAAGTTTAGAACCCTCAAGAAGCAAGCTAATCAAACTTATCTGGAGTTTGAAAGAAGTAAGCAGCTGGCTTTTGACCAGTGGCTGAGGGCTCTTAAAGTACAGCTCAGCCATGAAAATCTCAGAGAAGTAATTCTGTTAGAGGAATTTAAACACTCTTTCCCACTCTCTATAAAGACCAATGTAGAGCAGCAGCGGGTCCAGAGAGCCCGGCAAGCGGCCGTTCCGGCTGATGAGTTCGCTTTAATTTATAAGTCGGTTTCCCAGGAGAAAACCTTTCCTAGGCACCCCCACATCTGAAAAGGACAAAGGGTGTGAAGGTGATAGGAGCCCAAGCAGTCCTGGGAGAGAATGTAAAGCAGGAGACACAGGGGGCCCTCGTCTAGCTAAAAAGGAAGGTGCTGTGCGCAAGAGTGGGTCCCGTAGACCTGTGAGCTTCTATTGTAATAAAGCAGGGCATTTAAAAGCTGACTGCGGGAAACTAAAGGAAAAACCTGTAGGGTTAATAAAGGCACACCCGCTCAGTGAAGAAATGAACCTGATGGAAAGCACAGCAGAACAAGCTGTGGCTTTAACTGCAGTAAGAGTGAGACCTAGGAAGCTTATGATTGCAAGTGCAGGAAAAGTTAACAGGATTCCTGAAGGCTATCAAAGTTTTGTGTCTGAAGGGAAAGTAACCTCATACCCCTCAAGTGGGGCAAGCAAGCCCATAGTAATTCTCAGGGACACAGGGGCCATAGTTCCCTTTTACTGGGTAAAGGCCTGACCTTTTCCCCAGAGAGCACAGTGAACACCAAATGGCAGTGAATGGTATTGGAGGGCAGCATACATCGGGTGCACCTGGAGTGTGACCTAGTTTCGGGACCAGTGACCGTAGGGATTGTCCCTAGTTTGCCTGTGGGCGGGGTTGACCTGCTGCTAGGTAATGATCTGGTGGGAGTGAACGTGGTAGCCACCGCAGTAGTGAAAGAAAGACCGCAGGAGGTCGGAGAGACAGGGCAATGGCAGGAGGCGGTCCCCTGCAGTTTCCCTGAATGTGTAATGAATCAGGCCATGATCAAACCAGCTCCCCCAGAGGAGATTGAATTGGCACTGCAGGCAGATGACCATGAGGTCTGTCTATCTGAGACTTTCTTTGGGAAGTTTCCAGGTATTAAAAATTGCATTTTAGAGTCTCTGGCTCCCTGTTTACAATCTGAGAGTCTGGGAGAGCAAAACCCATTGTCCTTTAGAGGTTACAACTTGCACCTTGCTTTCAAAAAAGTCTTTGATCTGGTTTCCTAGTTCTCGTGGTAACCAGAACCCCTGGCTTGTCTCTGCACAGATTTTGTATGAGGTCACATGCTTCCTCCAAATGTCCATTTTACACTGCATTAATGATGACAGTTTTTAAAATATACCCATGCTACAAAGTCCAGGGTTCATAACAATGTCAACTCTGAAATGTACTGCAACTGGAAGGGGTTGCACTCCCTCAATGTCCAGCTTGTGTGGGACCATATGCAGGATATCATGCAGGTCAATGCCAGGTACCCTGGCAGCACTCATGATGCTTTTCATTCTGCGCAGTCTGCGGTGCCACCTGCATTTGATCTACTACGACAAACCAGAGGGTGACTACTGGGCGACAAGGATAACCTTTGATGACATGGCTAATGATTCTGGGGTGCAACCCACACACACATGGACAGCATTTATATAAAGAAAACCATGCTGTCACACAAAATGTGACCAAACAGAACTTTGGGATGCTAAAGCAACCCTTCCATTGCCGGGACTGCTCTGAAGGAGCCCTGTGGTACTTGGCAGTATGCTTGTCAAGATTTAGCATGGTGTGCTGCATGCTGCACAACCTCGCCATCATGAAGGCACAACCCTTGCTACCAGCTGTATGGTGACCATCTCAGGTGGACCAGGAGGACAGAAGGAGTCAACCAATATATCCCCTTTCTGGCTGTGCTGTCTGTGATTGACTCATCCAACTGCAACCCCAGTGAATGGCTGCTGACTTTCAATGCTGGAGACTGCAGATGACCTTGCAGGATGACCTTGAGCAGCTCTGGCCCTAAAAGGTCCAACTTTGGACAGCACCACCTCAGCATGGGCAGCAGTCTGGGCTGACAGGCAATAGGAAGGGAAATGGCAGAGTTGCGGTGGTGGGAGGATGAGTGCTCTCACACTGAAAGAGGACAGCAGGTTTAAGCAGCACAGAGTCACTGCCGCTCCCCTGGGGTGGCGCATCAGCAATCCTCGCAATGTGTTGGAGCACAAATTTCTGGACCGCTGTGACACCCTGAAAGCCTCTTTGAGCACTGGTATCTGCAGCCATGATAGCAGCAGTCTGAGCATGCATGGCAGCGGGCTGATCATGAATGACTTCATTCTGAGCTTCCACTGCAGCACTCTGACATTGCCTGGCTTTGGCCTGTGCTTCAATGGAAACTATGACTTCAGCCATCAGATGCTGCATCATGGTTGGTTCTGCAAGTATTCTCACGGGAGTTGGCCACCACTTCCATGCTGGAGAGGATGGGCTCCAATCTCTACACAAAGCCCTGTACCAAATTGGTGCCACACAGGCTTTCTGGTAGACCAAGCATTTCTGTGTGCATGTCTATCAGCCTTCTTGTCTATGCTACTCCATTGTAGTCCTCATCTGAGTCCTCTGCAGCAAAAGTCATTTGTGACTTCACCCTCAGACAAACTGCTATCGGTGTTACCTTGTCCTCAGCCCTAGCTGCAACATGTTTGTGCCCAGTGTCTCACCACGTGCAGATTCACCCTCTAAGCTATCCTCTAAAGTATGCGCACTGTCAGTATCTGAGATATTGGCTGCGAGTGTGAGAGCAAGTTTCTTCATCATCACTGTCTTCCTGCTCTTCCAGCTCTTCTCTTCCAGCATTGCCTGGCCAGGTTGGCTATCTGAAAAGAGAAAGGCACAAGAGTAAGGTTGTGGTTAGCGGATGAGCGCAAAGCAAGAGATGCATGGTGACACCATCTGTAGCTTGTAAATCAGAAGAGATTGTGGGATGAAGGGGAGGTGGGATGTGAGAAAGAGGATTAGGCATGAGCGTATTGTCATCTTTGCTGGTTTCAGCCCCGCCACTGGCCACGGGATGCTCTAATAATGGTAAGCACCATTTTCTCCATGGGGTAAGGACATGCAGCTATATTTTAGGTAGTGCAGGCTAGCTTTAAGTGGCTCTAGCCTCACACAAATTTGGGCCCCCTTTTGAGGAGTACAGCCACTCAGCAATGCATTTATCAGTGGGCTACATGCTACTATCATTTGAATTAGTGGGCAGCATGAAGTTTGCGTGCTGCCTGCATCGCAATGAACAGGCGCGGGGTAATCGGGCATTGTGATCCTCGTGCCCGTTTTCGGGTCTTATCCAATTTTTCCCCCCATGGGCTGCCCTGCAGCTTTGACCCATGTCCATTGCATTCAGTATCCCCCTACCAGTCTTGTCCCCAACCCATGCCAGTTTTACAGTGTTGTGTTGCCACTTTTTTTTTACTGTCTCACTCCTGCACAGTATCAGCCTGCTGAGTTTTATTCTACTACATTGATGCTATTATAGTAAAAACAGAGCATTTTTATCACTGAATGACTTCCAGTCTAGACGCAAAATGAGACTGTCTGGCCAGCACTGTTGGGAAAGGGAGAAGAAGCATCAAAATGCACAGAACATGATTTTCTAGGATACAGAAGTCAAATTGGCACTGGGAAATGGGGAATTTCACATTTCAGGCACACTGTGTCAGCACCAGGCATTCCCAGGTCAGCCTTAGTGTAGTTCCCTCTGTTCCACCCCTCCAATGTGCTTCAATCTCTACTTCAGAAGACCACCCCCTCCTGCACCACCAGGTGGTTTGTTTAACATTTCTTGCACCTGCCTGTCTATCAATTAATGCTGACCTAGGGGCAGGGAAGCTCTACCCATAAGAAACTGGATTGAGACTGTTGAAACACATTTCAGATATGACCCCTACAGCAGCAGACAGTCTCATTTTGTGTCTAGACTGGAAGACAGTCACAGTGATTAAAAATGCCTGGTTTTGCAATAATGACATCAATATAGTAGAATTAAACTCAGCAGGCTGATACTATCCCATCAGTCTAGGCTGGAGTTGAATCCAGTGATTGAATTACAGTACTTTAAATGAAATAATCCACAGTATTTCCACTCATGGGAAAAAATTTCAGATACCTTTGAGTTGCAAATCTTTTCTTCATTTATAGCTTGGATCATGCATGATTATGATTCTCTCTATGAATTTACTGATGCTCCCGACAATTGTCACTTGTACATGTATAAAGTTTGTTGTATGATTGCTTTAAGAGTGATGTCCCTTTAAGAACTCCTTATGCTAATGAGCTAAGTATTAGGATGTAGTCATGTGACTAGCAGCCATAGTCTCTTTGCACAGTAACACCCTGGATAAGGGTTCTGTATATAGTTTTCTCTGTATTGTATATACTAGTTCAGCTGTTAATAAACCTTCTGGAGATCTTCAAGGCACTGGAATCCATATACCTCATTGTGTTGTTTAAGATAACACAAAGAAACTCATGATATGGCGGCAGCAGTGGTGAAAAGACAAGATATAAGATTGAAGACCACGGGTAAAACAGCTGTGAAAGCGACCCTTCCTACAACCAAAAGAGAGAAAGTTCAAAAGAAATAGTGGCCCAAACAGTAGAAAGAAGAAAAAACTTACCTCCAGCTGTGGGAGACAGAGCACTGAATGACAGGCTGCAAATACATTCCTGTGATCGAATGGGCCATTGTGCCGACGGTCAAGGTTTAAAAAAAAGCTTTAAAGTGCTTAAAAAATTGATTTTTTAAAATGCTTCACGGGAGAGAGAACAAATGGGGAAAACCTAATTTCTCTCTCGGGTGGATCGAGGTCGGCGCCATTGCAGGAGGAAACCTTGAACACAGCAGAGTCTCTATTCACGCAGCCAAAGCTGAAACCAAAATCATTAAACTAGTCAATCGCGAAGAAGATAAATAAACTCGAGCAAAAAAAAGGGGAAAACCCTTGAACTGCCTATCGAACAGCTATGTAAACATACAAGCAAAGTGCTCAAAGAGAAAAAAACAGAGAACACTGTCAAGCACCTGTTACACTCTGTCAAAGCAACTAGCCTGAAGAAAGGAATTTCTTAAAGGGGGAACAGCACAGAGTTAATAAAACAAATTTTAAGCCACAAATAGAAAAGTCATAATAAGTACATTGCTGAAGGCACACACAGCACTGAACAAAGTTAAATATAGAGTAGAAAGCAAAAGAACAGCAGAAGAATGGCAAGCAAATTTCCCAGCATGAACTGGAAGGCCATTAATATCCTATCTGAGTTCAAGCTTCTTAAACAAAGAATGCAATTATGCTTCATAGATCAAGCGGTTACAGAACCAGAGAAGCAGGCTGTGAAAATACAGATAGCAGTTGGAAATGAGGGGTTATACAGAATCAATACCTCTGGCTTATCTGAAGAGGACCAGAAAGATCCTGAAAAGATATGGAAAGTGCTAGAAGATCAGCTTCGGGTAAGAGTGAATTTTAGAATTCATCGCCTGGAATTGATGTCCTACAGGCAACAGCCACAGGAATTAACAGATTAGTTCATCAGTAGATGCAGTAGTAAGGACAACAAATGGGATTTTTCAAAAACTGAGCTGTCAGAGTAAATAATGGAGCTGGTGATTGTCTCAACACCTATTGAAGCATTTCAAAAAGACCTCTTGGGGAAAAAGAAAGGCCACAGCATTGATGTGCTGCTGGAAGATGGCAGGAAATACAAAGCCATTGTAGCTGGACAACAGTATCTGCAAGCATTAGGTGTAGCCGACAGTGTCGACACGGTGAACAGGTCATAAAAGGCAAGCAAGCTGTGCAGTAAGTATGGTTTGTCCCACTTACTGCGACGTTGTCCTGCATTTCAAGATCTGTGCAGGGTGTGCCGTGCAAAAGGACATTGGGCCCAGCTATACAAGAAATCTGGCTCCAAAGACGGAACCAGAAGTCACAATGGGACACAAACAAATAAGACAGGTTCAGCAGCATGGCAATAGCAGCATGGAGAGCACCAGAGACCTGCGTAAATGCAAGCTGATACGCGAAGTCCACAGCGAAATAGACCTGAGACATGACTCAGAGTGGAGTGATTCTCAGCCAGTAGACGAGCAGGTGTTTCACATTGTGTACCTGACACATTGTGTTGATGAAGTCAAACAACTGGAGGCTGTTGCTACTACTAATATCATGTGCCCAAAGAAAGTTGGCAAACACACATTCAGGACTAAGACTGACACGGGAGCTAGTGCAAATATCCTACCAGTCCAAATCCTGCAGGATATGTACCAGGGTAGTTGGAAATTAATGATACAACCGACAACTGCAAAGTTAACTGCATGCAATGGGGTCAACCATCCCTTCCAGTTGCACACTAACAATAAGTGCAGCTATGGCAAGTCAGCATGGAAACCACAAATATTTTACCTGGTAAACACGAGCAGACCAGCAATGGCAGGACTACCAGCGTGTAAGGGCCTCAACATCATGACTATCCACAAGATCACTAAGGTACCCATTATAGCAGAAGAGATGAAGGGTACCCGCATTGAGTCAGTCCAGGACATACAATAAATGTACTTGGACAGGTTTGACGCCATGGGAGATTTCAAAGGAGATACCGTACTGCACCTCAGAGAGGATGCACTCCATGCGTCCAGACCACTGATGTCTGATATTGAGTCATAGTTCTTCCAGGATCACAGTGGTTCTGGTTTGGAGAGTTTCAGGCCCTTCTCAGAGATGCCACACCAAGAGAATGAAGATCCAAATTCAAATGGTGAAAGTTCTTTGTCTTTGGGCAGGTTTCTTTGTGCTTCAGTGACTCAGAAGAAGAGATTGATGTTGTAACCATTGAGAAGCAGAAGCTGGTAGTGGGGAGCATTGCCAAGGGAAATCTCCAAGAACCAGAACCCACTCGCAGACTCTGGCCAGCATCAAACAGTGCAGTCTGGGAATCCAGCAACAGCACAACTATATCACGCCCTCACCTCTGCTCTCTAGAGAACCGTGAGCACCAAAGTGAGCCAAAACAGACAGGTACCTCCATGTGGCCAAGTATTCCTCCCCCAACAAGTCCTCGACCTTGAGCACCAGGCCTTCAGATGCAGAGGATGAGGGAAGGCAAAGGACACACAATGTCCTGGAGAGGCAGAGGAGGAATGAGTTGAAGCATTGTCTGTTGGCTCTTTGAGATGAGGTGCCGGAGCTTTCCAAGAATGGCAAGGCCGCAAAAGTGATCATCCTGAGAAAAGTAGCAGAGTATCTTCGCAGGCTGAAGGCAAAGCAACAGAAACTGAATGCAGAGAAGGAGAAACGTCAGAAAAACAGCAACAGCTTAGATGCAAATTCTCTGAGATGCAGGAGACACTGCTCAAAAAACAAGGGAGAATGAAGATGGTGCATGACCGACATGCACTGACAGAACAACAGGACAACAACCAACACATTGACAACATGTCTGCAAACCAAAAACAGCCAAGGGTGAAATTCACATCCTCAGAAGGTTCTATCATAACAAGATCTGGAAGAGTTGTCAAACCACCACAATGATATATGGACTCTTAACACTTGTAAATTTCAGAACCCCTATCTTTATACTTGTAAATTTTATAATCTCTATCCATGAAGAGCTAAATTTGATATCCAATTTTATGTGTTTTTATTTGTAGCGTATGAGATGTAGCTATTGAAAGAGCGGGGATGTTGTACCATAGCTTTAAGAGTGATGTCCCTTTAAGAACTCCATATGCTAATGAGCTCAGTACAGAATGTAGTCATGTGACAAGAAGCCATTGTCTCTCCGCACAGCAACACCCTGGATAAAGGTTCTTTATATAGTTTGCTCTGTATTGTACATACAAGTTTAGCTGTTAATAAACCTTCTAGAGATCTTCAAGGTCCTGGAATCCATATCCCTCATTGCTTAAAATAACACAAAGAAACTTATAGCAATGTTCAAAAAGGAGTGCAGGACAGCATGCCAAGAGCAGAACCAGGCATACCAGCAAAATGAGGGTGCCAACCTGGTGAAGCTACAACACAGGACTACGTATATGCTAAACAGCGGAAGCGGCATGTGATAGACCAAACTAAGCAATCCCACAACCAACAGATCAGATCTCAGCTCTGCAGTCCTGCCACATCCAGTCATGAATGGTGGTGGACAATTAAATAGCTAATCAGATGAGGAGGCTCCACAAACATCCCAATCCTCGATGATGGGAGAGCCCAGCAAGTCAGTGCAAAAGACAAGGCTGAATCATTTGCAACCATCTTTAGACAGATGTGCCAAGTAGATGATCCATGTCGGCCTCCTCCTCAGGTCCCCAGTATCACAGATGCCAGTCTGCAGCTAATTCGATTCACTCTATGTGATATCAAGAAAGGCTGAAGACATTGCATACAGCAAAGGCTATGGGCCCTGACAACATCTCGGCAATAGTACTGAAGAATTGTACTCCAGCACTAGCCATGCCCCTAGCCAAGCTGTTCCGATACAGCTACAACACTCACATCTACCCAACGATGTGGAAAATTGCCCAAGTATGTCCTGTCCACAAAAAGCAGGACAAATCCAATCCGGCCAATTACAGTCCGATCAATCTACTTTCAATCATCAGCAAACTGATGGAATTGTCAACAATTCTATCAATACTCACTTACTCAGCAATAACCTGCTCACTGATGCTCAGTTTGGATTCCGCCAGGGCCATTCGGCTCCAGAGCTCATTACAGCCTTGGTCCAAACATGGACAAAAGAGCAGAATTCAAGAGGTGAGGTGAAAGTGACTGCCTTTGACATCAAGGCAGAATTTGGCCAAATGTGACATCAATGAACCCTAGCAAAATCGAAGTCAATGGGAATCGGGGGGAAACTCTCCACTAATTGGGTTCATACTAGCACAAAGGAAGATGGTTGTGGTTGTTGGAGGCCAAAAATCTAAGCAGGAATTCCTCAGGGTAGTGACCTAGGCCCAATCATCTTCAGCTGCTTCATCAATGATCTTTCCTCCATCATATGGTCAGAGGTGGTGATGTTCGCTGATGATTGCACAATGTTCAGCACCATTCGCAACTTCTCAGATACTGAAGCAGTCCGTGTCCATCTGCAGCAGACCTGGACAACATTCAAGCTTAGGCTGATAAGTGGCAAGTAACATTCATGCCACGCAAGTGCCAGGCAATGACGATCTCCAAGAAGAGAGAATTTAACCATCTCCCCTTGACATTCAATGGTATTACCATTGCTGAATCCCCCACCATCAACATCCTGGGAGTTACCATTGACCTGAAACCTAACTGGAACAGCCACATAAATACTATGGCTACAAGAGCAGGTCAGAGGCTGGGAATTCTGTGGTGAGTAACTCACCTACTGACTCCACAAAGCCTGTCCACCATCTATAAGGCACAAGTCAGAAGTGTGATGGAATACTCTCCACATGGCTGTATGAGTGCAGCTCCAACAACACTCAAGAAGCTAGACACCATCCAGGACAAAGTAGCCCGCTTGATTGGCACCCCATCCACCAGCTTCAACATTCACTCCCTCAATCGTCAATGCAAAGTGGCATCAGTGTATACCATCTACAAGATGCACTGCAGCAACTCACCAAGGCTCCTTAGACAGCACCTTTCAAACCCACGATATCTACCACCTAGAAGGACAAGGGCAGCAGATACATGGTGTTATGACCAGGTGAGAAAAGTGTCTAGGAGTCCCTCTCAGCCTTTACCTGGTCTTACTGTAAAAGAAGAAAAGAAAAATTTATTAAACTTAAACTAAAAACTCTAATTTGGTTAACACCTACGGATATACGCCGTGCCCCTGCTAGTATATATATACACGTGATACACAAATGCAAATAGGGACAGAAAAGAGAAGAAAAAATAAAGTGAAAAAGTTTAAGGCAATCTCTAAAGGGTTAGTTACGATTCTTCGAGCTCACTGTAGAATCCTTTTGTAGGTTGAGCTTGCTTTTCATTGGGGCGCAGTATTCTTCTTAAACCTTGTTCACTGTAGGAGACTTTTCTCTCATGGGGTTCATATGTCTTCAGTGGTTTTCAGTTCTGTGAGAAAGAGATGGGAGCAGGCAGGAGAGAGGTCTTCTCAGCCCAAGAGCAAACAGCTTTCTGCCAGTTCAAAACTCTGTGGCAAGTTCAAATTCAAAACACTCAAGGTGGCCCAGCAGGTTAGTCATGTGATTAGCTGGTGTGACCACGTCTGTTTGTGTATTCGGCCATCTTAGCAGTCAACCCGAATGCTAGCTCCTCCACCTTCAACTTCTGGTAATCAAAAGTCCATTGTGGATTGAATGTGTCAGGAAAGGGTCATTTGTCCCTTTTAAGCACTGCCTGTAAATATGCAAATGTCTTTCCAGTCAAGGGTCTGGTGTTTTTTTTTAAAAGCAAGTTCTTTCTTTATGCCAGTAACAGTTTAAAATTAATGTTCATGTGACGAAATTAATATGCCTCATTCTTGGCAGGTGAGGGGCCTGCATGACAAAGGGAACACCACCACCTGCAAGTTCCCCTCCAAGCCACACACCATCCTGACTTGAAAATATATCGCCGTTCCTTCATTGTCACTGGGCCAAAATCCTGGAATTGACTTCCTAACAGCACTGTGGGTGTATCCCCACCAGATGGACTGCAGCAGTTCAAGGCGGCAACTCCCCACCACCTTTTGAAGGGCAATTAAGGATGGGCAATAAATGCTGGCCTAGCCAGCGATGCCCACATCCCGTGAAAGAAAAAAATTAACATGGTTAATTATATGGTTGTGGCAATTTTTATCCCAGCCTTTTCCTGGAAATGAGTTTCATGTGTTGATGATTCTCTGGGCTAGATTCTAAGAGCCTGCCACCGCCAAGCTCAAAAAATGGCAGCCCACCTGAACAGGCCGCATGCCAAAGAGCTGTCGCAATCTCAAGCACCCTCGCTAATTTAAATAGCCGGGGTGGCCCGTCCCCCACAATCTCGTGGAGGGAGCGGGCTCTCTGTCCCTAGCAATGGCATCAGTTGCCTGTGCGAGGTGCTGGCGCCCTTTTTAAAGGGCAGCCAGCCCTACCACCCAATTTAAATTTTTAATGTCTTATCCCCTCAAATTAAATAAATTTCTAACACCCCGTTCCCACCCCCCACAAAACAATTATAATAAATATTTACCCTTTCCTTCCCTAAAACACTTACCTTTTACATCTGACCTTCCCCCCGACAAACTCCACGAGATTGTGGGGGGCAGGCCGCCCCAGCTATTTAATTTAGCTAGCATGCTTGAGATCGCGACAGCTCTTTGGCATGCGGCCCGTGCGGGTGGGTTGCCATTTTTTGAGCTTGGCAGTGGCGGGCTCTTAAAATCCAGCCCAGAGAATCATCAACAAGGTTCTACTCTTCCCACCATTCCCTACACCCATTACGTACATTTGACCGCATCTCCCCTCCCCCGCACTGACAAACTTAGCTCTTCCCCCCTCTCCACCAGCATGGTACTGCGTCTCCCCAGACGGGGATCTGAAGGTGTGCCGGCTGCCAGGCCGATGATCGCGTCAGGCCCTCAAGATCGCAGGTGAGTCTAATATAGTTAATCATTTAATCATTTTATTCATTTGAATATTTAAATTGTGGTCTCATCACCCAGTGGCGTGGGGCCGCCACGGAGCCTCGCTGTCGCCGGGAGGATTGGGCCGGGCCCTCCTGGCATTGAGGTCCATGGCAAGCCTCATTTGTAGCCATCTTCAGGCAACCCCGCCCCCCTCAATCACGGAACCCGCGCCTGGGGGAGAACAAAATCCAGTCCTCTGTGTGAAGAAGAACTTTGTGACATTACTTCTAAATTTGCTTTTCACCAGTTTGAACTTGTTCCCCAAGTTCTGAATTTTCAAAGTTTGCCTTCAATTAATGCAGTTTAATATCTTAACATAACACTAAAGGATCTCTCAGTTTCTCACTTTCAAAAACAAATAGTTAATTTTGTCCTTTCAGATTAACTATGTTTTATTAATATGGATGAGCCTCAAAAATATAAAATTTATATTTCTGGAATGTCAGTGCATTTGAAAAACTGAACAGTAAGCAATGTCCTAGTGCTTGTTAATTTATAATTATCTTTTT
Organism: Heterodontus francisci; assembly: GCF_036365525.1. Classification (NCBI taxonomy): domain Eukaryota; kingdom Metazoa; phylum Chordata; class Chondrichthyes; order Heterodontiformes; family Heterodontidae; genus Heterodontus; species Heterodontus francisci. The sequence goes on along the minus strand of NC_090378.1, from coordinate 77,805,236 downwards.
ATTGCGGAGAATTAAATGGGTTACTGATGCAACCATTTTCAATAATAATCTATGAAGATTATTAAATCCCATGAAACTACATTGTTTTTAACTGTATTTTTGAAGATTTCCACAACATCTTTTGTGTATTTTTTTCATTGTAGGTGTCAAACACAGGCCAGTATGTCTGTAAAGCTACAAATATTGCTGGGCAAATGGATAAGAATTTCCACCTCAATGTACATGGTAAGCTGTGTTTTTTTGTAGAAATATTAATTGTGGGGAGATGGTTGGGTATCCTAAGGAAAACCAAAGCCAAGTTCAACTAGTGAATTGACTCTTAACTTGATTTGAAATGAAAATATGATGCCACGCCAGTGACAACATGTGCATTTCCTTCTTCTCAGATACAGACATTAAAGTTTTTTGTCATCAGATGTCAGTAGTTTAAAGTTTCAGTGTTTTACTTTCCAAATCTAATTTCATTTGTTGGTGCCTTCTGTGCTAATTATAGCAATGTAGATACCGACAAGACTTGTTTTATTACACACAAATTTGTACAGGTGTTTAGATTTGCTTGATCTCCAATGCATTTCTTATTGATCTTCCCACCTCTACCTTCCATAAACCACAATTAATCCAGATAGCTCCAAGTCCCATATACCCATGTCCTTGTGAGATTCCGTCTCCTTCACCCACAATGTTATCCTTTGGAACTCCCTTCCTAAATAGGTCAGCCACGCTACCTTCCTCCCTGCCTTCAAAAGCCTATTAAAGACTCTGTACTCCCACGATGCTTTGGCCTCCTCCCAGAAAGAATGAACTTACTGAACATGCCAAAGTGCTTCCCAGTCAATTTTGTACTTCTGAAGTGTCGTTGTTGAAATTCAATTAAACGCAGAAACTAAACCTGCAAATAGCAAGGTCCCACAAACTGCAACAAGATAAAGAGCCAGATAATCTGCTTTAGTGGTGCCAAGAAATCTTCTGGTGCTACCCATGAGGACAGATGGAACCACAGTTTAATATCTCATCCGAAACATGGTACTTACAACAAGAATCACTCCCTCTGAACTGAATGGCTCTATATAAAATACAGGTCATGACCAGTATTGCCCTGGGTTTCAGTTGGAAGGGAAGGAAAGGACCTGTATTTTATACATAGCCTCTCATCACCTCAGAACATCCCAAAGCCAATGAAATATTTTTAAAATAATACTTAGCAGGCAGTATCTGTGGAGAGAGAAACAAAGTTAATGTTTCAGGTGATGACCTTCAATTAGAAATGGAAAAAGTTAGACATGTGGTATGTTTTAAGCAAGTACAGAGACAGGGAAAGGTGGGAGGAGAGAAAAGAACAAAAGGGAAGGTCTGTGATAGGATGGAGGGCAGGAAAGATTAAATGACAAAAGGGATGAATAAGCAAGGCAAAAAGGAGATGGTAATGGGGCCAGTAAAGAAACAAAAATGGGTCTAGAGGAGGTATAAATGACAATAGCAGAATCATTACCAGCAGCTGCTGTCTGAAAAAAAAATGGGAGAGGTAGTTATGATCTAAAATTGTTGAAATAAATGTTGGGTCTGGAAGGCTGCAAAGTATCTAGTCGAAAGACGAAGTACTATTCTTTGAGTTTCCCTTGAGCTTCATTAGAACAGTGTAAGAGACCAAGGGTAGAGAGGTGAGAGTGGGGCGAAGAATTAAAGTGACAAGTAACCGGAAACTCAGGGTCACGCTTGTGAACTGAATGGAAGTGTTCCACAAAGCAATCACCCAATTAGCATTTGGTCTTTCCATTGTAGTGGAGACCACATCATGAACTGCGAATACAGTATACTAAATTGAAAAAAGTACATGTAAATTGCTCTTTTACCTGGAAGGAGTGTTTAGGGCCCTAGACAGTGGGAATGGAGAAAGTAAAAAAGCAGGTGTTGCATGTTCTGGGCTTGTACAGAAAGGTGCCTTGGGAAGGAGAGGGGTGTTAGATTGAAGAGTGGACAAGGGTCTTACAGAGGGAACAGGCCTCTCAGAATGCTGGGAAGGGAGTGGAAGATGTGTTTGGTGGTGGCAACGCACTAGAAATGGCAGAAATGGTGGATGATGATCGTTGAATTTGGAAACTGGTGTGATGGAAAGTGAGGACAAGGGGACCCTATCGTGGGTCCAGGATGGAGAGGAAAGGGTAAGAACAGAAATGCAAGAAATGGAACAGACACGGTCTAGGGCACTATCAACGAATGTGGAGAGGAATCCTCATTTGAGGAAAAAGGAAGACATATTGGAATTACTGGTATGGAAGGTGGCATCATCAGAACAGATATGACAGAGTTGAGAAACTGGGAGAGTGGAATAGAGTCCTTACAGGAAGTGGGGTGGGAGCAAACATAGTCAAGATAGCTGTGGCAGTTGGTAGGTTTACAGTAGATATTTGTGGACAACCTATCGCCAGAACTGGGAGAGGTCAAGGAAGGGATGATAAGAGTTGGAATGGACCATGTGAAGGTGAGGGAAGGGTGAAAATTGGAAGGAAAAATGTTGAAATTTTCCAGTTCGGGACGAGAGCAATAAAAAAGGTGAGGGAGAGAACCTGATTGAACTGTATCAAAGAATGTTCCACATATCCCACAAAAAGGCCAGGCATAGCTAGGATCTGTACAGGTTCTCATAGCAACACCTTTTATTTGGAAGAGGTGAGTAGAATCAAAGGAGAAATTGTTCAATATAAGAGCAAGTTCAGTCAGGTGGAGGAGAGTGGTGGTGGGTGGAACTGGCTGTGTCTCCATTCAAGGAAGGTGTGGAGGGCCCTCAGCCCTTCCTGGTAGGGATTGGAGGTGTAGCGGGATTGGACATCCATAGGGAAAAGGAGACAGTTAGAGCCAGGAAACTCAAAACTGTTAAAGTGGCAGAGGGCATCGAAAGAGTCATGGATGTAGGTGGGAAGAAACTGGACAAAACATAGAGTCGAGATAGAAGAAATCAGTTCTGTGAGGCTTTCAAAGGCTGAAACAATGGGTCTACCAGGGCAGTCCTGTTTGTGGATATTGGAAAGGAGATAGACACAGGCTGTGTGGGGTTTGGCGACTGAGCTTGGAGGCTGCAGAGAGATGATCTGTGGTTAGTGACAGCCTGGGAAATGACGCCTAGATGGTCGGTGTTGGGATTATGGTCCAGGGATGGTAGGAGGAGTGTCAGAGAGTTGGCGTTCAGCCTCCATAAGGCAGAGGTCCATTTGCCAGACAACAACAGCACCACCCTTGTCAGCAGGTTTAATAACAATGTTAGGGTTGGATCTGAGAGAATGGAGTGCTGAAAATTCAGAGGGAGAGAGGTTAGATTGAGTGAAGGGAGCAGAAAAATGGAAATGCTGATGTCACACCGCCAGTTGCCAGTGAAAAGATCTAAAGAGGGTAAGAGGCCAGAGGAAGATGTCCAGGTGGAATGAGAATTCTGAAGACAGAAGAAGGGGTCTGCTGTGCAGGATGAAGACTCATGGCCATAGAAATAGGTGCAGAGTCAAAAGCAATGGAAGAAGATCTCCGTGTCATGTCAAATTTGAAATTCATTGAGGTGGGGGCATAAGGGTATGAATCTGAGGCATTCACTGAAACTGATTGTTCAGGGTCAGAGGGGATAGTGAAAAAGTGTGAGATTGGAAGAAGGGATGGGATCAGAGGAAAGTGAAGGGGAAGAAGGATCAGGTATCCAAGAGTTGTTGAAGCTTGCGATTTTTGACAACTGAAAGGAAGATAAAAGTTTTAGCTAAAGCAGTGGATGAGATGAAGGAAGAAATGGAACTGTGGACCAGGACAGCTTTGAGATTAAGTGAGTCGTTGCTGCTGAAGAGAGAGTACATAGCATTGAGCATGGATCTCAGGATATGGTGAGAGCAATGGTTTGAGGAAAGCTGAATATCTTGGAGATATCTGTAACCATGGATGGATCTGAAACACGAAGGCTGGAATTTCAGTTAGAATTCATGGGGAATAAATTGGAGCCAGAGGCAATTGCTGAGAAAAGAGATGTGGCTATGAAAGCAAATCAACCACGAGGAGGAAAACAGAAGGTGAACAAGGCAAAAGAGACAAATGGAAATTCTGTTGGAGAGAAGAGCAGAACTTCTTCAAAGTGGGTATTCCTGGAAGAGAAGCATCAGTGAAGTAAACACTTTTGGAAGCGGTTTGAAGCAAGGACAATGTAGAAACTGATTTTTTTTTAATTCATTTCATGGGATGTGGGCATCACTGGCCAGGCGAGCATTTATTGCCCATTGCTAATTGCCCGTAAGAAGGTGGTGATGAGCTGCCTTCTTGAACCGCTGCAATCCATGTGAGGTAGGTGTACCCACGGTGCTATTAGGAAGGGAGTTCCAGGATTTTGACCCAGCGACTGTGAAGAAACGGCGATATAGTTCCAAGTCAGGATGGTGTGTGGCTTGGAGGGGAACTTACAGATGGTGGTGTTCCCACCCATCTGCTGCCCTTGTCCTTCTAGTTGGTCGAGGTCGCGGGTTTGGAAGGTACTGTCGAAGTAGCCTTGGTGCATTGCTGCAGTGCATCTTGTAGATGGTACACACTGCTGCCACTGTGGACGGGTGCCAGTCAATTGGGCTGCTTTGTCCTGGATGGTGTCGAGCTTCTTGAGTGTTATTGGAGCTGCACCCATCCAGGCAAGTGGAGAGTATTCCATCACACTCCTGACTTGTGCCTTGTAGATAGTGGATAGGCTTTGGGGAGTCAGGAGGTGAGTTACTCGCCTCAGGATTCCTAGCCTCTGACGTGCTCTTGTAGCCACGGTATTTATATGGCTACTCCTGTTCCATTTCTGGTCAATGGTAACCCCCAGGATGTTGATAGTGGGGTATTCAGCAATCTTGCTGGAGATGGTCATTGCCTGGCACTTTGTGGCGTGAATGTTACTTGCCACTTATCAGCTTAAGCCTAGATATTGTCCAGGTCTTGCTGCATTTCTACACAGACTGCTTCAGTATCTGAGGAGTCACATTGGAGGAACATTGTGCAATCATCAGCGAATATCCCCACTTCTGACCTTATGATTGAAGGAAGGCAATTAATGAAGCAGCTGAAGATGGTTGGACCTAGGACACAGCAAGGTCCCACAAACAATCTGTTATTGTAATATTGCTTGAATATTGGCCAGGGCACCAGGAGACCTCTCCTGCTCTTCTTTGAGTAATTCCATGGGATCTTTTACTTCCACTTGAAAGAACAAATGAGACCTCATGCAAAAGACTGCATCTCCCAACAGTGCAAAACTCCTTCAGTACTGCAGTGAAATATCAGCCTTGATTATGTGGTCAAATCCATGGAGTGAGGCTTGAACCCAATACCTTTTGATTCAGAAACAGGAGTGCTACCACTGAGCTCAGGCTGACACTTAATCCCTGTCTACCTCCTGCTAAGCTTCTGCTCATTCTCCACAGCCTATCATACATTCTGAGATGTCTTTCTGAATGTGAGGAGAAATGTAAGTTGTTGACAAGACAGGAGCATTTTTAAAATTATGTCAGTATCTTGGATATATATAAATGTTTACTATAAATAATACTGTTCAACATATTTTTAGTAGAATTGTGAAACAAGCTATAAAACAAAATGTGAGAGGTCTAGACCTAACTTCTGGAATTTGTTGTTTTTTTTCCTGGCATCTCAAAGAGCAATAAAATGAAACCGGCTCAGTGCCAGGACCAGGGGAATGGAAATATTGTGTTGCTTGCAGAAGCACAGCAATGCATAACTGTTAGTGTATCTTTAATAAGATAATTCATTAATCTGCATGTTAGGCTTAATCCACTTTCATTTGGAATTAATAAAGTGTGATAATGTGGAAGGGCATCATTGTCAGTAGAAAGTCATTGGCATTCTTACCTTCTGCATTTTGATAACACACAATGCATTATCAGTTCTGCCAGAACACATCATCAGAGCATAAAATAGCACATTCTTCTAGGATGCTTCCTTCCCTGAAACATTTGATAGCATATTTTAAAGAACCATTGCTAAGGTACCCTGATGGCTGAGTAGGTACATATGCTGAGACAAATAGACCAAAAGGGGCCAGATTTAATCCCAGTTCAAGACCATGTTAGTTGCTTCCAACCCTTGCAGGAAAAACATTGTAATTGACTTCAGTCTCTCCAGGATAAGCAGAGTTAAAATAAACCAGCTCATATCCTAACTGTGAGTATGCATGTGGGAAGGAGGGGATGGTATTGTACCAGGATAGAATTGTGCTTGACTGTTACAGTCTAACAGTTGAATATCCTGCTGACATTCACTGGATGGATTTGCAAAGAAAGTGTGGGCACTTAGGTGCGATATTTCATGGAAACATGTGGAGGAACAAGCAGCCTGAGGTGAGCAGGGGACAAGGTTGTGGAGCAGAGTGATGAATAAGGAACATTGTCTTTGTTGCTATGCCCATTTTCACTGTGATGATGCCACTTACGAGTGGATGGATAATGTTCCTACAATGCAGTGCTGTGTCTAAATGCAAACTGCTTCATAGGCAATGGACTGCCAATCACATGTTTGTTAAGTGTCTCTTTTAATTGGGCGTCACTGAACTAGCAATCCAGAAGTCCAGGATAATGCCCTGGGGACAGGGGTTCAAATCCCATCAAGGCAGCTGGTGGAATTTAAATTAAATTAATTAATAAAATCTGGAATTGAAAGCTAGTCTCAGTAATGGTGCCATGAAATTATTGATTGTCAGAAAAACCCATCTGGTTCACTAATGTCCTTTGGGGAAGGAAATCTGCTGTCCTTACCTGGTCTGGCCTACATGTAACTCCAGACCCACAGTGGTTGACTCTTAACTGCCCTCTGAAATGGCCTAGCAAGTCACTCAGTTGTCAACATCAATTAGGGATGGGCAACAAATGCTGGCCTTTCCAGGGATGCCCACATATCACGAAAGAATTAAAAAAAGCTGAGAAGTGTAATACAGGAAGAGGCATTGCAAATCTTGGCCATTTTCCAGATAAACTGCGAGTGCCAAGTTACACTCAGTATCTGACAGGAAAAACATGAAGTTATAATTTTGTATCACCCAATTGTTCTATTTCTCATGCAGTCCCACCCAGTATTGAAGGCCTGGCGGAAGAAAAAATCAATGAGGTCATTAGCAATCCTGTCACTTTTGCATGCGATGCTACTGGCATTCCTCCACCGACGTTAACTTGGCTGAAGAACGGGAGGACTATTGGTAAGCTACTGCTGCTGTTGCATTGGACTACATATAAAAAGGATATTTTTGCTTCCATCAAGCTGGGTGGGTAATGCCCCCCAGTGGTACAACTAGAAATACCAGCACAAATGTCAAGTTTCTAGATAAAGGGAAAGAGTTTTTGGTTTTGCCATCTTATCATCCTTCTCTTGGGTAGGGATCTTATTTAATTCCAGTTAATCAAATGAATGTCATAACACATGCATATTTTATTTGATTCACTATTTTTGCAGTTTTTAAAATCTTATCTGTAATGTAAACAGTAAAATGTTTACAATGATTAATTTCACACTGGTAGTTACAGTTATAATGCTGTACTAAGTATTGAGGTTGCAATTAGCTGTACAGTTGGTTGCTTGTTACTTGAGTGGCACAACTGAGGCCAGAGACTTAATGGCAGATTTTCATGTTGGTGGCCCACAAATCACCTTATGTGAGTCGCACTGCCTGGCGACTAAGAGGTTATTCTGTTTTCTTGCCCCAGCTTTGGGTGTACTTCCACTAGCTGGCATATGGTTGCCAATTCTGGTTGGATGTCTTCCTGGGGGGTTAATCATGCAATGTGATTGGTGCCTTTTGATCGCATGACATATGCCTGCAGTTTGCATGTTATTCAAATTTGCCTTATGAACGATTAGTCCCCTGTAAATGAGTGTCTTTGCTATGGGATTAATGTAGGATTAGTATAAATGGGTGGTTGTTGGTCGGCACAGACTTGGTGGGTCGAAGGGCCTGTTTCAGTGCTGTATCCCTAAATAAAATAAAATAAAAATCGCGCGGCCATCCGTTTCAGGTGAAGGGAATATACTCTGGCACAAACCCCAGGTTTCTCTGAGCTTGCTAGCAGCAGTGCCTGGGAGATTGTCATTCCTGGAGACCCCCAGACAAATCCAGGAAGGTAGTCAACCCAAATGTTGCACTAGCTCTGCTCAACAGTCATTTCAGGATCAATCTGCATGGTTGTACAATTAGTTGCATAGCATAATACTTATACATATTGCTTGCATTTGTCTGTGATGTTATATATTACAATATTAAACATTCAGAATGACATGCTTAGTTACACTTCATTTCAAACTAATTGCACCTTTTAAATTGCATTAATTTGCTTCTTGGGTGCATTAGTACCGATTGTGTATGTTTCTGGTGAATGTTTACATTTTCTGCACACTGTATTTCCAGTGAATAATGTAAATATTTTGAATTTAAATGAACAATCAATAGCCAATTAAATCATCAATAAAGTCATTAATTATTTATGTTTTATTAAAAACTAACAAATGAGAGGATACAGATGTTGTTTCCTCTTCCTTTAATAATAATCGATCTTACGAGAACAAGCAATTCATAATATAAATATGCTATAATTATGAGTTGTTGAATATTAATTTTTCAAATAATCCTTTTTCTAAAGACATTGAAAATGGATAACAGATTTTAACCAAAAAAAACCTAATAAAGAATTCGCTATTGTGTTCTCTTTTACTTCAGCAAATGCCGAGTCCTTGGAGATGCACATTCTGTCTGGAGGAAGCAAACTGCAAATTGCTCGCTCACAGCTGGCAGACAGTGGTACTTACACCTGTGTGGCATCAAATGTGGAGGGAATGGCACAGAAAAACTACATCCTGACTATTCAAAGTGTGTATGAGTTTAGTGGCTATACCATTACTGTTGCTTTAAGAATATTATGAGGTCATTGCGAATGTTCCCACTAAGCTGCACGTAATCCACAACATACTGCACTTTGAACCAAACAGACCACAAACAAACAATGTTTTTTTTAACATGGGTGCAAGTATGGCCACGCAGCAATCTTAAAGAGACCATGGAGTGTAACGAACAGCACAACAAATAATTAGAGGGAACATCAGTTGTTGCACTGTTCTGGCTGCGAAATCGGTAATTGAATTGTTTTACTTGAATGCATGACCAGAAAGAACAAGTCAAAGCCAGTTGGTACAGCAGTCCAATGAAACAGGGTGTAAGAAAACCAACCTCCACAACTTGCAGCCTCCAAATGTTTCATTTATAAACATCGCTGAATGATGCTCATAGGGGAATGTTACAATAAGTAATAATTATGGCTTTCTCTATTGTTATAACCACAGGAACAAAGCTGTCCTGTTTGGTGCTGCACATCCTTGCCCCTAATTTCATCCTGCTGCCTGTTCAACCAGACAGTTTACAATCACTAACTCTGGGCTGAACCTCAAATCCCATATCCCGAGCATCTGCTATTTCTACCCTAACATCACTTTTCCTCACCCTTACCTCACAACCACTGCTGAAACCCTCACCTATGCTTTTATTACCTCTAGTGGCAACTTCTCCAATGCTCTTCTTAGTAGCCTCCCAAGCTCCTTCTTCATAAACTCTTAGCTAATCCAGCATGATTCTGCCTGCACCATATCCTGCACTCTGCTGCTCCTCTATCACACCATCTTCACTAACTTCCACTGATTCTCCAAACAGTGCACTGACTTCAAAATATTTGTCCTTATTTTCAAATTCCTCCCTGGTCTTGCTGCCTTCAGCCTCTCTGCAGCTTCATTTTCTAAATTCGTAATTGCATTGCCAGATCTTTCAATTCTAACCTCCCGCTTTCTCTGCTTCAACTTAGCTTTAGTTTTCAGCTTTGTAACTTCAGTCTCCCACTTCAAAATCCTTTGACCATGCCTTCATCTCCCTCAATCTTCACTTAATACTGCTTATCATCTGTTGGGATGTTTACTGTGCTAAAATACCACACAAGTAAACGTAGTTGTTGATTCTGCAGCTATCTAAAAGGGGAATAATTTATCTGTCATGCAAAGGTAATGAACTTTCCCCTCATAGACAATAATCACAAGCTAAAAAAAAGGAGTGGGGAGGAAATGGGGGGGTGGGGTAAAATTGTTCTTCAGATGATAATGAGTTGGCAGCTTTCAGTGAGAGAGGGTGCAAAAAAGATTTACAAAAATGATTCCAAGCATGAGAGATTTCAGTTACGCGAATAGGTTGAAGAAGCTGAAGTTTTCCTGCTAGAGAAGAGAAGGGTGATAGAGATGTTCAAAATCATAAGGGGTCTAGTCAGATTGGGAGAAGCTGTTCCCGTTGGCGGAAGGGACAAGAGCCAGAGGACACTGATTTAAGGTGATTGGCAAAAGAAGCAACAGCAACTTGAGGAAAAACGTTTTTACGCAGCAATTGGTTCGGATTGAAATGCACTGCCTGAGAGTGTGGTGGAGGGCTTTCAAAAGGGAATTGGATAAGCACCTGAAGAGAGAAAATTTCCAAGGCTTTGGGGAAAAGGTGGGGAGTGGGACTAGCTGAGTTGCTTTTGCAGAGAGCTGGCATGGATATAGAGGGCTGAATGGCCTCCTGCGCTGTAACCATTACATAATTCTATGAATGGGAAGGAAAATCAGGCTGGATGTGAAATGAGCTGCCGATTCACAATCACCCAAAGAGCACTTTCACCGCACACCTCCCCGCACCACCCCGGATCTCATAAAATAGCATGTAGTTCAGACCTTGAATTAAAATGCTCTGAATTTTCTAATACATGTGGTAACAATGCTGAAATAGAAACTGGTGAACATAAGAACATGAAATTACAGTAAGAAAATTTTCTGCTCAACATTTAACTGTGAATTTAAAACTATAACATCTCAAACACATTTACATTTTTTGAAAAGCAGAAATGAATATGCTGGTTCTCTGTTTGTAGGTGGGGCACCTCTTACATCATAATAGGGAGAATGCAGATTACTGAGGTCAGCACATATTCATTTGGGCCCATCATTGTAAACAGCAAGGGCAATTAGGGATGGACAATAAATGCCGGGTCTACCCTGCAACACCCATGGCCCATGAAGGAATAAATTAAAATAAGACTAACACTGCAGATGCAGATATTGCATGTAACATGAGTAAATTGAAGTTTGCATTCAATGGTTAAACATAAAATATCCTCATTTTAGGTTTTCAAGATTATGAAGAGAATTGAAAGTTGAGTTAAAACAATTGTTTACTATTGTGAAAGGTTCAAATACCAGGTGATGAAAGCTAAAAGTTAAGAAGAGTCCAAAAGACCTTCTTCAGTAAAAAGTAATAGACCAGTCCAAAATGTTATCAAGGAAGGTTTCTGAGGAGTCAGAATCAGTGAAGTCAAGAGGTAACTAGATGCATTGTTGTAAAGAGAAGTAATTTAGGGATATGGTAAGAAGTAAGGTGGGTGAGGTTGAAACCGAGCAAAAAGCAACAGGCTTGTAGGACATATGGCCTTTTCCTGTTTCTAAAAATCATCTTATTTTTATACAAAATCAAAATACTGTCAAATCTGAAATAAAAACAAAAAATGTTGAAAATACTCAGCAGGTCAGGCAGCATGTGTGGAGACAGAAAGAGAGTTAACTTTTCAGGTCAATGACCTATCATCAGACTAAATGGTCATCTAGTTGAAACATTATTCCTTTCAAACACATTTGTTTTAGAGAGCTTATTAAGATCAATAATTCTGGACATACAGTTCTTTATGGGGTAGCTTAGTCTGTATGATGGTTATTCTGGACATTGTTGTGTTACAGTCCCTCCTAATATATTTGGTGCGGAGATGCCCAGCGAAGTCAGTGTTCTACTGGGTGAAAATGTGAAGCTGGTTTGCGCTTCTGATGGTATTCCCAGACCTTCTGTACAGTGGCTGAAAGATGGGAAACCCCTTACTGCTGCTGATGATAAACGATTAAGGTTGGATTAGTAACCTTTTTTTTGTAGCTTTCAACATCATGAAGGAAGTTGTCAAAATTTTTCACACATAAACATACCACAACCCCACACAAAGTAAAGGCTTTTGTGTTGCAGCTCTCTTGTTTTCATTGTTTTCCATTCATTTATTTCTATCCTCACTCCTGGTCAGAAATGTCAATACTTCGAAATAGAGTGGAACACTTCTCCATTTTGAGTTTCGGTGTAGCAACAAGCAAGCAATATTAAACATAGCACGATGAGGCACAGATATAGCTCAAGCTTCCTTTTAGTCTACTCCAATGGTTGACCTCAACTCCAACCTCAGAAGATACCACAGAATCATAGAAAATTTACAATACAGAAGGAGGCCATTTGGTCCATCGTGTCTGTGCTGGCTGAAAAAGAGCTTTCCAGTCTAATCCCACTTTCTAGTTCTTGGTCCATAGCCCTGTTGGTAAGAGCACTTCAAATGCATATCCAAGTGTTTTTTTAAAATCAGTGAGGGTCTCTGCCTCTAGCACCCTTTCAGGCAGTGAGTTCCAGACCCCCACCACCCTCTGGTGAATATATTTCTCCTCAATCCCCTCACATCCTTTTGGCAATTACTTTAAATCTATGGTCCCTGCTTATTGACCTCTCTGCTAAGGGAAATAGTTGCTTTCTATCCACTCTATTTAGGCCCTTCATAATTTTATACACCTCAATTAAATCTCCCCTCAGCCTCCTCGGTTCCAAGAAAGCAACCCCAACCTATCCATTCTTACATCATTATGCCTATCAATTTGGTGTCAGCTATTGCTTAATTAGTGTTGTGAATTGCTGGCAACTAGGAAATAAGTAATACTAACCAAACTCATTTTATGTGGGATGACTTTCATCCCATCAGTCTGGGCCGGTTTATATACAGGGACCAGAGGTGATGGTGCTTTCTCTCACATTTTAATTGGAAAATGTTTTGTATATTCTATGAATGCATATTGTATAAAGTAAAATAAATTTAGCTATTATGCCTGATTCATACCTAAAATGATGCTGCAGATAAGTTCATGTAATCCTTAAGAAGCTGAGGTAAATTGAATTTTGCTTTTCAATAGATTTTGATCAGGACAGTTTACTGTAAATTATTGTGGGCTAGAATTTCTGCAGGTATTCATTTTCCCAATATCTTGCCATAAGTCTAGCAGAAACCCCAGAGAAATTATATAAACAGCTGCTGATGCTATTCCTCTGAGGTTTCCACCACAGCTATGCTGGGAGAGATCAGGAGAACCCCTGCAGAAATCTATTGCTGTATCTCTTGTTTGCTTCATTGAAGAAAAGTATGTTGTTGTGTTTTATATATTTGTTGTGGCTCTCAGAGTGAGTCCAGATGGTAGCACCCTCCACATTAACGGCACAATGACAACAGACATTGGTAAATACACTTGTATAGCCACCAATTCTGCTGGTGAGGAAGATCGGATCTTCAACCTTAACGTTTATGGTAAGTAAAATCCAATAACTCTGTCAACTCAAAGCTTCTCTGGAGCTCTACTGCTTTAACTATCGAATAAAAATGGCAGTAACTGCAGGGACAAGATTCCCGGATAGCTAAGTGGCTAAATGGATTATGTTCTGTGGCAACTAAGCCATTTAAAAGAACCCAAGTTTGATGCCTGGTCTGAGTTGAGTTACCTGATCTCAACCAGGACAGTGGTTGAGATGCTGCAATTAGCCTCAATACCCCCAGGCTACAGAGGGTGAAAATCAAAAACAAATATTTCCATTTATATAGTACTTTATCACACTATTCAAAAACATCTCCAAATGCAACAACTGATATTGTAGGCTAAAATGGCTACCATTTTGTACACAGTAAGATCTCTCAAACAGCTGGCAGCTTTGTTTCAGGAAAGCATCTTTGCCAGGGCATTGAAAAGACTCTCTGCTGTTCTCTGGCTAATGCAAAGAGTTACCATCTATCATTACCACGAGAACAAGCAGACAACACTTGTTTAAAGAGTCATCCAAAAAACAACATCTTGAACAATGGAAAACGATTCCAGTACTAAGCTTAACCACAAGCCTAGTTTATGTGCTCAAGTCCTGAAGTGGCATTTGAATCTCATTCTTCAGCAAGAGAGCTCCTAACTGAGTCATGTTGACATTTTAGCCAAGATCCTGAAAAATCTATGATTGCCATCCAGTGACCTCTGCTGTAAAGTGTACATGTAAAGAGGATCAAGTTTGGCTCTGGCCGCATTTCTACCCCCTGGCCATCCACCCCCTGCCCACATGGGCAAATAGCCTGCCAAAATTCATTGACTAAGCTCACATGCATAATGGTCACTCGCATGAGACACCAGGATGCCACCAACACCCACAGGGCCAAAGTTAAGCCTTCAGGAGAGGAGGGAAGACAACTGGAACATATAAATGTAAGGTTTAAAATTGGTCTTCTGCCTTACTTTATTTTATAATTGATGGTATGATAACAATGTTGATGTGTCCTTAGAATACATCATCATAAACTACTGCATTTGGTTCTACTTTAGTTTGTTTTGTAACATTTTAGATGGTTTTGTAGCACTTATTGGATTAAATATTAAGGTTTTCAACGTTCTGGAAAAGAGCCTTTCAGATTGCAACAATCGTGTTGTGCCATTATTGTTTCTAATTTATCTGTTACAAATAAAATGGTAAGTCACAAACAATTACTAATACATCAACATATATTATTTGTGCTTTAGTTCCACCAACCATTCACAGTAATCAGAAGGGGAATCAGGAACTCACAACCATATTGGAAAATTCTATCAACATTGAATGTATGGCTACGGGCTCCCCTCCTCCACAGCTGAACTGGCTGAAGAATGGACTACCTCTGCCCATTTCCTCTCAGATCAGACTTCTCTCTGCTGGAAAGGTTTTGAGGTTAGTTTTCCAGCACTTTTTTAAAATTCAGAGACCTAACTGAAGGACCAAGGCCCATTGGTGTGGGGTATCAAGCTTCAAAGCAATGAGAAGGTGAGATAAATTAAGAGGTAGTGGTAAGATTCTGCTGAGCTGGAGCTGATTTTGAAATCCCTGTAGGAGGATGGGAAGATTGAGAAGGTAATCCTGGGAAAGCTTGAGTTGGCGATAGTGTAATGAGTCTTGATAGTCTTAATTACAGTGATGATACAGTGAGGAGGAAGTGTTTATAGAGGCAGGTTAAGAATTAGTAAGTGAATATGATGCAGTTTAGAGTTACCTCATGAGACATGAGTAATGGCAAGACAGTTTCACTTGATTGAAATATCAGCCAGCATTTGAAAGTCTTTTTGTTCTCCATCAGAACTAAAAAAAATTAATACAGAATTTAAAATAATGATGGAAAAATGTAGAAAAGTCACGGAAGGATGGCAACACCTGAAAGAAAAAAATACAGATTAACATTTGAGAGAGGTCTGCTCTGACAAAGCATGTCTAGCTGAATATTACTTGATCTTTCCTCTTTTCAAATGCTGACAGGCCCCGATTTTATTTTATTTTACATTTTCAGCAGTTATTTCTTTTTAAATAACAAAATCAGCGACCCGGGTTCGATTCTGGGTACTGCCTGTGTGGAGTTTGCAAGTTCTCCCTGTGATCGCGTGGGGTTTCGTCGGGTGCTCAGGTTTCCTCCCACAGCCAAAGATTTGCCGGTTGATAGGTAAATTGGCCATTGTAAATTGCCCCTAGTATAGGTAGGTGGTCAGGGAATTGAGGGAAGGTGGGGATGTGGTAGGAATATGGGATTAATGTAGGATTAGTATAAAATGGGTGGTTGTTGGTCGGCACAGACTTGGTGGGCCGAAGGGCCTGTTTCAGTGCTGTATCTCTAAATAAAAATAAATAAATAAAATAAAATTTAAATTTATATTCCAAACTGGGGCAAGTTGACTATTGTTTGCCCAAAAGATGTTTAACTGGAGGTTTTAGAATGATCTCTATATTGACCGAGGAATCCTTGAACATTTATCTAATAACCATCATTATATGATCGCATTCAATGTACTGTTTGAAAGGGAGAACTGCGAAACAGATACTAAGGTTCTAGATTTAGATAAGGCTCACTTCAATGTGATGGGACAGCCTGTTCACAGTAAGCTGGGCAAATCTGTCAATGGGTAAAACAACAGAAGATCAGTGGAAGGTGTTCAAAAAAGAATTTAATGTGATATAGAATCAGTTTATACCTCCAAGGTGCAAGAGCTCTATGTGCCAAAAAAAAGCAGCCATGGATGACTAAAGAGATAAAAGACAACATATAACTAAAAGAAAAATCATACAAAAAATAGCACATATCCTGGGGAATGGGAAAGATAGATACAAACAGCAAAGGCTACAAAAATGGAGAATGAAAAGAAACTTGCAAGGAATATCAAAATCAACACAAAAATGCTTTATTATTCGACTAGAAAAAAGAGGGTGACCGGGAGCCTGAAAACTGATAACAGTAATATTGCCAATGAAAATAAGGAAATGGCAGACATGTTAAATAATTACCTTGTATCTGTATTTATAATTGAGGAAGAGATCAGTATGCTAGACATCCCAAGGAAGCCAGTATTGAATCAGAGACAGGAACTTACCAAAATTAATGTAAACAAAACAACAGTAAAGAAGAAACTAGTAGCACTAAAGAGTGATAAATCCCCAGAACCAGATGGTTTCCATCCCAGGATTTTAAAGGAAGTGGGTGAGAACATTGCAGATGCCCTAACTATAACTATAAAGTTCTCTCAATTTGGGTAATATTCCTCTATATTGGAAAATTGCGCGTGTCATTCTGCTATTTAAGAAAGGGAAACTAGTTAGCCTAACATCTTTGTCAGGAAATTACTACAGTCCAGAGTTAAGAATAGGGTACGAACATACGAATTAGGGCAGGAGTAGGCCACCTGGCCCCTCGAGCTGCTCCACCATTCAATAAGATCATGGCTGATCTGATTGTAATCTTGACTCCACATTCTCGCCTACCCCTGATAACTATTTGCCCCCTTGCTTATCAAGAATCCACCTAGCTCTACCTTAAAAATATTTAAAGACTCTGCTTCCACTGCCTTTTGAGAAAGAGAGTTCCAAAGACTCACGACCCTCTGAGAGAAAACATTTCTCCTCATCTCTGTCTTAAATGGGTGACCCTTATTTTTAAATAGTGACCCCTAGATCTAGATTCTCCCACAAGGGGAAACATCATTTCCACATCCACCCTGTCAAGACCCTTCAGGATCTTGTATGTTTCAATCAAGTCACCTATTACTCTCCTAAACTCCAGCGGATACAAGCCTAGCCTGTCCAACCTTTCCTCATAAAACAACCTGCTCATTCCAGGTATTAGACTAGTAAACCTTCTCTGGACTGCTTCTAACACATTTACATCCTTCCTTAAATAAGGAGACCAATACTCTACATAGTACTCCAGATGTGGTCTCACCAATGCCCTATATAATTGAAGCATAACCTCCCTACTTTTGTATTCAATTCCCCTCACAATAGATAATAACATTCTATTAGCTTTGCTAATTTCTTGCTGAACCTGCATACTAACCTTTTGTGATTCATGCACTAGGACACTCAGATCCCTCTGCAACTCAGAGCTCTGCAATCTCTCACCATTTAGATAATTTGCTTTTTTATTCTTCCTGCCAAAATGGACAATTTAGCATTTTCCTACATCATACTCCATTTGCCAGATCTTTGCCCACTCACTTAACCTATCAATATCCCTTTGTAGCCTCCTTATGTCCTCTTCACAACTTACTTTCCTACCTATATATAAAAGCAAAATACTGCAGATGCTGGAAATCTGAAATAAAAACAAAAAATGCTGGCATTACTCAGCAGGTCTGGCAGCTTCTGTGGAGAGAGAAACAGAATTAACGTTTCAGGTCAGTGACCTTTCATCAGAGCAGTCTGAGAAAAGGTAACTGACCTGAAACGTTAACTCTGCTTCTCTCTCCACAGATACTGCCAGACCTGCTGAGTACTTCCAGCAATTTTTGTTTTTATTACTTTCCTACCTATCTTTGTGTCATCAACAAATTTAGCATCCATACCTTCGGTCCCTTCATGCAAGTCATTTATATAAATTGTAAATGTTGAAGTCCCAGCACTGATCCCTGCAAATGGATATTGATAGATTAAGTGAGTGGGCAAAGATCTGGCAAATGGAGTATGATGTAGGAAAATGTGAAATTGTCCCTTTTGGCAGGAAGAATAAAAAAGAAGCAAATTATCTAAATGGTGAGAGATTGCACATCACTTGTTACATCTTGCCAACCATAAAATGACTCATTTATCTGTTTCCTGTTAGCTAGCCAATCTTCTATCCATGTCAGTATGTTACCCCCTACACCATGAGCTTTTATTTTCCACAATAACCTTTGCTGTGACACCTTATCAAGTGTCTTCTGGAAATCTAAGTACAATACATCCAACAATTTCCCTTTATCCAGAGCATGTTACTTCTTCAAAGAACTCCAATAAATTGGTTAAACATGATTTCCCTTTCACAAAACCACGCTGACTGTGCCTGATTGCCTTGTATTTTTCTAAGTGCCCTGCTGTAATGTCTTTAATAATAGCTTCTAACATTCTCCTTAAGACAGATGTTAAACTAACTGGCCTGTAGTTTCCTGCTTTCTGTCTTCCTCCCTTTTTGAATAAAGGAGATACATTCACTATTTTCCAATCTAATGGAACCTTCTCTGAATCTAGAGAATTTTGGAAAATTAAAAGCAACGCATCAACTATCTCACTAGCAACTTCTTTTAGGACCCTAGGATGAAGTCCATCAGAACCCGGGGACTTGTCAGCCCACAGCTCCAACAATTTGCTCACTGCCACTTCCCTGTTGATTGTAATTTTCTTGAGTTCCTCCCTCCCTTTCATTTCCTGGATC
Organism: Heterodontus francisci; assembly: GCF_036365525.1. Classification (NCBI taxonomy): domain Eukaryota; kingdom Metazoa; phylum Chordata; class Chondrichthyes; order Heterodontiformes; family Heterodontidae; genus Heterodontus; species Heterodontus francisci. Next base: position 77,786,376 of record NC_090378.1, on the reverse strand, counting down.
GTGGTGGCGCGTGGCCTGTGCGTGCTGGCCACCAATTTTTTTCACCCTTGGCAGGGAAATAAAATTCAGCCCCTGGAGTACTGTGACTAGTTCTGAGCACCACACCTTAGGAAGGAAATAATGGCCTTGGAGGGAATGCAGTAGAATGATACCTGGACTCCAAGGGTTAAATTGCAAGGAGAGTAATTGGGGTTGTATTCCCTGGAATTTAGAAAGTTAAGGGGTGATTTGATCAAATTTTTCAAGATGTTAAGGGGAACATATCAAATAGATAGGGAGAAACTATTTCTGCTGGTTGGGAACTCTAGGACTGGGGGTGCACTCTAAGGTCAGGATTTTGTGTAGCCCCCCCCAAGGAGGGGTTGGAGGTGGGGAGCACGGAGTATTGCGACAGGTGGCGGGGAGTGGTGGGGGCGGAGGGCCCATCGCCTCCTCATCACCAAGCGATCTTCCTGGGTGCAGGATAGGCCGACAATGGCCTTCCCGCCCAGAGGTGAATTGCAGCCCTTATTAACAGCCAATTAAGGGCCTCTTTCCCCCGCCGCTGGGATCTTACCAGCAGCAGGGTGTGCCCTCACCATGCAGGGAGGACGCTTTGCAACACAAGGCTGGGGTTGGATTCTTCCTTCATGGGAAATTTGTGGCCCATGGAGGACCCCCACCAGGAACAACTTTACCCCCCAGGACACTCCTCCCCCTGGACTGCACGCCCACTCCCCAACCCCCCTTGCCGGGATTTCTGGACTGGTCCTGGTGACCCCGTCTCATCTACCTCTGGTCCAAGGTTCCAACCCTGGGCCTGGGTCTGAGGCCTCTGAAATACCAACACTGACCACTGCTCCCTTTGATTGGCCGGCAGCTGTTGGAGGTGGGATCCCAGTCTTTAAAGAAACAGAAATCCCAGCTCCTGAAACTTTGTTTTAAAAAGACCAGATGATTGCTCTGGAGGGTGAGTGAGTGGGGGTGGGGGGGTGGGGGTACGAAAAGGCAAAGGCGGGGATCCCCCGCCACCTATTCGGCCCAACGCCGGGAACCCCACCTGCAGCACAAAATCCAGCCCTAAAAGTTGGAGCCAGACCTTTCAGAAGTGAGCTTAGGAACTACTTCTGCATACAAAGGGCACGAGAAGTTTGCAACTCTCTTCCACAAATGGCAATTGATGCTAGATCATTGGTTAATTTTAAATCTGAGATTGATTAATTTTTGTTGACCAAAGGTATTAAGGGATATGGAGCAAGTGTGGTTATATGGAATTTGGTCACAGATCAGCCATGATCTCATAAAATGGCAGAGCAGGTTTGAAGTGCAAAACGGCCTCCTCCTGTTCTTATGTTCCTTTACACTCTTATCATTTCCTAATTCCAACCAGGAAATTGCTAAATAGATGAATTTAAGGAAAGGCTAATCATTCCCAATGAGCTGCCTTCATGCAGTACCACACAATGAGCTGTATTTATCTACTCAGTCATTGGGAGAGACACATCTGTTCTATCCATTTGGCTCAAGTTGTCAGTCTCAATGTTGTACTTGAAGATGAGCAAACATTATAACCACAATAAATAAGGTTAAACAACAACCCCTCACCACCCCCACCCCCCCCACCCCCCACCCCCACCACCACCCACATAAGTCTGTGGTGAAACTGCATACTCCTGTACTTATTTGTTACCTTGTTACAGAATTGTGCGAACACAGGTGTCGGATGCTGGTACATACACATGCGTGGCTTCTAATCGAGCTGGTGTGGATAACAAGCATTACAACTTAATAGTGTATGGTGAGTTTGCGAGCAAAGAAATGTGCATTACTTCACAAGATTTCCACAGTGGCCAGTGGTATCTATGGAACAGTATATATTTAAAATTATATAGTGTTAGAAATTGTTAACTTTAGGTGTATTTATATTGCAACTTCAGCATTCCTGCTGCAGTTTCTGCTTCAGTGGCAGAGATTGCAAAATCACACAGCTCTAGGGATGAGCAGCATGAGGTCCCCTGTTGAAGGCAGTCATTCGCTATTATGTTCAATTATGTTCCAGTCCCTTCCTCAATGACCACTTGTGTTGAAGCATCCATGAAGTAATCGTCCTCAGTTCAAGAACCTTCCTTCCCCCTTGAATCGTCCAATGGGAATCCTCAATCTGCATCCCCTTGCTTCCCTTTCGCCAGACTCCCAAGCACCCTCCCATCCTCACCAACTCATGTATCTCGAGCCCCCACCCCTCCCCCGATTCTCCTACATAAGATCTTGATACTGAACAATTATTCTTATTTGGGCTTCATATATTGGTTGTCATCTGTGTTTGGACTTTGTTAATTGTGGTGGGGGTGTGGGGACAGATATATAAAGGTTGAATATGACATAAGGAGGAAGGTTTCCCCTCATTTGTGCTGAAATTGTGAATGCATATTTATGATTTTGTTACCAACAGCAAGCAGTCAAAATCTTGCAAGTCGAATATAAATTCAGTATGAGCTGAGTTTGATTAAATGATACATTTCTTTACAGTGCCTTAACTGAGCTTTCTTTGACCCCCATAGTCCCTCCAAGGCTGGATGATGCTGGTGGCACTGAAGACATTACAGTAGTCAAGGGAAACTCAGCTTCCGTAACATGCATCACTGATGGAACTCCAACTCCGACGCTAGTCTGGCTTAAAGAAACACAGCCTCTCAAACTAGGCCCTCACATGACAGTTAGAAACCAGGGAATGTCACTGCAGATTATCACGGCTGAGGTGAAAGACACTGGAAAATACACCTGTGTGGCAGCCAATGAAGCTGGTGAAGTGAACAAACACTTCAATTTGAAAGTGCTGGGTAAGTTGAAAAGATCCCAGTATCAATAATGGAAAAGAAAACTAATAAATTGTCCCTGGCATTGCCCATGGTCAGTTGATGAATATACATTTTTTAAATATACACAAGATGGTACTTGGAAGACAGACTTGTTCCAAAGAAACTTGTTCCAAAGAGCAATCCCAATAATCAGAAATTGCAGGCACATCAAGCAGCTGACACAGTAATATTGAATGGGAAATAGTGATGTTGAAATGTAGAAAGGTAAATTTTGACACTAAAGCATGATCAAAAATAGTGACACCAGCCAATAAGCTTGTAAACAGTAATTGTGCACCCTACACAGTGGAAATAGTCTACTGTCTAGTCCAAAACCTTTAAGACCTTTTTTAAAATCTATTTTAAATGTGAACCTAATTAGGTTTGGTCACTTATTTCCTGTGTTTTCCTTTCTTCGGTTCACTTACTTTAAGTCTCCTTGTGTAAAGAGTTTAACATACTAATCTAAGATTTATTTTTTTTGTCTTCTCATTGCAGATCCACCTCATATCAATGGCTCTAATTTTACAGAGGAAGCCTCTGTAGTTGTGAACAATCCCCTAGAACTTCACTGTGTTGCCACTGGAATCCCAACTCCCAAACTAACCTGGATTAAGGATGGACGGCCGCTACCACAGACGGATGCCATTCATGTCCTTCATGGTGGTGAAGTGTTGAGAATAGTTAATCCTCAGGTGCACGAAAGCCCCCCACTTGTGTAGAGATAAATTATAATGAATCAAACGATATTTTACTTTTATTTCTACCAATAATTATCAATCAATATCAGGCAAATGTTCACCATAAGGACTCAGGATACTTTTAAATTGTTGATATTAATTTTACACTAGAACCTGCTTATGAGTGGAGTGAGTCAGTAACATTGAGTTAAACTGTCAGCTCCACACCACTCTGAAATTAAGGAAGGTGGCAGCAAATGTTTTTATTTTAGCAAAGAACTAACTACCCTGCCTGCTCTTTCGTGAAAGTAAAAACTTAAAGACAGAGTAAGGGACCTCCTGGGATTTGTTAAACTTTAAAATATAAAGTTTGCACTTTTTCTAGCACTAGTGTGAAGCTGCTTTCTCAAACTGACCTCATGCTGCTTATTACAATTCAATCTGTCCTCACTGATCTCAAACCACACTTCTATTGCACTTTATGTATTAATGCAGTGTGATCAAAGTGCTTCAGAAGGCACTCTCATAATTATTATATTACTATATGACACAGCCGAATATATTGATAAATGTGATTCTGGCACAGGATTTTATGCAACAGCAGTGCACATCAGGAATTCAGACGCAGAGGTCAGTGTGCCCACATGATTGACCTGGGTTTGGTTCTGGGTACTGCCTGTGCGGAGTTTGCAAGTTCTCCCTGTGGCCGCGTGGGTTTCCTCCAGGTGCTCCGGTTTCCTCCCACAGGCCAAAGACTTGCGGGTTGGTAGGTAAATTGGCCATTGTAAAAATTGCCCCTAGGGTACAAAGAACAAAGAACATTACAGCACAGGAACAGGCCATTCGGCCCTCCAAGCCTGCGCTGATCTTGATGCCTACCTAAACTAAAACCTTCTGCACTTCCGGGGACCGTATCCCTCTATTCCCATCCTATTCATGTATTTGTCAAGATGCCTCTTAAACGTCGCTATTGTACCTGCTTCCACCACCTCCCCCGGCAGCAAGTTCCAGGCACTCACCACCCTCTATGTAAAGAACTTGCCTCGCACATTCCCTCTAAACTTTGCCCCTCTCACCTTAAACCTATGTCCCCTAGTAACTGACTCTTCCACCCTGGGAAAAAGCTTCTGACTATCCACTCTGTCCATGCCGCTCATAACTTTGTAAACCTCTATCATGTCGCCCCTCCACCTCCGTCGTTCCATTGAAAACAATCCGAGTTTATCCAACCTCTCCTCATAGCTAATGCCCTCCAGACCAGGCAACATCCTGGTAAACCTCTTCTGTACCCTCTCCAAAGCCTCCACATCCTTCTGGTAGTGAGGCAACCAGAATTGCACGCAATATTCTAAGTGTGACCTAACTAAAGTTCTGTACAGCTGCAGCATGACTTGCCAATTTTTATACTCTATGCCCCGACTGATGAAGGCAAGCATGCCGTATTCCTTCTTGACTACCTTATCCACCTGCGTTGCCACTTTCAGTGACCTGTGGACCTGTACGCCCAGATCTCTCTGCCTGTCAATACTCCTAAGGGTTCTGCCATTTACTGTATACTTCCCACCTGCATTAGACCTTCCAAAATGCATTACCTCACATTTGTCCGGATTAAACTCCATCTGTCATTTCTCCACCCAAGTCTCCAACCGATCTATATCCTGCTGTATCCACTGACAATCCTCATCATTATCCGCAACTCCACTAACCTTTGTGTCGTCCGCAAACTTACTAATCAGACCAGCTACATTTTCCTCCAAATCATTTATATATACTACAGAGAGCAAAGGTCCCAGCACAGATCCCTGCGGAACACCACTAGTCACATCCCTCCATTCAGAAATGCACCCTTCCACTGCTACCCTCTGTCTTCTATGACTGAGCCAGTTCTGTATCCATCTTGCCAGCTCAGTTCTGATCCCGTGTGACTTCACCTTTTGTACCAGTCTGCCATGAGGGACCTTGTCAAAGGCTTTACTGAAGTCCATATAGATAACATCCACTGCCCTTCCTTCATCAATCATCTTTGTCACTTCCTCAAAAAACTCAATCAAATTAGTGAGACACGACCTCCCCTTCACAAAACCATGCTGCCTCTCGCTAATAAATTTGTTTGTTTCCAAATGGGAGTAAATCCTGTCCCGAAGAATCCTCTCCAATAGTTTCCCTACCACTGACGTAAGGCTCACCGGCCTATAATTTCCTGGATTATCCTTGCCACCCTTCTTAAACAAAGGAACAACATTGGCTATTCTCCAGTCCTCTGGGACCTCACCTGTAGCCAATGAGGATACAAAGATTTCTGTCAAGGCCCCAGCAATTTCTTCCCTCGCCTCCCTCAGTATTCTGGGGTAGATCCCATCAGGCCCTGGGGACTTATCTACCTTAATGCTTTGCAAGACACCCAACACCTCTTCCTTTTTGATAATGAGATGACTGAGACTATCTACACTTCCTTCCCTAGGCTCATCATCCGCCGTCCACCAAGTAGGTCGGTGGTAGGAGAATTGAGGGAAGGTGGGGATGTGAGAGGGAAAATGGGATTAGTGTAGGATTAGTATAAATGGGTGGTTGATGGTCGGCATGGACTCAGTGGGCCGACGGGCCTGTTTCAGTGCTGTATCTCTCTATGACTCTGTGACTGCACATTGCGGATAGTGCACTGTTACCTCTGGTGCTTAAATTTCCAATATGTAAAGCTCGGCTCTGAGAATGCCGATTCATAGAACTTACTCTATGAAGATTATACTATGATCTTACCAAATCTGCTTGAGTAGAGAGCAATGAAAAGGTCAATTCAGGCATATTAGGCCTGTTATACTGAAGGTACTGGTTTGACACCACTACTGCATTGCAGCCTAACTGGTGGTATAACTCAGTACTGAGAGCTCGGCATCATTCTTTGTTCAGGCACAGAGGTTCCCTCAGCACGTCTAAATGGGCAGTTGATTCTTCAGTAAAATTAAAGAGTAATAAAGTTTTAAGATTTTGCCTCAGTGACAGTTATACTGAAGTGATGTGAGACTACCCCCTCTATGTATTCTCACATCACTTGGCAAAATTCAATGCACTGTCATTTCAGCAACCTTCCTCTCCAGTTAGTATGGATTTTGATGCAGTGTAAAAAATTATAAAGCATCATTGCAAAAAGGACAATATAAAAATTAGGTGCAGTTTAATTAAAGCATTCGTGTTCTTTCCTTGGCAGGTGCAAGATACAGGCAGATATACTTGTCTGGCTTCCAGTACAGCAGGGGATGATGACAAAGAGTATTTGGTGAGGGTACATGGTAAGTTGGGGTTTAATTGACATTTCAGTTTCAGTTGCAAATTCTAAAAAACTGAAGCAGCTTGCACCCGGAGCACAGGCTTTTGACTTAATTTCAATGTGTATCTGACTAGATCTAGTTCCAGTTGTTACAACGGAGGTGGGAGGAGTGCACTGTTTATTCTGGTTCCACTTCTCCACAGGTCACAACATATTATTTTAAATTATCCCACTTATCGATACAGTCAATCATATACTCTCTTTTTCCCAGAATAGAACACACTAACCAGGTTTCTTTAATGAACAACAAAATTATCAATGTATTATAAAACAAGTCTTAACTAGTAATGATGTAAAATATAAACACACAGATTTAAATATTAAAAGTTCCCTTTTTACTTTAGTCCCTTCACAGTCACACACACACACACCAGTTAACTGAAAAAATAAAAGGGATTTTTTTAATTCAGAGCTCTGTTACAGATAAAAAAAACTTGGGCAGATTACTTTCTCATTTTTGAAGAAAACAGCAGATGAGATATGTTATTCCAAAACTGGCATACAGTCTAACTTCTGAGTACATGTAGACAGGTCACTAAGATCTTTTAGAACAGCATTTTTCATGCAGCATGGAAAAGTAATTTTAGCAGGCTTTCTTCAAAGATAGAAAATGAGATGAATTGGCACAGTGGACTTCTCAGGGTCATTCAGAGATGTAATTTAGCAGGCGTTCTTCAGAGACAAGAGGCAGATGAATCAACACAGTAGACTTCTCAGAGTCTTTTGGAGAATTGCTGGAAAGCAAGCTGGGTAGTGGTTGTCTCTTCTATTCTCACTTCTTCAGAGCAGGCTAACTTTATCAGCCACTCACTCCAGAAGGTAAAACACACACACTGACACACAGCCAAACAACTTGTAAGTTTTCTGCCCATCCCGGGTGTTCTCTGCTGCTGCTGGGCTTGTCCAATCAAGGGCGCTTGTCACTTCTCTGCCCCTGTTACCAGGGTTTTTGTTCTATCTTTAACTTGAATCATGTGACAACCAGTAATATTGTTGCCAATCCAGCTCCCTCAGAGTCCTCTTGATGGCTCTCTTTTTAAAAAAAACTGGTCCAACATTTATTCAGTTTAACCATAAATTCCTTTAAAAATATTTTAACAAAAACAGGATCACTTTCATAACATAATATCATCTTGGCATTGGCACAGACTGTGTTTAATAAATACAGGAAATTTCAGAGTCCCCTTTATATTACAGAACCACTTCAAGTAGATGCAATTCTGTCATATAGTGGACACCTTGGTGTTGTGGGATGTGCCAAACTTGTGTTGTAGAATTGATTTCATAGTGACAATGGCAAAGAAACAAAACAAAGGTGCAATAAAGATTGTGTTCACACACACTTGCTTGAGTGTTCTAAGTCAGGATTTTCATTTTTGGCTTCCGGAGCTTCCCAGTGGTTGGACTACATCTAATCAGACTGGTGAACAGAAAACTGCATTGTTTGCCTACACAGGTGAGCTAATCACTCAGCCCACCCATGACCAGCACCACTGCCTCTGGAGAAACCGAGGAACTAGTTTCGATTTCTCCAGATGTAGAGCTGTCACCAGGCATTAGTGCTACAATGTAAAGGGGGTATCAAACACTTAACCATTCTAGTACACATTAACATATATATGGCTGTATCTGAAATATTTATTTTCACATTTATGACCGTTCTGATTTCTGGAGCTGATTATGGCATTGGAGGTAGAAACAGGTGTATGTTTTAATGTGTATGTCTTCACCGATATAGATTCTTGATTTGGTTGCTTATTCTAATGCTAGAAAAGGTGTTTCGTAAAAATACATTTATGTATTGTTACTGCAGATTCAGTTTTTTTCCTCTTTACACACGTGCATCTTACTGTATAGTTTTGTTACAGTGTACTTAAAGTAAAATATATTAACACTATTGGCATAGAGTCTGTTGGTACAGTGAAGCACACACTGAGGATCAAATGCTTTGGGAGTTAGGGGTATTTGTTGGCGTCTGTCAGGGGAGGGAGATTTCTAGGGTCCTGCCTGTGCAGGAGACATCACAGGGTTGGGGCATTGCCCTATGTGTGACTATGTTCTATATTGAGCTCTTCTTACCTTCCTGTGGGACTATGAGTGTGTGGGTTGCAAGCTCAGATGTCCATGGAGTAGAGGCTGGAGAAGCCAATCACAAATATGCCAATGACAGCCTCGCTTGTGCAATAACTCCAATACTTCGCTCCCTAACAGCTTCTAAAAAATAAAGCAGACTTTGTTTTTTATGAAGTAAGGGGGAATATTTAAATGTTGTTGCCTAGTTTTACTTCAGTTGCTGTCATGTTTTTGTTCCAGTCCCACCAAACATTGCTGGTCAAAGTGGGCCTCAGGACTTGGCTGTGTTACAGAGTGGACAGCTAATCCTGGAGTGCAAATCTGATGCTGTACCACCTCCAACACTAGCTTGGCTAAAGGATGGCAAGCCACTACAGGTAAATAGTCACCATCTGTTAATTAAGATAACTGGATTTAAGGAGTGTCGGAAGACTTTTTAACATCCAGTATTATATTGTGGTGGGTTAAAAAGATTGAGGACCATCCCAATACTGAAATGATTGTACAAAATTGCTCCTGATATTACGAACAAAAATTTGGTTAATTGGCATAGTAAAAAAGAAAAAAAAACTTAAATTTTTGTAGGATCTTCGATAGCACCTTCCAAACCCACGACCTCTACCACCAAGAAGGACAAGAGCAGCAGACGCATGGGAACACCACCACCTGCAAGTTCCTCTCCAAGTCACACATCGTCCTGACTTGGACCTATATTGCCATTCCTTCACTGTCGCTGGGTCAAAAACCTGGAACTCCCTTCCTGACAGCACTGTGGGTGTCCCTTCTCCAGATGGACTGCAGCGGTTCAAGAAGGCAGCTCACCAGCACCTTCTCAAGAGCAATTAGGGATGGGCAATAAATGCTGGCCTTGCCAGCGATGCTCACATACCATGAAAGAATAAAAAAATTGTTGAAATATCTCAAAGCACTTTGCATACAATACTTTACTTTTGGAGTGTCATGATTGATGCAATGTAGCCACATTTCCATATCAAACTTGCATCAGCAAAGTCCCACAAACCATCAATTAAATGATTGTCTGGTCTGTTTTCCAATATTTTTGAAAGGATTCCTGAAAACCAATCTTAAATGGAACCAACCTTGGTGGTGGGTTCCCAAAGGCCAGGAGCAAAATCAACAACTTCAACTCTACAACAACAACTTGTATTTATATAGCACCTTTAATGTATAAAATGTTCCAAGGAGCTTCACAGGAATGTGATGAAGGAAAATTTGTCACTGAGCCACATAAGGAGATATTAGGGCAGATGACCAAAATCTTGGTCAAATAGGTAGCTTTTAAAGAGTGTCTTAAAAGAGGAAAGAGAGGTAGAAAGGCAGAGAGGTTTAGGGAGGGAATTCCACAGCTTAAGATCTTGGCAACAAAAGGCACAGCCACCAATGGTGGAACAATTAAAATCAGAGATGTTCAAGAGGCCAGAATTAGAGGAGCGCAGATATCTCGGAAGATTGTGGGGCTGAAGGAGAGTTCAGAGATAGAGAGGGGGGTGATGCCATTTGAGGGATTTGAAAACAAGGAAAATAATACTAAAATTGAGGCATCGCTTAATGAGGAACCAATGTAGGTTAGCGAGCACAGGGGTGATTAGTGAACGGGAATTGATTCGAGTTGGGATACAGGCAGCAGAGTTTACTACTTCGCATTGTGACCACAATTAGAATTCAAAGCAGCCAAAACACATGGTTGCCACCTGCATGGGTCAAGCCCTCGCGCTCCTCCCCGTCACCCAACTAGTTTGTGAAGTATCAAGTCTGACTTCATGCTTCTTCAATCGAATCTTCAGGCCACCCCTCGTATACGCATCCTATCCAGTGGACGATACCTTCAGATTAACAACGCTGAGCTTTCAGATACAGCTCGATACACCTGTGTAGCAAGCAATGTTGCAGGGAAAATGACAAGAGAATTTACCGTAGCAGTAAACGGTACGTATACATTCAAAACCTTCCCATCTCTGTCTAAAGGAAATGGTTATTAACACAGTCACTAATTTTCTATTACCATGGAAAAGATGGATGGAATTGTGAAATGCAAATGACTATTTGGATTTTGAAATTGATGCCATAATCATGGAGGATTTGTTGCAGCCAAAGGAAGAGTAAGAGCATGAGACTCAAAATTTAGCTAACCAATAGATAGCACCTGCTGGGTCATAGGGACCTAGGAGCCTTATTTCAAGTTTGCTTTGTCGGTGGGAAACCTCACCCACCAGAATAGCATATTGGAAAATTGTAGATGTCCTCTACATAATTTTCTGTTTGAGAGTTACCCAATATGTGCATCATGCAGCCAAGACTTCCACCAGAATACAATTACAAATCTATGATCAAGTTGACATTATTTTCTGAATTGTAAAATTAAATAACTTTTTTGTATAAAGAGTTAAACTGAATTTTAAAAAATGCAGGGACTCTGTCAATCACCTATACCGCTATTTATACAATATAATTTTGAACTATTTTCTTTTTAGTAATGAAAAGCCCTTGTTTTTTCAACAAGATCATTTATTTTTGACAAACGTTACAGCTATAACCGTATTAAATTAGTACTAATCCTCTGTTGTTTTGAATATGCAGTTGCTCCAACAATAAAAGAAGGTCCACAGATGGTGACAGTCCATATGAACCAGGCAATGGTGCTCAATTGTGTGGTGGATGGGGTACCAGCTCCCCAGGTCACCTGGAGAAAGGATGGTGCCATTCTTTCAACAAGCAACCTGCGGTCAGAATTCACTTTTCACACACTATTTGATTTATTTTTCTGGGGGGCGGTGGGGTTGCTGATGGTGTGGGGGGGGTCGGTGTTCCGGAAAGGGAATCTGGAGAAATTATCATCACTTTAAAAAGTTGCAGGATTTGAAATTTCCTTCAGTGGCCCTAATACTTCATAATGCAACACAGGGACTATTTGCAGTCTGTCCCCATCATCTGGCCTTTGGTAAACTTGTTGCTTTTGTGTTTCATGGCCTTTATTCACGACTTTCCTTGGAGATATTGACCAACCAGAATGCAGTTGTAAGGATTGTTGTTAAGAGGCAGGATCATCCCAACAAGTGAAAAGGCCATTTTAAAATTGAACTGTTGATCCTGTGAGGGTAGAAACACGATCAATGATGTTATACAAATGCTTGGTGTATTTGCATCTGATTTGTTTCTCTAGATTTTAAAAAAGGCTTTTAAAATTAAGTTTTTTAAAAATTTATTCTTGGGGTGTATGCATTGCTGACAAGGTTAGCATTTATTCTCTATTCCTAGTTGCCCTGAGAAGGTGATGATGATTCTTTGAACCACTGTTATCCATGTGGTGCTAACACAATGGTTATTCTTTGAAGCAGTTTGATACAACTCAGTAACTTTATTAGGCCACTTCAGAGAGCTTTTAAAACCAAAAAGGCCATAAAGTCCAGACCAGGTAAAGTCGACAGATTTTCTTTCCTAAACAGCATTGGTCAACTGGTAAGGTTTATATGACAATGTAACAGCTTTGTGGTTACTGTTAGTGATAACCAGCTTTTATTTATTTCCAGATTTTTAAAAAATTGTATTTAAATACTCAAACTAATATGATGGTATTTGAACTCACCTTCTTTGAATGAAATCTCTGAATTACTAGATCAATAACATAACCACTACACTACCATGTCCATCACAACACCTCTGTTAAAACCAGAGAGCAGAATTTGGTGTAAATATTTTTGAGAAATGCATGACACTTAACTTTCTCTTTCTCTTTTACTCAGCCAATTACCCCCAACTGTTCACAGTGGCATTATTGAAATCAAGGGTGGGATTTTCCATGCGGGCTTTAGAACCCTGCCATCAGGGTCAAATGTGGGGGTTAGAAGCCTGCACTATATGGGGAACAGTCACCCGGCTGTGATTTCCCCCAGTTGGCTATTTAGTGGCCAGAGGGAGGGCTCGCCGTCCAATTAACGACAGTGGTGGGCTCTCGAAGCAGGAGGGCCAATAGGATGCCCTCCAGCACTGAAGAGGCAGCAGGCTGCCTTATTAGGAAAGTATGAGAGAGGGTGCCATTGTTTTGAAGGTGCCCTCTCTCCAACTTTTTTGAAAGTTAAAATAAAAAAACCCTTAGCAGCCGGACCACCATTGTGGAGGGGGGCCCCTCCAGTGGGTGATCTGTGGCCGCAGCTGAAACCAGGCAGACGGGGAGGGCCTCTAAGCCTGCCTGGAGTGCTGCCCCCCCCCCATCCCCAGTCTGCCACCTGAAGACCACCTCCAGCCAACTACACTGTTCCACAATGCCTCTGGGGACCTGGAAGCCAACTGGAAAATTCCAGTCGACCTTCAACATTAGACCTTAATAGGCCTTTAAGAAGCTGAATTGACTACCTGCCACTTGCAAGTGAGTAGCCCTGCCACGCCAGCCCCATCCAGCCTCCAGGAAAATGTCCCCGGGGAAGGGATGGTGCCGGAGAACTGGCACATTGGCTGGCGGCACGAAATTTCACACCACTGGCCTCCGTGTTTGTCCCCGTCAGGACCTAAAAATTCAGCCCTAAATGAATGTTCATTGTGTGGAAAAGCACGGGCTGGATTTTAAGAGCCTGCGTCACTTCCAACGGCAAGTTCAAAAGATGGTGGCCCGTGCTCACGCCGAAGAGCCACCACAATCTCCCACGTGGTGGCTCGTTTAAATAGCCAGGGCAGCCCACCCCCCCCCCACCCAATCACGTGGAGGGGGCGGGCTGTCCATCACCGGCAATGGCACCAGCTGCCTGTGCGCAGACACTGGCGCCATTTTTAAAGGGCAGTCAACCCTGTCGGCAAATTTGAATTTTTAAAGTGAACCCACACAAAATTTACAAAATAAAATTATAATGCCTCTTTCCAACTCCCCAATAAACATTACAGTAAATTTTTGCTCCCCCACCTCCCCCCCCAAAACATGTACCTTTGAATTCTGACCTCCCCCCCCCCACCCCCACCAAAACTGCACAAAGTTGAAAGTGCACCCCTTCCCACCATCCCCTACACTGATGATGCTTATTTGACCCTGTCCCCCACCCCCACAGTAAAAATCCTAGCCCCTCCCCCCTCCCCACCAGTGTCATGCCTGCTTTCCCCAGATGGGAAATTGAAGGCACGGGAATGCTGACCGCCAAGCTGAAGTTCATGGCAGGCCTGAAAAATTCAAGGTAAGTTGAATTAAATTTATTCATCCCATTAATTTACATACTTAAATCCAGGTCCTGCCACCCGGCGATGGGGGAGGCCACCATGGAGCCTCGCCACCGCCGGGAGTATCGAACGGGCCTTCCAGTGTTAGCCTCTATAGCGGGGCCATTGCCACAACCATCTTCTGGCACCCACTACCACCACGGAGCCTGACAATTGCAATTCTGCATCCTATCACTCTTAGGTGCAGCATTCTTGAGAGCAGACATTGGGCAGGATATCCGTTGGGATCATGGCCCTCAACAAAATGTTAGCGAGTAACATTGATAGAATTGATACTGCAATTCAAAAGTGATTAATTGCACATAAAATACTTTGAGGCAGTTCTGAAAAGACAGGAAAAGGTGCTACATAAACGTAATACTTTTTCTTCACCAGGTATTCATTTTTAGATGACGGTTCGTTGCACATTGGCTCAGCTCAAGTAACAGATACAGGTCGCTATCTGTGCATGGCAACCAATACAGCTGGAACAGCTCGTAAGCGAATTGATGTACAGGTCTACGGTAAATACTCTTCAGATCATAGCCATAAGTTACTGATACATCCAGGGATCTTTTTCTAAAGGGTTATCATGTAATTCCTTTTTCAGTGAGCAGTTTGAAAATTTCTAAACTTGAACACAGGAAATTCTTATTTTCAAAACAGAAGACCATATTTTTTCTCTCTTTTCTGATGTGGAGACATCAATTAAGGTTTTCAATTAATTTTCATCATCAGCAAACCAAACTTTAGAACTCAAGCCAGAATCCCTCCAACACGCTTCCTATTTTGACTTTGTTTTGGACTTAGCGAAATGTGGCAAACCTGCTTATAAATCAAATTTTGTGCTAGACCAGCATGGGAAATCTTAAAATATCAGCCAATTGTTACTGCTAAAAACATAGCAAGAAATATGCTTTACTGGCTTGAATGATGTGGGTTTTACAAGCACTGCTTCTGATGATACAATCCTTGTTTTTTTCCCTATTTTTTGTTAAGTTTGATCGTTGTATGTTGCGTCCTCCTTATCTGTTTTTGAACCATTCTCCATTTTTCTGGTATATATCATATAATGTTGTAGTATAGTCACACAGGGAGCTACTTCATAATATAAACAAGGCGAATGATCAAGATGCTCATATACGACAGAAAAATAGAGCATTTGATAAAATGTCCAATTCATGGCCAATCTGTAGACAAAAAAGGATGTGCAAAGCATGTCAAACGATTATACATGAAGTAGTGTAAAATGATCATTATCAGGAGAGGACCAAATGCTATCGCCCTACACATTTATTGTTACCTATTTTTGTAGGAACTCAAACTGCAACTGAGCTACCTATCCCTATTAGCAGATGTTACTCATTTCTACTTTTAGATTTCTCCAATCTTTTTGTCCAATGCACAAAATATTTTTTCTGCTCTCTCCTAGTTCCTCCATCTATTGCTGCAGACCTCAACAATATCACCATTCTAGTCAATGTGCAAACCACTCTGGCATGTGAAGCTACTGGCATCCCAAAGCCTACAGTCATCTGGAGGAAGAATGGGCGTCTACTCAACACTGATCAGAATCAGAATATGTACAGGTGATTAAATCATACTATCTGGAAAAATAATGATTCCTAGCATCATCCACATAAACATTTGAGTACATTTGGCCATACAACACTCAATGACATGGGCTATTTCATTTTCAAAGAGTTTAAATATAACATGATGTCAAGTTTTACCTGATCTGTTATTAAATGTCTCACAAAAATTTTGGAGCACAACTCAGGCAGCCACCATCTTCTTGATTGATCCATCGGAAGCAAAATTGCACTGAGCTGAACTGAACTGGCTGGACCGAGCTCCTCTATTTTGTGCAAGAGCTCCCGCTACATGTCACATTGGTCATTACCCTAATATAGCAGGATGACAATTATTTGGTCAACTAAGTGGTTAAACCCATCACTATGCTTAAATATCTCCAGACCAAGCTAGTGAGTAATCCACATAACTAGAGTTTCTTTTTACTCAATATGGAGTAAATATTCTTCTCCTGAAAGGACACATTCTGATTAACATGTCTAATGAGCTTGCGCATAAGTTGGCAAGAGTCCAAGTTGAGGTAGCACACATGCACTTCAACCAGCTATAGTCATACAGCTTAGCAGCATACTACACTGGTAAATTTTGTGATTCATGTCCAGCTTGGACCACCTGACTAGCACATAAAGATTTTTGAACTAATGTTTTTAATATGCCCTCCCTGTTTCCCGGAAAATACAGTGAAGTTCCACATCACTATTGCTGTCAATTGGTAAAGTTATTTAAAGGAATCCAATCATTTTGGTATGCTAGTAATAACAAGAATGTTACACTGGGGCTGCACTATAACACAGTGAATTATTGCAAAACATCTTCTGGTACCGCAACATGCAAATCGTAAAGGTTCTAGGTTGAATCCTTGGTCTATGCTTAATTAACTGAAAACAGCAAAGCTAGTGGTAAAGCCATATGATTCATTCCAGTGTCACTATAATAGGGAGGTGAAAAATATCAGCCGAGGTTCTGGTACCCAGGGACTCCAGTTTGAAAATGCATTTGTGTATACATGGGATGAGAATAATGATGAAAGTCATTTGGCGGAATGCCTCATCACCAGAACTTTCAAACAAGCACCAAGACGTAGCTTGGCTGGTGGTGAGAAGGGCCCTCCCCGTCAGATCCTTCATGCACACCCAAAGTCTGGCCCCCTCTGCACAGTGCCCCCGCGTTGGCTGTGGTGGGGAAGAGACGGTTGCACACCTCCTCCTGGAATGTGCCTTTGCAAAGCAGGTGTGGAAAGAGATGCAGTGGTTTTTGTCAAGGTTCATCCCAAGCAGCTCTGTAACACAGGAGTCTGTGCTCTACGGGCTGTTCCCAGGGACGCACACCGAGACAAACATCAACTGCTGCTGGAGGACTATCAATTCGGTGAAAGACGCCCTTTGGTCTGCCCGAAACTTGCTGGTCTTCCAGCGCAAAGACTTGTCCACCACCGAATGTTGCAGGCTGGCACATTCCAAGGTCCAGGACTACGTGCTGAGGGACGCACTAAAGCTTGGGGCAGCCGCAGCAAAGGCTCAATGGGGAAAGACCACAGTGTAAGCTTCCCCCACCAAGCTGGACTGAGGGGCTGGATCAATGGGAAACCCCTCGAACTGTATCGTTAATATTCTCAATTGCTGTAAATGTAAAACTGTAATTGACGTGACAATTGTGAAACGGAAGGGTTGGGAAGAACCTCATGACAGTATTGAAGGAAACTGATCTCCCTTGCAATGTTTGTATTTTTTGGTGCTGTTTGGAAACTGTTTGGCAATGTAATTTTTACAGATTTTTATGAATAAAGTATATTTTGGAAATAAAAAAAAATGATGAAACTTGGCTGTTATATCACTTTCCATGCCATCCTTTCCCAGATGAAAGAGCCTGCAAATGCTCACTGACTAGATTCACGTGAAATGTGGCCAGGATGCCTGGTGCCTGTGATTCCTTATCCCAATATGAATTACTGCCTTCAGGAGCAGAGAAAATGGCAAAGAAAAGTTGAGGTCTGGCCCTAACTAACACAGAGACAGCCTCCTTGGTATATCTTTTATATACTAAAATAAATTCAAGAAGATCGTTTGATGGAATCTTACACCTTCCTGCCTCTGTGCAATGTTAACTGTTTGTACACAGTTTACTGGGATTTTTAGTTGGGTCTAAATGAAATCCAAAGAAATTGAATTTTCTAATGTTTTCACAAATATCCCAAATGGAGGAAAAACTGATTTCTTCTAAAATATTGGATGGATTTAGCGATCACACTAACTCACTCTCAGCAAGATTGGAGCTGCATGTGCCTCTCAACCTCCACTCACAGCTTGTTTAGTTTAGAGATACAGCACTGAAACAGGCCCTTCAGCCCACCGAGTCTGTGCCGACCATCAACCACCCATTTATACTAATCCTACACTAATCCTATATTCCTACCACATCCCCACCTGTATTTCCCCTACCACCTACCTATACTAGGGGCAATTTCTAATGGCCAATTTACCTATCAACCTGCAAGTCTTTGGCATGTGGGAGGGAACCGGAGCACCCGGAGGAAACCCACGCAGACACAGGGAGAACTTGCAAACTCCACACAGGCAGTACCTGGAATTGAACCTGGGTCGCTGGAGGTGTGAGGCTGCGGTGCTAACCACTGCGCCACTGTGCCGCCCCATTGTCTGACTGCTTGTGGAATGTGTGCAGAGTCAGGATACAGTGCTCCCTGCATTTTTTGTGTGTGGTTACCCAGATTGCCAGGGTTGTGAACCACTTTTGGACCATGGGCTGTAGTTTGGATACTCTCGGCATACAGCAAGTAGAAGTGCTCACCAGGTCATCAGCTACTGATGTGCAGAAGCATGTCCCATTATCTTGTGATGCAGTGTGCTGAGGCAATACTGTGTATGGGCCTTCAGCAAGGGTAAGTAACACTGGCCTAGATAACCCACCTTTCTGGTTGAAGGAGGATGCAATTATTAAGTGGCCTGTATGAGGAAAACAATAAATCTAAAACGCTGAGGGCTTCATTTTGATCATTAGCAAATTGCAACAGAAATCCAATAAGGAGAGCAAAAACAATGAGACAAAGTAAAATGCACGTGCTGAGAACAATTAGCTAATTTTCAGATTTTTTTTCTTCTGCAGACTGCTTTCCTCTGGCTCTCTTGTAATCATCTCACCCACTGTAGAAGACACCGGACACTACGAGTGTAAAGTCTCAAATTATGCTGGGGAAGATCAAAGAGCTATCAGACTTACTGTACAAGGTAGGCACTGACAGATTAAGATGGGCCTGATTCTTCATATTCTAAAGCATAATAGTTTAATTTCCTTTGACAGATGTAAATTGTGTATTAATTGAGTGCTTAATTGTATTTAGGTGGTGGGCATTAACTGGGAATTCATTTGTGCTCCTATATAGATGAGCAGGCTGAAGCTGTAGCTGTTGGGTTTGTAATGTGTGTCTCTGTATGTGAAAGTTTAAAGGTATGTAAGGATTAGGCTCCAGTTTTAACCTTCGCCTGGCTATCTTTATGATAACAGCAGAGCCCTCATTAGCATGTTCTTCTGTGTGCTATTTTAACACCGCTCTTAACCCATTTATTTTAGAAGGGGTTAATGGCTGTGTTACAATAGCACGCACAGCAATTTAGTGCAAATGCAATATCCATTGCTCTGGCACAGGAAATTAAGCCCATAAGTGTTTTGATGAAAATCATAGATCATTGCTTTAACAAGTGTAAAAATAATGGGCTGCATTTTACATTTCTGCTGCATAAACAATGGGGAACCGTACATCACAGAGCCGCTGCGATGTTAAATGTGGCAGCTCATTTAAATGGCCGGAACGGACGCAGGCGCTGGCGCCATTTTTAAAGGGCTTCAAGCCCTATCGTTAATTTAAATTTTTAAAAGAGAGTGGATGTTACAAAATTAAATAAATTGATCTTACCCCTCTCCCACAACCCCCCAACAATGATGGATTTAATTCCTTACCCTCTTCACCCCCCTCAAAATACTTTCCTTGTGCACCTGACCTACCCCCCCCCCCCAATGTTCATATACTTAAATCTTTACCCCTTCCCGCCATCCCTTACACCAATGAAATTACTCTGACACTGCTCCCCCCACCCCCACACTGATAAACTTACCTGTTCCCCCCTCCCCACCAGTATTCAGTCTTGGATCCGCGGATGGGGACCCAAAGGCACGGGAGTGCTGGCTACCGGTACCAATATCGCTCCGAAGCGGACAGTGGGAGTGGCTATGTCATTTATTTGTTAATTTACATTTATTTAAATGCTTAAATTTGGCTTCCGCCGCCAAGCGGCGGGGGTGGTCACAATGAGGCCTCGCAGCCGCCGGCAATATTGGGCCGAACTTTCCCAGCATCGAGGCCCATGGCGGGCTTCTGCCAGAGGCCTTTTCTTGCGCTCCCGCCACGACCCCCGATGTCGGGAGTCTGTACAATTCAGCCCAATCTGTGGGCAGTTTATTAAAGGAAATCAGTGAATTCCATTCTGTGAAATGCTGACGTAAGTGATTCTGTGCCCCTGTATCAGCCCATGACACTCTTGTGTGGAATGTCATTATTCTATAGATTTAAGATGTATTCCTCCCAAGAGCAATACAGGTCTGGCAGACTTGAATTATACCGTCGGTTCTATATTGCTCCCTGCCCAAAGGAGACTGAGTTCTGCAGATGTGCTCAGTGTTTTCCAAATCCTGGTTAAATTTTAATACTGGCATCATTAAGAAAATTAATGAATTTTATGTTTCCAGTGAATTCAAGTTTTAAAACCTTAGTTCACATTCATTGCACTTGTACGATAGTCAGTGTAACAGTTACCTGTTGTGCCTGACTCCCCTTTACACTCCTAAACTCCTAATTTGGAATGTGTATCTGGTCGAAGGTTGTTTCTTCCACCATAGTGAACAGTTTGCTGGTATTAAATGCTTATTTCTACATTTGGAATAATAGTTAATTGGTTAAAGACTTACATTTGAATAAAATGACTCCTGGTAGAAAGTGTGTGTGTGTGAGACTGTCTGACACTATTTTATCAAGATTAAGCTCCGTTAGTTATAATGCAGTACTCTGAATGGCTGGAAGCCTTGTTGATACCCACTGTGTACTTGCTAATATGAGGTATAGCCATTTGGGTGAGGCACAGGATTTGTCATAACATTAACACCTGAAGGAAAGTGGAAAAGTTGATGATGGGAGTCTTATACTTAGGGGTTAGGTTTACTAATATTGCACATACTAATCAGATCAATACAATAATAAGATTGAAGATATCAATGGACTGGTTAAGTGAACAGAAAAGTGGTGAATGGAATTCACTCCAGAGAAGTGTGAGGTGATGCATTTGTGGAGGCCAAACAAGGCAAGGGAATACACAATAAATGGTTGGATGCTGAGAGGTTTGGAGGAGCAGAAGGACTTTGGAGTGCATGTCCACAGATTCCTGAAGATAGCAGGACCTGTGTACAGTTCCAGTCACCACTTTACAGGAGGATGTGATCACACTAGAGAGTAGATTACAAGGATGTTGCCAGGATTTGAGAATATTAGCTATGGGAAAAGATTGGATAGGCTGGGGTTGTCTTCTTTGGAATAGAGGAGGCTGAGGAGAGATTTAATTGAGGTGTATAAATTATGACGGGCCTGGATAGAGTGGATAGGAAGGACTATTTCCCATAGCAAAAGGGGTGAATAACCAGGGGCAGAACACAAAAGTCCGAGTGTATCAGGCCTGTGTCCTCAGTACCTTGCTGTATGGCAGCGAAGCCTGAACAACGTATGTCAGCCAAGAGCGACGTCTCAATTCATTCCATCTTCGCTGCCTCCGGAGAATACTTGGCATCAGGTGGCAGGACTGTATCTCCAACACAGAAGTCCTCGAGGCGGCCAACATCCCCAGCTTGTACACACTACTGAGTCAGCGGCGCTTGAGATGGCTTGGCCATGTGAGCCGCATGGAAGATGGCGGGATCCCCAAAGACACATTGTACAGCGAGCTCGCCACTGGTATCAGACCCACCGGCCGTCCATGTCTCCGCTATAAAGACGTCTGCAAACGCGACATGAAATCCTGTGACATTGATCACAAGTCGTGGGAGTCAGTTGCCAGCGTTCGCCAGAGCTGGCGGGCAGCCATAAAGACGGGGCTAAAATGTGGCGAGTCGAAGAGACTTAGTAGTTGGCAGGAAAAAAGACAGAGGCGCAAGGGGAGAGCCAACTGTGCAACAGCCCCGACAAACAAATTTCTCTGCAGCACCTGTGGAAGAGTCTGTCACTCTAGAATTGGCCTTTATAGCCACTCCAGGCGCTGCTTCACAAACCACTGACCACCTCCAGGCGCGTATCCATTGTCTCTCGAGATAAGGAGGCCCAAAAGAATAGCTTTAAAGTAATTGGTTGGGGGTCTGAAACTCACTGCCCAAAAAAGGTGGTAGAAGCATAAGTTCCGTAACCTACAAAGTTAAAGACCCAGAGTAGGAAAGTGGGATTAGGCTGGATAGCTTTTTGTCAGTCACAAATACCCGATGGGCCAAATGGCAGCTTCCTGTGCAATAGGTTTCTATAATTCTATGAACAAATTGATTCTGCACAGCAGTACCTGCAGTCCTGGTTCTGCTCTATTTATTTTATATTATTTAGCTTATACAAATAGCACTATTGATCCATTTTAATTGTCTTCCTATTCAGTTCCCCCTTCCATTGCTGATGAAGCTACAGACTTGTTGGTAACAAAGTTGTCACCAACTGTTATTACATGCACTGCCTCTGGTGTCCCAGAACCAACCATTCACTGGACCAAAGATGGAGTCAAGCTGCCACCTCAAGGAGAAGGCTACCTTGTTCTGTCTACAGGTAACAGCAGCTGGGTTAACACATTCCTAGAGGAGTAGGAAATTCTGGAGAGGCACAGCAAGTCAAACAGTATCTGAAGAGAAAAATAGGTTAACGTTCAGAACTGTTGAAGAGCCAGACCAAAAATATTAACATATCTTTTTTCTCTCAGATAGTGATCAGCTTGCACTTCTTATATTTTTCAGATTTCCACTTTTACTTTTTACTTACTTCAACACTTTCCTATATATTTACAATGTGAGGCCTCGAATTTAAACTGATCTACCTGTATGCTACGTCATTATACAGAACCTAGAGTTTACATATACAGACCTTTCTACACAGATCCTATCTAATAGTCACTGTACCATTAACATTCTTAGTATTCTTTAGTCATGCTAATTAGTAAGTTGGGGACACTGTATGGCAGGAATGTCAAGGATTTCTTTTACTGATAAGCAGATCTAATAGTTTGTGGACAGTAAGAAAACAAATCAGCCTGCTGGAAGATATATTTCATATTTCAAATATTAACAGGAAATGTATATGTGTTTTAATTACCCTGTTACTTTCATAGTTGTCTTTCACATCTATAGGTGCCCTGTGTGCTGTAACAGGACATCATTATGGTTTACTTGTTGTGCAATAAATGAATAAATACAGAAACTAGTTATAGTTGTTGCCTATTCAGCACTTTTCCCAACTTCTTGTTAATTCAGGGACTATTGATATCAGTATTGCCCAGCTCAGTCATACAGGAAGGTACACGTGTGTTGCAAAGAATGCTGCTGGCACTGCACACAGGCAAGTCAACCTCCAGGTACAAGGTAGGCATTCAATAATTAAATATACTTTAATTTCAATTATTGGGAATAATTTGCTATTCGATGCGAGAGATAAATCAAGTTTTCTCATCATACTTTCTTTCCCAGTACCACAACCATGCCAAATTATTTAATTGTTTAAGGAACAGGACAGAATGTGAGTGGTTCAGGGAACTGGA
This sequence comes from Heterodontus francisci, assembly GCF_036365525.1. NCBI lineage: Eukaryota > Metazoa > Chordata > Chondrichthyes > Heterodontiformes > Heterodontidae > Heterodontus > Heterodontus francisci. Next base: position 77,762,831 of record NC_090378.1, on the reverse strand, counting down.
AGTCAGTAACATGTAGCATACTGCATTCAGAACAAGAAGTTTTTCTCCAGTATTATGAATATTTTTGAGGTCATCAGACTTATGACCGGAGAGAATGACCCATATATTCCTCTTGAATGTTCTACCCAAATGCATGATTGCCAGATGGTGTTGAGTATGACTATTCCATTGATGATCTTCATTCACACCTCTGGAACTCTGCTTATTGAATCAGCTTACCTTGAACATCTTTGGTTGGGTCTGACACTGTACACTTCTAAACCATCATATGGTTTCTCATCAAAGCTATGTTCATTGCACAATAGTTTCCATTCAAATCAGTCTGTCTTTTAGCTGATAGTTTATTCCCTGACTCTTATTCTTTGCTAGTTGAAGGATTTCCCTGGGGCATGATCCTCTTTCATTCTCTTAAAATTGTTCACCTAATTTCAGTCATTATACAACCATATCCACTCAATTCTTGATAATTTCACTTTACATTCATCAACTTTGTGCAATTTGCAAATCCATAATGTACAGAGCATTCAGTCTTTTTGCAATGAGATTGTTGAATCACATTTGCATCTTCTTCATGCCCTTTAGTGGAGGAATGAAGGTGTTGTTTCTAACTTATAAAAAGGTTTATTCATGTCTCTCACAATTTTAATGAACAATAACTATCTCCTCTCATCTTTGATGGATTCTGGGCCTCATCTTTTACTTCAAATAGAAACCCCAGCTGCCTCCAAGAGGCACAGTTTTCCCTCTTGTGCCAAGCACTTGCTTTTTCATGCTCAACAACTTTTAATTCTCTAAGAAACCCAAGTCTAACAAAAACAAGAATATTTTTCCCAAGTCCAGGGAGGCTGTTCTAACAGTTTGTTCATTCACCTGTGGAAGGAAAAGTTTGTCATTTGATAGTTGATCCCTCTCTCATCTCCAGACTTGTCTTTCTCTATTACAACCTCTGCTGTCTTTGTTTATCAATATCACTGTGGTTGGTGCTACTCTGAACTTTCTTAATCCCTCTACATCTTAATGCTAAAATTAAGACTTATTACATAATATTTTAATCTCAAACTTTCCCAGAACCTCAAAGCTTACCTCTCACAGTCTTGTTTCTTTCTAGAAATTCAATTCCTTCAAAATCCAAGCATGACATCACATGATTCCTAACCCCTAATTTAATTGTTCTCTCTTACTTCCATGTCTGCATAATGGGCTTTGGCCCCTTACTTTGTTTCTCAAAAGAAAAATTAAAAATTCGCATGAAAGCATTGGAAATTGCATTTGCTTTTCTCTACAAGTTCCATTTTCTGCTTCTGAGTCCTTGTTTTTGTTCTTGACCTCTGCTTCAGCTGTGAGAATTAAGTAGAATTCTACAGATCTTTATAGCTTTGTTCCCTTTATTGTTCTATAAATAATCAACAGATGGAGATGGGAAGCATCTTTTAGGCAGTGGCTGAATATGGACTGTTTAAACTCATACCTTTAAACTGGAACTAAGCACATAACCATGTAGACCCTGAAAACCCATGGAGCTTTGATTCCAATGTAAATGCCAGGAACTGCCTGCCAATAACTTCCAGCAACGATTTCACCAAAGTTTTGGGTTCAAGGAGCATCACCTATTTTAAATGAAGTGTGCAAATGTGTGCTTCACAGGGGACACATCTTATCAGAAGAGAGTAGCTACAAATTGCAGCAGAAGGTGTTGGGTGTGGGAGGGTAGGGGTGTCATTGCCTTTCTCAGAAAGACCACTAACCTGTGCCCAGCAGCACTTCCTCCAGGGATGCGGTCTATCTACCTCATTGTCCTAACTGGTGGCCTTTCCACTAAATTCACAGCAGAGGTGTGCCAGAAGTACCAAAGTTTTTATCCGCAGTGTGTGTGAAGGACAGCCATACACACACTTTGCAACTTTCAAAACTCAATTTTGGATAACACAGTTCCCTCTCGCTCCATATTCTGCTTTGAAGCACAAATATAATGCACTTTTGTATATAAGCTGACAGCAATTTCCAGAAGTTTGTATTTGTGGATCATGCACCTTGTAGCACAATAATCTTCAATTAGAACAAACCTGGTTTGTCGGAAACTTGAACATTAGAACAGGAGTGTGCCCTTTAGGCTTTGCAGTTTGAAAAATGAATACCATGTCATGTAATTTTGATTGGATTGCAGTTTTGTGTCTTTTTAAATTGTGATTCTATTTTCTTTCCAGAACTTCCTGTAATTCAAACTCAGCCTAGCAGTCTGGACGTGATTCTGAATAATCCCATTACTCTTCCATGTGAGGCCACTGGCACTCCAAACCCTACTATCACCTGGCAAAAGGAAGGCATCAGCATTAGCACAGCAGGTAAAATGACCAGAACTTTTGTTATTCCAAAAATGCATTCAAGTTCACTGAATTCTGTTAATATTCTGGAGAATGGCAGTATTGGGCAAATACTACACCAAATTTCTACTTGGCTTTGAGTTTTTCCTCTTACCTTAGATAATAGTTCCAGTCAATAAAGTCAATGATTTGGTTGCATTTCTCCACAAACCTACAGTCAGCTTATTATTTGCTCAGTGTCTGTGACTCACTGCTTCCCATGCTTTTTCTTATACAGGAGGAGATTATACTGTTCTACCCAATGGAGGTCTTCAGATTACTCAAGCTGCAGTGAAAGATACTGGGACATACATGTGTGTTGCACAGAACCCAACTGGCACAGCCCTGGGAAAGATAAAGCTGAGGGTGCAGGGTAAGTTGCAAAAAAATGTAACTGTTAAGGTTGTTGGTGGATTATTTTGGAATGGGGCAGTTTACCTCAATAGAGGACTGCAATCAGTGTTCTTTAATGGATTAGATTAAGAATAATGTTTATATTAATTTTCTTTGGTGATTGTGTTGGTGTTTATTTCTGAAGTCCTCTTTTTGTGTGGTGACACACACCAGCTGGGGTCAGGTTGTAGTGTTCACTGAGCCTGCAAACCTTGGAATTGAAATGAGATGAAGCCAAACTAAGAGCCAAACAGAACTGACCACTGGCAGGTACTATGTGGTTTACTCAGGCACAAACTTATGACATATTCTGGTAAGTGAGTTACACTGATGGTCTTCATTAGGCGATAAATCCATGACCACAGTATGAGATCTTACCAATTGATATTTCAGGGATTTTTAAAGCACCAAGTTTCCTGATAGCTTTTGTAAGAAACCTTACTTTTAGGCCTCTTTTACTTATTCAATAGGGTAGAGCTGATGCCAATAGTTACAGTAATAGTTTATTTTGAGAAGTAAAAACAAAGATCAATATATGCAAGTATCTAAGCAGTAATTTTAAAAAATCAAACAAGGAATTATATTACCCGGTCTGAGTTGGATAGGGCCAGTAATTTACGGCTGCCTGTTGCTTGCCCCCGTCTACAATTGTTGTCTTCACTTGGTGAAACCCTCTACATAACAAAAGCCTAAAGCACGTACTTGTCCAGATGCAGACTGTTCCCTGTGATCACAATCTAACACTCAGGGCTGAACCTTCGCCCCCATATGCCCACACCATCCCACTACCGAACCATTTTCCCAGAGGCAGGATGGCAGTCAGAAGGTCAACCCGCCTACAAGTGGCAGGTAGCCAATCAAGGGGAACTAAAGATCTGTTGTCAAAGGCCGACTGGAACTTTCCCCCTGCTGCATTGAGAGCAGGCTAGCTGCCTGGAGGCGGCCTTCTGGCAGCAGATCGGGGGGACCTGCGCTCCAGGCAGGCTTTGAAGCCTTTCCCATCTCCCACAGCTGGGAGCGGGCTGGAAGGTGGGGTGTGTGTAAAATCGGGTGGGATGGGGGTGGGGGGTGGGGGGGCGGGGTGCCATGCCTGTCGCCTACTCTCCGCTGCTGGTATTCTACCAGTGGCGGGGGAGGTGGTGGGCAGCCTGCCCGCCCTTAGGCCAATTGAGACCCTTAAGTGTCAATTAAGGGCCACTAAAGGGCCTATTCCTACTGCCACTGGTATTTTACCAGTGGTGGATCGGCATTTCGCCACCTGGCAGCCACCCAGCAGTCTAGGGGGTGCCTCACAGAGGGACCCCCAGTGGCATGGGCTACCCCTGCTGGAAGAAGTCCCTATGCCCTCACAATCGACCTACCCCTCCCCCTTACCGGGGCCTGGCTGATTAGCTCCAGCAAGCCCCAACCTCACTTATCTCCTTCTCCAGCTCCATCACTGGCTGGGTCTGGGTCCTGCTGCAGTTCCAGGAGCGGCCACCATTCCCATTAATGCTACTGGGACTGAAGAAGTGCCAGCCCTCTGATTGGCCAGCTGCTCGGAGGCGGGACATTCTGCTTCAGAGGGGTGGAAGCCACAACCTCAGGCAAGTAATTGCCTGAGACATGCAAAATACTGTTGTGGTTTCCAGGGCGGGCAGAGGCAGGCTCGTCCCCAGCTTTCCAGCCAGTGTGCAGGGCCACTGCCTCCTCATTAAATCCAGGCCCAGGTTTTTTTTACTTTCCATTCATTCCAAAGGGAAGAATAAAACTATAGGCCAACAAATATACTAACCTGCAATCTAGCAAAACTTAATATTGAAAGGTAAAAAAGGGTATTATATTTTAACACTTTCAAAATATACATGCTGTTTGTATAACTTGAAATTTAATGCAATGAAATGATACTGGTATTGGATATTCAACTGCACTGAGCTCATAATGTAACCACAGTCCAACGTATGCAGGTGGAAGGTAAAGATTGTGAACTGTGCCCAGTAGCGATGTATCACCTAGTTTCTCCTTTAAATTGTATCATGTTCCAGTTTGTTAATATCACTGTGGTCATTATTCTTCAGAACTATCATCTCATATTTGTCCTAAACTATAAATATGTAATCTTTCATTATTCCTTCTTCCTGTCTCCTCACTTGTGAAAACAAGGCCCTATCTCCGACACTAACTTAATCTGTCCCTGGGTATTAAGCTATGGACCTCCTTACCTCCTTCAGTGTTTTCTTCATCTACAATCTTGGATTTAAAAGCCAAAACATTTTTTACTATGGTTGGGGTTTTATCCAGGCAACAGGGGTCTCGACCCCTGGCAAAAGCACCACCAAGAACCCCGCGTCGCACCTTCTGTGGGAGGCCCACCAAATCAAGTGTCAATTAGGCTCTTAACTGGATAGCAGTGGGCCTTCCACAAACAAGAACCCCGGCAATGGAAGTCCTGCCCTCTGTGAGCTGCTAGCCAATCAGACACCGGCAGCTCTTTAACTGAGCAGTGCCACGTGGAGGCAGTGGCTGCTGCCAGTGGAGCACCCACCTGAGGCTCAGGGCAGTGCTTGACCCAGGTCACAGGTAGGTCAGGGTGGGAGGGATCTCGCGGGGTGGGGGTTACAGGGGAGAGGTGTGTAGGGGAGTCAGCAGCAAGTGCGGTGGGGTGGCTCTCAGCGGATGCTCCCATCCCAATGCCAGGTCCCTTATTCAGGCAGTAGGTGTCTTTTAACAAAGGAACACCCTTACCCCGGAGCCGGCAAGCAACCCACACGGTTTTTCTTGCCGTGCTCCCAGTGCGGCAACAGGCCCGCCCGCCACTCAGCTAATTATGGCGGTGGCATTATTGCCCACTTAAGGGCCTCAATTGGCGGCAGGGCAGGAAAGCCGTTCACAGGCCTTCCCGCCCAGGACTTAATTTCGGTGGAGTGGGAAGGTGGCGGGGTCCCTCCCCCTGCCACCATTCCACACAATTACATGCTCTCCCCACCTTCAAACCTGCTGTTGGGGAGAGCATAAAATTCCCTCCATGTCTAAATATTTCTTAAAATATTTTGTAATTTAATTGAAGTAAACACTTTCTTTTTTTAAAGTGCCTCCAGTTATAATGACCCATCCAAAGAACTACATTGTTGCTCTGGATAAATCAGTCACCATGGTCTGTGAGACCAAGGGTTACCCAATTCCTGAAGTCACCTGGAACAAAGATGGACAACAAGTTACAGAGAGCATTCGCCTGAGGATCCTCAGTACTGGAGCCCTGCAGATTGCCTTTGTCCAACCCAGAGACACTGGACGATACACTTGTACAGCAGCCAATCTTGCAGGTTCCAGCAGCTCTGTCATGATTCTGACTGTTCACAGTAAGTGTTATTTTATATTCTACTCCCAACATTAACATCTTTTGCTTTTAGAGCATTTGGACTTCTTTAACTCATTAATAAAATGGGGTAAATAAAGACACACCAGTATCAGTTTGTTGTGGCTGTTTACAAGTATGAATGAAGCAATGGCACAAAGAAAATGGAAACACAAAATCTTAACACCCTGTTCCCGCCCACACTCAAGCCATTATCATCTTAGTGGAGTGCTTGAAATGTGGGACCCAGGCACTCACCAAAAGCATGTGGACAACTCATTAGCCCATGCAAATCGGGATCCTATGGCACCAATAGGACACTGATGCAATTTTTATGTACCAATGTGCAGATCATGTTCCATGCAAGCTCCGCTGATTGTGAGTGACCTAAACAGCAGTCCTTAAAGGAATCACTGCAGACAGGCCACTTAAAAACAAATAATTTTTGAAGCAATTTTCATTATATCAGCAGGAAAGTTAATCTTCCTCTTGACCCCATATAAATTGACCCCAACCAATGTCGATCTCTCCACAGTACTTTCTGAGGATTCCCTCATCTTCGATCTCCCCCTCACTTAACTGCATCGGCTGGGCTCTGCAATGAGCCTTTGGATTTTTGTCCCTCTCCGATCAACAAGCTGCTGGAAATGCACGAGCAGCTTGTGTGGAAATGAGGCTTGACAGTGAAACTTGGTTGAGCCTCGGCCTGACTCCATCAGGTGGTCTTGCAATTTCTGCATCTCACCTGTTGGAATGTACAAGCTGAGGTGATTCCCTGTCACAAGCTAATGTGGGTTTGGGTTTGTGTCATAAGATGAGCTAGAGATCTCAACCATAATGTCAAGGAAAAATGTACCAAGGAAAAGCCAGTCACTGCACAAAAGCAAGGAAGGAAAGTAGAAAGCAGTCACCAACTAGTGATCAGATAAAGACTGATATTGTACAGTAGTCGTTTAGTAGTACAGAACTTGAGTATTGCTGAAAATAGAGACATGTTGTCGAAGCTTTTCGTCTTGCACTCAAGACAATCGCAAGAATAATCAATGTAAGGGAAAACAACAACTTATACTGTATGAGAAGAGAGCGCTGATTGGTTGGCAAGTGAATTCTGATTGGTGGAGGCATTGCCATGGAGAATGCACCAGGTGATGGTGACTGACAGTTAACTGCCAAGCTTTGTTTGAAATTTAAACCAGGCAGCTTGAATCTGATTGGTCAAAGCATTTCCCTGAGGAATGAACCAGCGAATGGCTGTCAATTATTTTGTTCAGCTGAAACAGGCACAATGTTTGTACATATTCTCTCTGTCTGCAAAGAACAGGGCCATGTGTATTAATATTTGTAGCTTCCAGTACACTCAAATGCTCCACATTGCGAGCCCTACTGACAATCTTAAATTGGTTGTCAGTGTAATTCTTAGCACACTGTGAATTATTTATTAAATGTTGTCCAATCACATCTAATGTTGGGCACTGTGTTTTGAGTTTTGCAAGCACGGGCCAGATGGGTACGCCCCGTAACTTGCACGTTGCGAACAGCAGAAGGACGTGGTGTTTGATACGATCCGCCAGACTTTAGGATTTACAGTCTATATACCTAGCATCACACTGGCATTGAAATTCATATATCACATCATTCATTTCTGTGATAGGCAGGACGTCTTTACGAAAAGCTTCGACAACATGTTTCTATTTTCAGCAATACATTAGTACAGTACTGGTTTCCTAAATACCATTTTATCAGGCATGATGTATATGTAGGGGGAGGGACTTCTGTCAAATGAAAGAAAAAATACCATTTATGAGGGAAGGTGTCACATAATTTGGTGCTCCAACATATACCACAATGATTTGTACCAAAGGTGCTGCATGTGTTAAGTTCATGATTTACACCATGCTGCTATGAGCAAGCACTAAGTTGTATTTGTTTACTCAATCTGCCTTTTACAGTCCCACCAACAATCCGTACTGCAGACATTGAGTACACAGTGATTGAGGAATCTCGGGGAGCATTGCCATGCGTTGCCGATGGTGTTCCTGAGCCAATGCTGACCTGGCAGAAAGATGGCATAATCCTGCAGGACACACCAGGAAAATATAGGTTGATGCAGTCAGGAGAGCTCATTGTGGAAAATGCTACAGTAAGATCAGAGATAAGCTTTAAAAATTGTTCCCTGCCCTTTGCAGGTGAAAATGTAAAGCAATGCCCATGCATTTCAGAGATTGTTTCGATGGAATTGTGAGGAATCATTGCTAATTTAATTACAACTAGCTGTCCTGTAACTAATTGTGAAACATAAGCCTTGATCTCACCTGTGGCACAGTTGGTAGCACTCTCCCCTCTTAGTCAGAAAGTTGTGGGTTCCAAGTGCCACACCAGGACTTGAGCACACAAATCAAGGCTGATACACCAGTGTAGAAGCAGTGCTGTCTTTTGGATGAGACCTTAAACTAAGGCCGTGTCTGACCTTTTAGGTGGGTGTAAAAGATCCCGTGGTACTATTTCAAAGAAGAGCAGGAGAGTTATCCCGAGTGATTTGGCCAATATTTATCCCTCAATCAACATCACAAAAATAGATTATCTGGTCATTATCACATTGCTGTTTGTGGGAACTTGCTGGGCTTAATTTTGTTGGGGCAGTAGGGGTCCCAACACTGGGCCAGAAAGCCAAGGGCAACCCCACCTTCACCGGTTTGGGGGACCCCCAGCTGCATTTTTTGGTGCGCAGGCAATTAGCTGCCTGGTGCCAGAACTCCCAGCCCTTTGAAAGATGGGAGCCCGCCTCCAAGAGCTATCAGCCAATCAGAAGGCCGGCAGCTCTTCAGTCTCAGCAGTGCCACTGGGGAGTGGTGGCTGCTGCTGAGACTGCAGCTGTCAAAAAAAGATGTTAACCTTCCCACAAGGTAAGTGTGGTCAGGGGCCACCGGGGCCAATCAGGCAGGCCCAGCAAGGGGTGGATGGGAAGGTTGGTGAGGGTGGGGGAGATGTTTTTGCTGGGGTGGCCCTTGCCACCAGGGGGCCTTCCATGGGCCACAGAGTGCCCGATCAGGAGGGACCTTCCCAAACCCAGCCCACAGGGCGGTCTCCCACGTGGCAGGGGCCTACCAGCCAGTGGTAAAATGCCAGCGGTGGTGGCAAGAGCCCCTTAAATGGCCCTTAATTGGCCACATAAGGGCCTCAATTGGCCTCTGGTGGGAAGGCCGTACTCCATCATCCCCGATGTTGATAAAATTCCAAAGCGACGGGCACTCCACCACTGCCTTCCCTCGCCATTTTACAGGCCTCCCCTCCACCCCCACCCCCCCAGTACCCTTGGAGGGTTGGTAAAATTCAACCCGCTGTGTGCAAATTGGCTACCACGTTTCCTACTTACAACAGTGACTACACATCAAAAATATTTTATTAGCTGTTAAGTGCTATGGCTGTCCTGTGTTCATGACGGACACTATATAAATGCAAAAATTTTTTCTTCTCTTTTGAACTGGTTCTGTCTAGTTCAATTGCTGATGAAATCCAGCAAACTGTTTGCAAAATATGTAATTTCTGAGGAAGTTGTGTAACAGATACAATGTGGTAACACTACCAGATCAGGTAAATAAAAAAAAATCAGGCCAGTTGCACGGACCCTTAAAAATAGTGACATTTATTTGATATTTCCAGTTTAGGATCACAATCTCAAAACTTCTAGTATCTATCTATCCATCCATCTCCTTTCTCCCTCACACCCTCGCTCTCTCACCTTCTCTCTTCACTGGGCTATACATAAATTTTTAAACAGGAGCGACTCAGTATTCAGTCAATCTTTGATATACAACTATATGAAAAAGTGTCCCTTTTTAAAACTAAAACCGATTAAAAGGAATTATGATTGGCCTTTGTATCTAACCAATAAAACGTTCAGCATGCATTAATCAGAAATAAAAACAGAAAATGCTGGAAAAACTCAGCAGGTCTGGCAGCATCCGCAGTATTTTGCTTTTATTTTATGCATTAATCAGATCAGTGTTGGCATGAATCAATGAATATAGTATTCCAGCTGGCTTTCTCATTGGTCTGTGCTAACAATGTGGCATTTCCATCACATGCTTCGCATGAACCAATTAGATTCCAATATAATAAAACAGACTGACTTTAAAGTTAGCCTCATGCCATGAGCAACACCAAGATGGTCTACAAGATGGAATTTTTAAAATATTTCCACGGTTTAAAAGATTATTTAAGTATTGTTAACTTTTAAGAAAAATAATCAGAAAGATAACTGAAAGAAATCACTAAGCCTGGCACCAGACGCTGTCTAAAGATGTAGAGATACAACAATTAAATCAGGATGCTTTAAATGAGCTTATCGCTCCAACTGTGTTTGTTAATTCAGTTACTTCACACTTTCAGCTCAGTATCTCCTCCCAGCCAGATCCGCCTTGTGCAACAGTAAAACTTTGTTTCCTTCAACAGTGGCAGTTCTTGGGATTCATTTTTCTATGATGAAAAATGCAGTCTTGTAAAAATCTAAGTTGCAACATGTATTAATAATAGACTTTATAAAATTCATCAGATTTCAACATCATCCTTCCAACTGGCCACAAAGCAAACATACAGCAATGGCACAAAATAAACTTAATTCTTTGAAATATAAGCAAAATACTGCAGATGCTGGAAATCTGAAATAAAAACAAGAAATGCTGGAAATACTCAGCAGGTCTGGCAGCATCCGTGGAGAGAGAAGCTGAGTTAACGTTTCGGGTCAGTGACCTTGTTTTTTAATTTTTTGAATGTTGGGAGAAGGGAGGATGCAATCCAAATAATATCATACCTGGGGACCTTTATACATTAATTGGAAACATTTTCGTGGCCCCAGAGTTCCATCTGAAATATATAGCAGACTTCCAGTTAAGCCGATTGTCTACCGACATTGACAGTACCTCTGGAAATATCTGTGCTCAGATTCCCACATTTCCTTGGCTGAAGGAGGGTGTATAAGAAGGCATTGGAGGAGCAAGAATGAGGAGAAATCAGGATTTTCTGTTTGTGCCAACTTTATATTGCATCTGTCAAAAACATCATTGTAATTGTCTTTATCCCCGTCAGCCTGATGACACTGGCAGTTACACTTGTATAGCTACCAATGTGGCCGGTCGTGACACCAAGACGTTCAGCCTGACTATCTACATCCACCCAGCTTTTACAGAACTGCCTGGAGATATATCCTTAAACAAAGGGGAACGCCTAGCATTGAACTGTGCAGCAAATGGTATTCCTACACCCAAAATCACCTGGGCATTTAACAACAATATTATACCTGGTAAGAATATGCTTAAATGGCAGCACAAAATAATTGATAGCAAATAGGCAGCCTACTTCTTTATACTCCACCCGGTTTTATTTTCTATTGACATCCATGTAATATCAGACAAGACCAATTTCACCCCCATAATCTTAAAAATGTGTACTTTCTCAACATATTGTACTGATAGTATGGTTAGGTTTGCGTGATCTTGTTTATTACATTGCTGCAGCTGCTTCTGACTGAGATAAAGCAGGTGAACAACCCCTTACATCACCCATTGAATGTGGGGATTGTGATACCAGGAAATCTTAAATTGGAGAAATTGTTTGAACTATGGCCCCCATTTTACTACTGAGGCATCAAAGCCATCCTCCATATTTTTATTTTATTCATTCGTGGGATATGGGCATTGCCAGAAAGGCCAGCATTTATTGCCCATCCCTAATTGCACTTGAGAAGATGGCGGTAGCCTGATCATCATATGGCAGTAATATAGTTGGCGTGTAATAAATTAACTGATCTCAGCCAGAGTGATCGGGGAAGCGGGTGCTATGATTGGCTGGAGCATTCCTGGGCTTGGAAAGGGGAAGCGGAAGGAAAATCCTGATTACTACAACAGTATCAGAGTTATGGATGAGGAAGGCCATTTGGCCCAACTTAACTAATCCATCCAGAAAGGCCTAGCGCTCCCCCTATTTCAGCATTTAATTGTTTCTTAAGTGATTCTCGGGGTTTTGCTTCCAAGGCTTTTTTTGGAAGTTAATTCCAATTGTTGATCACTCTTTAAATTTATCTTTTAGTAGTTTGAGCACATGTTTCCTTGTCCTACTGAAAACAGCATTTAAAATTAATTTTTGTTCCCATTCCCTTTCTGTGGAGAAATTGAATATTTTTATTATTAAATAATTTCTCCAGCCACCCACTTACATCCTCAATTTTCTTGTTGAACTTCCCTCCTTTCCCAAATATCAGATGTATATCTGCAAGTATTACTTTGCACCAAAGATTGCAACTAGAGTTTGCGTAAGAATTTCAGATAAGAACAGGACTGGGCTCTGCAATGAAACCTCCATGTCCAAATAAATATTGGCCCCTTCCTCTGTAGGCTCACACACAAAGAATGGTCTCCTGAGTGAGGGACCAGAGGATTGCCGGCACCTGTGGAAAAATACTCAAGCATGAGTCACTACCTTCAACAGAAGAGGGGAAAAAATTGGATGGAGGGGGAAAGATTAGTTACAATAAGGTTAGGCTTCAACTGGGGTATTGTGAACAATCCTGGGCACCACACTTCAGGAAAGATCGAAAGGCCTTAGAAAGGGTACAGAGAAGGTTACCTAGGATGTTGCCAGCATAAGGAACTTCATTTATGATGAGACGTTGGAACAGCGAAGGGTAAGAGGTGACCTAATTGAGGTTTTCAAGATGATGGATGGATTTTGATAGAGTAGATAGAGAAAAATTAATCTCTCTGGCGAATGATTCAATAACCAGTGATCATGGATTTTAAATCATTGGTGGAAGATCTAGAAGGGAGATGAGGAGATTTTTTTCACCGAGTTGTTAAGATCAGGAATCTTTGAACTGAAAAGGTGGTGGAAGCTGATTCCTTATATAATTTTAAAAGGGAGTTGGACAGTTGTTTCAAGGATAAAAAACATACAGGGTTACAAACAAAATGGGGATGTGGGATGAAGCATGGCTGCTCAGAGCCAGCACAGGGTCGAACAACCTCCTTTTGTGTTATTTTATGAAAATACAAAGTTCAGAAAATCTGTCAGCAAATCAAACTTCATGAATAGTCATTTTTACAGAATTAAAAAACAAATTTGAAACTGTCTTGAGTAATATAATGATGTGTTGAAATCATAAATTCAGAAGCAAGAGACAGATCAGAGAACTTCATTCTAATAAATAAACACATCTTTTATTCCTACAGCCCAATACAATAATGTCAATGGACACAGCAAATTGGTCATTGAAAAGGTATCAAAGGATGACTCGGGCACATACGTTTGCACAGCAGGAAATAGAGTGGGAACCATCAAGGCCATTGGATCTGTATACGTCAAAGGTAAATTAGGGAAGACCTCTAGATTCCTTTATTTTGTTTGCACAAGTCACCTTTTTAAGTGCTGTTCATCCCAATGGGATTTGTTTGAGCTACATTTACAGAATGGAAGATGAATTGATAACCTGAACCAGTTAGCTGAACTTAAGAAATAGGAGCAGAAGAAGCCATTCGGCCCCTCGAGCCTGCTCCACCTTTCAATAAGATCATGGCTGATCTGATTGTGGCCTTAACTCCACTTTCCTGCCTGACCCCTATAACCCTTGACTCCTTTGTCAATCAAAAATTTGTCAGACTCAGCCTTGAATATAGTCAATGACCCAGCCTCTACTGCTCCTCTGGGGAAGAGAATTCCAAACACTAACGACCTTCTGAGAGAAATATTGAAATGGGGCTGAATTTTATGATGTACAAAATGGCGGCCCACATGCGCATGCTTTACTCCATGGAGCTGTCATGATATTAAATGTGGCAGCTCATTTACATAGCTGGGGCAGACCACACCGCCCCCCCCCCCCCCCCCAATGACGTGAACAGGACAAGCGGTCCATCCCCGGTAATGGCATCCGGCGCCATTGCACAGGCGCTGACGCCATTTTTAAAGGGCTTTGTGCCCTACAGTACAATTTAAATTTTAAAGGGACATTTTTTGAAAAATGTATTGATCCAGACCCTTTCCCACCACCACCCCAGCAACCGTACATTTAATTCCTTGCCCTGTCCCCCTGCAAATTACCTTGTGTACCTGACCTTCCCCCCCCCCAAAGTTTATAAACTCTTACCTTCAACCCCTTCCCATCATCCCCTAGACCAATCAGGTTACTTTGACCCCGCTCTTCCCACCCCCCCCCCCCCCCACTGAAATACTTACCTGCTCACCCCTCCCCACCAGTGTCCCGCACCGGATCTCCAAAGGGAGATCCGAAGGCACAGCAGTGCCGGCCGCAACCACAAATATGGCACCAGAACGGATGGTGGGAGCGGGTAAGTATTTAATTAATTAATTAAACTAAATTAGCATATTTAAATGTTGTTTCCGTCGCCCCGAGTGGTGGAGGCCTCGCTGCCACCAATAATGGGCTGGGCCTTCCTGGTGTCAAGGCCTGTGGCGGACCTCTCCCGGAGGCATTTTCTGCGCCCCCCCTCCCCCGCTACGATCCCCAACATTGTGGGGGCCTGTAAAATCCAGCCCTCAGATACTGTTACAACCGAGGCTGGAGGAATGCACTGTCTTTCTCTAGTTCCACTTCTCCACAGGTCACAAAATATATTTAAATGTTTTACCCTGTTACCATTACAGCCAATTGTATACTTTATCTATTTTAGTTTCAGAATAAAATCCACCAACCAGGTTTCTTTAATAAATAACAAAATAATAACACCTCATCCCCTGGTTGAGATGTTTGGGTTTTAGCATGCTTGTCTGCCCATTTCTTCATGGTTGTTGGGGATGCTTTTGGGTGCTCCTGAGCCACTTTGCAGGCTCTCATAAGCCGTTCCCGGAACACAGATACGTGATCTAACACAGAAGATTCATCCTTCTGTTCTGAAAACCTTTTTTTGATTAGTTTTAGAGGAACTCTTACATCATGTCTATAAACTAATTCAAAATGACTACAACCAGTAGAGTCATTAGGTAAATCCCTTGTGGCAAACAAAAGAAATTCCAACCCTTTGTCCTAATTATGGGAATATTCACAGAATCACAGAATTGTTACAACACAGAAGGAGGCCATTCAGCCCATCATGTCGGTGCTGGTCCGCCAAAAGAACAATTGATCAAGTGCCACTCCCCCGCCTTCTACCTGTAACCCTGCACATTCTCCCTTTTCCGATAACAATCCAATTCCCTTTTGAATGCCTCAATTGAACCTGCCTCCACCACACTCTCAGGCAGTGTGTTCCAGATCCTAACCATTCACTATGTGCAAATGTTTTTCTTCACATCACTATTACTTCTTTTACCAATTACCATAAATCTGTGCCCTCCCGTCCTCGATCCTTTCAAGAGTGGGAACAGTTTCTCCCTATGTACTCTGTCCAGACCCCTCATGATTTTGAATACCTCTATCAAATCACCTCTCAACCAATCATGATAAGATGCTCTGATCATCGTTTTGCGGGTCTGATAGTACCGCTCTAAAGCCCCCTGTGTCTATGGGTGGTATGCTCAGGACTTTAACAGTATTATACCCAGATTACTGATAACTTCCTGAAAAATTTTAGACATAAAATTGGAACCTTGATCTGACTGAACCTTAATCGGTAATCCATACCTAGTGACGAACTGGGTTAACCTCTCTACCACTACCTTAACAGAAATTGCTCTCAAGGGAATGACCTCTGGGAACCGAGTAGCCATATCCATAATAGTGAATATATATCGATATCCCGCTTTTGTTTTTGGTAAAAGTCCTACACAGTCTACCAACACCCTACTAAATGGTTTCCCAAAAACTGGTATGGGAATTAGAGGTGCCGGTTTTATGGCAGATTGCGTTTTTCCCACAATCTGATACATATGGCACTTTTTACAAAACTGCACCACATCCGTGTAAAGACCTGGCCAGTAAAAATGTCAACTTATATGTGATTGGATCTTCCGGATCCCCACATGTCCCGCCATAGGAATTTCATGGGTATCCTTAATATTTCCCGGCGATACTTGGATGGTACCACTATCTGGTGAACAACTGTCCATTCTTTGTCTGCAGGTCTGTGAGAAGGTCTCCACTTCCTCATCCGAAACCCATTTTTAATATAGTCGTCTTCCAGAACTTCCTTTGCCTCAGCTTCAGTTAGAGCTGATTGTGCCACTTTACCTAACTCTGGAACAGCTTGCTGAGCCTTGAACATTTACTTCGGATTATCCAAATCCCCCAAAGAATTTCGGATCTTCAGCTATCTGTGGTGCCAATTTGACCTCCGACACTGGAGCTTGTTTAGCCATTGCTCGGTCACTACACATGAAGGAAAAATTCCTGGAACCTTTTCCTGCAACTGCTCTGTCTCTTTGCCTTCACTTGGTTTTTCCATAACTACTGGAGAAGCTACTACCTTCGATCCGGTCAAATCATTCCCCAGGAGTAGGTCCACTCCGTCTACAGGCAAACTATGGACAACTCCTACAGTTACCGTTCCGACATTAGGTCACACTCCAGGTGCACCCGATACAAAGGTACGGGTATATACTCCCCGCCGATACAATTCACTAAAACCTCGGCATTCAGTGCGCTCTCTGGTGGAAAAGTTATGCCTTTCCCCAGCAAAAGAGTTTGGGTGGCTCCTGTATCCCTAAGTATAACTATAGGTTTACCTGCCTCACTTGAGGGATAAGGAGTTACTTTTCCTTTTGACAAGAATTCCCTATAACTCTCAGGTATCTTGTCACATCCCCGCACACAGCGGTTTTTGATCTTGGCCTTACAGCTGCAGTCAGAGCTACAGCCTGATCTGTTGTACTCTCAGTCAGGGGCCCTTTCTCTGCATTGGCCCTGTGTACCCAATAAGTCCCATGGGTTTATCCCACAACTTCCAGCATTCTGCATGAAGCTGTCCCACCTTGTGGCAATGGAAACTCTTAGGCTTTCGGACCTTACTCCTACCCTCAGTATTTTCCTTTCTGGTTTGAGGAGGAGATCCCGGGGCGTTCCTAGCTGTCCCTTCTTGTCCCCAGCTACTTACCTTCCTTTCACCTTTCCACCTTCTATCTTTATTGGATTTGTGGGGATGACGGAAAAAGGGTTTGAGCTTGTAAATAAGCTCATAATCGTCAGCCATCTCAGCTCCTGTCTGACTGTTGAAACCTTCTGATTCTCTACATGGGTTCTTACTAACGGAGGGAGTGAATTTTTAAATTTCTCCAGGAGAATTATTTCCCTAAGGGTCTCATATGTGGCCTCTACCTTTAGTGCCCTCATCCAACAATCAAAGTTAATTTGTTTTACCCTCTCAAAGTCTATACAAGTCTGCCCAGGCTGTTTCCGGAGGTTCCGAAACTTGTGCCTGTAAGCTTCATGGACTAACTCATAAGCAGCGAGAATAGCCTTTTTTGCCATCTCATAATCTGCAGAAGCCTCCTCAGAAAGCATAACATGAACTCTGCCAATCAGACTGCTTTGCATGAGCAGTGTCCAGTTTTCTTTCAGCCACCTCATCTGTTTAGCTAGCTTTTCAAAAGAAATGAAAAATGCCGCTATGCCCCTTTCCTCAAACTTCGGGAAGGCTTTCACAAATTTAAACAGCTCTCCACCGGGTCCTGGGTTGGAGTCAGATGCTTCCTCCTCAGAACTTTCACTGGAGTCAAAGCCACTCTTTTGTTTTAGTTCCAGCTTTTTTAATTGGAAAACCCTTTCTCACTCCCTTTCTTCTCTTTCTGTTACCCCCTTTTCTCTCCTGCTCTTTTCTGTTTCCTTTTGCAATTCTAATTCCAGCTGATGAAATGCTCTTTCCTTTTCCTCTCTTTCTTCCTTTTTCCTTTCTTTTTCCTTTCAAGTTCAAGCTGCTTCATCTGTAACTGAATCCTAGCTAATTCAACTGAACTACCATCTGGATTGCATTATCCTTCTTTTAATTTCAAATGCTGTGCTATTACCTCAATTATGTCTACTTTCTTATCTCCTGGTTTTAACTCTAACTCCAACTTTTCTGCCAATGCTTTTAGCCTAGCCTTGGTTAAGATTTGCAAATCACTCAGGGATACCTCCTCCCTCTCCAGAAAGGTGGTAGCAACTGACAAAGCCATTTCTGGTAGTGTAAACATTACTCTAATGCACAGGAAACCTGTTTTTTTCCCCTTATCCCCTTTTCAAATATTATGATCCCATTTACAATTGCACTTTGTCGGCTTTGGGATATCCCAGACGAGCCCCAATTATATCCTCAACCTAGGCTGGAGGAGTGCACTGTTTTGCTCTAGTTCCACTTCTCCATGGGTCACAACATATATTTAAATGTTTTACCCAATTACCGATACAGTCAATTATATACTTTATTTCAGTTTCAGAATAAAATCCACCAACCAGGTTTCTTTAATAAACAACAAAATTATTAATTTATTATAAAACAAGACTTATTCAATACAGATGCAAAGCTTATTAACACACAGGTTGAAATATGAAAGTTCCCTTCTAAATTAATCCAATACACATGTGCACACACACACCAGTTCAAGAAAAAATAAAGACGTTTTCTCTGTAGAGATCTCCTTACAAAAAAAGACAAAAAAAACTTTGGCCAAATACTTGTCCATTCTTGAAGGAAAAGGATAAGATATGGTATGTTCCCAGGTGGTCCCTTATCCTGGGTCCAAATACGCATAGACGGCTGTCACTGGGATCATTTGGAACAGTTCTTTTCAAGTGACGTCACGGATTTCCACGAGAATCACTGCATCAGGAGTTTCAGCTATCACACTGGATTCTCAGGGTTTCTCAAAGAGGTGGAAAAAGGATGAGCTGGTGGCTTCTCTTTTAGCAGGCTTACCTCAAAACAATATCCAAAAAACAAAACCAACTCTTGACCACCATAAGTCTTGACATGTCACTTCTCTATAAAAACTCCCCATGTCACTAAGGCTCCTGCTGTTTACTTAGCTTAAGACATGTGACTTCCAGAAAGTTTTTTTTTAAACCAAGCCCCAAGTCCTTCGAGCGACCTTTTTTTAAAAAACATCAAAGTCCAGCATCTGTGGCATCTCCTCAGCCTTTCAAATGAATCAATTTCCACAATTTCTAAACACGACGCTTAAAAAATATTAAAAAAGGAAGCACTTTCATAACAATACAGAAAATGCTGAAGTTATGCAACAGAGATATTAGAATCTATAAAGATGATTAAAGTTTCAGGTGCACACCAGGTTCTGAAAAATGGTCCGTCTGAGGCACTGGGTGCCGACCAAGATCAAACGTGAGCTATCTTGTGAATCCTGCATTTATGAATTTTGTTTTTTTCATTTGCTCATGGGATGTGGGCTTGTTCTGCAATAGATGTACAAAAAAGACAAACTAGTTCATCTAGCCTATCCCTTAACACCTGTTACAGAATTAAAAAACAAACTTGAAACTGTACATTGAGCAATACAATGATGTGTTGAAATCATAAATTCATAACACCTGATAGTATTATTTCACTTGCTGTCTCAATACAATTGATGTATTGTATCAAAGTTAAAAAGGGCCACATAGTGGAATTGTCATTAATTCTTATACAAATATGAAGCATTTTTAATGGGTGCAGAAAGCTGGGTTGAGTTGGCAGGGCTGTGTTTTCCTTTTCAAGATTAAGCTTGACTGGCATTCTCTAGCATTTTTTCTTCAGTCATTTTATATAAAGAGCCTATACATTTCCAATCTCCACTTCCAATGAGAACTCTCATCCATTGCAAACACATATGGGAAATGTGTCCATTTAAATTATTGGTTAGGAAATCATAAACAACAGTTGCTGAATTTCTAACAAGCCCCTGGAGTTGAGTAAGCACCTTGTGGGTGAAACTCCCGCAAAGTCGGTAAAATTATAAATGTTCTTAAGGAAAAGTGTACAGAAAATTACCATGTCTCAGGTAATGTGGTTTATCAATTCTGCATGTGATGCTTTGATCTCTGGTCTGTCATTCAAGCATGAATTCCATCATTACACTTGTTGAATATTAAGCACTGACTGCTATCTCCACAGAGCCTCCGATCTTTGATGGTGACTTCAATTCAAACCACATTGAGCCTCTTGGAGGCAATGCTATCCTAAACTGTGAGGTACGAGGTGATCCACCTCCAACTATCCAGTGGAGTAAAAAGGGAATCCACATTCAGATCACTAACAGGATCCGCCAGCTCCACAATGGCTCACTGGCCATTTACGGCACAGTGGTAAGTCAGGCAATAGATAGTTGGAAGACTGAAAAGGAGACTTTTGATAGAATCAATTGAATGGTCAGTATCAAATCGTTGATATCATAACAATCTTAAAACTAATAACTATGCAAGACATTATGATACTGATTATAAACAGAATGTCGCGAGAATTAATGTAATTTTGGAAAGCAATCCACCAAAATAAAAGTCTCTTACTTAAATTTTTAAACACAATATTTTACTGCCAAATTCCATTATGATACCCTGTCAATATAATTATTATTTAGAGGCAGATTTGCTATTATACTTAAAAGCAATAATATTTACTTTCTAACAAACCCATTATATGTGTTACGACCAGGTGAGAAAGGTGTCTGGGGGTCCCTCTCAACCTTCTTACTGTAGGTCTTACTGTAACAGGGTTTAATTTTAAACACACCGTGTTTTTAGCTCCCCGTTGGTGAATCCTTGTTCACCACTTTCCGATTATAAGGCAAAGAAACCAGCACAAGCAGGTTTTCTTAGGTTTAAAGAAACTTAAACTTAAACTCTAATTCGGTTAACACCTACAGATACACGACACGCCCGCACTAGCATGCATACATGATACACACATGCAGATAGAGACAGAACAGAGCAGAAAAAATAAAGTGGAAAAATTTGAAGCAATATCTGAGGAGTTTTTGTTATGGTTCTTCGAACTCACTGTAGAGTCCTTGACTGTAGGTAAATCTTGCTTTTCCTTGGGACCCAGTATTCTTAAACCTTGTTCGCTGTAGGAGACTTTTCTCTCTTGGGGATTCATGTGACTTCAGTGGATTCAAAGGTTTGTGAGAAAGAGATGGGAGCAGACAGGAGAGATCTTCTCAGTCCAGGAGCAAACAGTCTTTCTGAGTTAAAACTCTCTGGTACTAGTTCAAAAGACCCTGGAGCAGCCAGTTAGTCATGTGACCAGCTGGTCTAACCAGTCCTGGATTGTATCACCTTAACAGGCTGGAATGCTCCTCTTATACGCAATACCTGGTGATCAAGGTCCATTGTGGGTTGAATGTGTCAGGGAATGGTCCGTTGCCCTTCCAAGCACTATCTGTTAATATGCAAATTTCTTTGTCCAGCCACAGCTGATCTGTTTAACAAGTCATTTTCTCGCTCCAGCAACAGTTTAAAATCAATGTTTATGACAAAATTAATGTGCTCTAACTTTTTTTAAAGGAACTGCAACTTTAAGCCACTGTGCAAGCTGATCTGGGATTATTGGACAACAAGGAAAACACATGATTAGCAAAATGTGTAGCATATATAGCAATAGTACATTTTCCCATTTTCATCAACTCCAGAATAGCCTTCACCAAAATGAATGAAGCTGCTTTGAGACAAAGGTACATCTTTCCCATCAGAGGCATCCTGGAAACCCCTCTCAAGAGAAGGAGACAGGAAATGTTGGGTTTCCATCAAGGCAGTAAATTAGTTATTTTTCATAAAAGATGGATGGATGAACAGACAAGAGAAGGATTATTAATCTATTGTGTCTGATAGATTCCATTAAGTCTTGGAAGGCAGTGTTTGTGTAAGAAAAGTAAAACTATACATTTGGATTGACTTTGTATTTTTCTGTTCCAACTCTAGAATGAAGATGCAGGGGACTATAAATGTATTGCTACAAATGATGCTGGTGTGGTTGAGCGCAGTGTGACCCTGACTCTGCAGAGTAAGTCTGTATTATTGCATGTACTTAATACGTATATTTAAATACTCATAATAACCATAAAAAAACAATGTTTTTCCCATCATGAAGGAATTTTATTATAGATCGAAGTTGTAATATTTCAGTTAAAAGCATTTCACTGACTAGGGATGATCAATCTTAAATAAATCTGATCCACAGTGGATAAATCTCATTCCATCTAAGATTAATCCCATTGGATTTGAGACATTCCTACCATTATTTAAAATATGACCAAATCCTTCATTTATTTCCACCTCATTACAAGTCTTTGAAGGTTAGTTTACATTCACGCAAAAACTTTCTCCATGTCCAACAGATTAAACTGTTGTCCTGCAGATTTCTGGGACATTTCCAAGTGACCCTGAAGAGTTCTTTCCCAATCCTGTTACCAAATTCCCCATTCGTAACATGCATTGCCAACAAGTCCTTAATGTCCTTGTGTATTGAACCAATGCTCAAGTCTCCTATGTATTTATCTATGACTCCCGATCTACCACTGTACTGAATCAATATTCAATACAGTGCTATCCAATGGTTAAAGCACATGTAATTGCAGTTTGACAAGTCAACTTATATGGGTTTTTTTCCATTATAAATGTGTATATAGGATTTCATAATCAGAAAGTTGACAGAAAAGTGTGACCAAAAACATGACACCAGGCAGTAAGGTACTGCAAATGAGATGTGCACACAGAAATAAAATTTTTAGATCAGATATGATAGCATAGCTCACATAAAATTAAAAGATATACTGTCATCTGTTATTTGACTATTTTGTGTTCATGTTGGTGATTTAGTCTCTCACTTTTTTTAGTCTTCTTGTCTTCTGACTTTGTGTGTGTCCTATTCAGTTTTTTATCTGTCTTGTTTCAACATTTGCCCATGTCTTTTTTTGCATTGTTTTCCTGCTTCTTGCCCTTTTCGGTGAGAGATCTATCTGGTGGATGTGGAATAAGTGGTAGTGTATGGGGAGGATTTTGTATGTTTTGGATTGTGATTGACAGTGAAGGGATGTGGTGAAGCCTGAGGCAGGCTTTGAGGGGTTGGGTGGTAGGTCGAAGGATCATAAAGCAGAACAGAATGTGAAGGGGGTGGTACATCATCTTCCTCTGTGAGATGTTTGTTTCTGTGCAGCTAGAGAATGTGTCATTCCCTGTTCACTGCATGAGCTCTTTTGCAGCAACCTGTTGAAGCAGTATGCTTGCATCAACGTTTGATGTACTGCTGTTGCATGCAAGCCTTTCACCCATTGCATCTATTGCCTGGATTCATACTTCCTGTTCTTTAATCATGTCTGCTTTTGGTGGCATCTGTACCTATTTCACTTTGTTGATGCATAGTGCTGATAATGCCTGTGTGTTACACTTCAAGACATGGACGCTTGTGCCAATGTTTCATTATTCCTTCCTACCTTTCCATTTCATTCTTTGCCTTTCTTCAAATTTGCTCAATCTGGTGTTCTGTTTCTCAATGAGAACATGACATAAGAAATAGGAGCTGAAGTAGACCATTTGGCCCTTCAAGCCTGCTCCACCATTCAACAAGATCATGGCTGACCTACCTCAACTTCACCTTCCCACACTATCCCTATAGTACTTAATCCCCTTAGTTTAAAAATCTATCAACCTCTGACTTGAATATACTCAATGACTGATTATCCACAGCTCTCTGGGGTAGAGAATTCCAAAGATTCACAACCCTTTGAATGAAGAAATTCCTTCTTTTCTCAATCCTAATTGGCCGACCCTTTATTCTGAGACTGTGACACTGTGTTCTAGATTCCCCAGCCAGAGCACATTTTCTCAGCATCGA
The DNA here is from genome assembly GCF_036365525.1 of Heterodontus francisci. Classification (NCBI taxonomy): domain Eukaryota; kingdom Metazoa; phylum Chordata; class Chondrichthyes; order Heterodontiformes; family Heterodontidae; genus Heterodontus; species Heterodontus francisci. The sequence continues at coordinate 77,739,000 of NC_090378.1, read as the reverse complement.
CCCTGTAAATCTCCTTAAGAATTTTGTATGTTTCAATTCGATCATCTCTCTTACTTCTAAACTCCAGGGAATATAGGCCTGGTCTACTCAATCTCTCCTCATAGGGCAATCCCCTCATCCCAGGAACCAGTCCAGTGAACTCTCTCTAGTGCAATTATTTCCTTCCTTAGGTCAGGAGACCAGAACTGCACACAGCACTCCAGGTGTGTCCTCACCAATGCCCTGTATAATTGTAGTAAGATGTATTTACTCTTATACTCCAATCCCTTTGTAACAAAAGCTAACATACTATTTGCCTTCCTTATTCCTTGCTGTATCTGCACGTTAACTTTCTGTGATTTATGTACAAGGACACCCAGGTCCCTCTGAATGCAAACATTTCCCAGTCTCTCACCATTCAAAGAAAATTCTCCTTTTTAAAAAAAAAATTCTTAACAAAGTGGATAACTTCACACTTTGCCACATTGTATTCCATCTGCTATGTTCTTGCCCACTCACCCAGCCTGTCTGTGTGCCAACCCAAAAATGTCCCGTTTATTCCTACTCTCTGTTTTCTGTTCTCAATCCATATTAATATATTACTCCCAATCCCATGAGTCCTAATTTTGTGTAATAACCTCTTGTGTGGCACTTTATTGAATGTTTTTTTGAAAATACAAATATACTACATTTATATACCCTACTAATTACATCCTCAAGAAACTCTTAACAAATTTGTCAAACATGATTTCCCTTTCATGTTTACTCTGCTTAATCATATTATGATTTTCTAAATGCCCTGTTACCAGGTCCCGAATGATAGATTCTAGCATTTTGCCTACTACTGACGTTAGGCTAACTGGCCTATAGTTCCCCATTTTCTCTCTTTCCCTTTCTTAAATACGTTTGCTACCTTCCAATCCTTCAGAACTGTTCTAGAATCTAAGGAATTCTGGAAGATCAAAACCAATGCATCCACTATTTCTGCAGCTACCTCTTTTAAAACCCTAGGATGCAGGTCATCAGGTCCAGAGAATTTCAGGCTACTTAATCCCATTAATGTCTCCAGTATCATTTCTTATACTGATTTCTTTAATTTCCTCACTCTCGCTAGCCCCTTGGTTCCCCATTATTTGTGGAAATTTTTTGTGTCTTCTTCTGTGAAGCCAGATACAAAATATTTGTTTAATGCCTCTGCCATTTCCTTATTCTCCATTATAATTTCATCTGTCTCTGCATCTAATAGACCCTCATTTACCTTCACTCATCTCTTCCTATTTACATACCAATAGACACGTTTACAATCTGTTTTTATGTCTGTTGCTGGTCTACTCTCATTGTAATTGTGAGCTTGTTGGCAGGAGATCGTGGTGAACTCATAAGATGGTCAAATCCCCATTTTCTTGTAAATTGTGTGAGCTACTTGCCATAGAGCTGGTGACAAGGGCTGTCCCCTCATGATGGTGAGGTTGTGCAGCATGCAACAGAGCAGTACATATTTTGACACCTGCTTTGCCAAGAAATGCAGGGCTCCTTCAGAGCAATTAGGCAGCGGAGGCGTTGTTTCAGTACACTAGTGGTCTGCTCTATCACATTTTGTGTGGCAGCTTTTATTGAATGCATGCTATGCACGTCTATGTGGGTTGCCCCCTGGAGTCATCAGCCATGTCATCAGCTGATAGTCCTCGTCATCCAGCACTGTTACACTCTTTGGTTCGTCATGGTGGCTGAAATGCAGATGGCTCAGCGGACTGCCACAGAATGAAGGTATCATGACTGCTGTCAGGATATAGGGCATTGGCCTGCATGATTCTCTGCCTATGGTCACATGCCAGTTGGGTGTTAAAAGACTGGATTCCCTTTCAGTTCCAATATAGGTTAGAGTTGACATGTGGTGCCCACAAAGCGATGTGCGTGTAGTCAATGACACCCTGCACCATTGGGAAGCCTGCAATCCTAGCAAGGCCTTGTGCCTGTTCTGCCTGCTTCTCTCTGGTTCGAGAAAATTAAATCTAGCTAGCTCTCAATGGAATACAGATCATTAGTGACACCCTCACGCAATAGTAAATAGCAAGCTGTGAGATGTTGCAAATATCTTCAGCATCACCCTGGAAAGATTCAGACGCATAAAATTAATCGCCACAGTCACCTTCACAGCCACTGGCTATTTGGTTCTTGCCCTGCTCTCAGGTTGCTGTTATGGCAGCAGCAGGTGGAAGATTTCAGTGAGGACATCCTTATGGAAGCACAGACGTCTCACACATTGTTCCTCACTGAGGTTCATGTAGGAGAATTGCTCCTTGAACAACTGATGGGCTCCAAGCTCTGCAAAACCCTGTGTCAAGTTGGTGTCGGACTCCTCCATGCTCCTTGACATTGACTGCAGGCTTTCTGTCAGGCTTCCATAAGCACCAAGCATTTTGTTGTACATACCCATCAGTGTTCTGCTGTAGGCTGCCCCATCAAAGTGCTCATCTGAGTCCTGTGCTACTGAACATGTGTATGACCTCGCACTCCAGCGAGCTAACACCTGCATGATCCTTGCCGCCTGCCCTAGCTGCAGGCCACTCGTGGCCAGTGTCATACCACATGCAGATCTCACCTCTATGCAAACCTCTAAATTATGTGCAGTATCAGTACCTGAGCTGGTAGCTGCAAATGTGTGATCAAATGGTGGTGCAGTGTCTTCATTGTCACAGTCTTTTTGTGGTTCCTTCACTGCCTGGCCAGATTGCACTTGGGTATCTGAAAGGAGAAAGGCACAAGGGTAAGGTTCTGGCGCGGAGAGTGAGGGGAAAGTAAGAGATGTATGGTTACACCATCTGCAGCTTGTAATGAGAGGAGAGTGTGGGATAAGGGGGAGATGGGATGTAAGAAGGACATTTAGGTTACAGCACCTCCACTGGCAACAGGCCATCCCAATAATGGCCAGTACATACAGTTATGCCTGGCCCCCTCCATTTAGCTCCTGCTGCCTCAGGTTGTGCACCACCTTGTCCTGCAAGTGAGAGGGAAGTGCATCAGTGAGTGTCATGCAATCCATTTGGCTGATGTGGCTGTCATGGTTTAATAGCTGGCAGTGTGTGCAAGTTGTGAGATGAGGGTGTAAGGCTTGCAGCAGTTCTACGTGTTTAAGGGTACAGCGGAGCATATAAATGTTAGGTGTGAATCCTGATTGATTGTTGGTAGGTAAGTGATGGAGATGTGGTGATTGGTGCAGTGTCTGAAGCTAATGGTGCAGTTGGTTGGATATGGCATTTGAACATGCATTCACTGACCTTGACCACTTGCGTGAAGTCATTGAACTTCTTGCGGCACTACATCCAGGTCCTCGAGGCATAACTCCTGGCATTGATTGCAACAGCTGTCTGCTCCCTCTGCCTTCTTAGGATCTGCCTGGAGATACAGGACATCTCTCCTCCTTTGTACCTCCTCCACCAAGCCCATGTTTTCCCATGTGCCATTCTTCTATCTTTCCCAGGTCAGAATCAGTTATAGAACAGCTTCCATCACCTGCTCCAGACACAATGAACCTCCCTTTTAAGAGGAATAGAAACAGAAAATGCTGGAAATACTGAGAACCAGGCTGAATATAGAAGGTTCAAAGGGGAAGTTAAAAAGCCAATAAGAGAAACAAAATGATAGTATGAGAGGAGATCAGCAGCAAACATAAAAGGGAATCTAAAAGATTTCTACAGGCATATAAATAGAAAAATTGTGGTAAAAGGAGGAATGCGACCAATTAGAGAACTAAAAGCGGATTTATGAATGGAGTCAGGGGACACGGCTGAGGTACTAAATGAGTACTTTGCATCTGTCTTTACTAAGGAAGAAGATGCTGCCAAAATCATAGTGAAAGAGGAGATTCTTGAGAAACTGGATGAGCTGAAAATTGATAAAGAGGTGGTACTAAATAGGCTGGCTGTACTTAAAAGCCATCCATGTCTCCACTTTAAAGACATCTGCAAACGCGACATGAAGTCCTGTGACATTGATCACAAGTCATGGCAGTCAGTTGCCAGTGATCACCAGAGCTGGCGGACAGCCATAAAGGCGGGGCTAAAGAGGGGCGAGTCGAAGAGACTTAGCAGTTGGCAGGAAAAAAGACAGAAGCGCAAGGAGAGAGCCAACTGTGTAACAGCCCCGACAACCAATTTTATCTGCAGCGCCTGTGGAAGAGTCTGTCACTCTAGAATTGGCCTTTACAGTCACTCCAGGTGCTGCTTCACAAACCACTGACCACCTCTAGGCGCTTACCCATTGTTTCTCGAGACAAGGAGGCCAAAGATGAGAGATGAGATGACTTAAAGCTGATAAATCACGAGGAGCAAATGAGATGCATTCAAGGATACTGAGAGAAGTGAGGGTGGAAATTGCAGAAGCACTGGCCATAATCTTCCAATCCTTCTTAAATATGGGGGTGGTGCCAAAGGACTGGAGAATTGCACTTGTTACATCCTTGTTCAAAAAAGGGTGTAAGGACAAGCCCAGCAACTACAGTTTAGTTTAACCTCAGTGTTGAGAAAATCTTTAGAAATTATAATTTGGGACAAAATTAACAGTCATTTGGACAAACGTGGATTTATTAGGGAAAGCTAGCACAGATTTGGTAAGGACCAATTGTATTTAACTAACTTGTTTGAGTTTGTTGATAAGGTAATGTAGAGGGTTGATGAGGGTACTGCAGTTGATGTGGTGTACATGGGCTTCCAAAAGGCATTTGATTAAGTGCCACATAACAGGCTTGTCATCAAAGTTAGAGCCCATGGAATAAAAGGGACATAGCAGCGTGGATACAAAATTGGCTGAGTGACAGGAAACAGACAGTAGTGGTGAATGGTTGTTTTTCGTACTGGAGGAAGGCATATAATTGGGTTCCCCAGGTGTCAGTGCTAGGACCCCTGATTTTATCTTAATGACATAGGCTTATATGTACAGGCCACAATTTCAAAATTTGCGGATGACAAAAAATTTGGAAGTATTGTGAACTGTGAGGAGGATAGTGATAAACTTCAAGCAGACATAGGCTGGTGGAATGGGTGGACAAATGGCAGGTGAAACTTAATGCAAAAAAGTATGAAGAGATACATTTTGATAGGAAGAATAGGGAGAGGCAATATAAATTAAAGGGTACAGTTCTAAAAGGGTGCAGGAACAGAGGTACCTAGAGTTATATATGCACAAATCATTGAGGGTTGCAGGGCAAGTTGAGAAAGTGGTTAATAAAGCATATGGGATCATGTGTTAATTGTGTATCAATTGTTAAATTATGTGCAGGTGGAGGATGTTAATTGGGGTCTTACTTGAGCACTTATAAAAAGACACTTACTGAGGCTGGTGGAGATTCTTGAGTGAGAAGCTACATGTTTGAAATCCTTTTTACTCTGTACAATAAATGTGAAACTGATTAAAGATAGGCTCCAGAATTATCCTTCCACAACAAGCTTTCTGGAATTTAAACTGGGATTTTTAATTAGGGGCATTGGGTACAAGAACAAAGAAGTTATGATAAAATGGTATAAAGCACTGGTTCAGCCTCAACTGGAGTATAGTATCCAGTTCTGGGCACCACACTTTAGGAAGGATGTTAAGGCTTTTCAGAGGGTGCAGAAAAGGTTTACGAGAATGGGATGAGGAATGTCAATTATGTGGATAGGTTGGAGAAGCTGAGGTTGTTCTCCTTTGATAAGATTAAGAGGAGATTTGATAGAGGTGTTCAAAATTGTGTGGGGTCTGGACAGTGTAGATAGGGAGGAACTGTTCCCATTGGTGGAAGGATGCAGAACCAGAGGATACTGATTTAAGGTGATTGGCAAAAGAATGAGAGGTGACATGAGGAAATTACTTTTTATGCAGCACGTGGTTAGGATCTGGAGTGCTCGGCCTGAGAGTGTGGTGGAGGCAGATTCAATCGAGGCCTTCAAAAGAGAATTGAAAAATTAACTGAACAGAAAAAATTTGCAGGGGTACGGGGAAAAGGCCAGGGAGTGGGACTCGGTGAGTTGCTCTTGAAGAGAGCCAGCACAGACACGACGGCCAAATTCTATGATTTTACTCAGCAGGGCAGTCAGCATCTGTGGAGAGAGAAAAACAAGTGTTAATATTTCAATTCGATGACCTTTCATCAGAACTGGGAGAAGTTAGAAATGTAATAGGTTTTAAGCAAGTGAAAGATGGGAGGGTTGGAAAAAGAACAAAGGGGAAGGTCTGTGATAAGGTGGAAGATAGGAAAAATTAAATGACAAAGGGAGTGGTAATGGGAAAAGTAAAGAAACAAAAGATGTGTCCAGAGGAGGTGTGAATGGCAGAAAGATGAACAGTTGCCATCTGAAAACAAAAATGAGAGTAAAACCAAAACGTGCAAAATAAAAGGAAACAGAGGTTATGGTCTGAAATTGTTGAACTCAATGTTAAGTCCAGAAGTCTGTAAAGTGCCTAATTGAAAGATGAGGTGCTGTTCCTCAAGCTTACGTTGAGTTGCTCAGAACACTGCAGGAGGCTGACGACAGAGAATAAAATCATAGAATAGTTACAGCACATAAGGAAGTCATTTGGCCTGTCATGTACGTGCCAGCTCTGTGCGAGAACAACTCAGCGAGTCCCACTCCCCCGCCTTTTCCCATAGATCTGCAAATTTGTTCTCTTCAGATAATTATCCAATTCCCTTTTGAAAGCTGTGATTGAATCTGCCGCCACCACAATCTCAGGCAGTGCATTCCAGATCCTAACCACTTGCTGCTTAAAAAGGTTTTTCCTCATGTCGCCTTTGGTTCTTTTGCCATTCATCTTAAATTGGTCAGCATGAGAGCAAGGTGGAGACTTAAAATGACAGACATCTGGCAGTTCAGGGTCATACTTATGGACTGAATGGAGGTGTTCTGCAAAGTGATTATCCAATCTGCTTTTGGTCTCCCCAATGTGGAGCTGACCACATTGTGAGCAGCAAATACTGTATATTAAATTGAATGAAGTGCACATAAATTGCCCAGAAATCTTAGTGGAACACCACCTACAAGTGTAACAGGGAGTGATTATGGTCATGTTTACCATGTAGACGTGGACACATTTAATATGAGAATGTCTGTGGGGAGAATTTACATAGGGCTTTTCACGCCTTTAAGAGGTGCAGACTGGCTTTAAGTCATGCAAGCTAGCCTCCATTTTGGGTCACCTACTGAGGCATGCATCCACTCAGCAGTGCAGTTAGTGCTGGCTGCAAGCTGCAATCATGTGAATCAGTAGGCAGCATGAAGTTGGTGTGCTGCCTGCATCACATTGAATGGATGCAGGTTAATTGTGCATCACGACCCTGCATCTATTTTCGGGAGCTGTCAAATTTAACCCCCAGAGATCTTAGTAGAGCACCATCTACAAGTGTCACGGGAGTGCTTACAGGCACGTTTACCAAGTAGACATAGAGTCATAGCGAGATACAGCACCAAAACAAGCATTTATAAAAGTGAAAAAAGTAACAAAATAAGGTTTTGTAGACAGGGAATGTGCGCAGACACAATATTATTAAGATATAGCTAGACCATAGGGACAGCTGGGTTGATGGAGTATTGCTCAAATCATAACATGCTGATTATCCTTAGTTTCAGTCACAAATCCTTGGTTTACTATTCAACCTTTGTCAGTACGTAGAAATATAGTAATAATTTATTTCCTCAAAACCTCATCCATATGTTGCATCTTCACATAGTTTTTTGTGACTTACTGGTGCAATATTGATATCAGTGTGACCTGCACACTGTTCTATATGAGTAAAGAATGCATATTATAGCAGAGCTCTTCTGCACTGTCTCCAGATTTCACAGTCATAATATTGTATGAACACATCCTATTTCATGAATCATTTTGTTTTTGAAATGTTGCAATTGATCACCAGCAAGACTGTCAAACACTCCCCTCTGTGAAATGATATCTCTACAATTGTATTCTAAATGTATGTCTTTGAACTTCCCCATGTGCTCTCTCTTTAGTCTGTCCTACACATCTTTCTTCCTCTTTGACAATTTGTTTGGATTTATCCTATCAACTCCTCTTAATCTTCCACTACTGCCTTTACATTTGTACTCTGAAGTTGTGGAAGTTGCATTAACTCATAATTCTGATATATTTTTTTCAACCTTGAAGTATCCTACAGTAAAAGCCTGGCCTGTTCCGCAGATTTTTCAATTGAAAAAAATGAAAAATAGGTGAGATCTTTCTAACCTGTTTTTATCTTATTGTTGATCTTTCCCCCCGCTCCCCACCCCCCTCCAGGTTCCCCAGTGTTCACAGTTGAACCCATCGATACTGTTACTGATGCTGGCACCACTGTAATGCTGAACTGTCAAGCAGGTGGAGAGCCACCGCCAACTGTTGAGTGGTCCCGTCAAGGTCAGCCGCTAATAGGAAATGACAGGATCACAACCTTATCTAACAACTCGCTGCGCCTTGCTGCTGTGCAGAAGGAGGACACATCAGAATATGAATGTGTGGCCAGGAATCTCATGGGTTCAGTACTTGTCAAAATCACCCTGACAATACAAGGTTTGTACAGATGCTCTTGAATGCTTTGAATAATATAAATAAATGTTTTTTTAATATATAAAAGAGAAATATCAGAATGACCCAGTGTACCAAAATGCTGGACTAGGAAACAGAAACACACAGGTACCAGAAAAGATTATTTTTTCCACCATCTGAGTCAGGGCTCCAAGTGATGGGGCCAAACACAGCCTAATGTATTCCCTGTAAAGACAGAGAGAAGAGATGAGAGTGCAGTTCTCATCAGGTTGCTCTCACACATGCTGCTGTTTGCAGAGCAGTGTTGGTAAAAATCTAAAATCTGATTGTAGCTCAGCTAAGGTATAATGGGGTGAAATTTGTCTGGCCCCAACTGAGAGACTTCAGCCCATTCCAAAATTGGGTGTCAGGCCTTATTTCATTAATTTGAGCAAGCTGTCAGTGCTTGTCATGCCTCCAATGAACTTTGGGCACTTGCCTCACTAGCAATGGCCCTCAGGTAGGTGTCGGGGGCAGGGGAGGGGTGGGTCGGTGGTGGTGGAGCAATCAAAACATCAACAACTCTGATTTATGTAGCATCTTTAATGTATTAAAACGTCCCAAGGCACTTCACAGAGACGTTATAAAACAAAATAGGACACCAAACTACAGAAGGAGATATTTGGGCAGATGACCAAAAACTTGGTCAAACAGGTAGGTTTTAAGGAGTGTCTTAAAGGAGGAAAGAGAGGTAGAGAGGTGTAGGGAGGGAGTTCCAGAGCTTGGGGCCTAGGCAGCTGTAGGTATGGCTGCCAATAGTGGAACGATTAAAGTCGGGGATGCTTGAGAAGTAAAATTAAGACTTAACTTTGAAAAATATTGAACGGCATTTTTTAAAGTTTGTTTTGGGGGTATGGGAGATGCTGGCAAGGCCGCAAATACTGTCCATCCCTAGCTACCTGAGAAGGTGGTGGTGGGTATTATTCTTGAACTATATGGATCAGAACTAAACCTTGCTATGGAGTTCATTTTAAATTAAAAGACTGAGTTAGTACAGACCTTGTAACATCAGACTTGTATGTGTATACTATTATTCAAGTAGCAATAATCACAGATTTTAACAATCTGAAGACATATTTTCAAAAGATGCTCTTAGTACTTCCAGCCAAGTTCCTAAATGGATAGGTAATTAGTCCCTTTACATGGCTTCTCTCAGCTACATTTAAAATATGTGCTCATTGGTTTACTTAAACAAAATTTCCCCAAATTTGGTCATAAATAAATATTATTTTGGCCTATTTAATGTTCCACCAATTCAAAACGTTGGTTGTGTGGCATGAATTCAAGTATAATCAAGTATGAAATATTTGACCAGTGACAATTGGTCACTATTCTGTTCAACATACAATTAAAAATACAGCTTCGAGATTGTACAGGACAAGGTCTGCTTAGGGGATTGATATGAAATGGGGTATGCCATTTAGAACCGAGATGAGGAGAAATGTCTTCACTCAGAGGGTGGTGAACCTGTGGAATTCTCTACCGCAGAAGGCAGTGGAGGCCAAGTCATTAAATGTATTTAAGAAGGAGATAGATATATTTCTTAATGCCAAAAGGATCAAGGGATATGGGAAGAAAGCGGGAACAGGGTACTGAATTAAACGAAAAGCCATGATCTTTTTTGAATGGTGGAGCAGGCCTGATTGGCCAAATGGCCTACTCCTGCTCCAGTTTTCTATGTCTATGTTTCTAATGATGTAAAATGCCCTGCATTACTACAGATGCTACACAAACAAGTAGCCAAGGCACCTGCAATCTAAAACTACTTTCAATTTGGATTCCTGATCCTTTCCGACATAAAAAGGTTCTATTTACAAGGTTAACTCTGGACCTTTATAAAATCAAGACAAATAATATACATGAAACAGAATCATCATCGTCACTTTAAAAAAAAAATGCCCAGGTCACATTTGTCATTTTGAAAACAATTATTTGTTTTTTGGTGGCAGCCACTTGTTAGGCAATGTCCACACTTGGAAAACATGAGCAGAACAAACAAGTTTCCCTGAGGGGGCATAAAACAAGGTTAAACCACTTATTAGCATATGCAAGAGGCCTAATGCCTATTTTAGGAGACTGTCCCAATGCCAGACCAATTTCAGCACAGGACACTGATGGCCAAAATTGGATGTCGTAAACACGCCTAACTTGGTCCAATTTCAGTCTGAGTACATGGTTGATTGAGATCTAAAAATTAAGAGAATAATAAATATATAACAACTACTGAATGCCAGCATAGAAGTGCTGCTTTGAGGCCTCAATGGGCCCAATTTTAACCCACTCAAAACCCATTCACTTACATAGAGTTAAAATTGGGCTCAATGTTCTTCTTACAGACAGTGTCTTAGCCTAGTTTTAGAAGGATAAACCCCCCCTACGTTAGATAAACTGTTGTAGAGGTCACGGGTTTGGAATGTGCTATCTAAAGAGCCTTGGTGAATTGCTGCAGTGCATCTTGTAGATGGTACACACTGCTGCCACTGTGCAATGATGGTGGAGGGAGTGAATGTTGAAGGTGGTGAATGGGGTGCCAGTCAAGCGGGCTGCTTCGTCCTGCATGGTGCTGAGCCTCTTGAGTGTTGTTGCAGCAGCATCCATCCAGGCAAGTGGAGAGTATTCCATCCCACTCCCGACTTGTGCCTTGGAGATGGTGCACAGGCTTTGGGGAGTCAGGAAGTGAGTTACTCGCACAAAATTCCCGGCCTCTGACTTGCTCTTGTAGCCACAGCATTTATGTGGCTGGTCCAGTTCAGTTTCTGGTCAATGGTAACTCCCACGATGTTGATAATGGGGGATTCAGCGATGGTAATGCCATTGACTGTCAAGCGGAGATGGTTAGATTCTCTCTTGTTTGAGATGGTCATTGCCTGGCACTTGTGTGGCACGAATGTTATTTGCCACGTATCAGCCCAAGCCTGGATGTTGTCCAGGTCTTGCTGTATAGGGACATGGACTGCTTCAATATCTTGAGGAGTCATGAATAGTGCTGAACATTGTGCAGTCATCAGCGACCATCCCCATTTCTGACTTTGTGATGGAGGGAAGGTCATTGATGAAGCAGCTGAAGATGGTTGGGCCTAGGACACTACCCTGAGGAACTCCTGTAATAATGGCCTGGGACTGAGATGATTGATCTCCAACAACCACAACCATCTTCCTTTGTGCTAGGTATGACTCCAACCAGTGGAGAGTTTTCCCCCTGATTTTCATTGCCTCCAGTTTTGCTCGGGCTTCTTGATGTCATACTCAGTTAAATGCTGCCTTGATGTCAAGGGCAGTCACTCTCACCTCACCTCTTAAATTCAGCTCTTTTTTTTGAACCAAGGCTGTATTGAGGTCAGGAGCTGAGTGGCCCTGGCAAACCCAAACTGAGCATCAGTGAGCAGGTTATTGCTAAGCAAGCGCCGCTTGATAGCACTGCTGACATCACCTTCCATCACTTTACTGATGATCGAGAGCAGACTGATGGGGTAGTAATTGGCTGGGTTGGATTTGTCCTGCTTTTTGTGTACAGGACCGATTTGGGCAATTTTCCATATTGCAGGGTAGATGCCAGTGTTGTAGCTGTACTGGAACAGCTTGACTAGGGGTGCAGCAAGTTCTGGAGCACAGGTCTTCAGTACTATTGCCAGAATATTGTCAGGGCCCATAGCCTTTGCAGTATCCAGTGCCTTCAGTCATTTTTTGACATCACGCGGAGTGAATCGAACTGGCTGAAGACTGGCATCTGTGATGCTGGGGACTTCAGGAGGATGCCGAGATGGATCATCCATTCGGTACTTCTGGCTGAAGGTTGTTGCAAATGCTTCAGCCTTATCTTTCGCACTGATGTGCTGGGCTCCCCCAACATTGAGGATGGGGATATTTGTGGATCCACCTCCTCCAGTTAGTTGTTTAATTGTCCACCACCATTCATGACTGGATGTGGCAGGACTGCAGAGCTTAGATCTGATCCGTTGGTTCTGGAACTGCTTAGCTCTGTTTATCGCATGCTGCTTACGCTGTTTGGCACGCAAATAGTTCTGGGTTGTAGCTTCACCAGGTTGACACCTCATTTTGATGTATGCCTGGTGCTGCTCCTGGCATGCCCTCCTGCACTCTTCATTGAACCATATGGAGCTTTTTCACAGTTTTGCTAAACTTTCATCCATAGTGTGGATCTCTCTCTCTACTGCTTTGTTAATTTGTGTGAGATCTGCACAGATTCTAATGGATCCATTTGGTTTCTTTACTGGAACCATACCTATCACTCCTTGGTTCTCCATTTCTTCTATTTATTTTTTAACCTTTTCCAGGAGTGGGTGTAGGACCTTGGTGAGAATAAATAAACACACAGGTCTGCCTCCTCTCAGACTTATGTGATATTCTGTCTTCAATTTTCCCAATCCTCTAAATAGCTTTGGGAATTCAGCCCTAAAATCTCTTGGTTGCTTCTCTTGTCCCTTAATTTCTTCTTTTACCTACATATCAGTTGTAGGTCAACACCTGCCTTCCTGCTGAGTAATGAACAACTCTGATTCTTAATAATATGCAGCCTTTCAGGAATCTCTTTATTCTTGTATCTTAAAGTCATTTTCAGTTCCACTATAACTTTCAGCCCTATGCCTCCAAGCCCTTATAGCTGCTTGTTTGTTTTTAGCCATGGTTCCCTATCTGATGGAACAGAAACTGCTGCTCCTATGTCTAACTTAAAGCTAGTTTTATTTTCTCTTATCATGATATCTGCTGTCCAGCAATTTGCTCCTTGTATTTCTCCTAAGAAAGGAGTTTCAATCGTTGCTCCCCTTGTACCTCGTTTACTGTCTTGTTTAAATGATTTGTCCCTTTGCTGATCTGCAGCGTTTGCTTCTTGCTGCAACACAGTGCCAGGAAATGTCCCTTTTTTCTACATAGGAAACATTCTGCCTCCTTGGCTGGGCAATTTTCCCACCAACGTCTCTCTTGGCCCCACCCACTAATATTCAGTGTTGCCGCCTCTGGATGCCTTTCATGCCATCGGGCTTTTTGGCGCCATTCCATTCCATTTTTTTCACAAGCTCCACTGAGTCTAATATCTTTAAGATTGGACTCACCCCGTCCCCTCAAACTACGGGTCGATTAGATTTTCTAACCTCCCACTGTCTGCTTAGCTGAATGGCTTTTTGTAAACTCAAGTCTTCCCTTTAGTTGATCTGACAGCGCATAGTCAATAACCCCGACTACAATTCTATCTCGAATCAATTCCTCACGCAAGCTTCCATACTACAAATCCTCAGCAATCTTGTATATGTCATTAATAAATGATTCAATGCTCTTCCCTTTTCTCTGGGTGAGCTTATTAAAATTTGCCCATTCAACGATAACGTTTTTCTGATCTTGAAATACCCTTCTATAGCTTTTATGACTTTAGCGTAAGTAGTTTGCTCCTCATCAATTCCTTTGATTATGAGAATGTTGTCTGCACACTCCCCCAGGGCGTATAGCAATGTACTGACCTGCTCTTTGTCTGGTCTCTGTGCTAAATGGTACCTCTCAAACCTCCAGACCTATTTCGGCCACATCTGGGCTTGCTTCAGACCTGCTACAGGCTCGAAGGCCTCTGGCAAGGGCAACAAATTTTCCATCTTCTGTTTTCTCAACGTTTTTTCAATATTATTGTTTCTTCTTTTCTACGATCACTTTTCCGCTGCCATCATGTAATATCCGGGTTATGATACTCTTTGTACCGAATAAAGATAGTAGTCTGTGGGTTAAGGTAACTGGAGTTTATTTACCAATGTCTATCATCTATGGCTGCCACTGCAATACTCCTCACACAAGGAGTATTACAATCTGTGACATCGCATCCTGTAAAGATGCTTACAGTGTATTTACATATCTACCTAGCAACAACCTACATCACATTATACAACATTAACAATGTACTTAGAAAATCATAGAATGATCAGACAGAGTCAATGTGGTTTTAAGAAAGGGAAGTCATGTTTGTCAAATGTATTTGTTTTTTGAGGATGTAACTAGTAAGGTAAATAAAGGGGAGCCGCTAAATGTATTATCCTTGGATTTCCAAAAGGTACACAGTAAGGCGCTACACAAAAAATGTTAACATGCACGATAAGAGCTCATGGAGTAGGAGTAATATATTAGCATGGATGGAGGATTTCTTGATGGACAGGAAGCAGAGAGTCGCTATAAACCAGGCATTTTCAAATTGGCAGGCTGTACCTACTACAGTGCCACAAGGATCAGTGCTGAGCCTCAGCTATTTACAACCTATATTAATGACTTAGAGACCAAGAGTAATGTATCCAAGTTTGCAGACAATACAAAACTAGGTGAGAATGTAAAATAAAAGCAAACTACTACAGATGCTGGAAATCTGAAATACAAACAAGAAATGCTGGAAATACTCAGCAGGTCTGGCAGCATCAGAGTTCTGAAGAAGGGTCATTGACCTGAAACGTTAACTTTGCTTCTCTCTCCACAGATGCTGCCAGACCTGCTGAGTATTTCCAGCATTTCCTGTTTTTATTATAGGTGAGAATGTAAGCTGGGAGGAAGACACAAAGAAGCTGCAAAGAGATATAGGCACGTTAAGTGAGTGGGCAACAAGGTGGCAGATGGAGTATAATGTGGGGAAGTGTGAGGTTATTCACTTTGGCAGTAAGAATAGAAAAGCAGAATATTTTTTTAAAAGGCCTGAAACTTTTAAATGTTGATGTTCAAAGGTTGTGAGGCAACTCACTCCTGTATTGAAGGAAACTGATCTCCTTTCCACTCTTTGTATTGTTTGACTTTGTGCTTTTTGAAATTGTTTTGTAATGTATTTTTTACAGATTTTATGAATAAAGTATATTTTGGAAATAAAAAAAAATGTTGATGTTCAAAGAAACTTGGGTGTAGTCGTACAAGGAACACGGAAAGTTAGCATGCAGGTGCAGCAAGCAATTAGGAAAGCAAATGGCATGTTGGCCTTTATTGCAAAGGGACTGGAGTACAAGAACAAGGAAGCATTGCTACAGTAGTACAGGGCTTTTGTGAGACCGCACCTGAAGTACCGTGTGCAGTTTTAGTCTCCATATCTAAGGAAGGATATACTTGTCTTGGAGGCAGTACAACAAAGGTTCACTAGATTGGTTTCTGGGATGAGGGGGTTGTCCTATGATGAGAGGCTGAGTAAATTGGGCCTATATTCTCTGGAGTTTAGAAGAATGAAAGGTGATCTCACTGTAACAAGACACAGAGAGGTTGGGCTAGATTTTACCAGCACTTTGGAGATGGGCTGGGAGTCCAGAGGGCAGGTAAATCTGGCAGAGAAAGGCCTTGGGAGAGGAGCCCTATGTCTTCCCGCCACCACAGCATTTTACCAGAGGCGGGAACCTCAGTTGCTGTGCCGCAACTGGGTGGCCATTTGAGACAATTTAAGTGCAACTTCCTGCCCCACATGGCATTTTACCAGCATCAGGCAGGCCGCCACTGCTTGGGGAGTCCACCAGGTAAACCCTGGTGGCCTCCCAGCAGTTTCCGGCAGGTGGTGGGGGGCCTCCTTAATGGCTGCTCCATAGCCCATGGACGGGCTGTCTGGCAGCAATGGCCGCCCCCACAACTAAGGCACCACCCCAGCTCGATCGCCGGGGCCTGCCTTCCTGACCCCAGCATAGTGAAAAAAACTTACCTTGTCTTCGAGTTTGCCTGGGAATGGAGGTGCCCTGTTCCTCCCCCTGTAGTCTCAGCAGTGGCCATCACTAGCGGTGGCGCTGCCCCGCTGCCAGTCATCTGATTGGTCCAGCACCTTTGGGAAGCAGGTCAGGACGGTGGTCCTGGCAGCAAAATGCTGACCCAGGGTCCCGCCACAAGGGTCAGATCCTGCTTTTAGACCCGGTGGCGGGACTTCATCAGTGGTGTTAAAATTCAACCCATTGTTTTCCCTGGCTGGGAATCTAGATTCCAAGGCACAGCCTCAGAATAAGGGATTGATTATTTAGGACTGAGATGAGGAGAAATCTCTTCACTTAAATAGTTGTCATTCTTTGGAATTCTCTATTCCCAAGGATTGTGGATTCTGCATAATTGAATATATACAAGGCTGGGATAAATAGGTTTTAGATCTCTCGGAATGGAGGAATATGGGGAATGAGCAGGAAAGTGAAGTTGAGGCAGAATATCAGCCATGATCGTATTGAATGGCAGAGCTGACTCAAGGGGCCATATGGTCCACTCCTGCTCTAATTTCTTATGTTATCATCACATGCATGAATTGAACCCATTCATGGGAAATAGAGCATTAACTTTTTTTAGCTGAAACTGCTATAAACAATAATGGTAGTTTCTTCACTTTGTCGTTTAATGTAATACAAAAAATGCTTAGGATTAAAGATAGAAGCATGGACTATTTGAATTACTGTTGATGTTTCTCCTATAGTGCATGGTGGATTTTCTGCATGGTTGAATTGGGGCCCATGTAGCGTTACCTGTGGGCAGGGAGTGCAAAAGCGACTGCGACTTTGTACCAATCCAGTGCCCGCAAATGGAGGACGGCATTGCCAGGACACTGATTCAGAGACACGCAGATGTCGGTCCAAACCTTGCCCAGGTACATTTCTATTATACAGTATAATGTTACTTAATAGTTCACAATTATAAGTAGTAGGTTATATTTAAGGTTACATGTCTGCACATGGAAAAAGCAATAGAAAAAAACTAATAATACACATTCCTCCTAATATTTACTAAAATATCACCATGCAATAAAATATTTTCATGGGGACAGATTCAGTTGTGGCTTTCAAAATGGAATTGTATAATTATCTGAAGAGGAAAGATTTGCAGGACTACGAGGAAGAGGCGGGGAGTGGGACTAGCTGAGTTGTTCTCTCAGAGCTGGCATGGACACATTGGATGAATGGCCTTCTTCTGTGCTGTAACCATTCTATGATTCTATGAGTCTAACACGTTGTCACAGCAGTTATGTTAAAATTCCCTTATAAATTTGAAGTGCAGTAACTCTACGCAGACCAGTGCTTTTTAATCATTAAACACCTGCAAATATTATGTCTTAACTTCCATAAGACAGCATCATCTACCTACAAGAAACAATGCACCATGGAAGAATATATTTCCTATTAGTATACAGCAACAAAACAAATGTGCTAGAAAATAAACAAATGAAGAAAATACAGCAATCTGATGACTTTGTCAACTCCTTGAATCTTGTGTCTGAGACACCATTTTGAAAATCACTGATGTAAACATGTAACTATCTGGTTGTTATGTAATGTTAAATGGTCACTGTAGCCAATGACTATTTGGAAACATTGCAGTATGACAAGTTGGAAGCATTGCATTAATGGCCTGACTGACATTATTTGGTCAAGTAAGGCTGCCAATGTATTCCCATGTTCACAATACAAAGTGGTATCTGGTGGTCATTGGCATTCCTTTCCTAACAGCACTGTTGGTGTACCTACATCCCAAGGATGGCAGTGGTTCAAAAAGGCAGCTCACCACCACCTTCTCAAGGGTAATTAGGGATGGGCAATAAATGCTGGCCTAGCCAGCAATGCCCACATCCCACGAGCGAACAAAAAAAAAATTAAGGTGCCAGTATAATTTGAGATAGGGGTCATAAATTACATGATTGCTATAATTGCAACTTTTTCAAAAAAATTTTGTCAGAACTAACAACATATTGTTGTGGTATACCTTTATAGGGTGTGTCTAAAACTGCTGTCTAATACCAGATCGATATGATGTAAATACTCATGTAATCATTGGGCAGAAGTTAGGAGCAGTCAGAGAGACCAGTCATGTTAGTGAACCTCCCAGTCATTGTTGCACACAGTTTCATATCTTCAAATAAAGAAGCCACATAATTTAATTACCAGTCCTCTTCATGTGATTGGTGTGTTTGCGTTAAAGAAAGAGAGACACAATATGGTGGCAGCTGGAGGTGTTTGGTGATTCAAAGATTTTCCAGCAACGCTGTACCCTTCCACACTCTACAGAATTCCAGTGTGTGGCAGTTTGAAGACCCAACAAGTACGTGTGCAGTACTTACAGCAGTGTGGAAGCCTCTGTGTGAGTGATTCTGCAACAGTGCAGGCGTCCATTACAAAGCAGAGCCGTGGGGTCCTGATAAAATTACTGCATAGTGGTGGAGCATTAGTCTTGAGTCCACCTGCTGATACGGCTTGCACAGGAAAACATTTACATAACCGACTCCACGAGGTGTGGAACTGAGTATCAGGGCACTGGATCAGGAGTACCAGTGGGGCAACAAAATGTTCCGAAAGGGCCAGAAAATAAAAAATAATATGTCCATAAAATGGCAGCCTCCAACAGCTTTGAGAAGGTTGAAAAAGACCTTCATCACTGTTAAAATTTTTGTCACCGAAATTCGGCTTCGTGGGCATGACCTTCCAATAGAGTGGGATGGCAGCAGCAGCGCCATCAATCCCAAGTCTAACAATTAGGTGTGGCCATCCAAAATACTGCAAGCCAGTGGAGCCACAGAACATAACCCCTCAAGAGCTGTGCACGCTTGAATTTTTGCTCCTGCCCAAGATTTAACTGAAGCTCCTGCAAACACTGACAGAATGACTACAAAATTCCCATCCCTGAACTGGAAGGTGGCAAACCTCCTTACTGAATTAAGATAGTTCAGGCAGAGGATGGAGCTATGTTTTCTGAACTTGGCTGTCTCTGAACCAGACAGACAAGCCATCAAGGTAAAAATAGCCATAGGGAACGAAGGTCTTCACAGACTGAACACATCAGGACTGTCGGATGGCGATCTCAACGATCCAAGCAAAATATGGTCTACGCTGGAAGACCAGATAAGGGTGAAGCTCAACTTCAGGATACACCGTCCCGAGTTTATGTCTTTCAGACAGCAACGCAAAGAGACGCTAGATCAGTTTATGAGCTGGTGCAGAGATAGAAGGCGTGATTGCGACTTTTCAGAAGCAGAGCTGCTGACAGGATCATCGTACTCATGATAGCTCTACCCCTATTGAAGCATTTTAGAAGGATCTTTTGGACTAGCCTAAAGGTTACAGATTGGAAGCGTTGCTCAAAAGTGGTTGCAAGTATGAAGCAATCCTTATGGGTCGGCAGAGTCTACAGGTTCTGTGCACTACGTTCACCATTGGCACTGTTACCAATTCAAACAATCCTGGTAAGCCATGCAGGCAGTGCGGCCTTATACATGCATCCAAAAATTGTCCTGCTTTCCATGACATATGCAAGGCATGTGGCACCAGAGGGCACTGGAAACGCCAATGCAGTAAGCCAAAGCCAAAACAGGTGGCTCAACACCAGGACAAGACACAGTCGGATGCAAGACGGGTACAGCATTCCAGCAAACAAAAGGAGTGTACCAGATATCACTATGAAATGACCAGCCAGATGACAAGGTCGAATGTCAAGGTTGACCAAAGCGTTCACACACACACACACTCACAGTGAGCAGGCATTCCATACAGCCAACATCACAGAAAATGTTGACACCGTGATACCATCAGAAGCCTTTGCCACTATTCACATTGTATGCCCACAGAAGCCTAGTAAGCATACGCTGTTGACAAAAATCGACACAGGTGCGCGTACTAACATTCTCCCACTTCACATTCTGAAAAGCGTCTACCCACAGAATTGGAAAGTGATGGCTCAACCAACCACTGCCAAGCTCATAGCCTACAACAGCTCAGGGATTCCATCACTGGGATCCATTGCACTTGAATGTCACGTTACGTACAGAATTGAGAGAGAACTGAAACCCCAGTTCTTTTCATTTTTACTGTCCATAATCAGTGTGTTTTTGACAAGGAATATGTGTGTGTTTCTTATTGCCAATTTGAATAATCAGCAGCACGCTTTTTGTGGGTTTAAATAAAGAGGATTATTTTTATTCACACATTAAACCCGAATGTCTAACGCTATGTCACTCACTCACCACTCAAACACACACACGCGCACACTCTCTCGAGACAGAAAGCCATTAAAAAGGATAGTGCACTTTTACAAATTACAAGCAAAGGAATAGTTCATAAGTTACCTGATTTGGCTAATCTTGGGGAAAAGGCATGGGTTGTGAGCCCTGTGAAGAAGGCATTTTCACTCCTGAAGTGTAGTTGGTTGGATTCGATAGCTGGAGTCGCATATCGAAGTCGTTGCAGGATTCTCTTGAAGAGGTGGATTTTCGTGGGGTCACGGAGTTAGTTGCTTGTAGACTTATTACTAAGAGGATGGTTTTGTGTAATGGTGGACTAGAAAAGGAACAGGCTCGGAGACCTTAAGAAGTTACAGTCTCCAATTCTTTTAAGGCACGATGGTACCACCTTGTCTGTTTACTGCTTTTTCTGCAGTCTGTACTTTAAAAGATTTTTAAAAGGAGACCAGCATGGCTACCTCACCATATGACTTCTTACAGTTCCTTTGCCAAATATGATGGGTGTCTAGGTTGATTATCCCAATCCTGGTTTATTGTTGTAAGACATTAATCCTGAGGAAGGTTAAGACAATCGCCTTTGTTTGAAGAGAAACCCATTCAATTCAGGAATGTATCCTAATGGTTTCAAGATGGGCGTTGATGACACCTCTTATTCTTTTGTCCTTCCAGACAGTGAGTCACTTCTTGAATACACAGACCAAAGGTCAGCTGACCTTTGGCAGCCATCTTTGCAGCGCATGTCCACTTTTAATATCCATTGTGGTTCATTTAAAACAAAGGGAAAATTCAGTTCCTGAAGATTCTATGCTGGATACAGTCCATGTTTAAAGTTATGAATGGAACATGCCTTTACTGGGCATGACAGTCACTACAACAACTCACCATGGTCAGCCCAGGTATTCTATACCATGGACACCATAAGTCCAGTGATTTCAGGTCTTCCAGTGTGCGTCTGGCACCGGCGCCATTTTTAAAGCGCTTCCAGCCCTTCATTTAAATTTAAATATTGAAAGTTACCTTACCTAAAAAAATTAAAGGAAAAGGTTAATTAAGAGGTTCAATCCCCTCTTCCATCCCCTCCAATTACTACATGCTGTATTGATTGACCTTTCCCGCACAAAAAACTTTTCTTCCAATCCCGATCTCCCCCCCACCCCCGAACTTTATTTACTTTAACCTTCAACCCCTTCCAACAATGGCAAGTGTTTTACCTGCTCCCCTCCGAAAACTTAACTCCTCCCCCACTCCCCATAATGTACCACCTTGGATCTTCAAATGGAGATCCGAAGGCATGGGAGTTATGGCAAGCAGCCGGAATATGGCAGCGGGACGGCCGTTGCGATAAAGTATGTATTAATTCTTGAATTTAAATAAATTAACATATTTTAATTAGGTTTCTGTCGCCAAGCAGCGGAGGGGCGGCTGCCAAGAGGCCTCGCCGTCGCCGGTAATATGGGGCAGGGCCTTCCCAGCGTTGAGGCCTGTGGCGGGCCCCTCCCGGAGGTATTTTCCGGGCCCTCCCACCACAACCCCCGATGTCGTGGGGGCTGGTAATATTCAGCCCTATTCCTTCCATCGTAAGTGTAGCATCCATATCGAGAGTAAGCTAAAGGTGGAACTGGATAGGATGGAAAAAGATAGCATAATCCATAAAGTCCATCACCGCACCGATTGGTGTAGTTCCATCACATGCATTGTTAAAAAAGATGGCTATATACGAGTTTCTTTAGACCCAAGGCGTCTATAAGTGGCACTGAAACGATGCCCACATAAAATTCCCACCTTGGAAGAGCTAAACCCCAAGTTTGCAAATGACAAATTTTTCTCCCAGCTCGATGCTAAGCATGGATACTGATCAGTACATTTGGTGAAGACTTCTAAGGAGCTAACGACGTTCCATACTCCATTCAGGAGATACAATTTCCAACGGTTACCATTCAGGCTTGCAACAACTGACTAACACACTCTCGGGGACTTCCTACCCTAACTTCCAAAGGAAAGTGACACTGACCTAAAGGGAAACATTGCTATCTGTGTTGAAATGTTTATTAGTATACAGCAACAGGAAAATGTGCTAGTATGTCTATAAGTACAAAAAAAACAGACATTTGGTGACAAAGAGAAAGAAATGTGTCCCCATGGACCTCCAGGATCCTGTTGCAGTCCCTATTGTTCAGAGACCCAAGTTTGAAAATCAATGAATTATCTTCCTGTTGCTTACTTCCCACACTCACAGAAGTACCAGAGGGCAAGCAGGATCTGAAGAGTCATATTTCAGTGTGAGTCAAAGCCTTCAGGAGAGGAGAGCAACATATTGGAAGTGGGAAATTAATTTTAATCGTGACATTTACTTGTTTATGCTTTGCCAGCCTTACCCAATTACTTGCTTCAGAATAAACTTGATATAGGCTTTCATTGCATCAGTTGCTACCTCTAGAAAACATTACCAGCAGGTAGAGGTTTTTTGCGTTATTCTGATGAAATGTTGCTAAAAGAACAGATTAACAAAAAATGAAACATACTGTATTAACAAATGTTTTATGCCTTCAGTGGATGGCAGCTGGTCAGAGTGGGGCCAGTGGGAGGAATGTTCTCATAGCTGTGGCCAGGGCAACAGGACAAGGACCAGGACGTGCACTAATCCGTCGAAGCAATATGGGGGGAAACAGTGTGAAGGCAAAGCTGTGGAAGCTATCATGTGCAACATCCGGCCTTGTCCAGGTATCAGTCAATTCTAACAGTTCAATATATACTCCCACTCACTGTAACTCTCTCTCTTACACCAAGATTTCTAATAGAATACTCCATGCTTAGGGCTCCTATCAAAGAGAAACCATGAATAAGGCTAAAACAGGGTTGTCCAACATACGGCCTGTGGGCCAGGATGCGGCCAGCCAAAGGTTTCCATCCAGCCCACGGGTGTAAACTGTACCCAAGCCGTTCCTCAGCCTCACCAGGAGATGGTGACTGGAGATGAGAAATTTCCCTTTGTCAGACCGGCTTTTACAAAATCATCACAAGCTAGTTTCACAGCTGCTGGGAGCTGGAACAGCCATTTCCCAACTTTGGGCAGATTCTGGGTTTTCCGGCAGCCATTTAAAAAAAAGTCAGAACTGTAAATCTGAAATTGGGAAAGTACTGTTCCCGATGTTAGCAGTTGTGAAATTGACTTGTGATCTTTAAAAAAAAACTGACCAACCATCTGCTCAGCATTCCCACACTCTGCAACTGTCAGAGAGAGAAAGAGGGGAGAGAGAGAGAAAGAGAGGAGTGAGAGAGAGAGAGGGGCAGACAGAGAGGAGGGAGGATAGAGAAAGAGAGGGGGGAGAGAGAGAGCGGGGCAGACAGAGAGGAGGGGGGACAGAGAAAGAGGGGGGAGAGAGAGAGGGGCAGTTCTTGGCAGTTTGGTGAGTGCTGCAGGTGCAACATGTTGTAATCATGATCTTGCACTTGGCAAAGAAATCAAGGCCTGATTTCAAATTCTTAAAACATACGAACATACGAATTTAGGAACAGGAGTAGGCCATTTGGCCCCTCAAGCCTGCTCCGCCATTCGATAGGATCATGGCTGATCTGATTGCGATTTCAACTCTACTTTCCTATCTACTTGCTATAACTTTTGACTTCCTTCTCAATCAAGAATCTATCTAGCTCAGCATTAAAAATATTCAATGACCCTGCCTCCACTGCTCTCTGGGGAAGAGAATTCCACCAACTAACAATCTTCTGAGAGAAGAAATTTCTCCTCATCTCCATCTTAAATGGGAGACCCCTAATTTTTAAACTGTGTCCCTTAGTTCTAGTCTCTCCCAAAAGGGGCAACGTCCTTTCAGCATCCACCCTGCCAGGATCTTATATGCTTCAATAAGATCACCACTCATTCTTCTAAACTCCAGTGGATACAAGCCCAATCTGTCCAACCTTTCCTCATCTTCTTCTTTGGGCCTCCTTATCTCGAGAGACAATGGATACGCGCCGGCGCATGCCTGGGCAAATTTATGGAGGTTGAGAGTTGCCCAGTCGTCAAAACCCCCCTCTCGGCCTTTCTGGTGGGGTCCAAAGGAGTGCAGGACACGACGTTTGGCACCAGTATGGCTGCAGGAACTGCCGGAAACATGCCAAAGGTGACACATGACCGCCTACGAGGTTCCGCTCCGGATTTTCTGTTAGGGTTTACTCCCTTAGCCTTTCCTCATAAGATCTCAGGAATCAGTCGAGTGAACCTTCTCTGAACTGCTTCTAGTGCAATTATATCTTTTTCTAAGTAGGGGGACCAAAATTGTATGCCGTACTCCAGGTGTGGTTTCAGGGGAGATGGTGGCATTGTGGTAATGCCGCTGAGCTAGTAATCCAGAGGCCCAGGCAAATCCCCTGAGGACACAGCTTCACATGACAACTGGTGGAATTTAAATTCAATTAATTAATAACAATCTGGAATTGAAAGCTAGGCTGGAATTTTACACCACCCCAAAGAGCGGGAAGGTGGCGGGGGAGGGGGGCGGCGGGGGAGGCGTAAAATGGAGCAGAAGGCTCGGGGGGCCCTTTCCGACCCGCTCCCGCCTTCCCTGCTACTTTACAGAGGGCAGCGGTGAAAAACGGCCCACCCGCCCCCAGGCCAATCAAGGCCCTGCAGTGGCCACTTAACTTGAGAGCCTCGACCGGCCGCCGCAGCGATTTTACCCATGTCCAATCAGGCAGCCCAGGCCCGAGAGAAGCCGCCTGACAAAAGCAGGTGGTTCTCTGACGGCCTGGCAGGGGGCCCTATGCCTGCTGGAGGGCCGCCTCCCCTGCCCCAACCACCCCAGCACCCAACATACCCCCCATCTCCCCAATCGACCACCGTTGCCTCACCGGGGCCCTACTGATCACCCCTGGTGAGGCACCAAAATCTTACCTTCGTTCCAGGGCTCCCCAGCATCTTCTTTGCGATGGCTGGGTTGCAGTCCCAGCAGTGGCCACCACCCCCGGTGGCGCATCTGGGACAGAGAGCTGCTGGCCCTCTGATTATCCGGTAGCTCCATTAGGTGGGACTTCCTGCCTCAATGAGGTGGAAGTCCCACCTCAGACCAATTAAAGGCTTGGGGACCACAAAATGCAGATCGGATCCCCAGGCCAGGCGGAGGCAGGTTTCAGTCGGTAGATGGCTTCCGTCCACCAAGGGTAAAATTCTGGCCCTAGCCTCAGTAATGGTGCCATGAAACTATCATCGGCTGTCATAAAAACCCCTTTGGTTCACTAATGTCCTTTAGGGAAGGAAATCTGCTGTCCTTACCTGGTCTGACCTACATGTGACTCCAGAACCACAGCAATGTGGTTGACTCTTAACTACCCTCTGAAATGGCCTAGCAAGCCACTTTGTTGTCAAGGGCAATTAGGGATGGTCTACAAATGCTGGCCTTGCCAGTGTCACCCACACCTCATGAAAGAATGTAAAAAAAACACAATGTCCTGTACAACTGTAGCAAAACTTCCTTAAGTTTATATTCTATTCCCTTTGCAATAAACAACATTCCATTTGCCTTCCGAATCACTTGTTTTCCCTGCATACTAACTTTTTGTGAATCATGAAATAGGACACCCAGATACCTCTGTACCAAACAGGTCTGGCAGCACCTATGGAGAGAGAAGTAGAGTTAATGCTTCAGGTCTGTGACCTTTCATCAGAACTGGCAAAGGTTAGAAATGTAATAGGTTTTAAGCAAGTTAAGCAGAGAGTGGGGGGAAGAGAGCAAAAGGGAAGGTGTGTGATAGGACAGAGGGCCGGAGAGATTAACTGTCAAGGAGGTCATGGAGCAAAGGCAAAGTGAGTGTGCGAATGGTGTGGTGAAAGACAAAGCATTAGCACAGTGAGTGTTAATGACAGAATAATGAAAATCCCTAGCCAAAAGCAGAAACATGAAAAACCCAGTTTAAGGCAGACACATGGTAAAAAATTATGAAACAAAATAAAATAATTATTCTTATTAGTTTGTTTTGTTTTATCGTCCATCTCCACAATTTAAATATAAGTCCTCAAAAACATATACTTAACAAAAAATATAGAAGCATTTTCATAACATGGTGAAAACAAGCACCCTTTGCGCAACCTGACTACTCATCTCTTGTCTATCATGGATGATATAGAGAAAAAAGAAAAAATGATTGGCACATTGTCTTAATTCTCTTCTATTTTACACAGTACAACATTTTCCAATTTAGGTCTGTCATTTTTCACAAGATAGCTATGAAGGGAGAAGTACATTTTCCCATCTATAATAAAAGCAAAATACTGCAGATGCTGGAAATCTGAAATAAAAACAAAAAGTGCTGGAAATACTCAGCAGGTCTGGCAGCATCTGTGGAGAGAGACCTGAAATGTTAACTCTGCTTCTCTCTCCACAGATGCTGCCAGACCTGCTGAGTATTTCCAGCACTTTTTGTTGTTATTTTCCCATCTATGTTCAGTCATTCAGGAAAAATCATACAATCACCCATTAACAGTGTTTTAAAAAAAAAAATTCCAGGAGTTTTTCCACTACTATTCTATCCAGAGATCCATTCCACCTTTTGATTACTTTTCTTCTAACAGACCTAAATTTGCCTTTTGCTAATGTGAGCATGTGTCCTTTTGTCTTACTTTTATTTAATGAAATAATGTTATAGATTTATAATTTTCTATCATGTTTACTATTTTAAGCTTCCTGATAAGACCTCCTCCTATTTTCATGCTTTGAAATATTCCGATACCTTTTTATAAATCTCTCTTCAGTTGTTGGTGGCTGGAGTTCCTGGTTGCCTTGGGGACCATGCAGTGAGACTTGTGGTAAAGGGACTCAAACTAGACTGAGACTTTGCAATAATCCTCCACCATCATTTGATGGGGCACACTGTGAGGGGCAAGATGCACAGACTCGGGTTTGTAAGAATAGGCTGTGTCCAGGTAAGCAAAATCATATCTTGTAATTTATATTTGATGAAAATTTGTGAAAATGCTTCAGTAGCTGCATTATATTACAGAGAGTGGTGTCCATATTTAACTCATATGCTAAAAGCCAAAGACTTGCAGGTTGATAGGTAAATTAGCCATTGTAAATTGCCCCTAGTGTAGGTAGGTGGTAGGGGAATTGAGGGGATGTGGTAGGAATATGGGATTAATGTAGGATTAGTATAAATGGGTGGTTGATGGTCAGCACAGACTCGGTGGGCCGAAGGGCCTGTTTCAGTGCTGTATCTCTAAATAAATAAATAAAACACACACACACCACCATTTTGTAGCAATTACTTAATCTGAGTGTCAGGTTGGCTTAGTTTTGGAATGAAGTTGGGAGTATTCTCACTTCTGAGTTAGCAGGTTGTGAGATCAAGCTCCGCTCCAGACTAGAGTACACAATTTGGGCTAACACTTCAGTGCAGTACAGTGGGATTGCTGCATTGATGGCAGTGTCATGTGAGCATAAAAGACTCGGCTGTTTGGAAAACAGCAGGGAGTTCTCCTGGTGTCCTGGCCAAAGTTCCTCCCTCAACTAACACGACCAAAAACAGATCAATTAGTCATTTATCTCATTTGTTGTTGATAAGACTTTGCCATGAGTAAATTGCCATGCCTACATAGCAACAGTTAATGCAACTACAAAAGTGATTCATTGGCTTTGAAGTGCTTTGCGGCATCCTAAAGGCATGAAAGGTTTTATATAAAAGAAAATGTTTGCTTTCCAAGTTCCAATCTTAGATTAATTGAGCCTGCATCAGGAAACTATTTGAAATCAGTCACAAAGGCAATCATTGTTCACTGCATGTAGCCCAGGGCATTAACGCAATGACTTGTTTGACAAGTATAGAATGAATTTAGCTGTGTTCTTTGCCCTATTACAAGGGTCTGCAACCTGTGACTCCGGGACTGCATGCGGCACTTTAACATCTCATTTGCTGCTCCCAACCTTTTCCAGTTGGATCACATTAACATGAAAAAAGCCTAAAAAAAATTAAGTCAAGAAAAATAATAGTGTGTTTTCATTATGGGAATAAAAAGCTAATCACAGTTTCAAATTATTATTTTAATGAAAAACATAATCATGCTTAAATGAACCTGTTTGAGTGGTATATCTACACCATAGTTATAGATAATGCCTTTGGTTTGAGGAACAGATTTTATGGTTGCATCCATTATTGTTTGTAATATAGCTGAGGCGATAAATTATTCTGAATGTGCTATTAGAAGCTTGTTTTTTTATCATGAGGATCAATAGCCAAAACATTGTCTTAATACTGCACATCTTAAGTTATAGTTTGTATTAAAGATGACTTTACTGACAAAATTATAGTCAAAAGAGTGATGTCAGAGTTAGGTCTATTTTAGTTACTTTTTTTCTATAAATACATAAATTCAATACATCTATTTTATTTATTTTTGCAAATTATGCATTCTACCAGAGACACTTAGCAATTTGCTAAGTATTTGCTTTAGAAATGCCGAAATTTCATCTTGTGGCTCCCAATAGTTTTTATTTTTGGCAAATGTATTTTTAAAAGGCTCTACAGGTAAAAAAGGTTGCTGACCCCTGCACTATTAGATGAGTGAAAATCCATTGGGTGCTGGCTGAATTACCCATGAGTATCATGGCTGGAATTTTACGGCCTAAAAGTCGGGGGCGAGTCCACCTCCGCTGGGCCTGGGAGCCATGCTACGATTTTATGTGGCCCAGTCCCTTAATTGGCCTCGGGTGGGACTTCCACCCCACTGTGGCAGGAAGTCCCGCCTCCAACAGCTGCTGGCCAATCAGCGGGCTAGCAGTCTCAGCAGTGCCACCGGGAGCAGTAGCCACTGCTGGGACTGTAGCCAGGGAGAGGTGCAACAAGGATGCAGGCCCCAGAAAAAAGGTATGTTTGTGGGTCCTTATCGGGGACAATCACCGGGCTCCAGCGTAGCAAAGGAGGCCAGTTGGGAGGTGGCGGGGGAGAATGTATTTCAGTGGGGGCGGTTGGACCATGGGGGGTGCCCTCCATGGGACACAGGTTGCCCAATCAGGAAGACTCGCCCTCTCCCCCAGCTTGCAAGGAGGCTGCCAGGTTTTACTGGGCGGCTTCCTGGGGGGCCTGAGCCACCCGCCTGCCGCTGGTAATATACCAGTGACGACAGGTGGCGGCCCTTAAGTGGCAGTTAATTGGCCTAGGGTGGGCGGGCCGTTCCTCGCCGCTGTCACCCCTTGTAAAATTGCAGCGTTGGCAGGAAGGCAATGGGAACGGCACCCCCCGCCTCCCACTCAATTTTACAACCACCACCCCCCCCCAACCACCCCCTGCCCCACCTCCAGCCCGCTCCTGCAGGGAGATGTAAAATTCCGGCCTATGAGTATCATGAGACTATTGTAGGCTAACAAACTGCCTCTCTTCTAATTATCTGGTATTTCACTGTTTTAGTGGATGGAAAATGGACATCTTGGATCAGTTGGACAGCATGTAGTGTATCCTGTGGAGGAGGTACTCGCCAAAGGGCCAGAACATGCTCAGATCCAACACCACGGTATGGAGGACGTTACTGTGAAGGCAGTGATGTACAAATCGACTTCTGCAACAGTGATCCATGTCCAAGTGAGTATAGAAAGATAATTATAAGCCTTCAATAAATGCTAAATGGATGGTTGTCCAGTTACTGTCATCCATTAACTGATTAAACCATTGCAGTCTATACATCTTTCAACAAAAGAAATGAATTAAAAAAAAAAAATCCATGCAACTGTTACGACTGCTTAGGACAAAGCCCCCAATCAAAATATATGATTCTGATTGCAGTGGGAGCAACGCATTGTCAATTCAGTCCCTTAACTTCACAGGTCGCATCATATATCTTTAAGCTTTCCAAATCAAAGAAAGCAGCAGCCGAATTGAAACAATCTAGTAACCCCCGAATGAGGCAAAATAAAACCAGGCATCTTTAGATATCAACAAATTAACTATTTATTAAAAGCACTAAAATCTTAAACACTACTAAGATAAACCAATGTCTAAAGACCTTATAACTTCTTATTTAAAAAAACTAACTTCCACATTCACATACATACACTCAACGCAAACTAACAGTAGTTTAGTTTTTAATTAGCTGCCCGAAAAAAACAATAAAGTCTTTGCAGATTGCTCTTCTGACGAATGGTCTTCTGATACAACACAGTCAGTGTTCACTTGCAGTCTTCCAAGGCCCGATGAATCCGAAGATCCTCCAGAGATAGGAATTCAGCCATTCAGTTCAGCAGTAATAGTATTAAACTCTTCTTTTTTCCAGCGATGAACACAGCAGATCAATAATTTATTTCTTTAAGGAATTAATTTGGCTCAAAGCTTTTTAGAAGTTTGAGAGAGAAACTACCCGGGGTCTAAATTGACTTAGACAGAGCTCTCCTATTTCCTTCTGACAACTGTGTCTCTGCTAGCCAGTTTCAAAGTCAAAATGGATACATTGAAGCCCTGTTCTCCCTCTCTGTATGGTTGTTGCCGGGCAACCAGAATTCACTTTGGCTTACAGTCTCTGGAGCTTGCTGCCTTAAAGAAGTACTGGTCTTTTACAGCCTTAAAGACTCACTGCAATATTTCCCAAGGAGAAAAAAAACACAGGATCGTGACACAATAGATTAAAATATAATACAATAGAAATAAAATCAGAATATTCTAGAAATGCATGGCAGGTCCATCAGCACCTGAAAGGACAAATTAACATCTTGAGGTAAAGGCCTGCTACCCGACCTGAACCCAACGGGACCCGACGACATGTGTCAGGTTCAGTTCGGGTCGGGTCAGATCGTACGTCCGGGTAAAGCGTTTGGGCTTGGGTCGGGTCGGGCCGGGCCAGATAGGACATGCTCTATCACTACCTCCGGTAAGTGACTTTAATGTTAATTTACTTTTTGGACTTTAAAGGTGTTTTGCTACAGTTATTTTAAGCTTGTGCAGGTAAGGAACAAAGTGAAAAACGGGAGGTAGGTTAACTGATGGGTGGGTCGGATCGAGTTGGGCGCGGGAAAAAATGGAAGCTCTCGGGCCAGGTCAGGCTCGGGGTCGGATGGGGTTCTGTCAGGCTCGGGTCAGGTCTCATTTGCAGACTCGAGCAGGCCTTTATCTTGAGGCCTTAAGTCAGATGTTTTGACCACGGTCTCAAACTGAAATGTGTATCTGCCTTTTGTCTTTTTGGATGCTGATTCTCATTTGCAGTTTTTCTTTTTGTCTATCAGATATGATTGACATCCTCCAATCTATTGCCTTAATGGATAGTATTGTTCTGTGCTGAAATATTCCACATTTATAGCTAGTTAAACTGCAGTACCCTACATAAATTTGGGAATCTTTTGTCATTACCAACCTGCACTTAAACACACTGAATTTAGGTAAGTAGGTTATGTCCTTCTCGGGTGACGATGTTTACACCATATTGGGCAAATAGAAAATCTCTCTGTGAAGATTTCTGAATTGTGTGGTTTGGAAATTCTTGAGCATGGAGATGGTTTGTATATTTGTCAAATATCGTCTGACCCCAAAATAATTTCCATGAAACTCTCTTCTGTCTCAATTATTCTGTCAAGCAAACACCCAATTGATAAGTAGATGCGTCAATCTTGTATTTACTGGAACCAGGTTATATCACAATACATAATCATGTACATTTAGTGAAAGCAATTGTCAACAGCAGTAACTTGCACAGGTAACTGGAATAGTGTATCTCTATCCACTAACTGCAATGACTTTGCTGGACCGTGGCCTTTACATCGGTGGCTCACCCTATGCACTTTGTAAATAACATACCCCGACTTTAACTGCAATAGCAAAGCCTAATTCTGTTATTTTAACAAAATTACTGAATAAATACAGATGAGGGAGCCATTCAACTCTTCTTAGCAGATTCATCCAGGAAAAAGAGTTATGTTTCATCCTCAGCACATCTTTTATTTGTCTCTTGAATAAATCTAACATTTTTACCTTCATTACACTACCTGTGAGACAATTCCAAGTGTTGATAACTCTTTGCATCAACAAAGTCGTCCTGACATTTGTCCTTTGTGGATTTTTTTTGACTTTTTCCACATAAAGGATTTGAAATAATAGTTACATTAAATGTGTTTTAAAGTATAGTAAATTCATGGACGTTTTTTTAAAGAAAGGAATTGATGCAACATGTGGTTAATATGCTAATGAAAGTGGACATGTAAACAACAAGCAATTGGTTAGCCCGTCTTGGTAATTGATAAACACCTCACACCAACGGTGCTCACATCCCATGAAATAATTTTTTTAAACTATTATCTTGGGCAGTCAATGTTCTCTGGTGCTCAGCAGGTGATCTTGTTTGCTCTGTTTGTATATCTAAGTTATAGTTCACAAGTTTCAACATAATTAATAATGTTAAAATTGTTTTTTTTTTGCATTTTCTTTAGTCCATGGTAACTGGGGTCCATGGAGCAGTTGGGGAACCTGCAGTCGAACATGTAATGGAGGACAAATGCGACGATATCGTACCTGTGACAATCCCCGACCAGCAAGTGGTGGAAGGGCTTGCGCTGGAGCTGACACTCAAGTTCAACGGTGTAACACTGATGTTTGCCCAGGTGAGCTGGTTGATTTTGTATTTTGGACCATTATGGGGACAATGTCATCAGGAATTTTTGGTGTAACTATCTAAATAGCAGACAGGTCAGAGTGCTGAAAATAGTGATCAATATGTGCATTTGTCAGTTTGTATGCATAGATATTCTTAGACAGATGCATCACGGAGCGACTGCAGGACATCCTTCTACGGGAGGGTGAACAGCCAGAGGTTGTGGTCCACATTGGTACCAATGACAGAGGTAAGAAGGGGGATGAGGCCCTGAAAGCAGATTTTAGGGAGCTAGGAAGGAGATTAAAACGCAGGACCTCAAAAGCAGTAATCACAGCATTACTCCCAGTCCCACATGCAAATGAGCATAGGAATAGGAGAATTGAGCGATTGAACACGTGGCTGGACAACTGGTGTAGGACGGAGGGCATCAGATTTCTGAGACATTGGCACCTGTTCTGGGGCAGGTGGGACCAGTACAAGATGGACGGGTTGCATCTTAGCAGGACTGGGACAAATATCTTCGCAGGGAGATTTGCGAGTGCTGTTGAGGAGGGTTTAAACTAAATTGTCAGGGGGGTGGGAACCTGAGAGGGAGCTCAGATTGGGGGGAAGCAAAACTGGTAACTTGTCAGGGTTGTAGGAACCAGGAGCAAGTATCAGAGAGGAATACCAAGGAGCAAAGAATACTGGGGAGATAGATAGCACAAGAGTAGGGAATAGTAAGTTATTAGGTGGGGTCAGAGTAAGGGAGAAAGTAATAAAGTCTGAATCAGGGTTAATGTGCATGTATGTGAATGCACGGAGTGTGGTTTATAAGACTGGTGAGGTTCAGGCGCAGATTGCCATGTGGAAATATGACATTGTGCCTATAACAGAGACTTGGCTCAAAGAAGGGCAGGACTGGGTGTTAAATATTCCTGGATACAAGGTGTTCAGGAAAGATAGGAAAGGGAAAAAAAGGGGGACGAGTGGTGGTATTGATGAAAGAGAGCATTGCAATGCTGGAGAAAAAGGATGTCCCAGAGTGGTCAAGGACAGAATCAATTTGGCTAGAGCTAAGGAACAAAAATGGTGCAGTTACGTTGCTCGGCGTTGTCTATAGGCCACCAGCTAGTGGGAATGATGTGGAGGAACAAATTTGCAAGGAAATTACAGAGAAGTGCAAAAATTATAGGGTAGTTATAATGGGGGACTTTAATTATCCAAACATAGACTGGGATAATAGTAGTGTAAAGGACAGTGAGGAGCAAGAGTTCCTAGAGTGCATTCAGGGAAATTTTTTACAACAGTATGTTGCTAGTCCAACCAGAAAGGAGGCACTGCTAGACCTGGTTCTTGGGAATGAGGTGGGCCAAGTGGATCAAGTGTCAGTAGGAGAACATTTGGGGATAGTGATCATTGTATCATAAGGTTTAGGCTGACGATGGAAAAGGACAAAGAACAATCCAGGATAAGAATAATTAACTGGGGGAAGGCCAACTTCAATGGGGTAAGAATGGAGCTGGGGTGAATAAACTGGAGTCAAAAGCTGGCAGGAAAACCCATAGATGAACAATGGGCTACCTTCAAAGAAGAGATAGTTTGGACACAGTCAAGGTATGTTCCCTCAAAGGGGAAAAGTAGGGCAAACAAATCCAGAGCTCCCTGGATGACAAAAGAGGTAGAGATTAAGATAAAGAAGAAAAAGTGTGCTTATGACAGATGCAAGGTAGAAAATACTATTGAGAACCAGGCTGAATATAGAAGGTCCAGAGGGCAAGTGAAAAAGCAAATAAGAGAAGCAAAGAGAGAGCATGAAAAGAGACTAGCAACTAACATTAAAGGAAATTCCAAAGTTTTCTATCGGCACTAAAATAATAAAAGGGTGGTAAAAGGAGCAGTGGGGCCAATTAGGGACCAGAAAGGGAATTTACACATGGAGGCAGAAGGCATAGCTGAGGTATTAAATGAATACTTTGCATCTGTCTTTACCAACAAAGAAGGTGCAACACAGGCAATGTTGAAAGAGGAGGTAGGTCAGACACTAGAGAGGTTTAAAATTAATAAAGAGAAAGTATTAGATAAGCTGTCAGTACTTAAAGTGGATAAAGCACCAGGACCAGATGAGATGCATCCAGGAATACTGAAGGAAGTGAGGGTGGAAATCACAGAGGTACTGGGCATAATTTTTTGGCCTTCCTTAGACTCGGGGTGGTGCCAGTGGACTGGAGAATTGCAAACGTTACACCCTTGTTCAAAAAAGGGTGTAAAGATAAGCCCAGCAACTACAGGCCAGTCAGTTTAACTTCGGTGATGGGAAAACTTCTGGAAAAATAATTCGAGACAAAATCAATAGTCATGTGGACAAATGAGAGTTAATTAAGGAAAGCCAGCATGGATTTCTTCAGAGAAAATCATGTTTAACTAACTTGATGGAGTTTTTTGAGGAGGTAAAAGCGAGGGTTGATGAGGGCAATGCTGTTGATGCG
Organism: Heterodontus francisci; assembly: GCF_036365525.1. Taxonomy (NCBI): domain Eukaryota; kingdom Metazoa; phylum Chordata; class Chondrichthyes; order Heterodontiformes; family Heterodontidae; genus Heterodontus; species Heterodontus francisci. The sequence continues at coordinate 77,703,515 of NC_090378.1, read as the reverse complement.
GTGTACATGGACTTTCAAAAGGCATTTGATACCGTGCCAGACTTGTGAGCAAACTTGTAGCTCATGGAATAAAAGGGATGGTAGCAACATGGATACAAAATTGGCTGAGTGACAAGAGTAGTGATTAATGGACATTTTTCGAACTGGAGGAAGGTTTGTAGTGTAGTTTCCCAGGGATCAGTGTTGGGACCCTTGCTTTTCCTGATATATATTAATGACCTAGATCTTGGTGTATAGGGCACAATTTCAAAGTTTACAAATGATACAAAACTTGGAAGCATTGTGAACTGTGAGGAGGATAGTGTCGAACTTCAAAAGGACGTAGACAAGTTGGTAGATTGGGCAGACAGGTGGCAGATGAAGTTCAATGCAGAGAAATGTGAAGTGATTCATCTTGGTGGGAAGAACATGGAGAGACAATATAAAATAAAGGGTACAATTCTAAAGGGGGTGCTAGAGCAGAGAGACCTAGGTGTATATATGCACAAGTCATTGGAGGTGGCAGGACAGGTTGATGGAATGGTTAATAAAGCATACAGTATCCTTGGCTTTATTAATAGGGGCATAGAGTACAAGAGCAAGGAAGTTATGTTGAACTTGTATAAGACACTAGTTCGGCCTCAGCTAGAGTATTGCATCCAGTTCTGGGCGCCGCACTTTAGGAAAGACGTGAGGACATCGGAGAAGAGTACAGAAAAGAGTCACGAGAATGGTTCCAGGGATGAGGAATTTCAGTTATGAAGATAGACTGGAGAAGTTAGGACTGTTTTCCTTGGAGAAGAGAAAGCTGAGATGTGAGTTGATAGAGGTATTCAAAATCATGAGGGGTCTGGACAGATTAGACAGAGAGAAACTGTTCCCACTCATGAAAGCATCAAGAATGAGTGGGCACAGATTTAAAGTATTTGATAAGAGAAGCAAAAGTGACATGAGGAGAAACTTTTTCAGACAGCGAGTGGTTAAGGTCTGGAATGCGCTGCCTGAGGACGTGGTGGAGGCAGGTTCAATTTAAGCATTCAAAAGGGCATTAGACAGTTATATGAAAAGGAAGAATGTGCAGGGTTATGGGGAGAAGGCAGGGGAATGGAACTGAGGGAATTGCTCTTTCGGAGAGCTGGTGCAGACACGATGGGCCGAATGGCCTCCTTCTGCACTGCAATGATTCTGTGATTATATAATTGTGAACAAATTTTTTAAAACTAACAAAAAAAACCATCTTCTCAAAATCCCCATATTCAGGAAATCAAGAGTCTTTCAAATGTGATGTTCTTCCTGCTGAGAGAAGTGCTGTGTTGTAAAATTATGCAGATATGAGATGAGGCACACATGTAGGATGTGATGCAAATATACAGTGAGATACAGGCCAGATATAGGATGCATTGTAGATATGGAATGAGATGCAGAACAGATATGGGACAGGATGCAAATATGGAATAAGATGTAGTATCAGATCCAATATCAAAGTAGCTGTGAGAAGTGGCAACCTTTTTTTGTGTGGTTGAAGGGAAATAGAGGGCTGAATTTTATCAACTCCTCGACGGGTCATGGTGGTGAGGTCCGTAAAATGCTTGCGGGAGTGGCCCGCCACGACCCACGACACCAAGAATGCCCTGCTGGATATTAGCAGCGGCGGTGCGCCCGCCCCACCCCGCAACTTGGCAGCAGGGCCTTCATTAAAATATTGAAATGAGGTTAATTAAAATGCAAATCAACTTACTTGCTCCCGGTGGCCAACCCATGCCAATTTCACGGTTGCCGGTCGCAACCCATGCGCTTTCCTCAGTGGCTCTTCCTCAGTGAAATAAATAACGCTCTTACTAATTATTCTTACTTATTCCTCTTAAATTTATGTCCAGTGGATGGAAGCTGGGGACCTTGGCAAGCCTGGAATGATTGTTCAGCATCTTGTGGAGGTGGCGAACGGAGGCGACTTCGTCTTTGTAACAACCCTGTGCCCGCTAGCGGAGGCCGCTCATGCCCAGGAGATGGCTCACAGGTGTCCAGATGTAAAGTCCAACCCTGTCCAGGTTTGTCAGCTGTTTTGTTGAATGCTTGAAGAGACTTCAGCTTTGAGTTTGATGCAGTCTTCATAAATCAACAAGGACCATTTTAAAGAAGCCACTATCACCAGGAGAGGTGTTTTGCAAGATATTACCTTTTGCCAATAACACCAGTTCTTACCTTATCACTGTTGTTGATATTAGCAAAGGCTTGATGATCCAAATGGTCTCATTCTGATAGAGACATTGAAAAATAATGCACGTGGTTTTACACTGAACACTAGACTTATTTTCTAAAAGCTCCTTTAAAACAGCACATCACCTAATGCTGAGCAAAAAAAAGTTATTTTCTCTGTTGTTTCCTTTCTCTCCTCCACCTACTGTCCTGAAGCCATTGATTCCTTGCTGCAATGTGGTTTGCATGGGGATCCGGCAACTCCCATTACTTCACTCGACTTTAATCATCAGTCACATGTTAGTCTAGACAGTGAATATCAATATGCTGTTTAACTATGAGGAGCAACAACAGCCAAGTTGATTTTGTCACCATCCAATTTCCAGACATTTGTACTTCTGCAGGATTCACTAAATAGCGATCAGAATCCAGCTTAATTAGCTGCCTCCCTAAATTAGAGATGTTGAGAGCTGTTATAGCACCCCTATCATTTAGATCAACCAACCCAACAACAGCCTGCATTTATATAGCACCTTTAACATAGTAAAATGTTCCAATGCATTTCATAGGAGTGTTAAACAACAAAATTTGACACTGAGCCACATGAGGAGATATTAGCACAGCTTGATTAAAGAGGTACGTTTTAAGCAGGTTTTTAAAGGAGGATAGTGAGGTAGAAAGGCAGGGAGGTTAAGAAGGGAATGCTAAAGCTTAGGGCCTAGACAGCTGAAGGCACAGCTGCCAATGGTGGAGTGATTAAAATTGGATGCTCAAGAGACCCAGAATTAGAGAAACGCAGAAATCTTGGACTGGAGGAGGTTTCAGAGATAGGGAGGGGTGAGGCCATGGAGGGATTTGAAAACAAGGATGAGAACTTTAAAGTCAAGTTGTTGCCAGACTGGGAGCCAGTGTAGGTCAGCGAGCACATGGGTGATATCTGAACAGGACTTGGTGCAAGTTAGAATACAAACACCAGAGTTTTGGATGAGCTCGAGTTTACAGAAGGTACAAGGTGGGAGGCCGGCCAGGAGAGCATTGGAATAGTCGAATCGAGAGGTAACAAGGGCATGGATGAGAGTTTGAGCAGCAGATGAGCTGAGACAGGGTCAGAAACGGTCAATGCACTGAAGGTGGGAGTAGGCATTCTTGGTTATGGAGAGGGTATGGTGTTGGAAGGTCAGCTCAGTATCAAATAGAATGCCACAATTGTGAACAGACAGATGAAGCCTGGAACTTCCCTGCTCTTCATGGCTCAGCTACATATTAGATAAAGTCTATTTTAAAATCAGTCAAATAAAGGTATAAGAGAATATTCTCTATGATGAAAATATAAATTTATAAACTTTCAAGGATTATTTAGGCCTAAGAAAACTATTATGCACTGCATCTAACAATCAATATCCTTTAGCCAAGAAAGTGTTTTCTATCCAAAACCTATGACAGTATTCACCTTGAGTGGAGTGTGTTGGACTGCTTTCTTGTTCTAATTCATTTCATTACTTTAAACATTGGAATACATATGCACCAGTTATAACAATGAACAGTCACATCTTTATTAAGACATCACACTACATGATCCAGGATGCGATTTCAGATACTACATATTTCACAATTTCAATATGAGTACACAGGTCTTTACTGAGCTCATATTACATGATTCAATATGAGTACTCAGCTCTCACACTTCATGATTCCAGTACGAGTATCAGTACACAATACTCCATAATCCAGTATGAGTACAGCATACAGTGGTTCGCTCACAAGTCTTATACTATGACTAATTCTACCTTTGATCTGTACATTGCATGCATACTGCCACTAAATCATAGTACATCAAAGATACATAAAAGTGACAGAAGAATAACAACATGGACCCAGCAAAATGCACTTAACTCTTTTCAATCACTTCTAATCACTCTGTTACCATGCTTATATAAATAAAAGCAGAATACTGCAGATGCTGGAAATCTGAAATAAAAACAAGAAATGCTGGAAATACTCAGCTGGTCTGGCAGCATCTGTGGAGAGAGACGTTTCAGGTCAGTGACCCTTCTTCAGAACAGTATTATTGTTATTTATGTCACCATGCTTATCTTCTTTGGCGTCCTTATCTCGAGAGACAATTGGTAAGCGCCTGGAGGTGGTCAGTGGTGTGTGGAGCAGCGCCTGGAGTGGCTATAAAGGCCAATTCTAGAGTGACAGGCTCTTCCACAGGTGCTGCAGAAAAATTTGTTTGTTGGGGCTGTTACACAGTTGGCTCTCCCCTTGCGCCTCTGTCTCTTTTCCTGCCAACTGCTAAGTCTCTTTGACTCGCCACACTTTAGCCCCGCCTTTATGGCTGCCCGCCACCTCTGGCAAACGCTGGCAACTGACTCCCACGACTTGTGATCAATGTCGCAGGACTTCATGTCGCGTTTGCAGACGTCTTTAAAGTGCAGACATGGACGGCCGGTGGGTCTGATACCAGTGGCGGGCTCGCTGTACAATGTGTCTTTGGGGATCCTGCCATCTTCCATGCGGCTCACATGGCCAAGCCATCTCAAGCGCCGCTGACTCAGTAGTGTGTATAAGCTGGGGATGTTGGCCGCCTCGAGGACTTCTGTGTTGGAGATACGGTCCTGCCACCTGATGCCAAGTATTCTCCGGAGGCAGCGAAGATGGAATGAATAGAGACGTCACTCTTGGCTGACATACGTTGTCCAGGCCTCGCTGCCATAGAGCAAGGTACTGAGGACACAGGCTTGATACACTCGGACTTTTGTGTTCCGTGTCAGTGCGCCATTTTCCCACACTCTCTTGGCCAGTCTGGACATAGCAGTGGAAGCCTTTCCCATGCACTTGTTGATTTCTGCATCTAGAGACAGGTTACTGGTGATAGTTGAGCCTAGGTAGGTGAACTCTTGAACCACTTCCAGAGCGTGGTCGCCAATATTGATGCTTGGAGCATTTCTGACGTCCTGCCCCATGATGTTTGTTTTCTTGAGGCTGATGGTTAGGCCAAATTCATTGCAGGCAGCCGCAAACCTGTCGATGAGACTCTGCAGGCACTCTTCAGTGTGAGATGTTAAAGCAGCATCGTCAGCAAAGAGGAGTTCCCTGATGAGGACTTTCCGTACTTTGGACTTCGCTCTTAGACGGGCAAGGTTGAACAACCTGCCCCCTGATCTTGTGTGGAGGAAAATTCCTTCTTCAGAGGACTTGAACGCATGTGATATATGGCCCACTTAAGCTCCATGCTACCTTCAAACCCTTCAGGATCAATTTATTGCTATAAACACAAGTGACGTGATTAACGTATTCCAGACCATCCGGGACATGATGAGTGAATTTCACATATTCCATCAGCCTGTTAATACTAAGAAGGTAGCATTGCCTTGGGTTTGCTTCCCATGCTCAACAGAAAGCTGTTTTGTGCAGATGCCATAAACAGCCCAGGACATCGAGGTACACAGTTAATGTGAACTCACATTCCCACAGAGAGGTGATGTTTTGTCAGCCCTTGCGGTTTTGGTTAATTATCATGGCGCCAATTATCAGATTCTAACCTATGCTCTAAGTTTTCTTTTCATAGTAGCAGGAAATGTGCAGTATCTGTTTTTTTTCCCTTCAGGTGGTCCTCAGCGTGCCAGAGGAAGTGTTATTGGAAATATTAACAATGTGGAATTTGGTGTTGCTTTGCTGAATGCTACAGTGTTTGACAGTCCAGAAACTGGTACTCAAATTATACAAGCGCAAATCTCAAATGTACCAAGGAGCATTGGTAAGTGCCTAGTGCCCGATTCATCAATGCAACCTTTTCTAGATCTGAACAGAACTGAAGGGTGTGGGCTACTCAGTGGACTTCACCTTCATAACTTGGGTTTGAATCCAACTTAACCGACATTCACTTCAATAAGAGTGAAATTTCATTTAAAACAGACAAAAGAGACACTTTGGAAATAGAAGAATAAAGGGAATAAAGAGACCAGAGGCAGAGCAGAAATGTGTAATTCTCATCAGTAGCCATGGGGAGGGATACCACCTAAACTTGTAATTTAACAGCTTTCTTGTCCTTTGTGATGCAGGCAATAATATTAATATTTTAACTTTGCCAAAGAACACCTTAATTATTTTGTAATGGATTTAAGCAAGGCAGCAAGAACCATAACCTCTTACTTTGTAATTCTCTCTTGTGTGTCACATAGACAATATCCTTCATTGGCTTACAGCCCAAAGGCTTGCAGTATGCACTCACTGATATATCTCCATATCTGAATGCTCCCACCATCAGGAGTTACCATGTACATACCATAAACTATTAGCATTAGCCAGGTGGTAAGGGGTGTGGGTGGTTCCCACTGTTCAACTCCCAACTGACCATAGCAACTGTTTATGTAACTAGGGTTTTAACCTGTTTTGTTTTATTTGGCTGGAGATTTTGCTAGATTTGATATTTCATGCCCATACTTCACTGAACACCATGATAAATAGTACACTGAATGAATCAAATGGGCAACATGGGGTTATATCAAAGTTCCAACAGTTTTGACTGGGATATTCAACTGGCCTGGGTGCTGGGGCAATCCAACTGGTAAATACCACCTCGACTGGTGGTTTAACAACTGGTACATGCCTGCAGTTCGACAGGTCCATGCCTGTGGCTCAATTGGTGAAAATCCCACATTCAACTGGTTACCAGTAGGCAGTCAAAACTGGTGTGGTACTTCTCATTTCCCAGTTGACAACTGGTTAGCGAACTGGAACAAGTAACTGGAAACACCTTCTGGGTGGTTAAATAAACAAACAGCAACAGGTTTTGTAGGTTTAAAACAGAAGATTAACTATCTATTGAGCAATATTCATTCCCGAAATGGTCGCAACCTCACCCACACACATTCACTGGCGTGCACACACAGGCACGCACACACAAGAAGAGGTTGATAGAGAGAAAAAGAGGTAAGTGGTTTGAAGTGAGGTAGATGTTCGGGGTTCACGGTAAACCTGCTGAATCTTCTCTGGCTCAATTTCTCATTAAAGTTGGAGGTTTGGGTTGTTTGTAGATCTTTCCTTTTGTTGAGATTGCAGTCTGGAGACAGTGATCACTTTCAGGTCACTGTTACAAAGACTTGCGGGTTGATAGGTAAATTAGCCATTGTAAAATTGCCCCTAGTGTAGGTAGGTGGTAGGAGAATTGAGGGAAGGTGGGGATGTGAGAGGGAAAATGGGATTAATGTAGGATTGGTATAGATGGGTGGTTGATGGTCGGCGTGGACTCAGTGGGCCGAAGGGCCTGTTTCGGTGCTGTATCTCTATGACTCTATGACTCTAAGTTGGGCGGCACGGTGGTTAGCACCGCAGCCTCACAGCTCCAGGGACCCGGGTTCGATTCTGGGTACTGCCTGTGCGGAGTTTGCAAGTTCTCCCTGTGACCGTGTGGGTCTTCGCCGGGTGCTCCGGTTTCCTCCCACAGCCAAAGACTTGCAGGTTGATAGGTAAATTGGTCATTATAAATTGCCCCTAGTGTAGGTAGGTGGTAGGGATTATGGGATTACTGCAGGGTTAGTATAAATGGGTGGTTGTTGGTCAGCACAGACTCGGTGGGCCGAAGGGCCTGTTTCAGTGCTGTATCTCTAAATAAATAAACAGGGCACCTTCTTTGGCTTTTGCTTGAGATCTCAGCTCTTGGCTGGACAGGCTTTTGGTGATGTTATTCTCGTTCTCTCTCTTTCTCCCTCTCTCTCCAGAGAGCCATTTTTTAAGGTCAAAAGTGTTGCCTCTGTTGGGAGACATAGAGTTCCCTCCCTGTGGTGACCGACAATGGCCCCAGATGTGGCTACTTCACACCTTCTTTGTTTCAAAAGAACTCATTCAATTCAAAAATGTCTCTTGATGGGTTCAGGATGGATGTAATTGACATCTCTTAGCTTGGCACGTATGTCCTTAACAGACAGTAAGACAGTTTGTATATACAGGGCCCGGTCGTTTGATCTTCGGCAGCCATTTTTGCAGCACATTGTTCACTTTTTTAAAGGAAAAGTTAACTTTATAACTCTTCAGTTTGGGTTCTGTATTTTCAATCACACCCTTTATGTGAATGTGATAGCATGGTTGCCGCTTTTTAACTTCCAAGCCTATCCTGTTTTGTGTTAAGGATTCCATTGTTTTTCTAGGCTCTGCCATGAGGAAGCTCATCTCAATCTTAAATCCTATTTATTGGACAACTGCAAGGGAAATCGGGGAAGCGGTTAATGGATACTCTCTTACAGAAGGGGTATTTAGACGGGAGACACAAGTCGAGTTTGCCACTGGTTAGTTGATAAATATATTATTTAAAATCTTTTTGTTGTATGTGAAAATTTGAAGAGGAGATTAATCATTTTACCTGGTTAGTTCATAAATATGTTTTTTTTAATTTTAAAAACAGGATTTCATTGTAAATTGAGAAACATATTCTGTGAAGCACTTACATATCAGACAATTTTTCCACCTCAGGGAGCACTCCTCCCAGCTGTTTTCTCTCAAACATGCTGTATGGTCAGTGTAGAATATTAGTCTGCTCTTTTAAAATGTTGATATCCATGTTAGGGGAACACATTTTCCGATTAAACACAGAAATCCTGAAATCACGTCTTTTGATATTGGTTTATACTGCTGTTGTAATGAATTTGTTAACCCAATCAATTAAAAATATTTGAAAAGAGTTAACAGCTCTATCTATTTGTTTGTTAATATTACCCAGCATGATTTCAACCCAGAAGATTTTCTTACTAAGAGAACTGTTGCATTCTGAGCAGCTTGACTTTGTTAGTAAAGTGAAAAATCCAGGTTGGGTCAAGTGGCACTGACTTTGTAATATCTAGAGAACTGGATTTTTTTTGGCTATCAAATATGCAAGTTATGTGATGTTTAAAATTAAGCATTTAAACCACATCAATCTTTCAATAATTTTCCCTGGCTCTTTCATGGATAACTATGAACAGATTGTCACAAATTGTGAATTATTACAACAAAAAGTTTTAACGTGATGCGCACTTGTTTTGTGTAGGCGTTAAACAGGTTTGCTTTAAATTCCTGCCTCTACTATTTTAACAAAGGAGTTAATACTTAAGAATAATATGTATCATTATATTCCAAAGATCACACATTGTCCAATGCAAATTTAATACTGAGCCAGAATGTTTGTAGCTAAATTGACTTTCCTACGCCCAAAGCCAGGTTCTAATTTACAACCTGACCTGTAACTGTCCTGAGCGTTCATTTCAAGAATGCAAAGCAATTGCACCTTGCAACCTTAAAAGGACATGCTCCTACATTTTAGTAGCAGTAGTTTACATGGGCCCTGAAATTCCACTGGGGGTCTCCCAGTCAGGATACTGGCAAAACCTCCAGAGAAATGGTTTAAAACAGCATGAGACTGGGAGAAACCCCACAGAATTTCAGGCCCATTGTATTACACTATCCTTTACTTCTGACCTTTCAAAGCAGCTATCCTCCAACTTAACTTGAGCAGTGCCTTCGGCAATTCCCTGATAAATGGGTGCCCATGCATTTTGTCTTCTGGCCCACTTCAGCGCATACCATAGAGCTTAGAGGGCCACAAATAAAGTCAAATTCTTATTCCCATTAATTCGTATCTTATCACATATTGCTGATACTAACAGATATTGATGTTCTGACTTAGGATTTAGTCACCAATGTGGCAATAGTGCTGAAAAGCCATTACAAAGGCTCTAGACCCACAAAATTCGAACAGGACAAATCAATTAACCAAATGTAAGTGCCATAGGAGCTGCCTAGGTATCAAGGGATCTCCCTGTCTCAGGAGTTACATGCAGCCTTAGGGTCTCAGATTGGAGACCCCTGTCCGTGTAAAGACCAGTTACTTTTAAAGTGAAAATGTGGACTTTTTAAAGTAAAAGCAGCCAGTTATCAAGATTATGATATTGCTCATGTTGCTGATAGGTTAATTTTAAAACGTATCAGTAACAATGAATTGATTATAAAGGCAATAAAAATGCCAATAAACACAATATTTTTTGAAAATCTGAATAAGATCCCCATGCCAGAGTGTTCATACCCATGTATTTATGTCCTGTAATCTCTTAGTACTGAATTCAATATTCAATGCCACACAGTGGAGCATTGATAACAACATGGGCTGCATTAGTGAGAATTACTTTTGGTTTGGTCACTGTGGTTTCTAGGAGAGATACTACGAATGACGCACATTGCTAGAGGCCTGGATTCAGATGGGGCACTATTACTGGACATTGTGGTGAATGGATATGTGCTGCAACTACCCTCATCTGTAAACCTTAATGTTAAGGTACTATAGAAAATATATTATGATTCTCAATAATAGACTAAGAATGTGTCTTTTTTAAAAAAAAAATAGATTGAACTGCATGCAAATTTCCACCCAAATTCCAGTACTGATAGGTTCCAAGATGTTGAAGTTTATAATGTTTTTATACCTGATGCTGCATGTTCCTGTATTTTGAAACCAGAAGTCTTAATGGAACCAAAACTCAATTTCACACTGTGCAGACAGTCAACAAATAAGTGTTATTTTTAAGTTGTTATAGTGTCATGTTAATAAAGATTTGCATTTGTACAGTTTCTATAAAAATCTGCATGCATGCATATTACCTCTGCTACTTCATATGCCACTTTAATCTCTGGTGACCAAATATATATATTACCCAGGAACAAGCCAGTCACCTGCCAGTCCTCCCCAAACCTCATATAATTATCATTAGTCCAACATTTAAATATTCCCATATTGGCTCAGATTTTGCTGGAGTGAGGCTTCTCACAGGGTACCCTGATAGATGTGTTCCTGCAAGATTAGGTTTTAAAAACCTTTCCCCCACAAAGCTACTGGGAATGGCATGGCAAGTGCAACAGGGCATCTGGGACCTTAGTGAGCATCACGACAGAATAAGCATCTCCTTAACCATTGAGATTAAAGGATTGAGAAATAAACAGAGGAAGTAGTAGCGAGTGAATTAGAGTGGGCGAATTCAATGTCAAATCAGATACAGAAAGAGAAATAGAGACAGAGAAGGGTTAGATTGAGAGAAAAAAGAGATGGAAAAGAAAATAAAGAATTATTTTTAAAATTAAAATTTTTAAAACCTCCAACAATAATTCACAACCTGATGGAATGAGTCTCTACACTTTTACTTGGTTATTTCCTGGATCAGAGGGGTGAATGTCCGTAATTAACAAATTTTTTTTATTCGTTTTTGTGGGATGTGGGCATCGCTGGGCTAGGTCAGCATTTGTTGCCCATTCCTAATTGCCCTGCTAGGCCATTTCAGAGGACAATTTTTTTAAGAGTCAACCACATTGATGTGGGTCTGGAGTCACATGTAAGACCAGGTAAGGAGAGCAGATTTCCTTCCCTAAAGGACATTAGTGAACCAGCTGGGTTTTTACAACAATCAACAATGGTTTCATGGTTACCATTAGACTAGCTTTTAATTCCAGATTTATTAATTGAATTCAAATTTCACCATCTGCTGTAGTGGAATTTGAACCCATGTCCCCACAGCATTAGCCTGGGCTCTGGATTACTAGTCTAGTGACATTACCACTATGCCACCGCCTCCCCTTACGTCATAATTATCACGTTATTAAAGGGTGGTTACACAGTTAATTTCTAGACTTAACCTTCTGTGCCAAGTTTAATGCAGCAACTTCATGAAAATCAGGGGAGTTTAAGGGCAAGATGCCATTTTCGTGAACTTAATGGCGGAGCGGCACAAGTTGGCCAGCAATCTGCAGCGATTTACAATTCACAGGGTATCTCTTCCTCGCCAAAGGTTGTTGGCCAATTTGTACATTAATAATGGCACGCATCATTCACATGCCATTATTTTTTCCGCAACTTTGGGCCATTATGTAGCACAGCACTGATAACCAGATCAATGCACTCTTGGTCACTCATCGCCAATCCTTATGAATATTATTGCTGTTATATACAGAGAAAATATGCAAACATAATAATTCCATGCAATTTTATGTGTTCAGGATTACACAGAGGACTACATTCAGATTGGACCAGGTCAGATTTACGCCTACTCTACCAGGATGTTTACAGTAGATGATGCTAGCGTACCATACTCTTGGAATCACACCATTACCTATGGTCATAATCGAGGCCGAATGCCATTCTTAGTAGAGACACTCCATGCTACATCCATTGCAGCAGAGTATAGCCCACTGGATGAAATTCTGGAGTACAAGATTCATGCTTTCATCACTAAAGGTAATGAAACAGAATTTTAGTTCTTTCTCACTTTAAAGTAAGAAAGACGTGATTTGCATTGTAGGACTTAGGACTTGTAGTTAGTGCTACATATAAAACAGTACTAATCTGTTAACAGTGGTCAAAGCTTCAACATTCAGATAGCCTAGATGTTCAGAAATAATTATCAAGTGTTCTATTTTTGTACTGCAATCCTGCCCAAACTCAGGAGCAAGGTTTCTTCAACAGCACCTTTCAAACCTGCAACCTCTACCACCTAGAAGAACAAGACCAGCAGCAGAATGGGAGCATCACCACCTGCAAGTTCCCCTCCAAGTCACACACCATTCTGACATGGAACTATATCGGCATTCCTTCACTGTCATTGGGTCAAAATCCTGGAACTCCCTCCCTTCCTACACCACATGGACTGCAGTGGTTCAAGAAGGCAGCTCACCACCACGTTCTCAAGCTCAATTTGGGATGGGCAATAAATGCTGCCTTGCCAGCAGCGCCCAAATCCCATGAACGCATAAAAAAGTTTAACATTTACTACATACAATATATCAATTTGTAATACTTGCACCCTTAAACTGTAGGATTTTCATCTAGTTCATATCTTTTTTATAGTATAACCCCCTTTTTAATCCCATTCTTGAAGTTCCAGTGCTCTGCAAGAGTAATTTTTGATAGCAACACCTGTGTTGCTACATCCTGTGTTTAACATGGTTTTCTGATTCTGTTCCAAAGTTAAAACATCAACATTTTTCAAGGACAGATGCTCAGATTGCAACCATAACTAGTTCTTTGTTCTTATGACACCATCCAGGACAAAGCAGTCCACTTGATTGGCACCCCAACCACCACCTCCTTCACTCCCTCCTCCACAGTGGCAGCAATAGGGCTACCAAATATAGAAGGTAGATTTCACAAGTGGTCACAATGGGGAAAAGATAATTGCTTTGTATTGCGATTGACAGCACAGTATTGCAATATGGTCACAGGGGAACATGCTATAGATATCCAGATTAGCTATATTAATAATTTATTGCTCAATAGGTTGTTGCTATAGAAATTGGAATAAATTTTTGAGGCTTCATAGATTTTTAAAATTCTTCTTTGGGATGTGAGCATCGCTGCCAAAGCCAGCATTTGTTGCCCATCCCTAATTGCCCTTGAGAAGGTGATCTTCTTGAATCGCTGCAGTCCATTTGGGGTAGGTACACCCCACAGTGCTGTTAGGAAGGATTTTGACCCAGCAACAGTGAAGGAACGGCGATTTAGTTCCAAGTCAGGGCTGTGTGTGACTTGGAGGGGAAGTTGCAGGTGGTGATGTTCCCATGCATCTGCTGTCCTTGTCCTTCTATGTGGAAAAGGTCACAGGTTTAGAAGGTGCTGTCGAAGAAGGCATGGTGAGTTGCTGCAGTGCATCTTGTATTTGGTACATATTGCTGTCACTGTGAGTCGGTGCTGGAGGGAGTGAATGCTTAAGGTGGTGGTTGGGTGCCGATCAAGTGGGCTGCTTTGTCCTGGATGCTGTCAAGCTTCCTGAGTGCTGTTGGAGCCACAGTTATCCAAGCAATTGGAGAGTATTCCATCACATTCCTGACTTGTGCCTTGTCGATAGTGGACAGGCTTTGGGGAGTCAGAAGGTGAGTTACTCACCATAGAATTTCCAGTCTCTGACCTGCTTTCGTAGCCACAGTATTTATGTGGCTACTCCAGTTCAGTTTCTGGTCAATGGTAACCCCCAGGATGTTGTTAATGGGGGATTCAGCAATGGTAATGCCGTTGAATGTCAAGGGGAAATGGTTAGATTCTCTCTTATTGGAGATTATCATTGCCTGACACTTGTAGGGCACAAATGTTACTTGCTACTTATTAGCCCAAGCCTGAATGTTGCCCAGGACTTGCTGCATATGGACACTGGCAGCTTCAGTACCTGAGGAATTGCCTTGTACCTAGCAAGAGGACACCTATCGTGGGCCTCATTCATCTAGGCTTTGGGGACTCCGTTAAAGAGGAGGTGCAGCAGAGTGGAAGGGAGGTCCTGGCACCTGCAGCAGCACCACAATGAGCTGTAAGCCCACAGGAGTATCAGCAGAGGCCTCCAGACAGTGGTGAAGGTGGCAGAGGGAAAAGACAGGTGGCTGCCCTACGCAGAAGAAGCTACCCTCCAGAGAGGGTCTACCGGTTGAGGCTCAACTACCTGTAGAAGTCTGAGAGGGAGTGCCAGCGAAGACTCTACCTCTCCAGGGAGACCGTCACTGACCTCTGCGCTATGATGCAGAATGAGCTATGCCCCAGGGTATTTGATGGAAATCTAATGCCAGTGGTGCTAAAGGTCACTATGACACTGAACTTTTATGCCTCTGGATCATTCCAGGGATCCACTGGAAACATGTGTGAGATCTCACAGTCAGTGGCCCATCGATGCATCAAGGAGGTCACCAATGCTCTTTTCAGGAGGGCTGGCGACTATGTTTCTGCTCAGATCCCAACTCTCACGCTGAAAAGCCCATCGGGTTCAGGGCTAATGGTGGATTCCCCAGGCGCAGTGTGTGACAGACAGTATACATGTGGGCATTAAGGCTGCTGCATGCCAGCCAGAAACCTTTAGCAACAGGAAGGGCTTCCACCCGCTCAATGTACAACTGGTCTGCCATCACCGTAAACAGATTCTGGACGTCTGTGTGTGCCTCCTGGGAAGTTGTCACATTGTCTATATTTTGAGGCAGTCCCTGGTGCCAGATCTTTTCCAGCCTCCCGGGTGCCTTTAGGGATGGATCCTTGGAGACAAGGGCTACCCATTGAGGATATAGCTAATGATACCCGTGAGGAACCCATGCACAGATGCAGTGGAGAGGTACAGTGCATGCCACGGGACAATGCGAGCGACTATAGAGCAGGCCTTTGTTCTGCTGAAGATGAGATTCAGGTGCCTAGATGAGTCCGGTGGAGCTCTTTGGTACGTCCTGGCGAGGGTCTCATGTATCTTGGTGGTCTGCTGTGCACTGCAGAACCTGGCACTACAGAGGGGGGAGGCAATGAACAATAAGGAATGTGAGGAATGTGCTGCCTTCTTGGATGATGAGGATGCGGAGGAGGAAGTTCACCAAGCATCACCAGATGAAGGACCCCAGGGACAACAGGAGAGATGCCAGGAGATATGTGATGCCCTTATACATTCATGTTTCCTTTGATCCTTACTGTTGCCCAATAAAGACTTACCTTTACACAGCCCTGTTGTCGCCTTCTTTCCTTCAGGAAACATTCACTCATTGATCAGTTGCACAGCGGAAGCTGGTCAAGCTCCAGACTGGACCATTCGCAGCATGATCCCTCACCTCGAGCCTTTTCACAGAAGCTAGGTTGAAATGAAGCACCAAAGGCCTTACGGAATAGGAAGGAGATCTTGTTTGTTGGAAAAAATTCTTTACTGACTGTGACAGCAAATGCTACCCTTTCCATTTACAATACACATTCACCCGTGAATCCCCCGTGCTTCTAGGTGCTCTTCTTCATTCTTTTGCATGCACTCTGACTCGATACTCCCTCTACGCTGTCAGCTGAAGTAGCGGCAGGCTGCCAACCTTGCTGCCCCTTGGTTAGGGATAAGCTTGGCGGTCGTCCTCTGGTTACCTTAGGCCTGGTGGGCCCCGGCATGTTGGGGTCCTCCTGCACATAAGCAGTAGCACTGTCTGTCCTCAGGAATGATGGAGGGCCTGGCATAGCTGGCAGAGGGGCAGAGGAACTGCTCCTCACACCAGGAGCATCCTGAGAGGAGCCCCCAGCAGCAGTGGGCAGCTGCTGCTCCTGTCTTTGCAGGCAAACTTGTGCCTTCCGGCTGACCTGAGAGGGTAGAGGACCTGGTGGTGACTCCAGGTTCCTTGACCCCACTCGCCTTGCCACTGCTGCTTTGAGCTTATAGTCAAGACGCGGGTATGCAGGCCTGCATGAATGTCCTGCAGACACTGAGTGCTTTGCTGGATGTGGCTCTCCAGGAGAACTGCCAATCTTTCAATGGAGGAAGCTACTCAGAGACAGTGCAGCACTCAAGACCTCGATGGACTCCTCCATCGTCCATGTTTTGGCATGCATAGCCTCTGGCATCTCTGCCAGATGTTGCCTGACCTCTCGCTGCAGCTGCAGCATTTCCTGTTAAGCTGACAACACCAGAGGCACATCATGAGCCTGGGGCTCAGCATGGGCCTGGCCTCCCACATTCCTCTGACTATCAGAGACCTGGGCTGCCATAGCCTCCGTCAGCTGCCTGCGCGCATGTGTGATTTGCTCACCTGGTTATGTGCATTAATCTAACTGCAAGTGGATACCCACTGACGTGAGAGTATCTGCGCTAGTGGAGGGTGCAGGTGTATGAGGTGACAATGCACCCTCTAAGGCTCCATCCTCCCCCTCAGAAGTGGCAGGATCTCCCACAGTCGAGAAGGCTCTTCGAGTAGGTTCTGCGTGACCTGCATTAGAGAACAGACATTGAAGGGTCAAGGGCCTCGCCTCCCGACATAGCAAACACTCCTACGTTGGAGATCCCTGTAGGCACCAGATGCCTGATGAGCAGCATGGCTCCATCGCTGCAGATGCACCCTCGTGCCCCATGACAACCTTACTGTCTTGGGAAGGTGCTCCTGTCCCTCCGTCTGCAACACTTCTTTCATCCTGTGGCTCAGCCAGCTCCATGACCACCTCCTCCATTGGGCTCAGGACATGGAGAATTAGCAGCCCACCGTCAGTCTTAACTCGCTCTCTGTGATTGTGTGCAATCTTCTCCTGCAGAAGAGGGATGAATGCTGTTGGTCTCTCAGTGGGAACTATCGCAAGAAATATGTGAAAGCAAAATACTGCGGATGCTGGAAATCTGAAATAAAAACAGAAAGTGCTGGAAATATTCAGCAGGTCAGGCAGCATCTGTGGAGGGAGAAACAGAGTTAACATTTCGATATGCCTCTTCTTCAGAACCAAATGAAGGTAGAAAGGTGTTGGGTTTTATGCCGTTAAAAGGGGAGGGGGAGGAAGAACAAAAAGGAAGATCTGTGATAGGGTAGAGGGCAAGAGAGTTTAAATGACAAAGATGTCATGGATCAAAAGGCAAAGCGAGTGATAATAGTTGTAGTGAAAGACAAAGCATTTGTCCAGAGAGAATGTTAATGGCGGAATAATGAACAGCTTTGTTCGAAACCAAAAACATGAAAAGCAAGTTTAAGACTGGCACATGGTGAAAAAAAACTATCAAATGTGGGTCATGGTCTGAAATTGTTGAACTCAGTGTTGAGTCCAGAAGGCTGTAAAGTGCCTGATTGGAAGATGAGGTTCTATTCCTTAAGTTTGCGTTGAGCTTCACTGGAACACTGCAGCAGGCTGAGGACAGAAATGTGGGCATGAGAGCAGGTTGGTGAATTAAAATGGCAAGCAACAGGAAGCTCGGGGTCATGCTTGCAGACTGAGTGAAGGTGTTCCGCAAAGCGGTCACACAATCTGCATTTGGTCTCCCCAACATGGAGGCGACCACATTGCGAGCAGCGAATACAGTATGCTAAATTGAAAGAAGTACAAGTAAATCACTGCTTCACCTGGAAGGAGTGTTTGGGGCTTGGATAGTGAGGAGAGAGGAGGTAAAAGGGCAGGTATTACATCTCCTGCAATTGCATGGGAAGATGGGACTGGCATCTTCATCACAAATTATAGTCCATTGTGTGTGGTGATTTGGACTAATAGTAGAGGTCAAGTATCACGACACCAGCACTGGAGACCTGTAACAATCTACTGGAGATTGCTGCACATTCCCAAAGCTGGTGCTCCCCATCCTGCTAGATTGGTATTGTGGTATTAGAATAATGTCTTATAGCAGAGGACAATCAACACAGATTATCTATGACAGTAGCATCACTCCAACAAAATTGACCTTTTTTTTATATCCTACAAATAGAAAGAATCTGCAAATGTTGGTAATCTGAATACAAATAAAAAGTGCTCGAGGTTGAGAGCAGCTCTGTCGGCATCTGTAAAGAGAAAAGGCAGATTATCTTTTTGGATGTGTACCCTTCCTCAGAACTATGTCGATGAAGGGTCTACATCCAAAACACTAGCCGCTCTTCACTTTACACAGCTGACAGACCTGCTGTATATTTCCAGCATTTTCTGGTTTTCTTTTACTTTTAAAATACTAATTATTTGTTTGGATTTTGTGCATATTGATAGAATTACCATCGTAAAAATTGCCCTTATTTCTCTGGGCCACATGAGTTGGTAGTCTGGTTGAAGTAAGATATTAGCAAGAAGAAAACTGTGACTACAAGTGATTTACTCTGGGAACCCCAGGATTTAAAGTTATTTGTTTAATACAGGTGACCGTAGTAACCAGTGTCCGAATGGTTTTACTTTGGATTCAGTTGAGCCCTATTGTTCAGGTGAGCCGAGCACTTCCATTCAAAACTGAACGAGTTTTTTTTTTTGCAAAGACTCCTTAAGTAAAATGATTGAAGTGAAACCTTGTTTAAAACCTTTTATAATTCTATACAGATGAAGACGAGTGTGCTATCCGAAACCCCTGCTCTCATATATGCCACAATGCAATGGGATCATACTACTGCTCATGCCCAAAAGGTCTCACCATATCTGCTGATGGAAGAACCTGTCAAGGTGTGCTGGATTTCTACTGAGCAAAATTTCAAATCTGCATTCAACACAAGACAAGAGTTAATTCTTAAGCAAACTTTTCCAGAAATTACTGTGGTAAAATTCCTTGAACAAACTAAGAGCATAACTTCTTTACATGGACAAAATAAGAAACATGAAGCATAATTGTTAATCCTCAAAGATACTTTAATAATGCAAAAAGATTATTTGGTTTTGGTTTCAATTAAAATTAATGTTTACTAAGATAGGCACATAATATTGTAGCCCCAATTCTCTGATCTACATTGGCCACTATTGAGGCACTGTATCAGTTAAGTGATCCTTGATGTGTATAGATGGTTCAGTATCACAATGAGTTGGATTCTTCTCTATGCAATCCCACCCTAAATTCATGGCAGAAAATGAGAGGAAATGTGGACAGTGAGGCCTTTTGCCATCATAATGCCTTAAACTGAATTCCCCTTCCTCCATGTAGAATGCTATTGGCTTCTCTTCTCCCACTTGCCACATGAAAATGGAGGTAGGGGACAGGGCCCCAGTCCCTGAAAGATTTCCCTCTCATCTCTCTCCTCTTCTACTTGCAAAAGCAGTGATGTAGAAGGAGGTGATAGACTGCAGGAAGTGACAGTAAAGGCCCTGAAGTCCACCAGTAGAGAGTGAGAATTTTGTAGCAGCTTTCTGTCCCTTCAATTCAAGCTCAGCACTCACTGCTTAAAGTATCAGTCAGTCTTGGCTGGGGTTTTCAGTGTGAGTTTTCACACAATCTTCAGGGCACTTCTGCCCCTTTAAAAGGTCTATTGGCATCTTATCCCCACTGCAGCACCATTGGGATTGTCCTCTGTCTTGATGGGTCCCCTGTTGGCAACAGGAATCATGCCAGGATCCCACAGTGCAACACAAATGACCTCCAATCAGGAAAATGGATCAGGATTAAGGTGGATTTTGAGGGGTGAGCGGAAGTTAGACCCTCACCCCTCTCCATGTTCTAATTCTGCCCATAAAGCGATTCCCAGCCAATGTGTTAGCAATTAACATACAGTTTGGTGGAAACACTCAGCAAGTCAAGCAGTACCTGTGGAGAGAGAAAGGTAGTGTTAACATTTCAGGTCAATGACCTTTGATCAGAGCCCAGAATGTGTGAGCAGTCATCTTATCATTTCTGGGATCTGGGTTGGAATAAAGCCTAGATTGAGAGGATGAAGTCTCAAATTTGTCTCTGTCAACTTACTTCCTACTGGGCTTGTAGACGGCACATTACCACCCACAAACTGCCAGTACCTGTTGTAATATTATATGTCCCTTGGTGTGTGATCTATTGTTAAGAGCCATGGGAATACAAGTAATATTCAAAATAAATGTGGGGTTTTATTATAACAGAACTGGAACATAAATACAAATAGTAACTGCATGAGCTAGTCTTGAACATGTCTTAATATCTCGGGCTCCACTTACAAATAACTGTTCACATGTGACTCGAAATCACTTCCTCTGATGATGTTCACTTGCTGTCCTTAAGGTGGAGCGTTAAGGTTGTCCCACAACATCCCCCTTTTTTCAAAAGATAAAAATATATGGACAAGAAACAACAATGTTGTGGTTTGGACAATCTATACATGATTGAACATAATGTTATTTACAGATAAGCAAATTTAACTGTCTCTAAAACGAAAAGGAGGTTTGCTTATACGTCCGGATCTGGTAGTCATGAATGTCCTCCCAGAGTTTAGCTCATCTTGATGATTCACTTGAGATTCTGGTGACTCAAAGAGTACTTAAGGAAGTGGCCCTAGAAATAGTGGATGCATTGGTGGTCATCTTCCAAGATTCTTATAGACTCTGGAACAGTTCCTACAGATTGGAGGGTAGCTAATGTAACCCCACTATTTAAAAAGGGAGGTAGAGAGAAAGCAGGGAATTATAGACCAGTCAGCCTGATGTCAGTAGTGGGGAAAATTCTAGAGTGCATTATCAAAGATTTTATAGCAGAGCACTTAGAGAACAGTGGTAGATTCAGACAGAATCAGCATGGATTTACAAAAGGGAAATCTAGAATTCTACTAGAATTCTTCGAGGATGTAACTAGTAGAGTTGATGAGGGGGAGCCAGTGGATGTGGTTTATTTGGACTTTCAGAAGGCTTTCGACAAAGTCCCACATAAGAGATTAGCATGTAAAATTAAAGCGCATGGGATTGGGGGTAGTGTATTGCGATGGATAGAAAATTGGTTGGCAGACATGAAACAAGGAGTAGGGATAAATGGGTCTTTTTCCGAATGGCAGGCAGTGACTAGTGGGGTACCGCAGGGATCGGTGCTAGGACCCCAGCTATTCACAATATACATTAATGATTTAGATGAGGGAACTAAATGTAATATTTCCAAATTTGCAAATGACACAAAACTGGGTGGAAGGGTGAGCTGTGAGGAGGATGCAGAGAGACTTCAGGGTGATTTGGACAAGTTGAGTGAGTGGGCTAATGCATGGCAGATGCAGTATAATGTGGATAAATGTGAAGTTATCCACTTTGGTAGCAAAAACAGGAAGGCAGATTATTATCTGAACGGCTATAAACTAAGAGAGGGGAATATGCAGCGAGACCTGGGTGTTCTCGTACACCAGTCGCTGAAGGTGAGCATGCAAGTGCAACAGGCATTAAAAAAGGCAAATGGTATGTTGGCCTTCATAGCGAGAGGGTTCGAGCACAGGAGCAAGGATGTCTTGCTGCAATTATACATGGCCTTGGTGAGGCCACGCCTGGAATATTATGTGCAGTTTTGGTCTCCTTATCTGAGGAAGGATGTTCTTGCTATAGAGGGAGTGCAGTGAAGGTTTACCAGGCTGATTACTGGGATGGTGGGACTGACGTATGAGGAGAGATTGAGTTGGTTAGGTTATATTCGCTGGAGTTCAGAAGTGTGAGGGGGGATCTCATAGAAACCTATAAAATTCTAATAGGACTTGACAGGGTAGATGCAGGAAGGATGTTCCCGATGGTGGGGGAGTCCAGAACCAGGGGTCATAGTCTAAGGATACGGGGTAAACCTTTCAGGACTGAGATGAGGAGAAATTTCTTCACCCAGAAAGTAGAATTCGCTACCACAGAAAGCAGTTGAGGCCAAAACATTATATGTTTTCAGGAAGGAGTTAGATATAGCTCTTGGGTCTAAAGGGATCAAAGGGAATGGGGCAAAAGCAGGAACAGGCTACTGAGTTGGATGATCAGCCAAGATCATAATGAATGATGGAGCAGGCTCGAAGGGCCGAATGGCCTACTCCTGCTCCTATTTTCTATGTTTCTATGTAAAACTCTGGGTAGCATGTTCTCTTTCAGTGCTTGAGGCCTCCATGCGTTCATCTCCAGATAGTGTTTGTGAATGTATCCGCGATGCAACAGGGTTTTTCACATGTAGTGCTGTCATACATCCCTCTGAGCTGACTCCGGTTTCTTCTGAGAAGCACACCACTAGGTGTCTGGACCTCATAGGATCGGGGCTGGTCGTATATCCTAGCAACATCTGCAGGGTACTAGGTTCCCGACACATGGTCGAGGACTCTGACCTTCTGCCTTACCTGCATTGGAGCTAATTCTGGTCTAGTGCGCCTGTCATGTGATGCCTTCATCTTCTCTTGTTTAGACAGAAGAATATCCTTGACAGTAGAAAACTGAAAGAGATGATAACTGAGCAGGATAGTTCTGACCTGCCTTGCAAACATTAACTCTGCAGATGATGGTAAGCCCGGAGATACAGCATTGTGACTTTGAGGTCTTGACCCGTCTGCCTTTACTTTAAAATAATCACTTTGATGATGCACTCCATGCACTCAGCCATGCCATTGGACTGAGGATTATGCAGTGACAGTGTCACGTGACGGCCTCGCCACTTAGCACACATGTCTCAGAATTGTTTTCCTGCATTTTGCAGCCTATTATTGGGGATGATTTTGTCTGGCACACCAAGCAGGCTGAATAAAGCACTAAAGCACTGACCATATCAGCAACCACTGCACTTGATGTATCACACAGCTGCCTGATGATTGGAAACTTGGTAAAGTAGTCTGTGACAAGGGGGAAATCATCGCCCTGAACGCGGAACAAATCCATGCCAATCTTCGCCCATGGGTGTGAGGGTGTTGTAAGTGGAATCAAGGGTTCCTTCTGTTGTTTGACGTGCCTCGCAGGATTTCACCAGCATCCCAACGTCACCATTGATTCTTGGCCAGTATACCGTCGCCATGGAAGGGCATATGGTGCGTTCTATTCCTAAATACCCTGATGCAATTGGGCCAGAATGTCAGAACACAGAGCCTCGGGTATCTGAGCCTGTCTGCCTTTAAAAATCACTCCTTGTGAAATATCAAGCTCGTCTCGGGCCTGCCAGATACAACGTAAACGCTCGGTTACTTCCTGCATGGTGTCAGGCCATCCTTCCACAATCAACTTCCACAACAATGATATGGTCACATGCTGTCTTGTCTCTCAACTGCTTGCATTTGTGGGGTCCAAAACCCATGAGGTCGATGCTGAGGACATCCTCAATCTTGATATCCACACCATGGACATGCAAATCGAGCGAGACATCTGAGTTTTTGTTTGGATTGGTGCTCAGGGTGCCCAATGTGACCATTTTACTGCCCAGTTTATATTGGACGTCATAATTGTAGCCCTGGACATACACCAAAAGTCTCTGCAACCGTGGAGGAGCACTTGTGAGCTGTTTGTTGATTTCAAATGACTTGTGGTCAGTCTCCACGGTGAAATGTTTTCCGCGCAAGTAGGTGTGAATCCTAGCGATACCAAAAGCCAGAGCTAGGATTTCATGTTCCATCTTAGAATAATTGGATTGGCTTAGCAACAAACTCTTCATCGCCAAGGCGATTGTCTTCCCTTCCTGCATGATGCAGGCTCCTAATCCCTTCTGGAACCTGTCGACCTCAAGCGTGGTCTCTTTGGTCAGGTCGTAGTATTGTAGCATGCTGTCTTGACTTGACAGAACTAACTTTAAGGACTCAAACACCTGTTGGTGATCTTCCTGCCACTAGTAAGGGGTATCTTTACGCAGCAGTTCTCTTAGCAGTACTGCTCACTCAGCGAAACTGGGGATGTACAGAGCCAAAAAGTTGAACAGTCCTAGGCACCGTTGTAGGTCTTCCTGGTCCTAAGAAGTCGACGTGGCTCTGACCTCTTCAAGCTTATTTGAGTCAGGGGGTAGTCTGGTGGCAGAATATATCAACCCAAAGAAGTTGATGTGCCCAACTTCCCTGGCACTTCTTGCTATTAAGTACGAGGCCTTCACGACAAGTAGCCAACGTTAGCAAGTGCAAATTTCAGTCATACTCTGCCTTGGCCCGCCCGATCACCGCAATATTGTCGGCTATAAAGATACAGCCCGGGACATTTTCCATTATCCTGTCCATGTATTGTTGGAAAATGTCCTGTCTGATGAACAGACAAAATGGTAACCATCAGAAGCAGTATCTCCTGAATGGCATTCTAAAAGTTGTGAGTAGCTGGGACTACTTAGCTAAGTGGACAGACCCCAGTAGCCATGTTTCGCGTTGAGTTTTGTAAAATACTTA
Organism: Heterodontus francisci; assembly: GCF_036365525.1. Classification (NCBI taxonomy): domain Eukaryota; kingdom Metazoa; phylum Chordata; class Chondrichthyes; order Heterodontiformes; family Heterodontidae; genus Heterodontus; species Heterodontus francisci. Next base: position 77,678,879 of record NC_090378.1, on the reverse strand, counting down.
GTGCCAGTGAACTGGGGAAACACCTCCTCCAGGGTCAGGATTTTGTGCAGACATCTTTTGAGGGCTAAATTCAGTCATCGCAGGTCTAACCAAATCCTGAGACTGCCATCTTTCTTCAGCATGCAGGTAATGGAGCTGCACCAATCGGAATGCTGGTGCACTCCACGGATGACTCCATTGCGCTCCATCTCATCCAGCTCCACTTTAAGCTTCTCTTGAATGTGCACGCTGCATTCCTTAGCACGTCGATAGTAGGAACTGTGTCTTGCCTCACGTGCAGTATGGCATCACCTTTGAAATCGCAAATAACATCAAACCTGTCTGGGTAAAGTAGTTTCAGGTCTCTAACCAATTCAATGCACTCCATTTTTCAACGTTCCAAACCTTTTGGTGTGGTACTGACTTCATGTATAGTGACAATTTGTAATGTTTGACAGACTGGAAGTCCTGTGACAGCTGATCCAGTTGTGTCGAAAATGTAGAACATTTTGTGGTAGCCATTTTTAGTTCCCATAGCCGGACTGTAAGTTGTTTGTTGATTTCAAGTCGCATTCCAATGCACTTGATTGGAGAACCATTGTAGGCCATTATCCTAGCTGTGGTGGGTTGCACCATGGATTCCCAGTTCTTGGAGTACATGCCCTTCATAATACAAATAGGCAGAATATTTACACTTGCTCTGGTGTCAATTTTTACCCTGAGTTTGTGCTTGCCACTCGCTCTGTGGACATACAATTCCGATCATAGTGAATGCCTCAGATTGCATAATAGCATTGACATGTTGATCTCAATTAACTATGTGGAATGCTTGCTTGCTGTTCACATGACTGCACTCATCATCAGTGTCCTCCTCACAATGTGTCTGTCTGCTGACCTGATGTACCTACTTGAGATTTTGTTGTGTGTTGGCATACTTCTTGTTGCATTTGCCATCTTTTTTCGCAGACATTTTCTCTGCCTGTGATCTGCCACCATTTTTGTGTGCAGTAATTGAGCTTGGCCTTCTGCACCGCCTTGCCCAAAGTCCTCGCATGCCACAATCTTCGCACACGTTCCTGTATGCTGGACAACTGCGAATTGGGTGAGTCGGGCCACATTTGTCACAAGGCTTAGAAGACTTCTGAGCCTTGGTTACTGTACCGATATTTGTAGTCACCCACTAACTCTTGTAATTGTTGGCACCCAGCCATGATGGCTTCAAATTTCCTTCCATCATGGTGTGCCCTTTCTTCTTTACTAGCAGGTCTTTTTGAAAGGCCTCTAATGGGGTAGACACGATTACCACCTCCATAACTCATTCCAACAATTCACTATCTGCAAAGTCACAATATTGAGTTTTGTCTCAGCACCTTGCAACAAACTGGTCAATGGACTCATCTTGCGTCATAAGCTCAAGCTTGTATACACAGAAATTTAGTTTTACCTTCAGTTTTTGCTCCAGGAATGTCCAGATCTTATTAGGATCCTTCAAATCTTCATCTGACGATCCTGAGGCATTGAGCCATTTTAAACCTCCGCTGCCCAGTGCAATCTTAATCTTGGTAGCTTGAATCTCTGGTTCTGTGACTTCTGGGTCTAGGTAACATAGCTCCATTTGCTGTCAGAATAGTTTAAATGCAGATGCTATGACTGACACTTTCCAGCCCAGTGGGAAAATGAATGGTCTTCTAAGGCTCAGAGTTAAGTCACATTTCTAAGTTAGAATAGAGAGAATATTACTCTATTTTAATTAGTAACTCATTGGTTGGCATTCTGCTCTTACTGTGTTACAGCTGGTATGTGAGTATTCCATGCTGATTCGTGGAACAAAAAGTGGGAAAGCATTCCATTCCCCAGCATTATCTCAGTATTATTCAATAGTAACTTTTGGTCATGGTTTGAAATGTAAAGATAAATGACAAAAGTTTCAGAGGCTTAGTTAAATAGAAATACTGATTTGGATACATGGAGGAAACAATAGTATATGGTCACCACTGAAATTCTAAGTGTTCTAAACTTTTAGTGACCTAAACAAGAAATCTGAACCCTTTGCACTTGATTTTTAGAATATAAAAGTACTATCTTGGTCACTGTTTCTTCAGATATCGATGAATGCGCTTTAAGTGGCCACACTTGTCATGCTGGACAAGACTGTGAAAATACCATTGGTTCATATCGATGTGTGGTGAGGTGTGGCATTGGCTTTAGACGTACACTCGAAGGATTAAGTTGCCAAGGTATTGTTGCTGTTCTAAATGTTTTATGTCCCTTGAAACAAATGAGGAATATTGTTACCTTCCGATATTTGTTCATAGTGCATGCATGGGTGAAGGAAAATCAAAGGGACGGGAGGTGGGGTGGTGGGGGGGGCAGTGGACTTGAATGCCGCCACGATTAACATTCCATACTAACATATCTCTGGGGTTAGTAGTTCATGTCAGCCTAGATAAATCATTTAAGAAGACAGCTTTCCAATTCGACAAAAAGGGGAAGGGATGGAGGGAACAGGTTCTGCCCATGAACAGTCTGGACAAACTGATGCACTTTTCCTCATTCCTACTTGTTATGTTTATTTTGATTGGAGGCTTTGAGGAAAGCCACACTATCTTCTTGTTCTTCATTTTATATCAATTCAGCTTCTCAACATGAAACTACTGTTACTTCTTTTGTGTCCATTGGTATATTTAGACAATGTAAGTGACTCAGATTGGTGTAGTGAAGAAAAGTACAAAGTTTAATTAAATATGTTAATGCAGAGGTTGAAGAATCTGACAGCACAAGAAATACATAGTAACAGGAGTAGGCCATTTAGCCCCTCGAGCCTGTTCCCCCATTCAGTGAGATCATGGTTGATCTACGACCTAACTCCATATGCCCATCTTTGCCTCATATCCCATATATCTCTGGCTAACAAAAAATCCAGTGATCTCAGTTTTAAAATTAACAACTGATTTAGCATCAATTGCCATTTTCAGAAGAGAGTTCCAAACATCTATCACTCTTTGAGTGAAGAAGTGTTTTCTAATTTCACTGCTAAAAAGTCTGGCTCCAATTTTATTTACCATGCACCCTGGTCCTAGCAGAACTCCTCCCCAACTAGCAGAACTAGTTTCTCTCAATTGACCTGCTCTATTCCCCTTAATATCTTGAAAACGTGGATCAATTCACTCCTAACCTTCTAAATTCAAAAGAATACTATCCTAGTTTGTGTAATCTTTCCTTATAATTTAATACCTGGAGTCCAGGTATCTTTTTGGTAAATCTACACTGAACTCTCTCCAAGGTCAATTTATCTTCTAAGGTGTGGTACCCAGAACTGCTCACAGTGCTCCAGGTGTGGTCTAACCAGGGCTTTGTATAGCTGAAACATGACGTCTACCCCTTTGTATTCTATTCCTTTAGGTATAAAGGCTAACATTCCATTAGCCTTTTTGATTATTTTCTGCACCTGTTCCTGACATTTTAACGATCCATGTACCCGGACCCTCAAGGCGCTTTGGACCACATGTGTTTTTGGCTTTTCACGATGTAGAAAGTATCTTGTTCTATCCTTTTTTAGAATCAAAGTGGTTGATCCCACATTTGCTGACATTGAAATCCATTTGCCACAGTTTTGCTCATTCACTTAATCTATCAATATCTTTGTAACGTTACACTTCCATCTACTCTCCTTACAATGCCACCAATCTTTGTGTCATCGGCAAATTTGGATATGTAGCTTTCTATCCCATCATCCAAGTCATTAATGAATACACTGAATAGTTGAGGCTCTGGTGAATAATTGAGTCTCCAATACAGATCCTTGTGGGACACTACTAGTCATATCCTGCCCATTATCCCTACATTCTGTCTCCATCTGCTCAGCCAATTTCCTAACCAGGTCATTAATTTGCCTTCAAGTCCATGAGCTTCAACTCAAAGGTTAACCATTTTTTCTGGTTATTCATTTGTGATGTGCTTTGGGCCATTTTTATAAATAAATGCAAGTCGGTATTGTTATTTTGTGAAGTTCAGAGCTTGGAAAAGTAAAGTATGCATGCCTGATTATACAAGCTACAATTATTATTTTCTTTTCTGCCTGCTAGACATCAATGAATGTCAAGAATCTAATCCATGTCAACATCGCTGTCTGAACACCATTGGGAGCTACCGGTGTGTATGCAATCGAGGTTATCAGCTACGAGGTAGAAGATGTATGGGTAGGTAAAATGGATAGGCTAAGGAAACCTCATGTTAAACATACCTTGAGCAGTAATTGCTACACCATCAGGTGCAGTGTAATAGTTCATTCTGCATTTTTAGTAAATATCAAATGACTTCAGTAATGATTTTTCCAATTTGTTAACAAGTTGAGAAAGAAATGTACACCATCAGTTTTATATTAATAAGTCAGAAAGCTGTGAATTATTTAATATGAATCCAATTATATGGATTACACAAAGAAGCTCTATAAAAGTCATCAAAGTTCATCAACTGCAACACTGCTGAATGTGCTCTGCATTTTATTGTTTAGATATCAATGAGTGCAGACAGAATGTATGCCGACCCGATCAACAATGTAAGAACACCCGAGGGGGATTCAGGTGCATTGATCTGTGTCCTAGTGGAATGACCAAAGCTGAAAATGGGAGCTGTATTGGTAGGTTGAAAGCAATGTGGATCATTCTCATTTCTGCATTAATAGATATGAATACTGATTATTTACCTTGAGATATTGTTACTCAAGCAAGATGGTTCAGATTGGTTAAAGACCATGGTAAAATATAAGTCCAGGTTTATGTCAGCCTCAGAACTGTCAATACCTCAAAAATAAGTCACAATATTCAGTTATTATGTAGCTGGGGTACAAAACCAATCATCAAGCACCAAACTTGCTAATAGATTGCAACAACCAAGCAATTAAATCAAGATCAGCCAGAAAAAATGTAAATGTCCTCTTCCTCGGTTCAACTGTTGAAGAGTTACTTATATGATTGGTTTAAGTGTTCAGATACCATCTAAGAAATGATCCCCTGTAATAATAACCAGTGTTATCCAAAAGCAGGAATCACAATTCACCTCGAGTCATAGAATCATAGAGTTATACAGCACAGAAACAGGCCCTTCGGCCCATCGTGTCCGTGCCGGCCATCAGGCACCTAACTAGTCTAGTCCCATTTTCCAGCACTTGGCCCGTAGCCTTGTATGCTATGGTGTTTCAAGTGCTCATCTAAATACTTCTTAGATGGTGTGAGGGTTTCTGCCTCTACCACCCCTTCAGGCAGTGTATTCCAGATTCCAACCACCCTCTGGGTGAAAAGATTTTTCCTCAAATCCCCTCTAAACCTCCTGCTCTTTACCTTAAATCTATGCCCCCTGGTTATTGACCCGTCCACTAAGGGAAAAAGTCTCTTCCTATCCAACCTATCAATGCCCCTCATAATTTTGTATACCTCAATCAGGTCCCCCCTCATTCTTCTCTGCTCTAAGGAAATCAACCCTAGCCTTTTCAATCTATCTTCATAGCTGAAATGCTCCAGCCCAGGCAACATCCTGGTGAATCTCCTCTGCACCCTCTCCAGTGCAATCACATCCTTCCTATAGTGTGGTGACCAGAACTGTACACAGTACTCCAGCTGTGGCCTAACTAGCATTTTATACAGCTCCATCATAACCTCCCTGCTCTTATATTCTGTGCCTCGGCTAATAAAGGCAAATATCCCATTTGCCTTCCTAACCACCATATCTACCTGTGCTGCTGCCTTCAGTGATCTATGGGCAAGTACACCAAGGTCCCTCTGATGTTCTGTACTTCCTAGGGTCCTACCATCCATTGTATATTCCCTTGCCTTGTTAGTCCTCCCAAAATGCATCACCTCACACTTCTCAGCATTAAATTCCATTTGCCACAGCTCCGCCCATCTTACCAGCCCATCTATAGCATCCTGTAATCTAAGGCTTTCCTCCTCACTATTTATGACACCACCAATTTTCATGTCATCTGTGAACTTACTTATCATACCTCCTATATTCACATCTAAATCATTAATGTACACTACAAACAGCAAGGGTCCCGGCACCGATCCCTGTGGTACACCACTGATCACAGGCTTCCACTCGCAAAAACAACCCTCGACCTTTACCCTCTGTTTCCTGCCACTAAGCCAATTTTGGATCCAATTTGCCAAATTACCCTGGATCCCATGGGCTGTCTTAACGAATCTCCCATGTGGGACCTTATCAAAAGCCTTACTGAAGTCCATGTAGACTACATCAACTGCTTTACTCTCATCTACACATCTAGTCACCTCCTCGAAAAGTTCAATCAAGTTAGTTAGACATGATCTCCCCCTGACAAAGCCATGCTGACTATCCATGATTATTCCATGCCTCTCCAAGTGGAGATTAATCCTGTCCCTCAGAATTGTTTCCAAAAGTTTCCCAGCCACTGATGTTAGACTCACTGGCCTATAATTACCTGGTTTATCCCTGCTACCCTTCTTGAATAATGGTATCACATTCGCTATCCTCCAGTCCTCTGGCACCTCTCCCGTGGCCAGAGAGGATTTGAAAATTTATGTTAGAGCCCCTGCTATCTCCTCCCTTGCCTCATATAACAGCCTGGGATACATCTCATCTGGGCCTGGGGACTTATCCACTTTTAAGCCCACTAAAACATCTAATACTTCCTCCCTTTCAATGTTAATATGTTCAAGTATATCGCAATCCCCCTCCCTGATCTCTACACCTACATCATCATTCCCCACAGTGAAAACAGATGAAAAGTAATCATTTAAAACCTCACCGATGTCCTCCTGCTCCATACACAGATTGCCACTTTGGTCCCGAATGGGCCCTACTCTTTCCCTGGTTATCCTCTTGCCCTTAATATACTTATAAAACGCCCTAGGATTTTCTTTTATCTTGCCTGCCAATGTTTTTTCATGTCCCCTCTTCGCTCTCCTAATTACTTTTTTAAGTTCCCCCCTACACTTTCTATACTCCTTTAATGCCTCCACTGTTTTCAGTGCTCCGAATCTGCCATAAGCCTCCTTTTTTTTCCTTATCCAATCCTCTATATCCCTTGGCATTCAGGGTTCCCTGCACTTGATGGTCCTACCCTTCACCTTTACGGGTACATGTTGGCTCTGAACCCTCACTATTTCCTCTTTGAATGACTCCCACTGGCCTGATGTAGACTTTCCTACAAGTAGCTGCTCCCAGTCCACTTTGGCCAGATCCTGTTTTATCAAATTGAAATCGGCCTTCCCCCATTTGAGTACCTTTATTTCTGGCCCGTCTATGTCCTTTTCCATAACTACCTTAAATCGTACAGAGTTATGGTCACTATCCCCAAAATGTTCCCCCACTGATACTTCTACCACTTGTCCAGCTTCATTCCCTAGGATTAGGTCCAGTACTGCCCTTTCTCTTGTAGGACTTTCTATGTACTGGCTCAAAAAGCTCTCCTGTGTGCATTTTAAGAATTTCTCCCCCTTTAAGCCTTTTGCACTAAGACTATCCCAGTTGATATTGGGTAAGTTGAAATCCCCTACTATTATTACCCTATTATTTTTATACCTCTCTGAGATTTGCCTACATATCTGTTCCTCTATCTCTCCCTGACTGTTTGGAGGCCAGTAGTACATGCCCAGCCAAGTGATTGCCCCCTTTTCTTCTTAAGTTCTACCCATATGGCTTCATTTGAGGAACCTTCTAAGATATCATCCCTCCTTACTGCAGTAATTGACTCCTTGATCAACAGTGCAATGCCACCTCCTCTTTTATCCCCTCCCCTATCACGCCTGAAGATTCTGTACCCTGGAATATTGAGTTGCCAGTCCTGCCCCTCCCTCAGCCATGTCTCTGTGATAGCAATAATATCACAATCCCATGTGCTAATCAATGCCCTCAATTCCAGTTCTGAAGAAGGGTCACTGACCCGAAACGTTAACTCTGCTTCTCTTTCCACAGATGCTGCCAGACCTGCTGAGTGATTCCAGCATTTCTTGTTTTTGTTTCCCTCAATTCATCTGCCTTATTAGTAAGACTCCTTGCATTAAAGTAAATGCAATCCGGCCTTTCATTTTTCACTTGTGCCTTAACAGGTCTAATTTGCTCTGCCTTCCAGACTGACTCAGTTTCTCTTCCATATTTGACTGTGCCTCACCCCCTACTGTACCTCCACTCTGTATCCCATCCCCCAGCCACCTGTTAATTGTAGGCCATTCATATCAAAGTACATTAAAAATATTGGGAGAGATTTTCTCTTTGGACTTTAAATGGGTGCAATATGGTCCCACCTTCTGCTGCAGTCAGGTTTTTCAGATTTTTCTAGCAGGCTGTAGGTACCAAACACTGCTGCTCAACAGATCCTTGCAAATACTGGCTAGGTTGGCAGGCAAGGCTTGTTGGGGTGAGGGGTGGAAATGGGGCAGCAGCCAGCTAGAAGATTTTTGTGGGACCTGAAAGAGCACTGCTGCTTATCCTGACCCACCAGAAACCTTAACATTAAACTTAACCTTTTTTTGAAAAGGCCTCCATCAGTCCCTTTAAAGATTGGGTTAGGCCTCTCAATTCCTGAAGAAAGCAGGAATGGCCTGGATCATGCATTCTATGACAATTTCTTTTTGCAAATTGCAGTGAAGGTCCTGCAGCAGATGTAAGAACACAATCTGCAAATTAAATTCTCGGCCTAGTTTTTGTTTGGAGGAGAGGGAGGGTGTGATGGACATCCATTTAAAGAGATGCCTGAAAATTGATTCAGCTGGGCGAATGGATGCACATCAGATTTTCCTCTGCTGGTCACCCATTTTTCAACAATAACAACAGCTTGTATTTATATAGTGTCTTTATTGTAGTAGAACATCCAGAGGCACATAATCAAATAAAAGTGACACAGAGTCAGAAGGAGGTATTGCGGCAGATGACCAAGCAGAGATCTTTATGGTGGGAATTCCAGAGCTTACAGCCTAGGCAGCTGAAGGCATGGCCACCAATGGTGGAGCAAATAAAATCAGGAACGTTCAAGAGGCCAGAATTTAAGGAGCGCAGAGACCTCAGAAGGTTGTAGGGCTGGAGAAGTTTACAGACATAGGGAGGGGCGAGGCTTTGGAGGGATTTGAACACAAGGATGAGAATTTTAAAATAGAGGTGTTGCTTAATCGGGAGCCACTGTAGGTCAGTGAGTACAGGGGTGCTGGGTGAACAGGACTTGACGCAAGCTAGGACACAGGCAGCAGAGTTTTTGATGACCTCAAGTTTACAGAGGTTAGAACGAGAAGCCGGACAGGAAATCAAGTCTAGAGGTAACAAAGGCATGGATGAGGGTTTCAACAGAAGATAAGCTGTGGCGGGGCAGAGTCGAATTATGTTATGGAAATGGGCAGTCTTAGTGATGGTGTGAAATGAGTGGCCAGCAGTTGAAAATCCCTCCCTTTAACAGTTATCGGGCTGATGATATATCTGAGAATGTCTTAATTCTGACAGTATTCTGCATAAAGTTGCCCAAATAAATTAGTTGCACGTCCATCTGAAAAATTGTAATTGAGCACATTCATCACACTTTGGTTCAGATGGGGAACTGTATAAGTGAATGGATGGGGCACATTGTTTGCAAAGCATTTTGACCTATGATTACTGCAATACAATTCCGCAGCAATTTACATACTAGTGTAAAGGTGGTAAAGCATGTATTTCTCTAAATTAGCTTAGAGAGGATGCTGTGAAGAGCAGGTATGGTGAATATATGGTGTGCAATACTCAGTGCTCAAATGTTTAGTACTTTTAATTGTTTTTAAGATGTGTTCACATCAGATCAAATTAGATAATCCCAGTCACGATGTCACATGATAGTCTTGTGTCCAACAGTCTTCCAGTGCCATGTTTGTCCTTTTTTAGATAGGTATGGCTTCTACCTAAGATGATTTTTGTTTTGTATATTTTCTATGATTGAAGTTGACTTGTCTCTCTGGTATGAAATTGAATATTTGGTGCACTTTTCATTCCCAAGTGAAGTCAAACATAACACCCTCCTCAATGAAAAATGGAACCAAATCAATGATAAGACACAACTTGATAAACATTGTCCATTATTGCAGTTTTGATAACTGTTTCTCTACAGACATCAATGAGTGCAAAGATGGCACCCATCAGTGTCGTTACAACCAGATCTGTGAGAATACACAGGGGAGCTACCGTTGTGTTTGTCCACGAGGATACAGATCTCAGGGAGTTGGAAGGCTTTGTGTTGGTAAGTAGCAGTCAGCTCCTATTTTGAGTCCTTCTCTGCATGACGTTGATAATTAATTGACATGATAATTAAAATCTAACAAAGATTAAGGAAAAGTCAATGAATACATGAGGGAGAAAGAAATAGAAGTTTACACTGATAAGCTTTGATGAAGATGGAAAGGGGGAGATTTGTGCAGAGTATAAACACCAGCATGGGCCATTTGTATGGTAGGAATGTGGTAGGAATATGGGATTAATGTAGGATTAGTATAAATGGGTGGTTGATGGTCGGCACAGACTCGGTAGGCCGAAGGGCCTGTTTCAGTGCTGTATCTCTAATTTCTGTTTTACACATTCTGTCTGATTCATTTAAAAAAAGTTTAAACCTGTTCTTAAATGATATAATGTCTTCTGAGAGTCTTAACTAAAAAAATTTTTTTTTAATATTACGTATGGGTCAAAAGCTTTTATTAGGAACATAGGAACAGGAGTAGGCCATTCAGCCCATCGAGCCTGCCCTGCCATTCAATACGACCATGGCTGATCATCCACTTCAATGCCTGTTTCCCACAATATCCTTATATCCCTTTATGTCATTTGTATTTAGAAATCTGTCAATCTCTGCTTTAAACATACTCAATGACTGAGCTTCCACAGCCCTCTGGGGTAGAGAATTCCAAAGATTCACAACCCTCTGAGTAAAGAAATTTCTCCTCATCTCTGTCCTAAGTGGCTTCCTCCTTATTTTGAAATTGTGTTCCCTGGTTGTAGATTCCCCAACCAGGGGAAACATCTTAGCTGCATCTACCCTGTTTATCCCTTTAAGTATTTTGTAGGTTTCAATGAGATCACCTCTCATTCTTCGAAACTCTAGAGAATACAAGCCCAGTTTCCCCAATCTGTCTTCATGGGACAGTCCCGCCATCCTGGGAACAAGTCTGGTGAACCTTCTTTGCACTCCCTCTATGGCAATAATATCCTTCCTAAGGTAAGGGGACCAAAACTGCACATAATACTCCAAGTGCAGTCTAACCTAGATTCTATACAATTGAAGCAAGACTTCACTACTGCTATACTCAAATCCTCTTGCGATAAACGCTAACATCCCATCAGCCTTCCTAATTACTTGCTGCACTTGCATGTGAGCTTTCAGTGACTTATTGACAAGGGCACCCAGGTCACTTTGTACATCTACACTTTCTAATCTCTTACCATTTAAGAAATACTCTGCACATCTGTTTCTCCTACCAAAGTGGATAACCTCACATTTTTCCACATTATATTCCATCCGCCATGTTCTTGCCCACTCACTAAGTCTGTCCAAATCCCCTTGAAGCCGCTTTACATCTTCCTCACAACACACATTCCCACCTAGTTTTGTGTCATCCGCGAACTTGGAAGTGCTACATTTGGTCCCCACATCCAAATCATTGATAGAACAGATATCAGGCATTACCTTAATCATATTACTAAACACCATTTCCCTGAATTTAACTGCAGGTTTGGAGAGTTTTTTCAGGGTGGAGAAACAGAGAAGTCAGTTTGCCATTGCTTTACTTGAAGGGTCAGTTTTAGTTTACTTTCTGTTTACACATTGAGAGAAACACATAAAAATCTTTTTACAAAGTTATACTTTTACTTTTTTTAAACTATTACATGGCATACACTTACCTGTTAGAAAAAGAAATAAATTTCTAAAAGTGCAGTTGATTAGTTATTAATTTTGAAAGTTCTTGTTCAGGACAGATTTTTAAAATGGCAAACGTTAATCAGGTAAATGTTTTAAATTTCATACCTGTTTCTGTTTGAGGAGAGGTGAAGTCTTCAGAACAAAATTAAATCCAAGATTGACACTAACTCATTTTCAAGTCTAATGCAATACATGTCAGTGTTGCAGACTGCATACTAGCAACTTGGAGTGTGGACACAAAGTGGAGAGATAGAGGGCAATCAGCATACTGTCCTTTCAGCTCTGAGACTTGGATTTGAAAATGGTCCCAACAGATGGGATTTAGATTTTTTAGATTTAGAGATACAGCACTGAAACAGGCCCTTCGGCCCACCGAGTCTGCGCCGACCATTAACCACCCATATTATACTAATCCTACACTAATCCCATATTTCTACCACATCCCCACCTGTCCCTATATTCCCCTACCACCTACCTATACCAGGGGCAATTTATAATGGCCAATTTACCTATCAACCTGCAAGTCTTTTGGCTGTGGGAGGAAACCGGAGCACCTGGAGGAAACCCACGCAGACACAGGGAGAACTTGCGAACTCCACACAGGCAGTACCCAGAATTGAACCCGGGTCGCTGCCGCTATGAGGCTGCGGTGCTAACCACTGCGCCACTGTGTCCGCCCTTGCGCAGGATCCTATGTGAAATTAGTTTGGGACTTCACAATCCAGTTCCATAACACAAGATTGCCTGCAACTTGGCAAACTGTAATCCTATTATTCAAGCTAATGTTGGAAATACTCCATTTGTGTGTGGGGCAGGGGCAGTGGAGTTGGTGGGGGAGTGGGATGATGTCTGTTGCTGTTCAAAGAATGCTGTTACAATACACTGTTGGAGTAGGAACATACAAGCAATGTCAGATAGGAAAAGATCCTCTGGTCCAACCAGCCTGTCCCACACAATTGTGATGCCTTGTGTATCGCAATATATACAGTCTCCAACCATGTGATCTCCTGGTATAAGTAAAAAAGCAGATAAAAATCCAGGCCAATTTTTCTCCTGTGCCCTGGGAAATCCAAACTAGTGATTCAGCATCCACTGTGCAAGCTGGCATACTGTCCCAGAGGTCAACTATTCTCTGGGATAAGCATGACTTCCTAAGATCTAACCTAAATATGGCCTTATATAACTTGAAATTGTGAACCTTGGTCCTCCCTAACCTATTTAGAAGGAGCTTTATTCTAGATCTCGCCTTGCGATATACACCTGACCTGCAAGTACTGGAACAAAAATAAAATACCGCAGATGCTGAAAATCTGAAAGGAAAGCAGAAAATGCTAGAAATGTTCAGCAGGTCTGGCAGCATCTGTGCAGAGAGAAGTAGAGTTAACATTTCAGGTTGATGAACATTAACTCTGTTTCTGCCTCCACGCATGCTGCCAGACCTGCTGAGTATTTCCAGCATTTTCTGCTTTTACTGCAAGTATTGGATACTGACACAGAATGAGAAAGTGTTTCATTCTAACATCTTCATTTGATAGTGTTCGCCAAAATATACAAAATTAAATAAAGAAATGGAAACCCATTGTTGCTGTGAATCAAGCTTTAGCCACGCAACTAACGCAAATGTTTCTTTTGATGCATCCAGCACACGGTGTGGCTTTTATTGAATAGAACTGTGCAACCTGCAACTTTCAATGGCACTCGTGGCTGTTAGGGTACACTGTGTTCCCAGTTCACCAATCAAGCGGCAAGAAGTTTAAAGAAATGAAAGTGAGGAATCTCTTGCCTAATTTCTCAAGAAAGCTGATACTTTAATTGATTAAAAATGTCAGATTTGCATAATGGACCCAATTACAGACTAAGGGCAGGATTTCCCTTCCGGGGTGGGAAACAGAAATCAGGACTATTTCCAGGTCCCACCCCCACCCCCAGGGAGAAGCAGTCATGGCCCCAGTTCTCATGGAGGCATCCCCCCGCACCCGCCCCCCCCAGGTGACACGGAGCTGGGTTTGGTAGCCAATTAGCAGCCACGGGGGCAGGAGCAAAAGCGGGACTGCTCAAGTGTGAGCCTGATTTCAACTGACCATGGCAGCCATTACTATGGCTGTCATTTTAGTGCTTTAACTTGAGTTTGGAAGAGTATAGAAATGTACAACTGTAGAATGTCTCAGGAGGGACAGAAGCCTGGAAATCGTGGCAGGGTAGCCCCTCGATTCACTGATGCAGACCTGGAGGTCCTCCTTGAGACCGTAAGGGAGATGAAGGAGGTCCTCCTCCTGGAGGGTGGCAGGCAGAGTCCACCCACCCAGACTAAGCAGGCCTGGATGGAGATAGCTGACACAGTCAACAGAAGAACTGTGGTCTGCAGAAGATGGATCCAGTGTTGGAAGAGGTTTAAATGACTTGATACGCTCTGGTAAGGTGAATGCAACCCCCAATCCTCAGGATGCACCTTTGGGTATTTACCCTCTAGCAGACAGACCAGCTGAGGTGCCTGTGGGCCCATGCTGCTCCAGAACATGGCAGGAGTGTGTGCCCAGGGTACTTACTGACCCTTCAGAATGGCTCAAAGCCACAATGGTGCTGAGTACCTTCCAGCACTGAAACATGCTGCTTCCAATGAATAGGAGCAGCTGGCACTAGTCATAGATGACAGCTGTGCCTTATCACGCTCTCCTTTGTCCTTGCAGGAGAAACAGGCTCATAATACCCGCAAGAGGGCCAGACTGATGGAGGGGTTCCCTACCTTCACGTGATCACAGCCGAGGAGGAGGGAGCTATGGACATTGCCACGATTGCGGACCATGAGGAAGTCTGGCATGGCAAAATGGGCACTTGTAGTGGAGATGGTGATGAGAGAGGGCAATGTGTTCATTAAGGGGGAGCATTGCACTACACCCCATCTGACAGCAGACAAAACATTGATTTGCACAAGGAAGTCTCAGCACTGCAGAGGCTTGTGCTCTCCAAGGCTAGTTCTCATGATCTCGTCTTGTGTCTCCCACAGGTGCAGCTGTCGAAGCAAGAAGACCAACTCCTTCACCATCACTGGGTCATGCGCAGCAGCAGCAGAGCTCAGAAGAAGCACTGTCACACCCTACAAGTGCAGCCTCCACCAGCGCAGATACAGTCACCATGGTGTTTCCTCACTTGGGGTTAGATAGGGTGGCACTGGCTGATGAGCACAGCAGTAGTGTCCAGGAGGAGGTACCAGAGACAGAGGCAGTTATGGACAATGCTCAGCTGGGCACAGATGCAGGGCCTCAGGCGTCACAGGAGAAAGGAAGCTCTACCTGGAACAGCAACAACAGACGTGCTCCCACATGTCAGAGTTCCCTAAGGCATTGCGGGATCACGGGCTGAGAAGGGAGGAGTCCATTCAGCTCCGGTGCAGCACAGGGCTTTCAGCAACATGAGTTCCACCACTGAAAGTGTGAACAACCTCATGGAGAGCTATATGTGGCAGAATTTGGAGTGCACGCAGGAACTGCACACTGATGTGCACAGGATGCAGGCCACACTATGCAGCATGGACTGGTCAGTGGTGCTGATGGGTCAGGAATGTCTGGAGAGGATGACAATTGCACCCCAGCTGATGCTCCCTGCCAGCCCTCCAGAGTGCTAGCCAAGGGCTGAGGATGTTACAGAGGAGGATGAGGGTGCCACCCCTCAGGGGACACCATCATCATCTTTGGCCTCCTTAGCTCCTCTGATTGAGGCACCATCTGTGAAGCAGGCCCCAGTGGAGGAGTCTGCCCCAGCAATGATTAAGGTGCAGCAGCCTCTGGAGATGCTGCCAAGGGCACTTCCATGACGAGGACGACTGCCACATGTATCTCAACAGGTAGAGACAAGTGAGCAGGCTGCCTCCACCTCCTCCAAGACCCCGAGGGGACGACTTCTTCTACACCTTGGTCCTCCTCTTCCTCCGGTGAGCTGTGTCCTTCCAAGGCCTCACCTTCTTCAAGGTCCACACCTCTCTGGAAGGCCATTTATGGAGAGAGCAACAAACCACCACAATGAGTGAGACCCTTGCAGGAGCGTATTGCAGTGCACCAGCCGACTGGTCCAGGCACCGGAACCACATCTTCAGAAGGTCTATGGCCTGCTCAATGTTTGTCCAGTGGGCAGATGGCTTCAGTTGTATAGCCTCTATGCGTCCATCTCGGGCGCTCGTAGAGGGGTTAGTAGCCATCTGTTCAAGGGATATCCCTTGTCCCATCGAATCTATCCACGGAGTTTGGGGGATGGAATGAAGAATTTCTGCCGTCTGGACTGGCAGAGGATGAAGGAGTCATGGTAGCTGCCAGGAAAGTGAGCGCACACATGGAGGAAGCTCTTGTTGTGGTCGCAGACCAGCTGAAATTAGAGGGAGTGGAAGCCTTTCCTGTTGATGAATCTCATTAGTCACTGGGTGCCTTGATGGCCACATGGGTGCAATCGATGATGCCCTACACTGGGGGACTGTAACAATAGAGAGAGTACCCATGGCCAAAAAGCCCAGCCCCTCCCGTACTGAAAACACTGTAATTATTGTTGGAGATTTTAAAAATTTAATTTTTTTAGTACCCTTTCTCTTTTATCTTTCTCTCGTAACCGAACTAATCTATCTTTCTATTTTGCTTTCTGTACCTGATTTGACATTGAATTCATTATTCTGACATACACTTCCTGGTTCAAATTTTGTGTCCCTCATTAACGATCCTTCAATCTAATTGGTTAAGGCGATATACAGAGGGGCACCGTTCCATTTCAATATCCTGCTGACAGCAACTTGCCATGCATAACCCCATAGAAAGTCTTTGGACAAGTGCAAGGCAAACAAACGGCAGGTGCTGCCTGTCAAGAACTTAAGAACATAAGAAATAATAGCAGGAGGAGGTCATACAGCTCATCAAGCCAGCTCTGCCATTCAATATAATTATGGCTGATCTTCAGCTTCAACTCCACTTTCCTGCCCGCTCCCCATATCCCTTGATTCCCTGAGAGACCAAAAATCTGTCTATCTCAGCCTTAAATATATTCAACAATGGAGCATCCACTACCCTCTGGGGTAGAGAATTTCCAAAGATTCACAACCCTTTGTGTGAAGAAATTTATCTTCATCTCAGTCCTAAATGTTTGTCACTCACAACCAAAACCTGGTCCTATATTTCTTAGATAAACATTAAATGTAACCTTTTCTTCCACTTCACCATCCCTGCTGAGAGAAGTTAAGCAAAGCTGGAAAAGAAATTTAAATTAAAATTCAGAAAATATAAAAAGGTGCCCAGTAGTGCAAGTGACTTAGCACTTGGGTCCCGAATAGTTAGTTGGAACTTTATGCCTCACTGGGGTGAGCTTGACCAGGTGTTAGATAAACCACTATGCAAAGATGGCTATCTCAGGAATTGAAAGGTGATACCTCACATACACTGTTTCTAATATTCTCCATGTGTGACAGGCTTATTGTACACTGAGATCCTCATTGTATTATCCAACTGATCTTTTTCTTTTCTGTTTGTTCCTTGTTATATTATAGGTAGAATATTAGAAATGTTTTAGTTGGACTCCTGTTTTTTTTTAATTCATTCATGGGATGTAGGCGTCACTGTCTAGGCCAGCATTTTCTGCCCAACCCTAATTTCCCTTGAGAAGGTGGTGGTGAGCTGCCTTCTTGAACCGCTGCAGTCCATGTGGGGTAGGTACACCCACAGTGCTGTTAGGAAGGGAGTTCCAGGATTTTGACCCAGCGACAGTGAAGGAACGATGATATAGTTCCAAGTCAGGATGGTGTGTGACTTGGAGGGGAACTTGCAGGTGGTGGTGTTCCCATGTATTTACTGCCATTGTCCTTCTAGTTGGTAGAGGTCGGGGGTTTGAAAGGTGCTGTCTAAGGAGCCTTGGTGCAGTGCTGCAGTGCATCTTGTAGATGGTACACACTGCTGCCACTGTGCGTCGGTGGTGGAGGGAGTGAATGTTTGTAGATGGGGTGCCAATCAAGCGGGCTGCTTTGTCCTGGATGGTGTCGAGCTTCTTGAGTGTTGTTGGAGCTGCACCCATCCAGGCAAGTGGAGAGTATTCCATCACACTCCTGACTTGTGCCTTGTAGATGGTGGACAGGCTTTGGGGAATCAGGAGGTGAGTTACTCGCCTCAGGATTCCTAGCCTCTGACCTGCTCTTGCAGCCACGGTATTTACATGGCTACTACAGTTCAGTTTCTGGTCAATGGTAACCCCTAGGATGTTGATAGTGGGGGATTCAGCGATAGTAATGCCGTTGAATGTCAAGGGGAGATGGTTCGATTCCCTCTTGTTGGAGATGGTCATTGCCTGGCACTTGTGTGGCGCGAATGTTACTTGCCACGAATCAGCCCAAGCTTGGATATTGTCCAGGTCTTGCTGCATTTCTACACGGACTGCTTCAGTATCTGAGGAGTCACGAATGGTACTGAACATTGTGCAATCATCAGGGAACATCCCCACTTCTGACCTTATGATTGAAGGAAGGTCATTGATGAAGCAGCTGAAGATGGTTGGGCCTAGGACACTGTTGTGTGTGTTGAGGTCAGTTGTTGGGAGAAGAAAGAACTCTGCCACTCGCAGATTTTCCCCTTAACATGTGTTTACCTAATTTCATGGGGTAATGATTATCCTTGGCAGTTCAAAGTACTTCTAACATAAAATCAATGACCAAACAATCCTACATTCATTGTGACTGAGTGTAGTCCAGATATATATCACCCAAACCAGTGATTTGTGAGCCATGTGATGAATCATTCACTTTGATATCAAAATATTTAACTAAACAAAATAATCTGATAAATCAGCAATGTAATTAATTCATACTTATACAAATATTGATTAGATTGTGTTTATCATTTAAAAGCACCAAAAGGCATTCTTGGAATAATTCTCTTACAACCTGTTACCCACATTAGTTTAATTATCTACTTACATATTTGGTTGCTATGTTTTTACAGTAAGATTAGCCCTTTGCTTTGTGACTATTGCCAGGCTTTTCACCACATTTGCTTATTAACTTCCGAAGCTGTTGTCAGATATTTCCAGAATAACAGCATTTGGTCTGGATCACATTTAAATCAGTTATATGAATGTTTCCCATTACCCAACAGCATTATGTCAAACCATACAAATAGACCACTGCATTTGAATAGAATGGCACTGCTTATTCCTACTATTCTGCCACAGGCCAGATTTCTCCATGTTTTAAGAATGCTGTTCAATGTTGTTACGACCAGGTGAGAAAGGGGTCTAGGGGTTCCCTCTCAGACTTTGCCTGGTTTAACCGTAACAGGGTTTAATTTTAAAAACACCGTGTTTTTAGCTCCCCTCAGTGAATCCTTGTTCACTGCTCTCCAATTGTAAGGTAAAGAAATCAACCAGACAGGTTTTCTTAGATTTAAACAAGAAAGGTGGAAGTTTATTAACCTTAAATGCTAATTCGGTTAACGACTACGAATACACAACGCGACCACGCTAGCATGCATACGCGATAAATACACACGCAGATAGAGACAGAAAAGTAGAAAGAATAAAGGGGGAAAATTTGAGGCAATAGCTGGGATTTATTTATGGTCCTTTGAGTTTGATATAAAGTCTTTGATTGCCGGTAAGTCTTGCAGTTTCGTTGGGGCCCAGCGCATGTTTCGATGTAGGAGTCTTTTCTCTCTTGAGGTTCAAATGACTTCAGTGGATCCAGAGATTTGTGTGAGAGAGAGAGCTAACCAGGAGAAAGACTCTCTTCTTCCAGGTTCAGATGCAATCTGCCCCAAAATGTCCTGTCAGCAATTCAAAACCAAAAACCTGGGCCAGCAGATAAGTCATGTGACTATTTTTTTTTTTAACAAACTCCTGCATTTGTGGATTCTCCATCTTAGCAGACTCACTGGAATGCTGGCTTACTTACACATTCAATGTCTGGTGATCAAAATCCATTTGGGTTAACTAGATCAGGGAGTCGCTCTATTGTCTCCAGGCACTGTCTCTTCGTTTGCAAATGTTTTCCAGCCACTGCTGATCTCTTTAAACAAGTCATCTCTTCCTTCCAGCAACAGTTTAAAATTAATGTTCATTTGATGAAATTAATATGCCTCATTCTTGGCAGGTGGGGTCTTCATGACAATGTTCTGTTTGCCACACAGTTTGTTCCAGGACCACCATTTGGAGTCAAGTGCATTCTTGCTACAAAACTGTCTTAAGTATTCTTTAAGAAATATATAATCTACCAGATTTTAACACATTGGCTCATACATGTTGAGCAACTATAACAGGTTTATACTAGGATTATTTTAATAAGGGGTTCAGAGTCTACGAACCCGACATAATTTCTGCATCGATAAAAGGGAATAGAGAGATTCAATTGAACTGTATTTCTATGTTTAAATCTAATGCTAACCAGCAAAAATAAATAAAAATTCCAATCCAGTTCCTCACTGAGAGACACTGCTGTTGGAAATAGAAAGGAAATGGCTCATTGGTGATGTTCCGAGATTGGAACAGGGCAGAAGGAGATTTTGTCTGCATTTAACAATGTTGTATCTGACCATGTAGTATTTGATACTATATGTCAGAAATAGAACATTTTCCATTCCTCGCCTAAAAAAATCTACTGGATGATTACGCCAAGATAATCCAGGCATTGCTCTATCAAGGTAATATTCACAATTTCCTGCTCAGGCTGTTTTTGTTAGATAAGACATAACTCTGATATTGACAGCTAGCCGCCCCTTCTCCATTTAAAATCCTTTGTAACATTAGTTACATCCAAAGTAAGCTGTTCCAGAATTAAATTGGCAGTGAAGCATGTGCGTCAGTCAAACAAATGTCTGCATTATACAAGTTGCGATCAAAGATTGCATCAATGGCTATCAAATGTGTTTAACTATCTTTATTCAAAATCTTGTGTGGAGTAACATCAGCAAAACTGGGTTTCTCCATGTGTGACAGGCATACTGTACGATGAGAGCCTCATTGTATTATCCAAACTGATCCTCTTTTTCTGTGTTCTCTTTTCTTTCCCTTTCATGTTATATTATGCTGCGACCCATGTCATATGAGCAGACATTGACGAATGTGAACGGGTGCCTAAACCTTGTGCATACCAGTGCATCAACACCCCTGGCAGCTTCAAGTGTCTCTGTCCACCTGGACAACATTTGTTAGGTGATGGGCAATCTTGTGCTGGATTAGAGAGGTTGCCAAATTATGAGACAATTTATAACTTTGCCCAGTTCCCCAGTGTGGGTTACTTCAACCAGCAACAGCAGCAGCAGCAACAGCAGTATTTTAGTCAGTCCTCTCAGTATAGATCGCTCATGGGCTACGGAAGCATTTACCGTGCAGCTTTCTCCAGGACTGGCAGGAGCATTAGAAAAACATGCCCTGATGGCTATGAGGCAAAGAATGGCAATTGCATAGGTAAACGTCAGCCTTTATAAATGGAATCTGTTCTTTTTATGTAATATATCTGAAAAAAATTGATTAAAATGTCTTGAAGGCTGTGAAGCTGAAGTACTGTTGCACAGGGAATTGCTTCTGACTTATGTTCACTAGCGTAACTCACCTCACACTTTCAACAGTTACTCGCAATGTTCTATGGAGACTGCAGTCATTATTTACTCACGTCTTTGGTTTCTTAAAGCCTCAGTATCTTTTCCTTAGTTTGAATGTCTACTTTCATTCAATTTCACCTCTACCACGAGTACTGACCAACTAATCAGATAGGTTGGAGTGCAGCCCCAGCCATCATAGAAACGTGCAATCACAGATATGCAAGGGGCGGTGCAGTGGCGCAGTGGTTAGCACCGCAGCCTCACAGCTCCAGGGACCTGGGTTCGATTCCGGGTACTGCCTGTGTGGAGTTTGCAAGTTCTCCCTGTGTCTGCGTGGGTTTTCTCCGGGTGCTCCGGTTTCCTCCCACAAGCCAAAAGACTTGCAGGTTGATAGGTAAATTGGCCATTATAAATTGTCACTAGTATAGGTAGGTGGTAGGGAAATATAGGGACAGGTGGGGATGTTTGGTAGGAATATGGGATTAGTGTAGGATTGGTATAAATGGGTGGTTGATGTTCGGCACAGACTCAGTGGGCCGAAGGGCCTGTTTCAGTGCTGTATCTCTAATCTAATTTTGTTCTGTCAGTTGACTATACCATCTTTTGGTAAATCACAAAGGCCCAAATTCACTCTGTTTAAGATTAAACGTGTTAATGTAACAACTGGTACAAGCTCATCACTTCAGGATTCGGCACTATTTAACATGAGACAATTTAATATGTATCCACAAACCAGAGGTACCAAAACAATGCATTTATTTTTAATATATTAACCCGTTACTATAAAAATAAATCATGTCTTGGTTCACACATGAAGAGCAGCCACTTGGATAAGGTAGCAGAGGACTGCTGGCAGCTATGAAACCATACCCCAGCATAGCACCTTCAAGGGGGATAGGGGTAGAAAACAGAGGGAAGGGGGAATGACCAAAATTACAATAAAGATATACCTTTTGTGATTTCAGAGGGGAACTTAAATGTTTATTAAGCATATATAATCTCCTTTGTGTGCTTTTTTTCTTAAGCATTTTAAAGTTGTTTTTGAACAATACTGCAATGAAGTTAATCAAATTAAGTCTTTCTGCCCTATTGTGTCACCCTTAAATCTTTTACTCTTCTCTAAAATGTAGATTTTCTGCAATAATCGTCATTTAGCAGCATCTTCATTTGTCAAAGAACAGATGAATCACTACCAGTTATTGCTAGTAAATAAAATACTTTGTTGCTTTTTCTGATTGTCAAATTCTCTGTTTGCAGATATTAATGAATGTGAAAACAAGGAACCTTGTCAGCATGACTGCAAAAACACAGCTGGGAGCTACCAATGCCTCTGCCCCAGTGGATACCGACTCATGCCTAATGGGAAAGCATGCCATGGTAGGATAGAGTTTTATGAATTCTGAATAATGCTTCTAGAGTTTTCATTTTCTCAGATTAATCATTGATTAATGCATGTGCACCAACATAATGTAGTCATTAACTTGTTTATTTTACAATATCATAAAAGCAATTTTATGGGGTGCATTAACCAGTGCTCTGCTAATGCTTCCTATTCAGATCCATCAATTCTGGAGAGCACTGGCAGCTGTTCAAAACAGTTATTCTGTTAGAGGTGCATCCCTATAATATAATAGAAACTAAAAAAAATAAAGAGTAGTTGCCACAGATTCCAAAAGGGAAGGTCATGCTTTACCAACCTTATCAAATCTGTCTGAAGAAGTAACAGAAAGGATGGATTAAGGTAATGGAGTAGATGTAATCTATTTGGATTTCCAAAAATGCTACGATAAGGTACCGCATAGTAACTCATGTGTAGGGTCAAAACATATGGAGTCAGGGGACAAGCAACAGATGGATAGCTAACAAGCTTCTATTCAAAAAACAAGCGTAGGAGTTAAAGCTAGTTACTCAGATTGGCAAATAGTGGGAAGAGGCGTTCTACAAGGATCGATGCTGGGACCACCATTGTTCACCATTTACATAAACGATTTGGACTCAGGAATTGGAAGTACAAGTTTGCGGATGATAACAAATTGGGGGATGTAGTTAATACAGGAAGGCACTAATAAACTTGAAGAATGGTTGTGTAATTGGTAAACTATTTTCAATATACATAAATGTGCAGTAATACATTTTGGTATGAAGAATAAGGAGGCCACATACTCCTTGGAGAATAAGAGTGTGAAATTGATCTATGCCAAGAGCCCAAAATGGGCTTGTAGCGAATCAGCAGCCAATTTTTTCACCGTGCCTGATCTTTTTTCCACTGGAGTTCACAAAGAAAGAGTTTAAATTCTTTTTGGAAACTCTATTCCTAGTCCCTCTATCACTTTTACTTTGTTTGAAATTAAAAAATGTTGGCAATATTTTCCAAGTCAATAGAAAATAAAAACTGGTGCGGTGTATAACAGACTGCTGATCCTCTAGGAGCCTGTTTCATGCTGCTTGGTATAGACCAATTTAACCCCCTACATGTCTAAATGGAGTAGAGGAACAGAGGGATCTGGGAATACAATTACACAAATCATTAACAATAGCAACACAGGTTAATAAATGCCAATAAAATGTAAGCAAAACACTAGAGTGCATTTCCAGAAGGTTGGAATTGTAAAGCAGAGAGGTTTTGTTAAACTTACATAGAACCTTGGTTAGACCACACTTAGAGTACAGTGAACAGTTCTGATCTCCATATTATAAAAATGATATAGAAGCAATGGAGAAGGTGCAAAAAAGATTTACTAGAGCAAAACCAGAACTGAGAGGTTATACCTATAAGGAAAGATTGAACTGGCTGGGGTAGGGGTGACCTGATAGAGGTCTTTAAGATTATGAAAGGGTTTGATAGGGTAAACGTAGAGAAGATTTATCCACTTGCAGGCAAAACTAGAACTGGAAGCCGTAAATATAAGATAGTCACTAATAAATCCAACAGGGAATTAGGAGAACCGTTATGCAGCGAGTGGTTAGAAGGTGGAACTCGCTACAACAAGGAGTAGTTGAGGCAAATAGCATAAATGCATTTAGAGGGAAGTTAGATAAGCACATGAGGAAGAAAGGAATGAAAAGATCTATTGATGAGGTTTGATGAAGAAGGGTGGAAAGAGGTTCATATAGAGCATAAACATCAGCATGGACCTGTTGGGACAAACGGCCTATTTCTTTGCTGTAAATAAATATTTACAGAAATGTAAACAAACAATACTAGATGTTGCAGGTTATGATATGTAGATAGGCTTGCATCTAACACACACCGATAACACCTTGTAAGAGTTGTAAAACTGTCATTGACTTAGAGCTCGAAAAGTACAAGAAGTTAAAACTGTCCTCTGGTTGACCTCAGGATTCTATGTAGCCACAGTTGTGTGGATTTAACTACTTACTTATAACAGTGAATTTAAGAACATAGGCTTTCATTTGCTCTATTTTTTAAAAACTTTTTTTTTAACCTCAACCCTTTGCTGTGGTGACTCATAATGGGTTAGTACAGTCCAGAGGGAATACCGACCCCTCTGTATCTCAACCATCAGGCTGAAATATGGGTCAGAAGCTCGCACTCTGTGCGAAACAGTCACTCATTATAATTTTCCCCAAGGCAACTAATTAATGGCCAGAGGGAGGGCTTGCCATCAAATTAAGTCTCTCAAAGCTGGAGGGCCTATCAGAGGCCTTCCAGCTTGAAAGGGGCAGTAGGCTGTGATGGCAGGTAGGTAAGGAAGAGGGCAGATCAAAATGGAGGCGCACTGTCACCAACTTTTTAAAATTTAAATAAAAAATGGCTTTTGCAGCCAGGCCACCACTGTAGGGGGGGGATCTCCTCTAAAGGGCGGCGCACAGCTGCTGCAGCACCCAGGCAGAGATGGAGGGCCTGTAGGCCTGCCTGGAGCTCTGGCCACATGGTCTGCTACTTTTGAATCTTCATGCAGCAAATATGACAGTGCGTCAGCTTTAGCATTCTCCTTTGAATTATGATATTCAATGTTGTAGTCGTACTGTGAGAGAATCAAAGCTCGCTGCTGCATTCCAGATGCTGCCATTGTCAGTATTACAGACTTTGAACCCAGAATAGTCACTAAGGATTTATAATTTGTAACCAATGTTTAACCAATTTATTAGAATTCTTTGAAGAAGTAACATGTGCTGTGGATAAAGTGGAACCAGTGGATGTACTGTACTTAGATTTCCAGAAGGCATTTGATAAGGTGCCACATCAAAGGTTATTTCAGAAAATAAAAGTTCATGGTGTAGGGGGTAACATATTGGCATGGATAGAAGATTGGCTAGCAGGCATAAATGGATCATTTTCCAGTTGGCAAGATGTAACGAGTGATGTGCCACAGGGATCAGTGCTAGAGCCTCAACTTTTTACAATTTATATAAACGACTTGGATGAAGGGACTGAAGGTATGGTTGCTAAATTTGCTGATGACACAAAGATAGGTAGGAAAGTAAGTTGTGAAGAGAACGTAAGGAGGCTACAAAGGGATATAGATAGGTTAAGTGAGTGGGCAAAGATCTGGCACATGGAGTATAATGTGGGAAACTGTGAAGTTGTCCATTTTGGCAGGAAGAATAAAAAAGCATATTATCTAAATGGTGAGAGATTGCAGAGCTCTGACATGCAGAAGGATCTGGGTGTCCTTGTGTATGAATTGCAAAAGGTTTGTATGCAAGTACAACAAGTAATTAGGAAAGCTAATAGAATGTTCTCATTTATTGCGAGGGGAATTGAATACAAAAGTAGGGAAGTTATGCTACAGTTATACAGGACATTGATGAGACCACATCTGGAGTACTGTATACAATATTGGTCTCCATATTTAAGGAAGCATGGAAATGCATTGGAAGCAGTTCAGAGAAGGTTTACTCGACTAATACCTGGAATGGGCGGGTTGTCTTATGAGGAAAGGTTGAACAAGCTAGGCTTGTATCCACTGGAGTTTAGAAGAGTAAGAGGCGACTTGATTGAAACATATAAGATTCTGAGGGGTCTTGACAGGGTGGATGTGGAAAGGATGTTTCCTCTTGTGGGTGAATCTAGTACTAGGGATCACTGTTTAAAAATAAGGGGTAGTCCATTTAAGACAGAGATGAGGAGAGATTTTTTTCTGAGGTTTATGAGTCTTTGGAACTCTCTTCCTCAAAAGGTGGTGGAAGCAAAGTCCTTGAATATTTTTAAGGCAGAGTTAGATAGATTCATGATAAGCAAGGGGTGAAAGATTATCGGAGGTAGGCGGGAATGTGGAGTTGAGATTACATTCAGATCAGCCAAGATCTTGTTAAATGGTGGAGCAGGCTCAAGGGGCTGAGTGGCCTACTCCTGCTCCTAATTCATATGTATGTAACTAGCGTAAAGTTTCTGCTCTACAAAAACTGGTGAATTTTTTTGATTCTGAAGATGATTCCAAGTGCTTCCTTTTCTATCTGCGAGTAGTTGTGTTCATCTTGGCCAGGGTATATGATGGAAATGCTATGGTCTTCTCTTGACCAACATCCAGAACATGACTGATCATTGCTCCAACTCCAGAGTTTGAAGCATCACATGCTAGCTTCAGGTCACGATTTGTATTGTAGTGAATGACTAGTGCATCTCTGGTCAAGCTTCTCTTACCTGCATCATAAGCATATTGTTGTGCTTTAGACCACACCCATTTCACATCTTTCTTCAAGAACTCATGTAATGGAGCTAACACTGTTACAAGCAGAAATCATGAGTAGTATTGAACTATGCCTAAAAAGATCTAAGCTCATACACATTTTTTGGCTTTGGGGACATTGACTATAGCCTCTATCTTCGCTTTCATTGGCTGTAATCCTTTCTCACTGAATTTTAAGCCAAGGTACACTACCTCAGATTTCATGAAAGCGCACATGCTCTTTTTTAACTTCAAATTGTGATCATTGAGCCTTTTTAACACTTAATCCAATACTTGAAGATTCTCTTCCTCTGTTGCAGTCGCGATCAACACATCATCCTGATTACACAAGCAGTGCGGCACTCCTTGTAAAATCTTAATCATTGTAGCTTGGAAGATTTTTGGAGAAGACTTCACACCATGGGGAAGCTTCATGTAGGAATATAATCCCACGTGTGTGTTTATCGTGTAATACTGCTGATTCTCTCGATCCACATTGAGCTGTGCATAAGCATGGAATAAATCCAACTTTGTGAATAGCTTGGATCATGCTACTTCCATATACAAATCTTGAGAGGTTGGTAGTGGACACTGCTCATCATCCACTGCCTGGTTGATTGTGACTTTGTAGTCACCACGTGGTCTTACAGTTTTATCTGACTTGGAGACTACTACAGTTGGGGTTGCCCAATCACTGTGATCAGTTTTTACTAGCACAACATTCCTCTCGAGCTTTAGTTCCTCTTCAGCCTGGGGTTTGAGAGCAGAAGGAACTGGCCTAGTTTTGCAATATACTGGTTTTGCATCAGGATAATTCAGACATGCGCATTCACATTGATTATACCTTCATAACTATCCTCAAAAATGTTGCTGTAACTATTCAATCGTGATCATCTAAATTTGGAAAACATGCTTCCAGTCTAACTTCAGCTTATGAAGCCAGTCTTTGCCCATTAACGTTGGTTGCTACAACAATGGGTAACTTGAGGGATTTGCCCTTATATTGGACATTGCACTCCATTTGTCTTCACGTTTCTAACACATCACCAGAGTAGGCTTTTATAATGAGTTCTTTTATGTTGTCTAATGCAACATAAATGAAATGTGTGGAGTCCAGTTGGTTGAAGATCTAACAGGTTTATTACAGCTAAATTATTATATACATTAAAGAGCTAGCTATTTACCAAATCTTACTCTGGGTGTTACAGTTACAGAGTGACACTGGCATGTAGTCACATGACTACATCCTGGCACTTAGCTCATTAGCATACTAAAATCTTCAAGGGACATCACTCTCAAAGGCAATCATACAACATTCCCCTTCTTTCCAAAGATAAGTCTCATATGCTAAAAGTAAAAACACATAAAATTAGATAACATCAACATTAGTTATATGGGATATAGACTATAATATTTACAGATATAAGGATAGGAATTGTGAAATGTACAAGTATAGAGGCGCAAAGGTCCATATATCGTCTCGGTGGTTTGACAACTCTTGCTTGGGGAGTTTGCATCTCATCTGTTGCTCTTCTTTCTGAAGTTTCTCCCTCTCTGCATTCAATTTCTGTTGCTCTGCCTTCAGCCTGCTAACACACTCTGTTGCTTTTCTCGAAATGACCACTTTTGAGGCCCTGTCATTCTTGGAAAGTTCTGGCACCTCATCTCGAAGAACAACAGACAATGCTTCGACTCATTCCTCCTCTGCCTCTTTCGGGCACTGCATGTCCTTTGCCCTTCCTCATCCTTCATGTCTGAAAGCCTGGAGATTAAGGTCGAGTCGAGGACTTGTTAGGGGAGGAAGACTTAGCCTCATGGAGGTACCTGTCCGTTCTGGCTCATTGTGGTGCTGGTGGTTCTCTAGAGAGCAGAAATGAAGGTGCAGCATAGTTGTGCTGTTGCTGGGTTTCCTGACTGCACCATTTGATGCTGGCCAGAGTCTGCAAGCGGGTTCCAGTCCTTGTGGATTTCCCCTTGGCAATGCTTTCATGGATAGTTATGATGCTGAGGTCCTTGCACGCTGGTAGTCCTGCCACTGCTCGTCCACTCGTATCTACAAGTTAGAATATTTGTGGTCTCCATGCTGACTTGCCATAGCTGCATTGCATTGTCAGTGTGCCATATACCTTGGCAGTTGGCAGTTGCAGCATTGCTTTCCAATGACTCCGGTACGTATCTTTGAGGATTCGGACTGGTAGGGTTTGTAGTAGCCCCCGTGTCAATCTTGACCCTGAGTGTCTGTTTGCCAGTTTTCTTTGGGCATGTGATGTTAATAGTGGCAAACGCTTCCAGTTGTTTGACTTCATCAACATGATGTGTTCACAATGTGAAACACCTGTTCATCTTCTGGCTGAGAATTACTCCTCATTGAGTCTTGTCTCTTGTTTCGCTGTGGACTTCTTGTATCGGCTTGCGTTTGCACAGGTCTCCGGCGCTCTCCTTTCTGCTGTTGCCCTGTTGCTGTACCTGTCTTTTGTTTGTCTGTGTCCTGCTGTATCTTTGGAGCCAGATTTCTTGCATAGACGGGCCCAGTGTCCTTTTGCACCACACGCCTTGCATAGGTCACGGCAATTTTGCCGTGAGGCAGCTAGACCGCACTTACCACATAGTTTGCTTGCTATTTTTGACCTGGTTATGGTACCAATACTGTTGGCTGCACCCCGTGCTTGCAGGTGCTGTTGGCCAGCTACAATGGCTTCGCATTACCTGCCATCTTCCAGCAGCGCATCAATGCTGTGACCTTTCTTTTTCCCCAAGAGGTCTTTCTGAAATGCTTCAATGGGTGTCGATACAATCACTAGCGCCATTATTCGGTCCGACAACTTAGTTTCTAAGAAGTCGCATTCATTGCCCTGACTACAACATCTACTGATAAACTGGTCTATTGATTCCTGTAGCTGTTGCCTGTGGAACATCAATTCCAGGTGGTGAATTCTAAAATTCATTCTTATTTGGATCAGTTCTTCTAGCACTTTCCATATCTTTGCAGAATCGTTCTGGTCCTCGTCAGATAGTTCAGAGGTGTTGATTCTCTATAATCCCTCATTAACAACTGATATTAATATTCTTACAGTCTGTTTTTCTGGTTCTACAATTATTTGGTCTGTGAAGAATAACTGCATTGTTTGTTTGAACAGTTGGAACTCGGATAGGATATCCAAGGTCTTCCAGTTCATGCTGGGAAATTTGGTATCCATATTTCTGCTGTACTTTTGCTTTAAAACTTGCTTTAAGACTTGTTCTATGGCTCTGCACTGTTTCCCCTTTAAGAGACTCTCTGTTATTTATTCTAGCTGCTTTGATTGACAGGAACAGATGTTTGCTAATATTGTGTGTTTATCTTGCTTCCAGCACATAAGCCTGTTATGTTTACATAGCTGTTCAATAGGCAGTTCAATGGGGGTTTTTTTTTAGTTTTTTATGTTCTTCACACTCAAGTGGTTTTAATGTTTTTTTTACTGTGGCTTCGTGAATGGAAACTCTCATTCACGCTTGAGTAGTTTAATAGCTTTTTTAACCTTTGGCTACATGGATGAAGGCTCTGCAATGATATGGCTTTTCCCCCATTTTCTCTAACGGACACCTCCTATAATGGCGCCAACCTCAATCAGCTTGGGAAAGGAGTCGGGCCTTCCCCATTTTTTTCTATCTCCCACAGAGGCTTTGAAAGAAGAAAAATTAATTTTTTAAGCACTTCAGAGCTTTTTCTTTTGACTCACCCAATTTACTTGCAGCCTGTCATTCTGAGTTCTGTCTTCTACAGTTTGAGATAAGTTCTTTTTTCACTGTTTGAGCCAGTATTTTTCTTGAACTTTCTACTAGCTATAGGAAAGGTTGTTTTCAGAGGTGTTTTAACCATGGTCTTCACCCTCAAACTTTATCTTCTCACCACAGCTGCCACCATGTAATGAGATCTTTTATGTTGTCTGATGCAACATAAATGAGATGCATGGAGTCCATCTGGTTGAAGATCTCAAACAGGTTTATTACAGCTGGATTATTATATACAGTACAGAGCTAACTATTTACAGAACCTTACTCTGAGTGTTACAGTTGCAGAGTGACTCTGGCATGTAGTCACATCCTGGTACTTAACTCATTAGCATACTAAGACCTTCAAGACATCAGTCTTAAAGGCAAACATACAACAGCTTTCAACTGAAATATGCTCTCAGTTAGAGGTGCATAATTGAATTTGCTCTGATATGTGTCTCTGCTCATAATGGAGCAGTCTGTAGTCGTATTGATGCGCATGTTGATGTCCTGGTGATTTACCAACAGCTTTGTACAAAAATCTCTGTCATTTGATTGATTGCTAGTGGGACAAATGCAGTACAACTGCAGCTCCTCTTTCTTTAAGCTTTCTGAATTCACTTCAAGATTGTGAACTCCACCCTTGTTACACCACTGCTTTCTATTACTACTAGAAAGAATTCACTTTACTACTTTGGGCTTCGCTCGGCAATCAGTTGCAATATGGTCTATCTTCTGGAAATTAATGCATTTAGTATTTCTGTACTGATAGGCCTCTGCCATGTGGTTACCATTATAGCGATAACAAGTCACGAAACATTTATCAACAGCATCTTCTGATCAGGTCTTCCCGCTTTAGAATTGGCAGAAACCTTCTGACAATGGACAGAAGCTGTACTAGTCACTTGCATGGGAAGAAATTCCCAAGCACTCTTTGATGCCATCTCCATGGTAGAAGCAATCTTACACGCTAGCTCAAAAGTAAGATTTTGTATGTTTAGTAACTTCAACAGGATTATTTCATGCACCAATCTACACATGAATATGTCTCGTGATGCACGGTCCAAGAATGCACCAAAGTTGCAAAGTAGTGATAAATTCTTCAGTGCTACAATGTACTCGCCAACTGTTTCTCTACTTCTCTGGTTTTTGGTTCCAAATTTGTAGCTTTCTACTATCTCTAGTGGTTTAGGATTAAGGAAGGAATTAGGAGGGCTAAAAGGGGTCATGAAAAGTCATTGGCAAACAGGATTAAGGAAAATCCCAAGGCTTTTTATACGTATATAAAGAGCAAGAGGGTAACCAGGGAAAGGGTTGGCCCACTCAAGGACAGAGATGGGAATCTATGTGTGGAGCCAGAGGAAATGGGCGAGGTGCTAAATGAGTACTTTGCATCAGTATTCACCAAAGAGAAGGACTTGGTGGATGATGAGCCGAGGGAAGGGAGTGCAGATAGTCTCAGTCATCTCATTATCAAAAAGGAGGAGGTTAGTTTAGTTTAGTTTAGTTTAGAGATACAGCACTGAAACAGGCCCTTCAGCCCACCGAGTCTGTGCCGCCCATCAACCACCCATTTATACTAACACTATACTAATTCCATATACCACATCCCCACCTGTCCCTATATTTCCCTACCACCTACCTATACTAGGGGCAATTTATAATGGCCAATTTACCTATCAACCTGCAAGTGGGAGGAAACCGGAGCACCCGGAGGAAACCCACGCAGACACAGGGAGAACTTGCAAACTCCACACAGGCAGTACCCAGAATTGAACCCGGGTCACTGGAGCTGTGAGGCTGCGGTGCTAACCACTGTGCCACTGTGTTGGGTGTCTTGCAAAGCATTAAGGTAGATAAGTCCCCAAGGCCTGATGGGATCTACCCTAGAATATTGAGGGAGGCAAGGGCAGAAATTGTTGGGGCCTTGACAGAAATCTTTGCATCCTCATTGCCTACAGGTGAGGTCCCAGAGGACTGGAGAATAGCCAATGTTGTGCCTTTGTTTAAGAAGGGTGGCAAGGATAATCCAGGAAATTATAGGCCGGTGAGCCTTAAATCAGTGGTAGGGAAACTATTAGAGAGGATTATTTGGGACGGGATTTACTCCCATTTGGAAACAAACAAACTTATTAGCGAGAGACAGCATGGTTTTGTGAAGGGAAGGTCGTGTCTTACTAATTTGATTGAGTTTTTTGAGGAAGTGACGAAGATGATGGATGAAGGAAGGGCAGTGGATGTTATCTATTTGGACTTTAGTAAAGCCTTTGACAAGGTCCCGCATGGCAGACTGGTACAAAAGGTGAAGTCACACGGGATCAGAGGTGAGCTGGCAAGATGGATACAGAACTGGCTCGGTCATAGAAGACAGAGGGTATCAGTGGATGGGTGTTTTTCTGAATGGAGGGATGTGACTAGTGGTGTTCCGCAGGGATCAGTGCTGGGACCTTTGCTGTTTGTAGTATATATAAATGATTTGGAGGAAAATGTAGCTGGTCTGATTAGTAAGTTTGCGGACGACACAAAGGTTGGTGGAGTTGCGGATAATGATGAGGATTGTCAGAGGATACAGCAGGATATAGATCGGTTGGAGACTTGGGCGGAGAAATGGCAGATGGAGTTTAATCCAGACAAATGTGAGGTAATGCATTTTGGAAGGTCTAATGCAGGTGGGAGGTATACAGTAAATGGCAGAACCCTTAGGAGTATTGACAGGCAGAGAGATCTGGGCGTACAGGTCCACAGGTCACTGAAAGTGGCAACGCAGGTGGATAAGGTAGTCAAGAAGGCATACGGCATGCTTGCCTTCATCGGTCGGGGCATAGAGTATAAAAATTGGCAAGTCATGTTGCAGCTGTACAGAACCTTAGTTAGGCCACACTTAGAATATTGCGTGCAATTCTGGTCGCCACACTACCAGAAGGACGTGGAGGCTTTGGAGAGGGTACAGAGGAGGTTTACCATGATGTTGCCTGGTCTGGAGGGCATTAGCTATGAGGAGAGGTTGGAAAAACTCGGATTGTTTTCACTGGAACGACGGAGGTGGAGGGGCGACATGATAGAGGTTTACAAAGTTATGAGCGGCATGGACAAAGTGGATAGTCAGAAGTTTTTTCCCAGGGTGGCACAGTCAGTTACTAGGGGACATAGGTTTAAGGTGCGAGGGGCAAAGTTTAGAGGGGATATGCGAGGCAAGTTTTTTACACAAAGGGTGGTGAGTGCCTGGAACTTGCTGCCAGGGGAGGTGGTGGAAGCAGATACGATAGCGACGTTTAAGAGACATCTTGACAAATATATGAATAGGAAGGGAATGGAGGGATATGGGCCCCGGAAGTGCAGAAGGTGTTAGTTTAGGCAGGCATCAAGATCGGCACAGGCTTGGAGGGCCGAATGGCCTGTTCCTGTACTGTACTGTTCTTTGTTCTTTGTTCCTCCAATTTGATGAGAATTATTTTGAATAGCACATCTTTTGTCTTGTTTGGAGCAAAAAGGTTTGTTCGTGTGCCATACACATTTGGGCCAATCTCTGTTAGCAAAATTGCTTTCGTGTACTCAAGAATTGCCTTATTCTGAGTCTGGGCCTCGTCACTTTCACCTTTGTGTTCTAATATATTATTAGCTCTGAAGAACATATCCATTCTTTCAATGTTTGAATTGAATAGTTCTCGAGCTCTATCATACATTCCTAGCCTTCCAATATATCCCATTTTGTCCCAGTTTCAAATGTAACAGTGACCCAGTAAACACCTTACAATGGCTATCTGTAACAATGATACAGAAGTTAAGACAGCCTAATCAGAACAAACTCATCAAAGACAGTGTAGTTGGTAAGTGATCAGATGGGCACTAGGACCCTGCAGAATCTATTCAACTGAGTGCAGCCACATATTTTCAGAAACAATGATGCTCAGCAGAATCTAGTCGAAAATCTTCATCATCCTAGCAGGTAGGTTACAGGGAGCTAGTTTATTTTGCTCATCACAGTATCTACTGCCATTTGCTGCAAAAGATTTTGCACTTTAATCCCATTTCAATGCCAAAATATGTTAGATATTAGGAGGAACTAGTAAAGCAAGACAGACACTAAGATGGCCAGATCACATGTTTTAATGATGTCATCACACACTGGGCATGCTCATAACATAGAAATACATTACAATCTGAAATAAGCAAGATAAAATGAATGCTTCTTTAAATTTTAGGCAGCAGAACAATCTTGTGGGTTTTATATATGAATTTCATACGTCCTCTGAGCACTGTAGAGCAACAACCCGAGTTTCATGCCTTTCATTAATAAACTCTTATAGGTCAATCAATCTCATTGCATCAGTGAAAAAATATTATGTGCTCTGCGAATGAACAATGAAGCATCTTGTGTTATTGGCGAAAAACAATTTGCTCATTTATTTTCTTTGAAAGCTTCCAAAAAGGGCCCTCACATTTTAAATGTTATGAGAGGTGCAAATACATGGCCATGACAGTAATAATGATATTTCTTTTGTTTTTGAATTGTCTAGATGTTGATGAGTGCCTGGAGCAAAACATCCACTGTGGAGCAAACCACATGTGCTTTAACATGAGAGGCAGCTACCAGTGCATAGACACTCCTTGCCCACCCAAATACCAGCGAGATCCAGTCACTGGGTACGTTTTACAAACACCACTACCTATGTTCTTACGCTAATGTTACTTTTCAGCTTCCCTGTTTAACACACATTTATCTGCAAAAAGAACAGTGGTGCCAGAATTCTCTCCTGATCGAAGCAGAGAATGCCGATTCACAAAATTATTTCCCCTTGCATTGCTGATTGATTCATAATACTTACTATGACAAAGTATAAAAGTTTATAAATGTATTGCTCAGCACATACCTTAAATACTAAAATTTCTTATAAAAGGTTATTTCTCATTATAGCATGCTTCCATCTACATTCAATGTTTGCTAGTCTGATTAAATGAGACCAGTAGAACCATTATGAAATAATACTCTGCTCTTATAAATAGAATATGAAATGCAGGATAAATCCAAACAGATTGGATTTTTCAGTATGATCCTGCATTAAGCAGAATATTATTAGTCTTTTTTTGTCTTTGCTTAGTGGATTGAAAGAATAATGAGTGAAACTGTCTACCAATAGTAATTTACAATTCATCAAACAAGTAAGCGAGTCATTGATGAAATGTTTAAAATGTTTTTATTTATTTTTGAATTACAATTTATATAACCAGTTTATACATCTGGATATTTTTAATGCAATCTATTGCCAGTCGGGGGTTAATACTCCTTCCAATACTGCTTCCAATACTCCTTTCCTTCCGAAAAAATATTATATCCCCCAAATGAAAAGTTTATTGAAATAGAAAGAGTAAATGTTGGGACTATATTGCAGGTCAGTCACTATCTGAAATGATAAGTCAGTTTAAATGAACAGAATGAAGTTTTACTGTGTATTTCCAGAATTTTCTGGCTTTTCTACACCACCCATCTGGATTACTAATGTCCTTTAGGGAAGGAAATCTGCTGTCCTTACCTGGTCTGGCCTACATGTGACTCCAGACTCACAGCAATGTGGTTGACTCTTACATGCCCTCTGAAATGGCCTAGCACACCACTCAGTTGTATCTAACCGCGACAAAGTCAATAAAAAGGAATGAAACTGGATGGACCACCCGGCATCGACCTAGGCACCGGAAACGACAACGGCAAACTCAGCCCTGTCGACCTTGCAAAGTCCTCCTTACTAACATCTGGGGGCTTGTGCCAAAGTTAGGAGAGCTGTCCCACAGACTAATCAAGCAACAGCCTGACATAGTCATACTCACAGAATCATACCTGACAAGCAATGTCCCAGATACTGCCATCACCATCTCCGGATATGTTCTGTCCCACCGGCAGGTCAGACCCAGCAGAGGTGGCGGCACAGTGGTATACAGTAGGGAGGGAGTTGCCCTGGGAGTCCTCAACATTGACTCTAGACCCCATGAAGTCTCATGGCATCAGGTTAAACATGGACAAGGAAACCTCCTGCTGATTACCACCTACCACCCTCCCTCAGCTGATGAGTCAGTACTCCTCCATGTTGAACAGCACTTGGAGGAAGCACTGAGGGTGGCAAGGGCACAGAATGTACTCTGGATGGGGGACTTCAATGTTCATCACCAAGAGTGGCTCGGTAGCACCACTACTGACCAAGCTGGCCGAGTCCTAAAGGACATATCTGCTAGACTGGGTATGCGGCAGGTGGTGGGGGAACCAATAAGAGGGGAAAACATACTTCACCTCGTCCTCACCAATCTGCCTGCCGCAGATGCATCTGTCCATGACAGTATTGGTAGGAGTGACCACCGCACAGTCATTGTGGAGACGAAATCCCGCCTTCACATTGAGGATACCTTCCTTCGTGCTAAATGGGATAGATTTCGAACAGATCTATCAATGCAAAACTGGGCATCCATGAGGTGCTGTGGGCCATCAGCAGCAGCAGAATTGTACTCAACCACAATCTGTAACTTCATGGCCCGGCATATCCCCCACTCTACCATTACCATCAAGCCAGGAGACCAACCCTGGTTCAATGAAGGGTGCAGGAGGGCATGCCAGGAGCAGCACCAGGCATACATCAAAATGAGGTGTCAACCTGGTCAAGCTACAACAGAGGACTATCTGCATGCCAAACTGCATAAGCAGTATGTGATAGACAGAGCTAAGCGATCCCATAACCAACGGATCAGATCTAAGCTCTGCAGTCCTGCCACATCCAGTCGTGAATGGTGGTGGACAATTAAACAACTAACTGGAGGAGGTGGCTCCACAAATATCCCCATCCTCAATGATGGGGTGCCCAGCACATCAGTGCGAAAGATAAGGCTGAAGCATTTGCAACAATCTTCAGCTGGAAGTGCCGAGTTGATGATACATCTCAGCCTCCTCCTGAAGTCCTCAGCATCACAGATGCCAGACTTCAGCCAATTCGATTCACTCCGCGTGATATCAAGAAACGACAGAAGGCACTGGATACTGCAAAGGCTATGGGCCCTGACAAGATTCAGGCAATAGTACTGAAGACCTGTGCTCCAGAACTTGCCGTTCCCCTAGCCAAGCTGTTCCAGTACAGCTTCAACACTGGCATCTACCCTGCAATGTGGAAAATTGCCCAGGTACGTCCTGTATACAAAAAGCAGGACAAGTCCAACCCGGCCAATTACCGCCCCATCAGTCTACTCTCAATCAGCAGTAAAGTGTTGAAAGGTGTCATCAACAGTGCCATCAAGCGGCACTTGCTTAGCAATAACCTGCTCAGTGACGCTCAGTTTGGGTTCTGCCAGGGCCACTCAGCTCCTGACCTCATTACAGCCTTGGTTCAAACATGGACAAAAGAGCTGAACTCAAGAGGTGAGGTGACAATGACTGCCCTTGACATCAAGGCAGCATTTGACCGAGTATGGCATCAAGGAGCCCTGGCAAAACTAAGGTCAATGGGAATCGGGGGAAAACCCTCCGCTGGCTGGAGTCGTACCTAGCACAAAGGAAGATGGTTGTGATTGTTGGAGGTCAATCATCTGAGCTACAGGACATCACTGCAGGAGTTCCTCAGGGTAGAGTCCTAGGCCCAACCATCTTCAGCTGCTTCATCAATGACCTTGCTTCAGACATAAGGTCAGAAGTGAGGATGTTCGCTGATGAAGGCAAAATGTTCAGCACCATTCGTGACTCCTCAGATACTGAAGCAGTCCGTGTAGAAATGCAGCAAGACTTGGGCTTTGGCTGATAAGTGGCAAGTAACATTCGTGCCACACAAGTGCCAGGCAATGACCATCTCCAACAAGAGAAAATCTAACTATCTCCCCTTGACATTCAATGGCATTATCATCGCTGAATCCCCCACTATCAACAACCCAGGGGCTACCATTGACCAGAAACTGAACTGGAGTAGCCATATAAATACTGTGGCTACAAGAGCAGGTCAGAGGCTAGGAATCCTGAGGTGAGTAACTCACCTCCTGACTCCCCAAAGCCTGTCCACCATCTACAAGGCACAAGTCAGGAGTGTGATGGAATACTCTCCACTTGCCTGGATGGGTGCAGCTCCAACAACACTCAAGAAGCTCGACACCATCCAGGACAAAGCAGCCCGCTTGATTGGCACCCCATCTACAAACATTCACTCCCATCACCAGCGACGCACAGTGGCAGCTGTGTGTACCATCTACAAGATGCACTGCAGCAACACACCAAGGCTCCTTAGACAGCACCTTCCAAACCCGTGACCTCTATCAACTAGAAGGACAAGGGCAGCAAATGCATGGGAACACCACCACCTGCAAGTTCCCCTCCAAGTCGCACACCATCCTGACTTGGAACTATATTGCCGTTCCTTCACTGTTGCTGGGTAAAAATCCTGGAACTCCCTTCCTAACAGCACTGTGGGTGTACCTACCCCACATGGACTGCAGCGGTTCAAGAAGGCAGCTCACTGCTACCTTCTCAAGGGCAATTAGGGATGGACAATAAATGCTGGCCTGACCAGCAATGCCCACATCCCATGA
This sequence comes from Heterodontus francisci, assembly GCF_036365525.1. NCBI lineage: Eukaryota > Metazoa > Chordata > Chondrichthyes > Heterodontiformes > Heterodontidae > Heterodontus > Heterodontus francisci. Next base: position 77,639,514 of record NC_090378.1, on the reverse strand, counting down.
ATGAATAAACCCCTCCCCCACCCCCCCCCCCACACCAACCCCACTTCATAGCTTCATAATTTTAGTGCCTACAGCTTTGTGGGAATATTGTGCCGTTCTTTTCCAGGTCAATTAAGTCCAGCAGAGTAACAAGTAAAATTTCAGAACTGTTCATTAATTTTGCAGGAGAGCTCTATAGAGAGCAATTTCCCCCTTCAAAAGGTTGGTTGCATATCTGCTGGCTTGTAACTACAGAGCCTGTATTCATTGGGACTGCAGTTGGCTTGTTTGAGCAGATTCCACGATCTGTAAGTCCAGTGTCTAAAGTGATTTACATGACTTCAATGTAAATCATAAAAGTAGGTCAAGTAGGTTTAGATTCAAACTGGTGAATATAGGTCAGATGTGAGGAAATTCCTTTCACAAAGAGAGATTAACATGTGTAATTGGTAGCATGGCCAATGCAAAAATCTTGGAATAATTTAAGAAATTGTAGGGTCTTTCAGGAGGGCCTTCCTCATCCTGTATCTCCTCTGTGAGCGTGTGAATTGAAATTGATCTTTGCATTGTAGATTTTGCCTGAAAGACTGCCCGCCCAATGATCTGGAGTGTGCTCTCAGTCCGTATGCCTTGGAGTATAAGCTTGTTGCCCTTCCATTTGGTATTGCTGCAAACCAGGATCTTATCCGTCTCGTGGCTTACACTCACGATGGAGTGATGCATCCCAGAACAATCTTCTACATGGTTGATGAGGATCCAATGATACCTTTTGCAATTCGAGACGAGAACCTGAAAGGTGTTGTATTTACAATCAGACCGCTACAAGAGGCTCAGACGTATAGGATGAAAGTGCGAGCATCATCATACAGTGTGGACGGAAATATTGAATACCAGACTACTTTCATAGTTTATATAGCAGTGTCTGCATACCCATACTAAAAGCACTTCAGCAAGTATACTTTTTATTCACCCAAATAAGTAGCAGTCAAGACCACCGGATGCAAATATTTGAAATCTGCCATTGTCTAATACAGTTTTATGAAAGTGGTGCTATGTTTTGGCAGTATGCATATCTGAAGCTTGTAGACAGCAGGCATCAATCTAGCATGCTGTTTGAACAAGGCAGAAAAATCATCATTCTCAGCATTGCTTAACCAAAGACTAAATAGCCACCAGTCATTTAAAGTCAATACACTGTATAAGAAGATGACAAGTTCTGGGAGTCAGATATCAAGATGTATTCTATTTTTATGAAATGTATATATGAACAATTCTCTGTATTTTCTATGCAGTTATCTACGGTTCATTTATTTTTTCCAAAGGCATCAGATAACAAAATAAAGATCATACCCTTCTAACTTTCTTACAGTGAGCATTTCATTTCTTTGCCATCTTAGGATAACATTTCTCAAACCTAATGTACCAGCCTCTGGTTACTAAAGTATTAATTGGGTTATTATATTTTAAGTATCAGAAACCTGACTCTGATAGAAAATGCCCGCTTCATGCTCCACACTTTTTTAAAAACTGGTCAAATATTTATCAAAAAGGGTGGAACTCAACCTGAGTCTTTCCCTTTACCTACCACTTGGAGGCATTTAAATCCCAATATTGGTATTATCCATCATTTATCTCATCTCCCCAACTCTCATAAACCATGGTAGTGCCCTGGGTCTTGGCCCTTTCCCTAGTTTTTTTTCAGTATAGAAAATAACGTTGAAATAGATCTTGCTTGTCCAAAATGGGGGTAGGATTGAAGTCCTGGACAATCTTAAAACAAAGATATCATCCTCAGGTTAAACAGGATTTATGCCAGAGTGTCCCCAAGGGACTAGTGAGGAACTGGCGATCATTCTGAGGGAGCCGAAGGGCACTGGGGGAAGTAATAATAGATTGGCAATTTGTCCATGTTTAAAGATTGTGACAAAATGGACACAGGCAACTATAGATTCATTAGGCGTCCTTTAATTCCATGTAAAATAATGGAATCAATTATCAGGAGTAAATTTGAGGATTATTTATACAATGACCTAAAACAAAAGCAAAATACTGCAGATGCTGGAAATCTGAAACAAAAACAGAAAAAGCTGAAAATACTCAGCAGGTCAGGCAGCCTCTGTGACGAGAAAAACAGAGTTTACATTTCAGGTCTGTGTGACCTTTCATCAGATCTGCTGAAAGGTCACACAGAGCTGAAATGTTAACTCTGCTTTTCTCTCAAAAGACACTGTATGACCTGCTGAATATTTCCAGCATTTTCTATTTTCATTTGGAACAACCTAGTAATGATCAGTCAATATGGCTTTAGGAGGGTAGAACCAATCTCCTTGATTTATTTGAGGACGGAACAACACAAGTTGTCTGTGGGGTGAATCCCATGATGTGTACTTAGACAAAAAGCATTCAATAAAGTTCCACAGGAAAGAATACTAATTAACCTTAAAGCCATGAGGATTCAGTAAAAAAAAAAGAGAATGGATAAGAAACCAGTTGAAGGGTGGAAAATAATTGGTACTGATTAGAGGGGGAAGGTGAGGATGGGGTAGCCCAAGGCTCAGTGATTGGACCACTACTGTTTACATCAATGACTAGGATTTGGAAACTAAAGTAAATTGGTTAAATTTGCAGACAATACCAAAGTAGGAGAGAATCAAAGGCAGGCAACCCAGAAATTACCAAATGAGTTAAACAAAATATGAATGTACCAAAAAATGGCAGCTGAAATTTAATGCAGCCAAGTGTAAAGTTGTGCACACAGGAAGGAAAAATGAGTAATATGCATATTTCATTAATTGTGGACGAAATTACAAAAGGCTTGGGGAAGACTCATTGCTCAACGTGTCTAACCAATGCAGAGCAACAGTCAACAAAGCCAACAGAATGTTTGAACTACACAGCTAAAACGTCAATGATCAAATTGTACAATGCTCTGGTCAGGCCCCACCTTGAGTACTGTGATCAGTTCTGGTTACTAAGAAACCAGGAAGACAGTTAAAGCACTGGAAGTATTGCAGAGAAGTGCCAAAGGCTGATCCCTTGGGTGAAATTTGGTGCTGGCAGCGAGGGTCTCAATGTCAGGAAACTGACACCGAGATCCCCACTCCGGCTCTTGTACAGAAGGCCCACTGAATTTAGTGCCAATCAGGCACTTAACTGGACAGTGGCGGGCCTCCTGTACAATTTAGGACACCACCGCCAGAAGTCCTGGCCTTGCAATCAGAGGGCGGCAGCTGCAACACCACCACAAAGGTGTAGCTGTAGTAGCCAGACACAGAATAACAGCGCTGGAACCAGGATCAAAGTGAGGACAGGAGGGTTCTCGCGAGGTGGGGTTCACCGGGGGGGGGCCGGGTAGGGCAGTCGGCAGCAAGGTCAGGTTTGTAGCCCTCAATGGGTTCCCCCACCAGCCCCCCCACCCCACCCCATCCTGGAAGCAGCCCGCACAGTGTTTCGTGCCATGCTTCCCATGCAGCGATAGGGCCACCGGCCGCACAGTTAATTGTGGATGCGGCAGGAAGAGGCCCTTAATTAGGGGTTAATTACCCAGTTACGGGCCTCAATAGGCTGCGGGGCGGGAAGGCCATTCACAGGCCTTCCCGCACCAGGCTAAATTTTGGCAGAGGCGAATGGTGGCAGGTTCCCCCCGCCACCATCCCACCTGATTTAATGCTCTCCCCACCTCCAAACCTGCTGCAGGGGAGAGCATAAAATTCCACCCCTAATGTCAGGTGACTAACCATGGAAGACTGTTTCTTCAACCTGGAAAGGAGGTCATCCCAGAGAGTAAATTTTATAGAAATCCAGAAAACTGCTTTAGTTTAAGCAGTGAGATTGGCACAAGGGAGCAAAGGTTTAAAAAAAAAAGTAAAATGCAACTTAAAGATTGATATCAAAGAGATGGTTATTCACAACAAGAGTGAATAACACTTAAATCGGACTTGCGAGCAAAATGGTGAAATTGAAAACCCTGGAATCATTTAAAAAGCAATTACATTCAGCATGTGGTGAGTGTATGACCATTATGAATAAATGTATTACAATGAGCCCATCAGTAATTATATTCCGATTGTGTGACTACATAAAGCTTTGGAAAGATACCTTATTCTACAATTGAGTAGTCCTAATATCCAAGAATAACAACCATACCCATAATATACAGTAAATACATGTGGATAAAGAACAAAGAACAGTACAGCACAGGAACAGGCCATTCGGCCCTCCAAGCCTGTGCCGATCTTGATGCCTGCCTAAACTAACACCTTCTGCACTTCCGGGGCCCATATCCCACTAACCCCTCCCTATTCATATATTTGTCAAGATGTCTCTTCAATGTCGCTATCGTATCTGCTTCCACCACCTCCCCTGGCAGCAAGTTCCAGGCACTCACCACCCTCTGTGTAAAAAACTTGCCTCGCACATCCCCTTCTAAACTTTGCCCCTCACACCTTAAACCTCTGTCCCCTAGTAACTGACTCTTCCACCCTGGGAAAAAGCTTCTGACTATCCATTCTGTCCATGTCGCTCATAACTTTGTAAACCTCTATCATGTCGCCCCTCCACCTCAGTCGTTCCAGTGAAAACAATCTGTGTTTTTCCAACCTCTCCTCATAGCTAATGCCCTCCAGACCAGGCAACATCCTGGTAAACCTCCTCTGTATCCTCTCCAAAGCCTCCATGTCCTTCTGGTAGTGGCGACCAGAATTGCACGCAATATTCTAAGTGTGGCCTAACTACGGTTCTGTACAGCTGCAACATGACTTGCCAATTTTTATACTCTATGCCCCGACCGATGAAGGCAAGCATGCCGTATGCCTTCTTGACTACCTTATCCACCTGCGTTGCCACTTTCAGTGACCTGTGGACCTGTACGCCCAGATCTCTCTGCCTGTCAATACTCCTAAGGGTTCTGCCATTTACTGTATACCTCCCACCTGCATTAGACCTTCCAAAATGCATTACCTCACATTTGTCCGGATTAAACTCCATCTGCCATTTCTCCGCCCAAGTCTCCAACCGATCTATATCCTGCTGTATCCTCTGACAATCCTCATCATTATCTGCAATTCCACCAACCTTTGTGTCGTCCGCAAAGTAACTAATCAGACAGCTACATTTTCCTCCAAATCATTTATATATACTACAAACAGCAAAGGTCCCAGCACTGATCCCTGCGGAACACCACTAGTCACATCCCTCCATTCAGAAAAACACCCATCCACTGATAACCTCTGTCTTCTATGACCGAGCCAGTTCTGTATCCATCTTGCCAGCTCACCTCTGATCCCGTGTGACTTCACCTTTTGTACCAGTCTGCCATGGGGGACCTTGTCAAAGGCTTTACTAAAGTCCATATAGATAACATCCACTGCCCTTCCTTCATCCATCATCTTCGTCACTTCCTCAAAAAACTCAATCAAATTAGTAAGACACGACCTTCCCTTCACAAAACCATGCTGTCTCTCGCTAATAAGTTTGTTTGTTTCCAAATGGGAGTAAATCCCGTCCCAAATAATCCTCTCTAATAGTTTCCCTACCACTGACGTAAGGCTCACCGGCCTATAATTTCCTGGATTATCCTTGCCACCCTTCTTAAACAAAGGCACAACATTGGCTATTCTCCAGTCCTCTGGGACCTCACCTGTAGGCAATGAGGATGCAAAGATTTCTGTCAAGGCCCCAGCAATTTCTGCCCTTGCCTCCCTCAATATTCTAGGGTAGATCCCATCAGGCCCTGGGGACTTATCTACCTTAATGCTTTGCAAGACACCCAACACCTCCTCCTTTTTGATAATGAGATGACTGAGACTATCTGCACTCCCTTCCCTAGGCTCATCATCCACCAAGTCCTTCTCTTTGGTGAATATTGATGCAAAGTACTCATTTAGCACCTCGCCCATCTCCTCTGGCTCCACACATAGATTCCCATCTCTGTCCTTGAGTGTGCCAACCCTTTCCCTGGTTACCCTCTTGCTCTTTATATAAAAAGCCTTGGGATTTTCCTTAATCCTGTTTGCCAATGACTTTTCATGACCCCTTTTAGCCCTCCTAACTCCTTGCTTAAGTTCCTTCCTACTGTCTTTATATTCCTCAAGTGCTTCATCTGTTCCTAGCCTTCCAGCCCTTACAAATGCTTCCTTTTTCTTTTTGACTAGGCTCACAATATCCCGTGTTATCCAAGCTTCCCGAAACTTGCTGGTCCTGGATTCTAATCAGCTGACGTTTAAAAGACTCGCACATGTCAGATGTTGATTTACCCTCAAACAGCCGCCCCCAATCTAAATTCTTCAGTTCCTGCCTAATATTGTTATAATTAGCCTTCCCCCAATTTAGCACCTTCACCCGAGGACTACTCTTATCCTTATCCACAAGTACCTTAAAACTTATGGAATTATGGTCACTGCTCCCGAAATGCTCCCCCACTGAAACTTCGACCACCTGGCCGGGCTCATTCCCCAATACCAGGTCCAGAATGGCCCCATCCCTAGTTGGACTATCTACATACTGTTTCAAGAAGCCCTCCTGGATGCTCCTCACAAATTCTGCCCCATCCAAGCCCCTAGCACTAACTGAGTCCCAGTCAATATTGGGGAAGTTAAAATCACCCACCACCACAACCCTGTTACCTTTATATCTTTCCAAAATCTGTCTACATATCTGCTCCTCTACCTCCCGCTGGCTGTTGGGAGGCCTGTAATAAACCCCCAACATCGTGACTGCACCCTTCCTATTCCTGAGCTCCACCCATATTGCCTCGCTGCATGACCCCTCTGAGGTGTCCTCCCGCAGTACAGCTGTGATATTCTCCTTAACCAGTAATGCAACTCCCCCACCCCTTTTACATCCCCCTCTATCCTGCCTGAAGCTTCTAAAGCCTGGAACATTTAGCTGCCAATCCTGTCCTTCCCTCAACCAAGTCTCTGTAATAGCAACAACATCATAGTTCCAAGTACTAATCCAAGCTCTAAGTTCATCTGCTTTACCTGTTATACTTCTTGCATTGAAACAAATGCACTTCAGACTACCAGTCCCGCTGTGCTCAGCAACATCTCCCTGCCTGCTCTTCCTCTTAGTCCTACTGCCTTATTTACTATGTCCTCCTCATTTATTTCACTAGCTGTCCTACTGCTCTGGTTCCCACCCCCCTGCCACACTAGTTTAAACCCTCCCGAGTGACGCTAGCAAACCTTGCAGCCAGGATATTAGTGCCCTTCCAGTTTAGATGCAACCCGTCCTTCTTGTACAGGTCCCATCTGTCCCTGAAGAGAGCCCAATGGTCCAGATATCTGAAACCCTCCCTTCTACACCAGCTGCTCAGCCACGTGTTTAGCTGCACTATCTTCCTATTTCTAGCCTCTCTAGCACGTGGCACAGGGAGTAATCCAGAGATTACAACCCTCGAGGTCCTGTTTTTTAACTTACTACCTAACTCCCTAAACTCCCCCTGCAGGACCTCATCACTCTTCCTGCCTATGTCGTTGGTACCGATGTGTACCACAACCTCTGGCTGTTCACCCTCCCCCTTCAGAATGCCCCCTGTCCGTTCAGAGACGTCCTTGACCCTGGCACCAGGGAGGCAACATACCATCCTGGAGTCTCTTTCACGTCCACAGAAGCGCCTCTCTGTGCCCCTGACTATAGAGTCCCCTATAACTATTGCTCTTCTGCGCTTTGTCCCTCCCTGCTGAACAACAGTGCCACTGCTCTGGCTGCTGCTGTTGTTTTCCCCTGATAGGCCATCCCCCCCAACAGTATCCAAAACAGTATACTTGTTAGAGAGGGGGATAGCCACAGGGGCTAAAGCACAAATCATAAGCAGAAATTTTTCTGCCAGTGAAACACAAAGCACAATTATGTTTTCATCCTGAAGTACAAATCCTCAATCTGCTGCAACAGAATCTCAATGACTGTTTTACATTTCTTAAACGGCACAAAGCCTACACATTACATTCGCCAAACTATTTCCAGCATAGTATATATAGACTTCACCGCAGCTGTTTAAAATGGAGGATCCAGATGATACTATAACTAAGATGATACTCCCATGAAGGAATAGCCTGAAACACTCTCTGCCTAGGCTTACACATAAAGAATGGCCACTGTAGAACTGCCCCTCGCACATGAAGAGGTGAGAAAAATTGGAAGCAGAAAAATATATTTCAGACCTATAGCAACTGATGATGATCCAACATTTTAACTCATCCATCATCATAAATTTAGACTAATGTATTTATTACTTTACACCATTGAACTGGTAACCCCTCAGTGTAATATATAATAGAAATCTAGCAAAATAAATGCTGATCGCCCTTTCTATTGCCAATAGCATGGAGTGTCGAAAGAGACTGCACTTAGTCTCTGCAGGGCCCTGCTCTCCCTACATTGTACTTATTTTTATCCATCTCCAGAAAATGAAAAGACACTGCAAACTTTATACCCCAAGCTTGTTGACCCACTCAACAAAATGAGTTATAGCACACTCAAACTATGCAGAAAACAAAAAAAAACAGTAGCCATTAGTGCAGATCTTATCTGGTTGCTGCTACAGGCCCTACATGAAAATTAACTCTACTAAATTCTACAATGAGTATCACACTGAAAATGCTTCATAAACAAAGTACTGAGGTATTGATGGCAATAGGTTCACACAGATGTAGTCCTGCCCTATTTAAGAACAGCATTTTCTTCATTTTCAGGGGAAAGAACAGTTTCTAAAAATGTCTTTAAAAGACATGTTGGTATAGTGACTATAGCATCTTGTTTTGCCTTTTTTAATCATCTTGCCCAGTGCATGAAAGTATTCAGAAGGCTGTTAATATTTCCACTTTCTCTCCCCAGCACCACCCCACTCCCTCCACTTAGCTTAAGCTCCCTTGCTTTGTGGAAACTGGAGCCCAGCATCCTTACATATGACAAGTCACAGAAAGAATGGGAATGCAGTGGTACATAAACTCATCATAACCTAAGCTGCAGCCATACCCAATATTCCAATCATTCTATTATAGGGGGGGAAAATTAACATTCACAAGAGTACAATTTTTGCAGTGATGGATTTCGAAGGCTTTGGAGGTGGAAGTGAACTCTGACGGCATAAAACTTATTTCTATGGTGTCCGAGAGTATGTAATCTGGGAAATTTTGATTTTTGACATATTTTGGGTGCATTTTCCAGAATTTCAGAGTGCATTTTGATTTAGCACTTGGAGCTAAAAACTGCTGCAATATTTGCACATAAATAAAAGGAATTGTTTCAATGCATAATTGACAACTTTTATACCATAAAGTAATACTGAGTGAGGGTTGATTTGAAACGTAACATTCAAACAGTTTAAAACAGAAGAAACTTGAAATCTGTTCAAAGGGCACTTATCAGCCAAAGAGTTGGAAAACCTTGCAATTAGAATTTTGTTTGGGCTTCCAACTTGAAATATGCAACCTCAGTGACTGACCTACATTGTTGGAGTGGATTGGTGGAGTTATTGCCTGTGTCAGATTTTAAGAATTGTTTTGAGTATGTATACTGGGAATAGTTCTGATGAAAAGGTCATCAACCTGAAATAATAACTTTGTTTCTCACTTCACAGATGCTGCCTGACCTGCTAAGAACTTCCAGCATCTTCTGCTTTTATTTCAGATTTCCAGCATCTGCAGTATTTTGTTTTTGTTTAAGCTGCATCTATGTTAGGAATGTGAATTTTGTAATATTATAGACAAAGGCTACAGTCCTGCATCTATATGCCAAGAATGAATTCAACATGCAGTCAAACCTGTGAAGATGATAACAGACATACTTGCGCTCAGCATTGAGATAACATAGGTTTCAATCATGGAAGAACATGTTACAGCCAATTAAGCGCAACTCTCTCTCTTTCCTTCCAACTTCATTCCACCTGTGGTTACGATCTCATCCCATTTATACTATTTCGAAGGTGCACTAATCTATAGGTCTTTGCATCCATAACCCTTTACCCATATTTCCAGTATTAAGTCTCGACCAAGATGAACCAGACTGGCAAAATGTTATGGTCTTAATGTTACACAGAAATCATTGATGTTTGGGTTAGTAAGGCAGAAACAGAGTGCAAAATTCAGTTGCACTGTGCCATTAGCAGCACTATGAAGGCCTACCTGAGTTTTTCATGCGTGTGATTCACCGCTGGCCATCTCCCACGCATGCACCCTGTGTGCACCCAAAGACACAGAAAGTGCGATATTATTATGTCAGTGGCCCAAATGAGCTAATGCAACACCAGGATACCAAATTAGGTCAATGCATGTGCCGGCAGTATTCACTCCTAAAACAACAAGCATTATGAAGGAAGTTGGGACCTGTTCTGGGGCTATATAAAGGGCCACTCAACAAATTGCAGCTCCTCCTCTTTCTTAGGCAGTTCCTCGGGATTGAGGATGATTTGTTTCCACTCCTGTTTGATGCGTTCTGAGATGCCTGATAAGTCCAATGCATGATCTGCAGACTCTGCCACATGAGGGGCAGGTGATGCTTGAATGGTCAGGTAGATAAGTAATTTGGAGAATTGTGTGCTCCGTCCGACACCGTGACTTAGCCTCCACACGTTCCCAACGACGTCCCTCAAGGTGTACGATGCCTTCCCATCTAAGATGGTCATGAGCCAAGGATACCCACAAGGCGATGGGGATGTTTGATCTCTTCAGGGATGTTTGAGGACATCTCTGAAGCGTTTCCACTGTCCTCCTGGGAGTCTCCTGCCGTGACCAAGTTCTGAGTTGAACAGCTGCTTCGGGAGTCTGGTATCAGGCATGCAAACAACATGTCCCCCCCAGTGGAGCTGGTTTTGGGTGATTAGCACCCCAGTGATGGGTGGGCTGGCTTGGAAGAGGACACGCTGCTGTGGATGGCCTTTCTTGCCACTGGATTTGGAGGATCGTGCGGAGGCATCTCTGGTGGTACTTTTCCAGTGCTTTGAGATGCTGCTGTAGGTTATCCACGTCTCTGAAGCCTATGGGAGCACAGGGATCACTGCTACCCGGTAAACCATGATCTTACTCTAGGATTTGAAATCCTAATCTTCAAATACTTTCTTCCTCAGTCAGCCGAAGGCTGAGCTGGCACATTGGAAGGGATGATGAATCTTATCGTCTATGTCCACATTTTCCAGAATCTTGCCATTGATCTTGATTGACGGGGAAGGTGGTTGTGCTGTGGGACTTGGTTGGCAGAGGATTTTTGTTTTCCAAAGGTTTACTGAAAAACCCATTTTCTCATATGCTTCAGAGAAGGAATCAACTATATCTGGAGCTCAGTTTCAGAGTGAGCGCACACACATCATTTCACCCTTATGCAGAAGCAAAGTTTGTGGAAGCTCTGTGGTGAGTTTCTGGAGCAATTTGAAGGTTTTTGCTGACCACAGGAAGAAAATAACATTACCTTGCTTAGGTATGGAGACAAAAGTTGCAATGTCTCTTACTCTGCACCATGAGCAGAACATGGAGCAGTTGAGGTAGAGAGGGGAATCTCTGCGAGGAGAGAAGAGAAGGAGGAGTCTCTGTAAAAGGCTGTACCCACAAAGGGTCTTCCAGGAGTGCCACTTCTACTTAGCAATAAGCCAGGAGCAGTGCCTGAGGAGGCTACGATTCACAAAGGAGATATTCATGGAGTTGTACCACCTCCTTCATAAGGACCAGGAGCCTCAAACCAGGGCAAGGACGGTCTTCCCAGCGGCTGTGAAAGTCACTGTGGCCCTTACATTCTATACCACAAGATCCTACCAGGTGGGAGCAATGTATCACAGTTTGCCACGCATAGAAGCATCAGGAAGGTGACAGAGGCAGTGTACGCAAGGAGAGGGGACTTCATCCTATTCTACCTGAGGAGGGAACACCAGGATGTAAGGACACATGGATATGCCAAGCTAGTTGCCTTCCCAATGGTACAGGGTGCCATTGACTGCATGAACGTAGGTCTGCAGGCCCCCATGTCAATGGAGAGCAATACCTCAAGCACAAGGGCTACCACTCTCTGAACGTGCAGTTGGTGTGCAACCACACCAAGATGTTTATCTCAGTGAATGCCCGTTATCCTGGCAGCACCCACAATTCTTTGATCCTGCGCCAGTTTGCAACACCAACCGTCTGCAGGCCTTCAAGATGCAATGCAGGATGGCTGCTCAATGACAAGCATGGCACCCCTCCACACGACTCAGGACCCGAATCCGCTGTCCAACCATGCAACGTCAGAAGGCCTTCAGTGAGAGCCATGGAGTCACACAACACTGTGTTGCAAGTCATTGGTCTCCTAACGCAAAGGTTTCGGTCACTCGGGGGGAACCTCTGCAGTACACGCCCAAGGGGGTATCCAGGTTTGTTGTGGTGTGCATGCAATTCTGAGGGTCCAGAACTACCTCCTGGGATCCAGAGGCCACCTTGGGTGTCGGAAGGAGAAAGGAGCTCACATCCACCACATGCAATTGGGCGAAGCAAAAGGGACTGTATTGTGAGGCTTCACTTCAGTTGAAATGAACTTCCCAACCCCAACATGGACCCATCATTCCCCAACAGTACAACCATATCAGACGCCCCTTCTCAAAGTCCCCTTGGCCAACATCATTCAAACATCATTCAGTAAAGGCCAACAGCAAAAACGTTCACACGACAACTTTAGCCAGCAACACATCAATAATGCAAAAATTTACCCTTGTGTATTCCCTTATTGCCTGTCTTGCGATGCCTTTGCCTGGCCTAGTGCTGCTATGCAGTTCTACCCCAGTGGCTGCAGCATGGATGGTGGAAGGTAGCTGACTTTCACTGAGTGAGACGGCAGATGGCTTTGTTGAATGCCCGCATGCAGCTCTGGGCCTTGAGGGCCCAGCTTTAGACTGCACCACCTCAACATGAGTCAGAGCAGTCTGGACTGGCTGGCTGAAAGGCAACAGCAAGGGCAATGGCAGTGGAGCAGTGGTGGAAGCATGAATGCTGCCATCTTGAGACAGAACAGCATATTTGTACTGGACAATGCCACTGCCACTCCCACAGAGCAGCACCTCAACCTGCTTCGTAATCTGCCGGAGCACAGATTGCTGGGCTATTGTGAGAGCCTGCGTGCCCCATCAAGCACCAAGATCTGCTCCAATGTTAGCAACAGTCTGATCCTATATGCCAGCAGCCAGGGATGACATGATCTCCATCTGAGCTTCCACTGCAGCACTGAGACATCAGGGAGGCCTCTGCCTTTGCTGCAGTTGAAGCTGAGACATCAGCGAGCATATGCTACATTATGGGTCAGTCTGGCAGTGCTGTCATGGAGGTACCCACCACTTCCACCATGGAAAGGATGGACTCCAAGCTCTGCACGATGCCCTGTGCCACAGTGAAGTCAAACTCCTCCATGCTTCTATCCAGTGACTGCAGACTATGTGGTAGGCCTACCAATGAACTAAGCATCTCAGTGTGGTGTAACACCTTCAGCGTTTTTCTGTAGTCCCCACCCCCCCAATGAAGTCATCATCTGAATTCCCTGGAGCAGAACTTTTCTGCAGCCTCGCTCTCTGGGAAGTTTGCACATGAAATTATCCCTCTGGCCTGGCTGCAACCCATTCGTGCCTCAACTCACTACTTACAGATCCTGGCTATATACTAGCCTCTAAGTACCCATTTTGCCAGTATCTGAACTGGTGCCTGTGAATATATGGTTAAGTGACGGTGCTTCTTCCTCAGAGGTCTGCTGTTGTTCCCACCCTTCCCCATGAGGCTGCAGTGACTGACCAGGTGGCAATTCTTGTCTTTCTGAAAGCAAGAAGCATAAGGGGTCAGTAGGGGTGAGGGAAGGGGGTTGGGGAGGAATGCAAGAGGTCCACGGTCACTCCATCTGCCGTTTCCATTTCATGGCACCTTTCAAGGTGAGGAGTGAGTGGAGCAGGAGCCTAGCTCAGAAACAATATCATCCTCAATGGTCTCGGCATTGCTGGGTGCCACTGGCTCCATAGCATTGGCCCAGCAGATTCTATGGACTATCTCCTCGAAGGCACTGAAGAGAAGCAGACATGCTGGTCCTCTGCCTGTCCTTTGGGTCACCCTCCTATTGTATGCCGCCTTTTCTTGCAAGAAAGAGGGCAGAATGTCAGTGACTGTGTCAATGTGCTTGGGTGATATGTCTGCCATAGCTGAATATCCGTAGGAATACAGAGGTGTGTGTACAGCTGGCATGATTGGAAGGTGTATATGGGCGAGGTGCAATATAAGGATATTAGGAGTGATCCCTGAGTCCCAGGGACAGCTGCTCAGTGAATGATGGGGGTTGTGGTGCATTGAGCAATGTGAGAGGTGGGTAGTGTGGTGGGTCTGAGATGTGCAGATGGATTCACTCACCTTGACCACCCGAGTGTGGTCATTACATTTCTTTCACCACTGCTTCCAGTCCTAGGGGCCACACTCTGGGCATTAACCACCTGTGCTTCCAATCCTTCTGAGGCTCATTCTTGATGGCTTCCTGCACCCACCCCCAAACAGAAACATGGTCTCCTTCCTGGCCTTTGCCTATCTGACCAGTACCTCCAGGGCAGCATCACTAACATAGGGAGCCTTTATCATGGTATGGTGACATCTTCCTTTTCCCTCAGAGCTCCAATGTGATTATCCAGCAGTCTGTGGTGTATTGCTGCAATTCTCCTTTTATAGAGACTGTGCCTTTAAAAAGGGAAGTGGCCTGGAGCACATGGTTTCCTCACAATGCTACTCAGTCCCCTGTGGTGCGCAGAGGCAGTTGGAGTGCTAGGGAAAGCAGTTCACAGCAGAAGCCACTTGTGGCCAAGCTACAATCATGGAGATGAAGTGGCTACATAAATTTTATGTGCTGCCCACCTTGTGAGATTTCATACCAGAAATGTTGGGGAACACAGGGCTTAGTAAGAGAGAGGAACTGAAGGAAGTTAGTGTTAGTAGAGAAATGGTGTTGGGGAAATTGATGGGATTGAAGGCCGATAAATCCCCAGGGCCTGATAATCTACATCCCAGAGTACTTAAAGAAGTGGCCCTAGAAATAGTGGATGCATTGGTGGTCATCTTCCAAGATTCTATAGACTCTGGAACAGTTCCTACAGATTGGAGGGTAGCTAATGTAACCCCACTATTTAAAAAGGGAGGTAGAGAGAAAGCAGGGAATTATAGACCAGTCAGCCTGATGTCGATAGTGGGAAAAATTCTAGAGTCCATTATCAAAGATTTTATAGCAGAGCACTTGGAGAACAGTGGTAGAACTGGGCAGAGTCAGAGCAATAATTAACATTTATCACTTCATTAAAAGAGTACCTTAGACTTGAATGGACAAGACTTCTCTCTCTCTGGCAAATTTTATTCATATTTATCATGGCAATTTCACATCATTCAATGCACATCAATGGGAGCCAGATGGTGAAATGGTATGTTTGTGATGCTAGCAGTGGAGCAGTGCATCTCAGACAACAACTTTAGATTTCTGTGTTTAACTGACCTTGTCTGAATATTTGCTTTGAGCTGTATGACATTAAGTGATGTCACTTATAGGCTCAGCCTGCCTTGCACAGTGCTCATTAGGACAAATTGCAGCTTTTTAAAAAAAAAATTGCACTGCTGGCATCTGACATATGTACTGACATAAACAAAAGACTCACCTTCACAGAAATTGAGATCAGCAAGAATCCTCAATCATTTCTGCTCTCATTAGGACCCCCCGCCCCCACCCCACCTTCTTATGGATTGAAACCATAATGGCATTCCAGAACAATGAGTACAGAATTCTATTGTCCTTCCTCACATAACTACAAGGCAAGTCAGCAGTCCTTGATACTAATCCTGAAGGCCACTAGCTGTTCCATATGTCACCCTGACCTAGATTAGTTTATGGAAATTTGGCATAAATAACAGGCACCTATGCTTCTCTATTATGCTCAGTAGTAGTATTCTTGTCTCAATCAAAAGATTGTACGTTAATGTCCCACTCCAGAGACTTGAGCACATAATCCAGGCTAACACTTCAATGCAGAGAGGTCATCTTTTACTTGAGACAAATTAAACTGAGGTCCCGTCTGCCCTCTCAGATAGAAATTAAAAGGAGCAGGGGATATCTCCTGGTGTCTTGGTCAACACTTATTCCTCAACCAACACCATTAAAACAGTTTAAATAGTCATTTATTTGTCGGGTTTTACTGCGTACAAATTGGCAGCTGTGTTTCCCTACATTTCCCTACAATTACATAATTGGCTGTAAAGCACATGGGACATCCTGAGGTCATTAAAAGGTGCTATATAAACACAAGTTTCTTGTTTCTTACTATTAGCTAGGCAATGCAGAGTCCACCTTCTCCCAATGAGATGACTCAAGCTTATCTGCGTTGGGGTTATTGCATTTTGGGATTTTTCTCTACTTCGCTCCAATATTCTTCTGGTCAGCCTCCCATCCTCCAGTCTCCATAAATTTGAGCTGATCCATACTTTGCTATCCGTATTCTAATTCATACCTAGCCCTGTTGAGCCTTCACCCTTGTGCGCACTGATCATTAGGTCCCAGTCCACTAACACTTTGATTTTAAAATTCTCACCTGAGTGTTTAAATTCCTCCATGGCATCTCCCCTCTCTATCTCTAACCTGCTTCCATTCGACAACCCTAGAACTCTGCATTACTCAAATTCTGGCTTCTTGTTCATCCACCTCTGCCTTCGTCCACCATTGGTGGCCATCCCTTCCGGTGTCTAGGCCCAAGCTCTGGAATTCCCTTCCTAAACATACTTAGCCAGATTTATTTACAGATAAGATGTATTAAAGCAAAAAACATAACAAGATACAAAACATTGACAACAACAACAACAACTTGTATTTATATATCACCTTTAACATAATAAAACATCCCAAGGTGCAGTGGCATTCTAAAACAAAATCTGACACCAAGCCACATAAGGAGATATTAGGGTAGATGACCAAAAGAGGTAGGATTAAGGAGTGTCGTAAAGGAGGATAATGAGGCAGAGAGGTGGAGAGGTTTAGGGAAGGAATTCCAGAGGTTGGTCCTGGCGAGCTGACGACAAGGTCATCAATGGTGGAGCAATTAAAGTTGGGGATGCTCAAGAGGTTGGAATAAGAGGAGCCTAGATATCTTGGAGGGTTATAGGGAAATTTCATTATAAGGTCATAAATAAACTGTACACACATTCATCCTCAAACACTCACTTATCAATCTCACACTGCCACAGCAATGCTCTGGTTTAGTTTTCATCCGGAATGATTCTGTGCTGAGTTAAACTCTGGATAAAGCATCAGCTATCACATTCTTTTTTCCAGCAATGTGGGTAATCTCTAGGTGGTAAGGTTGCAAAAACAGGCTCCATCGAAATAGCCTTACATTCTGGGTATTTAATTCCTCCACAACTGTCAACGGATTGTGGTCCGTATAAACTACAGTCTCTCTATATTCATTTTGGACATATACCTCAAAGTGCTTGAGAGCCAGCAACAGTCCCAGAGTTTCCTTCTCCACAGTAGAGTATCTCCTTTGATGTCTGTTTAATTTTTTAGAGAAATACCCAACTGGTTTCTCAATGCCTGACTCATCATCATGGAGCAGGACGGCACCTACCCCAAGGTCATTAGCATCAACTGCCACATTAAATGGTTTGTTAATGTTTGGACCTGCCAGCACTGGTTCATTGGTTAAAATGTCTGTCAGCCTCTTGAAAGCTATTTGGCACCTCCCTGACCACACTACCTTTGCTCTTTTCTGTAACAAATCTGTTAGTGGGGCAGCTACAGTGCTGAAGTTTGGGATGAACTGGCGGTAAAACCCATACATCCCTCAAAAACACATTATTTCCCTTTTTGTCAGCACCTATACCTTCACTGCTCTGGGCAGCACCCGCCCTTGATCCACAACATGCTACTTGAGCTTTAGTGAACTCGCTCTTTGCAAGATTTATCATCAATAGGTCAGCCGACGTAACTTTCAGAAGAGGTCTTCTAACTGGTCTAGGTGCCCCCCCCCCCCCCACCACCACCCCCTGCCCCCCAAACCAGGTGGTACTGTATACTAACAGATCATCCAGGCACTCTACACAGTTGGGAAGGCCAGCCACTACCTGGATCATCAGCCTTTGGGAGTTGGCTGGGGCATTTCTCAATCCAAATGGCATCAGCTGGCACAGAAATAATCTATCTGGGATGACAAAAGCCAGGCTCTCTTTAGCTCAGGTGATTAAGGGAACCTGACAATATTCTTTTAACAAGGTTATTAATACAGTCTTCCAGGTGGGGAATTGGATAGGCATCAGCTCTGGTCACCGCATTAACATTTCTATAATCAATGCAGAGCCTAGTTGTGCCATCGGGCTTGGGCACAAGCACAACTGGGGAACTCCAGCTGTTCTGGGTGGGCTCAATCAGCTTGTACTCCGGCATGTACTGAATTTCTTCCCGAACCTGGGCCCGTTTCCCGGGACTTCGGCGATAGTGATTTTGTTTTATGGGAGGGGTCTCTCCTACATCCATATCATGTAGGCTTAGGGTTGTGCATCCTTGTTTGTCCCTGCAGATCCCTTTAAATGCTGTGAGCAGCCTTGTTAGGTCTCCTCTCTGTTCTGCATTTAAATAGGAGAGTACGGTGTCTAATTTCCCTAACATTTCAGTGTTAGCTAACTGTACGGTAGGGGGTTCAATTTGAGAATCCTCCAGGCCTCCCCCTAACTCGTCCTCACTGTCCCTTTCACCTTCCTCTTTCCTGACTGTCTGACAGACCTGTGCTTGTTTGTGCCCTTCCTGGCTGTGATACAGCTTTATCACATTGATGTGGCGCAAGCTTTGCTTTTACCTACGGTCTGGGTGTCAATTAAATAATTCACTTCGCTAATCCTCTTTACTACTCTGTATGGGCCACTGAACCGGGCTTTCAGTGGTTCACCCTGTATTGGTCATAGCCCTAATACATGGTCTTTGGGCTGAAATGTTCTGGCCTTGGCATGTTTATCTTCCTGCATTTTCATAGCTGTCTGGGAGGTTCCTGAGCCCTGCACAGGCTCTTGTGAGCTGTCCACGGAACATGGGGATATAGTCTAACGTGGGAGGTTCACAAAAACTTCTCCTTGATTAGTTTAAGAGGACCTTTCACCTCATGTTCATCAACTAATTCAAAGGGACTAAAGCCAGTGGACTCATTGGGTGAGTCCCTGGTAGCAAACAGAAGAAATCCCAGCCCTTTGTCCCAGTCATGGGTGCACTCATAGCAGTATGCCCCAATTATTATCTTTAGGGTCTGGTGGTAGCTTTCCAAAGCCCCTTGTGACTGTGGGTCGTAGGCTGAGGACTTCAGCTGGGTTATGTCCAGATTACCCATGACCTTTTGAAAAATACCAGACATGAAATTCGTGCCCTGATCTGACTGGATCTCGGCAGGCAGCCCATATTGGGTGAAGAATTGGGTTAGCCCCGCCACCACTACTTTGGCAGAGAAAGTTCTTAGGGAGATGGTGTGATGGAAACACCACCTGCCAAGAATGAGGCATATTAATTTTTTCATATGGAACATGAATTTTAAACTCTTACTAGATTAAAAACATGGCTGCACCTGCATTCTGAGAGACAGTTGCCTGGAGAAGTCAATGGAACTGCTCTCTGATTCAATTAACCAAATGGATTTGGATCAAAAGATGTCGAGGGTGTGAAGGGCAGCATTCCAGCCCCCTACTGGGGATGTCTACTAAGATTGAAAGAATCCATAAAACTCGTCAGGCAGGTTGTCCTGAAAAAAGAGCCAGTCACATGACTGGCCTGCTGGCCCAGGTTTTGGTTTGAATTGTGTTCACAGAACAGTTTGGAGCAGACTGCAACTGAACTTGAAGGAAGATCGCATCTCCCTGTCTCACTCGCTCTCTCTCTCTCATGAAAACAAGAAACTGCAACTGGATTTCAAGAAGACAAAAAACCATTGAAACAAGTTTGAAAGAGTGCACTGGGCCCCAACAAGATTGCAAGTTCAAACTACAATCAAAGACTTTAATCAAACTCAAAAGACAGTAAATGAACTCCAGCTATTGTTTCAAACCTGTCCCTTTTATTCTTTCTCCTTTTCTGTCTCTATCTGCATGTGTGTTCATCGCTTATGCATGCTAATGTAGTCACATCGCATTTATTTAGTAGTTTTAATCGAATTAGAGTTTTAAGGTTAATACCTTTCCTGTTTCAGAAAACCTGTCTGGTTGATTTCTTTGCCATTACAATTGGAGAGCAGTGAATAAGGATTCACTGAGGGAAAGCTAAAAAAACATTGTTTCAAAAGTTAAACCCTGTTACGGTCAAACCAGGAAAAGGCTGAGAGGGAACCCCTAGACCGCTTTCTCAGCTGGTCGTAACAGAAATTTGGGGGTTAGCATCTGGATTCGACCCACAGGCAAACGAGAAGTTGTAAGTGGGAAGTCAAATTGAACCCAATCAGAGAGAGAAAAGATTTCAACACAGGTTTTCTTGTGGTTGCGTGTGATTGAGTACTAATATGTCTGTGACAGAAGCCAGTAGCTCCCCAAGCCAGGGTGAAATAACTTGGGATAAGTTAAAAGCACTGTCGATGGAAGGGTTGAGAAAAATGGCTGAGCAGTGTGGGGTCCCTGTCTGCGCTAAGGCTAGAAAGTCTGAACTCCTAAGACTAGTGGCCAACCATTTTTCCCTTTAATCTGAAGAAACAGAAACAGGGTTCGAAATAAACTCCAAATGGGGTATTGCTAGCAAAGATACAATTGGAACAGAGGAAATTTGAATTAGAAGACAGGGAAAGAGAAAGAGAAAAAGACAGAAAGGAGGGAGAGGAAGAAAGAACCTTCCAGAAGGAACATGAAGAAAAAGAGAGAGAAAGAGAAAGAACCTTTCAGAAGGAATGTGAGGAGAGTGAGTTGAGGTGGCTTGAGTTCGCTAGGGGGTGACAGAGTAACCCCAGTGAAAGCATGGCCAAAATGGGGGATCGTAATTCAGGGCTGGGTACTGAATTGTTAAAATTTACTCAGCTGATCCCAGAATTCAATGAGGGAGACGTGGAAGCATTTTTTGTATCTTTTGAAAAACACACAAGGCAGTTAAAGTGGCCAGCCGAGACTTGGTGTTACAAAGCAAGTTAACCAGAAAAGACCGTGAGGTTTATTCCCTGTTGCCAGATGAGAGTTCATCAAATTCCGAACTGACAAAACATGCTATCCTCAGGGCATATAAGCTAGTACTGGAAGCCTTTCGCCAGACATTTCAAACTCTCAGAAGGCAAGCTGATCAAATTTACTTGGAGTTTGAGAGAAGTAAGCAGCTGGCTTTCGACCAGTGGCTGAGGGCTCTTAAAGTACAGCCTAGCTATGAAAATCTCAGAGATGTAATTTTGCTCGAGGAATTTAAAAACTCTCTCCCACTCTCCATAAAGACACATGTAGAGGAACAAAGAGTTCATAGAGCCAGGCAAGCCACAGTTCTAGCTGATGAGTTTGCTCTTATCTATAAGTCAGTTCCCCAGAGGAAAACCTTTCCGAGTCACCCCCATAAATCCGAAAAGGACAAAGTGTGGGAAGGTGATAGAAGCCCAAGCAGTCCTGGGAGAGAAAGAAAAGCAGGAGACACCGGGGGCCCTCCTCCAGCCAAAAAGAATAGTGCCGTTGTTACGACCGATCGCTCCAGTCAAAGCCCCGAATCAAAATCTATGATTCTGATTGTGGTGGGAGAAACGCACTGTTAATTCAATCCCATCGCTCCACAGATCGCCTAACATATCATTTAAAACTTTCCAAATTAAAGAAAGACCCAGCCAAATTGTACTGTCTATTAACCCCCGAATGAGGCTAACCAAACCAGGTTTTTAAATCAACAAATTAACTGTTTAATCAGAAAAACTAAATTCTTAAACACTATGCAGATATAAACAACATTTAAAATAGAAAAAATTAGACTCCTTACAAATTTACAGTCCAGTGTTACTTGAAGTCCTCACAGCCATCCGATGGGGGAAAAAGGTTCGTCCACAGTAGAACAGTTCGTAATCTAACTCCAGCAGTATGTGACACTTTCCTTCCTTCAGTGATGAATTTCAACAATTAACAACTTGCAAACACTTCCAATAGAATCAATCTGACTTTAGCGTTTTTGAGGGATAAAAGATTGCCACAGTCTAACTTCCCCTCCTTCAGTTCAAATTATCAGAGATTTCTCTTTTGGCTTGACCTTTTTTGAATTTTGAGGGATAATAATAATTCAGCAGACTAAAATTCTATTTCTTCAGTTTAAATGGCTGAGAGCTCTTTTTTCAGGTGCTAACGCCAGCTGCCTGCTTGTGTGTGTTCTGTTAGAGCAAACTGTCTTCAACTAAAAAGCCAGTTCATAATTGAATTGTAACAAATGTATCGCTTGATGCTCCCTCCCAGTGGCTGTATCTATGGTAACGAGAATGCACCCTTTGAATCATAGTCGCCAAACGGCTGTATCCAAGGCAATGAAAATGCACTTTCCTATAACTCCTGAGGCTTGTTGGTTCTTCAAGCAATACTGATCCTTTGTAAGCCTTAAAGGCAAACCGCATATCCCCCAGAGAAAAAAAACTACAGGACCATGACACCTCCGCCCTTAGCGGAATGAAATGCCATTCCTGAAATGTGTTTCGTTACAATGGGTAAAAAAATACAAATTGAAAAAATGCTAACTTTTTTTCACACATTTACAGATATACACATTTCTAAAAAAATGTTTAGACTACAGCAACAAGTTCCACCAGAACATTTCAGCTTTAAATTTTAAAATGGTTGTTCCAATTAACCCATTTTAAATTTCCAAGCATAGTCTTCCAATTGTTTTGTGTTTTCCTTCCAAGTGTCCCTATTGTCCATCACCTCAGCCAGGTGAACTGCACAGCTGACCACTACTGGGTTTACTATTCTCTGAGAAATTTCTTGAGTAGCCCTTAACCTATGTGTCATCACTTGACACTGGAAAACCCTGTCCGGTGTAACAGAAGCTGATTTTCTCTTACCCTGGGGTGTCAAAGGAATTTGACAGGTTTCCTCCAACACATTTGCCTCTTTAAGACACATGGTGTTGCCTACTCTGTCCTTACAGTCCTTTAAATAAGAATTTGGGTAGGAGTCTGCCTTCTTTGCCACAGTGACTTTTCTAGAGTCTATGCAAGTTTGAGCCCTCCCACCAGATTTAGTCATCAAGACCATCTGCAAATTCCAGCTGTCCTGACTAGGTTCATCTAAGTTGCCCTACAGCATGCATTGTACCTCTGTTTCCACTTGGGCCTGTCTGTCTGGACCTAAGGAACAAGGATGTCGTTTTAAAGGAGTGGTTCCCCCAATACCCACATCATGTGTGGCTAAGGTTGTACATCCTGGCTTATCCCTACAAACTTTGTGAAACGTTGTGAAAACCCTGGTTAGGACTTCACGCTGTTTAGCCTCTAAGTGTAAAAGCCTATGGTTTAATTTTCCTAGCCATTCTGCATTCACTAATTAGATAGTTGGAGGTTCAATCTGAGAATTTCCTAGGCCTACTTCTGCCTCATCCTCACTATCCTTTTCCTTCTCCACAGTCCCAATTACCTGACATACTTGTACTGACTTATCCTCCTCCCTGCGGTAATATGGTTTAAGCATATTAATGTGACACAACCGGTTCTTCTTCTGGCGATCAGGGGGTCAATCAAGTATTCTACCTTACCCACTCTTCTAATCACTCTATATGGACCACTGAACAGTGCTTTCACTGGTTTTCCCTGTGATGGTAACAACACTAATACTTCATCCCCGGGTTTTATGGTAGGTTGTGGTTTTCCTACCATTTGACAGATGTGGCATGCCCTACAAAATTGTCTCACATCCTTTGTAAGACCTGGCCAGTAATAATGTTTGCTCATGTGTGATTTGGTCTTCTGAATTCCCCTATGTCATGCAAAAGGAATGTCATGTGTTAACCTTAATAATCCTTGTCGATATTTAGGTGGTACCACTATCTGTTTAACAACTGTCCAGTCTTCATCAGCAGGCCTATGAGGCAGTCTTCATTTCCTCTTCAAAACCCTGTTTGCCATATAATAGCCTTCCAGAACTCCTTTCACCTCAGCTTCTGACAGAGCCATCTGTGCTATTTGGTAGATCTCTGGATCAGCTTACTGTGCTGCAATGATAGACAATCTACTAATCATCTCATTTGGATTATCTAAATCCCCAAATAAGGTTTCAGATGCCTGGCTATCTATTTGTGGTGCCCCTTTTACCTCAGACAATGGATCCTGTTTAGCCATTGCTCGGGTAACTAGACACGCAGGAAATATTCCCGGAACTTGCTCCTGTAATTCCTCCGTTTCCTTAATTTCACAGGGTTCCTCTGTAACCACAGGAGAAACTGATACTTTTGATCCAGCCAAATCATTTCCTAGGAGTAGATCAATTCCCTTTACTGGTAAACTGTGGACAACACCTACAGTTACTATCCCAGATATTATGTCATTCTCTAGGTGTACTTTATACAAAGGTATATACTCCCCGCCAATTCCATTTACTAAACTTTAGCATTCAAGGTGCTCTTTGGTGAAAACCTCATATCTTTTCCTAGCAAGAGTGTTTGAGTTGCTCCTGTGTCCCTGAGTATAATGATAGGTTTTCCTGCCTCACTTACAGGATACGGAGTTACTCTCCCGTTTGACAAAAATTCATTATAACTCTCAGGTATTTTGTTCTTAACCTCTACACTCCTTTTAGTTTTAGTATCTGGTTTCACATTCACAGCTTTCGTTAAAGCTATAGCCTGGTCTGCTATACTCTCAGTCAGAGTCTTTTCCTCTGCACTAACTTTGTGTACCACAACAAGTCCTATGGGTTTACCTCGCAATTTCCAGCACGCTGAACGAAGATGACCCGTTTTATTGCAATGATAACACTTTGTCTTGCGAACCTCACTTCTACCCTCAGCACCTTCCTTTCTGACCTGAGGAGGTAGTGATCTTGGGGCATTCCCAGCTGTTCCTTCTTGTCCCCAGCTGCTTTCCTTCCTTTCACTCTCCCACTTTCTATCCTTTTTGGGTTTATAGGGGTGACGGACAAGATAGGTTGGCTTATTCACAACCTTAAAATCATCAGCAATTTCTGCTGCTTGCATAGCTTTCAAAACTTTCAAGTTATCTATATGAGTTCTCACTTCTGAAGGAATGGAGTTTTTAAACTCTAAGAGAATCAATTTGCAAAGGTTTTCATATCTTTAATGCCTGTATCCAACAGTCAAAATTCATTTGCTTCACCCTCTCAAATTCCAAATATGTCTGCCCAGCTAATCACCATAAGTTTCTAAACTTACGATGGTAAGCTTCAGGGACTAACTCACATGCAGCGAGAATAGCCTGTTTTGCCATCTCATAATCTGCAGAAGCCTCTTCAGGAAACATGGCATAGCTTCATGAGCTCTGCCTACCAGCCTGCCCTGAATAAGCAAATGTCCAATTTTTTTTCGGCCATTTCATCTGTTTGGCTATTTTTTCAAAAGATATGAAAAATGCCTCTACGTCCCTTTCCTCGAACTTAGGAACAGCCTATATACATTTAAACAACTTCTCGCTGGGTCCTGATCTAAGTTCAGATTCTTCCTGACCCAAATTTTCCCTGCTTTCAAGACTACCCTTTTGTCTTAGTTCCATCACTTTTAACTTAAATTCCCCTCACTTTTCTTTCACTTTCTCTCCGAAATGCTCTCTCTTTCCTCTTTTTCCAATTCAAGTTTTCTTAATTCTTTTTCCTGCTGAAGCTCCAG
Organism: Heterodontus francisci; assembly: GCF_036365525.1. Taxonomy (NCBI): domain Eukaryota; kingdom Metazoa; phylum Chordata; class Chondrichthyes; order Heterodontiformes; family Heterodontidae; genus Heterodontus; species Heterodontus francisci. The sequence goes on along the minus strand of NC_090378.1, from coordinate 77,613,786 downwards.
TTTTTTCATTTCTAACTGAACCCTAGCCAATTCCACTGCATCACTCTTGGACCACTACCTTAATGTCACTCACATTTCCTTTCTTGTTCATTGTATTGCCCTTCATCTGTATCTGTATCATCATCATCATCTTCTTTTACTAATTCCAGATGTTCAGCTATTATGTCAATTATCTCTGCTTTTTTGGCACCTAATTTCAATTCCAACCCCAATTTCGCTGCCAATTCTTTTAATTTCTTCTTAGTTAAAGTTATCAAGTCCCTCAGGGAAACATTCTGGTTTCCCAAAAACTCTGCTACATCCACTAATGCTATAACAATGGTATAGACTGTACCTTATTATACAAGAGACCTGGTTCTTTTAATTTCTTTGTAATTGGTGTTAGATTTAGATCCCAACAATCGAGTTTCCAATTGCTATGTTCCCAGACTCAAGAGCAATTAATATGATGCCAAACTCAGGACCCCAATTTAAATATGCTATCCCAGTGACAAATAATTACTATGATTCCAAATGTGAGCCCTCCAGATTAATCTGATTCGGATCGCAGACGAGCCCCCAATAAATACGTTATGACGGACCGCTCCAGTCAAAGCCCCAAATCAAAATATACGATTCTGATTGTGGTGGGAGAAACGCACTGCTAATTCAATCCCGTCGCTCCACAGATCGCCTAACATATCATTTAAAACTTTCCAAATTAAAGAAAGACCCAGCCAAATTGTACCATCTATTAACCGCCAACTGAGGCTAACCAAACCAGGTGTCTTTAAATCAACAAATTAACTGTTTAATCAGAAAAACTAAATTCTTAAACACTATGATGATATAAACATTTTAAATAGAAAACATTAGAGTCCTTGCAAATTTACAGTCCAATGTTGCTTGAAGTCCTCACAGCCGTCTGATGTGGGAAAAAAGGTTCTTCCACAGTAGAACAGTCTGTATTCTAACTCCAGCAGTATGTGATGCTTTCCTTCCTTCAGTGATGGATTTCAACAATTAACAACTTGCAAACTTTCAACAGAATCAATCTGACTTTAGCGTTTTTGAGGGATAAAAGATTGTCACAGTCTAACTTCCCTTCCTTCAGTTTAAATTATCAGAGATCTCCATTTTGGCTTGACTTTTTTTTTTGAATTTTGAGAGATAGTAATAATTAAACAGACTGAAATGTTATTCCTTCAGTTTAAATGGCTGAGAGCTCTTTTTTCAGGTGCTAATGCCAGCTGCCTGCTTGTGTGTGTTCTGTTAGAGCAAATTGTCTTCAACTAAAAAGCCAGTTTAAAATTGAATTAGAACAAATGTATCGCTTGATGCTCACTCCCAGTGGCTGTATCTATGAAAAGGAGAATGCACCCTTTGAATCGCGGTCTTCAAATGGCTGTATCCAAGGCAACGAAAATGCACCTTCCTATAACTCCTGAGGCTTGCTGGCTCTAAAAGCAATACTGACCCATTGCAAACCTTAAAAGCAAACCGCATATTCCCCAGGGGAAAAAAAACTACAGGACCATGACACTGTAAGCAGGAGTGAGACCTGGAGACCTGTGTGCTTCCATTGTAATAAAGCAGGGCATCTAAGAGCTGACTGTTGGAAACTATGGGGAAAGCCTGTAGGATTAATCAGAGCACACCCGTTCAGTGAAGGAGAAGGGACCCTGATGGAAAGCACAGTTGAACAATCTGTGCCTTAACTGCAGTAATAGTAAGACCCAGCAAGCCTGCTGCTGCAAGTGCATGAAAATTTAATAGGATTCATGAAGATTATCAGGATTTTGTGTCTAATGGGAGAGTAACCCCATACCCCTCAAGTGGGGCAAACAAGACCATAGTAATCCTCAGGGACACAGGGGCCACTAGGTCCCTTTTACTAGGAAAAGGCTTGATCTTTCCCCCAGAGAGTGCAGTAAATACTAGAATGGTGGTGAATAGTTTTGGAGGGCAGTGTTTGCCTGTATCTTTACTTTGGATGCACTTGGAGTGCAACCTATTTTTGGGACCGGTGATTGTAGGGATTATCCCTAGTTTGACTGTGGACAGGTCGACCTGCTCCTAGGTAATGATCTGGCGGGGGCGAAGATTGTAGCTTCCCCAGTAGTGAAAGAAAGACTGAAGGAGGTCAGAGAGTCAGGGCAGTGGCAGGAGATGGTCCCCTGCAGTTTCCCTGAATGTGTAGTGAATGGGGCCATGATAAAACCAGTTCCGCCAGAGGAGACTGAATTGGCACTGCAGGCAGATGACCATGAGGTCTGCCTGCCTGAGACTTTCTTTGGAAAGTTAGAAGACCCAGGGAATGAATTAAATGAATCTTCCCTCGCTTAGGCACAGTGAGCCAATCCAGTATTGAGAGAGTTAGCACAGACTGCCCAGTCTGAAATTGAAGCAGAGGGGGTCCCTGATTGCTACTATTTAAGGAATGAGGTATTGATGAGGAAGGGGAGTTCTCCTCACAGACCTGAGAGCAAGGAATGGGCAGTGATTCACCAGGTAGTGGAGCTGCAGAGGTACCGGAGAGAAGTATTAAGAATGGCCCATGAGATTATAGTGGCTGTACATGTCAGTATACGAAAAACCAAAGCCCACATAAGACAGCAATTTGACTGGCCAAAACTCCACAAGAATGTGGTGGAGTACTGTAGGAGTTGCCACATGTGCCAAGTTGAGGGAAAACCCCAACCTACAGTGAAATCTGCACCCCTAATTCTTGTATTGGTGTTTGGAGGATCCTCCAGCAGAGGGCTGGTGAATTGTCAGAGACCCCCTGCCAAGAACAAAAGGGGACAGGCTGGCACAAGGCTGGCAAAAGGTTAGAGGAAAGGGGAAAAAGAGACAAAGAGGACAGATGACAGGGGATCCGAGAGGAATCCCAAATGGAAATCCCTACTGTCCGGTTAGCCAACCCTGACTGTTTGAAAAATCAGACCCCACAACCTCCTATGTAAATGCAGACACCAGAAGACCCCACCAGAGTTGCTAACAGCATTTACAGAAACCCGCAGAGACAAAGAAAGTCCTCAAGAGGGCAGAAAAACCGTGAAGGTGATGCCTCACCTAGTCGAAGTGTTGCAGGGGAGTGCAGTAGAATCTGCAAACAGGAGTGTCCCAGAGGACAAAGAGAAGTTTAGCAAAGAATCCACCCCCACAGTTAGGAGAAAAGGGAACCAACCTTCCCCTAAGGTGAAAAGCCCTTGCATGACTCATCAAAGCACTGAAAGAGAGTTCAGAATAGATCCACCCACAACTGACTCTCGTGAGCAGAACTCCAACCTAGGGCTAATTAAATCTAACCCTCCCCCCCGCAGAACTCAACAGGAACGAAGACACCCTAGGCAGTCATGGAAATGTACAAACTGAAAAATGTCCCCAAAAATCACATGTTTATTGGGATGCCAAAAAGGGCAGTTTAAAGCAGCACTGCTACAAAGGAAAGAAAGGCTGTAACAATTTTTAGGATTTCTAAATAAATGAGAATGAATGACAGAAATGCATATGTGTTTTCCTGTACTTAACCTTTTCTCTAGTCTTTTTTAATGAAATGCTCCGCTAAAAATCACATTGCATTCCGTTGAGTTTGGAGGTGTAATGGAAATCCCACCTGCCAAGAATGAGGCATATTAATTTCATCATATGGAACATGAATTTTAAACTCTTACTGGATTAAAAACATGGCTGCACCTGCATTCTGAGAGACAGTTGCCTGGAGAAGTCAATGGAACTGCTCTCTGATTCAATTAACCAAATGGATTTTGATCAAAAGACATTGAGGGTGTGAAGGGAAGCATTCCAGCCCCCTACTGAGAATGTCTACTAAGATTGAAAGAATCCACAAAACTCGTCGGGCAGGTTGTCCTGAAAAAAAGAGCTAGTCACATGACTAGCCTGTTGGCCCAGGTTCTGGTTTGAATTGTGTTCACAGAATAGTTTGGGTCAGACTGCAACTGAACTTGAAGGAAGACAGCATTCTCCCTGTCTTGCTCACACTCTCTCTCTCTCAGAAAAAGAAGAAACTACAACTGGATTTCAAGAAGACAGAAAACCATTGAAACAAGTTTGAAAAGTGCCCTGGGCCCCAATGAGACGGCAAGATCAAACTGCAATCAAAGACTACATCAAACTCAAAAGACAGTAAATAAACTCCAGCTATTGCTTCAAATCTTTCCCCTTGATTCTTTCTCCTGTTCTGTCTCTATCTGCATGTGTGTTCATCGCGTATGCATGCTAGTGTGGTCGCATCACGTATATTTAGTAGTTTTAACCAAATTAGAGTTTTAAGGTTAATGAACTTACACCTTTCTTGTTCAAATCTAAGAAAACCTGTCTGGTTGATTTCTTTGCCATTACAATTGGAGAACAGCGAACAAGGATTCACTGAGGGGAAGCTAACAACAGTGTTTTAAAAATTAAACCCTGTTATGGTTAAACCAGGAAAAGGCTGAGAGGGAACCCCTAGACCGCTTTCTCACCTGGTCATTGCAGATGGCCTTTGGAAATTGGGTAGACACATCTACAATGGTGAGAATGGTGAGTTGGGGAAACTTTATGAGCTGAGCACTCGGTCCTGAGCTAGGGGTAGCTCCCTCACTAGTGATGCCTTCACTGGGTACAGAGGGTCTTCCCCTATCCAGTTCGAGCTGCCTTAACTCTCTTTCCTCCTTTTCCTTCTGGAAAGCTCTTTCTTTCTCCCTTTCCTGAAATTTTCACTCCTCCTTCCATTCCTGTCTCTCACTGTTTTTTTTCTTGGAATTCTGGCTGTAGTATCTGCAATTCCAGCTGTATCTTGTATCTGTTGCAGATTCTAAGCCTGTCTCTGGTTCTTCAGTTTCAATTTCAAAGTGGTTGGCCACAAGTTTTAGGATTTCGGGTTTCCTAGCTTTTGGGCAGATATTTATCTCTAAATGCCTATCTATACTCTTTAACTCTTCAATGGATAGGGCTTTTAAACTGTCCCAAGTTACTTTACTCAGTTCCAGGAAGGTACTGGCCTCAAATGTGGACCACAAGAAAATGTTTAATTTTTTAAAATTATTGCGAGGGTCAATTTGATTTTCCTTTTCCAATTTCTCGTTTGTGTTTGGGTCTGATCCCGATGTAGAGCCCCCAAATCTCTGTTACAATATGGTGAGGAGGGGTCGAAGTGATCCACTCTTTTCCCTCTCTTTGTTTCACCAACAACAGGTTTTATTTCTTTTTTAAACTTGTTATACTTACTAATTCACTGAGTCTTTAACTATTTATGTGCTATGATCATAAAAAGCATCAGACAGGTTTTCTTAAGTTTAACTGTTACGACCAGGTGAGAAGGATCTAGGGTTCCCTTTCAGCCTTCACCTGGTCTTACTGTAACAGTGTTTAATTTTAAACACACCGTGCTTTTAGCTCCCCCTTGGTGAATCCTTGTTCACTGCTTTCCAGTTATAAGTCCTTGATTGTAGGTAGGTCTTGCTTTTCGTTGGGACCCAGTATTCTTTTTAAACCTTGTTCAATGTAGGAGACTTTTCTCTCTTGAGGTTCATGTCTTCCGTGGATTTGGAGTTCTGTGAGAAAGAGATGGGAGCAGACAGGAGAGGCTGTGGCGAGCCAGCTAAGAAAGCTTTTTACAGTCCAGGAGCAAACAGTCTCTCTGTCTCAAACTGTCTGCACAATTCAAAAAAACTCAGGTTGCCCAGCAGGTTAGTGATGTGACTAGCTGGTTTGACCACGTCTCTTTGTGAATTTGGCTATCTTAGCAGTCATCCTGGAATGTGAGTTTCCTCACCTTCAATGTCTGGTGATCAAAGTCCATTGTGGGTTGAAAGTGTCAGGGAATGGTCCTTTGTCTCCACAAGCACTGTCTGTTAGTATGTAAGTGTTTTTTCTAGCCACAGCTGTTCTGTTTAACAAGTCATCTCCTCGTTCCAGCAACAGCTTAAAATCAATGTTCATATGACAAAATTAATATGCCTCATTCTTGGCAGATTGGGGTCTGCATGACATTAACAAAGGAAGAGGTTAGCTTTATTGTATTTAAACTGATCTAAGTAAGATAATAATCTATGCTCCATCTCTCTCTCGCTCTCTCGGTTTACACACACACAAACAGGTTACAGAGTGGGGAAGGATAGATTGGTGGGATTAGAGACCAGAGCAAAAAAAAGTATACAGTCTGTGGAGGTTGGTGACTCTGCTGGCTTCAGGCTGAATTCGGTAGTGCTGAGGCTTCCAGTTTGAAGATGCAGGTGGCTGATTCGGTGGTTCTCCTGGAGACAGCGATGCAGATAATTTCCTTCACGGGGTCTCTGTCAGCAGCAGTGACAGGCCTAGGTGGTTACAACCAGCAGGCAGGGTTCGAAGCTTGCAAGGTGGATTGGGAGAGAGAGAGGAGGGACCCCACTTGGGTCTTCTCTTGTTGGTGTCTAGTTGCTTGCCTGGTTGCTGCTGAGAAACCACCAGCTTAAGCACACAGATGGTGGGCCTGTCACATGACCATCACTCAGTGATTCAACATGATGGTTACCAAAGTGTTTTCCCTCTTGCAACTTAATCTGTCCATGTCTAGAAATTCCCTTCTCTCAATATAGGTCCCATTGTTCAAGTGATTAGGTTGAGTGGTTCGTCTCCACCAGTTTAATATCCAAATGATGGCCTTAATGTCTAGCTAATGGGAACAGGATAGGTAGTTCAATCAATCAGAGTCCCCAGGTCATTGCTTTTGCTGGGACCGGGCAGCCAATTCGTCTCCACCTTGATGCATTGGAATGTGGAGTATAATGATGCAAATTGGGGTGGCCATCTTAGCTGCTCATCGAGTCACCTTTTATCTGTTTTTTTTTCTTTAAAATTTAATTCAAGTTTCCAGCAGTGGAGAAAAAATTCATCATTCAACATAGCACATTTGCATGACAACACCCATCCTGAAACCATCAAGGGACATAACTGAATTGAATGGGTTCTTCTGAAACAAAGAAGGTGTGAAGTAGCCACATCCTGGTCCATTGTTGGTCATCACAGGGATAGGGCCATGTGTTTTCTAACAGAGGCAAATGTTAGATTTCTACCTTAAAAAGTAGCTCTCTGGAGAGAAAGGGAGAGATGACAGCAACATCACAGAGCGGCACAGTGGCACAGTGGTTAGCACCACAGCCTCACAGCTCCAGCGACCCAGGTTCAGTTCTGGGTACTGCCTGTGCGGAGTTTGCAAGTTCTCCCTGTGACCGTGTGGGTTTCTGCTGGGTGCTCCGGTTTCCTCCCACAGCCAAAGACTTGCAGGTTGATAGGTAAATTGGCCATTGTAAATTGCCCCTAGTGTAGGTAGGTGGTAGGAGAATGGTGGGGATGTGGTAGGGAATATGGGATTAATGTAGGAATAGTATAAATGGTTGTTGGTCGGCACAGACTCAGCGGGCTGAAGGGCCTGTTTCAGTGCTGTATCTCTCTATGACACTATGGCTATCACAAAAGCCTGTCCATCCAAGAGCTGTGAGAGATTCAGCAAAAACCAAAGAAGGAGACCTGTTGTGAATTCTACTCTTCAACTTGGTGCAGCAGGGAACTGAAAGTAACTACCATCTCCAGACTGAAGTCTCAACCACCAAAAAATCTACAAACAATCCAGGCCTACAACTTTAAAAAGAGCAACTGTCCTCCGACAAGATTGAACAGGTTTGCTGTGAACCCTGAACAACTAACTCACTTCAAACCACTTACCCTTTTCCTCTCTATCTATGCTTGTGTGTGTGTGCACAAGTGAATGCTTGCGTGGGTGCGGTTGCGACCATTTCAGGAATGAATATTGTTCAATAAATAGTTTATCTTCTACTTTAAACCTACAAGAAAACCTGTCACTGTCTGTTTATTTGACAAATAAAGCACAAGGGGTTAAAACCCTAGTAACAAAAACACTTGCTGTGGTCAGTTGGGAGGTGAACAGTGGGATCTACCCAGGGGCGGCACAGTGGCGCAGTGGTTAGCACCGCAGCCTCACAGCTCCAGGGACCCGGGTTTGATTCTGGGTACTGCCTGTGCGGAGTTTGCAAGTTCTCCCTGTGTCTGCGTGGGTTTCCTCCGGGTGCTCCGGTTTCCTCCCACATGCCAAAGACTTGCAGGTTGATAGTTGGCCATTATAAATTGCCCCTAGTATAGGTAGGTGGTAGGGAAATATAGGGACAGGTGGGGATGTGGTAGGAATATGGGATTAGTGTAGGATTAGTATAAATGGGTGGCTGATGGTCGGCACAGACATCAGTCCCTTCCCACCTTGCACACTCTCTCACATTGCCACATGCAAGCCCCAAAGAGGAAAACGGTCTGGAGAACTCACCGTGGCAGAGTGAAGGTCATTGACCCATTTGTAGCATTGCAGCCATGTTTGGGGGGGGGTTACCCCACACTGCTGATCTCCTCTGCAATCTCCATCCAGGCTTGCTTGGTCAGACAGGCAGTCTCTTCCCTTCCCTTGGGAAGAGGACCTCCCATCTTGCGCTTGCAGCCTGGAGGAGAACCTGCAGGGAGGTACTGCTAAACCATGGGACTACCTGGAGTGTTCCCTCTGTCATGATTGCAGCAGTCTCCCAATCTGCTCCGTCAGGGTCTTCTGCAATGTTGGTCAGGTGGAGGGGTCTTCTACAATGCTGCTCATGCAAGCACTTCAAACAATGCAGCAGAGCGTGCAGGGCTGGCAGTCCCTTAAATATGGTGCCAACACCTGCCTTTGAGTCAGCTAATGCCACCATTGGCACCTCATTGCCCCTCTCCAATTGTTAATTGGATGGGCCCCTCACCCCCTTTCAGTTAATTGGTCAGCCGCCACGTCATTGCTTGTGCACAAGCAGCACTCGCTTCCAGTGCCACCAGCGGCACCAAAATTTAGCCTATATCTGACTCCCTGTCTTATTCTTCCTTGCTCTGCCTCTCTCTGTCCCTCATTCTCTCCATCTCTGTGAATCTCTTTCTGCTCTATCACTGACATTACTATGACTGGTGGTGTTCTACTTTCGTGTCTCACTCCACATCCCCAGTCATCCTCACTGTCAAAATGAACAAAGTAAATTCAGTGATCCTGGATTCTGTGAGAAGACTGAGAGAAAAGAAAGACAAGCCACCTGTTTTGAATAAATTAATGGTAGTTAGTCATGCCCAATTTTAGAAAGGTTTTATCTACAGAACTGTTACTCAAAATAGAATACCGCCTCCGCCACCCCCCACCACCCACCCCCCCCCCCCCCCCCCCACCCCCCTGCGAACAGAAACTGCCTCATTCACAACAAACCAGAGATACTAGGCTGGTAAATATGACCCTCTGTTGTTGAACTGATAACAGTTAGGATTTTTTTGAAAAGTTTTTTGTAAAGCATTTTCAAATGCAGGAATATAGGGCTGGACTTTGTGCTAGAGGCGGGGCTCCCGGCACCAGGCTGAAAAGACGGGGGAATTGCCGCCTCTGCCTCGTCGTGCTCCCCCCACTCCGAGTGATCTTCCGGTCTTTTTAAATCACAGTTTTAGAAGCTGGGAACCCCATCCCTTTAAAGACGCCAACGGGAGCGGTGGCCACTGCCAATACTACAGAGGCCTCGGACCCAGGCCCAGCATTGGAAACTTGCAACTAAGGTGAGTGAGGTGGGGTCCCAGGGCCTGTCTGGAAGTCCCCAGTGAGGGGGTGAGAGGTGATCGTGTAGTCCAGAGGGAGGGGAGTCCTGGGGGGGGAGGGGGGGTAAACAGGTTCCTGGCAGGGATCCTCTGTGGGTCACAAATTGCCCATGGAGGAAGGACCCTCCCTCCAAGCCCGCAGGGAGGGTGCCTCATGTTACAAGGTGTCCTCACCGCAAGGCAGAGGTCCCCCGCCGCTGGTAAGATCCCAACGGCAGCGGAAAGACACCCGTAATTGGTCATTAATAGGCCACTTAAGGGTTTCAATTGGCCTCTGGGCGGGAAGGCCATCGTCAGCCAATCCTGCCCCCGGGAAGGTCGCTTGGAGATGGGGAGGTGACGGGGTCTCCGACCCCTGACCCCACCGCGATTATCCGTGCCCTGCACCCCCGCCCCACATCACCCGCCTGCCCGCCTCAGCGGGGCCACACAAAATCCCGGCCATAGTTTTTGTAAAGAGCTCTGACCTGATAGAGATTAAATATGGCACTGATGAGGTTTATAAACCAATTGTCAATTTATAATTAACATTTCGCAGATTTAACACAGATTCAAGGTAATTGGTAAAAGAACCAAACGGGGAGATGAGTTTTTTTTAACCCAACAAGTTACGATCTGGAATGCGCTGTCTGAAAGGTTGGTGGAAGCAGATTCAATCCTCATATCAAAAGGGAATTGGATAAATACTTGAAAGGGCAAAAATTGCAGGGATATGGGAAACAACAGGAGAGTGGAACTAATTGGGTAGCTCTTTCAAAAGACCCAGCACGGGCAGGATGGGTCGAATGGTCTCATTCTGTACAGTACAATTCCAGGAGAAGGAGAGGAAGGTGACGTATGGCTGTGCATCAAACCAACTATCACAGGTAAAACTGATTTACATAGAGTTATCGAAAACCAGGTATTAAAGTTTGTTCTAACATGTTCTAACGCCCAAGCGTTTTGCTGAGCTCTGTAGTTGCTTGTAAAATAGTGTTAATTTGTAATTGGGTGCAAGCCACACAAGGCGGGTCCTCCTGATTTTATGAAGTGCTGCTCATCCGTCAGCTTCCGGACTCGCTGGTGCAAACGGTATGTAACAGGATAATAGAGAAATAGCAGCATCGGGTGGATTCTTTTACAGCGGTGTGTGTGGGAACAGCTCCGATAGTGCAAGGTGGGTGGGAGTCGATTGCCGACTGCTGAAAACAGAAGCGGAAATTGAAGTTACAGCGATACCAAGAAATTGTATCCCGACTTGAGCAACTTAAGTGAAGTAGAAGGTCGGAAAGGTAACGTTGGTAAAAGTAGTTTTTTTTAAAAGAGATTTTGCGCTGCAGGGTAGTTGCCAACCAGCAGCCAACTTTTTTTCTTTTTGTTAGATGAACAGTGTAGATTTTGTAATTCTGCAGTCAGGTGTAACATAGAACATAGAACAGTACAGCACAGTACAGGCCCTTCGGCCCACGATGTTGTGCCTAGCAGGTAAACTGTTTCCATATTGTGTAAATGCAAAGGCAGCATCTGTTTCAGGTGGCTGCACCAGTCAACGAACTGGAAGAAATCACAGACGAAAAGTGTTTAAAAAGTAACAGAACAAATGGAATGAGGAGGAAAAACACAAGTGAAGAAATAAAATAATTTGTAAAACACTGCCTGGTGGAAGCATATTCAATAGCGACTTTTAAAAGGGAATTGAATATATACCTGAAAAGGAAAAATTTGCAGGGCTGTGGTAAAGAGGAGGGGAGTGGGACTTTCACGCTTTCACGGAGTTGGCGCAAATATGATTCCAAGTGCTTAAGTCGAAAACAGGAGATGAATAAATGGCTGAAGTGATACCTTGACATCGAGACAACGGGAGGCATAATGCTAAAAACTAAAGATGTTTGAGATACAGAGAATGTGTGAATAACAAAGGGAGAGTAAGTGGATTAGAAATGGAAGCACAAAAAACTGTCCATGTGGAGTGGTAGCAGAAGAAGAAAACCAGGTCAACACTGAAGGTGCACAGCCATCCCACTCTGGCACTACTTCCTGTTAAGTAGAAAGTGGGAGTTATGGTTAAATCCTCAAGTTATTAAAGTCAATAGCCCAGAATTTCCTGCAGGCTTGCATCATTTGAACAGTACATCTACAATATTGGGTTTGTGTTCCAGTGCAAAGGATAGCAAATTATTCCATAAGTTATAATGAAATTATGGCATTCGTCCCACTGCCCTGTAATTTCTTGGATCTTTTGAGCCGCCCGCCAAAACTGTGAAAGATTAATCATAGCTCCATCCACACTCAAGGTAATGGCGATCACAAAATTCCTGGATTTACACTCGTTTTCTTGGCGAAGCCATGATACTGAAAAATAGCACAGTGGCCCTCAATCTGATTTATGGCACTCATTTGATTCTCAGCCTGGTAAGGCTATAAAAGCTATGGACCTTCATCTCTGCAGTCAGAAATTATGTGAATGAACTTTATGTATGTATATATAATAAGACTTTGATGTTGCACCATTAATAATTTACTGTTCATTCTAAAGTAGAGTTCTTGAGGCAAGTACAATGTCATGAAATCAATTTATTTGATCTATGCATATGTACTTAAATTAATTTGTTCAAAATAATTTAATAAAGTTAAATAAAATCTCTGCACTTTTATAAGATAAGGCAAAAAAAAGCAACTTATGTCAGATACCGAGATCTCAATACTTCAGAAACTGCTTATGTGGGCAGAAAAGTGGCAAATAAAATTCAATCGGGAGAAGTGTGAGGTAATTTGGAGGAGGGCAAACATGGCGATGAGATATACATTATATGGTAGAATACTGAGAAGTGTACAGGAACAGAGACCTTGGAGTTCATGTCCACAGAATCAGAAAATTGTTGCAGCACAGAAGGAGCCCATTCGGCCAGTCGTGTCTGCGCTGGCTCTCCGAAAGTTCTCTTTACCTAGTGCCATTGCCCGGCCTTCTCCCCATAGCCCTGCACATTCTTCCTTTTCAGATAACAATTCAATTCCCTCTTGAATGCCTCGATTGAACCTGCTTCCACCACACTCTCAGGCAGCGCATTCCAGATCCTAACCACTAGCTACGTGAAAAAGATTTTCTTCATGTCACTATTGCTGCTTTTGCGAATTACCTTAAATCCATGCCCTCTCATTCTTGATCCCTCCACCAATGGGAACAGTTTTTCCCTTTCTACCCTGTCCAGTCCCCTCATGATTTTGAATACCTCTATCAAATCTCCATGCAGCCTTCTCTTCTCTAAAGAAAATAGTCCCAACTTCTCCAATCTATCCATCTAACTGAAGTTCCTCATCCCTGGAACCATTCTCCTGAATCTTTTTTGCACTCTCTCCAATGCCTTCGCTTCTTTCAGAACTGGACACAATACAACAATTGAGGCTGAACCAGTGTTCTAAACAAGTTAAACATAACTTCCTTGCTTTTGTACTCTATTCCTCTACTAATGAAGCCTAGGATACTGTATGCTCTATTAACTGCTCTTTCAACCTGTCCTGCCACCTTCCATGATCTATGCACATATACACCCAGGCCTCTCTGCTCCTGTACCCCCTTTAGAATTGTATCTTATAGTTTATATTGTCTCTCTGTGTTCTTCCTACCAAAATGAATCACTTCACACTTCTCTGCCTTAAATTTCATCAGCCACTTTTCTGCCCATTCCACCAACCTGTCTTTGTTCTCTTGAAGTTCTGCACTATCCTCCTCACAGTTCACAATGTTTCCAAGTTTTATATCATCTGCAAATTTTGAAATTGTGCCCTGTACACCAAGCTCTAGGTCATTACTAGATATCAGGAACAGCAATGGTCCTAACACCGACCCTTGGGGAACTCCACTACAAAGCATCCTCCAGTCCAAAAAAACATCCATTAACCACTACACTCTGTTTTCTGTCACTTAGCCAATTTTGTATCCATGTTGCTACTGTCCCTTTTATTCCATGAGCTAGAATGTTGTTCACATGTCTATTGTGTGGCACTTTATCAATTGCTTTTTGGAAGTCCATGTACACCACAACATCAACAGCATTGCCCTGATAAACCTTTTCTGTTACCTCATCAAAAAACTCCAGAAAGTTAGTGAAACATGATTTGCCCTTCAAAATTCCATGCTGGCTTTCTGTAAATAACGCACATTTGCTCAAGTGACTATTAATTTTGTCCCGCATATCATTTCTAGAAGCTTCCCTACCACCTAAGTTAAACTGACTGACCTGTAGTTCCTGGACTTATCTTGCATCCTTGTTCAAAAAAATGGTGTAAACATTTGCAATTCCCCATTCCTCTAGCACCACCCCTGAATTGAAGGAAGACTAGAAAATTATGGTCAGTACCTCTGCAGTTTCCACTCTCTCTTCCCTCCGTATTCTTGGATGCATTCCATCCAGTCCCGGTGCCTTATCAGCCTTAAGTGTAGCGAGCCTGTCTAATAACTTCTCCTTTATCAATTTTAAACCCTCAAGTGTCTGAATTATCTCCTCTTTCACCATGACTTGCACACATCATCTTCCTTTGTAAAGACAGATGCAATGTATTTATTTAAACCTCAGTTATGCCCCTTGCCTCCATGTGTAAATGGGCTTTTTGGTCCCTAATCAGCTCCATTCCTCCTTTCACCACCCTTTTACTATTACTATGCCCATAGAAGACTTTTGAATTCCCTTTTATATTAGCTGTCAATCTCTTTTCATACTCTCTCTTTGCTTCTCTCACAGATCCATGAAGTGGTTAAGAAAGCCAAGGCATAGAATATAAGAATAGTGAAGTTACGTTGGAACAGTATAAAACACTAGTTAGGCCACAGATAGAGTACTGCGTACAGTTCTGGTCGCCGTATTACAGGAAGGCTGTGATCACATAGGAGATGGTGCAGAAGAGATTTACAAGGATGTTGCAAGGACTGGAGAGTTTTAGCTATAAGGAAAGGTTGGACAGACTGGGGTTGTTTTCTTTGGAACAGACAAGGCTGAGAGAAGATTTATTTGAGGTGTATAGAATTATCAGAGGCCGAGATAGAGTGCTAAATTCCCTAAGCAGAGACATCAGTACCAGGGGGCATAGATTTCAGATAAGGTGAAACGATTGGAAGGGAATTGAGGAGGAAAGTCTTCACCCAGAGGGTGGTAGGGGTCTGGAATTCTATGCCCGAAAACGTCTTAGAGGCAGAAATCCTCCTTGTATTTAGAAAATACTTGAATATGCAGTTGAAGTACTGTAACCTAAAGGGCTATAAACAAAAAGGTGGAAAGTGGAATTAGGCTGGATAGCACTTTTTCAGTCAGCATAGACATGATGGGCTGAATGGGCTCCTTCTGTGCTGTAATTTTTTTATGTTTCTATGTTTTCTATGTTTAATTCGTAGCTAAAACCATCCAAAACACTTAATTGTCATATTTCAGCAACCTTGTATCCACTTGCAATTATTATAGGGCCAAATGCACAGCCACCTAAAATGTAGGACTCTGAAACCAAAAGATATACCTTGTAGTGATGTAACTTATTGTAGTTTGGGTGGCAGGTGTCTCAATGTTTTTTAAGCGTAATAGGGATTGTACTGAATATTGAGACCTAGGCAATATTTTCATCATTCATATCTGTTCTTTTGACAGGACATATTTGAAAATGGTCATTGTGCTAATAAAGGAGTTGCTACTTGGAAACCAAATTTTCTTTACAGACATTAGGGCCAAGATGACACTCCTGGGAACGGTTGCTGTATTGACAAGCTCTCTATTCATGACTGGTTGTTGTGCAACACCAAAGAGGATAGATACTTTTTTAGTGAATTGTTCAAGAATTGGATATCCACTTTCTCCTTGCATCTTGGGGCCAGACATAGAGATGTTAGATCTATCTTACAACAACGTCACAATAATTCAACATCAGAGTTTCCAGAATCTTACCAAACTGAAAAAACTTTTCCTTCAGTTTAATCACATCACTGTGATAGAACCTGGATCATTTGCAAAAAATTCAGAACTACAGTATCTGGATCTTTCAAATAATTTTTTGCATGATATTTCAGTCTTGCCATTTAACCATTTCCAGTCACTAACACACCTTGATATCACCAACAACATGTTTGATACAGCTGACTTTGGAGCAGAGATCAACAAATTACAGAAACTGCATTCTCTACGCTTTGGAAACACTCGTGTTTCTTCCTTGAAGTCCAGCTCCTTATCTGCACTTGGTGGAATCCCACTTAAGGAGGTCTATTTGATTACTGGAAACCTGCAAGTATATGAACCTGGAACACTTAATGTCCTACAGAATGTAGAAAAGCTTTCTTTAGATTTACAATTTGGGCAGAAAGCACAATTAATGATCAATATTTTCAAGGATATTCCAATGACGACTACTACATTAGAAATTCTAAACTCTGATTTAGTAAAAAGTGGAAGAAATGTAGATTTCTTTTTCCCTCTGAAGAAATTGAATATCTTGACACTAGTTTTGCAGAATATTACCATCGATGATTCTTTGACCACTCATTTTTTTAACAGTGTTCTCGGCTCAAACATAAAAGAATTATTTTTGAACACTATTATAATGGATGGCATTGGCAAGTGGGAAATACTGCCTATATCATCTGACCAGATTAGTTTGCGCAAACTTCACATAATTAATGTAGAAAATCCAAATTTCTACCGATTTTACTCACTTGAATATTTTCTTAATATATTTGCACAACTGACAGAGTTAATGATAATAAAGGGGAATTTGTTCTATGTCCCATGTATGGTATCAGAAGTTATGACTTATTTAAGATATTTGGACATATCTTCCAACTTGCTTCAAGAATTCAGCTTTATTCCTGAAAAATGTTCAGCTCCTTTCCCCAATCTTAATACACTCATACTAAACAAGAACCAATTCTCAAATCTACAAAAATTTAGTACGTTGATATCTAAAATGGAGAGCTTGTCTTGTATAAGTGCTACTCATAATGGTCTTGTACTACACAAGGGACTGACCTGCACATGGCCTCAGACTGTGACACATATCAATTTTTCACACAATAACCTGGAAGGAAATGTGTTTGGCTGCTTGCCAGAATCACTAGAATCACTAGACTTGAGTTACAATTCCATCACCACTGTTCCAAATCTCAAAGGGCTGAGAAACCTCCGCAAAGTTTTTTTGACAGCAAACATCATAGTGTCTTTTCCTGAGATTCCAGTGGGTCACACGCTGAAGATCTTGCACATAGACCAGAATAAAATTAATAACATAAACACAAACTCATTAAATTCCTTAAGTTTAATGGAGCTCAAATTCAGTAATAACCCTTTAGAATGCTTCTGTGCAATTCAGTCAGTCTCTAATTATGTTCAACAGACAAACGTAGTGATTCTTGATTGGCCAGACCAGTATCAATGTGACAGCCCACGAAAATTCAAGGGTCAAGTTATCAAATTCCTGAAATTTTCTCCCATTGAGTGCAAAATTCCCTTATTTGTTGGTGTCCTTTTGGCATGTGTAGCGGTTTTAGTAGCTGTGTGTGTTGTGCTGTGTATAAAGTATAATGTTGCCTGGTACATCCGCACGCTCTGGCTCTGGCTTAAAGCTAAAAGAAGTCTAGATGTCAACCCAGTTGAGAAAAATTTTGAGTACAATGCTTTTATTTCATACAGTGAACATGACTCTTCATGGGTGAAGAACAAATTGTTGGTACAGTTAGAAAATAATGAGCCACCATACCGGATCTGCATCCATGAAAGAGACTTCAAACCTGGAAAGTCAATAATTACCAATATCATTGACTGTATATCAAAAAGCTACAAAACCATATTTATACTATCAAAACACTTTGTGCAAAGTGAGTGGTGCCACTATGAATTATTCTTTGCGCACCAACAAGTATTTGATGAAAAAAAGGACTGTCTTATCTTGCTCCTGTTAGAACCTATTCCAAAGAATTCCATTCCAGATCGATTTTGCAAACTAAGGAAACTGATGAACAGCAACACTTACTTGGAGTGGCCTCAGAATGAGTTTCAACAAGGCTTCTTTTGGAAAAGGTTGAAAGCTGTCCTGAATTTGGATTTTCATTCATGCAGTTCACAAGTAAATCTGCAAGAGATTATCCAAGGACCTGATTAGGTCCCTGAACATTATATACAGATAAACATACGCATTATTGGGCATTGAGACTACAAAACTTGTGTTTTATTAAATTTAGTAACTTTGCTTTATATCTGTATGATATTGGTGCTAAATTTGTCTCTATTTGGATTTTCTCCCAGCAATGATTTAAGAAGTTACAGTGATGTTTAGAAGAGATCAAGTAGCAACTAAATGTCTGAAGTGAGGGGAATTTTACATAAAATGTTATTTTACTGTACTTATCAAAAATAAAAATTGGTGTATGCTTTCACTTTTAATAGGATTCTCCTGCAACAATAAACTATATTTTACCTAAGATAGTTGGATGTTATTGTCCACAAGCTGCTAATTGAAGTTCTCTCCACCTTTCAATCAAATTTCAGGTCTATATTAGGCATTCTCTCAGTGCAGGAGTGTGCCCATACTGACTAGTAACAGTTGGCATAAGTTCTTCAGATAATAGCATAAACTC
This sequence comes from Heterodontus francisci, assembly GCF_036365525.1. Lineage (NCBI taxonomy): Eukaryota > Metazoa > Chordata > Chondrichthyes > Heterodontiformes > Heterodontidae > Heterodontus > Heterodontus francisci. The sequence continues at coordinate 77,595,578 of NC_090378.1, read as the reverse complement.
GTTCAGCTGCTTCCTCAAAGAAATAAAATAAGAAACCAGATGACTATTCTAGTCAGCAAACTAGATCAGTTCTTTCTGTGGCCGCGTTTGTTAACATTCATGCAGTGTTCGCAACTGTAACATTAGCACCATATGCTATCACTTCCAATGTTAGGACCTGGGGGCTGTTAATGCTGTGTATTGTCTGAGACTGGGAACATTTGCACTATGTGTTTTCTGAACTGTGAAGACTGTTGATCCAGTGCATTGTCTGAAGCCTGGAAGTGTTAACACTGTGCGCCATCTGAACTCAGAGTGCTAACACGACATTGTCTGAATTCTGAGCGGTTGTGCCTGCCATGCCACTATATGTTGATAACTATCTCTGCGTTGTCAAGCAGAGCTTGAATGTTGCTTTGCCTGTCTCTAGCCTTACTGCCACAGACTGGATCAAATTACACATACCAGGCAAAATTTTGGGTGACTGGTGTCCAGTTACACCTCCCACTTAGCTGCCTTGTCTGTACACCTATACACTGGAGAACACAGTTGCCCATAGAAGCACGCTTCATCCTTCAATTGTTTGATCTTTGTTGTTGTAATTATACCCTATCTTAGGATATGGGGGAAGGCAGAAGACTATGTATAGTTCTTGCTAAACTACTGCATTATCTATCTTTATATACATGCAATTGCAATTTTCGTTGCTGAACAATCAGTTATCTCTGCTACGAAACAGATCAAATGTGTATTTCAATGACTCCCAGTCAACGTTTCCCCTTTTCCCCCGCTCTCATATACTTGGGTAAAATACAAATTAGTTCAACTTTGGAAATTCCACATTATGGATATTTTCGCAAGAATGGTGTGAAGGGCTGCCTCTACTCCCAACTGATGGAATATCCTGTAATGAAGACTATTGGTAAATAGTGAAAATTGCCCTTCGATTAGAATCAATCTCACTTTATTACAATTAGCATACAAAAAATAATAACTATATACAGAAGCAATGAAAGTATTTAAAGCAAGCTGTTAAAAAGAAAGGTATGGGCAATAAATGCTGGCCTTGCCAGCGACACCCACATCCCATGAATGAATTTTTAAAAATATATAAATTGGTCATTTAATGAGCTTTTTAGAATTCATTTTCCTCTTTGCAACAATGGTTTCCATTTCTCAATTTATTTTCTGTTTAATTTCTGACATCTTCATAATCATTTGGATTTAATTGTATTGTCTCCAATTTTAATTCACAGTAAACACACAGGTGGTAATTGCTGAGCATAGAACTTTTCTGAACAGATTAGAGTCATGTACAGAGGCCCTCCAGATGTAAAAGCAGAAAACCAACAAGAACTTTTTCAACTGAGTAACTGATCTACTCACCTTTGCTCTACCCTTTCTAAACAATTTCATTAATACATTCCTCCCTCCTCCACTTGACATTTACAAATCACTTGCACGTCTCCATTCCCACAGATGGAACATTCTAAAAAAGGGCACTAGTTCTCGTCACAAAAAACACTTGAGCAACAGTTTCCATAGAGGCTGATGTCAGACAGGTATCTATAGTGTTCAGTATTCAGCTAACTGTGCCTTGCACTCAGCTTAGCAACAGCACTGGGGCTTTTCTCATTCTTAAAAGAATCAAAAATATGGCTAAAGTTCACATGGGGTCCAATTTAAATTTCACGCTCCAAATTGATACAGCCAAGGATGAAATGCCAGCCTTATATTTTTAACAAAGTGCAACAAATGTGCATAGGCTCAAGTTATTAAGAATAAACTTCTATATTATACATATCTGTGGACTGACTTTTAATCACGTGCCACGTTCCTCAGCAGCGTGCTTTCAGCTCGGCGGTCTTCTGACACGGAAGGGCCACTGAGGACCCCCCGCGGTTTTTCGTGCAGGGATTCATTTAATTAGTGGGGGTGGAGCGCCCACCCTCGCTGAAGTGTAGGGGTGGCCTATGCGTCCCCAGCAACGGCATCTGGCACCCGAAAATGCTGGTAATACTCAGCAGGTATGGCAACATCTGTGGAGCGAGAAACAGAGTTAATGTTTCAGGTCTGTGACCTTTCATCAGAACTGGGAAAAGATAGAAATGTAATAGGTTTTGAGTGTGTGAAAAGGGGAAGAGGGAGAAGAACAAAAAGGAAGGGTGGAGGCCAGGAGAGATTAAATGGCAAAAGGTGCAAGACCAAAGGGAGTGGTAATGGGACAAGCAAAGAAACCGAAGATGTGTCTGGAGGAGATGTGAATGACAGTTCTTGAAAGCTTCTGTCCAAAAGCAAAATCAAGTAAATAAGAGAGAAATGAGAGAAAAAAACAAACCAGCAAAGAAAAAGAAAACAAAATGGGAGCAGAGGTTCCAAACTAAAATTGTTGAACTCAATGTTGAGTCCAGAAGCTGTTAAGTGCAAAGTTGAAAGATGAGGTGCTGTTCCTTGAGCTGGTATTGAGCTTCATTGGAACTTTGCAGCAGGCCAAGGACGGAAAGGTCAGAGTGAGAGCAAGGTGGAGAATTAAAATGACAGGTGACTGGAAGCTCAGGATCACACTTCCAGACTGAATGGAGGTATTCCACAAAGTGATCACCCAATCTGCATTTGGTCTCCCCGGTGTAGAGGAGACCACCTTGTGAGCAGCGAATACAATATATTAAATTGAAAGAAAATTGAGAGCAGTCTAGGTGCACCGGAGTTTGAAAAAAAAAGTCATCAGTGACATCACAGGAAAGCTGCAAGGTGAGTGGTTGGTGAGTAACAGCTGTTAGTGTCTGGTAATAGCTTAACAAATTAGGGGAAAGATCCTTTTTTTTTTAAACTTACTTTATAAGTGATAAGGTAAGTGTGTTTTTTTTAATTAGTGTAATTTATTAAGGACTTTAGATTGTAGCGGGTAGTGTTTGGAGTAGAACAAGGCCCTGAGTGTAATTGTATTTTTTAAAGGGAGTAACTAATTAATCTAAAGGTAAGTCATGGCAGGAGAGCTCGCACCCGTGATATACTCCTCCTGCGCTATGTGGGAAATCAGGGACGTTTCCAGTGTCCCTGACGACCATGCTATCCGCATTACAGAGCTGGAGCTGTGGGTGGATTTACTGTGGAGCATCCATGATGCTGAGGACATCGTGGATAGCACGTTTAGCGGGGTGGTCACACCGCAGGTAATGGCTGCAAAGGCAGAAAAGGGATGGGTGACCACCAGGCGGAGTAGTAGGTGCAGACAGGTAGTGCAGGAGTCCCCTTGGCCATCCCCCTCTCAAACAGATATACTGCTTTGGATACTGTTGGGGGGGGGATGGCCTCCCAGGGGAAAGGAGCAACAGTCAAGTTCGTGGCGTCACAGATGGCTCTGCTGCACAGTGGGGGCGGAAAATGACTAGGAGACCCATAGTGATAGGAGATTCAATTGTAAGGGGAACAGACAAGCGTTTCTGTGGCTGCAAACGAGACTCCAGGATGGTATGTTGCCTCCCTGGTGCTAGGGTCAAGGATGTCTCGGAGCGGCTGCCAGACATTCTGAAGGGGGAGGGTGAACAGCCAGTGGTCATGGTACATGTCTGTACCAACGACATAGGTAGAAAAAGGGATGAGGTCCTGCATGATGAATTTAAGGAGTTAGGAGCTAAATTTTAAGAAGCAGGACCTCAAAGGTAATAATCACAGGATTACTTCCTGTGCCACGTGTTAGAGAGTATAGGAACAGATGAATGCGTGTCTGGAGAAATGGTGCAGGAGGGAGGGGCTTAGATTCCTGGGACATCGGGACTGGTTCTGGGGAAGGTGGGACCTGTACAAGCGGGACAGGTTACACCCAGGAAGGACCAGAACCGATGTCCTCGCAGGGGCGTTTGCTAGTGCTGTTGGGGAGGGTTTAAACTAGAATGGCAGGGGGATGGGAAACTGAGTGGGGAGACTGAGGAGGAGGAAACAAGGATAGAAATGAAAGACAGGAAACAAAAGGACAAAAGTGGAAGGCATAGAAATCAAGGGCAAGAAACAAATAGGGCCATAGTGCGAAATAATGCTAAGATGACTAACAATGTTAAAAAGACAAGGTTAAAGGCATTGTGTCTCAATGCGCGGAGTATTCGCAATAAGGTAGGTGAATTAACCGCGCAAATATATGTAAATGGATACAATATAGTTGCGATTACAGAGACGTGGCTGCAGGGTGACCAAAGATGGGAACTGAACATCCAAGGGTATTCAATATTTAGGAAGGACAGGCAAAAAGGGAAAGGAGGTGGAGTAGTGTTGTTAGTAAAAGAGGAAATCAATACAATAATGAGAAAATTTATTAGCTCAGAGAATCCTGATGTGGAATCTGTATGGGTGGAGCTAAGAAACACCAAGGGGCAGGAGATGTTGGTGGGGGTTGTATATAGACCCCCAAACAGCAGTGGTGATGTAGAGGATGGCACTAAACAGGAAATTAGAGATGCATGCAATAAGGGTGCAACTGTAATTATGCGCAACTTTAAACTACATATAGATTGGGCAAACCAAATTAGCAATAATACTGTAGAGGAGGAATTCCTGGAGTGCGTATGTGATGTTTTTTTGGACCAATACGTTAAGGAACCAACTAGAGAACAGGCCATCCTAGACTGGGTATTGTGTTATGAGAAAGTATTAGTTAACAATCTTGTTGTGCGGGGTCCCTTGGGGAAGAGCGACCATAACATGATAGAATTCTTCATTAAGATGGAGAGTGAGAGAGTTGATTCCAAGACTAGGGTCCTGAATCTAAATAAAGGAAACTATGAAGGTATGAGGCACGAGTTGGCTATGATAGATTAGGGAACGTTACTAAAAGGGTTGACAGTGGATAGGCAATGGCTAGCATTGAAGGAGCACATGGATGAATTACAACAATTGTTCATTCCTGTCTGGCGCAAAAATAAAACAGAAAGGGTGGCTCAACCGTGGCTTACAAAAGAAATTCGGGATAGTATTAGATCCAAGGATGAGAAATATAAAATGGCCAGAACAAGCAGCAAACCTGAGGATTGGGAGCAGTTTAGAATTGAGCAAAGGAGGACAAAGGGATTGATTAAGAAGGGGAAAATAGAGTATGAGAGTAAGCTTGCAGAGAACATAAAAACTGACTGTAAAAGCTTCTATAGATATGTGAAGAGAAAAAGATTAGTGAAGACAAATGTGGGTCCCTTACAGTCAGAAATGGTGGAATTTATAATGGGGAACAAAGAAATGGCAGACGAATTAAATACATACTTTGGTTCTGTCTTCCCAAAGGAGGACACAAATTACCTCCCAGAAATGTTGGGGAACATAGGGTCTAGTGAGAAGGAGGAACTGTATGAAATCAGTATTAGTAGGGAAATGGCGTTAGGGAAATTGATTGGATGGAAGACTGATAAATCCTCAGGGCCTGATATTCTACACCCCAGAGTACTTAAGGAAGTGGCCCTAGAAATAGTAGATGCATTGCTGGTCATTTTTCAAAATTCTATAGACTCTGGAATAGTTCCAATGGATTGGAGGGTAGCTAATGTAACCCCACGATTTAAAAAAGGAGTAGAAAGAAAACAAGGAATTATAGACCGGTTAGCCTGACATCAGTAGTGGGGAAAATGCTAGAGTCCATTATAAAAGATGGCAGAGCACTTGGAAAACAATGACAGGACAAAGTCAGCATGGATTTATGAAAGGGAAATCATGCTTGACAAATCTACTGGAATTTTTTTGAGGATGTAACGAGTAGGATAGATAAGGGAGAACCAGTGGATGTGGTGTATTTGGACTTTCAGAAGGCTTTCGACAAAGTCCTACATAAGAGATTAGCATGCAAAATTACAGCTTAAGGCATTGGGGGTAAGGTACCGACATGGACAGAGAATTGGTTGGCAGACAGGAAACAAAGAGTAGGAATAAACGGGTCTTTTTCCGAGTGGCAGGCAGTGACTAGTGGGCTACTACAGGGATCAGTGTTAGGACCCCAGCTATTCACAATATATATTAATGATATAGATGAGGGAATTAAATGTAATATATCCAAGTTTGCAGGTGGCAGAAAGCTGGATGGGAGTGTGAGCTGTGAGGAGGATGCAGAGAAGCTCCAGTGTGATGTGGGCAGGTTGAGTGAGTGGGCAAATACATGGCAGATGCAGTATAATGTGGATAAATGTGAGGTTATCCACTTGGTGGCAAAAACAGAAAGGCAGATTATCTGAACGGCGATAGATTGGGAAAGGGGAAGGTGCAACGAGACCTGGGTGTCCTTGTGCACCAGTCGCTGAAAGTAAGCATGCAGGTGAAGCAGGCAGTTAAGAAGGCAAATGGTATGTTGGCCTTCATAGTGAGAGGATTCAAGTACAGGAGCAAGGATGTCTTGCTGCAATTATACAAGGCCTTGGTGAGACCACATCTAGAGTATTGTGTGCAGTTTTGGTCTCCTTATCTGAGGAAGGATGTTCTTGCTATGCAGGGAGTGCAGTGATAGAGTTTAGAAGAATGAGAAGGAGTCTCATAGAAACCTACAAAATTCTAACAGGACTGGACAGACTAGATGCAGGAAGGATGTTCCTGATGGCGGGGGAGTCCAGGACCAGGGGGTCACAGTCTAAGGATAAGGGGTAAGCCATTTAGAAATGAGATGAGGAGAGATTTCTTCATCCAGAGAGTGGTGAACCTGTGGAATTCTCTACCACGGAAAGCAGTTGAGGTCAAATCATTAAGTATAATCAAGAAAGCGTCAGATATAGCGTGGGTTTCCGCCGGGTGCTCCGGTTTCCTCCCACAGCCAAAAACTTGCAGGCTGTTAGGTAAATTGCCCATTGTAAATCACCCCTAGTGTAAGTAGGTGGTAGGAGAATGGTGGGGATGTGGTAGGGAATATGGGATTAATGTAGGATTAGTATAAATGGGTGGTTGTTTGTCGGCACAGACTCGGTGGGCCGAAGGGCCTGTTTCAGTTCTGTATCTCTAAATAAAATAAATAGATAAATATAGTTCTTAGGGCTAATGGGATCAATGGATATGGGGAGAAAGCATGAACAGGTTACTGAGTTTGGATGATCAGCCATGATCGTATTGAATGGTGGAGCAGGCTCGAAGGGCCGAATGGCCTACTCCTGCTCCTATTTTTCTATGTTTCTATGTTTCTAAGTACAGTAAATCACTGTTTCATCCAGAAGGAGTGTTTGGGGCCTTGGGCGGTAAGGAGGGAGTAAAAGGGCAGGTGTTGCATCTCCTGTGCTTGCATGAAAATGTGCCATAGGAGAGGGAGGGGTGTTAAGGGTGACTGAGGAATGAATCAGGGTATCGCGGAGGGAACAGTCCCTTCAGAATGGTGAAAGGGAAGGGGAAGGGTTTTTGTTGGTACCTGCATGAATCCTTGCTATGCCTGTATTTTTGTGGGATATGTGGAACATTCTTTATTCCAGTTCCACTTAAGCCCCCTCCCTCACCTCTTTTTCCAGTACATTGATGACTGTATAAGTGCTTTTTCCTGTTCTTGCCCTGAACTGGAAAAATTCATCAACTTTGTTTGCAATTTCCACCCTTCTCTCACCTTCATATGGTCTGTCTCTGAGTCTTCCCTTCCTTGAAAAATTAAAAATGGATTGGACAATTGGTCAATAACAGAGTTATAAAGGCACTTTTCTCAATAGAGCAAAAATGAGCAGGAACATAACACATTATAGATACAATTACTATGAATCAAAAGACAGTTTGTTGAAAATTTGCCCGAATAATTAAAACATTATTGCCAATGATTGGAGAGCCTTCTTATTAGCATTTACATATTTTGTCTGCTTTATCAGTAATCTGTAAAGGAATGAAATTGTGCTCAACTCATCTGGGAATATCTGTCAATAAATAATCTGAATCCACAATCAGAAGACTTGGGTTAGCTGCTTTAATGGTCATACTTCTAATAGTTCTATGGGCTTTTTTTTTTGTATTTTGTATTGTACTTGCAGTATTCAGAGACCATGGGCAGGATTTTTGACCCAGCATGGGGGCGAGAATGGAAGTGGGTAGACTTGTAATTTTGTGCCTTTCTGTTCTTCTGCTGGCACCATCCTGCCTCCAAAACATTTTGCTGTAGGTTGGTTCGGGAGTGGAACAGTTATCTGCTCATAAGCAGTGGGTATCTTGCTAGGATAATTTAAAAACTAATTAAGGCTAATTATCAGAGACCAACTGGATTTTTCCAGTCAGCCTGCGGGCCCCCTACAGCATCAGGAGCATGGCAGCTTCCTGGAGGCAGCCTCCCAGCGGCAGACTGGGGGCGAGCGCTCCAGAATGCCTTTGAGGCCTCCCCGGCTACCTGGTCATAGCTACGGCCACAGGCCACCCTGTGGAGGTGATCCTTCTCCACAATGGTGGGCCAGCAGCATGTGGCCATTTTCTAATGTAAAAGTTTTTTTAATTTGCTAATAGGTCGCCTCAAGATGGAGATGTCCTCACTCTCCCTTACCTGCACAGCAGGCTGCCGTCCCTTCCATGATGAAAAGCTTCCTATCGGCCCACCAGCTTTGAGAGCCCGCCCTCCATCCTTAATTGGAGGTGAGCACCCCCTCTGGCCAGGAATCGGCCAACAAGTGCACCTCTAACTACTAACTGGCCAATTCAGGCAAAATCACTGTCGGCTGACTGATCCCAACACAGAGTGGGATCGGGACCCCCATTTGACCCCAACATCAGAGTCTCAACCCAAAATGCAAAATCCTGCCCCATATGTTTCTTATTTAATTATCAACTTCAGAAATTGAAATCACACACTTTTAAAAGAAAATTCATTGTTTGAAGTTTGCTGTGTACAAATGGGTGTGATGCAATAGATCAAGTTACTTGGCTAATTAAGATCTTGTAAATGGGAAGGAGGAGGTCAAAAATTCACATTAGCTTCAATTTCATCATTCTTGCAGAATTCTAAAGGGAGAAAAATGTTTCCACACATGGGAGAAATATCAGTCACTAACTTTTGTTCACTTTCTGTAATACTGGCATCTTAAAATGCCTATTAGCTAGCTAGCCAAAAGGGTAACTATTTACATGCTTATACTTAGAGCAAGATTTACTTTTAACTGTGTATATTGACTTCAGAATGGTATAATTTTTTTTTAAAAAGCCTGTTCTTGTACGTATAAAGGCCTGTAAACATTGTCTGGTCTGTGGTTCCTGTAGTGCCGAAGGCACATAGGTTGGCACCAGTTTCTTCCACTCTAACCCGTTTATAAATTAGCTCCTGTGCCTGTTCTCAGGATTATCAGCTTCCAGTTGTTGAAGCAAATTCCACAAATTCCTTCAAAGTGTAATTATATGTTTGATTCAAAGAGAGGAATATTAAAATAGCATAATAAGAACACAAGAAACAGTGGGATTAAACTAGGTGGCTCTTGTGAATGAAAGTACCAGTGCAGACTTGATGGGCCAAATGGCCTACTTCTTTGTTGCAATATCTTGCGATTCTCTCCTCTATGATTCAGTATGAATCTCATCGAAACTAAGTTTCGACCTAGGCACCGGAAACGACAACGGCAAACCCAGCCCTGTCGACCCTGCAAAGTCCTCCTTACTAACATCTGGGGGCTTGTGCCAAAGTTGGGAGAGCTGTCCCACAGACCAGGCAAGCAACAGCCTGACATAGTCATACTCACAGAATCATACCTCACTGACAATGTCCCAGACACTGCCATCACCATCCGCGGGTATGTCCTGTCCCTCCGGCAGGACAGACCCACCAGAGGTGGTGGCACAGTGGTATACAGTAGGGAGGGAGTTGCCCTGGGAGTCCTCAACATTGACTCTAGACCCCATGAAGTCTCATGGCATCAGGTCAAACATGGGCAAGGTAACCTCCTACTGATTACCATCTACCGCCCTCCCTCAGCTGATGACTCAGTACTCCTCCATGTTGAACACCACTTGGAGGAAGCACTGAGGGTGGCAAGGGCACAAAATGTACTCTGGGTGGGGGACTTCAATGTCCATCACCAAGAGTGGCTCGGTAGCATCACTACTGACCGAGCTGGCCGAGTCCTAAAGGACATAGCTGCTAGACTGGGTCTGCGGCAGGTGGTGGGGGAACCAACACGAGGGAAAAACATACTTGACCTCGTCCTCACCAATCTGCCTGCCGCAGATGCTTCTGTCCAAGACTGTATTGGTAGGAGCGACCACCACACAGTCGTGGAGATGAAGCCCCGCCTTCACATTGAGGATACCGTCCATCGTGTTGTGTGGCACTATCACCGTGCTAAATGGGATAGATTTCGAACAGATCTAACAATGCAAAACTGGGCATCCATGAGGCGCTGTGGGCCATCAGCAGCAGCAGAATTGTACTCAACCACAATCTGTAACCTCATGGCCTGGCACTCTACCATTACCATCAAGCCAGGAGACCAACCCTGGTTCAATGAAGGGTGCAGAAGGGCATGCCAGGAACAGCACCAGGCATACCTCAAAATGAGGTGTAAACCTGGTGAAGCGACAACCCAGGACTATCTGCGTGCCAAACTGCGTAAGCAGCATGCGATAGACAGAGCTAAACGATCCCATAACCAACGGGATCAGATCTAAGCTCTGCAGTCCTGCCACATCCAGCCGTGAATGGTGGTGGACAATTAAAAAACTAACTGGAGGAGGTGGCTCCACAAATATCCCCATCCTCAATGATGGGGGAGCCCAGCACATCAGTGCGAAAGATAAGGCTGAAGCATTTGCAACAGTCTTCAGCCAGAAGTGCCAAGTTGATGATCCATCTCGACCTCCTTCTGAAGTCCCCAGCATTACAGATGCCAGACTTCAGCCAATTCGATTCACTCTGCGTGATATCAAGAAACAACTGAAGGTACTGGATACTGCAAAAGCTATGGGCACTGACAATATTCCGGCAATAGTACTGAAGACCTGTGCTCCAGAACTTGCCATTCCCCTAGCCAAGCTGTTCCAGTACAGCTGCAACACTGGCATCTACCCTGCAATGTGGAAAATTGCCCAGGTATGTCCTGTACACAAAAAGCAGGACAAGTCCAACCCAGCCAATTACCGCCCCATCAGCCTACTCTCAATCATCAGTAAAGTGATGGAAGGTGTCATCAATAGTGCTATCAAGCGGCATTTGCTTAGCAATAACCTGCTCAGTGGCGCTCAGTTTGGGTTCCGCCAGGGCCACTCAGCTCCTGACCTCTTCACAGCCTTGGTTCAAACATGGATAAAAGAGCTGAACTCAAGATGTGAGGTGAGAGTGACTGCCCTTGACATCAAGGCAGCATTTGACCGAGTATGGCATCAAGGAGTCCTAGCAAAACTGAGGTCAATGGGGATCAGGGGGAAAACCCTCCGCTGGCTGGAATCATACCTAGCGCAAAGGAAGGTGGCTGTGGTTGTTGGAGGTCAATCATCTGAGCTCCAGGACATCACTGCAGGAGTTCCTCAGGGTAGTGCCCTCGGCCCAACCATCTTCAGCTGCTTCATCAATGACCTTCCTTCAATCATAAGGTCAGAAGTGGGGATGGTTTATTTTATTAATTGATAATTCAGTGGGAAGGGTGGGAAGGTTGGAACGAGGATTGAAAGTTTCACTGAAATTTTAAGTCATTTCAGGGTGGCAGCACCTTTAAAAATTTGATTCTACCTGAAGGATTTGAAGCCCTTTAAAAATGGCACCGCTGCCTGTGCATTGGTGCTGGATGTCATTGCCGGGGACAGACCAGCCGCCCCTCTACATCATCAGGGCAGCCGCACCGTCCCCTTCATTTAAATGAGCCCCCACATGAAATATCATGGGGGCTCAGCAAATCAGAGCGTGCCGCCGCGATTTGCAGCACATTCATAAAAGTCAGCCCTATGACTCTAGATCATATAGATTTTTATTTATTTATTTAGAGATACAGCACTGAAACAGGCCCTTCGGCCCACCGAGTCTGTGCCGACCAAGAACCACCCATTTATACTAACCCTACAGAAATCCCATATTCCCTACCTACTCTAGGGGCAATTTACACTGGCCAATTTACCTATCACCTGCAAGTCTTTGGCTGTGGGAGGAAACCGGAGCATCCGGCGAAAACCCACGCAGCCACAGGGAGAACTTGCAAACTCCGCACAGGCAGTACCCAGAATCAAACCCGGGTCCCTGGAGTTGTGAGGCTGCGGTGCTAACCACTGCGCCACTGTGCCACCCAGATCTGGTGCATTTTAAGAACATAAGAAATAGGAGCAGGAGTAGGCCATTCGGTCCCTCAAGCCTGCACTGCCATTCAATAAGATCATGGCTGATCTGCCCCAGACCTCAACTCCTTTTTCGTGCCAGCTCCTCGTAGCCCTCAACTCCCCGATATTTCAAAAAATCTATCTACCTCCTCTTTAAATACTTTCAGTGATCTAGCCTCTACAACTCCCTGGGTAGAGATTTCCAGACATTCACTACCCTCTGAGAGAAGAAATTCCTTCGCATCTCAGTTAAATAAGTGTCCCCTTATGCTGTAACTATGTCCCCTAGTTTGAGATTCCCCCACTAGTGGAAACATCTTCTCAACATCTACCCTGTCAAGCCCCGTCAGAATCTTGTACGTTTCAATAAGATCACCCCTCATTCTTCTAAACTCTAATTAATAATGGCCTAACCTGTTTAGCCGTTCTTGATAAGTCAACACCTTCATCCCAGGAATCAGCCTTGTGAATCTCTTTTCAACTGCCTCCAATGCTAATATATCCTTTCTTAAATACGGGGACCAAAACTGTACACAGTACAGCCTCACCAACACCCTGTACAGTTGTAACAAGACTTCCCTATTATTAAACTCCAACCCTCTAGCAATAAAGGACAAAATTCCATTTGCCTCCTTAATTACTTGCTGCACCTGCATGCTAACGTTTTGTGTTTCATGCACAAGAACACCCAGATCCCTCTGTGCTGCACTTTTTTGTAAGCTCTCTCCATTTAAATAATAGTCTGCCTTTTGATTCTTCCTACCAAAGTGCATGACCTCACACTTTCCTACTTTAAACTCCATCTGCCAGGTTTTTGCACACTCACTCAACCTATCTATATCCCCTTGCAGATTCCTGATGTCCTCATCACTGGCCAAAAAGTCGGGGCGAGCCTGCCTCCATCAGGACTGACAGCCACACCATGATTTTATGTGGCCCAGGCCCTTAATTGGCCTCGGACAGGACTTCCGTCCCTCTGAGGCAAGAAGTCCCGCCTCCAAGAGCTGCGGCCAATCAGCGGGCCGGCAGCACTTAGTCCCAGCAGCACCACTGGGAGGGCTGGATACGGCTGAGACTGCACCAAGCGAGAGGAGTAGAAATGGAGGCCGCCTCAGAATTAAGGTAAGTGTGTGGGGCCTTGCCGGGGACAATCAGCTGGGCCCCAGCAAGGCGGGGGGCGGTCGGTAGAATGGTGGGGGTGGGGGTGAATGTGCTCCAGTTGGTGCTGCTTGTGCCATGGGAGGGGGGGGCCTCCATAGGGCACAGGGTACCCAATCAGGAGGACACAAGGTGCCTGATCAGGAAGGCACCCACCCCAGCTTACAAGGAGGCCACTAGGCTTTACTGGGTGGCCTCCTGAGGTGTTGACCCACCTGTCCGCTGTTGGTAAAATACCAACAGCAACGGAAGTAGGCCTTTGCGTGACAATTAATTGGCCACTTAAGGGCCTTAATTGGCTGGGGCGGGTGGGCAGTTGTCATCTCGCCTGCCGCTTGTAAAATTGCAGCGGGGTGGGAAGGCAATGGGAACGACACCCCCCGCCTCCTTTTTTTTCATTCATTCATGGGATGTGGGCGTCACTGGCTATGCCAGCATTTATTGCCCATCCCTAATTGCCCTTGAGAAGGTGGTGGTGAGCTGCCTTCTTGAACCGCTGCAGTCCATTTGGGGTAGGTCGACCCACAGTGCTGTTAGGAAGGGAGTTCCAGGATTTTGTCCCAGCGACAGTGAAGGAACGGCGATATAGTTCCAAGTCAGGATGGTGTATGACTTGGAGGGGAATTTGCAGGTGGTGGTGTTCCCATGTATTTGCTGCCCTTGTCCTTCTAGTTGGTAGAGGTCACGGGTTTGGAAGGTGCTGTCTAAGGAGCCTTGGTGCATTGCTGCAGTGCATCTTGTAGATGGTACACACTGCTGCCACTGTGCGTCGGTGATGGAGGGAGTGAATGTTTGTAGATGGGGTGCCAGTCAAGCGGGCTGCTTCGTCCTGCATGGTGTTGAGCTTCTTGAGTGTTGTTGCAGCAGCATCAATCCAGGCAAGTGAAGTGTGGTTAGATTCTCTCTTGTTGGAGATGGTCATTGCCTGGCACTTGTGTGGCGCGAATGTTACTTGCCACTTATCAGCCCAAACCTTGATATTGTCCAGGTCTTGCTGCACTTCCACACGGACTGCTTCAGTATCTGAGGAGTCACAAATGGTGCTGAACATTGTGCAATCATCAGCGAACATCCCCACTTCTGACCTTATGATTGAAGGAAGGTCATTGATGAAGCAGCTGAAGATGGTTGGGCCTAGGACATTACCCTGAGGAACTCCTGCAGTGATGTCCTGGAGCTCAGATGATTGACCTCCAACAACCACAACCATCTTCCTTTGCGCTAGGTATGACTCCAGCCAGTGGAGGGTTTTCCCCCTGATTCCCATTGACCTCAGTTTTGCTGGGGCTCCTTGATGCCATACTCGGTCAAATGCTGCCTTGATGTCAAGGGCAGTCACTCTCAACTCATCTTGAGTTCAGCTCTTTTGTCCATGTTTGAACCAAGGCTGTAATGAGGTCCTACACAATTTTATGCTCCCCCTGCCTCCAGCCTGTTCCCGGGGTGCCGGGGGGGGGGGGGGGGTGGTTGGCAGGGGCACATAAAATTCCGTCTCAATGTTTGAAATGGTAAGTATCTAATGAGCTAGCCTCGGTGTTGCTTCCTTATAGCCTCTTAAGAAATTTGGTGATTTGTCTCTGATACAATCACCTGGTTCATGGTTTATATTAATTTTCTAGAGGCAACTTTTAATTTTTAATGCAAGACAAATGAAAACACTTGGTTTGAGAAGCTGGCAAACAAACCTGGAGTGGTTACAAATCAAATGGTGGCCCATGTAAGGTCATAATGGGAAGTGTGAAGTCCCTAAAAAAGGGAACCTCTCTGAACTTCTTGATGGAGACTGTGTGTCTGCAGCTGCCTCAATCAGGGGTTTAAATTATTCATTTGATTTTCCAGAACAAAGGGAAGATTTGGAATATGAAATAATTAGTTTAAATTGATATCTGGGACATTCCACATTTCTATGGGGATAGATGATGCAATGCCTGTTGGTGTTTTGGTCTGTATACTTGCTGACAGGATTTTGGTCACAGAGAAAGCAGTTAACTTTTGGAAATCTGTTGGCTTCAGACAGGCTGTTGGTCACAGAGAAATCAGCTGGCTCAGGAGCAAAGAGCCATTGGGTACCAGGGGTATTTCCATTTTGAGAAAGGCTCAAGCTGGGAAATCCAGAGTCAGGAGAATTCCCAGGAAATCTCAAACCTCAGAAGACAGATGAGAGATTAGGGAAAATCAAAGTGAATTCCTAAGAGCTGTGGTACACTTTGGATAGGTCCCAGAAGAAATGAACAAACTGCCAAGATCCGATTTCAATTTATTTAGAGATACAGCACTGAAACAGGCCCTTCGGCCCACCGAGTCTGTGCCGACCATTAACCACCCATTTATACTAATCCTACACTAATCCCATATTCCTACCACATCCTCACCTGTCCCTATATTCCCCTACCACCTACCTATACTAGTGGCAATTTATAATGGCCAATTTACCTATCAACCTGCAAGTCCTTTGGCTGTGGGAGGAAACCGGAGCACCCGGAGGAAACCCACGCAGACACAGGGAGAACTTGCAAACTCCACACAGGCAGTACCCAGAATTGAACCCGGGTCGCTGGAGCTGTGAGGATGCGGTGCTAACCACTGCGCCACTGTGTAAAGTATAGGGGAACTATTGTGGTGGAAGGAAAAGCCAAGTGGGGTGTTCTGTCGAGATTTAGAGTCTAAAGTATACATCTTCAAGTTTTGTTAAGATTAAGTTTAAAATATAAATATTTCCAATTTGTAGTGTTAATTTAGTGGTGTTTTACTTTGTTTAACTCTTGTACAGTAAAGTTTTTTTATTTAAAATGTGAGATCTTGTGGCGTAATTCTTTCAGTAATAACTGTGAATTTGACTTGCCCTTTTTAAAAGTTAAAAGGTCTCTAATGAGATCGTAACACTGTAATTGAAAAATACTTCATACCCTTTGTCCTAGAAAGGGTTTGATCTCTTTCTAATTGTGAACAGTCAAGAATAAAACAGATTGCCAGGCAGTTTCATTTTAGCAGCAATAGGGTCAGTTGAGGCAAAGAAGTCCCAGGAAAAGCTAGGCTTTGAGAGAGTTAATCTAGTTTAAGTCAAGCAAGACAGCCTGCTGAAATATCATAAGATGAGTCATATCAATGCAAACAACAACAGCTCACTTTCAATTAGTTTAAAACAAATCCTTTCCTCCCTTGAGATCATTCATTCTGCATTGCATCATTCAGTCCACATGGTGAGAAAAATAAGGATACAGACATTGACTGTAAATGGGTCAAATCCCATTTACTATATAAAAGAAAAATTATTCTTAAAATAACTGTATTGTCACATATTAAAAAAAGAAATAGACTTGCTTTTATGTAAAACCTTTCCCAACCTCAGGAGGTACCAAAGCACATTACAGTCAATGAAGTACTACTGCCTACTAGTCTCACATCAGAAATATAATACAGTTTATGTTCCCTTCGCTACTGTGTTCCTTCATTCCATTATTAACAACTTAAAATAATCCTCACTTTAGTTCACAACACATAATTGATTTACTTCACTCTATACAGAGGTCCTTACATATTTATGCTCCTGTCGAAGTGAAATCTTCCAACGTGGAACCTTCCAAGGTTAATAATTATATAATATAAAAATATAAATGCTTTTATTATACAATATCATGCAGAAATAAATATGCTAATATTTAATAATAAATTAATATGTTACGACCGACTGCTCAAGCCAAAGCCCCCAATCAAAATATACGATTCTGATTGTGGTGTGAGAAACGCACTGTTGATTCAGTCCCGTCTCTCCACAGATCATCTAACATACCATTTTTAAACTTTCTAAATTAAAGAAAGACCCAGCCAAATTGTACCATCTATTAACCCCCACATGAGGCTAACCAAACCAGGTGTCTTTAGATCAAAAAATTAACTGTTTAATTAGAAAAACTAAATTCTTAAACACAAAGATAGAAATGAAATTTAAAATAGAAATATTCGTTTCCTTGTATATTTACGCTCCTGCCGAAGTGAAATCTTCCAATGTGGAACAGTCCAAGGTTGCTTGAAGTCTTCACAGCCGTCTGATCATGATGATATATTATATAATAAAATAATATATATTATATTATATATTTTATTCTAACATATGTTAATAATTATATAATATAATAATCCAGGTGCCCCCTCCTATACAGCAATTCGGAGAACAAGGACAAGGATACAATGTTGCCGATTGACGTAAGAAATTAACTGAAAAGACTGGCTTTTGAGACACAATTAACAGACACAGACAGGCAACTGGACCAGCATATACTGAAGGAAATGAGAGCTCTCTCTCGGTTTATTTTAACCCTATTTATTATACTCTCACAATTCTGATGTCAAGCCAGATTAATTTCTTAAAAGAAAATAACCAATTCCTTTAACTACTGAACTGTGATTGCTGAAATTTAATTTAATTTTTTTTTTTTAGAGATACAGCACTGAAACAGGCCCTTCGGCCCACCGAGTCTGCGCCGACCATCAACCACCTATTTATCCTAATCCTACATTAATCCCATATTCCTATCCTATCTCCACCTTCCCTCAATTCCCCTACCACCTACCTATACTAGGGACAATTTATAATGGCCAATTTACCTATCAACCTGCAAGTCTTTGGCTGTGGGAGGAAACCGGAGCACCTGGCAAAAACCCACACAGTCACAGGGAGAACTTGCAAACTCCGCACAGGCAGTACCCAGAACTGAACCCGGGTCGCTGGAAGTGTGAGGCTGTGGTGCTAACCACTGTGCCACTGTGCTGCCATCATAGCTGGAAAAGAAGAACATCAATTCAACTGCTGAATTAGACTGCGGACAGTTCTACTGTTGAAGAACCTTTTTTCTCCCCCCCATCGGACGGCTGTGAGGACCTCAACTAACCTTGGATTGTTCCACACTGGAAGATTTCACTTCGGCAGGAGTGTAAATATGCAAGGACACTAATTTTTCTATTTTAAATGTTTGTATCTTAGTAGTGTTTAAGAATTTAGTTTTTCTAATTAAACAGTTAATTTGTTGATCTAAAGACACCTGGTTTGGTTCGCCTCCTGCAAGGATTAATAGATGGTAAAATTTGGCTGGGTCTTTCTTTAATTTGGAAAGTTTAAAAATGTTAGGCAATCTGTGGAGGGATGGGACTGAATCAACAGTGCGTTTCTCCCACCACAATCAGAATCGTATATTTTGATTGGGAGCTTTGAGCAGTCGGTCATAACACCGCATATTTAAAAAAAGAAATAGACTTGCATTTATGTAGCACCTTTCACAACCTCAGGAGGTACCAAAGCACATTACAGTCAATGAAGTACTACTGCCTACTAGTCTCACATCAGAAATATAATACAGTTTATGTTCCCTTCACGACCGTCTTCCTTCATTCCATTATTAGTAACTTAAAATAATCTTCACTTACAGTTCACAACACAATTGATTTACTTCACTCTATATAGGAATGTACCATTAACACAAGAACTCACTTTACGCAATTTCAATTGTTGAGAATTTACAGCTGAATTCCATTTGTGATCAAGAATAAAAGGCACAGTTTTTTTAACAATAGGTTTGGCTCTAAGTACTTTTACCTTAAACCTTTCAGTTGATTGTAAGGCAGATGTGTTTTAGGAATAGACATACAAAACTGGAGTGGGAAAAATTTGTATGTATTGGTGTAGTTTATAGGCCATCAATTAGTGGAAAGGATGTAGAAGAACAAATTTGCAAGGAAATTACAGAGAGGTGCAAGAATTATGGAGTAGTTATAACGGGGGCTTTAATTATCAGAATAGAGACTGGGATGGTAGTAGTGTAAAGGGTAGAGAGGGGCAAGAGTTCCTAGAGTGTGTTCAGGAAAACTTTCTACAGCAGTATGTTTACAGTCCAACGAGAGTGGAGGCACTGCTGGTCTTATTTCTTGGGAATGAGGTGGGCCAAGTGGAGAACATTTAGGGAACAGTGATCCTAGTATCTTGAGGTTTAGGTTGGCTATGGAAAAGGACAAAGAACAATCTAAAGTAAGAATAATTAACTGGGAGAATGCCAACTTCAATGAGGTAAGAATGGATCTGGGCTGAATAAATAGGAATCTGCGGTTGACAGGAAAAATGGTAGCTGAACAATGAGCTACCTTCAAAGAAGAGATAGTTCAGACACAGTCAAGGTATATTCCCTCGAAAGGGAAAGGTGGGGCAAACAAATCCAGAGCTCCCTGGATGACAAAAGAGATAGAGATTAAGATGAAGAAGAAAAAGTCTGCTTAAGACAGATGGCAGGTGGACAATACAATGGAGAACCAGGCTGAATATAGAAGGTTCAGAGGGGAAGTGAAAAAGCAAATAAGAGAAGCAAAGAGTATGAAAAAAGACTGGACCTAACATAAAAGGGAATCCCAAAGTCTTCTTTCGGCATTTAAATAGTAAAAAGGTGGTAAAAGGAGGAGTAGGGCTGATTAGGGACCAAAAGGGGGATTTACGCATGGAGGTAGGAGGAATAGCTGAGGTGCTAAATGAATACTTTGCATCTGTATTTACTAAGGAAGAAGATGCTATCCAGGCCACGGTGTAAGAGGAGGCAATTAATATACTAGAAGAATTTAAAATTGATAAGGAGGAGGTATTAGATAAGCTGTCTATACTTAAATTTGATAAGGCACCAGGACCTGATGAGATGCATCCAAGGATACTGAGGGAAGTGAAAGCGGAAATTGCAGAAGCACTGGCCATAATTTTCTGGTCTTCCTTAGACTCAGTTGATGTCAGAGGCCTGGAAAATTGCAAATGTTACACCCTTGTTCAAAAAAGGGTGTAGAGATAAGCTAAGCAACTACAAGCCAGTCAATTCAACTTAATAGACACATGGACAAATGCAGGTTAATTAATTGGTACTAATTTTTTAGATAGAAGGTTCCAAGAAGTGTGTCAATATTTGTATCGTGTACTCTACACGAAAAACACTGGGAACTAGGATGGCTCAGCTATCATCTATTTCACATCTCCTGCAGAGAAGACTGTATATTTCTTCCCTTAAAGTAACAATTTCCTGGATGTCTGCAGGTCTACATTTCTCTGCCTACAGCTTTTGTTAAAATTGCCTCTCCTAGTTTGCTTCCATCCATTTCCAAATTATTTTCACTGAGATGTTTTATAGCTGTTTTAGCATTCTCCTCTTCTATGCTTGAGTTTAGTCATGTCATTCTCCATAAAGATGCTTTTTTATAAGCAAGTTGGAGGCAGGAGGCCATGTGATGAAGTCTCCTGGAATGCATTCAACCAGAGTTGGCAACCCTACTTAATTCATTGACATGTTTGTAAAGGAGGTAAAATATGGGTCATATTATGACTGGCACAGGAGGGAGGCTGAGCAACCTGAGGCCTAAGTACTATTTGCAGGAAGCGAGACTTGATTGGGAAGAAGAGAAATGCCAGAACATCTGAATGCAAGGAGATTTCATTGGCGAGAGCAAAGTGACTGAGTAAGTCAAGACTTTGCCACACAGAACATTTTTAAATAGAACACTAAAAATATTTTAAAACAGAAAATAACAAATAAGTGAACCATCTAATTAAAAGATCGGGAAAAGGGTACAAATGATGTGAGGTACCAGCAAGTAAAAATAAAGTAGCTACCTTGTTTTATAATTGTTGGGATGCATTTGATCTTTGTGACTTTTATTCTTTCATGGATGTGGGCTTTGCTGGCAAGACCAGCATTTGTCACCCATCTCTAATTGCCCTTGTCAATTGAGTGGCCTGCTAGGCCATTTCAAAGGACAGTTAAGAACCAACCACTTTGCAGTGGGTCTGGAGACACATGTAGGCCAGACCAGGTAAGGACAGCAGATTTCCTTCCCTAAAGGACATTAGTGAAGCAGATAGTTTTTTTCAACAATTGTTGATAGTTTCATAGCACCACTACCAAGACTAGCTATCACTTCTAGATTTTTATTAATTAATCAAATGCATTAATTAATTACATTTAAATTCCACCAGCTGCCATGGGATTTGAACCTGTGTCCCCAGGGACAGAGCCTAGGCCTCTAGATTACTAGTTCCGTGTTCAGGTTAACCATGTCCCTGTAGTCAATCAACAACTTTCCAGGAACTTTACTCCTACACATTTTCACACTACCAATATACAACTGTACCTTCTTACAGACACAAAAAGTAATTATATGTACACCACCTTTTAATGCAAAAATATTGTTAAATGTTATGCTGACCTACTTTAATTGATATATGTCTGCACAGAACAATGATTAGATCCATTTTGTGCAGGATGCATGTTAACACTATACATCAATGAATATCTACTTATTGTAATTTATATCTCACATCATACTCAATTTTTTTTAAATTCCACTTTGGGAGGAAAATTATGAGAAACTGTAGTACTGATCTGTTAGATCTAGCCATATTGTAACTTACTATTATTTTTACAATGTCTTAATTATTAATTCTGAAGTTGAAAGGTCAATTTCTGATTGAACAACATTTTTGAGGGAAAATCTCAATTTGCTGCTAAGAATGTCCTACTCCATTAGAAGAGGGCCTTTGACTACTTGAACCCAATCAGCTCAACTCCGAAATGCTGTCACAAGCCTTACTTCCATTTTAAAATGAACACCAACAAATAAACAAAACAAGAATGCAACAAACAAAGAAAATGTCTTCAATTTCATCCGACATGTTCTGTCTGAAAATTCAAAAATGGACATCACAAGTTTGTCAATAATAGACAATTAGTTCTTTCTCTATTCATATAAAAAATTAAAGTTTACATACATACCTATCTCCATGTATTTAACTTTACTGCTCAAGTAAAGATCAAAAGATCTGTTTGGATACATCTTCTCATATCATTCTATAATTTATGGATGCTAAGTGATGTACGAAACATGTGTGCGATGTTTCATATTACCAGTAGGTGTCAAACTTGTAAAGGAAATGAATAATTTTCTGCTCTTATTGGTATGGAATAATTGAGCAAAGATTCTCACAACCATGGAGTAGAGGTTTATGTTTTAATCTTATTTTAAGTAGTTCGCTGTAGTGAGGTCAGAGATCAGAATAGTTCAGAAAGGAAAAGAATTGCAAAATCAAATTGACAAGAAAAATAATGATAAAATTCATTTCCTGAATCACAGCTGCACAATTAAGGGGAACAGGATAGACTGAGTAATTACAGGCCAGTCAGCCTAACCTCAGTGGTGGGCAAATTATTGGGAAAAAAAATCTCAGGAACAATATTAATCACCACTTAGAAAGGCATGGATTAATCAAGGACAGTCAGCATTGATTTATTAAGGGAAGGTCATGTCATGTCTGACTAACGATTTAATTTTTTGAGGCGGTAACAAGGAAAATCGATGAGGTAGCATGTTTGATGTAGTTTACATAAATTTTAGCAAAGCTTTTTATAAGATACCACAGACCAGACTGGTCAGAAAAGAAAAAGCCCAAGGGATCCAAGGGAAAGTGGTAAATTGGATCTCAAATTGGTTCAGTGTCAGGAATCAAAGGTGTTTTTGTGGGGTTCTGCAGGGCTCAACACTAAGTTCCTTGCTTTTCGTGGTGTATATCAATGATTTGGATTCAAATGTAGGGGTATGATTTGGAAGTTTGCAGGTGATACAAAAACTGACCCTGTGGTTGACAATGACAAAGAAAACTGTAGACTGCGGGAAGATATCAATGGACTGGTCAGGTGGGCAGAGAAGTGGAAAATGGAATTCAATCCGGAGAAGTGTGAGGGAATACATTTGAGGACGGCAAACAAGGCAAGGGAATACATAATAATTGGCAAGGAACTGAAAAGTGTAGAGGGGTGTGTGTACACCGATCCCTGAAGATAGCAGAACAGGTGGATAATTTGGTTAAGAAGGCATACTTTCCTTTATTGGCCGAAGCATAGGATATAAGAACAGGGCAGTTAAGCTAAAACTGTATAAAATGCTAGTTAAGCCACAGCTAGAATACTGCATATAGTTCTGGTGACCACATTACGTGAAAGGTTCGATCAGACTGGAGAGGGTACAGAACAGATTTACGAGGATGTCACAAAATCACAGAATTGTTACAGTGCAGAAGGAGGCAATTCGGCCCATCGTGTCCACACTGACTCTCCAAAAGAGTAATTCCCTCAGTCCCATTCCCCTGCCTTCTTCCCATAACACTGCACATTCTTCCTTTTCATGTAACAGTCTAATTTCCTTTTGAATGCTTCAGTTGAACCTGCCTCCACCATGTTCTTAGGCAGCGCATTCCAGACCTTTACCATTCTCGGCATGAAAAAGATTTTCCTCATGTCACTTTTGAAAAAAACAGTGGGTAAGCACTGTAAGTGGGTTTTTTTCAGGTTTGCACTTGCTGCTGTTCAATATTCAGTGTATTTACACCTAATCTGTACTAATGCTTTGTCTTTCAACACACCATTAACATATTGTTTGCCTTTGCTCCGTGACCTTTTGGTCAGCTATGTGGCCTGGTCCAATCTACACCTTCTCCTTTGTTATCTCTTGCCCCACCCCCACCTCACTTGCTTATAATCTGTGACTTTTCTTATACTTGTTAGTTCCGAAGAAGGGTCACTGACCCGAAACGTTAACTCTGCTTCTCTTTCCACAGATGCTGCCAGACCTGCTGAGTGATTCCAGCATTTAGATTAGATTAGATTAGAGATACAGCACTGAAACAGGCCCTTCGGCCCACCGAGTCTGTGCCGAACATCAACCACCCATTTATACTAATCCTACACTAATCCCATATTCCTACCAAACATCCCCACCTGTCCCTATATTTCCCTACCACCTACCTATACTAGTGACAATTTATAATGGCCAATTTACCTATCAACCTGCAAGTCTTTTGGCTTGTGGGAGGAAACCGGAGTACCCGGAGAAAACCCACGCAGACACAGGGAGAACTTGCAAACTCCACACAGGCAGTACCCGGAATCGAACCCGGGTCCCTGGAGCTGTGAGGCTGCGGTGCTAACCACTGCGCCGCTGTGCCGCCCAATTTCTTGTAATATATCCAGGTTTGTTGTCAAGACAAAGTTATGTGGGAAAGTAACCTCTGAGAAGGACATAAAGAGGTTGCAAAGTGACATAGACCAGTTAAGTGATTGGGTAAGTAGATACCAAGTGGAGTATAATGTGGGAATATGGGAAATTATCCATTTTGGTAGGAAGAATGGAAAAGCAGAATTTTTTTAAATGGTGAGAGACTACTACATGTTGTTTTTCAAAGGAATTTGAGAAGTCATGGTATATGAAACATAGGAAGTTAACATACAATTGGGATGGAAATAGTATGTTAGTCTTTATTGCAAGAGGGTTGAATTATCAGAGTAAGGAAGTCTTGCTGCAATTATATATGGCATGGTGATACCACACCTGGAGTACTGTTTATAATTTTGGTCTCCTTACCCAAGAAAGGATATACTTTTCTTAGAGGAGGTGCAATGAAAGTTCACTGCATTGACTCCTAGAATGAGAGGACTGTCCCATGAGGAAAAATTGACTAGAACGGGCTTATATTCTCTGTACTTGAGAAGAATGAGCAATGATCTCATTGAAATTGAGGATCTGAGTACAGGTGTAGTGAAGGCTTGCTTCAATTATATAGAACCTTGGTTAGTTTGCACCTGGAGTACCACGTGTAGTTTTGGTCCCCTTACCTTAGGAAGGATATTATTGCCATAGAGGGAGTGCAACAAAGGTTCACCAGAATTGTTCCCAGGAAGAGAGATTGGGGAAACAGGGCCTGTATTCTCTAGAATTTCAAAGAATGAGAGGTGATCTCATTGAAACTTACAAAATACTTAAAGGGATAGACAGGGTAGATGCAGGTAAGATGTTTCCCCTGGTTGGGGAATCTAGAACCAGGTGACACAATTTCAAAATGAGGGGGAAGTCACTTAGGACTGAGATGAGGAGAAATTTCTTTGCTCAGAGGGTTGTGAATCTTTGGAATTCTCTACCCCAGAGGGCTGTGGAAGCTCAGTCACTGAGTATGTTTAAAGCAGAGATTGACAGATTTCTAAATACAAATGAAATAAGGGGATATGAGGATAGTGTGGGAAAAAAGCATTGAAGTGGATGATCAGCCATGATCATATTGAATGACGAGGCAGCCTCGATGGGCTGAATGACCTACTGCTTCTATGTTCCTATGTCCCTATGATACACAGTCCAGGTCTCACTGCAGTACACTAGGACTCCTGTTGATTAGCAGAGGTATTTATTGTCAAACACTCGCTGCCATAATTTGTAGAAGGCTTAGCTGGCACAGCTGATCCTGTGTTGGATCTCCTCATCAATGGTGGCCTTTTGATAGAGGTGGCTGCCAAGGTATGGGAAGTGCTCAACATATTTCAAAGTCTCCCCTTCAATGTATATGGGAGGTGGAATATTTGGCTGACCTGGTGTGGGTTGATATATGAGTTTTGTTTTGGCAGCATTCAAAGACAGGCCAATCTCTTGTATGCAGAATTGAAGAGGTCAAGAGCGGCTTGCAAATCTGGTGCAGAGTGGGCAATGACACTGCAGTCATCCGCAAACTGTAGATCATGTATGTCTAAGGTGGTCAGTTTAGTTTTGGCACTGAGGCATCTGAGGTTAAAGAGTTTTCCATTTAGGCAGTATTTAATACTCACACCAGCGGGCAGTTGGTCTTTGATGAGCTGAATAGCCACTGTCATTTAGATTGTAAATAGTATGGGGGCTATCACACAGCCTTACTTGACCCCGGTCCGGATTTTGAAGGCGTCTGTTTCAGATTTCCCACTCAAGACAGTTGCAGTCATATCATCATGGAGCAATTGCAGGATTGTGATGAAGTTTTTTGGATATCCAAATCTTTGGAGCACAATCCACAGAGCCTCACAATTTACTGAGTCAAATACCTTGGTCAGGTCGATGAATACAATCAAGAGTTCCTGGTGTTGTTCTCGACGTTTTTCTTGAATTTGTCTGGAAACAAAGACCATGTCGGAGGTTTCTCTGAAAAGTCTAAAGACACAGTGTGTCTCTGGGAGGAGTTCCTCAGCTACAGGAAGTCGTCGATTCAGGAGAAGGCGTGTCAGGATTTTCCCTGCTATGGACAAGAGGGGAATACCGCAATAGTTTTCATAGCATGATTTAACTTCCTTCTTGAAGATAGTTACAATTGTCACATTCCTGAAGTTGTGTGAGGAGGAGTTCTTTTCCTCCCAAATCCACAGGATGAGTGCATAGCATCTTGATATGAGCAAAAGCCCACATGTTTTGAAGACCTCAGCTGGAATACCATCGATCCCACAGGCTTTGTTGTTTTTCATCAATTTGATTGTTTGTTTGTTGCAGTTCTCCCATGGACCCTACCACAGGGCACTAGGGGACAGCCTGAAGAGCATCAGCTGCCACTGTGGATTCACGGTTGAGGATTTGTTGAAAATGTTCTTCCCAGCGTTGACGAATGGCATTGTCATCCTTAAGAAGAGAGACACCATCCTGTGAGTGAAGGGCATTTTGTCCATTTAACCATAGATGGCCCTGGTGACTTCAAAAAAGCTTTGCATGCCATGATGGTCAGCATATTGTTGGATCTCTCGGGCTTTCTCTTTCCACCACTTGTCCTTTATCTTCCAGATTTGTCACTGGGTGTCAGCCTTGAGATGTTGGAATACTGCCTTCTTGATTTGTGACTATGGGTTGTTCTGCCAGGCAATGAAGGCTGCTCATTTTTGTTCCAGGAGGTCACATATTTCAGCATCGTTTTCGTCAAACCAGTCCTGGTGGCCAGTCCTCGAACCCAATGGTCTGGACACAGGAGTCTAGTACAGCTGACTTTATTTGTTCCCACTGTTCTGAAATGGAGTTGGATGCGTGAAGAATTTCCAGATTGGTTGTGAGCTGCACTTGGAATTTCTCTATTCGGTTGGGCTGCTTTAGGCTGAGACTTGGACCTTCTTCCTCTTGGATTTTTGGGTCTTGCAATGTCTTGATGCTAGGTGGATGTTCATCAGTAATCGAACAAGTCGATGATCTGCCCAGCAGGCATCAGTCCCCCGTATGGATCGAGTGATACAGACATCACTTAGATCTTTGATTCGAACAATGACATAATCCAGGGGGTGCTAGTGCTTTGATCCAGGCTGCCTCTATGTGGTTTTATATTTGTTCTTCTGGTGGAAAAGGGTGTTTGTTATAATGAGGCCATGCTGAGTACACTTTGTCAGCAGGAGGACACCAATTGCATTGGCTTCTCCCCTCCTCACTGTTTTTCCTAATGGTTCCTTTCCAGACATCAGAGTCATGGCCAACCCTGGCATTAAAGTCCCCCAGAAGATGAATGACTTTTTCTTCATTTGGGATGGCAGTGAGGACTTCATCAAGGTCAGAATAGAACTTTTCCTTAACATCTTCATCAGAATCAAGTTTGGGGCATAAGTGCTGATGACAATAGCATATTGATTATGGCTGAGCTGTAGGTGAAATGTCATGAGCCTTTCATTTTATACAATTGGGGAGTTCTGGCAGTGCATCCAAGATCCTATTCCTGATGGCAAAACTAACTCTATGAACACGAGGGTCACTGTCAGCCTTTCCTTTCCAGTAAAAGGTGTATCCCCCTGCTTGTTCCTTCAGCTGCCCCTCCCCAGGAAGGTGGGTCTCACTGAGGGTGGCGATGACAATTTGGAGTCTTGATAGCTTAAGTGATATGATTGCAGTTCTTCTTTCCGGACGGTCACTCTTGTGATTGTCCATGAGTGTTCTAACATTCCAAGTTCCAAAATGTAAAGTTTTCTTTCTTTGACCACCAAGATAGTGATCCAACAGGGTATGGTTCTCCAGTCAGGAGAAAGAGAGAGCGCCTATTTTTAAGGCACCTTTTCTAGCCCCCTCCCCATTTGGGGTGAGCAGAGGTTATCCTGAAGACGACTACTCAGTCACAGATGCTGCTGCCCAAAGACACCTCTGTCTCAACACAGGTGTCCAACGACCTTCATGCACCTGTCACCTGCGTGAAGATTCTTGACCAGGGTCTCCCTCCGTGGATTGCCACCTTGACGTGGTGGAGAGGCTTGTGTGCTCCGCGATCCCATGGGTGATGTCATCGGGAACTCTTTGTCCCTGGTATAGCCACCCCTGGCGGCAAGGTTGGGGGAGGTGCCTGATAAAGTGCGGTCCAAAAAGTCCTCAAAAGCAAAACAGGCGAAGGAAGACTGTGCATCTCACCAGCTGTGAAGGTGGAAGGCTGCAGTAGCAAGGGGGTCCTCATGGTTCGACATATCACCGAAATCTGACCACCAACCTGTCAAGATCGTGTGGGCAATGACGGAACCCCACGGTCCCCACATTAAATAAAATCACGTTTAGGCTTCCAGCAGGGTCCATCTGTCAAGTCCTGCGGTGACGGAGATTTGGGACAGGACTGGATCTTTAGCTATCTCCTTCCTGTTATACACAATTGATAAGGATTAGCCTGGGAAATATCTGCAAAACAAACCTTTTTAATCAAAGACTAAATGCTTCCCTAACCTTGCATGTCATTCTGGAATTTTGCCCTGTCCTTTTTATAGTAGGTCATCCCCAATGCAGCAGAATTAGATGGCAGGGATATACAGTAGCAATGTGTAGAAGCATGGAAAGTTTATGGAAACCTTTGTATATGCCCAATAACTTTCAACTCAGAACAACATAAAAACACTAAAGAACACATATAAATACAAGCTTCTGATCTAAATCTGAAAGAATTCTAAAGTCTTCAAAGAGCGAACTACAGAATGAAGACTTTAATACAGAAATTTGGTAAGAGTGGGAATTAAGTGCAGTGGGAGAAAGAGGTAATAAGAAATTTAAGCTGAGGGACAACAGTAAATGAGAAATAGTGAAAGAGAGTGAAATATTACGGGAGAGGCCCAGTGAGTAAATATATAAAACTTAAAGACAAAAACTATCAACATAAAGCAAATAGGCAGGACAGTTGAGAAATGTTGCATGCACATTCTGTGCCATGGGCAGCTCCAGGACATTTCATATTCTCCGGACAACCATGTGTGTAGAAAGTGACTTCAGC
Organism: Heterodontus francisci; assembly: GCF_036365525.1. Classification (NCBI taxonomy): domain Eukaryota; kingdom Metazoa; phylum Chordata; class Chondrichthyes; order Heterodontiformes; family Heterodontidae; genus Heterodontus; species Heterodontus francisci. Next base: position 77,566,177 of record NC_090378.1, on the reverse strand, counting down.
TGCGAGCTTGAGCTCAGAGTTTCTGAACTTGAGATGTCACTTGTGCACTACAGGGCAAAGGAGAGGTTGAACCTTTCTTGGGCTGCACATTCCAGCAGGTGGTCATCCATCATGGCAGGTAGAAGTGGCAGGCAGTGCTGGAATCCTCCAGGTGTATGGATTGAATTTGTCCTGCTTTTTGTGGACAAACCGGTGAGGGTGGCGACATCTTGGGGGAAGTGCATCTAGAGCACATCCCCAGCACGGTGGGGCAAATGACTACACAGAATACCATAGGGAAGTGTAGAAATGCAGTTGTCATAACACACTTGATAGTCAGGAGAAAGACACCCAACCACCGATGTAAGTCCCACATGGTGGGCTGAATTTTATGAGCCTTCTGGAGTCGGGGTTCGTGGCAGGGGGGCCTGGAAAATTCTTCTAGGACAGGCCCGTCATGACCTCCGACACCGAGAAGGCCCCGTCGCATTTTACCGGCGGTGATGAGGCTTCGGTGCAGTGCTCCCATCGCCGCTCGGCGATGGGGCCTTCATTTAAATATTAAAATGAAGTAAAATAAATACAAATTAACTGACCTTGTCGCGGCAGCCGTCCCACACCGATATTCTGACCACTGGCCTGTGCACTTTCGGAACTCCGTTTGGAGTTCCCAGGTGTGACACTGGTGGGGAGGGGGGAGAAGTATAATTCTCAGGATGGGGAGGGGGAGCAGGGAAAACTCTTTTGATTGGTGGGGGGGATGGTGGGAAGGAGTTAAGGTTTAAAGTTATTAAAGGTTGGGATCTGCATAAATGTTTTTTGCAGGGGGAATGTCTAATTAATGAAACGATTCTTCCTTGGGGCTGTGAGTGAGGGGAGTGAAAATGTAGTTCCATGTATACCTGCACTTTTCCACATTCTTTGACTTTAAAAATGTAAATAGAGCTAAAGTGCTTGCAGCCCTTTAAAAATGGCGCCGTTGCCAGAGACAGAGTGACTGCCCCCTCTACGTCATCGGGGGTGACTGCTCCGCCCCCTCCATTTAAATGAGCTGCTGCACGAAATATCATGGGGATTCAGCAACGGCGCATCCGCGCGTGCGGACCATTGAGATGAGAGCGCACCACCGCGATTTGCGCCGTAGTCATAAAATTCAGCCCGGTGTGTTGCCTCACTGATAAAGGATGTCTTGAAACAGGCGCAAAACATTCTGCGGGGTGGAGGAGAAGCAACAGGCAGATGTCGTGGTCCATGTTGGAACCAATGACATAGGAAAAAAAAGTCTTGATGTTCTACAGAGTGCTGTAGGAGCTAGGCAAGAGACTAAAAAGCAGGACCTCAAAAGGTGCCATATTTAAAAGCCGGCCAGCCCTGCATTCACTCCTGCCTTAGATTCTTTTTCAGCTTTGTGCTGCCTAAAACTCTATATGACTGGTTCCTGAACCCCACCAACCCCCCACCCCCACCCCAAGGAGGGCAGAAGACGATGGCCGAGGGAAGACACAGGATGGCCCCACAGTTCAGCGATGCCTCCCTGCAGATTCTCCTCCAGGCTACAAGGGAAAGGCGGGAGGCTCTCTTCCCCCGCAATGCCAAGAAGAGGTCCTCCTGCCTGACCAAGCGAGCCTGGGTGGAGATCGCAGAGGAAGTCAGCAGCCGTGAGGTCACCCAGCGTAACTGGGTCCAGTGCAGGAAGAGGGTCAATGACCTCTTGCGTTCAGCCAAGGGGAGTGCTCCATACCAATCGCCCTTCTGGGCATTGCATATGTCAATGCGGGAGGTTGCGTGATATGGGGAGGGCAGCAATGCTGCAGTGTTGGCTGAGTGGTTAGGGTTTAATCACTTCCTGTCAGATGCATGGCTGCCTCTCAAATACCCCAGTAGGGGACGAGGGGCTGACATGAGAAGAAATGTCATGTTGATCTCTCTGGCATTTTCCACTATCTCCATCCTTCCTCCTGCAAGACAAGAGGGCCCAGAATAGGTGGAGATAGCCCAGACTGGCAGAGGACTCCCAGATCTACATTCACTCACCTCTGCAGAGGATGAGGCTTTGGAGCTGGCGGGCACCCATTTCAGCCGCACAATATCGGACAGGGAGACTGGAGTCCCTGTGTAAGAGAGTGAGGGTTAGCTCCTGTCAGCATGTGCATTAATGTTGGAGACATGGACGCATGGTTGGCATCAATAGATCTGCACAGCTTAATCCATGTATGTTTGTGTTCTCTCATACAGGTAGCTATTCACATGGGTCTGCAGTCAAATGGGGACAGTTGTCCACCTCTGAAGAGGAGGGCCACTCAGAGGGTGCACTGTCCTATGCCTCTCTTGCATCCTCCACCAGCACACATACTTTCATCTTGGTGGGTACCCGCCCGGGTTTAGAATCAGGGTCTCAAGCTGGTGAGAGCACTGCACACACGCCCGAGCAGCTGACTGAGGCTGAGACAGCTGAGGACTCTGACAGTCAGAGGACTGTGCTCGGCCAGGCCCATGCTGAGCCCCAGGCTGATCACAAGCCTCTGGTGTCGGCAGCACAGGGCATGCTGGAGTTGCAGAGAGAGGTAAGGCAACATCTGGGGGAGATGCCAGAGACCATGCACAGCTATGAGCAGACAATGGAGGAGTCCATCCATGCCATGACAGCTGCCATGTTTCAGGCATGTGAGCTAAAGCCTGACTATGTGTGTCGGGTTCAGGTCGGGTCTGTATTGTGCGTCCAGCATTCAGGCTCGGGTCAGGTCGGGCTGGACTGTACTGTTTTGTTTCGTATTGTTTTCGTTTTAATCTACAATTTTTTTCTGTTTCACGAATATTTGTTATTTTCAGGTCGGGTCGAGCATTTCGAAAAATTAAAGGACTCGGGCCCGGGTCAGGTTTTAATTTTATACCCGAGCCAGGCTTCCTCTATCAAGAAGGTGGCGACCCTCATCGAGAGCCAGATCCCACAGATGCATGCAGACCTTCACACCATTGCCTTGGCCATGAACTCGGGTTGCAGTGGCAAGGCGAGGGAAGAAACAGAATCCTGGAGGCATCTGGAACTCCTGATCCTTCTCTAGTGAGCAGGGAGGTTCAAGAGAGCCTTCAAAGGGAGGGGAAAGAGGTTGACAGACACATCTGGGGGCTCCCCTCAAGGCACTCCAAGCGTGGACACCGGCTTCTCAGCCCCTCCGCCATTGAGCCCGACTCCAGCAACCATGATGCCTGAGGAGAGTCCTGCACCAGTTCAGGACACCCCCAGGTAGCCGGGGCCTTCCATGCCTCAGGCAGCAAGAGGACGGCTACCAAAGTCCCAGGCCAAGTGGCAGCCTGATCAGCAGCCTGCCTCCAGCCCAGCTGCTGCCGCAGGGATCACACCATATTGGAGTACTTACAAACGTATTAATAAGAGCACGTAGTCACACTTTGGGTCTCACGGGTGAAGCATATATGTTTTATGTGAAATACTTAAAGATCCTTTGTTCAAATCATTAGGCTTCATTGTCTGAAAGCCATGTGCCACTATGCCTTAATTGTGAGGTGTTGACCTCCCCCTTTGCCCTTAGAGCCATGCTAATGTCACCATGGTCCTCATTAGCATGCCAATGTGATGAGAGCCCTCATTAACATATGTTCTCCCATGGATACCAGCTTGCATTGCAACTGGTCCCACGTCATGGAACAAAAATGGAAAGGAGGCAACAGAATTCATGCCTGAAGGTGAGTTTTTATAACATTCTGAGTGAGTGGACATCAGGGTGGCTGGAAACAAGCAATTATGAGGTTGTCTCTTGCTTCCTTTGTGCATCTCTCAACCTGTCTGACCTCCAGCGCCATGTCTTCAACGTCCATTGCTGCTGGCCCCACTCCCTCCTCTGCATCCTCATCGGTGGCTGAGTGCCACTCAGGCAGCTCATCGTCATGTAGGCCCTCCACCCTCTACAGTGCTAGGTTGTGCAGAGTACAGCAGACCAATATGATACACGAGACCCTCACTGGGACATACTGCAGGGCTCCACTGGATCGATCGAGGCAGTGGAATCTCATTTTCAGTCGTCTGCTCGATGGTTGCTCGGGTGGAGTCATGGCAATTGTTATAACTTTCCTCCGCAGCATTGTGAGGGTTCCTCACAGGCGTAAGAAGCCAAGTCTTCATTGGATAGCCCTTGTCCCTGTGAATCCAGTCCTGAAGGTGAGCCAGGGGCCTGAAAAGCTGCAGCACCTGGGACTGTCAAAGTATGTAAGCATCATGGCTGCTTCCAGGGAAGCGGGCATAAACCTGTTGTGTATTGTTGTTGCGTAGATTGAGTGTTGTCTAAAGAAGTCTCAGGTTCTTTGTAGGGCTAAAGAATGAATTATATACAGATATAACTATTTACACTCTCCACAAGCCTGTCTAGCCTGCACACCTTGTGCTGCTTCTAGCTTTTTCCCAGACTAATGCCTATGTGACTATTACATCATCACCACTACAGTGGGTGGGGTTTACTCTCATTGTCTCAAACATTAACCCTTTCTGGCCCTTATACTACATCTCCCCCCAAATCTTTGTCCCTATCTTTTTATATATATATATATATATATATTCACATTCATTCATTTTGACTTTACATATTACCCCATCTGCCCCCAAGTTTCTGTCCCTCACAAATTCAGCCTATCAGGAGGCTTCACGACTCTCCCTGATCGTGTTCTTATCGGGTTCGGAAGATCGGTAGTCTTGCTATGAAAGTCTTTTTGGATGACTTGGATGGCCTTGACCAATATTTGTCATATCCTGTCGTCTCTGGGTTTCTTGATCATCATCTGGTTCTTCCAGATAAATCTTTGATCATTGCTTCTGTGGAATAGGGATAATGTTTCTCCTATTTCATCATATTGTACTCTCTGCTGTGCATATTAGATACAATCTCTGATCATTTTCATCTTTTTGGATGACAGCACTGTCCCGTTCTAGGTTTCATATCCATACCTTTTCGCCTTCTTTTTGTTGAGGTAAATTTCTGGTTTGAAATCTTTTTTTGTGATTGTGACCTTGTTGGTTCCTGAAGTACTTCTCTCTATCATGAACCTTTTGGTAGTCTTTTACATCTAGCCCCGGAAGTAGTTTTCTAGGCAAAATGGGAAATTGGGTTTTAACTTCCTCCCCATCAACAGCTCAGAAAGGTGATAGTCCACACAACGACGGAGTAGATTGATAGTTAATCAATGCGGGTGGAAGATCTTCTTCAACAACGCGTTTATGGTTCTTACCCCTCTTTCGGCCTTGCCGTTCAACTGAGGATATCATGGTGAACTCGTAAGATGTTCAAATCTCCATTTTCTTGCAAATTGTGTGAAGTATTCATTTGCGCACTGTGATCCGTTGTCTGACACGACAATGGGCTCTTATTTTATTTAGTAACCTTTGATGTGGCACCTTGTCAAATGCCTTCTGGAAATCCAAGTACACCACATCTACAGGTTCCCCTTTATCCACATTGTTTGTGTCACAGATCTGTAATTAATTTTTCTCCTGGGATTTAAAAACAGTGTGTGTGCCTTTAAGACACCATTAAAAACAGTGTACTTTTAAGGGAGAGAAGAATCTGGAATTCCTGAGGCACAGTGTGCAGCAGCTGAATTTTTGTCACCCTGGACAACAGCAGGAGAGAGGAAGGTCACATGGTAATGTTTCCCCTTGGCTGTGTGGGGAACTGGCAGAAACCGGCTGAAACCACTTAGTTTGGATATACTTTCCAGCAAGGCGAACTGAAGAGAAAGGAGCTGTTTATTCTCTCTCAGCAAAACTCCTACTACAAGGAGCTATAAGCAAAGTTAATTCCCTGAGTAAAGAAGAAAAGCCTTCTTTGTCAAGAAACCATTTGAATTGCTATGCTCAAAGAACTGTTTAATGCTTGCTGCAGCCGAAAAGTTGAATGCCTATCTTCTGAAGGACTATTTTAATCAACTCCACATTAGAAGACCTCATCCATCAGGAACATAACCTACAAAGACTTACTTATTTAATTTATTCTTAAGAGACAGTTAATTAAAAAAAAAAATTCCACTTTTTGAAAAAACAATTAACTACTGTTACTTTTGAATGCATGCGTGTGAATGGGGAGTTAGATTAAAATAAGAAGTTATAAGATCTTTAGACATAGGTTTATCTTAATAGTGTTTAAGATTTAGTTTTTTAATAAAGTTAATTTGTTGTTGTCTAAAGATACCTGATTTGGTCTGTTTCATTCTGGGTTTACAAGAGTGTTTAATTTGACTTTTCAATTGGGTTAGAAAGCTTAATAATATGCTGCAACCTCTGGAGTGATGGTACTGAATTGACAATGTGTTGTCCCCGCCATGGTCGTAACACTTGTTATTCCCTCAAAGAACTCTAATAAATTAGTCAAACATGATTTCCCTTTCACAAAACCATGGTGACTCTGCCTGATTGCATTGAGATTTTTGAAATGACCTGCGACAACCTCCTTAATAATAGATTCTAGCATTTTCCCCATGACTGATGTTAAGCTAACTGCTTTCTGTCTTCCTCCTTTCTTGAATAGAGGAATCACATTCACTATTTTCCAATCTGATGGGACCTTTCCAGAATCTAGGGAATGTTGGAAAATTAAAACCAATGCATCCACGATCTCAGTAGCCACTTCTTTTAAGACCCAAGGATGAAGTCCATCAGATCCTGGGGACTTGTCAGCTTTTAGTTCTAATAATTTTCTAAGTAACCTTTCCCTGGTGATGGTAATTGTTTTAAGTTCCTCCCTCCCTTTCAACTCTTGATTCACAATTATTTCTGGGATGTTATTTATATCCTCTACAGATGCAAAAAATCTGTTCAATTCCTCCGCCATTTTCTTATTTTCCATTATTAACTCTACAGACTCACTCTCTAGAGGACCAACACTCACTTTACTTACTCTTTTCCTTTATAAATACCTGTAGAAACTCTTACTATCCATTTTTATATGTATAGCGAGCTTTCTCTCGTACTCTAATTTCTCTCTCATTATTCTTTTAGTCATTCTTTGCTGTTTTTTATATTCTGTCCAATCTTCTGACCTGCCACTACTCTCCGCTTATTTGGAGATAGCTTTTCCATCCTGGGCTTCAGGAACTGAACCATCATCAGATTTTTTTCTGACCCTTGGGCTGGGATTTTACCCTAGGTGGATGGGAGCCGGCCACCGACTGAAAAGTCAGTGGCGAACCTGCTTCCGCCTTGCCCAGGGATCCGACCCGTATTTTGCGGGTCGCCAGGCTTTAATTGCTCTGAGGCAGGGCTTCCACTCACATGAGGTAGGAAGTACCGTCCAATAGAGCTGCCGACCAATCAGTGAGGCAGCAGCTAACTGTCCCAGCAGCACCACCAGGAGCAGTGGCCACTGCTGGGACTATAGCCCAGCTTGAAGAAAAGATGTCGGGGAGCCTGGAGCAAAGGTAAGTTTTGGTTGCCTCGCCAGGGGTAATCGGTTGGGCCCCGGCGAAGCAAGGGTGGTCAATTAGGGGGGGACAGGGCATGTTGGGTTTTGGGGATGGTTGGGTATCAGGGGCGGCCCAACATCAGGCACAGGGTGGCCCAACATCAGGCACAGGGTGCCCGATCATGGGGGCCCCACTCGGGCCATTCCAGAACCGCCTGTTTTTGTCAGGCAGCTTCTCCCGGGCCTCGGTCGCCCGACTAGCCATGCGTAAAATCCCCATGGAGGCGGCCGAAGACCCTTAAGTGGCTGTTAAGTGGCCACTTAAGGACCTTGGTTGGCCTGGGGTGGGCGGGCCATTGTTCGCCGCCGCCACCCTGTGTTAACATGACGGCGGAGGCAGGAGTGGGTTGGGAAGGGCTCCTGGAGCCTCCCGCTCCATTTCACACCACCACTGCACCCACCCACCCCCCACCACTCCCACCGCCACCATCCAGCTCTTTGAGGGGGGGGCGGGGTGTAAAATTCAGCCCTTGGTTTTTTTTCTAGTCTCAGGGTAACTCTGTTTTATCTTCGGACTTCGGCCTGTCGCACCATCTGAATCGCTTTCTCGAGTGTGAGTCTTTGGACTATAAGAGATCTGACAAGGACTCAGTTAGTCCCACTACTATTCAGTCCCTGATCAACTCAGACTTCAGTTCTCCATATTCACATCCCTCAGCCAATCTGTTCAAATTATTAATGAAAGCATCCATGGATTCGCCTATCTTCTGTGCTCTAATTAAATTTTGCTCTTTCCCAAGGATATTACTTTTCAAATTAAAATATTTGTCGAATGCTTGTGACACATCTTCAAATTTGTCAGAAGCTTCATTTACGCCTTGCCTCATGATCACGTCATCAGCATTGGCACCTATACAGAGTACAAAAAAAGAGTATTAACTTGCTTAGCCTAATTTAGTGTGTAGCTGAGAAGCTAGTCTAAATCTTAGAAATCTTTTTCTCAACATTGACCAATTCTGTATCTGATTGGATCCTTCCCAATTCTGGAAGCTTTCAGACATCACATGTTTCAAATCAATTCTTTGCTAGACTTTAAAACATTTTTTTTAGGGTGTTGACCTTTCTTTAAGATTTTTTTTCTTTTTAGGCTTGCTTGCTTTAATGGAGGTGTCCCCGCTCTGTTCAGCAGTTCCCACACTTTTTCGGGGATTTCCCACTCTTCAGCAGTTCCCGCGCTTTATTGGGGTTTATCCACTTTTCGCACTGACGTTTAGCCTGAGCTCGGGATTTGTTTTTTCCCCTTTTTTTCTTTCTGTGCAGAATGGCATTAGAAAATTACTTCAACCTTTTCAAAGGGCCTCTTACCCAAACCCCGGCCGTCAATTCCATGTCTTACCCGATCGCTGGATTTGTGTTGCAGGCCACTACGCTTCTGTGGTGCAGCCTGTATTTCTATGCACTGACTCCCCTACTGTCTGTGTCTGGAGGTAAACTGTTTTCTTCAGTCTTCAGGCTCTAGTGTACCAGCAAGTATTTTTCTTTAAATTCTTTGGTTGTTTACCAATGCCACCATATTGTGTATTATTGTAGCATAGATCAAGTGTTGTCTAAAAAGGTCTTGGGTTCTTTGTAGGGCTGAAGAATATTTACAGATATAACTATTTACACTCTCCGCAAGCCTGTCTAGCCAGCACACCTGGTACTGCATCTAGCTTCTTCCCAGCCCAATACCCATGTGACTATTACATCACCATCACTACAGTGGGAGGGGTTTACTTTCACTGCTTCAAACATTAACCCTTTCAGGCCTTTATACATTAAAACCTGCAGGAAATGCTTTCGGCGGTCACAGTCCAGTTGAATGTTGATTGAATGGAAGCCCTTTCTGTTGATGAAGGCAGCTGGCTGGTTCGTGGGAGTCTTGATGGCCACATGTGCACAATCTATCACACTTTGCACCCAGGGAAATCCAGTGATGGCCCTGAATCCAATGGTCCTCTCCGTCTGTCAGGGTCGGTCCAGTAGCGTACATAGTCACCGGCCATCTTGAATAGGGCATTGGTTTGCACCTTAATGCAATGGTGGCCTGCTGCCTGTCTGACCCCACACAGGTCGCTGGTGGATCCATGGAAGATCCAGATATGTAGAAGTTTAGGGCCCCATGATCTTCCGGTCTGCTGGCATAGAATGACCCCCAAATCCCATAGGTCGCAACTCATCTTGCAGTTTGGAAAATAGATCATTGACTATCTCCCTGGAGAGCCATAGTCATCATTGACACTGGTGCTCAGATGTTTGGAGGTAGCTGATCCTAGTCCAGTACACTGTCTGATGAATGTGGGCTATTCTTAGCCTGACAGACTGCTCTTGTTCTTATTGTGGGGCTTCAAGGACAGATGCAGCTGTACCTTGGCCCTCTCTCTGTCAGAGGCGCCATAATCACACCACAGGGATCCAAGAACACAGGGTGTATGAGACCCATGTAAGGTAATCTGTAGGCCTGCAGATCGCTGTCAGTGCAACTTGGCAACTGAGCTTTAGGCAATTCTCTTGACGGAGTTCCTGATGGACCTCAGAGTCCAACTTTGCTGATAGACCACCATCAGTTCCAGACGTTTGACCAACCAACCAATTCACAGTTGTTTGTTAACCCAATGCAGTCCCCCACAACACCCACACTGAACCCTTGCAGCACACCCCCAACACAGACTGAACCCTTGCAGAGTCTCTGCAACTCCAAACTCCCTGACAGAGTGCACAGCAACACAGTCCAACAATGGCCTCCAAAGCCCCCTCTTCCACTATCCAGCAATACTTAGGACTGCTTCCCCCTCATGGCAATATGGCCTCTTGCCGCCTTGCCACCAGGTTTTAACCAACGTGAACCCGAAGTGCCACCTGCCATTCACACAATTGAGATCCTATTATAAGATTGCAATTAATTATATTTAAATGCATTTCAAAGAATTGCTCAGCAATTTAAAAAGCTCTCCAATATCGGGGCGTCAATGCTGCCATGGTGCCTTCTCGCCACTGAAAAAACTGGAACCAAAGTCACGATGCCGGATATCTGGGCGATGCTTCCGACGTGATTTTCCGTGCCCCCACACCACCATTCCCATTTCAAATGCCTGCACAAAATTCTGCCCAAGTCTGACAAACTTGATTTTGATGACGTGATGGAGAGGGTTGATGAGGGTACTGCGCTTGATGTTGTATATATGGACTTTCAAAAGGTGTTTCATAAATTGCCATATAATAGACTTAGTAAAATTTGAAGCCCATGGGATGAAAGGGCCAATGGCAGCAGGAATACAAAACTGACTAAGAGACTGAAATAAGAGAGTAGTAATGAACAATTGTTTTTCAGAGTGGAGGGAAGGATACAGATGGTGTTCTCCAGGGGTCAGTATTGGGACCACAGTTCTTTTTGATATTAATGACCTGTATTTGAGTATAAGTGGCATCATTTCAAAGTTTGCAAATGATACAAAACTTGGAAATGTAGTAAACAGTAAGGAAAATAATAGCAGACATCAGGAGGATATAGACTGAGGGAGAATTCCAGATTTCCACTACCCTTTTTGCTGCCTGATTTTGCTCCTAGTGCAGCTCTAATTTCAAGGGTACTGAAATATAGAAAGGTGGGAGGTTTAAGCTTCCCATTGCTCAGGGTTTCAACATAGCTTCAAAGCACAATTCTCAATGGCTGCAGTTACTTCCAGCCTTTGTGCAGACAAGACTAGCAGCCTGTTGCCCCGCTCTCTGTTTGTAACACAGAAGCTGTTTGTGGTCCGCTCGAGAAGATTCAGCGCCAGCAGCAGAGAGGCTTTGAGGTAGACTCCCCATGCTGGGTACACTCTGACAGCATAACTCCGTGGAGAACCAGCATGGACTCGATGGGCCAAATAGCCTCCTTCTGTGCCATAAATAGCTCTATTAAGTGTGTAGACACATGACAGATGAAATTTAATGCAGATAAATATGAAGATGCATTTTGGAAGGCGGAGTGGGGAGTGGCAATATCAACTAAAAGTACAATTTTAAGGAAGAGGGTGCAGAAGTAGAAAGACCTGGGGATTCACATACATTTGGGAGGTGGCAGGACAAGTTAATAAGGCTATTTGAAAAGCATTTGGGCAAAGAACTGGCACATGCATAATGTGCCGAATGGTCTCCTTCTGTGATTCTACGTGAGGAAAAAAAATGATTGAAGCAAGAATGGCAATCTTCTCCTTCTGTTGGCTGTAAGGCACCACCACAAAAGGAGTTTGGACAGTTTCACCCTTCTATGAATTTTCATACCTACACTTCAGTAAAATGTTTCCAGAATATTTGCATTTTCTCTTCAAAATAGGATGAATACACAACATAGTATTTGAAATTCAGCCATTAGTCTTCAATCTTTAAGAATTAGATTCATATTCAATGACAGGCTGAAGGAAGCAGTTGAAAAATTTTATTGGTTTTCAAAAACTTGTAAGAAAAGGATGTTTAAAGAATAACTTCATAATTGACAATGCAATTTGAGCCACTCAACAAATCCAATTTGAGGACCTGTGATGTGAGCCAGAGAAACAAACGAATATTTCATGGCTTATTGAAGTTTCAGTTGGTAATTCGTAGGACGGTTTAACTGGTTCACTATTCTGGATACAGATTATTTGTCAAATATTTTATTAGCTGAAGAGCAATATACCAGAAGCTTCTAAATTTTGAAGTTCAAAATATAGACACATTACAGGAAATGAATAATGCTTTTGTCTGCTGTTGTGTAATGGTACCATCTGTAGTTGAGATTTTAGCCTATTTACTTCATGCTTTGCCAATTTATATTTCAAATTCATCCAAATGACGCCTAGGAATGCTCACTTAGCAAATGGAACTTTGATTTAAATTTCTACACATTACTTGTATTGCCAAATTTATCTCACTGACTCCTATGAATGGTCACTTAGTGAATGGAATTTTCTCTTAAACTTCAACGCCTAGTTTCACATGATTCATTCAAACCTTGAACTGAAGTCATGTCTGAACGTCGAATGGGGAATAGTCCAATTTCCAATCTTATTTTATATTGATATTGAAAAATTCAAGACCTAAAGAACTTGGAAAAGATTTAGTATTCCGAAAATGTTGACTGAATTAAAAATGAATGCACAAATCTTGAAGATTCGGTCTGGTTATGTTACTTTTATTATAGTTACAATGATGACAAAAGATTTAGGTGATAGTTGCTATAAAGTTCCCCAACCTGTTGATTTTTCTAATAAATTACTATTATTCACACAAACTAATCTCCATAGTTTGATGAAGCAGTTTCATGGATTTTCTTATATTTATCCAAAGCCCAACAACTCAGAACTGTCTTCAACACATCTCCAAAACGCCAGAGTCCGGGTCTAAATTTCTACATGTGTTTTCCATCCATTCATACGTGTGGGCGTCGCTGGCAAAGCCAGCATTTATTGCCCTTCCCCAATTGCCCTGTGAAAAGGTGGTGGTAAGCCATCTTTTTGAACTGCTGCAGTCTGTGTGTTTACAGTATTCCCACAGTGCTGCAAGGTAGGGAATTCCAGGATTTTGACCCAGTGATGGTGTAGGAACCTTGATATATTTCTGAGTTAAGATGGTATGTGACTTGAAGGGGAACTTAGAGGTGGTGCTGTTTCCAGGCCCCTGCTGCCCTTGTCCTTCCAAGTAGTACTGGTTGAGGTTTGGGAGGTGCTATCAAAGAAGCCTTGGCAAGTTGCTGCACCACATTTTGTAGATGGTGCACACTGCAGGCATGATGTGCCATGATGGAGGGAATGAATATTCAAAATTGTGAATGGAGTGCCAAACAAGTGGGCTGATTTGTGTCTGATGTCAAGCTTCAGGAGTATTGTTGGAGCTGCATTCATCCAGGCAAGTGGAGAGTATTCCATTACACTCCTAAGTTGCGCCTTATAAATGGTGGACAGGCTTTGGAGAGTCAGGATGTGAGTCACTCCCTGCAGAATACCCAGCCTCTGACCTGCTTTTATAGCCACAGTATTTATGTGGCTGATTCAGTTAAGTTTCTGGTAAATGGTGAACCTCAAGATGTTGATGGTGAGGCATTAACCGATGGTAATGCCCTTGAATGTCAAAGGGGAGATGGCTAAATTCTCTGTTGTTGGAGATGGTCGTTGCCATTGCACTTGTGTGGCATAACTGTTACTTGCCACTTAACTGCATAAGCCTAAATGTGGTCTGGGTCTTGCTGCAAGTGGGCACGGATTGCTTCATTATCTGAGGAGTTGTCAATGATACTAAACACTGCAATTGTCAGCAAGTATTCCCATTTATGGCCTTATGATGGAGGGAAGGTCATTGATGAAGTAAGTGAAGATGGTTGGGCCGAGGACACTACCTTGAGGAATGTCTTGCTGAGATCATTCATCTCCAACAAACACAACAGCTAGGTTAAACTGTTCCCTTTGGCAGAGGTGTCAATTATCAGAGGACACTGATTTAAGGTGTTTGGCAAAAGAACCAAAGCAATATGAGAAAACATTTTTTTTACACATCAAGTGGTTAGGATCTAGAATTCACTGCCTGAGAGGGTGGTGGAGGCTGATTCAATTGTTGCTTTCTAAAGGGAATTGTTAAGCCCTGAAGATAAATTTTTTTTTAGGGTTATAGGGAAAGGATGGGTGAGTGGGACTGGCTGAATTGCTCTAGCAGAGAGCCGGCGCAGACTTTTCGGGCCACATGGCATCTTTCTGTGCTGTAACAATTCTATGATTGTATGTATGACTCCAGCCAGTGAAGAGTTTTCTAGATTACCATTGATTTCAATTTTACAAAGGCTCCTTGATGCCGCACTCAGTCAAATGCTGCCTTCGTGACACTCTCACCTCATCTCCAGAATTCAGTTCTTTTATCCATGTTTGGACTAAGCCTGCAATGAGGTCTGGAGCCAAGAGGTCCTGGTGGAACCCAAACTGTGCATAAGTGAGCTTATTGATCAGTAAATGCCACTTCCTAGCACTGTTGATGACACCTTGCATCACTTTGTTGATGGTTAAGAAAAGACTGAATGGCTGGATTGGATATGCCTTGCCTTTCATGGACAGGATGCATCTGGGCAATTTTCCACTTTTTTGGGTAGATGCCAGTATGGTAACTGTACTGAAACAGCTTGGCAGGAGACGTGGCTGGTTCTGGAGACAAGTCATCCGCACGGTAGTGAAAATGTTGTTGGGGCCCCATAGCCTTTGCTGTGTTCAGTGCACTCAGCTGTTTCTTGATATCACATGGAGGGAATCAGATTTGCTGAAGGCTGCCATCTGCGATGGCGGGGACCTCAGGAGGATGTCAAGGTATATCATCCACTTTGCAATTCTGGCTGAAAATGGTTGCGAACGCTTCAGCCTTGTCTTTTGCAGTTACGTGTTGAGCTCCACCATCATTGAGGATGGGGATGCTCATGGAGCGACTTCACCCCATTTAATGGTCCACCACTGTTCACAACTGGATGTGGCAGGACTGCACAGCTTTGATCTGATGCATTGGTTATGGGATCGCTTAGCTCTGTCTATCACACACTGTTTCCGCTGTTTAGCATGCATGTAGTCCTGTGTTGTAGCTTCACCAGGTTGGTACCTCAATCTTAGGTTCACCTAGTGTTGCTCTTCTACAGTCCTCATTGAACCAAAGCTGTTCCCCTGGTTTGATGTTAATGGTGAAGGGAGGAGTATGTCTGACTGTAAGGTTACTTGTACTTTAGCTATTATAGCTACAATATTTAACATGCTGGTATGAAATTCATTTGTTTGCGATATTGACAGAGGTTTTAATCACTTATTTTAGAGAACTTTGTCGTTCAAGAAGTTCAAAATGGTTTGTTTTCTTCAGAACAAAGTTTCTACCCAGTTGTGGCAGTAACCTCTTGGCACTGGGTATCATTTCTGCAGAACCACCAAAGCAGCAGATTTCTGCCAGCTTAGATTCTTGTGTACAGCTGCTGCTGTTCAAAGTGGTGCTGTTTAACTTTAGGACATTTGAATTCAAATGAGACAATTAAGTGGCCTGGTCGCAGATAGATACAGTTTAATCCAAAGTTATATCCCCTAAATGTTCTATCATTAAGATGCGTGAATGGCTCAGGACACTGATTAGGACACTGCAGAAATTCTTTTAGTTCGACTGAGTTTAAGATCCAATGCCTAAACTTTTAATAGTTATACACAATAGCAGCTTCTCTAGTTGGTCATTTGAAGAACTGAGAAAAAGTGAAAAAGCAGAAATGTGGTTAATGAATCCAGTTTTGTCTAGATCTGACATGAAACTTGTATTGTGCGAAGTAAGGGTCTTCAGACACTGTGAGGAAAGATTAATTTACTTGGAACAATTCAGGTAGATGTTGCTAAAAGACAAAGGCACTTACAGTTTTGTGCAAAATGACAAAACTGAACTAGCATGTTATCTTGAGATATATATATATATAGGACAAGTGAAATCATGCTTTTGATTCATAGTGAACAATCTGTATATCACATATAGTCTATTATCATAGCATTAACCAATTTTAAGATAATAATTCCATTATCTTATAGAATGAAATTAGTCCATTCTATTAGACATCTTCATATATGTTAAACATCTCCCAGTACAACTTTACTTCCCAGATAATCATAAGTTGTATATTCATACAAACATCCTAAAAGATGGACAGGAAAAGACCCTCTGGCCCATCTAGCCTATCCCACACAACTGCGATGTCTTCTGCATCATCCTATATACATTCGCACCTCATCCAAAAGACATTTGATCTCCTGGAAAACACAAGAAAAATAAAAACCCAGGGCAATTTTGGGGGTGGTGAGGGGTGTGGAGTGGAAATCTAAAAAATTCCTCTCTGACCCCCTTAGGCAGTCAAAGCTGGTCCAGGAAACCATTCCGACCCTGATTAATATCACCTTTTGTAAAGGGGTGATCTTCACTCCAGCTAGAAGCAGGTCCAGCTCTCAATTTGAAGGAATTCAGTAAATCAGCATTCACTGCGTGAGTTGCCAGCCTGTTCTGCAGGTCCGCTATTCTCTCAGAAAAGAACCGTCTCCTGACATCTAACTTAGTTCTGACCCTTTATAAACTTGAAATTGTTCTCCCGGGTCCTCCATAGCCTATTTAATTGAAACAAGCTACCTACATGAACACAAACAATTCTGTTAATCAACTTATAATCGTCAATCAAATCATTCCCAAGTCTACACTTCTCTAAAGTGTACAGCCCCATCACTTTAAGCCTATCTTGATAAGTAAGATGCTTCAACCTGGAATTAATCTAGTGGCTTTCCTTTCCAAAGCCTCAATATCACCCACAATGGGGTAATACACAACATACTAGAATGTATATCTCAACTGTCTGTTGGCTGATCCATTGTGAAATAATCACCATTTGGCATAGGCCCCAAAGCAAAAAGTTGCACTCAATTCAACAACAATTTTTATTTACATAGATATAATAAAAGCAAAATACTACAGATGCTGAAAATCTGAAATAAAACAGAAAGTGCTAGAAATACTCAGTGGGTCTGGCAGTATCTATGGAGAGAGAAACAGAGTTAATGTTTCAGTTCTGTTCTGATGAAAGGTCACAGACCTGAAACATTAACTCTGTTTCTTTCTCCACAGATGCTGCCAGACCTGCTGAATATTTCCAGCACTTTCTGCATTTACAGAGCTCCTCAAACAATTTCCATATCAATAATTGTCACTAAATTCTCACTTTTCACTTCGAATGGCTGATTTAGCAAATAGATAATGTAAACTTAGTGCTGCAGGAAAGGTCCAGGTTGGGTAGAGTTGTAGTTTACAACTAATCATGTTTAAATCTGACCTGGCAGTGTTTAATGCTGACACTTAATGCATGATATGAGAGGGTGTACTCTGCATTGATATCCCTCATTTTGTTGAGCACAATCAAAAAGAACCAAAAGAGAAAAAATGTAACAAAGCTTTCAAATAATCTTGCAGTTCAAATATCTTTGTTGTAAACCAAAAAGATTAATTATATATCTATATATTTACAATGACATGTACAATATCAACATTCACAATACAAGTCATTGACTACTGGCTGTATGAGCTGAACCATTACAAAGGAATTGCTGTATCAGTTAGAGGTCATTGTACTGTGAAGCCCTTTGAGATGTTTTTGAAGTGCCACGAGCCTGTACAAATGCAAGTATAATTATGAATGGTACTACATTCATACATACTACTACAGGAAAGAAAAATAGAAAGAAATAAAAGATAAAGAAGAGTTTTTTTAAAATAAGAAATGAAGTAAAGAACAATTGAACTTCTATTTATATAGCACCTTTCACAACCTCAGGATGTCCCAAAGTGTTTCACAGCCAATGAGGTACTTTTCCAGTATAGTCACTATTATGATGCAGACAAATGCAGCATCTAATTCGGGTGCAGCTAGATCCCACAATCAGCAATGAGATAAATGTCCAGATAATCTGCTCTTCTTTGACTAATGCCATGGGATCTTTTAAATTCATCTCAGTTTAACGGCTCATTGAAAAGACAGCACCTCTATCAATGCAGCATTCCTTCAATACTGTAATGAAATGACAGACGAGATTTTGTGTTCGAGTCTCTGACTAGAGGCAAGAGTGCTATCACTGAGCCAAGGCTGACACTTTAATAAAGAAATCTTATTTCGTTCCTTCAATCTATAAGATTAAAACATTTGTATAGCTTCTTTAACTTAGTAAAACATACCAAGGCACTTCACAGGAGCGCTATCAAATAAAATTTGGCACTGAGGCACATAAGGAGATGGAATGGCAGATGACCAAAAGCTTGGTCAAAGAGGTTGGTTTTAAGGAGCATCTTAAAGGAGGAAAGAGAGGTATAGAGGTGAAGAGGTTTAGGGAGGGAATTTCAGAGCTTAGGACCAAGGCAGCTGAAGGCACAGCCACCAATGATAGAGCAATTAAAATTGGGGATGCACAAAAGGGCAGGATTGGAGGAGCACAGATATCTCAGAGGGTTGTGGGGCTGGAGGAGATTACAAAGATAGGGAGGGGCAAGGCAATGGAGGGATTGGAAAACAGAACTGCATAGCAAATCCATGATAGAAAGTTCTGTCCTTTTCTCAGTGATAGCCATTTTTAGCATTCATTTCCAAGGTTTAAACATGGAATGCATGTTCTAAAATTACTGTAGTTCATATTTTCCCATTTCATTTCACTTTACCCTTGCATTCAAATTAAGCTCTATAATATTTGCATACGAAGACTTAACATCTATTTTAAATGGCAGAGACAAATTTGAGACAAGCATGTTAAACATACAGGGGGTGATTTTCTCCTGATACTTTAGGGGCTAAAGAGCCTCTAAGGTGGCCAAAATGGGGTCTTAAGCTGAAATGCCAGTTCAGTCTGTGTTTAGTGCAAGACACCATCATGTTAAAGGAATTGAAGCCTGTGCTCGGAATGGGTGCCCCAAAGTTGATAAACAGCTAACTGCCACTTAAAATGACCACTGGCACTCATTAATAAGGGTGCAGCATTTTGGGGGCTGGTGCTTGACCTGCTGATTGGGAGTAAACTAGCTATTGCAGAGGATTTCAAGCACTACTTAAAGGTATCTCACCTTTTACTGTTCACTTGCTGGAGGTCTGACAAGCACTTTCTAAACAAAACTGGAGAATTTCTGGGACACTTTGTCATGACTTCACCAACATTGTATCAGCACTTATTCCAGGAATTCTCTGAGGACTTTACCTAAAAGAGTATGTGCTGTGCTACTCCATCTTATAGGAGTCACCAGGAGAAGGGGAGTGCTTGATTATCGGCATCTTGCTAGGTGTTCCCCTTAGTCTGCAGGAGGAATGGGTGGAGAACATGAGGCCAGGCAAAGCAATACCAGCTACTGCAGGAGAGATGGTCAGGAGGGTGAAGTGGACTCCTCCCCCTTTATGGGTAGGGGACATCCCTCCTCCCCCAGGACCTCCAGTGCCATAGCCAAGAAACTGTGCAGCCTCTCCCTCAGTCTCTAAGCCATTCTGAAACATACCATTGTGTGTCAACCAGCCGACTCCACATGATCAGTAGAAGTGAGTGAGAGGGGCCTAAATAAACTGCTCATTGAAAATTGCATCTAATAATCTGTGTGCTAAACCTGCAGGTGTCTGTTTTAGTGCCTCCGGGCAAGTTCAAATGATGATATTCAGGAGTTAGGACCATAATCGCATGCTTAAAAACCAAACTTTCAACAGACGTGTCTTATTAGCACATTTAGCACCTGTTTGCACCCTTTCACCAAAATAAAGCCCTCCTACCCTAGTATCCTACAGTGTAAATTCAGGGCCTCTTTTTCTTTTACCTTGCTTAGCCTGACATCTTTTTCTTCTTCTTTGGCCTCCTTGTCTTGAGAGACAATGGGTAAGTGCCTGGAGGTGGTCAGTGGTTTGTGAAGCAGCGCCTGGAGTGGCTATAAAGGCCAATTCTAGAGTGACAGACTCTTCCACAGGTGCTACAGATAAAATTGGTTGTCGGGGCTGTTACACAGTTGGCTCTCCCCTTGCGTTTCTGTCTTTTTTCCTGCCAACTGCTAAGTCTCTTCGACTCGCCACACTTTAGCCTCGCTTTTATGGCTCCCCGCTTTTATGGCTGTCCGCCAGCTCTGGCGATCACTGGCAACTGACTCCCACAACTTGTGATCAATGTCACAGAACTCCATGTTGCGTTTGCAGATGTCTTGAAGGCGGAGACATGGACGACCGGTGGGTCTGATACCAGTGACGAGCTCGCTGTACAATGTGTCCTTGGGGATTCTGCCATCTTCCATACGGCTCACATGGCCAAGCCATCTCAAGCGCCGCTGGCTTAGCCTGGCATACCCTTAGATTATTAGACAAGATAGTTGACTCAAAGTCAAGTGACACCCTTAAAAAGGAATTGGTTGAACACTGGGTGAGAAGAGGGATTGAAAGTTATACAAACATTAATAATGCTGCTTGATTTGTTTTCAGGGAGGTCAGGGAAGCCATCTGGGCTTCCTTCAAATAAAATGGGGGAACAACATGTGGTAATGGTAGCCCGGGTAGGGAAATTCATGACAGATTAATTTTAAATGGCTCAGGCTTGATGAGCTAAAAGGCCTTTTCTCATTCCAGACCATACGTTCTTACTATTAGGATTGAGGTGGTTCCAAGATGATATACCCAGCAATGGAAGTTCAGAACCATGGTAACCCTCTGTGACTGACTCAGCAATCCAAAATCTGAACTAGAAAGACCCACAGTGCATGGAGGTACCATTAATTGATCAGCCAGTTTGGCTCACCAATAAAAACTAAAGGGAATGATGCAACATTCCATGATAAATCTTGCTCATTTCTATACCTATCACAAAAGTATGATGTGTTGTTCAAGTACTACAATTTTTAATAAGAAAAGTCCAAGAGCCAATGAAATGAGCAGATCTAAATAAAAAGGGAACGTTGTATCAGCAATATAAAAACACCCTCTATAAAACAGAACACATTGGAACACACTAGTCTATACTCAAAAATCTGCATTGTAGAAATGGTCTACGTATTATAGCAGAGTTATTTTGGCTTCTTTTGTGTGTCCTCTATTTTCTACACATCTCTCTAAAAGTAATGATTTCTGATGGAATAAGAGTGCTTGGTGTCCATGAAATCAGTTACCTCATCCAAATGGCTATTGTTCATGTCTGATTGCAGCAGTAAGCTATTCTACTGTGTGGGGAATGTTAACGATAAGTTTGGTCCTTATCCAACAGCCATGCATGTGCACTTTCAAATAGGAGATATGTCTGTTTCTCCCCCTTCTTATCCCAGGAACACCACGACTAATTGTCGCACCTTTACTGTTATTCCAGCTGAGATTGGCTAATTCACACAGTTAGAATCATAGAATCTTGCAGCACAGGAGGCCGCTCAACACATCATGCCTGCACTGGCTCTTTGAAAGAGCTGTCCAATTTAGTCCCATGCCTGAACTTTCTCCCCATAACCCTACAAATGAATCCTCTTCAAGCACACATCTTTTCAAATTTCACATGGAATCTGTTTCTACCACCCATTCAGGTAATGCTTACAGACCATAAGAACACCCATGTGAAAAAAATTCTCCTAATTTCCCCTCAAGTTCTTTTGCCAATTATTTTAAATCTATGCCCTCTGGTTACCAACCAATTTGCCAGAGGAAACAGTTTCTCCCTACGTGCTCTATCAAAACTCCTCATAATTTGGAATACCTTTATTAGGTCACTGCTTAACCTTCACTGTTCTTTACAAAAAGAATTCCAGCTTCAACAATCTTTCCACGTAGCTGATGTTTCTCATCCTTGGTATCATCCTGGTAACCATCCTCGGTACCCTTTCCTAAGCCCCTGACATCCTTCCTAAAGTGTGGTGCCAAAATTGGACACAAAATTCCAACTGAGGTTTATAGTGATTTATAAAAGGTCCAGTGATTTATAAAAGTTTAGTCTGACTTCCACGTTTTTGTATTTATTGCCCCATTTACTAAGCCAAGTATCCAATATGCTTTCTTGACCACCTTATCAACTTGCCGTGACACCCTCAAAGATTATGAAAATGCACCCCCAGGACTGTCTGTCTTTGTACCCCCTCAAAATAGTACCATTTAGATTTTGAAAGTCCACGTATACAACATCCACCGCACTACCTTCATTAACCCTCTCTGTTATTTCAAATAACTCAATAAGGTTTGTCAGACATGATTTGTCTTTCACAAATCCATGCTGACCATCACTTATTAATCCATGCTTCTCTAAGTGAGACTTAATTTTGTCTTCCAACAATGGTGTCTTGTACTTTTCCCACCACTGTCATTAGACAGATTGGCTGAAGTTACCAGACTTTATCTCTCCCAATTTTTTTAAAATTCGTTCTAGGGATGTGAGCCCTTCAGAAGGTGGTGGTGAGCCACCTTCTTGAAGCACTACAGTCCATATGGTGTAGGTACACCTACAGTGCTGTTAGGGAGGCAGTTCCAGGTTTTTGATCCAGCAACAGTGAAGGAATAGTGATTTAGTTCCAAATCAGGATGGTGTGTGATTTGGAGGGGAACTTGCAGACAGTGGTGTTCCCATGTGTTTACTGCCCTTGCCGTTCTAGGCGGTAGAGGTCACAGCTTTGGAAGGTGGTGTCCAAGGGGGCTTGTTGAGTTGCTGCAGTGCATCTTTTAGATGGTACACACTACTGCCACTAAGTGGAAGGAGTGAATGTTGAAGGTGGTGGATAGGGTGCCAATCAAGCTTGGGGCTGCTTTGTCTTGAACGGTGTCGAGCTTCTTGAGTGTGGTTGGAGCTGCACTCATCCAGGCAAGTGGAGATTATTCCATCACATTCCTGACTTGTGCCTTGTAGATGGTGGACAGACTCTGGGGAGTCAGGAGGTGAGTTACTCGCTGCAGAATTACCAGCTTCTGACCTGCTCTTGTAGCCACAGTATTTATATGTCTGGTCCAGTTAAGTTTCTGGTCAATGGTGACCAGATGTATAGTGTGACGCAGGCCCCCACCTTCCAAGAATGAGGTATATTAATTTTGTCATATGAACATTGATTTTAATCTGTTGCTGGAGTGAAGAAAGGACTTGTTAAAAAAAATCACCAGACACTTGGCTGGAAGGACATTTGCATACTAACAGACAGTGCTTGTGGTGACAAAAGGCTATTCCCTGATCCACTTAACCCACAATGGATTTTGATCACCAGGCATTGAAGGTGTAAAGAAGAGCATTCCAGAGACTGCTAAGGTGATACAATCCACAAAAGCCAGGACTGGTTAAACCAGCTGGTCACATGACTAACTGGCTGGTCCTGGGGGTTTTTTGGAACTAGCCACAGAGAGTTTGAACTCAGAAAGACTGTTTGCTCCTGGACTGAGAAGACCTCTCCTGTCTGCTCCCACATCTTTCTCATGGAACCCCAAACCCCCTGGAGACACGTGAACCTCAAGAGAGAAAAGTCTCCTATATCTAACAAGGTTTAAGAAGAATACTGGGCCCCAATGAAAAGCAAAACCTACTTACAATTAAGGACTCTACAGTGAGCTCCAAGAACAGTAACCAAAACCATCTTCAGATATTGCCCCAAACTTTTCCACTTTATTTCTTCTGCTCTTTTCTGTCTCTATCTGCATGTGTGTATCATGTATGCATGCTAGCATGGGTGCATCGCGTATCTGTAGGCATTAACCGAATTAGAGTTTAAGTTTAATCAAATTTAAACTTTTCTTCTTTAAACCTAAGAAAACCTGTTTAGTTGGTTTCTTTGCCTTACAATTGGAAAGCGGTGAACAAGGATTCACCAAGGGGGAGCTAAAAACACGGTGTGTTTAAAATTAAACCCTGTTAAGGTAAGACTAGGTGAAGGCTGAGAGGGAACGCCAGACCCCTTTCTCACCGGGTTGTAACAATAGGATGTTACATTTTCAGTCTTCCAGTTCTCTGGTGCTACTCCCATATCCAAGGAGGAATGAAAGATTGTGGTCAGAACTTCAGTTATCTCTGTCCTTGCTTCTCTCAGCAACCTAGTATGTATCAAATCTGGACCAGATTATTTGTTAACTTTGAGTGATGCCAACCTATTTAGCACCTCCTTTCTACCTATTTCGGGGAATGAACTGGGACCTCCCAACACATCCCACCCCAGACACACACATCTCCCTGGATCTTCATGGCTCAATTTCACACCGGGCAACAAAATTTCCCATTAAAGAGCACAATACTCATTTTAGGTTAACATAAACTTTAGTTGAGTCTTTGGTTGGGTTTCCTACTTTTAACGATAAAGCAAATTGTTTATCACTTTACTGTAACTTTGCTCTAGACATTTCCTTTTTGAGTACATATTATTCCGTAATCAGGAAATGAATTGGAACATTTTTGGCACATAGGTGGGACTTGGTGTGCAATTTTCAAGTCAAATCCATTTCCAACAATATTCAATATCAGCCTCACTGGAAACCACATGATTTTTTTTTTTAAAGAACTAATTTCCCAATGTTTATGGAGAAAATTTGCTTTCATTGGCAGGATATTGCATGTAGTCTGGTTTGGTATGAAACTTCAACAAATCAGATCTTGTTGGGTCACTCCCATTAATCTCACACACCATAAAAGGGCTGAGGACTTGACATTCATCTTTGTAAAATTGCTGAGATCAGACTTTACTTATGGTAAGTACTTAATGAACTGCATCAGGAAAACATCTCTAATTCTATTGATTCAAATATTTTAGTTTATTTATTATTGTAAACTTTTTGAAATTAGTTTTTCTGTTAGAAAATTAATTCAATAATTTTATTAATAAGATAAAATGTTGATTTTGTATTTTATCATGAGATGAAATTAGTGACAAGTAAAGAGGTTACTTCAAATATGAGGCTAGAATTCCACAGGTCAGTTGTGTAACTATATCATAAATAAATTTGTAAATATATCCCCTGTTGGTAACTTTAGCACAATCATAAACAGCCTTTATGATTTCATTGCAAACGATGAACAGAGGAAATTGTCATAAAATGTACTTAATATACTGCTACATACCAGAGCAATTCTTATCTCTGAATTATCAAGACTGAGTGATAGAAAATACATTTTCCATTTTAAAATACAATGACCAATTCAACTACAGTTACGTTTCAACAAATATAGTGAGAGAATTAATTCTACCATTTTCATTGGTGCTTTTATTTTTTAATTTCTTAACCAAACAGTTGTTTTTGTTTGAGTTTTTTCTTACTATTGATCCTATTAACACAAATTGCTGGACACTTGTATTTCTTCTACAGTTATAATTTTTGTTAATGCTGAATCTATAAAACAATTATACATTCATGTTTTGACGCATAGAATTCAATTGATTCTGTCATCATCAGATTAACACACACATATTTTCATAGATTAGGGATTGAATAGCTGTCAACCTTAATGCTAAGGGCAAGAGTTTATTAGCACAATGAGTGACATTCAGTTCAAGCATTTTGGAATATACAGAAATAAGTTTTAAGGAGCAGAGAAGCAGGTTACATTTAACAACTAAAGATAATCAAAAGTGCAAAAGACTGAGATTTTGAAAGTGCATTGATGGGGAGTGGATTAATCCCCTCTGAAATGTGTTTCAAATCCAGGTCAATTAATACATGAGACTACAAAATTTTCTCTCTTCAAATGCCTGTTAAGGCTCCCAAATTAATTAAAATTGGGTACTTCCAACTAATATCCAGAAATCGTGACCTCAAACTTAAAACCGTCACTGATTTCTTTGGCAATATATTTTTAAATTGACAAATGCACATGAGCAGCCATCACCATTATACAGAATACCATCAGGGTTGCAAAGAGGAGGGAAGATGTGAGAAATGAAGTAGTGATCATTAGGCGACACTTGGGTTTCAAAAGCTTGTAGATTGTCGGAGGAAGAAAAGACTGATGAGGGTAAGACATTTCATAGTTTTGATGGCAAAGAATGTGTTGGACTAGGAAATCCTGCAATGAGTCTTGTTTTCAACACAGATAGGAAGCAAGAATGAAAAGGTAATGAGGATGGTTGGTGTAAAAAGTTGGACTGTCATGCTGAATTTGTAGGTAATACTCATCCAGTCAGTAACATTTATTGCCTCGGAGTCAAAAGTTTGTGGGTTCAAGTTCCCACTCCAGCAACTTAAGTACAAAATCTCAGCTGACACTCTACTGTTGTACTGAGGGAGTTTTGCACTGTTGGAGGCGTTTCCTTCTGGGTGAGACATTAAACTGAGGCCCTGTATGCTCTCTCAGGTGGGTGTAAAAATTGGTACTATTTAGAAGAGCAGGGGAGTTCTTCCTGTTGTCCTGGCCACTATTTTTCCCTTACCAACATCAATAAAAGATTATTTGGTCATTACCTCATTGCTGTTTGTGGGAGCTTGCTGTGTGCAAATTGACTGCCATGTTTCTTATAGTGATTACAATACAAAAAAGTACTTAATTGGCTGTAAAGTGCTACAAGACATCTTGAAGTCCATGAAAGACACTATATAAATACAAGTTATTTCTTTCCTCTGATACTGAAGCATTTTAAGTGCAGTATTCAGGAACTCTGACCATCACTGAACCTCTGGTGTTCCTGAATTGGGAGGATTTAATGGTGTCACTGCACCATTGAAATCTTTTCATTTACCTCAGCACTGTTATCCTCACCTTAAGCTTTAAATGGACAAGTGCCTTTCTTTAAAAGATAAGAAAATTATGCTTTTGATTAATTTCTCCAAATCATTTATACATTTATGACAAGGTGCTAAATTGTACATTATTTAATTACTACAATAAACCAAGCGAACTATAATCAAATTAATGTACATAAAATAAATGTAATTGATGTATTTCATTGATTTCTTGTATTAAAACTTCAGTATTAAAAACTGGTGTACCTAATATTTGTTGCAAAATTATTTTCAAAGCACAAAATCCTAATCAAACCAACCAATCTTAAACAGTGTTACGTGCTGTCAAGTATTTCAGTTTACACAGTAGAACTCTAATTATTTTAAGTGCATCATAGAAGGAACTCTGGAAATCACTGAACCTATGCTATTTTTGAATAGGGAAGGACTTAATGTTGTTACTGGAAACAAGAAGGAAATCTTTTCATTTTCCCTAGCACTGTTACCCTCACCTTAAGGGTTAAATAGGTAACAATGATGTTGCTACAATTGCCTTGGATAAGCAGGTTAATAATCAACTAGGATTCCTACACACCATCACTATCTAATGACTGCACCCTGAAAAGTGTAAGTCTTCTCAGGTTAGTCTGTGATAGCCTCCACGTTCAAATAACCCACCAACACTTATTGTCCAGAATGGTCATCAGAGCGTAAAGATCACCGTGAACTCCTATTGAACTTGACATGAATTGCAAAAATTTGTTTTGTCTTCCACAATAACTGATTGGGTAAGGGTCACTGTCTGGCATTGTAGTGAGTTATGCAGGTGCCAAGGGTCACTGTCTGGTGTTGTACTGAGTTATGTAGATGCTGAGGGTCACTGTCTGGTGTTGTACTGAGTTATGTAGATGCTGAGGGTCACTGTCTGGTGTTGTACTGAGTTATGCAGATGACAAGGGTCACTGTCTGGTGTTGTACTGAGTTATGCAGATGACAAGGGTCACTGTCTGGTGTTGTTACGTAGGTGCGTACAGTGTTACATAGGTGCTGAGGGTCACTGTCTGGTGTTGTACTGAGTTATGTAGGTGCTGAGGGTCACTGTCTGGTGTACTGAGTCATGCAGATGCCAACGGTCACTGTCTGGTGTACTGAGTCATGCAGATGCCAAGGCTCACTGTCTGGTGTTGTACTGTGTTACCAAGGTGCTGAGGGTCACTGTCTGGTGTTGTACTGAGTTATGTAGGTGCTGAGGGTCACTGTCTGGTGTACTGAGTCATGCAGATGCCAACGGTCACTGTCTGGTGTACTGAGTCATGCAGATGCCAAGGCTCACTGTCTGGTGTTGTACTGTGTTACCAAGGTGCTGAGGGTCACTGTCTGGTGTTGTACTGAGTCATGCAGATGCCAACGGTCACTGTCTGGTGTACTGAGTCATGCAGATGACAAGGGTCACTGTCTGGTGTTGCACTGAGTTACGTAGGTGCATACTGTGTTACATAGGTGCTGAGGGTCACTGTCTGGTGTTGTACTGAGTTATGCAGATGACAAGGGTCACTGTCTGGTGTTGTACTGAGTTACGTAGGTGCGTACAGTGTTACATAGGTGCTGAGGGTCACTGTCTGGTGTTGTACTGAGTTATGTAAGTGCTGAGGGTCACTGTCTGGTGTTGTACTGAGTCATGCAGATGCCAACGGTCACTGTCTGGTGTTGTACTGAGTCATGCAGATGCCAAGGCTCACTGTCTGGTGTTGTACTGTGTTACCAAGGTGCTGAGGGTCACTGTCTGGTGTTGTACTGAGTCATGCAGATGCCAACGGTCACTGTCTGGTGTTGTACTGAGTTATGCAGATGCCAAGGCTCACTGTCTGGTGTTGTACTGTGTTACCAAGGTGCTGAGGGTCACTGTCTGGTGTTGTACTGAGTCATGCAGATGCCAACGGTCACTGTCTGGTGTACTGAGTCATGCAGATGCCAACGGTCACTGTCTGGTGTTGTACTGAGTTACGTAGGTGCATACTGTGTTACATAGGTGCTGAGGGTCACTGTCTGGTGTTGTACTGAGTTACGTAGGTGCATACTGTGTTACATAGGTGCTGAGGGTCACTGTCTGGTGTTGTACTGAGTTATGTAGGTGCTGAGGGTCACTGTCTGGTGTTGTACTGAGTTACGTAGGTGCATACTGTGTTACATAGGTGCTGAGGGTCACTGTCTGGTGTTGTACTGAGTTATGTAGGTGCTGAGGGTCACTGTCTGGTGTTGTACTGAGTTACGTAGGTGCGTACTGTGTTACATAGGTGCTGAGGGTCACTGTCTGGTGTTGTACTGAGTTATGTAGGTGCTGAGGGTCACTGTCTGGTGTTGTACTGAGTCATGCAGATGCCAACGGTCACTGTCTGGTGTTGTACTGAGTTATGCAGATGCCAAGGCTCACTGTCTGGTGTTGTACTGTGTTACCAAGGTGCTGAGGGTCACTGTCTGGTGTTGTACTGAGTCATGCAGATGCCAATGGTCACTGTCTGGTGTTGTACTGTGTTACCAAGGTGCTGAGGGTCACTGTCTGGTGTTGTACTGAGTCATGCAGATTCCAAAGTTGATCCCTGGCCTGTGCTGAATTAGTTAATCTTAATCAGAGCACCAGTGAAGTTTCTAGAATTGCCTTGGACAAGCAGGTTAATAGTCAGCAGGATTCCTACACACCATCACTATCTAATGACCGCAACACCCTCCCCCAACACCACTTCCAACCCCAGAAAGTGTAAGTCTTCAGATGTTGGGTTAGGCTGTGATGCCCTCCACATTCCCATAGCCCACCAACACTCACTGTCCAGAATGCTCATATGAAAAGGGGCTATAGGACTCCTGTGCCTGTGGAACGCTTCCTTTAGGAGAGGAAGGGCGGGGAGAAATTAGGAAGAAAACAGTTAAGCTTCTTTATAGGTGTCAGCCATTGCTCAGAGATAGCACTCTCACCTCCGAGTGAGAAGGCTGTGGATTCAAGGCCCAATGCAGAGATGTGAACACAAAATCTAGCCTAATACTGCAGTGCAGTACTAAGGGAGTGCTGCACCGTCTGAAATGCCAGCTTTTAGAAGAGATATTAAACCAAGGCCCCTCTGCCCTCTCAAGTGGGCATTATAGATCCCATGCCCCAATTTCAAAGAGCAGGGGAGTCCTGGCCAATATTCATCCCTCAACCAACTTTATTAAAAACAGATTATCTGTTCTTTTATCTCGTTAACTGCCACATTTCTGACATTGTAACAGTGACCACACTTCAAAAGTACTTGATTGGCTGTAAAGCACTTTATAATGCCCTGAGGTCATGAAAGGTGCACTTTAAATGCAAATCTTTCTCTCTTTTAGCTCCTATCTATACATGGAGGCAGTTGGGGGGATTGGTGGCTGTGGTTGGAAATGGTACAGTCCACTTTTACATGTATTATATATTGCTACCCTGCTTTGTACATAGGAACAGTAGACAACCATTTAGCTCCTTGAAACTGTTCCGCCATTCATTCAGATCATGGTTGCTCAGCCACCTAACTCCATATACTCACCTTTGCCCCATAGCACTTAATATCTTTGATTAACAAAAATCTTTCAATTTCAGATTTAGAATCAACAATTGGCCTAGCATCAATTGCTATTTGTGGAACCGAATTCCAATCAGCTATCACTCTGTGTGTTGAAATGTTTCCTAATTTCATTCCTGAAAAGTCTGGTTTTACTTTTTAGACTATGCACCCTAGTCCAAGACTCCTCAACCAACAGAAATAGTTTCTCTCCATCTACTCTATCAGTTCCCCTTAATATCTTGAGAATTCCGATGAAATCACCCCTTTATCTTCCAAATTCCAGTAAATACAATCCTGGTTTGTGTAATCACTCCTCGTAATTTAACCCTTGGAGTCCAGATAGCATTCTGTTAAACTTATGCTGCACTCCCTCCAAGGCCAATACATCCTTCCTAAGGTGTGGTGCCCAGAACTGCTCAAAGTCCTCCAGGTATAGTCTAGCCAAGGCCTTGTATAGCTGAAGCATGACTTTTACAGATAGCACTAGAGAAAGAAATAATAAGGTATCAAGTGGGGTCAAACTAAAAGGGAATACAAAAATATCTAAATTAGGTTTATGGTGCATGTATGTAAACGCATGAAGGTTGGTGAGCTGCAGGTGCAAAGAGCCACATGAGAAAATGATGTCATGGCGATAGCCAAGACCTGGCTCAAAGAAGGCAGGACTGGGAGCTAAATATTCCTGTATACAAAGTGTTCAGAAAAGATAGGGAAGGAAAGAAAGGAGGAGGGGTATCAGTATTGAGAATATTACAGAGCTGGAGCCAGAGGATATCTTGGATAGCTCAAGGACAGAATCCATTTGGTTGGACTTAATACCTATGCATGGAGGCAGAGGGAATGGCTGAGGTACTAAATGAGTACTTTGCATCTGTCATTACTAAGGAAGAAGATGCTACCAAAAGTCATAGTGAAAGAGGAGTAGCTGATAACTGAAGGAATAAAAATTGATAAAAAGGAGGCTCTAGAAAGTCTGGCTGTGCTTAAAGTTGATTAGTCACCAGGATCAGATGCGATGCATCCAAGGATGCTGAGGGAAGTAAGGGTGGAAATTGCAGAGTTACTGGCCATAATCTTCCAATCCTCCTTAGGTAGGAGTGTGGTACTTGAGGACTGGAGAATTGCCTTCACATCAAACTTACCTTGAACAGAGATCTCTTTTGGCAAGTTAAAGGAGGATATAATTAAAAGAATTGAGCTCCATGAAATAAAAGGGGCAGTGGCAGCATGGATACAAAGTTGGCTGAGTGACAGGAAACAGTGAGTAACAGTGAACAGCTGTTTCTCAGACTGGAGGATGGTTTACCATGGTTTTCCCCAGAGATCGGTACTAGATCACTGCTTTTTTTGAAAGAATTAATGACTTAGACTTGGGTGTACAGGGTACAATTATGAAATTTGCAAATGACACAAAACTTGAAAGTATAGTGAACTATGATGAGCATAGTGATAGACCTCAGGAGGACATAGTCAGGCTGGTGGAATGGATGGACAGATGAAATTTAACACAGTGAAGTGCAAAGTGATATATTTTGGTAGGAAGAATGAGAATTGCAATATAAACTAAAGGGTGCAATTCTGAAGTGGGTGCAGGAGCAGAGAGACCTGGGGATAACTGTTATCAAATCATTGAAGGTGGTAGGGCAGGTTGAGGAGAAAGTGGTTTAAAAGGCATTCATGATTCTGGGTTTTATTAATAGAGGCATAAACTACAAAGTCAAGGAAGTTATGATGAACCTTTTTAAAACATTGGTTCCACCTCAACTGGAGTGTTCAATTCTGGACACTGCACCTTAGGAAAATGTTAAGGCTTTAGAGAGGGTGCAGACAAGATTTATGACATTGGTTGCAGAGTTGAGGGATTTCAGTTACATGGATAGATTGGAGAAGCTGGGGTTGTTTTCCTTAGAGAAGAGAAGGTTGAGAGGAGATTTGTTAGAGAATCATGTGGGGTCCAGACAGAGCAGATCGAGAGAAACTGTTCCCGTCGGTGGAAAGGTCAAGAACCAGAGGACACAGATTTAAAGTGATTGGCAAAAGAACCAAAGGCAACGTGAGGAAAATCTTTTTTAAGCACCGAGTGTTTAAGATCTGGAATGCACTGCCTGAAAGCGTGGTGGAGGTAGATTCAAAAGGCTTTCAAAAGGGAATTGGATAAGTACCTGAAGGGGGAAAAATTGCAGGGCTACAAGGAAAGGGCAGTGAGGAGAGGGCTAGCTAAACTGCTCTTGCAGACAGTCAGCCCAACCTGATGGGCCGAATGGCCTCCTGCAGTGCTGCAACCATTCTATGATTTCAACCCCTTGTTTTCTGGTACTCTAGATACAAAAGGTCAACACAATTTTGATTATTTTCTATACCTGCTCATGACATTTTAATGATTTATGTATCTGGATCCCCAAGTCTCTACGGGCCTCCACTGTTTCCAGCATGTCACCATTTAAATAAATTATTTAATAATCATTTTCATAAATTATGTTTCTTTCAGGTAGTTATAAACAGATGAAAATGGCCAGTCCTCAATCTCTTGTGGCATGGAGCTCAATTCTTTTAATTATATCCTCCTTTAACTTGTCAAAAGAGATCTCAGCTCAAGGTAAGCGATGTGCATACAATAAAATTATATTATTTACTAATACTTAAAATACTTAAAACTAATATTATTTTATTAACTTTCATGATTGCACAGTGGCACAATGTGGCTACAGTTGGCCTGTATTGTCCTGGATAATAGGTTAATAATCAGTTAGAATTCCTACTCTCACTGATTGTCTAGTGACCTCTGCTGGAAAGTGTGCATCTTCGGATGTTGGGTCTGACTGTAATGCCCCCAGTATTCAAATAGGCTGCCAACTCAGTGTCATGAATGAACATTTAGACAAGGCACTGTAGAATTGCTGGGACCTGTGAAGCTATGGTAAAACTGAAAGCCGCAGCAGTCCCTGCACACACATACCTGTTATTTACTTATGAGCATACATTTACCCATGGCCTATTAAGTCTTCCCTTTGCAAAGACCAGGTACTTTCTACACTAGCTGGGACAGTACCCAGCTCATTAAATCACCAGAGGAAGAGTTTAGCATAGATATCCCCTGATCCACAATGTTTATCACATAGAATCCAGAATATTCTTCCATCCTTACATCTCCTCCAGTCAATCTTGTCCTTCAGATAAATATTCCACCCTTGGCTCCGGTAGCACTGATGCTGTTATGACCTGTACATTTCTGATCATCTGAGTCAACAATTCCCAAACCATTTGCACAATAAAGGAGTTTTATGCAAGTTTTAAAGTAGGTAAGCTTGGTTCAATTTGTAGTCCTGTTACATCTGAGCCAAATGCTTGTGGGCTCAAGCACTACCACCCCCTCTCCAGAAGTTGAACATTTGATGCAATCTACTACACCAGTATAGTACGAGAAATTGCTGCATTGTCAGAGATGTCATCCTTAGGCAAAGACATCAAACTGAGGCCACATCAGCATGTTCTAATGGCTCAAGTGGAAGTTAGAGATCCGGTAGCATTATGGGCGAGTGTTCCTGGACATCCTGACCAAAACATTTCCAGTGTGCTGGTCATTCATGTAGGCTTGTGAAAAATTACTGCCATATTTTCTTAGGTATCAGCTTTCACTCTATTTGAGATGCTTCAAGGTGCTATGTTCATAAATGCAACAGATCTATTTTATTAGAAAATGAAAACTGACATTAAAAATCAATTAACTCAACAGATATAGAAAATGTTTACAGTCCTATGCAGACATAGAACCTCTATTCATAGGCATGAGAGAACTCAGTACATGCCCCAGTTATATTACTGTTACAAATGTGTGTTTTGAATGTGTTATTTAATTATTTGCCCTAAAATAAAACATAGCAGTTTGGTTTTAGACTATAAATTTCGTATTTATTGGTTCAATTCCTTCTTTTGTCTTTTTTATAGTTTCATACTTAATTGGTCCTGCATGAGCTCAAAATGTAACAATAGCTTTATCATTAAAGGTCCTGCATCCAGCATGCACCTGTCACTTTATGTCTTCCATAATTGATAATCTAGACTAAGAAACATCACATCTCAAAATTTCACACTTCAGGGCATCGTATCTCACAGTAACACACACCTGTGTGGAAAAACTTAATATAAAATAAAAACAGAAAGTGCTGAAAATACTCAGCAGGTCAGGCAGAATCTGTGGAAAAAGAGGCAGAGTTAATGTTTCAGAACTGTTCTGATGAAAGGTCACAGACCTGAGTTGTTTGTTTTTAATTTAGGGAAAAATTAATGATTAATTGGAATGAGAACTTATCTGTTACCGTTAGTGAACGTCTAATGGTGTTAAACATTATTGGTCAGACAAAAAGGGCCAAATTTTCACATGTGCAGAGGCGGGACCAGAGGCAGACGGCCCCACAACATCCAACCACTGTGCCTGTCTCCTGTCACAGTCCTGCCTCTGAACCAGTTTCATTCCAGGAGGAGCAGCGTGGTGGGAGTAGGTAGGCGGAAGTTGTCGGCTACCTGCCCGCAAGCGGCAGGTAGCCCATTCGGCCAATTAAAGGGCCAGTTAAAACCTATTCTCCACACGCCAAGTTGAATTTTACACTCAGCATGCGGGCACCCCACTGAGGCTGAAACACGGTCAAGGGATGGAGGCAGCCTTCCGGCAGCAGACTGGGGACGAGCCACTCTCCATGCTGCTAGGAGGTCCCCCCACCAGGCGTCAACCATGGCTATTGGGCTATAACTGCGCCCCTCCACTATGACAGCCTCGCAGCTGTAGCCTTTTTAATATTCAAAATTTTTAAAATCTCTTCAGAGGGAACCTCCATCTTGAGGCGGCCTTTCATTCTCCCCCTTACATTGGCAGTTCACACTTCTGAGAATGGGGCTACAAATGTGTCATTGCTGGAGGGCCTCCTGTTGACCTTCCAGCCTCAGGAGCCTGCCTACCATCCTTTATTGGACAGCAAGTGCTCACCCTGGCCACTAATAGGCTTGCTCCTCAAAAATCATGTTGGGCATCAGGCCCTAATGCGATGTGGGGTCAGGACCCGAAGATTCGCCCAACATCGAGGTCCCAATCCCAGAACAATAATTCAGCCCATGGTCTCTTTCTTACCTGTCTTTGTGTTGCTATTTTTCTCACTTGCTTTCCTCATTTAGTTCCATATCACATTTTTTCTTCTCTTCCCTTAACTCTCCTTTGTGTTCTTTCCTTTCAGGTGGTGGATGGTGTGGCAGAGAAAGGAGCCACCAATAGCTGCAAGCTGCTTTTGTGGGGTTGCAGGGAAAAGGTGGCTCTCAGCAGTTGCCTTTGAATCCTCTACCCCAATGATTAGTTCTTTCCCCAAACACCTTCCTCCCTTCATTTACACTACCCTTCACCTTCTCACTGCCCATTCCTCTTCAAGCTCACTACAAATACTACTCCTATCTGCTCTTCTTTGAATTACCTGCTTAACTGCTCTATCCTCACTCTCCTTGCTCTGCTGTCTCTCACTCTTAACTCTCCATCCATTCCTCTAACTCCATCCAAGGCAGACATAGATTCCCCCCTCCCCTCCTCCCCTCCTCCCTCCTCTCGCCCCTCTCCCCTCACTCTCAACCTCTTTCTCTCCTCCCCTTCCCAGTTCTTATGTTTCCCTCAAAGTCTTTGCTTGCTTTCAAATTGCAATTTGTTTGAATTAAATTAAAATAAGGGAAGAACCTGCCATGCCTTTCCTTTTCCTGTTTTCTCCTCATCTCCGCTTTGGCATTGATAAAGATGGGACTCAAGTCCATGAGTATTTTTTAACATATATATATTTAAGCAGCAAAGTTACACATCAAGCCTCAAATGCAATCTCAGTTGTTGGAACTGAGAGCATTTGGCTCATTTGGAAGGTATTATCATTGACCTTTGCTAATCGCCAATAGGCCACAGGTGAGGTAATTAGCAGGCTTCAATATTTAACTGGGATTTTTTTTTAACTGAAGTAACATTAACAAAAGAAATCAAACTCTTTCTCCTCTCTCTCTCTCTCTCTCACACACACCCTCCTCCTCCCTGTCGCCAGTCTCTTTCTGCTCTTTTGATTGGACAATTGAGATGACACTGGATTTCCCCAGTGACAAACAAATTAAAAAACAGAATCATAGAAACTTACAGCTCAGAAGGAGGCCATTTAACCCATCGTGCCTGTGCTGGCTCTTTGAAAAAGCAGTACTGTTTGGTCCCTCACCCCCACCTTTTGTACATAATCCTGCAAGTTCCCCACCCTCAAGTACCTGTCTAACCCCCTTTCAAAATTATTTATGGAATCAGCTTCTTCCACATTTTCAGGGAGAGCATTCTGGATCCTGACAACTCACAGTGGAAAAAAGTCTTCTCAAAATCATTTTCCAATTATTTTGTACCTACCACCTCTAGTTATTGACCCACTTACCTGAGATAATATATTTTCCCTATTTCCTCTATCAAAACCTTTCCTCATCTTGAAAGTACGGCAAACAATTAGGAAGGCAAATGATATGTTAGCTTTTGTTGTGAAGGAATTGGAGTATATGAGTAAAGAAGCCTTACTACAATGATACAGGGCATTGGTGAGGACACACCTAGAGTACTGTGTGCAGTTTGGTCTCCTTACCTAAGGAAGGACACACTTGCCTTAGAGATGGCAAGGAACAAAGCTTCACTAGGCTGGTTCCTGGGATGATGGCCCTATAAGGAGAGATTGAGTAGACTAGGACTATGTTCCCTGGAGTTTAGAAAAATGAGAGTTGATCTAATTGAAACATATAAAATTCTTAAGGGGCTTGACAGGGAGATGTTAAGTAAATGTTTTCCCTAGCTGGGGAATCTAGTACACAGGGTTCCAAACTCAGAATAAGGGGTTGGCTATTTAGGACTGAGATGGAGAGAATTTTTTTCATTCAAAGAGTTGTAAATTTTCAGAATTCTCTACCCCAGAGAGCTGTGGATGTTCAGTTATTGAGAATATTCAAGACAGAGAGTGTTAAATCTTTTGGTATTAAGGGAATTAAGGGACATGGAGATAGAACAGGAAGGTGGAATTGAATAGAAGATCAGCCATGATCTTATTAATGGCAGAGCAGGCTCCAAGGGCCAAATGGCCGACTTCAGCTCCTATTTCTTATGTTCTTATGTAAAACCTCTATTAGGTCACCTCTTAACCATCCATGCTCCAGGGAGAACAGCCTGAACTTCTCCAACCTCTTCTCATAACTGATGCAACAATCTTAAATGAGAGAGAGAGAGAGAGAGAGAGAGATACAGCACTGAAACAGGCCCTTCGGCCCACTGAGTCTGTACCGACCAACAACCACCCATTTATACTAATCCTACATTAATCCCATATTCCCTACCACATCCTCACCATTCTCCTACCACCTACCTACACTAGGGGCAATTTACAATGGACAATTTACCTATCAACCTGCAAGTCTTTGGCTGTGGGAGGAAACCGGAGCACCCGGCGGAAACCCACGCGGTCACAGGGAGAACTTGCAAACTCCGTACAGGCAGTACCCAGACGGGCTCATAGGAATTCGGCAGCCGATTTTTCACCGCGCCAGTTTATATTTTCCATTGATTCCCAAAAGGAATTTTCAGTGGGAAGATCAGACACGGTGAAAAATTGACTGCTGATTCACTAAAGCTGCTGGCATAGACCAATTTTAGCCCCTGAAAATTCAAACCTCAGTGTCAGTGACAGGATTAACAGGTACTGCAGGTACCTATAATGTATTTCCTATGAAACATGCACCACACATATTGAATTCAATATATAACTAGTCAATCTCTCATGTCGTTGCACACAAGTCAAGACTAAGTGCAGTTGTTATGTCTTCTGGTTCCCATACATTAGAAATAATCACACTTTAGACATCAAAATGCTGGAGCTCATTGTGTGGTTCAGCTCTTCATGCTGCTTGGTACAAACTGGTGTAGATCATTACAGTGTTACATGTCACATGACTCCAGTGCAGCAGTGGAAGGGGCACCCTGGAACACACTTACACATAACAATTAGTTCCTAGCTGTTTATGAATAATATAACAATATATAATATCTCTCTTTAAAAACATAATGCCTCTATAACAATATAACTGTTACAATCATTAACTTTTTTCCTAAACTAAAGAAGATTAACAAACGACTTTTAGAAATAAACTGAACCCCCTTTCGAGTCTTTTACAGCTTGTTTTCTTTTCTGAAAATGTTATTTATGGTATCGCTTAGGTGGTAAGATATTGTGCCTCGATCTAGTAGGTTTGGCATTCATTGTTCTCAGGTGATATTGTGCCTGTTGCTCCTGGTGTTGTAGGACTTGTGCTTGCTGTTGCTAATGTTGTGTCATTTGCTGGTGATGTTGTTGATGTCGCCTCACTGGATAATGATGCTTCTGGTATTGTTGATGATCTTTTCTGTTTTTCTTGTTCAGGTGTAGGTCATTTGTTTACCGGGTTTCAGTCTCAATGATGTATGATCTTGGAGTCACAGCGTCACCAACAACTTTTGCTGGGCTCCAGGTTTTCATGATTGAATCCTGTATATATATTGTTTGTCCTTTCAACAGCTCAGGTAGGGACTTAGCCTGCTTCCTGAAGTGTTGACCTCCTTCTACCTGTTTCAGTGAGTTGGCGTCTCACTTCCTCCTGGTCACTCGAAGGATGTTTTTGCTTGGCAGAGTTGTCTTATATGTTCTTCCATTCAACAACTTTGAGAAGTGTGGATCGGAGTGACAATAAGGCATGGTTTGGGTCTTTTTTCACATTTCGCAAGGGTTCTTTTGACCGCCTGGATATGTCTTTCTATAAATCCATGTCCCCATGGCTAGTATGGTGATGAGGTGATGATTTTGATCCCATACTATTCAATGAATTCTTTAAATTCTCTGGATGTAAATTGGGTGCCATTGTCACATATTAATCTTTCAGGAATCCCTTGCTCAACAGACTGAACTCATACTGTTGAGATGATTGTTGTAGCACTCAAGTCTTTCACCTTCCGGATAAAAGGGAACTTTGAGTAGTAGTCTGTGACTATGAGATAGCATTCTTATTTGTGTGTGAATAAATTGGCTCCAACACTATGCCATGGTCTGGGCAGTAGTTCAGCAGCTAACATCTCCTCTTTCTGCTGTGTGTTTCTGTACTTCTGACATACATTGCATATACATATTTTCAATATCTTTGTATATGCCTATCCAGTACACAGCTGATTTGGCTCTGAGCTTACACTTCTCCATTCCCATATGGCCCTCGTGTATCTTTTGGAGAAGATTTTCCTGCATTGTTTTGATTATGATTATTCTGGATCCGGCCAGCAGAACACCATCTTCTAGTGAGATGTCATCTCTGATGGACCAGCCCTGCCGTATTGCTGGCTGTGTGTGCTGTATCTTATCAGGCCATCCCTGGATCACTTGCTGAGATAGCATCTGTAACTCCTTGTCTTTGCTGGTCTCATCTCTAATTTGACTCAGTTTCGGTGGTGTTACGTTCAATAGGTGATGAATCTTTATGCCTAGATCTTCTATCTCCTGTTTCTCCTGTGGCGACAACCAAGATAGGGTATATGTCAAAACCATTTATCTTCCTTTCTTGTATTTCAGAGTGAAATAAAAACTCTGAAGCCTCTAGAGTAACCTCTGCAGTCTTGCTGGTGCTTTACATAGATTTTTCTTGTAGATCTGCTCCAGTGGATGATGATCACTCTCCACTATGAACTTTCTCCCATGGAGATATGTGTGGAACTTCTCACATCCATACACGACTGCCAAAAGCTCTCTTTCTATGTTGGTATGTCTGTCTCAGCTGATGTTAGAGCTTTGGATGCAAATTCTATTGACTTTCCCTCTTGTATTAGGTCTGCTCCAAGTCCTTTTGTAGAAGCATCTACTTGCAAAGTGACAGGTTTCCTTCTGTCGTAGTATGACAGACTTGTCTCCTTGCATACTACCTTTTTGAGTTTGTTGAAACTCCTGTTGTGTGACTCTGACCACTGGTACTCTGCATCTTCTTTCATAAACTCCTGCTGATTTGTTGTGTGTTCTGACATATGCTGTATGAAGGAGCTCATGTACTGGATCAAGCCAAGGGAACTTATTTACTCTCTCTTATCTCATGGGATTTCTATCCCAGAGATAGCTATGATTCTTTCTGGACTTGGTTTGACTCCATCAGTTGTGTACACCATTCCGAAGAACTGGCATTCTGTCACTTTCACAATGCATTTGTCCGCATTTAGCTTGATCCCAGCTTTCCTGGTTCTCTCCATGGCTTCATGCAGATGGTAGTTATGATCTTTTTCATCTGCACTATGTATCTGGATATCATCAGCTATGCCAACTGTTCCTTTACATCCTCGGTCAGTCTCATCTACTTTCTGCTGGAACACATCCTGGCTAACTTTAAGGCCAAAAGGTAGACGCAGGAATTTGTACTGTCCAAAGGGTTTGTTGAATATTGTCAACAGCAAAAATTTGTCGTCAGGCTTCACATTTCAGTAGGCATTTCTGACATCAAGCTTGCTGAAAATTTTTGCCCTTGCCAGTGCTGGTATCATCTCTTCCAGTGTTGAAATAGGGTAATGATTCCTCGTTATTGCTTGATTAAGATCTTTGGGATCTAGGCAAATTCTTCGCTGTCCATTTGGTGTCTCTCTCACCACAATAGAATTTACCCAATCTGTAGGCTCTGTGACTCTGGCGATCACCTTCTTTTCTTCCATCTCTTGGAGTTCTCTTTCAATCTTTCCTTTTTGTTCTACTGGTACTTTACATGGGGGATGAATCATTTGTTTCATCACTGGTTCAATAGTGATATGATACTCAAAATCTTCAAAACATCCAACCATCTCATCAAAACACTCTGGATAGATTTGTACCAGATCTTCTTTGCTTCTGATCAGAGTGCACTTTTCAAATGGTGTACTATCTTCAACCCTCAGTCGCCTCCTTGACCTCATGGTTTACTGAGATAATCTGCAGCCCTTCACAACTGCTCAACCCCAGGATTGCAGGATCATCTGTTTCAGTGACATAGAACATACAGTTAATATCAATTCCTTTGTGATTCCCTCTAATTTGGGTTGTTCCTAGCTGTTGAATCTCATTTCCCCTGTATGGTGTTATCATGACGTTGTTTGGTTTCAGAGCACCTTCTTCCCAGTGATTGGCCTTTCTGCAGATTGATCCATATGCGGGACATTTCCTTTTGTCTATAAATTCATGTGGTTGTCCACAGCTCCTGCATGTCTTTCTGTTTGTCTGGTGTGTTTCCTTTTTGTTGCTGTTTCACTGCATCAACCTTGCTGCCTTTCTCTTGGCTTAACTGAAGGCTGACTGTTTGGGTAGTCAGTATCTTCATCTGTCTGCTCATGGCTGCATGTGCTTTGACAGTGTCTACAGCCTATGATATTGTGAGCTTGTCCTTTCCAATTAGAACTTTCTGTACTTCAGGATGTGCAAAACCCCAAATTAGCTGATCTATTAGCCTTTCATCTGTGTCCTTAAATTTACATTCGCTGGCGGCAATTTTCAATCCTGTTACAAAACTGTCAATGGCCTCACCTAGTTCCTGTCTGAGGCCTTGAAATTCATATCAGTAGATCCGATGATTTGATTTTGGCTGGAAATGGATGCTGAATTTTTCAAAAATTTTGGCGGTGTTTCTGTTGTCCCCTTCACTCAATTCCAAGCTATTAAACAAATGTAATCCTTTATCTCCTGCCACGGGAACATTTAGCTGACCCTCTCTTCTTCACTAGTGCCTTTTAGAAAACTACTGAATGTCAAACTGCACTTTTGTTTAAACTTCTCAGATGCCTCTATGACATCATCAGCTTCCCAATTTATTCTGGGCTGTAGCTCTGCATTCATTGCTGTGGCGACAGCCATTTCATTTTTGCATGATTCACTGAGTTTTTTCTCTCTCTCTCTCTGGTACTAATTTCGGTTGATTTTTTTCAATCTAATTCAGCACTAAATTTGTTCAAAATGTTTTAGGCTTACTCACGGACATCTGTTTTCTGGTTCCCTTAGGTTAGAAATAATCACACTCTAGACTTAAAAATGCTGGAGCTTATTGTGTATTTCAGCTCTCCATGTTGCTTGGTACAAACTGGTATAGACTAGTACAATGTTAGGCTTCTCATGACTCTAGTGCAGCAGTAGATGTGACATCCTGGAACATATTTACACGCAATTATCTAGTTAGGTCCAAGCTCTTTATGAATAACATAATATTGTAACAGCAGTCTTCAAGTCAAGGACAGTTCAAAGGGGAAAATAATTGGACCAAGGCTGAAGAAGGGCTACAAAGATAGGGAGCAACAATATGGTGGAAGATGAAGGTACAGTGGTGTGGGGCAGGAGGGGGAAGGCTTGGAGGTTGAGGAAAGAAGAAGATAGAGCATAGTTCAAGGGTGTATGAGAGAAGGATACGGTAGAAGGTCAAAGGAGAACTAGAGGACTGCTGTGGGAAGGATAGAAGAGAATCAAAAGTTTTTAGAGAATGTCAAATTGGGATTGGAAGCTAAAGGACGAGGCTGCACTGTTCGACCAGTGATGTAAGTACTAAGACAGGAGAGCAGATGGAGAGGAGGATCGGTAAGGAGATAGAGGAGTGAAGAGGGTTGGGGGGGAAAGAGAGAAAAGGACCATTGGAGAGGTCAGGAAGATGAGGAAGAGGACATTCGTTAAAGATCAGGACATCCCTGGGGAAAATTAATTAAAGATTAGGGTATCACCGTGGATCCTTGGTGCCAGAACCAATGGCCCTCTGGGCCTGGCTGTGAGAGTCCGTCCTGAAGCGTACATACTCACTGGCCCTCCAGTGCAGGGCATTGGTGACCTCCCTGATGCAGCAGTGCATCGCTGACTATGTGACCCCACAAAGGTCTCTGTTGGGCCCCTAAAAGGCTGCAGAGGCGTCAGGCTTGAGAACCGCTGCCACTATGAGGAACAAAGGCATAGGATGTCCACTGAAGCCCATGGACTGCAGGTCATCCTTGAGCAGGGTACAGAGACGTGTCACCACCTCTCTATACACTCAATCTCCTCTGACACTGCTGCTCTGACATCCGATGGCATGTAATGTGGGACCTGTAGATGCATGGCAAACGTAATGGCAGGCTCCCCTTGGGGGCTGCTGCTCATGACTGGGGGCCTCTACGTGGATCGCACATGCCTATTGATATTGCCTCTGGCACATTTGGATCCTCAGGAGCAGAGGATCACACAATGTAGGATGAACCATACCTATTTCCATGTGATAAATAAAGTTGAACCCTGCATGTATTCGAAGGTTCCTAACAGGGCAGGGATTGGTGTTGACGGGTACATCAGCTGCTTTCCTGGATCAACTATGTGGTGTGCCACTCAGACTGGCACAGTATAACCACATCAAGATCCTACCAGCTGAATCGATTGGCCCCACCATCCATAAAACCTTAATGCTCCTGCCCTTGCTGGCACCCTCCCCACACAAAGGGTGCCTAGTGTGCCATTGCCCCCTCACAAGCACAGAGCGTACACTGTTAACGGAGGGATGGTACACAATACCTCCCTTCATTCCAGCACAGTTTTCCCTCCAGTAATCCCGGACCCCCTCCCTTTCAGAATGCAGAGTGAGACCCCTGAAACTGCACACAATATTCCAGGTGTGGCCTCACCAAGGCCCTGTATAATTGCAGCAAGACATCCCTGCTCCTGTACTCGAATCCTCACGCTATGAAGGTCAACATACCATTTGCCTTTTTTACCACCTGTTGCACCTGCATGCTTACCTTCAGCGACTGGTGTATGAGAACACCCAGGTCTTGCTGCATATTCCCCTCTCTCAGTTTATAGTTTATCAGTTCAGATAATAATCTGCCTTCCTGTTTTTGCTACCAAAGTGGAGAACCTCACATTTATCCACATTATATTGCATCTGCCATGCATCAGCCCACTCACTCAGCTTGTCCAAATCACCCTGAAGCCTCTCTGCATCCTCCTCACAACTCACCCTCCCACCCAGTTTTGTGTCATTTGCAAATTTAGAGATATTACATTTAGTTCCCTCATCTAAATCATTAATATATATTATGAATAGCTGGGGTCCTAGCACCGATCCCTGCGGTACCCCACTAGTCACAGCCTGCCATTCGGAAAAAGACCCATTTATCCCTACTCTTTGTTTCCTGTCTGCCAACCAATTTTCTATCCATCGCAATACACTACCCCCAATCCCATGCGCTTTAATTTTACACACTAATCTCTTATGTGGGACTTTGTCATAGCCCTCTGAAAGTCCAAATAAACCAGATCCACTGGCTTCCCCTCATCAACTCTAATAGTTACATCCTCGAAGAATTCTAATAGATTTGTCAAGCATGATTTCCCTTTCGTAAATCCATGCTGATCTGCCTGATTCTACCACTGTTCTCCAAGTGCTCTGCTATAAAATCTTTGATAATGGACTCTAGAATTTTCCCCACTACCGACGTCAGGCTGACTGGTCTATAATTCCCTGCTTTCTCTCTACCTTCCTTTTTAAATAGTGGGGTTACATTAGCTACTCTCCAATCTGTAGGAACTGTTCCAGAGTCTATAGAATCTTGGAAGATGACCACCAATGCATCCACTATTTCGAGGGCCACTTCCTTAAGTACTCTGTGATGTAGATTATCAGCCCCTGGGGATTTATCAGCCTTCAATCCCATCAATTTCCCCAACACCATTTCTCTACTAACACTGATTTCCTTCAGTTCCACTCTCTCACTAAGCCC
Organism: Heterodontus francisci; assembly: GCF_036365525.1. Taxonomy (NCBI): domain Eukaryota; kingdom Metazoa; phylum Chordata; class Chondrichthyes; order Heterodontiformes; family Heterodontidae; genus Heterodontus; species Heterodontus francisci. The sequence continues at coordinate 77,521,255 of NC_090378.1, read as the reverse complement.
TGTGTTCCCCAACATTTCTGCTATGAAATTTGTGTCCTCCTTTGTGAAGTTAGACCCCTGCATAACCACCCTCCCTCCTCCCTTTACGAATGCAGAGTTAGACCCCTGCATAACCACACTCCCTCCTCCCTTTAAGAATGCAGAGTTAGACCCCTCCATATCTCCCCCTCAGTCCTCCCTTCCAGAATGCAGAGTTAGACGCCTGCACAACCACCCTTCCTTCCTCCCTTTAAGAATGCAGAGTTAGACCCCTGCATACCCACCCCTCCCTTCCAGAGTGCAGAGTTAGACCCCTGCGTATCCCCCCTCCCTCCTCCCTTCCATAATGCAGAGTGAGGGCCTGTCGGCTTTTCAGATCATGAATGGGACGGCACGTGACGGCCGCCCGTTCAACAAAAAATCCGACAGTGTCAGTGGAGAGGCGGCAGGCTGCATAATCAGCATAGGTAAGTAATCATTACCATATGCTGATTGTGGTACCGCTGCCTTGCGGCGGGGGGCCGCAGAAAGGTCCCACCGCTGCTGGTAATATGCGGCAGGCCCTTCTCAACATCGCGGGTCGGGGCGGGCCCCTCCCCATAACATTTTGCCAGCCCCCACGCCACAACCCATGGCGTCAAGGGGCCGGTAAAATTCAGCCCTTGGACACAATACTCCACTTGAATTGGAACCAGTGTTTTATAAAGGTTCTCCATAACTTCCTTATTTTTGTACTCTATGCCTCTATTTATAAAGCTCAGGGTCCCATATACCTTATTGGCTGCTTTCTCAACCAGCCCTGCCACCTTCAATGATTTGTGTACATACACGCCCAGGACTCTCTGCTTCTGCAACCCCTTCAGAATTGTATCCTTTGTTTTATATTGTATATATTGACCATATGTATAACATCACTGCAGGAGTTCCTCAGGGTAGTGTCCTAGGCCCAACCATCTTCAGTTGCTTCATCAATGACCTTCCTTCAATCATAAGGTCAGAAGTGGGGATGTTTGCTGATGATTGCACAATGTTCAGTACCATTCGTGACTCCTCAGATACTGAAGCAATCCGTGTAGATATGCAGCAAGACTTGGACAATATCCAGGCTTGGGCTGATAAGTGGCAAGTAACATTCGTGCCACACAAGTGCCAGGCAATGACCATTTCCAACAAGAGAGAATCTAACCATCTCCACTTGACATTCAATGGCATTACCATCACTAAATCCCCCACTATCAACATCCTCGGGGTTACCATTGACCAGAAACTGAACTGGAGTAGCCATATAAATACCGTGGCTACAAGAGCAGGTCAGAGGCTAGGAATCCTGCGGCAAGTAACTCACCTCCTGACTTCCCAAAGCCTGTCTACAAGGCACAAGTCAAGAGTGTGATGGAATACTCTCCACTTGCCTGGATGGGTGCAGCTCCAGCAACTTTCAAGAAGCTCGACACCATCCAGGACAAAGCAGCCCGCTTAATTGGCACGCTATTCACCAACTTCAACATTCACTCCCTCCATCACCGACACACAGTGACAGCAGTGTGTACCATCTACAAGATGCACTGCAGCAACACACCAAGGCTCCTTAGACAGCATCTTCCAAACCCGTGACCTCTACCAACTAGAAGGACAAGGGCAGCAAATGCATGGGAACACCACAATCTGCAAGTTCCCCTCCAAGTCACATACCATCCTGACTTGGAACTATATCGCCGTTCCTTCACTGTCGCTGGGTCAAAATCCTGGAACTCCCTTCCTAACTACACTGTGGGTGTACCTACCCCACATGGACTGCAGCGGTTCAAGAAGGCAGCTCACCACCACCTTCTCAAGGGCAATTAGGGATGGGCAATAAATGCTGGCCTGGCCAGCAATGCCCACATCCCATGAATGAATAAAAAAAACTTCACACATCTCTGCAATAAATTTCATGTGTCCACCCATTCCACCAGCCTGTCTATGTCCTCTTGAAGTCTATTACTATCCTCATCACAGTTAACAATACGTCCAAGTTTTGTGTTATCCGCAAATTTTGAAATTGTGCCCTGCACACCCAAGTCTAGGTCATTAATATAGATCAAGAAAAGCAGTGGTTCTAATACCTATCCCTGGGGAACTCCATTATATACCTTGCTCCAGTCTGAAAAACAACTATTCACCACTTCTCTGTGTCACTTAGCCAACTTTGTATCCATGCTGCCACTGTCCCTTTTATTCCATGGGTTTTAACTTTACTGACAAGCCTGTTATGTGGCACTTTATCAAACACCTTTTGGAAGTCAATGTACACCACATCAACTGCATTACTCTGTTACCTCATCAAAAAACTCAATCAAGTTAGTTAAACATGATTTGCCCTTAACAAATCCATGCGGGCTTTCCATAATTAATCTGCATTTGTCCAAGTGACTGTTAATTTTGTCCCAGCTTATCGTTTCTAAAAGCTTTCCCACCACCGAGGTTAAACTGACTGGCTTGTAGTTGTTGGGCTTATCCTTGCACCCTTTTTTGAACAAAGGTTTAACATCTGCAATTCTCCAGTCCTCTGGCACCACCCCCATATCTAAGGAGGATTAGAAGATTATGGCCAGTGCCCCACAATTTCCACCCTGACTTCCCTCAGTATCATCAAATGCATCTCAACCAGTCCTGGTGACTTATCAATTTATCAACTTTAACTACAACCAGCCTTTCTATTACCTTCTCTTTAACAATTTTTAGCCCATCCAGTGTCTCAACTACCTCCTCTTTCACTATGTCTTTGGCAGCATCTTCTTCCTCAGTAAAGACCGATACAAAGTATTGATTTAGTACCTTAGCCATGCCCTCTGCCTTCATGCATAAATCCCCTTTTTGGTCCTTAATCGGCCCCACTCCTCCTTTTACCACGCTTTTACTATTTATATACCTATCGAAAGCTTTTGGATTCCCTTTTTATGCTAGCTGCCAGTGTCTTATCATACTCTCTCTTTGCTTCTCTTATTTCTTTTTTCACTTCCCCTCTGAATTGTCTATTTTCAGCCTGGCTCTCACTCGTGTTAAATTGTCATATGCACCCCTTTTCTGCTTCATCTTACTTTCTATCTCTTTTGTCATCCAGTTAGCTCTGGCTTTGTTTGTCCTACATTTCCCCATCATGGGACTGCACCTCAACTGTACCTGAACGGACTCCTCTTTAATGGCATTGTTCTGTTACAGTTTTGCCTGACATTCTTTGATTCCAATTTACCTGGGCCAGGTCCATTCTCACCCCATCCTTTTCCATAGCTAACCTAAACATTGTGATGCTTTGACCGCTGTCTCCTAAACGTGCCCCTGCTGACATCCTCATTGGGCTGGAAATGTACTGATTTGAAAAATCTCCTGAACACAATTTACAATCTCTTCCCCCTCTCTGCTCTTTACATTATTACTATCCAAGTCTATATTAGGATAATTAAAGTCCCCCATTAACACTACTTTTTGTACCTCTCTGTAATTTCTTTGCAAATTTGTTCCTTTATATCTTTTCTGCTAGTTGGTGGTCTATAGAATACATCCAGCAACGTAAAGGTACCTCTATCGCTTCTTCGCTTTAACCGAATACATTCTGTCATTGACCCCTCTGGGACATTATCTCTCTCCAGCACTGTAATATTCTCCTTAATCAATACTACTACCCCTCCTCCTTTCTTTCCTTCCCTCTCCGTCCTGAACACCTTGTATACAGGAATAGTTAGTATCCAGTCTTGCCCTTTTTTGAGCCAGATCTCCGTTATCGCCATGACATCGTATTGCCCGTGCAGCTCACCAACTTTATTTACCATATACCATGTGTTCACGTACATGCACAGTAAATGTAATTTAGACCTTATTGCATTCCTTCTTACACTGATCCCACCTAATACCTTTCTATTTCTTACTCTGGTGCTGTCTCTCCCAACTCTGTACATTCTGCAAAATTACTTTCAATTAAATGAGAGTTGAAACTATTAAAATACAAATTTAGGGCTGATAGAAGGGAAGTCTTCTTCACACAAAAACTGATTAGTGTTTATTATTTTTATTTGTTTTGCATTTATAAAATGAAGACAGCTGCAGAGGAAAGTGTGGTGACAAGTACAAGCGAGGCTACAAGTGCCATTGTGACATTGAGTGCCTTCGTTATGGTGAATGCTGCAAAGATTATCGAGCTTTCTGCACATCAGGTAAACATAACAGATATCAGCAACTGCATGCTATTTTTTAAAACAGTTATTAATTTATAAGGGGGACCTATCTAGCATGAAATTGGTAAATGCTTTGTTTGTTCATAAATAACATTCTAGAACATAGAACAGCACAGTACAGGCCCTTCGGCCCATGATGTTGTGCCGAACCTTTAACCTACTCTAAGATCAAACTAACTACCTACCCTTCATTCTACTATCATCCATGTACCTATCCAAGAGTCGCTTAAATGCCCCTAATGTATCTGCTTCTACTACCACCGCTGGCAGCGCATTCCACGCACCCACCACTCTCTGTGTAAAGAACCTACCTCTGACATCTCCTCAAAACCTTCCTCCAATCACCTTAAAATTATGCCCCCTGGTGATAGCCCTTTCCACCCTGGGAAAAAGTCTCTGACTATCCACTCTATCTATGCCTCTCATCATCTTGTACCCCTCTATCAAGTCACCTCTCATCCTTCTTCGCTCCAATGAGAAAAGCCCTAGCTCCCTCAATCTTTCATCGTAGGACTTGCCCTCCAGTCCAGGCAGCATCCTGGTAAATCTCCTCTGCACCCTCTCTAAAGCTTCCACATCCTTCCTATAATGAGGCGACCAGAACTGAACACAATATTCCAAGTGTGGTCGAACCAGGACCTTATAGAGCTGCAGCATAACCTCGCGGCTCTTAAACTCAATCTCCCTGTTAATGAAAGCCAACACACCATACGCCTTCTTAACAACCCTATCAACTTGGGTGGCAACTTTGAGCGATCTATGGACATGAACCCCCAAGATCCCTCTGTTCCTCCACACTACCAAGAATCCTGTCTTTAAGCCTGTATTCCGCATTCAAATTCGACCTTCCAAAATGAATCACTTCACACTTTTCCAGGTTGAACTCCATCTGCCACTTCTCAGCCCAGCTCTGCATCCTGTCAATGTCCCATTGCAACCTACAACAGCCTTCCACACTATCCACAACTCCAGCAACCTTCGTGTCATCGGCAAACTTGCTAACCCAGCCTTCCACTTCCTCATCCAAGTCATTTATAAAAATCACAAAGAGCAGAGGTCCCAGAACAGATCCTTGTGGAACACCACTGGTCACCGAGCTCCATGCTGAATACTTTCCATCTACTACCACCCTCTGACTTCTATGGGCCAGCCAATTTTGTATCCAGACAGCCAACTTTCCCTGAATCCCATGCCTCCTTACTTTCTGAATGAGCCTACCATGGGGAACCTTATCAAACGCCTTGCTAAAATCCATATACACCACATCCACTGCTCTTCCTTCATCAATGTGTTTTGTCACATCTTCAAAGAATTCAATAAGGCTTGTGAGGCATGACCTGCCCCTCACAAAGCCATGCTGACTGTCTCTAATCAAACCATGCTTTTCCAAATAATCATAAATCCTGTCACTCAGAATCCTCTCCAATAATTTGCCCACTACCGACGTAAGACTGACTGGTCTATAATTCCCAGGGTTATCCCTATTCCCTTTCTTGAACAAGGGAACAACTTTTGCCACCCTCCAATCATCCGGTACTACTCCAGTGGACAGTGAAGACGCAAAGATCATCGCCAAAGGCGCAGCAATCTCTTCCCTCGCTTCCCGTAATATCCTTGGGTATATCCTGTCTGGCCCCGGGGACTTATCTGTCCTCATATCATTCAAAATTTCCAGCACATCCTCCCTCTTAACCTCAACCTGTTCGAGCATATCAGCCTGTTCCACGCTGTCCTCACAAACGACCAGGTCCCTCTCACTAGTGAATACTGAAGCAAAGTATTCATTTAGGACCTCCCCTACCTCCTCCGACTCCAGGCACAAGTTCCCTCCACTATCCCTGATCGGCCCTACCCTCACTCTGGCCATCCTCTTGTTCCTCACATAAGTGTAGAACACCTTGGGATTTTCCTTAATCCTACCTGCCAAGACTTTTTCATGTCCCCTTCTAGCTCTCCTAAGTCCATTCTTCAGTTCCTTCCTGGCTACCTTGTAACCCTCGAGAGCCCTGTCTGATCCTTGCTTCCTCAACCTTAAGTAAGCTTCCTTCTTCCTCTTGACTAGCTGTTCCACATCTCTTGTCATCCAAGGTTCCTTCACCCTACCATCCCTTCCCTGTCTCATCGGGACAAACCTATCCAGCAGTCGCAGCAAGTGCTCCCTAAACAACCTCCACATTTCTGTCGTGCATTTCCCTGAGAACATCTGTTCCCAATTTATGCTCCCCAGTTCCTGCCGAATAGCATTGTAATTCCCCCTCCCCCAATTAAATATTTTCCCATCCCGTCTGCTCCTGTCCCTCTCCATGACTATAGTAAAGGTCAGGGAGTTGTGATCACTATCACCGAAATGCTCTCCCACCGAGAGATCTGCCACTTGGCCTGGTTCGTTGCCAAGCACCAAGTCCAACATAGTCTCCCCGCTCGTCGGCCTATCTACATATTGAGTCAGGAAACCTTCCTGGACACACCTGACAAAAACTACTCCATCCAAACTATTTGCACTAAGGAGGTTCCAATCAATATTAGGGAAGTTGAAGTCACCCATGACAACAACCCTGTTACTTCTGCACCTTTCCAAAATCTGCCTCCCAATCTGTTCCTCCATGTCTCTGTTGCTATTGGGGGGTCTATAGAAAACTCCCAACAAAGTGACTGCTCCTTTCCTGTTTCTGACTTCCACCCATAATGACTCAGCAGACAAACCCTCCTCGACGACCTCCCTTTCTGCAGCTGTGATACTATCCCTGATTAACAATGCCACTCCCCCACCTCTTTTACCTCCCTCCCTATTCCTTTTGAAACATCTAAACCCCGGAACATCCAACATCCGTTCCTGCCCCTGTGATATCCACGTCTCCGTAATGGCCACAACATCGTAGCTCCAAGTACTGATCCATGCTCTAAGTTCATCACCCTTATTCCTGACACTTCTTGCGTTAAAATAGACACACTTCAACCCATCATACTGGCTGCAACTTTGCCCTGTCAACTGTCTAACCTTCCTCACAGACTCTCTGCACTCAGTATCTGCCTGTTCAACAGCTACCCCATCCACTGATCCATGGCTCCGGTTCCCATCCCCCTGCCAAACTAGTTTAAACCAAACCGAAGAGGGTATCAAACTTTGGTGACTTTTAACTTGAATAGGATATATAAACTTAAAAGATGAAGGAATATCAACTTTCCAGTCCTTTTAAACATATATATGTTACTGTTTTATTAATATTGTATCTAGTTCATCATTAATTGACATACAAAATAAATAGTTCCACAGGCAATTTTCTCCTGCCCTCTACAGAATACAATGGCTCATGTTAGGGTACAATTCCATGGGTCTCAGACACCCTTGCATACTTCAGCCAAGTGACCATTCTTTTTGAGTAAGCCTGATGTCAGCAGCGAATGAGAGCATTAGAAGGTTTGCTACCAATTCTGATCCTGTCCTCACCCAAAGTACTGGCATCCACACTTCCCAGCGAGAGCCCGCATATTGTGATTACGAGAAATAAATATGATGGACTTTTGTTGTAGTGCTCTTCATCAACCCCCAATAGTATCCCAGTGGAGATCAACTGGTTCAACATAGATTGGGATTTTACTGGTCTGTGTTGCTCAATAATATACACTACGGTGCATTTAACCATCTGATCAACCTGTACAAATTGCACTTTTTATGTACTTCTTTCACGTGGTATTATAAAACATATGTGTTTTCATATGTACAGAAGCCTCATGTTCTGGACGCTGTTTTGAGACGCATGAGCGTGGTCGGAAATGTCAGTGTGATTCCAAGTGCATGGAATACAGTGAATGCTGCTTTGATTTTGTTGCAAATTGTAGAAAAGGTAAGGGAAAGTGTTCTGCTGCTGGAGCAGTTAGCTCACGTCATTTGTTTTTCCATTGCTTTCTGTGCATATTTTAACCAGAGATAACGATCACAAAGACAGATAACTCAACCAGTAAAGCCTGAAAAACTATCTGGGGAAAAATATAGCTTGTTTTGTGTTTTGTGTTGAGCCTTGAAAAGTTCACTCTCGTTTTGCTTTAACCTAGCACAGGGGAGGGGAAAGCATTCCTTTGTTTGGAGTCATACAAAGCAACCTTTGTCCATTGAGTGGAGTAGAATAGTTATACACAGCCTTATCTAACCCTACTACTGCTTATTAATTTTTATTTGGAAAACAGGTCGTTAGTAGTAGTATACACAAAGGAATAATTTATCTTCTATCAAATAATCTAGTTCTATAAAATTCAGAACGTTTCTCTCTTTTCACTGCAATTACAAATATAGATAAGAAGGCAACCATTCGGCCCCTGACCTCATTACAGCCTTGGTCCAAACATGGACAAAAGAGCTGAACTCAAGATGTGAAGTGGAAGTGACTGCCCTGAATATCAAGGCAGCATTTGACTGAGTATGGCATCAAGGAGCCCTAGCAAAACTGGAGTCAATGGAAATCAGGGGGAAAACTCTCCATTGTTTGGAGTCATACCTAGCACAAAGGAAAATGGTTGTGGTTGTTGAAGGCCAATCAGGAGCTCTTCAGATTAGTGTCCTAGGCCCAAACATCTTCAGCTGCTTCATCAATGATCTTCCTTCCATTATAAGGTCAGAAGTGGGGATGTTCGCTGACGATTGCATGATGTTCAGTACCATTCACAACTCCTCAGATACTGAAGCAGTCCGTGTCACTATGCAGCAAGACCTGGACACTTTTCAGGCTTGGACTGATAAATGGCAAGTAACATTCGAGCCACACAAGTGGCAGGCAATGACAATCTTTAATAAGAGAGAATCTAACCATCTCCCCTTGACATTCAACAGCATTGCCATCGCTGAATCCCCCACTATCAATATCCCAGGGGTTACCATTAACCAGAAACTGAACTGGATCAGTCACATAAATACTGTGGCTACAAGAGCAGGTCAGAGGCTGGAAATTCTGTGGTGAGTAATCCAGCTCCTGACTCCCCAAAGCTGTCCACCATCTACAAGGCACATGTCAGGGGTGAGATGGAATACTCTCCACTTGCCTGAATGAATGCAGCTCCAACAACACTGAGGAAGCTTGACACCATCCAGGACAAAGCAACCCATTTAATTGGCACCCCATCCACTAGATTAAACATTCACCCCCTCCACCAGCGACGCACAGTGGCAGCAGCGTGTACCATCTACAAGATGTACTGCAGCAACTCAACAAGCCTCCTTCGACATCACCTTCTAAACCCACGGCCCCGTCCACCTAGAAGGACAAGGGCAGTAAACACATGGGAACACCATCACCTGCAAGTTCCCCTCCAAGCCACACACCATCCTGACTTGGAAATATCGCCATTCCTTTACTGTCACTGGATCAAAATCCTGAACCCCTTCCCTAACAGCACTGTGAGTGTACCTACACCAGATGGACTGCAGCAGTTCAAGAAGGCAGCTCAGCACCACCTTCTCAAGGGCAATTAGCGGTGGGCAATAAATGCTGGCCTTGCCAACATGCCCACATCCCATGAAACAAATTTTAAAAAATTTGCCCTTCCTATCATATGTATCCAAAAAAAGAAAGTTCCCCATCAGAGCATCCACCTGTTTCCAAGAATTTGGCTCCTGATTTGATGGGATTTATGGATGTGCTTACTTCAGAATAATTACTTTTTTTAAATTAATTTCACACCTCATATGGGTATTGCTAGTATCAGCCATTCTACCAGAATCACTTGGAATTGATACATTATGTTTTCCTTTTATTGTTCTTTTGTTGGCCAAGCTGTACTTTGGTTACAAAAATCTTTAAAATAAAACTTGAGAACTAAGATGTCAAGTTTCACTTAACATATCCTCTTTAATCACAGATTCATGGACAAGTCCAACAACAATCATGCCAGCTACCAGATCAACTTCATTATTCACCAGCTTTCCTTGGAAGCCATCAGCAGCAAAGCAACCTGAGCTCATCAGCGATCGGGCGATTCAACAAGACTCTACCAGTTACTCGGATGAAAAAACAAAAATCATGAAAGAACCTACAAAGCCAAGTATGAAGCCATACTGAAAAACAGGGATAAAAGCAAAATACTGCGGATGCTGGAAATCTGAAATAAAAACAAGAAATGCTGGAATCACTCAGCAGGTCTGGCAGCATCTGTGGAAAGAGAAGCAGAGTTAACGTTTCGGGTCAGTGACCCTTCTGCGGAAGAAGGGTCACTGACCCGAAACGTTAACTCTGCTTCTCTTTCCACAGATGCTGAAAAACAGGGATCTGGTCTGGATTTTACCAAGCCCGCAACATCGGGCTCCGTGGCAGAGGGGCCAGAAGATGGTTGCAGCAGAGGCCCGCCATGGAGCCCGACGCTGAGAGGGTCTGGCCCAATCCTCCGGGCGGCAGCGAGACTCCGTGGCAGCGAGACTCCGTGGCAGCCTCCCCGCTGCTGGGTCATGGGACCTCAATTTCAATATTTAAATTAATGAGATGAATAAATTTAAATTGACTTACCTTGAATCTTCCGGGCCCGCCACAATCTCTGGAGCAGCTGCCGGCACTCTGCGCCTTCAATTCCCCATCTGGGGAAAGCAGACGTGACAGTAGTGAGGAGTGGGGAGGAGCTAAGATTTTTACTGTTTGAGGGGAGACGAGGTCAAATAAGCATCATCAGTGTAGGGGATGGTGGGAAGGGGTGAATTTTCAACTTTGTGCAGTCTGGAAGGGGGAAGGTCAGAATTCAAAGGTAAGTGTTCTGGTGGGGGGAGAGGGCAAATACTTACTGAAATTTTTATTGGGGGGAATTGGAAAGCAGTGGGGCAATTTTATTTTGTAAATTTTGGTGGGGTTCGCTTTAAAAATTCAAATATGCCAGCAGGCTGGCTATCCTTTAAAAATGCCGCCAGTGTCTGTGCACAGGCAGCTGGCGCCATTGCTGGCGACGGACAGCCTGCCCCCTCCACATGCTTGGGGTGGGGTGGCGGGCAGCCCTGGCTATTTAAATAAGCCACCACATGGGAGATTGCAACAGCTCTTTGGCGTGCGGCCTGCACATTCGGGCCGCCATTTTTTGAACTCACCACCGGGAGCGATGGGGGGCTCTTAAAATCCAGGTCACAGTCAACAGTGAGAAACTTAGTCATGTGAATGTATTGATTTATGTGAAGGTCTTTTAAACACTAATATTTATTGTGTAGGTGAGCTATTTTGTTTCTGAGGGTTCTATAGGTTACTTTTTTATTTTTTACAGTCAAAACAGATTAATTGCATTGAGGTATTTCATAGTAAATAATAATGAACAATATTTTCCACTGTGCTCAGACTCCGTAATTTCCACGACAAGAACATGTTAGGAATGCAAATGACCTAGGACTATTAGACTGGAGAAATAATCACTTAAGTATTTCTAATAAGTTTTCTTGAATTGTTGGAACCTAGTTCTAAGAAGCAAAGAAGAAAGAAAAATAATTGCTAATGCTATATTAACAAAAGATCTTACGTTGGATAAGGGAAATAGGGATAAACAGATAATGATTGAAGTTTAACATATACTAGTAAAAAATACAAGGCATAAATGGAAGATAGTAGCCTTGTTTGTGGAAGAACCATCTTGTCAGACAGAGACTAGAATGGAAATCCCCGTGGAACAAGAACGTTTAATGGGAGGGGCAGAGAAAGCTATGAATGGATAGACTGACGGCAACCCTCTGTCCTTGACTACTGTCAACATTAGGCAGATACAAATAAAAGGCCAATCTTGCTGTCACACAAAAAAGCAGAATCCAAATGAGATGGGGGCATGTAGTGGTGTGACAGCATGAGAAAGCCAGCCACCAGCGCAGGCAGTACTGAGGTACCACAGAACCAGCTGGTGGAAAGGATCAATTGAGATGAATGGAATTTTATCCATAATCTGGAAATGAAGGGCTGAATTTTACAGACCTCCCCCCAACCTCAGGGGTCGTGGTGGAGGGGGCCAGAAAATGCCTCTGGGAGAGGGTCGCCACGCACCCAGACGCAGGGAGGGCCCAGCCCGCTATTGCCAGTAGCAGCAAGGCCTCGTGGCGGCCCCCCACTGCCGCTCGGTGACAGGACCGCCATTTAAATATTCAAATAAATTAAAATCAATGAATTAATTATAGTTACGTTCCCGCCGTTTGTCCCGGTGCAATCTTCGTGTCGATGGCCGGCACTCCTGTGCCTTCGGAACCCCGTCTGGGGAAATGAGGTGGAACACTGGTTGGGAGGGAGGAGGAGGTAAGTTTCTCAGTGCAGTGGGGAGGGTGGTGGCGGTGGGAAACATGGTCAAAGAAACATCACTGGTGTAGGGGATGGTGGGGAAGATTTTCAGGTTAAGGTTTATTCACTTTGTGAGGGGGGGGAAGGTCAGGTGGACAAGTTAAGTGTTTTGGTGGGAGAGGGCAAGTAATTAACTTTATGGTTATTGGGGGGGTGGGAGAGGGGCAAAGTAAATATATTTAATTTTTTTATTAGATGTTTTTTTAAATATTTAAATTTAACAGTAGGGCTCGAAGCTCTTTAAAAAAATTGCTGTGGCGGACAGCCTGCCCCTTCCACATTATCGGGGAGGGGTAGACCTCCTCAGCTATTTAAATGAGCCGCCACACTTAGGATTGCAGCGGCTCCGCAACGTGTGGCCCGCCATTGTTTTCGCCTGCCGCCGAAGTATAAATTTCAGCCCGAAGTGTATTATAACACTTGCCCTGGAATAAGACATAACCAAAAGATTATCTTAACTAAAACATGGAATTGCCAGACCCCCAGCCACACCTCAAATTATTGAATGAGTATCAAGTTGGTGGCGGGGAGGAAGAAAGATCACCTGTTCAGTTTGGAAAGTCATTGTTACATCTGAGTATTTTATCTAGAACCAAGGTGCAATATATCTCAACTGTCAAGGATTCCAATGGGAGGTGAGGGTGATAATATATTACAGGAAAATAAATAACATATGAGGGGAGCAGTGAATTATCATTTTTTTCTGATTTGTCGGATCTTATTTTTTCAGGAAATGCAAGTATTAAGAGAATTGAACATTCTACCACCATGAATCCCATCAGCTTCAATATAGGGAAAGACAAGGAAGCCTCCAGGCTCATGAAAAATACTACAGAAGATGATCCTTTTGTAACTGAAGAGTCAAGTACCTCTGATCCAAACTTTGAAATAGATGAAAGTAAAATATCTATTATTCCTGAAGAAATTGTTCCTACAAGAATAAAAGATAGATCTACACAGCCTACATTCCATGATGAATCAATTACCATAAAGCCAAACAGTTTAGACAATGAGGCAACACATCCCACCATTCCTGAAAAATCTGCAACTATGTATCCTGAAATTTCACAGACCCTTGCTCCAAACAGAACAACTACTGTGGATTCTGACAAGTTGGACAAAGCAGCAACATTACATCCCATTATTCTTGAAGATGATGTAACAATGATTCCAAAGATGGACAAAGAAAGAACAACAAAACCAACTGTCCCTGAAGATAATACCACAGATTCTAAAATTTTGGACATAGAAGGAACAACAATGCTCTCTATTGCTGGAGATGGTACCGAGAACTCTAAAACTATGGACAATGAAGAAACACAGACTACTGTTCCTGAAGGATCTGCAGCCATGCATCCTGAAATTTCACAGACCTTTCCTGCAAACAGTTATACTACTGTAGATCCGGATAACTTGGATAATGCAACAAAAATACATCCCATTACTCCTGAAGAAACTGTAACAATGCTCCCAACCTTGGACAAAGAAGGGACAGCAAAACCCACTGATCCTAACGATGGTACCACGGATTCTAAAAGTTTGGATAAAGAACCAACAACTAAGCCCACCATTCCTGAAGATGTCTCTTTGGATTCTAAATCATTTGACAAAGAAGAAACACAGCCCACCATTCCTGAAAAATCTACAACCATGTATCCTGAAATTTCACAGTCCTTTGCTCCAAACAGAGCAACTAGTGTGAGTCCTGATAACTTAGACAATGCAGCAACAATACAAACCATTAATCCTGAAGGATCTGTAACAATGTTCTCAACCTCGGACAAAGAGGGAACAACTGAACCCACTATTTATGAAGATGATTCCAAGGATTCTAAAATCTTGGATATAGAAGGAATGATAACACCTACTGTTAATGAAGATGGTACAATCGATTCTAAATCACAGGGTAAAGAAGGAACAACAAAACCCACTATTGCTGAAAGTGGTACAGTGAATTCTGAATCACTGGACAATGAAGAAACAGAGACCACTGTTCCTGAAGGATCTGCAACCCTGCATCCTGAAATTTCAAAGTCCTTTGTTCCAAACCGAGCTGCAACTGTGCATCCTGACAACTTGGACAATGCAGCAGAAATGCATCCCATTATTCCTGAAGAAGCTCTAACAATTCTCCCAACCTTGGACAAAGAAGGAACATTAAAGTTCACCATTCATGAAGATGATACTGCGGATTCTAAATCCTTGCAGAAAGAAGGAAAAACAAAGCCCACTGCTCCAGAAGGATCTGTAACCATGGATCCTAATAATGTAGACAAAGAAGAAACACAGACCACCATTCCTGAAAAACATGCAATCATGTATCCTGAAATTTCACAGACCTTTGCTCCAAACAGAACAACTACTGTGGATGCTGACAAGTTGGACAAAGTAGCAACAGTGCATCCCATTATTCCTGAAGAAACTGTAACAATACTTCCAACCTTGGACAAAGAAGGAACAACAAAACCAACTGTCCCTGAAGATAGTACCACAGATTCTAAAATCCTGGACATAGAAGGAACAACAATGCTCTCTATTGCTGGAGATGGTACCGAGAACTCTACAACTATGGACAATGAAGAAACACAGACGACTGTTCCTGAAGGATCTGCAGCCATGCATCCTGAAATTTCACAGACCTTTCCTGCAAACAGTTATACTACTGTAGATCCTGATAACTTGGATAATGCAACAAAAATACATCCCATTACTCCTGAAGAAACTGTAACAATGCTCCCAACCTTGGACAAAGAAGGGACAGCAAAACCCACTGATCCTAACGATGGTACCACGGATTCTAAAAGTTTGGATAAAGAACCAACAACTAAGCCCACCATTCCTGAAGATGTCTCTTTGGATTCTAAATCATTTGACAAAGAAGAAACACAGCCCACCATTCCTGAAAAATATACAACCATGTATCCTGAAATTTCACAGTCCTTTGCTCCAAACAGAGCAACTAGTGTGAGTCCTGATAACTTAGACAATGCAGCAACAATACAAACCATTAATCCTGAAGGAGCTGTAACAATGTTCTCAACCTCGGACAAAGAGGGAACAACTGAACCCACTATTTATGAAGATGATTCCAAGGATTCTAAAATCTTGGATAAAGAAGGAATGATAACACCTACTGTTGATGAAGATGGTACAATCGATTCTAAATCACAGGGTAAAGAAGGGACAACAAAACCCACTATTGCTGAAAGTGGTACAGTGAATTCTGAATCACTGGACAATGAAGAAACAGAGACCACTGTTCCTGAAGGATCTGCAACCCTGCATCCTGAAATTTCAAAGTCCTTTGTTCCAAACCGAGCTACAACTGTGCATCCTGACAACTTGGACAATGCAGCAGAAATGCATCCCATTATTCCTGAAGAAGCTCTAACAATTCTCCCATCCTTGGACAAAGAAGGAACATTAAAGTTCACCATTCATGAAGATGATACTGCGGATTCTAAATCCTTGCAGAAAGAAGGAAAAACAAAGCCCACTGCTCCAGAAGGATCTGTAACCATGGATCCTAATAATGTAGACAAAGAAGGAACACATCCCACCATTCCTGAAAAACATGCAATCATGTATCCTGAAATTTCACAGACCTTTGCTCCAAACAGAGCAACTACTGTGGATGCTGACAAGTTGGACAAAGCAGCAACAGTGCATCCCATTATTCCTGAAGAAACTGTAACAATACTTCCAAAGATGGACAAAGAAGGAACAACAAAACCAACTGTCCCTGAAGATAGTACCACAGATTCTAAAATCTTGGACATAGAAGGAACAACAATGCTCTCTATTGCTGGAGATGTTACCAAGAACTCTAAATCTATGGACAATGAAGAAACACAGACTACTGTTCCCGAAGGATCTGAAGCCATGCATCCTGAAATTTCACACACCTTTGCTCCAAACAGATCTACAACTCTGGATCCTGACAACTTGGACAATGCAGCAACAGTACATCCCATTATTCCTGAAGAAACTGTAACAATGCTTCCAACCTTGGAGAAAGAAGGAACAATAAAACCCATTGATCCTAATGATGGTACCACGGATTCTAAAATTTTGGATAAAGAAGGAACAATTAAGCCCACCATTCCTGAAGATGTCACTGTGGATTCTAAATCATTAGACAAAGAAGGAACACATCCCACCATTCCTGAAAAATCTACAATCATGTATCCTGAAATTTCACAGACCTTGGCTCCAAACAGAGCAACTACTGTGGGTCCTGACAAGTTGGACAAAGCAGCAACAGTCCATCCCATTATTCCTGAAGAAACTGTAACAATACTTCCAAAGATGGACAAAGAAGGAACAACAAAACCAACTGTCCCTGAAGATAGTACCACAGATTCTAAAATCTTGGACATAGAAGGAACAACAATGCTCTCTATTGCTGGAGATGTTACCGAGAACTCTAAATCTATGGACAATGAAGAAACACAGACTACTGTTCCCGAAGGATCTGAAGCCATGCATCCTGAAATTTCACACACCTTTGCTCCAAACAGTTATACAACTCTGGATCCTGACAAGTTGGACAAAGCAGAAAAAATACATCCCATTATTCCTGAAGAAACTTTAACAATGCTTCCAACCTTGGACAAAGAAGGAACAACAGAAACCATTGATCCTAATGATGGTACCACGGATTCTAAAAGTTTGGATAAAGTACAAACAATTAAGCCCGCCATTCCTGAAGATGTCACTGTGGATTCTAAATCATTGGACAAAGAAGGAACACATCCCACCATTCCTGAAAAATCTACAATCATGTATCCTGAAATTTCACAGACCTTTGCTCCAAAAGGAGTTATTACTGTTGATCCTGACAACTTAGACAATGCAGCAACAATACAAACCATTAATCCTGAAGGAGCTGTAACAATGTTCCCAACCACGGACAAAGAGGGAACAACTGAACCCACTATTTATGAAGATGATTCCAAGGATTCTAAAATCTTGGATAAAGAAGGAATGATAACACCTACTGT
This sequence comes from Heterodontus francisci, assembly GCF_036365525.1. NCBI lineage: Eukaryota > Metazoa > Chordata > Chondrichthyes > Heterodontiformes > Heterodontidae > Heterodontus > Heterodontus francisci. The sequence continues at coordinate 77,503,786 of NC_090378.1, read as the reverse complement.
TAATGAAGATGGTACAATCGATTCTAAACCACAGGGTAAAGAAGGGACAACAAAACCCACTATTGCTGAAAGTGGTACAGTGAATTCTGAATCACTGGACACTGAAGAAACAGAGACCACTGTTCCTGAAGGATCTGCAACCCTGCATCCTGAAATTTCAAAGTCCTTTGTTCCAAACCGAGCTACAACTGTAGACAAAGAAGAAACACAGACCACCATTCCTGAAAAACATGCAATCATGTATCCTGAAATTTCACAGACCTTTGCTCCAAACAGAGCAACTACTGTGGATGCTGACAAGTTGGACAAAGCAGCAACAGTCCATCCCATTATTTCTGAAGAAACTGTAACAATACTTCCAACCTTGGACAAAGAAGGAACAACAAAACCAACTGTCCCTGAAGATAGTACCACAGATTCTAAAATCTTGGACATAGAAGGAACAACAATGCTCTCTATTGCTGGAGATGTTACCAAGAACTCTAAATCTATGGACAATGAAGAAACACAGACGACTGTTCCCGAAGGATCTGAAGCCATGCATCCTGAAATTTCACACACCTTTGCTCCAAACAGATCTACAACTCTGGATCCTGACAAGTTGGACAATGCAGCAACAGTACATCCCATTATTCCTGAAGAAACTATAACAATGCTTCCAACCTTGGCGAAAGAAGGAACAATAAAACCCATTGATCCTAATGATGGTACCACGGATTCTAAAATTTTGGATAAAGAAGGAACAATTAAGCCCACCATTCCTGAAGATGTCACCGTGGATTCTAAATCATTAGACAAAGAAGGAACACATCCCACCATTCCTGAAAAATCTACAATCATGTATCCTGAAATTTCACAGACCTTGGCTCCAAACAGAGCAACTACTGTGGGTCCTGACAAGTTGGACAAAGCAGCAACAGTCCATCCCATTATTCCTGAAGATACTGTAACAATACTTCCAAAGATTGACAAAGAAGGAACAACAAAACCAACTGTCCCTGAAGATAGTACCACAGATTCTAAAATCTTGCACAAAGAAGGAACAACAATGCTCTCTATTGCTGGAGATGTTACCGAGAACTCTAAATCTATGGACAATGCAGAAACACAGACTACTGTTCCCGAAGGATCTGAAGCCATGCATCCTGAAGTTTCACACACCTTTGCTCCAAACAGATCTACAACTCTAGATCCTGACAAGTTGGACAAAGCAGAAAAAATACATCCCATTATTCCTGAAGAAACTTTAACAATGCTTCCAACCTTGGACAAAGAAGGAACAACAGAAACCATTGATCCTAATGATGGTACCACGGATTCTAAAAGTTTGGATAAAGTACAAACAATTAAGCCCGCCATTCCTGAAGATGTCACTGTGGATTCTAAATCATTGGACAAAGAAGGAACACATCCCACCATTCCTGAAAAATCTACAATCATGTATCCTGAAATTTCACAGACCTTTGCTCCAAAAGGAGTTATTACTGTTGATCCTGACAACTTAGACAATGCAGCAACGATACAAACCATTAATCCTGAAGAAGCTGCAACAATGTTCCCAACCACGGACAAAGAGGGAACAACTGAACCCACTATTTATGAAGATGATTCCAAGGATTCTAAAATCTTGGATAAAGAAGGAATGATAACACCTACTGTTGATGAAGATGGTACAATCGATTCTAAATCACAGGGTAAAGAAGGGACAACAAAACCCACTATTACTGAAAGTGGTACAGTGAATTCTGAATCACTGGACAATGAAGAAACAGAAACCACTGTTCCTGAAGGATCTGCAACCCTGCATCCTGAAATTTCAAAGTCCTTTGTTCCAAACCGAGCTACAACTGTGCATCCTGACAACTTGGACAATGCAGCAGAAATGCATCCCATTATTCCTGAAGAAGCTCTAACAATTCTCCCATCCTTGGACAAAGAAGGAACATTAAAGTTCACCATTCGTGAAGATGATACTGCGGATTCTAAATCCTTGCAGAAAGAAGGAAAAACAAAGCCCACTGCTCCAGAAGGATCTGTAACCATGGATCCTAATAATGTAGACAAAGAAGAAACACAGACCACCATTCCTGAAAAACATGCAATCATGTATCCTGAAATTTCACAGACCTTTGCTCCAAACAGAGCAACTACTGTGGGTCCTGACAAGTTGGACAAAGCAGCAACAGTGCATCCCATTATTCCTGAAGAAACTGTAACAATACTTCCAAAGATGGACAAAGAAGGAACAACAAAACCCCCTGTTTCCAAAGAAGATAGTACCACAGATTCTAAAATCTTGCACAAAGAAGGAACAACAATGCTCTTTATTGCTGGAGATGTTACCAAGAACTCTAAATCTATGGACAATGAAGAAACACAGACGACTGTTCCCGAAGGATCTGCAGCCATGCGTCCTGAAATTTCACAGACCTTTTCTCCAAACAGATCTGCTACTGTGGATCCTGATAACTTAGACAATGCAGCAAAAATACATCCCATTACTCCTGAAGAAACTGTAACAATGCTCCCAACCTTGGACAAAGAAGGAACAACAGAACACACTGATCCTAAAGATGTTACCACGGATTCTAAATCATTGGACAAAGAAAGAACAATAAAGCCCACCATTCCTGAAGATGGTACCACGGTTTTTAAATCTTTGGATAAAGATCAAATAAGAAATCTCACTGCTCCCGAAGGATCTGCAACCATGGATCCTGATATTGTAAACAATGAAGAAATACTGTCCACACTTCCTGCAAAATATGCAACTATCTATCCTGAAATGTCACAGAACATTGCTCCAAACAGAGCAACTACTGTGGATCCTGATAACTTGGACAATGTTGCAACAATACAACCTATTCCGTCTGAGGAAGCTGCAACAATGCTCCTAACCTTGGACAAAGAAGGAACCACAAAACCCACTGTTCTTAAAGATAGTACTACAGATTATAAAGTCTTGGACAAAGGAGGAATGACAAAGCCCTCTGCTCCTAAAGATGGTACAGTAGATTCTAAATCATTGGACAAAGAAGAAGCAACAAAGAACGCTGTTCCTGAAGATGGTACCATAGACTCAAAAATCTTGGATAAAGAACAAGCAACTAAGCCCACTGCTCCTGAAGGATCTGCAACCATGGATCCAGATAACATATACAAAGAAGAAACAGATTTCACAGTTGCTGAAAAATATGCAACCGTGTATTCTGAAATTTCAAAGACCTTTCCTCCAAACAGAGCTGTTACTGTGGATCCTGATAACTTGGACAATGCAGCAACAACACAACCCTTAATTCCTGAAGAAACTGTAACAATGCTTCCAAACATGGACAAAGAAGGAACAACAAAACCAGCTGTTCCTGAAGATAGTACCACATATTCTAAAATCTTGGACAAAGAAGGAGTGACAACGCCCCCTGTTAATGAAGATGGTTCGATGCATTCTAACTCCTTCGATAAAGAAGTAATGACAAAACCCATTGTCATAGAAGATGGTAGCACAGATTCTAAATTCTTGGATATAGAAGGAACAACAAAGACCAAAATTGTTGAAGGTGGTACCATGAATTCTGAATCATTGGACAATGAAGAAACAGAGACCACAGTTCCTGAAGGATCTGCAACCTTGCATCCTGAAATTTCAAAGTCCTTTGTTCCAACCAGAGCTACTACTGTGCATCCTGGCAACTTGGACAACGCACTAAAAATGCACCCCATTACTCCTGAAGAAGCTCTAACAATGCTCCCAACCTTGGACAAAGAAGCAACAACAAAACCCACTGTTCCTGAAGATAGACCCGCAGATCATAAAATCTTGGACAAAGAAAGAATGACAAAGCCCTCTGTTAATGAAGATGTTACAATGGATTCTAAATCTGTGGAGAAAGAAGGAATGACAAAGCCCACTGTTCCCAAAGATCGTATTCCAGATTCTAAAACCTTGAATAATGAAGGAACAACAAAGCCCACCATTGCTGAGGGAAATTCCATGAACTCTGAATCCTTGAATAATGAAGAAACAGAGACCACTGTTCCTGAAGGTTCTGCATCTGAAAATTCAAAGTCCTTTGCTCCAAACAGAACTATTACTGTGCTTCCTGACAACTTGCACAATGCAGCAACAATACAATCTATTCCTCCTGGAAAAGCTGCAACAATGCTCCAAAACTTTGACAAAGAAGGAACAACAAGGGCCACTGCTCCTCAAGGAACTGCAACCATGGATCCTGATAACATAAACAAAGAAGTAACGCAAACCAAAGTTCCTGAAAAATATGCAATCATATATCCTGAAATTTCAAAGACCTTTGCCCCAAACAGAGCTGTTACCAAGGATCCTGATAATGTGGACAATGCAGCAAGAACACAACCTATTCCTCCTGAGGAATCTGCAACAATCCTCCCAAACCTTTACAAAGAAGGAACAACAAAGCCCTCTGCTCCTAAAGATGGTATCCTTGATTCAAAATTTTTGGATAGAGAAGGAACAACAAAGCCCACTGTCCTGCAAGAAGGAGGTACTATTCATCTCAACAACTTACAGAACAGAAGACAAGCACAGCCAACTATTCCTCAAGAAGCTCTTTTCATTGATCCAAACTTAGACAAAGAGAAAATGGCACAGCTCATTGTACCTACAGGCCCTGTTACCATAGTCCAAATGTTAGACGGAGCAAGTGTGACACAGGAAAGAGCTGTGACCGTGGAACCTGCTAATGTAGACACTGAAGGAATGGCCAATACTGAAGAATCAATCACCATGGATTTGAACTTAACTGAAACTGTTAAGCCTATCGTTTCTGATAAATACACAGTAAAAGTTCTTAACGTAAGTAAAGATAAAACAGTGCAGTCCATTATTTCTAAGATTTCTACACTAGCTTTAATACAAATTATCTTTTTATCAATTATTGCAATCTCCAATAATAGTAAGCCTGTGCCTTTCAGTGGAAATATCTATCTCAATAGATGTGAACCTTACAACCAGGGTGTCCATCTCAGAGGCTGAATTCAGTTCACTTTCCAATTACGTATTGTCTGAACAGCTCATTTAAAAAACTGTTCTATCTCAAAACCGATTGCCCCTGCTCCCAGTACAAAGCTGGTAATTAAAAGGTTTCACCTCTTTAAAAGAGAGCAGCTGATCTCCCAGTCAGAAATAAAACAATCAGACAGTGCTGCCGGCTCTCTCAGCAGGAGTACACCAAACTGACACTCCCTCCTCTCCACCGCCAGTCAGAACCTACTTCAGGAATCTAAGACACTGCAAGTCCCGACTGGAGGAAAACAAGACCATTGGTAGTGACAGGAGGGCATCAGCCTAGTGTGCTTCCATCGTGAGAGTTACCGAGAGTTTGTTTCATTCCCAACAGTGGATCAGCTGTTTCTGGCATCAGATTTTTTGGGAGGGACTTGCTTCTCATAAAGAGTACACACTTCACCTATCTGAGACTTTGTTAGAAAAGGGAGCAGAGGTTACTGTCAAGGATCACCATCTTGGAGCAATTGCCTCGCCTAATTCAGCTCTTCAAAAGGCTCAAAATATGGTTGCTAAGCATGCTAACACCATAATTCTGCCTGACTCAAAAACGTTATCATACTGGGCCACTCAATATCTGTGGCATTGATCCAAAAGGTTAGACACCCTGTCCTACAGAACTTCTTACCTCAGCAAAAGCTCATACATTTTAGTAAAGATAATCGGATAAACTAGATCCACAAAAGTACATATATTAAAGCTTGTTCCTCCATTAGATAAAAGCACTAAAAGGCATTTCATTTCATAGGTAACCACTCCTGCTGACATACGTCAAGACAGTGATGATAATGTGATAATTAATGTTACATTACCATCAGCAGCACTCAGAAGACAAACAACTATGAAAACTCCATCAAATGAAGGTAGGACATACAATTTACTGGCTGTGGTCCACTGTGCACATATTAAGAAAATCTATGCTGCACACCAATGAAAAAATAATCTAATGCAGATTATTGTGCTGATTAAAGGATTACAGATTCCTTTCCACACATTATTCTTTTACTAAATGCATACCAATATTAGTCAAACATGATAGTGATGAAAAATGTCACCTTGTGCTTGAGAATGAAAGAAATGACAGTGATGCTTACTGCACCTCATTTTTTATATATACACAGAGGAAGGTCCTGTAGTCTATTGGTTATGATATGGACCAGCAAACCAAATATCTGAAAAAAGCTGAATTCAATAAATCTAATAATTTATGGATTAGCACAATAAAAATAACCTTAAAAATTGTTTTTTTTTCTATAGAAACACAACTAGTTCATTAATATACTTCATGCAAAGGAATGTGCCAACCCTACCTGTCCTGGTCCACATGCAAATCTGCCCGCTAGGTGGCTTTGTGCCCTCTGCAGCAGTTGAAGGAGTAGGCTCACCACCACCTTCTTATGGGAATTTGAGATGGGAAATGTGGCCAGTGTCACCCACGTGCCAACAATTTTTTTTATATAGGCCTGTAGCAGGAGCTGGTAAGGGTGTAGAAGAATCACTACTAAAGATAATGATTTGTTTTAACAGTTACCAAATAAGTTAATGGGAATGAAAATAGAAAAGTTACCAGGCTCTGAAAACTAAGGTGGGTTGTGTAGTATAAGGGTCTGAAAGGGTTAATGATTGAGACAGTATAAGGAATACTTCCCACCAAGATGATATAAGAGGGCACATGTGAGAGAGACTGGAGGGAGATGCAACATGGCTTCAGAGGAGTCATACAGACTGGAGTGAAGCTGTACATAGTTAGAATGTAATAAAGAGTTAATGTTCAAAGTACAGAAGACTCAGTAATCTCTTGAACTAGACTAACTAAGTATATTATGGTGACAGCAAACAAACTAAACATACAGCATGGTGAACAGTGGTGGTTCTTACCATGCAACATACAGAAGAAGAATTTAAAGAAATACTTTGAAGAAGGCTGACCTGAAAAAAGTGCCAAAACTGCAGAACTCGAGAAGCTGTGAAAAAGCTCCAGAGCTGCTCTGTGGACGAAGGAGGATGGAGAGTCAGGGAATCAGCTTGTCGAGGCATTCAGGCTGCACCACAGAGGTGGGTAGTCTGTGAAAATAATCCAGTCCAGCGATCACAGACTTCGAGTCGGAGAACCAAGCAACGATCAGGAATCTGGTGAACAACCCGTAAAGAGGGTAAAAATCTTTATTCCTAACGGCACTAGGCAGGAGCACCGGGAAAACCGAAAGTCTTTAGCGGGGGCAGATCTGAGATTGACGCCGTAACACATGGCGACAGGAGAAAGTGAAAAAAAGAGGCTGCAAATACTTGATACTCTAAATGAAAAAAATGAAATAGAGTATGGCAGAAACACTACAAAACAGTATATAAAGCAAGGAGGAAATAAATCCAAAGCCTAGTGGCAAGATTTCACAGGAAGCCAGCACGAGACTGAAAAGCACAGGAAACTTCCGATTCTGAATAAAAAAAAGTGAACCAAATAGAAAGTCATGGCTCTCAAATTCACAATACCAGAGATGTTTGGACACATGGAAGGACCAAATCAAACTCAAGATCAGTCACTCTGGCGAAAAAGATTCTTGAGATACAGAATTGCTTCCATATTAGACATTGCTGTATTTCATTGGGGCAATAGCAGATGATGTTATTACAAGACAAGGCATTAATGAAACATCAGAAAAGTCTGATGAAGTTTTAAAAACCTTTGATAGCTTTTTCAACCTGAGGAGTAATACCATTCTGGAAAGGGAAAAATTTAACAGAAGGGTCCAGAAACCAGGTGAAACAGTCGATTCTTTTATTAATGACCTTTACAGACTAGCTGAAGGATGTGAATATGGAGACCTAAAAGCTATATTAATAAGACACCACATTGTAGTAGTTATTACTGATGAATCCCTATCAGATTTATTTCAGTCTAAAGAAGACCTCACCCTAGACAAAGCTATTCAGCTGGTGAGACAAGCAGAGGTCCGGAAGAAGAACGGAGCAATCTTGAGAGGTGAAAGAATTCCTTAGTTCAAGAAACCTCCAGTGACCATACAGTTCCTTAACCAGAGGGCTGTAAAAGAAGCACCAGAAAAGAAAAAGAAGTTACCTGGAGAGGAGTGGGTGGGGAGTAGTGCAAGATGCTATGAAACCCTGCCAGCGATGTGGCACCAAAAAGATCCACAGGTGCAAATAGTATCCTGCAAACAAAGCAGAATTCTTCCATTGTAAGAAAATAGGCCATTTTGGGAAGATGTGCCAAAGTAAAATCTCTACTCCCACACGATTGAAAGAAAATGACTTCAAGCATGTTAACAAAGTTAAACAATCTCCATCAGGAGAGAAGTCAGAACTTCCTTGGTGAGATCAATCATCCTAATCAGGCATTTTGGTCTGCAGATATATACGTCAATAGACATATCAATAATTTTAAACTTGACACTGGAGCAAGTGAAACGGTCACATCAGACAGAGAACCATGGTTATCAATGCATTACCTGCAATCAACAGAAACTCAGTTACATGTCCAGGAAGGGCTGAACTAAAAGTCAAGGGAAAGCTACAGGCAACACTCCAGTACAAGGGAAAGCAGATATTGGAAACACTGTGAGTTCTAAGGAATCAAGAATTCTCTCTCTTAAGTAGAAGAGCTTGTATTGACCTTCATCTTATAAGAAGAGTGGACGAAGTTAAGCAACAAGAATCCAGGAGTCACTTTCAAAAAAACTTCCCAAAATTATTTACTGGTCTAGGAAAACTGAAGACCAAATGTAGTATTATTTTGCAAAAAGATGCTAAACCTGTACGTCTTTTCATGCCTAGGAAGATATCACATCCACTAATGAAGCAAGTCTGACATCAGTTAGAAGAAATGATCAGGATAGGAGTCATTTCTCCTGTCACTGAACCTACAGAGTGGTGTTCAGGAATGATTCCAGTTACTAAACCTGTGAGTAATCTTCGCATTTGTGTAGATTTAACTCAATAAGGCTGTGGAAAGAGAAGTTTATCCGATATCCTCAATGGACAAAAGCTTGGCAAAGTTATCCAAAGTACCATGTTCGCAAAGCTTGACACGAATAGTGGCTTTTGGCAAGTTCCATTGGGTAAGAAGTCAATATTATTGACTATCTTCATTACTCTGTTTGGAAAATTTTGTTTTGATCATTTACCATTCAGTATAACATCAGCACTGGAGATATTCCAAAGAGCTATGTCGAACAGTCTACAGGGCCTTAAAGGAGTAATATGCCATATGGACGACATCTTAGTCCATTGAAGAACATGACCTGAGGGTGAGAGCAGTTTTGAATCGTCTATAAGATGAAGGCCTAACACTTAATGAAAAGTGTGAGTTTTCAAAAACGTCTGTTCATTTTTTAGGACACACTGTCAGTAGCAACGGCATAATGGCAGACCCGCAAAATACGAGAGCCATTAGTGAATTCCCACTTCCTACTTCTATCCAGGATCTTCAACGATTCCTTGGAATGGTCAATCAGTTATCAAAATGTTTACCCAAACTAGCGCAAGTTACTGAGCCTTTACGACAACTATTAAGGAAAGCTGAAGCCTGGTGTTGGGATGCAAATCAGGAGCAGGCATTTCAAAGGATCAAGGAGATGCTGATTTCTCCAGATATCTTCGCGCATTATAACCCTTCACTGCCAACCACAATTGCAGCAGATGCCTCAACTACAGGGATAGGGACAGTCCTTTTCCAAGAACAGCCAGATGAATGTCAAAGACTGGTTTATTATGTGTCACGAGCATTGTCTGAGACTGAGACAAGGTACACCTTCATAGAGAAAGAAACTCTTGCAGTTGCATGGGCTTGTAATAAGTTCTCAGATTATATTATCAGTTTAAAGGTTGTCATAGAGACAGACCACAAACTCCTAGTTTCCTTGAAAAAGAAGAAAAGATGAAAAAGAACTCGCTAGGATGCCTCTGAGAATCCAGAGATTCCAGTTGAGGCTAATGAGGTTCATGTACGAATCAGTATACGTACAGGGCAAACAACAAACAACAGCAGATGCATTGTCCAGAGCTACTGTCGACCATCCTACTCAACAGGATGTTAACTTTATTAATGAAATTGAGTCATATTCTCAGTTCACTGCATCACAATGGCCGGCAAGTTCAAAAAAGCGCTAAGAAATTCGTCATGTTCAGATGCAAGATGAAGAATGCATCTATATCCGCCAATATTGCAAGGAAGGCTGGCCACAGCACATCCCAGTGGTAAGAGGATGAAAATCTTCTTTGAACACAGAAGGCACTTTACTATTGTGGATGATTTGCTGGTATATGACGTGAGACTGGTGATTTCAGAGACACTCCGGGTATCCACCTTGGAGAAAATACACCAGGGCCACTTGGGTTTAGTGCACATTGAAGTAAATAAATATGATCTGATAGCTATTATGGAGACATTGCTGTAGGACGACAAGGATTGGGTCCTGAATATTGAGGGGTATATGACATTCAAGAAGAATAGGAAGCTCGGTAAAGGTGGAGGGGTAGCACTGTTAATCAAGGATGGCATTGGTGCAATAGTTGGGGATGACCTTGGTTCAGGAGATCAGGATATAGAATCGGTTTGGGTGGAGATGCGAAATACTCGAGGAAAGAAGTCACTAGTGGGGGTGGTCTACTGGCCACCTAACAGTCATCACAATGTAGGACCAAGTATACAAGAAGAAATATTGGGTGCTTGTGATAAAGGGACTCAATAATCATGGGTGATTTTAATCTACATATAAACTGGAAAAATCAGATTGGCAATAGGAGCCTGGATGGTGAGTTCATAGAATGCTTTCAAGACAGTTTCTTAGAGCAGTACGTTCTGGAACCAAGCAGAGAACAAGTTATATTAGACTTGGTATTGTGCAATCTGACAGGATTAATTAATGACCTCAGAATAAAGGCACCTCTAGGTAGCAGCGACCACAATATGATTGAATTTTACATCCAGTTTGAAATAGAGAAGTAAAAACAAGAAATGCTGGAATCACTCAGCAGGTCTGGCAGCATCTGTGAAAAGAGAAGCAGAGTTAACGTTTCGGGTCAGTGACCCTTCTTCGGAACTGACAAATATTAGAAAAGTCACAGGTTATAAGCAAGTGAGGTGGGGGTGGGGCAAGAGATAACAAAGGAGGTCTAGATTGGACCAGGCCACATAGCTGACCAAAAGGTCACGGAGCAAAGGCAAACAATATGTTAATGGTGAGTTGAAAGACAAAGCATTAGTACAGATTAGGTATTAATACACTGAATATTGAACAGCAGCAAGTGCAAACCTGAAAAAAAACAGTGGGTAAGCAAACTGAACAAACTAAGATGAAATGAAATAAATGCAACAAAAAAAATTGTAAAAAATGTAAAAAAGAATGTAAAAAAAAGGAAGAAAAAATAACTAAAAATGAAAGTAAAATGGGGGGCTGTCATGCTCTGAAATTATTGAACTCAATGTTCAGTCCGGCAGGCTGTAGTGTGCCTAATCGGTAGATGAGATGCTGTTCCTCGAGCTTGCGTTGATGTTCACTGGAACACTGCAGCAATCCCAGGACAGAGATGTGAGCATGAGAGCAGGGGGGAGTGTTGAAATGGCAAGCAACCGGAAGCTCAGGGTCCTGCTTGCAGACTGAGCGGAGATGTTCCGCAAAGCGGTCACCCAGTCTGCGCTTGGTCTCCCCAATGTAGAGGAGACCACACTGTGAGCAGCGAATACAGTATACTACATTGAAAGAAGTACAAGTAAATCACTGCTTCACCTGAAAGGAGTGTTTGGGGCCTGGGATAGTGAGGAGAGAGGAGGTAAATGGGCAGGTATTACACCTCCTGCGATTGCAGGGGAAGGTGCCATGGGACGGGGACGAGGTGGTGGGGGTAATGGAGAAGTGGACCAGGGTGTCGCGGAGGGAACGATCCCTTCGGAATGCTGACAGGGGAAGGGAGGGGAAGATGCGACTGGTAGTGGCATCACGCTGGAGGTGGCGGAAATGGCGGAGGATGATCCTTTGGATATGGAGGCTGATGGGGTGAAAAGTGAGGACAAGAGGAACCCTGTCACGGTTCTGGGAGGGAGGGGAAGGCGTGAGGGTAGAGGTGCGGGGAATGGGCCGGACACGGTTGAGGGCCCTGGCAACCACAGTGGGGGGAAATCCTCGGTTGAGGAAAAAGGAGGTCATATCAGAAGCACCGTCATGGAAGGTAGCATCATCAGAGCAGATGCGTCGGAGACGGAGAAACTGGGAGAATGGAATGGAGTCCTTACAGGAGGTAGGGTGTGAAGAAGTGTAGTCGAGGTAGCTGTGGGAGTCGGTGGGCTTATAATGGATATTAGTAGACAACCTATCCCCAGAGATGGAGACAGAGAAGTCGAGGAAGGGAAGGGAAGTGTCAGAGATGGACCATGTAAAGGTGAGAGAAGGGTGGAAATTGGAAGCAAAGTTGATAAAGTTTTCCAGTTCGGGGCGGGAGCAGGAAACGGCACCGATACAGTCATTTTGCTTTTATTGAAATAGAGAAGAGTAGGTCTAAGACTAGTATTTTAAACTTAAATAAGGGCAACTATGTGGGCATGAAAGTTGATCTAGTTGAGGTGAACTGGGTTACTCGGCTAGGAAATAGATCAATAGAGAAGCAGTGGCAGACATTTAAGGAGATATTTCAGAATACTCAGAATAAGTATATTCCTACTATAAAGAAAAATTCTATGGGGAGGACCCACCATTTGTGGTTAACTAAAGAAGTTAAGGAAAGCATCAAACTTATGGAAAAAGCATATAATTGCACAAAGATGAGTGGCAGGTCAGATGATTGGTCAGAATATAAAGAACAGCAGCGAATGACTCAAAGGTTAATAAGGAGAAAGAAATTAGAGTATGAGAGGAAGCTAGATAGAAATGTACAAACAGGTAGCAAGAGTTTCTACAGGTATTTAAAAAGGGAAAGAGTAAGTAAAGTGAGTGTTGGTCCTCTAGAAAGTGAGAATGGGGAGTTAATAGTAGAAAATAAGGAAATGACAGATGAAATGAATAAATATTTTGCTTCTGTCTTCGCCATAGAGGATACAAAAACCATTCCAGTAATAGCTGTAAATCAGGAGGAGGAAGGAAGAGAGGAACTTGGTAAAATTACAATCATCAGGGAAGCGGTACATAGCAAATTGATGTAGCTGCGGGATGTCAAGTCCCCGGGTCCTGATGGGCTTCATCCTAGGGTCTTAAAAACGGTGGCTAAAGAGGTAATAGCTGCATATTCCCTACCACATCCCCACCTTCCCTCAATTCTCCTACCACCTACCTACACAGGGGCAATTTACAATGGCCAATTTACCTATCAACCTGCAAGTCTTTGGCTGTGGAAGGAAACCAGAGCACCCGGCAGAAACCCACACAGTCACAGAAACAACTTGCGAACTCCACACAGGCAGTGCCCAGAACCGAACCCGGGTCGCTGAAGCTGTGAGGCTGCGATGCTAACCACTGTGCCACCCTAACCTCTTTTCTGATTGGCAGGATGTGATGAGTGGAGTCCTCAGGGGTCTGTGCTGGGGCCTTAACTTTTTGCAATTTATATCAATGACTTAGATGAGGGGAACGATGGCATGGTAGCTAAATTTGCAGATGTCACAAAGATATGTAGGAAAATATGTTGTGAGGAGGACATAAGGAGGTTGCAGACCGATATAGATAGGCTGAGTGAGTGGGTAAAAATCTGGCAGATGGAGTATAATGTGGGAAATTGTGAAGTTGTTCACTTTGGCAGGAAGAATAAAAAAGCAGAGTATTACTTAAATGGAGAATGACTGCAGAATTCCAAGGTGCAGAGGGAGCTAAATGTTCTCGTGCATGAGTCACAAAAGGTTAGTATGAAGGTACAGCAAGTCATAAAGAAGGCTCATGGAATGCTCTCCTTTATTATGAGAAGAATTGGAAATAAAAGTAAGGATGCTATGCTTCAGTTATACAGGGCGTTGGTGAGACCGCATCTCGAATACTATGTGCAGTTTTGGTCTTATTTAAGGAAGGATGTAAATTAGGAGGTTTACTAGATTGATACCTGGAATGAGTGGGTTGTCTTATGAGGAAAGGTTGGGCAGACTGGGCTTATTTTCACTGGTGTTTAGAAGAGTGAGGGGAGACTTGATTGAAGTATATAAGATCCTGAATGGTCTTGACAAGGTGGATATGGAAAGGATGTTTCCTCTTGTGGGTGCATCCAGAACAAGGGGACACTGTTTTAAAATTAGGAGTCACCCTTTTAGGACAGAGATGGGGAGAATTTTTTTCTCTCAGAGGGTTGTGCGACTTTGGAACTCTCTGCCTCAGAAGGTGGTGGAGGCGGGGTCATTGAATATTTTTAAGGCGGAGGTAGATAGATTCTTGTTAGGCAAAGGAATCAAAGGTTATCGGGGGTAGATGGGAGTGTGGAATTCGAGACACAAACAGATCAGCCATGATCTTATTGAATGGAGGAGCAGGCTCAAGGGGCCGAATGGCCTACTTCTGGTCCTGATTTGTAGGAAATGTAGAGCACAGGCTCAGCTGTCCGTGTGGTGTCCGGGAATATCGAAAGATATAGAAGAAATGATTTCTAATTGCCAGGTATGTGCAGTGCACAGACAGGATTAGAGGGAAGCCCTTATCTCAACACAATACCCAAACAGACTGTGGGAACATCTGGCGATGGATCTATTCATGTTTAATGGAAAATCCTACCTGATTGCCATCTACTATTTTTCAAGGTAGATCGAGATCAAATGTTTGTACAAAATGACAATGGTCATTTGAGTGTTACAAGAGATCTTTGCAACACATGATATACCTGACCAGATAGTTTCTAATAATGGACCACAATTTGCAAACAACGACTTCACGCACATTGTGGAAAACTGTGGATTTGTACATCTTACAAGTTCCCCTAGATATCCACAATCTAATGAAGAAACTGAGAGAGGAGTCAGAACTATCAAAGCGCTGTTTAAAAAAAGTGATGATTTTCAAACAGCGTTCCTGAACTATAGAACTACTCCATTACTATGCGGATTAGGACCATCAGAACCGTTGATGGGAAGGAAACTTAGAACACAACTTCCAATCCTACCCAAAAAGTTACTTCCAGAGCTCGAAGTCCAGAGCTATCAGAGAAGAGTCTTACCGAAAGCAACATCATTATAATAGGAAATACCATACCAGGAACTTACCTAAGTTGATTGAAGGACAAAAGGTATGTGTACAAGACCGAGGCAGAGAAGGAGTAATCGTCCAGAGAGAATCAACAGCGATCTTATTTAGTACATACTTCAGAAGGTACTATAAGAAGAAACAGGAGAAATCTTATTCCTATTCATCAAAGACATCAATCGGTCATACATTTGGACGAATCAGATGCTGAACCTGAAATTCAGAAAACAACGGATACTACAAACCTCAATGAAGGCCGTCCAAGTCAAGAAACGAGAGTTCAGAGAAAGACTACTAATCTTCCCCGTCTGACAACTACACGATCAGGGAGAGTTGAGAAGCCTCCTGACAGATTGAATCCATGAAGTCAGAGTGTGGGGGAGATGGGGTAGTATGTAAAAATAAAAAAGTGAATGTATAAATATATATATGGATAAAGACTTGGGGGAGATGTAGTATAAGGGTCTGAAAGGGTTAATGATTGAGACAGTGTAAGGAATACCTCCCTCCATGATGATGTAAGAGATCACATGTAAGAGAGACTGCAGGGAGATGCAGCGTCGCTTCAGAAGAGTCACACAGACTGGTGTGAAAATGTACATAGTTAGAATGTAATAAAGAGTTAATGTTCACAGTACAGAAGACTCAGTAATCGCTCTAACTAGACTAACTAATTATATTAAGATGGCAGCAGACACCAAAAAATCTTTGGAAATTGTAATTGTGCAGACTAACTGAAAGGTGACAGTGTTACATACTTGTTCATGGGAGGCAAAAGGATAAGGAAATTGTAGGCTAGTTAATCTGTACTTGGTTGTGAATAAAAGTTCACACATTGGATGAAATTAGTGAACATTTAAAAAGAAGGAGCTAATCAAGGACAGTCAGCATGAATTTGTAAAGGGCAGGCATTACTTAATTAACTTATCTGAATTTTTGAAAGATATCCAATTGTGTGGGTAGAAAAAGGGAATATGGGATTACTGTAGGGTTAGTATAAATGGGTGGTTGTTGGTCAGCACAGACTTGGTGGGCCGAAGGGCCTGTTTCAGTGCTGTATCTCTAAATAAATAAATAAAAGTAATGATTGCTGTGTATGTGGCTTTTCAGAAAGTGTTTAAGTTGATGTTGTGAAAATCCAAGTGCATGGTATTAAAGGAAATATAGCAGACTGGTTAAAGATGGGTATGGTTAATTTGGTACATTTTTGGAGTTCCTGGGTGACAGGGCTGGGAATCCTTTTGTTTTCTATTTACTTAAATTATTTAGACATAGGCAATAGAAAAATGTTTTTGAAATTTGCTGCTGATACCAAATTAGAAAGCATAGGAAAATGTGAGGAAGAAGTCACAGAGCTCAGCTGACTGGGTAAATAGGTTGCAGATACAGTTCAATAAAGAGAAATGTGAAGCAGTACATTTTGGGGCAAAAGAACATAAGTATACCCTAAGTAGTAAGACTTAGTATTAATAAGTATAAACAGCAAGATTTAACAGAGAAGGAACTGAAAAATGTAGGAATGCAGGAGGTATAAAGATCTTTAGCAATGCGAGTACAGATGTAAAAAGCCACAAAAAGGCAGAAGAGATTCTTGGATTTATATAAAGGGATTTTGGATATGATGTTTTGTATATCAATGAAATGTAGATAATTTCTTAAACATTTAAAGTTTGATTCTCACAACTATTCATAACACTTGCTATTTTAGACCATCTCAACGATCCCAATTTGTGTAATAAGAAGCCTTCAGATGCTTTGACAACTCTGCAAAATGGAACTACTTATGTTTTTAGAGGTAAGCTGTTAAAAGAATTCAGAAATATAATTGCTATTTGTAATAAAATGCAGCTCAGCAAAGGGGCTACATTTTAAGCATTGAATGTTTCTCTTTAGATTCTGACAAGACTGGGTGTATTTCTAAATTTTTCTGCTTTAATTTCAGACATCATGCATATGTGGGGTTTTTTCATATAATGTGTACATATTTACAGTGGTCTAATGATATGATGCTGAATTAGCAATCTTGAGGTAATGAGTTCAAATCCCACCATAACAGGTTATACAAATGAGCTTGATAAATTTGATAATTTTTTTATTATTCATTTCATGGGATGTGGGCATCACTGGCAAGGCCAGCGTTTGTTGCCCATCCCTAATTGCCCTTGACAACTGAGTGACTTGCTAGGCCATTTCAGAGGTCAGTTAAGATTCAACCACATTGCTGTGGGTCTGGAGTCACATGGAGGCCAGACCAGGAAAGGACGGCAGATTTCCTTCCCTAAAGGGCAATAGTGAACCAGATGGGCTTTTACAACAATCAATGATAGTTTCATGGCACCATTACTGAGACTGGCTTTCAATTCCAGATTTTTATTAATTAATTGAATTTAAATTCCACCAGCTGCCATGGTGGGATTAAAACCCGTGTCTTCAAGGCATTAGCCTAGATCACTAGTTCAGTAACATTACCACTACGCCACCTTCTCCCCTAATACTCTCCCAATTTATGGGCTAGCTCAAGAAAAATAAGCATGAAAACTGCTGGATTGTTGTAAAAACCTAACTGGTTTACTAATGTTCTTCAGTGAAGAAACCTGACAGCCATATCTGTTCTGGCTGACATGTGACTCGAGAAGAAATAGAAAAATGTAAATAGAAGAACGCAATAAATATGAGCAAGAGTAGGTCATTTGGCCCCTCAAGCATGCTGTGCCATTCAATAAGATTATGGTTGATCTTCAACCTCAGTTACACCAACACACACTATCCCCAAATCCCTGGATTCCATAGTATGCAGAAATCTGTTGATCTCTGACTTGAATATACTCAACGACTCAGCATCCACAGCTCTCAGGGGTAGAGAATTCCAAAGATTCATGACCCTTTGAGTAAAGAAATTTTCTCCTCATCTCTGTCCTAAATAGCCGACTCCTTATTCTGAGACTGTGACCCCTAGTTCCAGACTCCTCAGCAAGGGGAAACATCCTCCCAGCATCTACCATGTCTAACCCTTTAAGAATTTTATATCTTTCAATGCATCTGCATGGTAACTTTTTGATTCACATACAAATACACTAGGTACAGTCTTTCATCATTTAAAAAAAAAAATCTGCTTTTGTACTTTTCCTGCCAAAGTGGAAAACTTCACATTTCTCTGCATTATATTCTATCTGCCACTTTCTTGCCCACTCACTGAAGCTCTTTGCATCCTCCTCACAGCTTACTTTCCCACCTAACTTTATATCACCAGCAAACTTGGATACTTTACACTCGATCCCCTCATCCAAGTCATTGATATAGATTATAAACAGCTGAGGCCCAAGCATTGATTCTTGCAGTATTCCACTGTTACTGCCTGCCAACCCAAAAATGTCCTGTTCATTCTACTCTGTTTTCTGTCTGTTAACCAATCTTCAATCTATGCTAATATATTACCCCCAGTCCCATGAGTCCCAATTTTGTGTAATAACCTTTTGTGCAGCACCTTATCAAATGCTTTTGGAAAATCCAAATACACTACATCCACTGGTTCCCCATTATCCATCCTAGTAGCTCAGATAATTAACAAATTTGTCAAAGATAAATCTCTGTTGATTCTGCCCAATCATATTATGCTTTCCTAAGTGCCCTGTTATCCAATCCCTAATAATAGATTCTAGCATTTTCCCTACTACATCTGTCAGACTAACTGGCTTATAGTTCAGTTTTCTTTCTCCCCCTTTTCTTGAATAGGAGGGTTACGTTTCTGACCTTCCAATCCATGGGGACAGTTCTAGAATCATGAGAGTTCTGGAAGATCAAAATCACTGCATCCACCATTTCTGTATCACCTTTTTTAAAACCCTAGGGTGTAAGCCATCTGGTCCAGAGAATTTATTGGCTTTTAGTCCCATTAATTTCTCCAGTACTATTTCTTTACGAATGTTAAATGGATCCAAGCCAAGTGGCAAAGAACAAAGCTAGGCACAGATTCTTGTCTTGATAGTCAGTTTATTCACAGAATACAGCATTACATTTCTCTACCTCCTGCTTTTCCTCCCTGTGTCCCAGCAGGCTCTCTTTATATCCACTCTAAGTCCTTAATTAAAAAATGCCCGTCATCTGTGTATTTTTAACAACATAATTAACCTATCATTAACAATGAATACTAATATCCCTAAGTTCCTCATACTGACTCGACCCTTGGTTCCTCTTACTGACAGAATCTTTTTTGTGTCTTCAATCATGAAGACAGATACAAAGTATTTGTTTAAAGTCTCTGTGATTTCCTTATTCCCCATGATAATTTCTCTACCTCTAAGGGACCCACGTTTACTCTCGCTAATCTTTTTACATAGCTTTTGAAGCTTTTACAATCTGTTTTTATGTCTCGAGCTAATTTACTCATTTTATTTTCTCTTTCTTTATCAATTTCTTGTTCATCCTTTGCTGAATTTTAAAATCCTCCCATTCCTCAAGAATACTCTTTTTGAACATTATAAACATCTTATTTTAATCTAATACTGGGCTGAATTTTATCGGTCCCTCGACACCGCGGGTCACGGCGCGGGGGCCGGTAAATTGCTGCAGGGAGAAGCTGACATTGACCCGCGACGCCGAGAAGGGCCCGCCGCATATTACCGGCAGCGGCGGGACCTCAGAGCGGCCCCCCCCCCACTGCCTGGCAGCAGGCCCTTCATCAGCATATGGAACTGAACAATTAAAGTATGCAAATAAACTTACCTGCAGGCGGCAGCCGTCCCACTCCGATATTACGGCCAACGTTCAGCCTTCGCGCGCCTTCGGAACTCCATACAGAGTTCCGGGTGAGAACCTGGTGGGGAGGAGGGAGTAATAAAATTTTCAGGGTGGGAAGGGTGAAGGAGCGGGGAAATCAATTTTTATTGGATGTGAAGATGATGGGAAGGGGTTGAAGGGCAAAAGATTGAAGGTTGGAGGGCAAAGTTCGGGTTTGGGGAAGAGCCTCCATCACCTATTTTCAAACGTCATAAAAATTCTTTACTTGTCCCTTTAAAAATTAAACTTATTTGTGTGGGCTTAAAGCCCTTTAAAAATGTCATCGGCGCCTGCGTGGTGGCACCGGACGCTGTTGCCAAGAATGCGGAGGCCGCCCCCTCTATGTCATCGGGGCAACTGCTCCACCCCCTCTATTTAAATGAGCCCCCACACGTAATATCGTGGGGGCTCAGGGACGGCGCATCCACATGGGATGCACGCCGTTCTTAGATTGCGCCACCGCGAAGTGCGGCACACTCATAAAGTTCAACCCACTATCTTTAATTTCTCTTGTTAGCCTCAGTTTGACCACTTTTCCTGTAGAGTTTTTACTCCTTAAGGGAATGTTTAATGATTGCAAATTTATGAATTAATTCTTTAAATGCTTGCTATTGCCTATATGCCACCATTATCTTTTAATCTAGTTTCAAATATCTACTTTAGCCGACTCGCACCACATAACTACATCATTTGCTTTGCTCAGATTTAAGACCCTAGTTTTAGGTTTAACTAAATCACACTCAAAAATCAATATAAAATTCTATCATATTACTATATGATTATGTTTCCCCAGAGGCTCCATTACTATGAGGTTATTAAATAACCCTGTCACATTGCACATTATTAGATCTAAAACAACCTGTTCCCTAGTTGGTTCCTTGATATACTGATCTAGAAAACTATCTGAAATGCATTCCATGAACTCACCCCCACACTATTACTGCAGATTTGGTTTGCCCAGTCTGTATGATGATTAAAGTCCCTCATGATTACTGCATTACCCTTGTTCCATGCACCTCTAATTTCCTGACTTATACTCTCCCCAACGTTACAACTACTGTTAGGGGGCATATAAACTACTTACACCAATGTTTTTACTCCCCTTGTTGCTTCTTAGCTCCACCCAAACTGATTCTACATCTTGATTTTCTAAGCCAATAGCTTCCTCGCTACTATCTTTATCCCATCCTTTATCATCAGGGCAAATCCTCCTCCTTTTCCATTTCGCCTCTCTCTCCAAAAGGTCAAGTATTCTGGAATATTTAATTCCCAACCTTGGTCACTATGCAACCACATCTCTGTAATGGCTATGAGATCAAACCCATTAATTTCTATCTGGGCTATTAATTCATCTATTCTGTTGTGAATGCTTTGTGCATTCAAATATAGTGCCTTTGGCTTTTTTTCCCCCTATTTTCTCTTATTTCACCCTAGTCACTAATGCTCCATTACCTTTGTTAAGCTCTCTGTCCCATTCTGATTACTTTGCTGATTTTTACCCAAATCACAACCCTGCTTGGCAGCCTTGACATTTTATCATGCTGCTTTTGAATGTACCCTTTCCTGAATCCTCCAACCAACCCACCCCCTTTCAGTGGTTTAAAGCCCTATCAACCCCCACCGCCCCCACCCCCCCACCCCCACACCCCGTTACTCCAATAACTAGGACACTGGTCCTAGCCTGGCTTAAGTGTACCCTGTTAAAATGGAACAGCTCCTTCTTTCCCTGGTATTGGGTGCCAGTGCCTCATGAATTGAAACCCCTGCCTTAACAAATATCCTAAACAATGACCAATTATAATTATTTTTGCACTCATTCGGTAGAATTTTCTCCATGGGTCTCTGCCATCACATCAATCCCTAAAAGAGAAAGGTAACTAGTTAAGTTACCAAAGTTCTGCCTGTGCCACTTAGTAATCAGCCACAGAAAGTTAAATAACAGTGCAGTTTGTCTCCACTTACGGGAAAGTACCAGAAACCTCAACTCTTGGGTGAATGTCAGATGTGAGACATAATTAACAACAGTGAACAGATCACAAGCCCAAATAACGTACAGAACTATCTTCATTGTTAAGAGAAGCTCATATTCTTAAACCAAAATGCATGAATGTCACTCTAAATGAATGAGTCTTGACAGATCTGGAACGTGCTGCAGCTCAACTGAGATCAATAAGTTGTCATGTGGGAATGGGTGGTGGTGTGTAATGTTTTCTAACAGGATATTGGATTTAGTCAATTAGAATACAAATCCAACAGACTTTGGCAATAATAAAAAATACATGACATTAAATTCTCATTGCTATCATATTGTGGATTGTTAGCCTAATAATAATTAAGTAGTAATCACAGTCTGAACTATCCCTACCAACCAGTCATTTGTCCATTTGACAGAGCTATTAACTAATGGGTGTGCACTGCATCAACTGATCTTTAACTTCTATGTTTTTACATAGGATACATAGGATACATGGCACAGAAACAGGCTATTCGGTTCGACCAGTCCATGCCAGCATTTATGCTCCACTCAAGCCGCCTCCCATCTTTTCTCATCTAAATCTACCATCGTAACCATCTATTCCCTTCTCCCTCATATGCTGGTCTATCTTCCCCTTAAGTGTATCTATACTATTAGCTTCAATCACTCCCTGTTGTATCGAGTTCCACATTCTCACCATTCTTTAGGTAAAGAAGTTTTTTTTCTGAATTTCCTATTGGATTTCCTGATGACTATCTTAAACTGATGGCCTCTAATTATGCTCTTCCCCAAAGAGGAAATATTCTCCTCATATCCACAAAACCTTTCATAATTTTAAAGACCTCTATTAGGTCACCCCTCAGCCTTTTTTCCAGATAAAAGAGACCCAGCCCGTTCATCTTTTCTTGATATGTATACCCTAGCATCCATCAAAATCTTCTCTGCACCCTCTCCATTGCCTCGATATCCTTTTCATAATATGGCGACCAGAACTGCACGCAATAGTGTGGTCTTACCAAGGTTCGATACAGGTTTAGCATAACTTACTACTTATCAATTCTATCCCTCTAGAAATAAACCCTAGTGCTTGTTTTTTTTTTATGGCCTTGCTAACCTGTGGTGCAACTTTTAGTGATTGGTGTATTTGTACTCCAAGATCCTTTTGTTCCTCCACTTCACCTAGACCCGCACCTTCCAAGTAATAAGTGAACTCCCTATTCTTCCTACGAAAACATATTACCTACCTCATGTCTATCTGTGTTGAACTTCATTTGCCAATTATTTGCTCTTTCTGCAAGTTTATTAATATCCTCCTGTAATTTGTTGCAGTTCTCCTCAGTATTGACTATAGTCCTCGATATGGGTGTCATCTACAAATTTAGAAATTGTGTTTTTGTTTCCAAAGTCCAAATCCTTTATGTAAATTGTGAACAGCAGTGGTCCTAGCATTGATCCTTGTGGAACACCACTTACCATCCTCTTGCTACTCTGAATAACTAACCCTTACTGCCGCTCTCTGCTTTCTGTTGTGAAGCCAGCTAGCAATCCATTCTGCCACTTGTACCCTGACTCCGCATTCTCTGCCCTTATCCATTAGTCTATTATGGGCCACCTTTTGAATATCCAAATAAATTACATCTACTGCATTACCATTATCTACTCTCCCTGTTACTTCCTCAAAAAAATCATTAAGGTTGGTCAAACAAAATTTTCCATTTTGAAATCCATTCTGACTGTTCATTATTAGACTTTTCTTTACTAGATGTTCTTCTATTCTCTCCTTTGGTAGGTATTCTATTATTTTTCTGACCACCGATATTAAACTGACTGGTCTATTATTCCCTGGGCATATTCCGTCACCCTTCTTAAATATAGGAATTACATTAGCTATCCGCCAGTACTGTGGCACTACACCCTTTTTCTAATGAATTATTATGTTTGTAGGTCATTTGTTTTGGACGATAGGCCAGAAAGGACAAGCATTAGGATACCCTCGTAGGATTTCCGATGTGTGGGGAATTCCATCTCCAATAGATACCGTCTTCACGAGGTGCAATTGTAATGGGAATACATTTTTCTTTAAGGTAAATGTCTCTGAGGTATATTTACAGCTCTTCTTCTCCATTGCTCACTTGATGAAGGGGCTGATCTGACATCAAAATAATATTGCATTTAGTGGAGTTGATAGTTACTGTTATGCAGAAGGGTTGTGAACATAACACTTCTTCAGAAATTTTATTCAAAGTGGGACCCAAGCCCTCAAACCAAGACTTTCCACCTGTCTTTCTTCCCACTGCAGTTCTAAATCAAGGTTCATAGAATCGTACAGCACAGAAGGCCATTTGGCCCATGGTGCTGGCTTTTTGAATCCAATTAGTCCCACTCTCCTTCTTGTTTCCTCATGGATCTGCAAATGTTTCCTTTTCAGGTGTTTATCCAATTATCCTTTAGTAATACTATTTATTCTTGATCCACCACTCTTTCAGGCAGTGCATTCCAGATCAGTTCCTTCAAGGCTAGTGACCAACTGCTTGATGGAAACTGGCTTATGCAACTAGTGGTAAAAGTGTAGTTCACAAGACCTAGGAAAATCTGATTTGGACAGCAATTGAACTAGAACGAACAGCATGCTAAACTCATGAAAATATGGATCTACAAATGTGCCTTTGGGTTATGGCCATTTTCTGTAGGCGCAGGAAACTAGTCCTCTGCTTTTGGAATCTAATTCCAATTGGATCTCCGCATTCAGTCAAGGCTAGCATAACCTGCAATTGAAAAAAGGTGGGGTGAGGAGGTAGACATAAATGCAGAGAGGTGACTCTCCCTAGAGAACCAAAGCAGTAGACAGTGAAATAGCACTTAATGCTCAACTAATAGTGACTTGATCTGTTGTCAATGGAACTGATGTTGGCAGTGAAGCTAAATTAGAAATGCACTCCTGGCTGCTCTCCCATATGCTACTCTCCGTAAACTTGAGGTCATCCAAAACTCTGCTACCCTTGTCCTAACTCACACCAAGTCCCATTCCCCTATCACCCCTCTGCTCGCTGACCTACACTGGCTCCCAGTCAAGCAACACCTTGATTTTAAACTTCTCATCCTTGCTTTCAAGTCCCTCCATGGCCTCCCCGCTTCCTATGCTTGTAATTTCCTCCAGCCCCACAACCCCCCAAGATATCCGCGCTTCTCTAATTCTGCCCTCTTGTGCATCCCCGATTTTAATCACTCCACTATTGGTGGCCGTGCCTTCAGTTGCCTCGGTTCCAAGCTCTAGAATACCTTCCCTACACCTCTCCATCTTTCAACCTTGATTTTCTCCTTTAAGACACTTCTTAAAACCTCCCTCTTTGACCACACTTTTGGTCCTCTGACCTAATATCTCCTTTTGTGGCTCGGCATCGTACATGTATTTTATAATGTTCTTGGATATTTTATTACGTTAAAGGAGCTATATAAATATAAGTTGTTGTAGTTGAAACCGCCACAGAGCAGATCTAAAGGCATTAATTAAAATTAATCGTTTAAACAAGGTACTAACTAGATTCTAAAAGAAGGAATACAGATTTTTAGTTCATGGAGGGGCAGCTGAGTCCTGTTGCTTGCAATTCCTGCACCATGTGGGAACTTCAGGACTTCATGTGTCTTGGAGGACCATGTGTGTATGAGGTGTCTCCAGCTGCTTGAGCTCAGTATTTCCGAGCTTGGGGGGCCAACAGGAACCACTGCAGAGCATCAGGGAGGATGATAGTTTCCTGGATTGCACGTTCCAGGAGGTGGTCACCACACACACAGTAAAAGTTCAGCACAGTAGATGGGTGGCCATCCAAAACAGTAGTAAGAGACAAGAAGTGCAGGAATCTTCGGGGTGTGTGCCACTCTCAAACTAGTATTCAGCATTGGAGACTGCTGGGAGTTTCAACACCTTGGAGGAGTATGGTTCAGGCCATGGCACAAATGGGCAAGGGACTGCACAGGAGGGAACAGCAAAGAGTACTTTCCAACAAGGGTGAAAGGTAGGAGAACTAAAGCCAGGGCTCCTTAGATAACGAGATAGAGAATATGATGAAACAACAAAAGAAGGTGTATGATGCATGTCAGATGAATTCTTCAAGCGAGAACCAGGCCAATACAATAAGTTGAGAGGAAAAATGAAGAGGAAAGTAAGACTGGAAAAGAGAAATATGTGAATAAAATGGCAGTTAACTTAACAGGGAACCCAAAAATCATCTACCAGCATGCAAATAGTAAACGGGTAGTAAGAGGTGGGGTGGATCCTATTAGGGACAAAGAGGGTCATATATGTTTAGAAACACAGGGTAAGGCTAGAAAACTTAATGAGTACTTTGAATTGGTGTTTACTAAGGAAGAGGATGCTGATAAAATATCAATAGAAGCTGAGATGGTAGAGGTAATGGATGGGGTGAAAATTGATAGGCAGGATGCACTGGAAACGCTGGCTATGCTTAAGCGTGGATAAGTCACCTGATCCAGATGGCTTGCGGTAACCCACCGGCTGACTCTCCAAAGCCTGTCCACCATCTACAAGGCACAAGTCAAGAAGTGGGGGGAGGGGGGGGGAGACACCGGAAGGGCTTGCCATTATCTTCCAATCTTTTTTAGATACCAGAGAGGTGCCAGAGGATTGGCGAGTGGCAAATGTGACACCCTTATTCAAGAAAGGGTATAAGGACATTCCTAGTAACTACAGATCGATCAGTTTAACATCAGTGGTGGGTAAGGTTTTAGAAACAATGATCAGGGAAAAAATCAACAGGCACTTGGAGAAGTCTGAGTTAATTAAGGAGAGCCTGCACAATTTGTAAAAGGCAGATCCTGCTTGACTAATCTAATTGAATTTTTGGATGAAGTAACAGAGAAGGTTGATGAAGAGAATGCAATGGATGCTGTCCGTATGAATTTTAAGAAAGTGTCTGACAAAGTACCGCACAAAAGGCTGGTTAACAAAAGTAACTCTCATGGAATAGGAGGGTCGGTGTCAGTTTGGATAAAAAATTGGCTTAAGGACAGAAAACAGTGAGTCGTGGTAAGTGGTTGTTTTTCAGACTGGAGGATGGTAGACAGTGATGTTCCCCAAGATTCAGTGCTAGGATCATTGCTTGGATATTAGAATACAGTGTAAAATTTCAAAATTTGCTGATGATATCAAATCTGGAGGTGTGGCAAACAGGGAGGACGATACCAATCGACTGCAACAGGACATAGATAGGCTAGCAGAATGGGCAGACAAGTGGCAGTTGCAATTTAATACAGAGAAAGAGTGAGGTGATGCATTTTGTTAGAAGGGATAGCGAGAGGCAATGTAGATGTAATGACAGTTCTAAAGAGTGTGCAGGGACAGAGGGACCTGGGGGGTGGGGGTGGGGGGGGGGGGGGGTCATGTGCATAGATCTTTGAAGGTGGCAGGATATATTGAGAAAGTAATTAGCAAAATATATGGGTTCTTGGACTTCATGAATTGAGGTATTGAGTAAAGAAACAGGGAAGTTATGCTGCACCTTTGTAAAGCTCTGGTTAGTCCACAAGTAGCGTATTGTATCCAGTTCTGGTGACCATTCTTTAGGAAGGACGTGAGGGTCTTGAAAGGGTGCAGCGGAGATTTACCAGAATTGTTCCAGGGATGTGGGATTTTAACTACAAAGCTGGTTGTAAAAGCTGGGCTTGTTCTCCTTGGAGCAAAGAAGATTGAGGGGAAATTTGATAGAGGTGTACAAGGTTAGCTAAGGTAGACAAAGAAAAGCTGTCCCATTCGCTTATCATACAAGGGCTAGGGGACACTGATTTACATTTTTGGACAAGAGATGCAGAGGGGAACGTGAGGACGAACTTTTTTATGCAGGGAGAGTTAATGACCTGGAACTCGCTCCCTACGAGGTTGGTGGAATCAGAGATGTTCAATAATGTCAAAAGATGATTAGATGGGCACTTGAGGGAAATTAACTAGCAGGTCTGCAGGGATAGAGCGGGGAATGGGACTGACCGGCTAGTTTTACGGAGAGCCAGCATGGACTCAATGGGCTGAATGGCCTCCTTCTGTGCCGTGATGACTCATAAGATCAAAGGTAGGTATTTTCCAGTTGTTTCCCTTGCTGCGAAGTCCTCTATTCAAGATTACCAGCAGTCATCTGTTTGACTGCCGGCTCACATGACAACACTACAAGAAGCAAATGAGTCCTGCAATTTTGGAAATTCTCCCAGGCAATTTCGTTGTTTGTAAATACATCTGAACAGAAGGACCTACAGAAAAGCAGTGCACTAAAACAAAAACTACTGGGAAGTTGTCAGTGGAATTGGAGTTAAAAACACCACGTAGTGTGTCGAATACTCTCAAATTCAGGTTTTATAAATACTGGACAGTGTGAAGGGTTAAGGAGCTCTTTAAAATTTCCTATTTGTATAGAATGGATTTTAAAATGAATCTACTGAAATGTGCTTGCCAAATGACTAGTTAATGTCACATGTTTGATTTGCATTTCCATTCTAGTTAACATGCTAATTTACACGTTGCATTTCAAATTACCATTCTTGTTTTATTTACAGGGTGAACAGTACTGGCGGTTTCAGAATGGGGTCATGGACAGTGGCTATCCTCGATCAATTGCAACCGGCTTTTCAGGATTGAATGGGAAAATAAGGGCAGCTCTTTCAGTGGCCGCATATAAAAACAGACCTGAAACGGTGTACTTCTTCAAAAACGGTTATTTTCTTTTCCAACAGGACTTTTCTATTCATTTTCCCGCTTGCTGGGAGTTTATATATATACATATTAAATTCCTTACCACAAAATATCCAATATACTTAAATGTTTACAGTGCATCAAAAACACTTAAACTGTCCAAGCACACTGTTTTTGCTTAATAGTACAGTTCGGAAACATCTCATGCTTGCAGTTACTTTCTAAGTGGAATATGTTTCTGTGCAACTTTTTTCATTAACCAAATACATTGTTTACTCCAGGTGGACGATACCAGAAATATGTGTATCATCAAAGACCCTCCACAACTTGTGCACAACGCACTAGGGTCTATACTTATCAAGCATTTAAGCGACGCTTCAAACGGCAAACAATGGTGGTTATACAAAAGGCTATTAAACTACGAAAAACAGGTACAATTTTATTTCCTTAGCAGATTCAGTAGCTAAAACAGGTAAGTTTTGAAGTGTTACCTTGCAATATTAATTTGTGGTACTTGAGTTGTCAATTTTCTGAAAGTTAATTTTGTATCTGAATGTCAAATCTTGTGCTGCGGAGCATCAGGGTGGATGGCAGATGCCTGGATCGTACTTTCCATGCGGTTGTCACCCCACAGACAATAAGAGTTCAGCAAAGTAAATGGGTGGCCATCTGGATGCAAGGAAGAGCAGGAGTGTTCAGGGTGTTTGCCACTCTCAGACCAGCATTCAGCATTGGAGACTGCTGGGAGTGTCAACATCTTGAAGGAGTGCAGTCCACACCGTGGAACCAAAGGGAGATGGGAGCAGCAAAGAGTAGAAATGCCATTGTTATAGGAGATTCCATAGTTAAGGGAACAGTCAGGCATTTCTGTAACAGGCATTGTGAGTCCAGCACAGTGTGTTGCCTCCCCGGTGCCAGAGTAAAAGACATCACAGAGATGGTGTAGAATATTTTGCAGGAGAAAACAGTGAGCCAGAAGTTGAGATATATGTTGGTATCAATGACATAGAGAGGTCAGGCATTGAGGTCCTACGGTCAGACTTTCAGGAGTTAGGAAGGAAGTTACCAAGTAGGACTTCGAAGACAGTAATCTCTGGATTATTCCGTGTCGCATGCTAGCGAGAGTAGAAATAGGAAGATAGGAAGGATCAATGCATGGCTTGAGGCATGGTGCAGGAGGAACAGCTTCAGCTTCTTGGGACATTGGAATCAGTTCTGGGGCAGGAGGCACCTATTCAAAAGGGATGGGTTGTACCTCAACAGGACTTGGACCAATGTCCTTGTGGGGTGGTTCACTAGTGTGGTTGGGGAGGGTTTAAACTAAATTGGAAGGGGGATGGGAATCTAGAAGTAGAAAAGAGGAATAAGGTTTATAAACGAGTGTTAGATAGTACTAGAAAAGGAAGTTATACCATATTAGATAGGAGCAGACTAAGAAGGACGACGAGAATACAAGGCCAGGCTTAGAATACGTGTATGTAAATGCACAAAGTATGGTGAGTAAGGTTGATGAGCTAGAAGCACAAATAGCCATGTGGGAATATGATGTAGTGGCTATAATGGAAACGTGGCTAAAAATGGTGAGGACTGGGTGCTTAATATTCAAGGATACAAAGTGTTCATAAAGATAGGGAAGGAAAAAGGGAGGTGGGGTGGCAGTACTATTTTGATCCCCGTGGAGACCAACAGATCAAAAGAAGTGAATTTACTGAATGACCCCCATAAGAAAAAAACCAATGAACACGATTTCACTTTTATAACTTTTACTTCTTTCAAATTAAAATCAATATGAATTACAATCAGGATATTACAAATTACACATTCACTATTAGATACAACAAAAGATGAATCGCATGGATTTCCTAGGCAGTCCATCCAGCATGTATTGCAGCAAATTACAGTCGCACAGTTCTTCAAAGCCCTGAAATTCCTCATGTATGTCTCCAGATCCTGTCTTCCAAACTGCAGCCACAAATCCCAATTGATAGTAGTTTCACTTTAATCTCAAACGCCACAGGTACAGTCTTTACCAAAAGAAAAACGGTGTACTTCTCCAGAACCTTCTCAGTTTTCCTCATGACAGGCTTGACAGCGTGAATTCCCAGTGTTACCTTTATCTGTGCTCTTCAGTAACAACCCTGTGCACTATGTGGCCGGGTCTAGTTAATCAATTCCTCTAAATAACAGAAACCACTTCGAGATCCAGTCTTTGCTTTCTTCAACCTGCTTGTGAAACAAAACCTTCTTGCTGTTTCAGCTTGGATGGCACTGTCTCATCCTTTTGTCTGTCCCCAACCAGTTTTAGTTACCTCAGCAACCTGAAGTATTTGTTTTCAATTCCTAAAGGACATCGTTCCAAAATAAAAAAAACAATTTTTTGTGACCAGTGTCAATACACCTGCCAGAGCATTCAACAAGCCATCTGTTCAGATAACAGTTCACACCCATTTCCCCATGGGTCCTGCATTCCACAGATTCTATCACAGTACGGTAGTGTTGGAAAGAGAGGATATCCTTGAGGCGGCAAGAACAGAATCCATTTGGCTAGAGTTGAGAAGCAAGAAAGATATGATCACGCTACTGGAAGTATTCTAAAGGTCTCCAAATAGGAGCAAATCTGTCACAGAGATGTGCAAGAACCATAGAATGGTGATACTGGGGGACATTAAATTACCCAAATATCAGTTGGGATAATGCAAGAGTAAAGGGACAGGAGGGGGAGGAATTTCTGAAACGTGTTCAGAAGTACTTTGGCCAGTATGTTCTTGGTCCAACTAGGAAGAAGTCATTGCTGGATCTGGTGCTGGAAAATGAGGTGGGCCAAGTGTCTGTGGGGAACACTTGGGTAAGAATGATCATTGTGGCATGAGGTTTAGATTAGTAATGGAGAAAAGAGAGGAACAATCTAAAGTAGATCTTCTAAATTGGAAGAGGGCTAACTTCAATGGAATGAGAGGGGATCTAGCCAGGGTAAAATGGAACCAAATACTGACAGGAAAAACTGTAACGGAACAATGGATGATCTTTAAGGAGGCGATGTTTTCAGTAGAGACTAGGTACTTTCCAACAGGGTGAAAGGTAGGGGAACAAAAGCCAGGACTGTTTAGATGATGAGGGAGAAAGAGAATATGACGAAACAAAAAGAGGGTGTATGATGCATGTCAGATGTATTTTTCAAGTGAGAATAGGAGCAAATACAAGTTGAGAGGGGATGTGAAGAGGAAAATAAGACTGGCAAAGAATATGAGAATACAATGACAGCATAAAAAGGAACCAAAAAATCTTCTACCAGCATGTAACTAGTAAGCAGGTAGTAAGACGTGGGGTGAGGCATATTAGGGACAAAGAGGGTGATACGTGCTTTGAGGCACAGGTCAAATCTAGAATACTTGAGTATTTTGTATTGGTAGAGGATGCTGTTAAAATATTAGAAGTGAAGATGGTACAGGTAACAGACAGGGTGAAAATTGATCGGCAGGATGTACTAACAATGCTGGTTAAGCTTAGAATGAATGCCACCTGGTCTGGATAGCTTGCATCCCAAGTTGCTAGAGGATGTGGGAGTGGAGATAGAGGAAGGGCCTGCCATAGTCTTCCAATCTTCCCTCGATAGGGAAAAACTGATAGGATTGGTGAGTGGAAAATGTGACACCCGTATCAAGAAAGGATATAATGGCATTCCAAGTAACTATGGGCTGGTCAGTTTGACATCAGTGGTGGGTAACGTTTTAGAAACAATAATCAGGGGAAAAAATAATCAACAGGCATTTGGAGAAGTCTGTGCTAATTAAGGAGACAGCAAGGATTTGACTAATCTGATTGAATTTTTTGATGAAGGGAATGCATTGTCTATATGGATTTTAAGAAAGTGTCTGACAAAGTACCACATAAAAGACTAGTTAACAAAAGTAGGCTCATGGAATAAGGTCAGTGTCAGCTTGGATAAAATATTGACTTAAGGACAGAAGACAAGATGTCGTGGTAAATCGTTGTTGTTCAGACTGCAGGTTGGTAGACAGTGGTTTTCCAAAGTACGACCACTGTTTTTCTTTGTACTATGTATAAATGACTTAGATATTGGGAGAGAGTAAAATTCCCAAATTTGCCATTGATACCAAACTTGGAGGGGTGACAAACAGAT
This sequence comes from Heterodontus francisci, assembly GCF_036365525.1. Classification (NCBI taxonomy): domain Eukaryota; kingdom Metazoa; phylum Chordata; class Chondrichthyes; order Heterodontiformes; family Heterodontidae; genus Heterodontus; species Heterodontus francisci. The sequence continues at coordinate 77,470,999 of NC_090378.1, read as the reverse complement.
ACCAATTGACTGCAACAGGACAGAGATAGACTAGCAGAATGGGCAGTCAAGTGGCAGATGGAATACAAATTGAAATGATGCATTTTGGCAGAAGGAATAGGGAGAGGCAATGTAGACTTAATGGTACAGTTCTAAAGAGTGTGCAGGGACAGGGGACCTTGGGGTACATGTGCACAGATGCATGAAGGTGGCGTGATATTTGAAAAAGTAGTTAGCAAAGCATAATGGAGCTTGGGCTTCATAGAGCTACGCGTACAAAAGGAGGGAAGTTATGCTGAATCTTTGTAAAGTTCTGGCTAGGCCACAATTACCGAGTATTGCGTCCAGTTTGGATCACCACACTTCAGAAAGGGCCTGTTTCAGTGCTGTATCTCTCTATGACTCCATGATGTGAGGTTCCTTGAGAGGGTGTGGCAGAGATTTACCAGAATGGTTCCAGGGATGAGGGATTTTAGCTACAAGGTTAGGTTGGAGAAGCTGGGATTGTTTTCCTTGCAGCATAGGTGATTGAGGGGAGATCTAATAGAGGTGCACAAGATTGACAGATTTAAATAAGGTAGACAAAGAAAAGCTGTTCCCACTATCTGATGGCACAAAGACGAGGGGACACATATAAGGTCTTGGGCAAGAGATGCAGAAGAATGTGTGGAAGAACTTTTTTTAAAAAAACACAGCGAGCAGTAAATGACCTGGTAATGCCTACGAGGGTGGTGGAAGAAGTGACGATTAATGATTTCAAAAGGAAATTAGATGGGCGCTTGAAGGAAATAAACTTGCAGAGATGCAGGGGAATGGGATTGCTCGAGAGCACCAGCATGATGGGCTAAATGGTTGCCTTCTATGCCATAATGACTGACAATCATTCAGATGAGTATCTTTTTCATTGGCCAGGTTAAATTTTGTTGAAGGAAAATGGAGAAATCAGTAAACTTTTTTTTAATTCATTTAACACTGTAGTTTAATTTGCTTCTAATGACATTTACAAATATAAAACTAAAACTTTGTTCTGAACCCAGCCTTAGTGGGCCATCAGGCAGAACTAGTTTTGGAAATTGAGATAGCTACACAATAGCAAATGAAATCAGATACAATTTCCACATACTAGGGCAATTTTGCAGAAAGCATGTGAAAATAATCACCCCTCTGAATTGATTTATGTAGTCAGAGTAATGGCTTTGCAAAGTGATTTGGTAATTATAATTATGTAAAGTGTAGAAATCTGGTGTTTCTTGAGGATGTTTTGATTTATTCAGCGATTGAAGGGCAAGATCTGGCGTGTGATCACCTGATGCCAGCAATCCAGCACTGAGTTAACCTCTTCAGCTTTTCATTCCAGTGTTGACACAGGAAAAGGATACTCACCTGCAGGGCAGAATTGCAATAACTTGCCAAGTTATAATGCTTGTTCTCTGACAGCAACTCCATGGCCATAATTTATTCATCAGTACAGATGTACATCAGATACAACAAACATATTTGGCATAGAATGTGCAAATAATGATACATTCAGAAGGTTGACCATGGTTGAATGGACTATTCTGTCTGCAACACACAAACCTGCCTTAAGAGAAACTAGGCCCATCTTCTTCTTGAAAGCAGCTGTTATTGAAAGATGAGTCTTGTGTTGGTGTAACTGAAATTTCTGCAGTTAGTCACAAATCCTAGGTGCACCATTAAAGTCTCAAGACCTGCTGAACACGCCCTCTAGTGTCCTTGCTAAGAACACTACCAGCTGGTTGTACTTTGCAGATATTAGGAACACTGGTTAGAAGCTACTTCTGTAAGACCTGCAGACAGCACAGTAATTGTAATTAAGTGCACAGTAATTATTCACAATTCATCAGATATTTTCTAATCTCACCCACAATGTACATGGGGGCAAAGTGAGGGGAAGAGAACTCCAGAGTTTCAGGTTACCAAACTAAATGAGTCTGAAGTCTAAAGCAGCTCAGCTAAAAAAACATGAAGTTGCTTTTACCACTTTTCATCTACATAGCAATAAATGCGCTGAGAGCTAAAATGTGTTTACCTGGTTTACATCAATTACATTTACTTTCCACCACTTTAATTTAGGCATTATTCTTTATTAACTTTCTTCCAGTGCAACTTTCTGCAGAAATGTCAATCAGAAAAAATTGGCGTGGATTTCCTGTAAGAATCACATCTGCCATTTCATTTCCAAATCCTGAACGTGTAGACAAATATGAATACTTTGTCCTTTCAGGTGGTAAGTTGCAGCTTATGTTTGGGGGGACACCACTGCTAATAAATATATTAAAAGTGAGAAAATTGCAGATGGATTAGTCATAATTACCTAAACCGCTAGTAGATCAGTAAATTGCAAGTGTTACTCCAGTATTTAACAAGGAATGGAGGGAGAAAGCAGGTAGCTACAGACCTGTCTCTTTACATCAGTTATAGAGATGTTTCTGGAATCCGAGAGTGACTGAGCACTTGGACAAGTATTAGCTGATCAGAAATTTAGCATGGATTTGTGAAGTGTAGGTCATATCTGATTATCAATGTTTAATTTTTTTTGAAGAGATCACGAGCATGGTAGATACAGTAGTGCCTATTCATGTTGTCTACATGCACTTCCAAAAGGCATTTAGCAAAGTTTATTAGCAAAAGTAAGCATAAAGAGATAACCTTGTAACATGGGTCAGTAATTGGTTAGAAGATAGAAGACAGTCGGGATAATGGGAACGTCTGATTGGCAGGATGTGCTAAGTGCTGTTTCCCAAGTATTTATACTGAAGCTCCAGCATTTCACCATAACAATAATAAAGTTGTATATCCAAGTTTGCAGATGATATTGTTAGGAGGCAAAGCAAGTTATGTAACTAGGATTAGGAAGTTACAAAATAGATGAGTATTCAATGTGAGGGAAGCGTGAGGTCATTCACTGTGGATCAGAGGAGGACAAATCAGAACATTTTCTGAATGGTGAGACTAGGAACAGATGAGCAGCAAAGGAATTTAAGCATCCATGTAAACAAAACACAAAGCTATTGTACAGATACAATAAGAATAAAAACTAACAGGAATGTTACCTTTATTGCAAGGGAATTGGAATTCACAAGTGAAGAAACGATATTTTAGCTAGAGAGAGGTTTGGGTCAGACCCCGTCTGGAATACTGCATTTAGTTCTGGGCATTGCAACTCAGGAAAGATTTGTTGGCCTTATTGGGGAGTGGAACACCAATTTACCAGAATACCACTAGGGCTTAAAGGGTTAAATTAGGATGCAAATTTGCATAAACTGGGCAAGTGCTCCATTGAGTTTAGATGGTCAAGGCCTGATCTAATTGAGGGCTTTAAAATGATAAAGGGATTTGATATAGTAAGCAATCCAGAACCAGAGGACATAATCTTAAAATTAGATTTAGCAATTTTTCCACTTAAAATGTAGTGAAAATCTGGAACCCTTTGCTCCAAAAGGCTGTAGATGCCGAGACAATTGAAATTTAAGACAGATCAACAGATATTTTGTTGGGTAAGGGCATCAAGAGCCATGGGACAAAGGCAGATAAATGGTGTTGGGGTATAGATCAGCAATGATCTGACAATGGGAGAACAGGCTTGATGGTCTGTATGGCTAACTACTGTTATGCAACAAGGGTCTGAACCTAGAAAAGAAAAATTGGGAACAATAGTTTGTAACAAAAATGAAACTGTCATAGGAGCTGGTGTAAACCAAGTTCATTTAAATTTTAAATCTTAAATAGAATTGCTATAGATTCCATGAATCCACCAGCAATGAAAATGAAATGCTGGTCATAACACTAGCAGAGACTCAAACTATAACGTAACTTTGACTCTGAGAATTAACCCCACTCTGGTAAGAAGCCGCTCAATTCAAACAATTATTTGTCAAACCTTTAAAGAATGAAATTGTCATATGGCAATTTCAAAGATCATTGCTTCTCCTTCCTCCCTATTATCTAATCATTTTGAAAAAACAATCGTTTCATTTTATAAAAAGTTCCATTTACAAGATATCAAAGGCTTGAAGTAGTCTGGGTTGGGTCACACTTCATTAACCAGGAGTCGAGGCATTTCACTTTGATATTATAATATAGCCAAAGTCTAAGCAATACCTTCACAGTAGTTATTTTTCCCAAAGTAGGAGGAAACATCTTAATTCAATTTTAAGTAAAACCAAATGCTACATTTGTTTGACGATATCTTTCCCTTGCTTCACTCCTCCCCATTTAGATAAGTACTACACCGTGGATCCTGTTAACCAGAAAGCGACTAATACGAGTAGCATAAAAAAGGACTTGTATGGATGTCATTAGCAACCTTTTAAGAAAAATTTAGGCTTTAACATGGTGTAAAAGGAAATCGCTTTATTTTTCAATGAGAAGATTACATTGTGACGTGAACCCACAAATGTATGAAGTTCAAAAATTTTTGTTTTATTGTACCAATGAGCCGAGCCAGTGATCAATACACTTCATGGGTATATGCACTTCAACTATGATTTCCTCTGTTCATTCCTCCTCTTCCTCCCATTGAATGACTCATACCTATAAATAAGAAATATGCATGTAATAATCTGAAGTTCTGGGAACAGTCTACCTAAAACCATACTGCTGCTTTAACTTTTTGTAATATTTTTCGATGCCAAGTGATAAATGTTAAATTGGAATACACTGATGAAAAAAAACTCAATTTTCTTTGAAGGTCATAATTCCTCCTCCTATTCTTGCCTGCAAAACAATGTGGCATACAGAGCCCACAGAAATTTTTGCAATCTGAATGAAAACCAGTTTAACCTGTAAAAATAGATCGGGATTTGCACATTAACTGAAACCTCAGCTTGTCTGAATGTTCAATACTGGAATTAAGCACACAGAGGAAGGATAATCAGAAAACATAGTAAATATTTAAAACCCAGTCTTGGAAGTTGGGCAAGAATAATCGGAATAAATTTGAGTTCAAGCTTTCCAATGTGTCACTGCACATTACCGACTGGATCAATCAAAAAGCACACGTTAATTGAAGTGCAGCATACCGAATCAGAAGTCCTACAAACCAGATACCACTCTGAAAGACAACTTGAAGTCCAATTTGGGTTGGGGCTAGGGAAGGATGTATTTCAGGCATTCTGCAGATATTCCCATTCTACTTTAGTTATATTGGGAAATCAAATATTCATTTACTAAAAAAAGGTATAAAATTAGCCTTCTCCCAAAAAGGTACGAAATAGCCTTGCCCTGTAGATCTAACTAAATTATTTTTCTTAATGCTTTTAGCAATGGTAATTTTGAAAATGTTAATATCGTTTCCATCATACAGGACAGATATTCTATAATGTCAAAAGTTGATTTGTGTTAACATTCAAAAAGACAATTTCTATTATAGATAGAAATTACTAACTCAACTTGCTTTTGTAAAACAGTGCTCTCATTCCTGTTATCACCAATACTGTGTAATAAAAACTGAAGCAAAAAACATTCTCTGCCTTTTTTTAATGCAAAAAGTACATTATGGTTTGCACTGTGCCATCAGTATCCAACCATAATTCCTTCTTTATCTGCTTTATGTTCACCTCTCCCTTTGTGAAACATTCCAAGATTTTTTTTTTAAAACATGAGGAGCGTTGTACAAATCGAAGAGGGTCTTACCTCTTCGGCTAATGAACTGCCTCCCTCGAACAACAGTTCTCCCCATCTGTGGATAAAGTCGTACTCTTCGCAACGGTTTTGGCTGAGTGACACTGGTATCTGCCAAAAAGAAAATACAGAGACATTATGTAACAGTGCTGGCATATCAAGAATTATGGCTGCTGTGGTTGGTTATCAAGGCTCCATTACAGACATACCAGGTCAACATTTTCACTGAAATAGTACTTTTTAAAAAATATATATGTAAAAATCTGGTTCATACACTAACTGAAAATTTATTAAGGAATTAGAGGAAAGTAGATGGCACAGTGACCACACATTGATCAGAGGGATAAGATGCCATGACACCTAGTTACCAAGAGTTAGTATGGGGGATCAGGTACTTCACATCAAGCTAATTTTGTACACGTTCTCATGGATGAATTCAAACAGGCTTTGACAGAGGCCTAGGACAACTCACTTTCACTTTCTGAGCAAACGCTAGGAAATGGAGATAAACAAGGACAACACTTCTTAAAAAAAAAACTCTGACACGGGTACAACTGGACTCTTAAAAAATAACTGGCCTTCCCAGGTAGCCTGAAATTATATGCATATCAGCACAGTTCCATTTTTTATAGACTTTACATATACCAGATATGTGTTCCATTACATTTCACAGAACTAAATACTGTCCTCTCATTCATTCGTTAATTCACCGGATTAATGTATCACCACTCAAGGCATACTGCATTATGTGCAAGTACATACTTGCATATTCAGTAAGAAACATATACAAATCCACCAATGCCGTTTTAAATTACATACCTGCTGAACTGGATGGTGGATCTTGGCTAGTGGATGGGAGATCTGCCTCTTCAGATGGCTGGGCAGATTCTTCCTCCTGATGCCCTTCAATTTCCAGCATAACATCAGAACTAAGACTGAACAAATAAGGTATGCTTAGTTTGTCATCTAATCAACTCACGGGGCTGAAGCACTTTTCAATTAAACAAGTCACTGGGAAAAGAATGTAATTGAAAGGGATCAAAAATTAAAAGAAAGCTTTATAAGATTATCAACTGTAAGTTTTATTTTTAAAAAACTCAATACATGGGAGCACCAATAATACTGTGCTACTGAATATTCAGATATTAGTTTTAAACTACATTTGTATATATGGGTACCTATTAATTTCAAAAGTGCCACTATGGAAAGATGCCTGATGCAAGTCATTCACCCCCATAGAGAAAGCAAAAGGAAGCTAAAACAAAATATGCGAGACACATTCCAGGTCACTAGTTTTTCTCCAAACCATCAATTATACAACAGAACAGGCCAAAGATCTAGATAATGATTACAGCCTCTCCTCCTCAGCCAGAGAGATAAGAAAAGCCTTGTACCAATGTAAAACTGAATATACATGATAAATGGAAGAATTAATGGAAAAAAGTACAAGCTCGAGGTGGCGCATTTAACAGCTGCTTGAGTGAAATATAATTTCAAGGTCCTACTGCCATTTCTGCTCTACACCTTTGCTTCTATAGTTCTAAATAGAACTAAACCGTCGCTCATAGAATCATAGAAGGTTTACCACACAGAAAGAGGCCACTTCTCCCATCGTGTCTGTGCCGGCCGAAAAATGAGCCACCCAGCCTAATCTCACCTTCCAGCATTTGGTCCATAGCCCTGGAAGTTACGGCACTTGAGGTGCATATCCAGATACCCTTTAAATGAGTTGAGGGTTTTTGCCTCTACTACCCTTATACGCAGTGAGTTCCAGACCTCCACCACCTTCTGGGTGAAAAAGTTTTTCCTCATCTCCCCTCTAATCTTTCTATCAATCACTTGAAATCTATGCCCCCTAGTCACTGACCTCTCTAAGGTAAATAGGCCCTTCACATCCAGTCTACCAGGCCCCTCAATTTTGTACTTTTCAATTAAATCTCCCCTCAGCCTTCTCTGTTCCTAGGAGAACAATCCCAGCCTATACAATCTTTCCTCACAGCTGCATTTTTTCAGTCCCGGCAACATTCTCCTAAATCTCCTCTGTACCCTCTCTAGTGCAATTAAATCCTTTTGTAATGAGGTGATCAGAACTGCACACAGTGCTCAAGTTGTGGCCTAACCAATGATTTATACAGTTCCAGCATAACCTCCCTACTCTTGTATTCTATACCTTGCTGATAAAGGAAAGAATTCCACATGCCTTCTTAACCACCATATCAACCTGTCGTGTTACCTTCAGAGATCTGTGGACATTCACTTCAAGGTCTCTCACTTCCTCTATACCTCTCCGTATTCTCCCAATAATTATGTATTCCTTTGCCTTGTTTGACCTCCCCAAATGCATCACCTCACACTTCTCCGGGTCCATCAATATCTTCCTGCAGCTTACAGCTATCCTCCTCGCTATCTACCACACGGCCAATTTGTGTGTCGTCTGCAAACATCTTGATCATGCCCCCTACATTTACATCCAAATCATTCATATATACACCCCAAAAAGCAGAGGACCAATACTGAGCCCTATGGAACGCCACTGGAAACAGCCTTCCAGTCGCAAATACACAAGTCAAAAATTACCCTTTGTTTCCTGCCACTGAGTATTTTGTATCCACGTTGCTACATTTTCCTGGATCCCATGGGCTTTTTTTTTTAAAAAACAGTCTGCCATGTGGGACCTGGTCAAAAGCCTTGCAAAAATCCATGTAGATCACATCAACTGCACTACCCTCATCAATCTTCCTGGTTATTTCTTCAAAAGATTCAATCAGGTTAGTCAGACAAGATCATAGAACATAAGAACTAGGAGCAGAAGTAGGCAATTCAGCCCCTCAAGCCCACTCCGCCATTCAATACAATTATGGCTGATCTCATCTCGGCCTCAACTCCACTTTCGTGCCCGTTCTCCATAACCCTTCAACCCTTTACTGATTAAAAATTTGTCTATCTCCTCCTTAAATTTACTCAATGTCCCGGCATCCACCGCACTCTGGGGTAGTGAATTCCACAGACACACGACTCTTTGAGAGAAGTAATTTCACCTCATCTCTGTTTTAAATCTGCTACCCCTTATCCTAAAACTATGACCTCTCGTTCTAGATTGCCCCACAAGAGGAAACATCCTCTCTATGTGTACTTTGTCAATCCCCTTAATCATCTTATATACATCAATTAGATCTCCTCTCATTCTTCTAAACTCCAGAGAGTAAAGGCCTAAACTGCTCAATCTCTCTTCTTAAGACAAATCCCTCATCTCTGGAATCAATCTAGTGAACCTCCTCTGAACTGCCTCCAATGCAACTACATCCCTCCTCAAGTAAGGGGACCAAAACTATACGCAATACTCCAGGTGCTGTCTCACTAATGCCCTTGTACAGTTGCAGTAACACTTTCCTACTTTTACACTCTATTCCTTTAGCAATAAATGCCAAAATTCCATTTGCCTTCCTCAATACCTGCTGCACCTGCATACTAGTTTTCAGCAATTCATGCACAAGGACACCCAGATCCCTCTGCACCGAAGCACTCTGAAGTTTCTCTCCATTTAGATAATAATTTGCCTTTCTATTCTTCCAACCAAAATGGATAACCTCACACTTTATCCACATTTAACTCCATCTGCCAAATTTTGTCCCATTCATCTAACCTATCCATATAGGGCGGCACAGTGGTTAGCACCGCAGCCTCACAGCTCCAGCGACCAGGGTTCAGTTCTGGGTACTGTCTGTGCAGAGTTTTCAAGTTCTCCCTATGACCACGTGGGTTTCCGCCGGGTGCTCCGGTTTCTTCCCACAGCCAAAGACTTGCAGGTTGATAAGTAAATTGGCCATTGTAAATTGCCTAGTGTAGGTAGGTGGTAGGTGAAAGGTGTGGATGTGGTAGGGAATATGGGGTTAATGTAGGATTAGTATAAATGGGTGGTTGGTGGCCGGCACAGACTCGGTGGGCCGAAGGGCCTGTTTCAATATTGTATCTCTAAACAAATAAAATAAAATATCCATTTGTAAATTTCTTATTTCTTTATTAACTTACTATCCCACCTATTTTAGTGTCATCTGCAAATTTGGCTATAGTACCTTCTATCCCTGCATCCAAGTCATTGATATAGACTGTAAATAGTTGGGGCCTGAGGACCGAACCCTGTGGCACCCCACTAGTTACATCTTGTCAACCAGAAAATGACCCATTTATCCTGACTCTCTGTTTTCTGTTGGTTAGCCAATCCTCTATCCAAGCTAATAAATTGCCCCTAACCCCATGTGATCTTACCTTGTGTATTAACCTTTTGTGCGGCATCTTATCAAATGCCTTTTGGAAGTCCAGATATACTACATCTACAGGATCTCAGTTATCCACTTCACTTGTTACATCTTCGAAGAACTCTAGCAAATTAGTCAAACACGATTTACCCTTCATAAAACCATGCTGACTCTGATGGGTTGCATTTTGACTTTCTAAATATCCTGTTATTACTTCCTTAATAATGGATTCTAACAATTTCCCAATGACAAATGTTAAACTAACTGGTCTACAGTTTCCTCTTTTTGCCTCCCTCCTTTTTTGAATAAGGGCATTATATTAGCATTTTTCCAATCCTTTCCCGCATCCAGGGAATTTTGGAATATTATAACCAATGGATCCACTATCTCCGTTGCCACTTCCTTTAAGACCCTAAAATGTAGGCCATCAGGCCCTGGGGACTTGTCTGTCTTCAATCCCATTAGTTTGCTCAGTACTTTTTTCCTAGTGATGATGATTGTTCTAAGTTCTTCCCTTCCTATAACCTCCGCATTACTTGTTACTATTGGGATGGTACTAGTGTCCTCCACCGTGAAAACTGAAGCAAAATACTGATTTTGTGTCTCCGCCATTTCTGTGTTCCCCACCATTAACTCCCCAGTCTCATCCTCCAAGGGACCAACATTCACTTTAGCGACTCTCTTCCCTTTCATATACTTATAGAAGCTTTTGCTATCTGTTTTTATATTTTGCACTAGTTTTCTTTCATAATTTATCTTTTCTCTCATTACTTTTTTAGTAACCCTTTGTTCATCTTTAAAAGTTTCCCAATCTTCCAGCCTGCCACTGGCCTTTGCAATATGGTATGCCTTAGTTTTTGTCTTTATGTTATCCACAACTTCCTTGCTTAACCATGGATGTTATTCCCCCCCTTGACAATCTTTCTTCCTCTCTGGAATATATTTTAGTTGGGAGGAATTGAAGATCTCCTTAAACATCTGCCACTGTTCTTTAACTGTCCTACCTTTTAGTCTTCCTCAAATCTGTCCTCATGCCTATGTAATTACCTTTGTTTAACTCCAGAACGCTAATGTGGGAATCCAGTTTCTTGCCCTCAAACTGAATCTGAAATTCTAGCATGCTATGATCACTCTTCCCTAAAGCATCCTTAACTATGAGATTAATTAATCACACCTCATTACACAATACCAAATCTAGAACAGCCTGCTCCCTGGTTGGTTCCACAACATATTGCTCCAAAAATAATCTCTAATACATTTAATGAAATCTCCCTCAAGGCTCCCCTTGCCAATATGATTAATCCAGTCTATATGCATATTAAAACCCCCCATGATTATTGCCGTACCTTTCTTACAAGCCCCCAGTATTTCCTGGTTTATACTGAGCCCCACTGCGGAACTACTGTTTGGGGACCTATAGATTACTCCCACCAGGGTCTTCTTTCCCTTGCTATTTCTTATTTCTATCCAGACTGATTCTACGTCTTGATCTCCAGTGCCTGCATCATTTCTCACTACAGCACTGATCTCTTCCTTTACTAACAAAGCTACACCACCTCCTTTTCCTTCCTATCCTTCTGAAATACTGAGTACCCTTGGATATTCAATTCCCAAACTTGGTTTCCCTGCAACCACTTGCTTCATGCATTCGGATACAAAGCCTTTAAAATTTGTTCTAGTATCAAACTTCCCTACTCTTGTACGATTCCTTGGTGCAATATGACATTCACACGTTCTGTCCCTACTGTTTACATTCTGGTAACAATCAGCCTCATCACCAACCTGCACTCCTACCTTTTCTTCAAGTACTATATCTCACACCAATTTGTTAATGTTTAAGTTGTTGTGCATTGTTGGATCACATTAATAAGCACAGCACTCATCACCAGGAGCTAACAAGGCTCTGTCCTAATGAAGTGCAACAGAAGTTTGAGGAACAGCACCTCATATTTTCATTAGGTGATCGACAGACAGCCTTCCAGATTCAACATTGTGTTCAACAATTTCAGACCATAACCAGTTTCCATTTTAGGTAAACAGCTTTTGGTAATAATTCTGTTATTTCCACTCACACCTCCTCTAGACGCATATTTTGTTTCTGTTCTTGTTGCCATTACCACCGACCTAGGCCTTGCACCATCATCCCTGTCTTCCACCCTATCACAACCTTCCCTCCCTCTTTCCCTGCATCTGTTTGCTTAAAACCTGCTACATCTATTTTTTTCCAGTTCTGATGGAAGATCATCAACATGAAACATTAACTGTTTCTCTTTGCAGATACTGCCTGACCTGCTGAGTATTTCCAGCATTTTCTGTTTATATTTTAGATTTCCAGCATCAGCAGTATCTTGCTATTTTATTAGATTATTAGGGGCTTGGGGAGGGTAGAAATAAGGGGCATAAGCATAAAATCCTTACTACATTAAAGTTGCTATATAGAACAAAGAAAATTACAGCACAGGAACAGGCCCTTCGGCCCTCCAAGCCTGCGCCGATCCAGATCCTCTATCTAAACATGTCGCCTATTTTCTAAGGGTCTGTATCTCTTTGCTTCCTGCCCATTCATGTATCTGTCTAGATACATCTTAAAAGACGCTATTGTGCCCGCGTCTACCACCTCCGCTGGCAACGCGTTCCAGGCACCCACCACCCTCTGCGTAAAGAACTTTCCACGCATATCCCCCCCTAAACTTTTCCCCTCTCACTTTGAACTCGTGACCCCTAGTAAATGAATCCCCCACTCTGGGAAAAAGCTTCTTGCTATCCACCCTGTCTATACCTCTCATGATTTTGTACACCTCAATCAGGTCCCCCCTCAACCTCCGTCTTTCTAATGAAAATAATCCTAATCTGCTCAACCTAAAGTTACTGTGGAAAAGAATAAGATTAGATTTTTAAAAAATACTTTTCACAATGAAGCCTAAAACCAAATTACCAAAACATGTAGTGAGCATGGTTAGCAGACAAGTTCCAGTAAGAGGTAAATTGATTAGCTGGGATGAGAAGGTTTTTAAGAGTGCCAGTCTCCAGCAGATTAACTTAATTTCCTTAGGCAACTGCAAACAAGTTGCCAGTCATTTTCCTCAAATTAACCATAAGCAATTTCCTCTCCCAAAAGATTCTGTGACTGGAGTGTGGGGGTCATTGGCAAAAAAGGCTGCATCATGTGTGGATAGAATGGATTTGATGGTTTTTTTGGCATCCTTATTACATACATTCAGAGTTAACATTCCACATTACTCACCCAACATTACTCATCGTAGTTGATCAATTAAATTTACTAAGATTTTTTCATGTAGAGTCAATTCAGAATTTAGTTAGTATTCTAAATCAATTGAAATTTATATAAAGTATTTGTGATTTCATTTTCTTAAGTGTAACAAAAGGAAAATGAAGCAACTGTAAATGTGAAATAATTTAACATATTTAAATAGTTCCTTAAAAGAAAAAGGACCATAGATTGAAAGGTACTCGTCTTTTTATCTTACCCCTCTTGGTCCGCTCCTTCTACAAACACTTCATCCCCATCATCGCCACCTCCAGACTCAGCAGTGTTGGACAGAGTTCCAGTGGATGTTGTAACCATGGGAACAGATTGAGAAGCATGCTCAGTTATATCTGACTGGGCACCCTCATTGAAAACTGTTACTGCAGGAAAACAAAGTAGCAAAAAGGTTGTTCCCCAAGACAAGCTGAAATCTCAGTATGACACAAATACTAAAAGTTATCAATATCCGATTAGGTCAGCAAGTGACATTATATGCAGATTTGAACTGTAAGGCCTGCAACTCTTCTGTCTGAGCATTATTAAACAGGCGTGGCTCCATATCGCACTTAAGAGTGAAACTCCCAACAGCCAGTTCATACGAAGCATATCCAGTGCTGCAGCTCAGTAAATTATTGCTGAAAATAGAGACATGTTGTTGAAGCTTTTCATCTTGCACTCATCAGGACAATCTGCAAGAATACCAATGTAAGGGAAAACAACTTTATACTGCATGAAAAGAGAGTGCTGATTGGTTGCTAAGTGACCTCTGATTGGTAGAGGCGTTGCCATAGAGAAAGCACCAGATAACTGACGGTTAACTGCCAAGCTTGGTTTGAAATTTAAAACAGGCAGCTTGATTCTGATTGGTCAAGCACTGCCCTGAGGAATAAACCAGTGAATGGCTGTCACTTATTTTGTTTAGCTGAAAAAGGTGCAATGTGTCTACATGTTACTCTGCAAAGAACAGGGCCCTGTGTATTAATATATGTAGCTTCCAGTACACGCAAATGCGCCACACTGCAAGTCCTACTGACAATCTTAAACTGGTTATCAGCATAATTCTTAGCACACTGAGGAATGAGCCTCTTTCCAACTGTCTTCATCTAACCCCATTAACATATCCTTTTTTTTTAAATTAGAACAGCACAAATACCTCAATTTTGCTTCATCTATAATTGGATTACAAAAAAAAAAAGGAAAAATCAAAACTCTGAAAAGACTGCAGAATAAAATGAATAAATACCCAGGGCTCCGTTCTCTGCAGATAGAAAGAACATGTACATACATTGTGCCTGTTTTAGCTAAACAAAGTAAGTGACAGCCATTCACTGGTTCATTCCTCAGGGCAATGCCATGACCAATCGGAGTTAAGCTGCCTGGTTTAAATTTCAAACAAAGCCTGGCAGTTAACTGTCAGTCACCATAAACTGGTATTTTCTCTATGGCAACGCCTCTACCAATCAAGAGTTCATTTACCAACCAATCAGTAGTCTCTTCTCATACAGTATAAAGTTGTTGTTTTCCCTTACACTGGTATTCTTGCAGATTGTCCTGATGAGTGCAAGATGAAAAGCTTCAACAACATGTCTCTATTTTCAGCAATAGTCAAGTTCTGTACTACAGAATGACTATCAGTAAATATTATTGAAAATGTCATTGTATTGTATCTATATTGAAAGCAAATATTTAATTCTTCAATTTCACTTTGACTACTTGCTTTTTCTTAATGTAAACATTGCCAATGCTCATACTACATGCAGGGGCTTCAACCTTGAAATCAGAACACTTATGCAACCACTGAGCACATGAACACAAACCAGTCTCAGGTTCAATAACCAGAACAGTCCAATAACTACTTCTGTACTATACAAATGAAAGCAAGAGGATTTGCAAATTTTTGTAAAGTAATTGTCTTGTTCCAAGGATTCAATGAAAGAAAAATAGGTTATTCAATTTTAAAATGGTAAGGATCAAATATTCAGACTGTTGTTCAATCAGTATTATGCGAACATGCAATTCTGCAAAACTTCAAATGTAATTAACAGTGAGAGCTTAGAATCTATTCTGGCTTGGTCAAGAGATTTTCCAAGTATATGCAGCACAATTGCAAGATGGGCATTTTGCATTACATCAGTTACCACAAAAATAAATTGTTCCAGAAATAGGCCATTTGGCTCAACACATCCATACTGCTGTTCATGTTCCTCATGAGCCTCTTTCCCAACTGTCTTCATTTAACCCCCATTAACATATCCTTTTTTTTTAATTAAAGGAACAGCACACATACCTCAATTTTGCTTCATTTATAATTGGATTACAAAAAAAAGAAAAAAAATCAAACTCTGAAAAGACTGCAGAATAAATGGGTAATGTTATTTTCCCCCAAAACAGTGAACTGTCACATAAAAAATTATTATTTTTTTTTTGTTTTCATAAAGCTTACTGCTAAAATGATGTTGGAGTGTTGGGTGACAAGGCATCCAATGAGATTTTGCTTGGCGGCCGATAGGCTCTCAACATTAAGTTGTAAAATTTGGAGAGCATGCCCTATTGCCATAAAGCTAGAGAGTTGCTCAATGTTGAGACTAGTGCTTCTGGGATGACTGGTGACATGGGGGCTCTTTGAGTCCTTTAATTTTCTCCTGGAATTCAGTCTGCTGGTAGGATCATTTACAAACATACGAATTAGGAACTGGAGTAGGCCACTCAGCCCTTCAAGTCTGCTCTGCCATTCAACAAGATCATGGCTGATCTGATTGTAACGTCAACTCCACATTCCCACCTACCCCCAATAATCTTGCACACCCTTGCTTATCAAGAATCTATCTACCTCTGTCTTAAAAACATTCAAAGACTCTGCTTCCACTACCTTTTGAGGAAGAGAGTTCCAAAGACACTCACACCTCTGAGAAAAAATTTCTCATCTGTCTTAAATGGGCGACCCCTTATTTTAAATAGTGATCCTTAATTCTAGATTCTCCCACAAGGGGAAACATCCTTTCCACGTCCACCCTGTCAAGACCCCTTATAATCTTATATGTTTCAATCAAGTTGCCTCTATAAACTCCAGCGGATACAAGCCTTGCCTGTCCAACCCGCCCATTCCAGGTATTAGTCTAGTAAACCTTATCTGAACTGCTTCCAACGCATTTAAATCTTTCCTTAAATAAGGAGACCAATACTGTACACAGTACTCCAGATATGGTCTTACCAATGCCCTGTATAACTGAAGCATAACCTTCCTACTTTTGTACTCAATTCCCTTCGCAATAAACCATAACATTCTTAATTACGTGCTGTACCCGCATACTAACCTTTTGCGTTTCATGCACTAGGACACACAGATCCCTCTGCATCTCAGAGCTCTGCAATCTCTCACCTTTTAAATAATATGCTTCTTTTTTATCCTTCCCACCAAAATGGACAATTCCACATTTTCCCACTTTTGCCAGATCTTTGCCCATTCACCCAGCCTATCTACATCCCTTTGTAGCCTCCTTATGTCCTCTTCATGACTTACTTTCCTACCTATCTTTGGGTCATCAGCAAATTTAGCAACCATACCTTCGGTCCCTTCACCTAAGCGATTTATATAAATTGTAAAAAGTCGAGGCCCCAGCACTGATCCCTGCGGCACACCACTCATTACATCTTGCTAACCAGAAAATGATCCATTTATGCCTACTCTCGGTTTCCTGTTAGCTAGCCAATCTTCTATCCATGTCAATATGTTACCCCCTACGCCATGAGCTTTTATTTTCTACAATAACCTTTGATGTGGCACCTTATCAAATGCCTTCTGGAAATTTAAGTACAGTACATCCACCAGTTTCCCTTTATCCACAGCACATGTTACTTCTTCAAAGAACTCCAATAAATTGGTTAAACATGATTCTCCTTTCACGAAACCATGTTGACTCTGCCTGATTACCTTGAATTTTTCCAAGTGCTTTGCTATAACGTCTTTAATAATAGCTAACATTTTCCCTATGACAGATGTTGAGCTAACTGGCCTGTATTTTCCTGCTTTCTGTCTCCCTCTTTTGTTGAATAAGGGAGTTACATTGGTAATTTTCTAATCTAATGGAACCTTCCCGGAATCTAGGGAATTTTGGAAAATTAAAACCAACGCATCAACTATCTCACTAGCCGCTTCTTTTAAGACCCGAGGATGAAGTCCATCAGGACACGGGGCTTGTGATCCCACAGTTCCAACAATGTGCTCAGTCCCACTTCCCCGGTGATTGTAATTTTCTTGAGTTCCTCCCTCCCTTCCATTTTCTGATTTACAGCTATTTCTGGGATGTTACTTGTATCCTCTATGGTGAAGACTGATGCAAAATACTTGTTCAATTCATCTGACATCTCCTTATTTTCCTTTATTAATTCCCCAGACTCACCTTCTATAGAACCAACACTCACTGTTAACTCTTCTTTTTCAATATCTATAGAAACTTTTACTATCTGTTTTTATATTTCTAGCTAGCTTTCTCTCGTACTCTAATTTGTCCCTCTTCATTAATCTTTTAGTCATTCTTTGCAGCTTTGTATACTCTGCCCATACTTCTGACCTGCCACCCATCTTTGCGCAATTGTATGCCTTTTCTTTAAGTTTGATACTATCTTTAACTTTTTTAGTTAACCCAGATGGTGGGTCCTCCCCTTGGAATTTTTCTTTCGCGTTGCAATGTATCTATTCTGTGTATTCTGAAGTATCCCCTTAAATGTCTGCCACTGTACCTCTACTGACCTATCCTTTAACCTACTCTGCCAGTTCACTTTTGCCAGCTCTGCTTTCATGCCCTCTTTACTGCCCTTATTTAAGTTTAAAATACTAGTCTTAGACCCACTCTTCTCTCCCTTAAACTGAATATAAAATTCAATATTAAGATCACTGTGCCTTCGACGCTTCCACTATGAGGTCATTAATTACTCCTATCTCGTTGCACAATACCAGGTCTAGTATAGCCTGCTCTGTGGTTGGCTCCAGAACGCGCTGTTCTGAGAAACTATCCCAAAAGCATTCTATGAACTCATCAAGGCTATGTTTGCCCATTGGATTTTTTCCAGTCTATATGTACATTAAAATCCCGCACGATTATCGCTGTACCATTCTGACAAGCTGCCATTATTTCTCCTTTATACCATCCTACCATGTGGTTACTGTTATGGGGCCTGCACACCACTCCCACAAGTAACTTCCTGTCTTAATCATTTCGCATCTGGACCCAAACCGCTTTTACATCCTGGTTTCCTGAACTTGGGTCATCCCTCTCTATTGTGCTAATACCATCATTAGTTAACAGAACCACCCCTCCACCTTTTCCTTGCTTCCTGTCTTTCCTAAATCTCATGTACTCTTCAATATCCAGGTCCCAATCTATGTCAGCCTGCAGCCATGTCTCTGTAATGGCTATCAAATCATGCTTATTTATTTCTATTTGTGCTATCGGTTCATCTGTTTTGTTTCGAATGCTACGTGCATTCAGATACAGAGCCTTTAATTTTGTGTCCTTCTATTTTTGTTACCTCTAGCCTTGTCTGCTGATTTACTCTTAGATTTGTACTCATTGTCCCTTCCTGTCACGGTCTGTTTATCTTTTCCCATATTAATAATACCTTTCTCTCTCGCCTCATCTCTACCCTTTGATTTACCACATCTTCCCAAATTTGATCCCTTGCCCCCATTATTTAGTTTAATACCCTCTCCGCTTCCCTAGTTATGCGGCTCGCTAGAACACTGGTCCCAGAACGGTTCAGGTCCCAATGGTAGAGCTCCCACTTTCCCTAGTACTGGGGCCAGTGGTCCAACAACCAGAACTCACTGCTACCACACCAGTCTTTGAGCCACGCATTCATTTCTCTAATTGTATTTGCCCTACTCCAATTTACACACAGCTCAGGTAATAATCCAGAGATTATTACCTTTGAGGTTCTGATTCTTAATTTGGTGCCCAGCTCCTCATACTGACTATGAAGAACTTCTTTCCTTGTCCTGCCTATGTCATTGGTACCTACATGGACCACGACGACTGGATCCTCCCCCTCCCACTGTACGTTCCTCTCCAGCCCTGAGTAGATGTCCCGAACCCTGGTATCGGGCAGGCAACACAGCCTTCTGGACTCTCGCTCTTTGCTGCAAGAACAGTGTCAATCCCCTCACTATACTGTCCCCTACTACCACTACATTCCTTTTTGCTCCCCTCACTTGAACAGCTTCCTGTACCATGGTGTGTTGGTCAGTCTGCTCATCCACACTACAACCCTTGCTCTTGTCCATACAAGCTGCAAGAACTTCTAACTTGTTGCTCAATTGCAAGGGCTGAGGCTCCTCCACTCCCACCTTCTTGATCCCCTTACCTGACTGACTTGCAGTCACACCCTCCTGTCCCTGATCACTGACCAAAACAGACCCTATCCTGAGGGGTGTGACTGCCTTCTGGAACAAAGTGTCCAGGTAACTTTCCACCTCGCTGATGCATCACAGAGTCTGCAGCTCGACCTCCAGCTCAATGACTCTGAGCCGAAGCTCCTCAAGCTGCAGACACTTAATACAGACGTGGTTGCCTTGGATTACCGTGGCATCCAGGAGCTCCCACATACTGCAGCCATCACCTGTCCTGCCATCTTTATTGTGTTAATTCAATTAAATTTATTTTTTCTCAACTTATAGTTTCCCCTCCTTACCGAACTCCCTCACTTAGCCAACTCCCTTCTTCATACTCAGTGCCCACCAGCAGCACTCCGCGCAATCATTTGTTTCCCCAGGGGTGCCTGGGTACTGACAAGGGGCACGGTGTGAAAGCTGATCCTTTGTCAAGCCAGGGCCCCTGCACAGCCAACCTCCACCGCTGGGATTTCAGTACAAACCCCTTATGCATTTGTTCGGAGACACAAACAATGCTGCACATTATCGAGGAGTGTCCCCTCTACAGACTAAGTGGCGGACTAATCACCTTAAATTCAGCAAATGAAGAGGCTATCACTTGGCTCCGGGAATTTGCATTTGCTAAATAATAAATAATAATAAACTGCTAAAATGTTCGAAAAGGGAGACACATCTGTAACTGTTAAGTTGATCATTCCATTCACAGTACAACAGAACTCTATACAACATGTCTGCATTAACTGTGAACATATTTTATGTTTCAAAACTATGGCAAATATTTTCATTCATGCCTGTCTTGCAGTTGTGCTGCATACACTTGGAAAATCTCTAGACCAAGCCAGATTAGATTCTAAGCATTTCACTGTTAATTACATTTAAAGTTATACAAAATTGCATGTTAGCATTATGCTGATTGAGCAACAGTCCGAATTATTTCACAATTCAAAGATCAGTCATGCAAGCACCGCCTGAATTCAAACTCCTGGCAGAACAGCAGTGTTGAATAACTTGCATTTGTATAGCACTTTTAACAGTGAAATGTCCCAAGGCACTTCATAGTAGTGTTAACAGACAAAATTTTACACCAAGCCACAGAAATATTAGGACAAATGAGCAAAATCTTGGTTAAATAGATAGGTTTTAAGGATCATCTTAAAAAAAGGAGGGGGGGGGGGGGGGGGGTAGAGCGGTTTAGGGAGGGAATTCCATAAATTCCATAGGTGAGGGCCTAGACAGCTGAAGGCACAGCCACCAATGGTCTGGTGAAAAAAGTGGGGAGAGTTGGAGGAACACAGAGCTTTAGTGATATAGAGGTAAAGCCACGGAGGGGGATTTGACTAAGAGGATGAGAGCTGAAAACCAACGTAGGTCAGCACAAATGGGCGTGATGGGTGAACAGGACCTGTTATGATTTAGGACACAGGCAGAGTTCTAGGTGAGCTCAAGATTATGCAAAGCAGATGATGAAAGGCTGGCTAGGAAAGCATCAGAATAAGAGTCTAAAGGTAAAAAAGGCATGGATAAGGGCTTCATCAGTAAATGGCCTGTGATGGGATGATGTTAGAGGTGGAAGTAGGCAGTATTTAAGATGGAGGGAATATGGTGTCAGAAGTTCAGCTCAGGGTCGGATAGGATCCTGAAGATGCAAGCAGTCTGGTTCAGCCCGAGACAGTCAAACGGGACGGGATGAGTGGCTGAGCAAATGAATTTGCAGTTGGGAGTGCAGACAAAAGCTTTGGTCTTCCCAATGTCGAACTGAATGACATTTTAGCTCGTCTGGGACTGGATGTTGGACAAGCACTCTGACAACAGAGGGAGCAGAGGGGTTGAGAGAGATGATGGTAAAGTGTCATCAGTGTACATGTTGCTCTGGATTTTGCTGTATAACTAACAGTGAGGTGAGACACGCTCACTGTTAAAGTGTAAATCGGGCAGCAACTACCTGTGACCACATATGCACAGTCCAACATGGAAACGAAATTGCTGTCTGAGGTGCCCTGTTCCTCCAGAAGCTATGATATACTGGTATCTTGCCAAGAGACTCAGCAGTGAAATATATATAATGCCAAAGACTTGCAGGTTGATAGGTAAATTGGCCATTAGAAATTGCCCCTAGTATAGGTAGGTGGTAGGGAAATATATAGGGATAGGTGGGGATGTGATAGGAATATGGGATTAGTGTAGGATTAGTGTAAACGGGTGGTTGATGGTCGGCACAGACTCGGTGGGCCGAAGGGCCTGTTTCAGTGCTGTATCTCTAAAACTAAAACTAAATATGGAACAGCACAAAGTTGCTGTCTTTAACTGAAACAAATCCACTAAACACACCTGAAAGTTAAGGCTTGTCCATCTTTATTGTGTTAATTCAATTAAATTTATTTTTTCTTATTTCAGTGTAAGGAAATTTGTAATGTTGTGATAATTACCACCAAACAACCGCCCTGTCACTGAAAACTAATTTACAACTGTGGAGTTTTATTCCTTCAGATTTTAATTACTGTAGGAGATTTAAACAAAAAAAACTCTCCTCCCCCCTCCTCCATTTCATTTATATTTCTCTCTCTCTATTTTGTCATTTTTACCTGGTTTAATATTGAACTTTGTGGTTTAAACTCTGCACTGCTCATTAATGATTCTTTAATCTGATTGGTTAAGCAAATACACAGTTGCTTACCCTAATCATAGGTCCCAGATGCTCTGTAGAGGGCCGCATGCCAAAATGACTAACTGCAGTAAGTTCCAGTGCAAAATCCAACAGAAAGTTTAAGAGCAAGTGTAATTAATGACCAGTGCCATTTGTTCGCCACAAGACAAAATCCAGCCCATTGTGTTTTGGGATAATGTCACCATGGGCAACATGTAAATGAGAAAGAGGAGCGGACACAAGATAGATCCAGCATTTTAAAGATATATTACAGCCAATGATGCCACATAATGCAACTCTAAATAACAAATAAGAAACATATGCATGACCCTTGTTATGCAGATCTTCCTTCATAGAGGTTAATTTTGAAAATTTAGAAGGTTAAATAATACAATTTCACATGGCAAGATAGCAATTCCTGTGTCCCAGAATCCTACTACAAAGATTAACTGCCCAAAATTGTGCAGTATGGTCAAAAGAACCAAGAGAAGCTCATCCTTTTAAGTATTAGCGTAATAGCACCATCACATTACGGCCACTCTCCCAGAAGTGCAGTTGCTCTTCTCCCCATTAAAGCAAATCCTTACCCGGTGCATGAACTTGCAGCGGTGTAGTAGGTACACTGCGGCCTCCAGATTCATCTTCATGAACGGCAGCAAGGTAAATGGGAGTTTCATACATTCCTAGCCCTACAGAGACATGGAGAGGAGTTACTCGAACAAAATCCAGAAATAAATCAGAATACGATGCCCTACAAATCACCCGCCCTCAAGCAATAAGGCAGTGAGCGAGCCCGAATTATTTCATACCCAAGCTGCATTGTTTCCTTCATGTTGTTAAAGAGCCAGCGAACAGCAGCATCTTCAAACACATCCTTTTTATTTTAGAAAAACCTCTTACAACATTTCATTTCTGAAGTAAACATTTTACTTAGGTGTTCTCTAATGAGTGATATCACGTGCTGTTCGATGTTAAATGCCACCACTGCTACAGTACAGCAATATGGGGCAAGTAGACCCAGTTGCTACTGCATTCATTTGATTAACAACAGTTTTCAGGGTCAATTTTGTGACATGCAAGGCTTCAGTCTAGTACAGCATACCAGTCAAAGACTCACACACAAAAGAATGATCAATAAGAAAATTACTAGTCTATAAAAGGGCAGTTTCTAAATACCGATTATGACCAGCTTGTTCCCCATGAAATATACTAAAAACAACTGTATCATAGTTATCGATACTCAATGATTTACCCAGTACAAATGGAAAGACTGAATAATACATCAAATGCCAGTGAAATTTACTCCCATTTATCTCGTGTATTTTCTCCCCTTGAGCATAAATTGCTGCAGCTTTAACTTAACATTTTGAAATCCTTGTAAAAGCATTATTACCTCCTTGTGATGCCAGCTGTCCAAGGTCTGATTGACTTGAACTAGTCTGAGACATATCTTCGGGGGGTCCAAACCTGAACCGAGGGACTCCAGTAACCTGGGGAGAACTAACCAGAGCTTCCAACGTGAATTTATATTCAAGTCATGCAGAGAACTGTACAAAACTATAGAATCATAGAAAGATTAAGGCACAGAAAGAGGCCACTTGGCCCATTGTGTCTGTGCTGGCCGAAAAATGATCCACCCATTCTAATCTCACCTTCCAGCATTTGGTCCGTAGCCCTGCAGCTTACAGCACTGGAGCTGCATATCCGGATTTCTTTTGAATGAGTTGAGGGTTTCTGCCTCAACCATCCTTACAGGCAGTGAGTTCCAGACCCCCACCACCCTCTGGGTGAAAAAAACTTTTCCTCATCTCCCCTCTAATCTTTCTACCAATCACTTTAAATCTATGCCCCCTAGTCACTGACCTCTCTGCTAAGGTAAATAGGCCCTTCAATCTATCCAGGGCCCTCAAAATTTTGTATATTTCAATCAGATCGCCCCCCAGCCTATCCATTCTTTCCTCATTGCTGCATTTTTCCAGTCCCGGCAACATCCTCATAAATCTCCTCTGTACCCTCTCTAATGAAATTACATCTTTTCTGTAATGAGGTGACCAGAATTGCACACTGTACTCAAGTGGTGACCTAACCAATGATTTATACAGTTCCAGCATAACCTCCCTGCTCTTATATTCCATACCTCGGCTAATAAAGGAAAGGATTCCATATGCCTTCTTAACCACCTTATGAACCTGTCATGTTACCTCCAGAGTTCTTTGGACATTCACACCAAGGTCCCTTACTTCCTTTACACTTCAGTATTTTCCCATTAATCGTGTATTCCTTTGCCTGATCTGCCCTCCCCAAATGCATCACCTCACACTTCTCTGGGTTAAATTCCATTTGCCACTTTTCTGCCTATCTGACCAGACCATCAATATCTTCCTGCAGCCTACAGCTATTCTCCTCACTATCTACCACATGGCTAATCTTTGTGTCGTCCGCAGACTTCTTGATCATGCCCCCTACATTTATCTCCAAATCGTTAAAATAAACTACAGAAAGCAGGGGACCCAGTACTGAGGAATGCCACTGGAAACAGTCCTCTAGTTGCTAAAACAGCCATCAAAGAAATACCCTTTGTTTCCACCTTGTTGCATTTCCCTGGATTCCATGGGATTTTTTTTTTTTTTTAAACCAGCCTGCCATGTGGGACCTTGTCAAAAGCCTTGCTAAAATCCATCTAGATCACATCAACTGCACTATCCTCATCTATCTTCCTGGTTACTTCTTCAAAAAATTCGATCAAGTTGGTCAAACAAGATCTTCCCTTACCAAATCCATGCTGACTATTCTTGATTAATCTGTGCCTAAGTGACAGTTTATCCTGTCTTTCAGAATAGATTCCAATAATTTGCTCACTATTGAGGTTAGACTGACTGGCCTGTAATTATTCGATATATATATTTTGCTCCCTTTTTAAACAGAAGTACAACGACAGCAATTGTCCAATCCTCCAGTGAGAACTGGAAAATGATGGTCAGACACTCGGCTATTTCCTCTCTTGCTTCTTTTAACAGCAAGGATACATTTCATCTGGCCCTGGTGATTTATCAACTTTCAAGGATGTTAATCCCAATAATACTTCCTCTTTCCCTATGTTTATCACATCCAAAACTTCACACTCCTCCTCAACTACAACATCTGCATCGTCCCCCTCTTTTGTGAAGACAGACGCAAAGTATTCATTAAGAACCATACCAATATCTTCCGCTCCTACACATAGGTTACCTTTTTGGTCTTTTATGGGCCCTATTCTCCCCCGAGTTATCCTCTTACTCTTAAAGTAAAGTATTGATAAAACATCTTTGGGTTCACTTTGATTTTGCTTGCCAATATTCTTTCATGCCCTCTCTTTGCTTTCCTAATTTCTTTTTTGATTTCACCCCTCCATTTTCTATACTCCTCTCAGCTTTCTGCAGTCTTGAGTTCTCGGAGTTGGACATAAGTTTTCTTTTTCTGCCTTATCTTACCCTGTAGGCTCCTTGACATCCATGGGGCTCTAGATTTGGCCGCCTCACCCTTTTTCTTTGTGGGAACATGTTTACCCTGAACCCCTTGAATCGCCCCTGACACTGATTTACCTTCAAGTAGCTGTTTCCAGTCTATTTTCAATAAATCACTCCTCAGTTTGGTAAAATTGGCCTTGCCCCAATTGAGAACTCTAACTCCTGTTCCATCTCTGTCCTTTACCATAAGTATGTTAAAACTGACTGAATTATGATCACTACCACCAAAATGCTCTCCCGCTGTCACTCCTTCTACCTGCTTAGCTTCATTTCCTAAAACTAAGTCTAAGACTGTGCCCTCTCTTGTTGGCCTTGCTACATACTGGGCAAAAAAGTTCTCCTGAATGTACCTCAAGAATTCTGCTCCCTCAATTCCTTTTCACTAAAACTATCTCAGTCAATACTGCAGTAGTTAAAATCCCCTATTACTGTCCTATTGTTCTTGCACTTCTTAGAGATTTCCCTACATATCTGCTTTTCTATCTCCCTCTGACTGTTTGGGGGTCTATAGTACACTCCCAGCAGTGTGATTGCCCCTTTTTTGTTCCTAAGCTCAATCCATATGGCCTCATTTGATGAACTTTCCAACATATCATCCCTCCTCACAGCTGTAATAGTTTCCTTGACCAAAATTGCCACTCCCCCTCCTTTCTTATCCCCCTATCACGTCTGAAAACCCTGTAACCAGGAACATTGAGCTGCCATTCCTGCCCCTCCTTAAGCCATGCTATGCCTGCTACCTAAAGCTCCCATGCACTTGGTAATGTATTTATATCGTACTACTGAATAGCTTATGCTACCACCTGTTACTTAACACACAAATGCAAAAGAAATACATTAAGAAAAGTATCAGCTTCCCTGACACTCATTTCAAGTTGAAGAAAATTCAGAAAAGGTCATTTAGAATTTCTGGTATTTGGCACCTCTAATTTCAAAATACTATTTGACCAACTTCAATACAAATTCAGAACTTTGTTTCTACCAAATGCAAAAAGGCAGAGCGTTTAACCTAAGAATTTTACTTGTAATCTTACTATGCAGTAACAGCCTCTTGCTGCTGAGTGCATTTTAGAGTTACAAGCATCCAATTTCAAAATTTCAGTATTACCTACAAGTAATATTGCCCACAGGCAAAAGAAAATCCAATTTGAAACTCAACATGTCTTTGTTTTGATAGTTTATCAACCACTGTACATCCTATCAGATACAATCCGAAAATCGACTTACTGAATGGCTTCTGCAAACCCATCTGATCGGTGGGGCACGACAAGAGTTGGTGTACTTGGCACCATCCTGTCATCTTCATCAAAGAAGTGCTGCTGCTAAATAAAGACAAGACAGGTCAGAGGACATCATAGTATGGACAAAAAACA